>NC_069371.1:32460000-33710000 GCF_021730395.1 Mercenaria mercenaria | reverse complement strand
GATCATGGAGCTCGTTCAATATATCTGTACATGAGAATTCTGTTACAACCAATTATAAGGCTACTAGATAGTCTGAAGCTAATTGGTTATGATGCATTCTGTGCTTCCAAAACATCCTGTAATGAATTTAACGAACAACCACAACAGGAGTCCTTGGGCTGCCGCAAACGTTTTCCCCGTAATTGGACTGATTTCTGCTATAGTAACTGGTCTTTAGGGATCATGGGTTCTATTTAGTGTATCTAACTGAGTGAAAGTGCTTTTGAACTATTTCAGATGGATCCTGAGAAATTTCTCACAAGAATTTTACGTTTCTGTAGATCCAAAGAAAAATAATTACTTCTGATAAATGCAAAAATGATTGTTACAGTTCAACTTCAGCTTGCAAGGTATACATTTTGAACGAATGTTGTGAAGAATCTTAAAAATATGTCACTTGTCTTAAAGCAGATTTTCGTTTATTGTGACTTAATTGTTTTTTCTAAGTAAAACAGAACGCACTCATTTGTATCATAGTGATATTTAGAAAATTTTGTTAACAACATAATCTTTAGAGACTATGCACAAAAAGGTAAAACCATTTTCTGCAAAAGATAAAACCATTTTATGCAAACTATTGTCGATTAAAGATAGCGTATTATAGCTTTTTGGTTTTAATTTTCAACTGATATTTAATACATTTTACAGTGCATTGCTACCGTGGTTTTAAAACGCGGTTGGTGATTTTTTCAGACTCTGACCTACATGATCGTGTTCACTTTTTTTTCTAAAATGCTTTATGTATGGATATCTGTGCATTAGACAATTTTCTTCATGCAAAGAACTGAAAACTTCCGGCTTTGATTTTGTGGTTAATTTTCCAGGTGTATGCTTTTCGTTGTATCACAAGACCTCATACACATTGCTGCTCGACTAATACTGGGACATTCAGATGCTATATCATTCTATACTGCGCTATGAAACAAAAGTGGTGTGATGTTAAGAAACGCAGGATAAATTCCGGAATGAATTCTCTTCACTCTCTCTCTCTCTCTCTCTACATATATTTATTCTGGCACTCAAACAATATACAATTGATTTGTCCTTCCCTGTAATAGCTGTCTAATCATGATACGGTTTTATTTTCTGGAGTGAAGTCCACAGGGATGATAGAAATGGAATTTTCCTTTAGAGGACTTTGCTTTTGGATAGTTAATATCATTTCGTTTGAAGGGTATTAAATTAATTTTTATCTGCTGAAAGTAATTTGTTCCTTGGTGATTTAGTTTAAACGTCCCAGACTGTATAAATAAGATACCTTTTGAAATAACATGTTCATACAAATACTGCAACTTCCTACAAGATCAGACAAGTAGAATTCTGTTAAGAAAAGAATGATCATATTGATCAAGCACAAATTATTCACCATGTAATATGTAGATATAGTGCCTAAACATTTTAATTATGAAAAACGATTAACACATTAGCGCAGGTAGCTTATGTAAACATTTATGACCGAGTATAATACTTAAGTCTTGGCTTGATCATTTTGAGGCATGTTATTTGAGATTTTCAGAAACTTCTTATTTTATTTTCCATGTAGCTGCTCTTGCAGATAGTCCTATCCATCAAGCCATTCATAAATATTTAATCCCCAGTTATAACTGGATGAATGCGGGAATGACTTATCTCAATGCAAAGTGGTTGTCAAATACATGCATATTGTATGACATTAGAAAAAGTTTTAAGTCTAGTGGAATAACTTCAGCTCCACTTTTTAAGCTGAAATTTGGATATAATGTTATTTGTACCATATCACACATAAAAACAAGAAAAACTCCTCAGTATTTACCATGTAAATTGACATTACAATGAAATGACTTTTCACTAAGTTTTAACCATACATTTACTTCATTGTTCCTTTTCCTGTCATAGAGGTGTATAGGTAAATGCAAGGTTATTATCTGTGTCATTGATTGATCTCTGGTATCTACTATATGTTACATAACGCGGCAACAATAAGTAATACCGCAACAGCCTTGAAGATATTTTAGCATTTCCAACCGATATGCAAACTGATTAATTTTCTTAGAAGACAAGATTTATACAAAACTTTAACGGTCTGGTTAATTTCAAACATTTATTGAAAAATGTTACGATATGGCATCTAAGTGACTGTTCTTTTTATAAAATCCAGAGCATAATTAAACGAAATTGATATCTTTAGAATTCATTTATTGTAGGAAAAGGAGAGTGTGTTTGACGTATGTTCGGTCAATAAATCTAGATTTGAATGAAAACGACGTCATATATGGAGGGAAACGTGCGATTTAATCCAGCAGGGACACAATGCAAAAGGAGATTAATTACATCCAAGATTAGATACTCAGAAACATTTATTTCAGCATTTGACTTAAATCAAATACGCTTTCATTATAGTTTCCACAAATAGCAGACATTTGACTACAGTTTTTAATTTCAAAAATAAATTAAGTGTTAATATCAAAACAGATTGCATTTTGTTATTCTGTTTTATACAATCAAATGCCTTTGCCACTCATCCTATAATTCTTATGAAATTCACAGCGTGCATTTCCAAAAGTAATTACATGTTAAAGTCTCTTACAAACACATAAACAACCATCTTTTTCAGACTTTTATTGAATTAAGATTATATTCATCAAAATCTGTTTTCACAAATGTATGCGTTTTTCAACCGCTTTTTTAAATCCACAAGATCAAACAACACTCATTTAAGTCGGTACAAGACAGTTGCTGAAATTAAACTGTTGGAATCCGCGTTTGAAATGAACGCTTTTACGTTGTAAATTACGTCAGTGTCACTTATACAGAGATTTTGAACTTAAAACGTATCTTACATTTTTAAACATTTTATCATTTGAAAACACGTCAGTTTATCGTTTCTTGGCGTGACAACTTACATGGATACTAGATAACCGAAACTCCCAATATATAAATAAAACTTATAGGATGTGTTTAGCACAGAAAATTACGATCTTATTTATTACTCTTATTTATCATTCTCATTTTATAAATATATGCATTACGAAAATCTTCTTGGATCAACTATTCCAAATGCATAGATTTTGCGTTATGTGAATTCATTGCGCGTATTCCTTATTCATACATTGTCTCAAGACAAAAACGCGAGGTAGACGCCAGAATTAAAATGTTGTTTGCTTTATGTATTCAGTCATTGCATTAGCTTACATTTGCCACCGATCTTTCAGATCGATTTTAGCTCGACTATTCGAAGAATATGGAAGCTATAATACTCACCCCGGCGTCTGCGTTTGTTAAAGTTTTTATGAAATGGTAATATCTTGTATACCATCAAAGATATTTACTTCAAACTCTGAACATTTTGTTTATTTTAACAGTTTCTACCTGTAGGCAGGAGTACATAACTCTGTCAAGCATTTTGACTGGATTATGACCTTTTTTTACTTGAAAATTGATTCTGGTTTCGAACAATTACATGTTTTGTCAAAACTATTTGACATGTGTCTTTGAAACTTTTAACACTTGCTTATCATCATGATCTCAATCTATAGTTCAGAGAATATAACCTTGTCAACTATTTTGGCAGAATTATGGTCCTTTGAAGCTTTAAATACTTGCTTACCATCTGTAGGCAAGAGTATATAACTCTGAATTATGACCCTTTTTGGACTTGGAAATAGGTTCAGTTTTCGAACATGTCAACGTTTTGTCGAAACTATTTGACATACGCTATCGAGTTTATTGTTTACCTAGTATTTTAGAGACCAGTCTGTAGTTAATTCTATTCCTAAATATTTCAGAAATTCAGAAAGACCTATAATCTGTTACAAATATAATAAACCAGTTAGAAATGTTTTATATAATTACAATAAAATTGTCTCGGATTTAGAATAGAGCTTAATGTTCCAGACAGTTGTAACTGTAAAGAATCTGAATACTGTTATCAACCGGCCGGTCATATCATAACGGGTAATTTTAAGTTTTTTGATGATAAAAGAATCACAAATATTTTCTCTAAAGGCCAAAATTTAGAATTCCGTCGTCTATAAACTTTGAAACGTTTTAATATTTTGGAATTTTTAAAGCAACCCGTCTACAATATTTTTCCGTAACGTTTCAGCTTCTTTTTGTTGTGGGCCTACTTTGCGATGCTTGTTTCTATGGCTATGTTTGGGGTGCTCTGTGCTTTCGGGAAATCTACCCTTACCTTTTTATCTTTTTGAAACTTCAAACACTTGTTTATCGTCATGATCTGCATCTGTAAGCAAGGGTAGATATCTCTGTCAACTCATCCGTGCGTCGACATCCTGATTTGGTTAGGTTCATGTATGTGAGCTGGTATCTTAGTAACCATTAGTGGGAATGGATTGAATCTTCATACACTTAACCAGGACTTTCTAAAAGGGAATGTGAATGCGAGCCCTCGGGAAAGTGCGAGAGGAAGATGTGCAGGTGAGGTGTTGGGGCCTTCCGCAGAATTTTATCTTAAAATCTGGAATGTTTTCTATGCAATTTGACGTATATCTATGATCTATGGGATTAGGACTTTGACTTGATGGAATTATGAATAATTATGAAAACTACAAAATCTCAAATGTTTCTCAAATACGACTGACTACCTGTAAAGTGACCTTTTCATAATTAGTGAATACTGTTGGGATCATAAAAATCTCTCAATCGTTAGCGAACGTTTTCGGGTGTAATTAACATAGACATATTATTATTATTATTATTATTATTATACCAGATTTATGTAGCGCCCTTTTCGTGATAAACACGTTCAAAGGCGCTTTACATATAGGAAACGCAGCCACACAAGGCGTGAAATTCATAGACATAGACATAACATTGAAAAGCTTTCAATTAGTATATCAATTTGGGTCTCAAATTTTTTAAACACCGTAAACTTAATAAAGCAATAGCTAAACGCATTAAATCAATGATTACCATTACCTTAGCTGATGTCGCGGACTTTGACTCACTTGCCGCACAACGCTGTAGGATCAAATCTTCGGTTGTGATGTCGATTTTTTCATGTGAGGAAGCTTTCTGGCATTGAATTGTGTCGGTTTGACTTCAACCAAAAGAAACCTCAAGCAATGCGACCGCCATACTCGCTACACTTTTTAAACAAGTTTGCCAGGATGAAGGGTGGCAAAGGTTATTGCCAGTATGTTATGTGGATATGAATCAGGGTTAGTGATGATAGCCGCTCATCAATCTACCATGGTATTTAGTTTATGAAGATGATGTTAAAAACGCCTTGCAATTTTCCTTTTAAATCAGCACATTAGGAATAATTTATTTATTTTCTTATTGCTATGTAAGATAATTATGTTGACCGCGATCTGTTTTACATCTTTTTTGTTATAATCAGTGATAAAATACCCAATTTTACATATATTTGACCACACAGAGACGGACCGATTTCTAATGTTGGCGAAACCTGTGGTCCAACCCTTTTGTATTATCGCACATTTACAAAGTTACTGAATACTTCTTAATGTACAGTAGTATTATATATGTCTTGATGTAATGATAGTTTGCTGTTGTATATATATTTACATATGTATCTGTATATTATTGTCTTGATGTACATTTACCATAATGTCTTGTGTGATAATTACAAAAAAAATGATTAAACTAAAAAACTCAATGTTCCGTAAAAACCACTCTACCGCTTTATAAATGCAGTTCATTCACTATCTGTTTTGCATTTACATCTCTATACTAATAAATCACAGAGTCAAGGAATATTATCAGGAATAATGATGTTAGATTTTATAATTGCCATTTAATATCGTGCATCTCAGAAAGTGGCCCTATTACATTTAGGTTAATGTCGTTTATTCATCCTCAGCTGCTGCCATCTTTGCAATCTGATGTTAGTCATAGACCCCGTATGATGTCGCTTAAGGGACATCACCATCAAGATGGGGAACGTTAACAATTTCAAAATTGAATTCGTCTCTTTTATCACATTTTTTTTTATTTTAGATATCTATTCACAATTGTTTAATTTAAATCCAAAAATGACGCTTCTAGATCTGAGGTATTAGCCTTGTTAAGCTGTAACCCTTTTGGATAAATGTGTTTCACCATTCCTGAAAAATATAGGATGTCCTCGAGGTTCCATTAGAAACTTTAATAATGTCAAATTGCGTCTCAGTTGACAAACTGAAAATGCAATCTCATTCATAACAGTGTGATAATTATGCTATCTTAGAGCTTCACAAACCTGATCACAACTCCATAGGGTGTATCTGTTAAATTTACTGTTAGATAAAAAATGCTCTAGTTTAAGATACAAAATAAAGCAATGGGCTTTAATTATAAAATTTAGTATTATATCTAAAAATATTGAAAGGAAAACGTGATAGGATGAAGATTCAATGCGGGAAAAAACCTAAAGAGTTAACCTTCTTACAGGAAAGAACAGATGTATACTTACGAGTATTTTTGTCATCATTGCTAGTCATAAAAGTATTTCAGTAACTTTTAATTTTGCTTGTATCAAAACAGATCATTTATTCAAAACCGAACCGACTTAAATAATAATATAAATTTAAAATAAAAATTAATACATAACAATTTGTTAACACGTTATTATGGTTAAATGACTGATTTCACAAATGACATTATTTTTCATATGTGAAAGTGACAAATTTTCCCAGTGATGAATAGAATTAATTACAATAAAAACAAAAAATAAAAAGTCGTTTTACACCAGCCGTAGACATAAACTTATCATTTAGGTCCTGGAGAGTTCAAACTCAAAAAAAGAAAAATACCAAATTGCCATGCAATCCTATGTGAATATATGTAAACATTCAATGTGCACTTCACTTGAACTGAAATTTCACTTCGTTGCAATTGTAACAGATAATTGAGCTGCAAATCATATTGATTTTATATTTACCAAGACAATTTTAAATGAAATTGCACATACAGTTATAACTGTTTTACAACACAATATTAGGTTCAGTACAGTTAAGGCAAATCGACGAAACACTTGAAGACATTTTAGAATTGATTTTGATTGTGTAATGCAGGCCACAAAATGTACTGTTGAGAAAAGTTTGAGTCATTTTTAACTTTTCATTCATTCTAAATAGGTAATATATAGTAAAATCTTACATTATCTACATATACGGACGAATATTTATAAGCTTCACGGACTTTGTGATATGTATGGTGTGTGTGTGTGTGTGCGTGCCTGGTACGGTTGCGTACCGTGAAGGCTGCGTTATTGGAATCTTTATCCCTTTTAGATGAGCAACCGATTTTGCAAATTACGTTAATTCCTGATCTACATACTGAAATACTGTTGAAAAACGGCGTTAAACCCAAAACATTTTATATAAAAACAACAACAAAGTGCTAGAATTGTTTTCTTATTTTTTCATTTTGACCTAGTTAGATTGCTTTACCACTGAGCAGTTTGTATAATAGTATTGTACTCTTGAGGAGTAAAATAGCACATTATGTTTCATTTCAGATGATAGAGCTACATGATAAAAAATTTTAAGCAGGTAAACAGCTCTTGTAAGATGTAAGTCGACATTGAATTTTTCATTATGTTAGTGTCAACGACTGAATTTGCCACGACTTGTTACAGGAATGCACCTTCCTATGTAATCAATGTAATTGATATACTGTCTAAAAATATAAATTTCGCCTCTATAAAACTATAAAATGTCATCAATTTAAAATGTCAGCATTCTAAAGCCGTCTCCTGAACATACAGTTGCCTAAAGATTTGCTGCTTACATAACTTATACTCAAGATTTTGTGAGAAAATGATTCAAATATTGTTGTCGTTTTGCAATGTGTTACTATGAAAGAAGTAACGGGTTATCACCAGACAATTACCGAAATTTGCCCTTAGTCTAGAGCTGTGGTTCTCTGTATACAACTCCTACGTGACTGTGTCTTCGATGCTTAATTGTACAGATGCAAGCAAGAGATCTGACTTGGCTTACTATTAGGTATGCTTTGACATTTTGACATTTAGTGAAAGGAATATTAAGAAGGGTCAAATTAATACATACGTTAATGAAGAAAAAACATACGAAAAGCAGATTCTAAACCACATGATCATGCAAATACCCATGACGCATACTCTGCAGATACAAATTTCAGCAATTTCGGGATCTGATTTACAGCATCTATAAACTAAACATTTAGCAACCAAGTGTTTGAAACACGTGGTTATTACGAACTATTTTAATTTTCAATGAATGCTCCATGCGTTTCTCGATACAAATCCCAAAAAGCTGATAAAAGTAATTAGATAAATGGTTACATAAATCATAAAAGCACTCGAATTTTATTATAATATTAAAGATAATATTAGATACTTCAGTACATAGCATATCATTTTTGATTTGCTGTCTTTGATAATTTTTATAACATAATCTACCACAGCATGTAAAATATAATAATCTTGAGGGGAGAATTTCGTATATAACTGGTGATAAAACACTCTGCGCTCAAATATCTCAAACCTATGTTTAAATTGCGCTCAGCCATATTGAGAATTTCAACAGATAATTAGGACTTCAAGACATAATTCTTTAAATCATAATATCACTTTTAGCCGTATTAAGTTGTTACAATCGGTTGTTACCAAATTGTCAATATTTCCAGTACTATCGCTCATCATTATTAGGAATGTTTCTGCCATTCATTTAGATAGGGAAGGATTGTCGTTGAAATAGGAAATTATACCAAATCTGTAAAACACGAATCCCGCGGGCAGCCCTTGGGAGTATGTTTTAGTCATTGTGTCTCTTAAATTTAACATTAGTTTCCCATTGCAGCACTATGTTATATGAAAAAGAAATGAAACATTGAGTTTACTCTTAAATTGTCAATTTGTCCTTTTTTGTACTGTGTTACATTATATAACCAACCATGTTGATATTGATAATTGATAAAATATCGTGTTTAAACGTCATGCAAGAGCTTATGCATTTTCTATTCTCATCAGTTTTCGTTTTGTGAAAAAGTTGATTAAGGTTTTTATCATAGCGAGTTGAATGACAGCCTTTTATGTGTTATATTATTTCAGGTTTATAATGAAAACGGAGAACCGAAACATTACATCCCTAGCTTTATGGTTTTTTAGTTATTGCTTCATGCTGTTATTGTAAAGCTATAAACGCTGCAAAAGATTGCATGCCTTATGTTATGTTTGAAGTCGTAACTCGCCATGTACTTTACATCTTTAATAACACAGGACTGGTGTTAAACTTTCTTGTCTGTTGTGATAAGGAAGTTCATCCAACTGAATGTACTTTATGCATGTAACATTATCCCGATACAGCCAACGCTTGACGTATATTCATGCCATTTTTATCCTAACCTGTCACGGATAAACTATGTCACGAACTTTGGAGGTATATAGGAGTGAGCTTGGCGGTCGGCTGTTGGTTGGTCTGTCAGTTCCTTCGTTTACCTGGTTTCCGGACAAAACTCATGAAAGGCTTGACAGGTTTCAATGTTTTTTTTTGGTACACAGGTGTATATGTTTAACTATCGTTTTAATAAACAATGCACTTATAACTTGTTGCATTAAATGGCAAAACCTTCGAAGTGGCACTTTCAAATATGAATTATTCTAATCTTTATTTACCGCCCATTCTACCATTTGTAATTCCGGCGCATGGAGCAGAGACTTTTTACCGTATCTAATATACGCTTTAAAGAAACGATAGAACGAAAATTCGATTATGCAAGAAATACGAATACTTCATCACAGTTAATTGACATACAGATATATGAAATTTGGGTAACTGACAAAACTGTCACTATTATAATAATCTGTCACTGGTTGTCTATGCGGTAACGAGGCTCTGCATTTACAACCAATGTTACATTATTTTTCTTGCATACCACATTTACGAAATGATGGAATGTGTTTAGTAAAACGAGATATTTTCTATGTTGCACTCTTTCTTACAGTAACGATTTTAAACAAAGCGCAGGAAATAAACATTCGTAAACAAAAGTGACATTATGACGTTTCAATGACGCACAACGACAAAGTTTAGTTTAATCGTTTGTAGCATAACGTTCACTTGGTTTTTCCTCAAATTACTTATTTTAAATCGGGAAATATACTATAAGGAATGGAGAGCAACAATGGCATTTGATTTTTATCATACTTTACATAAACAATATCTAATAAGTTCACGAAACTTAAGTTCTCATAAGGTTGGCATGTAGGTGCCATTTGGATGTTGCCAGCATGGGTAAAATTACCGGGAATGTCCGTCCGGTGTGCAAGAATATGCTTTCCGCTCTGGTGACAACTCCGTACAGTATAAAACCTATTTTATCCTCTTTTGTGTTAAGCGTTAACATTTGTTTGTTTCCGGTATCCCGACCTACCCTAAATGGCCCGACATTAAATGTTTTTATGGCCTTAGAGATTTCTTTTCAACGTTTTTACAAAAAGTTGCAAAACTGTACTTTTTTATACTTTAAACATGGATCTTAGAAATCAACTTAATGATACTCTTAAGGCATAACCCCCTTATTTGTATTCATTTTTGACATAAAAATAGTTTCAGAAAAGTCCCACAATAATAAAAAATACCAAAAATAACCCCCACATTACCAACTTACCTACCCTAATGGTAATGAGCATGTAACCGGAAACAAACATTTTTTTACGCCTTATGTATTTTTTTTAATGTTTTAATGTGTTTCATTTTGCATGATATAAAGATTCTGGAAACGACTATATTTGCTGCTTTTAATATACTTTCTATATTCCCGTAGAAAGTAAGTGGTGAATGTTATTGACGTATTCATTTCCGTCTTACAGCAATAGCAGAAGTGACACAGCTATAAATTGTGTTACTCGTGACAAATAGAAAGTTTAGAAAGGGCTTGTGGGTCGGGTTTATACAGATGTTTAGGTAGTTTATACAGAGACGGATTTATTTCCTACATATAATATGTGATTTCATTGTACAAACTCCCGGCAGACTAATATTAACTACCACAACAGCAGACTTTAAGGATACTCTAGGGGATCAATTGACATGATCTTTTTTGACATTTTCTTTTATTTCATAAAAATTCACCATACTTTCCTCTATCAGATGTCAAATAATGCATTTAAAAGTTCAAACATGATTATTTGATGAATTTCCAGGATTAACAGTAAATATTTAACCATTCTGAAAAGAACAGCCAGGCTATAAATTTAGTCACGGTATTTCTGGACCATCAGCTTGCATTTGATAATTCAATAATCATAATGTGGTCATCCAAGGCTTGCTTTGATCTGCGGATGTCTCTAAATTGCTTTTTTTACTTTTAGCATGTGTAAATGTTGAGTTCTACTCAACCCGGGGCTAGAGGGCGTGGACGTTAGCATGCATTTCCACTACCGTCCATGAACAGGCTCAATCAAACCGAGCCTGCAACATTTTCGTTTTTGTCTTGTTGGGCGACCTGTGAAGTTTCCACTTTTTTCTATTCTATTGCTTTGATATATTAATAAATAGAAATTATAGGGGTGATCTTGATGCAGGGGATAAATTATTTATGAACAATTAAGTCATAATGTTCAAATTGTGGACTTATTAATGCATGGAAAGGATGAATGAAGTAGGCTGATTCGTTGGCAGAAAAATAAGGGAAGTTCATACTTTGATGAAGGTGGGGCCTTAGGATTTAGTTCTTATTACACATTTTCTTCGTTTTCTCAGAAAAAAAAATCACAACTTGGTGAATTGTTTGATGTGATAATATTCCTTTATTAAATATGAAGGAAATAGCAAAATATCAAGTCTGTTCCTTTGAAGGGTGTTCTATAAATGAACCCATTCTTGAATTATTTTCATTTTTAATTCATTGGGGGAAGGAAACAGATACCCAAGAATAATTGATTTGTCTTTTTTTCTGAAAATCAAGGGAGAATTTGTGAATCACTTTGGTAATTTATGGGCCTCCCATACTACGCACAAATTCATGGCTTATTTGAAGTACTGATGAGAGAGTTGAAGATAACGATAGACTTTTACATATTTTGTTATCTTAAAAGAATCATGATGTATTATCGTATCATGGTATAGTTCAATCTTTCACCTTCATTTTGGTATGCTACACATGTATATTCTTCAGAAATGTGGAGAAAAATCATATTAAAGCAGGTTACACTTCGACCCATTAGGGTGCCCATAACTGCCGTGTGGCGGATGTAAAAAGCCTCTCAGTACATGGTATGTTTCTGGTCTTTTTGGTTCGCTTAAGCCGGTGCTTGGGGGCTTGAGGGTCGTTGCACATTTCATTACATCTCATGGACACACTCATTCAAACCGAGTCTGCTATTTTTGTTTGGTTGCTTTCTATGTTTCCAAAGAATCTTTTCACAGATTTGATTTATGCAGATTAATCTGAAAACTAAACTTTTGCGAAATTTTACGACAGCTTGTATTGTTCAGAGTTATTTCACTCATGCCAAAACTTTAAATACCGGGACCGTTGTTTTCTAAGATACATTTATGTTTAATTATGTTACACAGTCTATTTTGGTCTATATTCTCCCGCCTTTCTGTACCAATTGACTGTCGTTACCTTGCCACATATTCCAACATAATTGTTCTTTGTTTGGAATCACACACAGCAAGTTCTCTATCTATAATTGACTATATATCAAGCTTTTATCATTGTGCTTGCTGTTTGTACATTAAAATCTGCACTTAAATACTGCTTTTCTGTTTTACGCTCGCGAAATTACAAGTTTTACTGAAATAAGACTATTTTCAAAATATCAAAGCAATCAATCTAAAGCAATCTAAAACACCTAGAAACACTGTAGTCTTTTAATATGATTCAATATCAAGCAAACTTATTTACCCTTAACTTTTATCTTTTTTACTGAAGTCATTCAAACTGCTGTATTTTATCATTTGTCATGGACAAATGAAGTGTGCCTGATTTAGCGCCTTCTGTAGACCTTTTTGATAAATTGGGTTTGCATATTAACTGCGTCCTTTTAAAATATGCTCTGTTAGATTTTGGTCTCACGTTATATCCATTCATCTTGGACAGTTTCTGTGCATCAGACTTAATTCCGAGGAATGATGCTGAATGGTGAAAACTGATTTAATCATTATAATGTAAGAACACAATACTAAATAATAAAACAAATTCGGAAAAGTGTAATAAAAGTATTGAGATATTTCTACGGGACCGTGAAATAAAATGTAACGTAATGTGTCTTTGCCTTATGATTGATTTGGCCATTATTGCTCAGGAAATGTAACGAAATATGCAATACACATCTCGACTCCGCTGCTACTGGTTTTAGGTTTGCTTGGGTGCGTTCTATGCTAGGAAAATCATTTCTTAGTTAGATGCAGTATGAAGACTATCATTGAGCCAGTCCAATGTATCTATACATTAGAGTTCTGTTTAAACCAATTATAAGGCTAAAAGATATTTTGCACATTTCTATAGCTCAAATTTGGTAAAATTGAGTCTGAAACTAATTTGTTATATGCTTCCAAAAACATCCTGTAATGGATTGAATGAACGACAACAACAGCAGTCCTTTGTCTGTAACTCTTTTTTTCTGAAAATCAAGGGAGAATTTGTGAAGGCATGTTCACTGAAGACTTACTGACTGAATAACAAACAGTGAAGACCATGATAAGCAGGCACGGAATTGCAGGCTGATCTTGGTCTGCACTGGTAGCAAAGGCAGAATCACTTGCCGCCAGCAGGCTGAAGGTTAAAACGAAATTAAAAAACATTACATGTAACACGTGTTCTTTCTTCCCTCATACGTAATCATGCTCTATTATCTAATACCACAGTAGCAATGTTCGTATAAAAATAACAGCTGATTAGATCAAAGATTTAACACAAAATTAACACATCCTAAAATATGACGGACAATCAATATTTTACTTAAATGTTTAATAACACATACGAGGAACCCATTTAAGGAGCGAAATTTTATCATTTCCTGCAAGCAGTTTAATGTTCTTAGAAAACAACCCTTATACAAACTAAAACTGTCAGGGTTAATTTCAAAATTATATTGAAGGGTGATGCAATATGGCATTAAAAGGACTGAATAGCCGCATTTTATTGAAGTTTTTAAAACCCATCGAAATTGATGTTTTTTGAATTCATTTATTGTAGGTAAAGGAGGTGTTTGAAGTATGTTTGTTTTTTCGGTCAATAAATCTTGGACCTCCATATAGGCAGAAAACGTGCGATTTTATCCAACAGCGACACAATGAATTCCAAGAGATTATTAACAACCAAGATTGGATATTTCAGCATTTGATCTGAATCAAATACGCTTTCATTAAAGTTTCCACAAATAGCAGACATTTCGCTACAGTGCTTAATTTCAAATAAAAATAAATTAAGTGTTAATATTGAAACAGATTACATTGTGTAATTTTGTTTTATACACTCAAATGCCGTTGCCACTCATCCTATAATTCTTATGAAATTCACAGCGTGCATTTCCGAAAGTAATTGTTTCTTAAAGTCTCTTACAAACACATAAACAACAATCTTTTTTTCAAAATTTCCCGACTTTTTATTAAATTAAAAGTATATTAATCAAAATCTGTATTGACTAAACCTTTTAGGCGTTTCTCAGATGCTTGCTTTAAAGCGACAATATCAAAGAACATTCAATTAATTTGTTTTATGAAATTAGACTGAATAGAATGCGGCTTTTGAGTTCCTCGTTTAACACAGCTGCTTTAACGTTGTACTTGTGATTTGAGAGCACAGAAATAATTACAGATGCTTGTTTTAAAGCGACAATATCAAAGAACATTCAATTAATTTGTTTTATGAAATTAGACTGTCAGTGAATATAATGCGGCTTTTGAGTTCCGCGTTTGACACAGCTGCTTTAACGTTGTACTTGTGATTTGAGAGCACAGAAATAATTATAGGACAAAATGCATTAATTTGATCGTATAAATTCTGTAACGATTTCGGCATGAGCCAGTTTGTTTTCAAAAATATGGTGGTCTTATAATGCACTAAATTCAGTTACATTATGTCACATACATAGGAGCAGAAATAAAATCGCCAAAATATTAGTGAAATTATGACAGGAATACGAGCAGTTGACGTGAAAAATCGGGTGTAACCAGGTGGCGCTTTTAACGCGAATGCATGGGCGTCAAATCGAAAAAATATGTACTTATTCTGAAAATAGAGTTTGATCTATAACTGAGCCAAATTTCCGTCAAACCTCTGGATCGACATTAAATCTCCTTTCTGTATTCATCCGATTCTTGAATAGAAAAATAAGGTCATAGTATAATTATTCAAATACAAGTTTAAACCTTTAACCTTAAACATGGATTATACTGATTTAGTTCATCTCAATTGTGATGGAAGCTTTAAACTTATTTGAACCACTCTCGAATTCGATTTCTGGAAAAAAAAAACGGTGTTAAATGAGGAGATGTGGTCGTGACCCTAATTATGAGTCATGCTTCAACGAAGGAAAGAAAACTAGAACCTGGATATTAAATCAGAGATGTTTTATTATTTTTCCTTTCGTGTAAATATCATCCAATTAACTAGAAAATTCTAAATAACAGCTTCTCTGAATATGCTATTTTAACACTGATAATTGTCTGTATTGTCTGATTTTGTTTTATACATATAATGCTTTCGTTTACTATTTTGTGAGTAAGGAATTCGCTTGGTGTAACTTTCACATACACTGCCCTATGGCATAGGAATACGGTAGTGATTAAGACTGAGGTTCTGTGCACCATAAACCGGTGGTATTTTGCAATTGAACGTTCCTATGTGATGACCAATTGTGTTGCAACATTTGCTTTTTCTATCCTCGTTGTCATTATTACCCGCCGCCAGGAGGCAGTGGGTTTATTGGTATGCTACAATTTTTCGCGTGTGGGACATGGAGCAAGTCACGTGACAGATTTTCGATACTGTACAGATTTTTTTTATTCATACATGTATGATACACTAATACTTTATTTAAATGATAAAATATTATATTTATGTATATATATTTTATCATTTTTAAAAATAAGTAAAAACTTGGGTCACGTGACACGTTTCGACCCTCTTCGTAACACACCGTAAGATCCTTTTGTTTACATTTTTATTTTTACAACTTTCGCCTTTCATGTGGTACATTTGGCTTAGATACAAGAATTTTATAATTGGCTGTGATGTAGGATTACCACGATTATCGGAGATTTGTAGAATAATGTGTTTTGCTGATATTAAATTGTAACAACGGATTGATGCGTATGACGTCGTCAATATCTGCGTACATAACATTTACACAAATAATCAGCTGTTCAGTGAGATGATAACCTTTGATAGAGATATGTAAAGTTTGTTCAGTAAATGGAAATGTGTTTACATTACATCTGTTAGGATTCTGGTTAAGAAAGTGTGGTTAGTTTGCATAAACTATAGATATTAGATTTTTTTAGGATATAATTTAATATATTTAGATTGCCAAGACCTGTTATGACCCCAATTGTTTTTGAGATCATTAGCCCACAAAACACTGCTCACAATGAAAATTGACATTCATTATGACTGATCTGAATATACATTTCTGGCGGCGGAAAAACTTCTGACTTGTTTGTACCTTGTTTGTCTTTCCTGAACAAAACAGCTTACCCGCCATTAGTACTTTTGTCGGTAATATAAACATTACTGAACGTCGATTTTGAAATTTAGCTTACTTATGTTGTTGATAAGTTTTCACAATTTTACAAATATCAAATTACGTTATCATTTTACAGCTTCAGTCCATCTTTAGAAAATAACAAAAATACACTGTAACATCTAGAATTTACAAACTAGCGAAAAACTCGGAGAGAAGAAAATAGCAACACATTAGAATAATGGCGTTGCTATGCCCTATCGTAAAAATGCATTTAATGTGTTTTTAGGATTTAAGTTTTCCTAGTTAAAAAACAATAAAACTTTACACTTCCTCATTTCTACAAATTGTATATATTCATTTTCTAAAATCCCATTTTTCATGTGTATTTTATGACTTTTAAAATCGGGCTACAGTCCCCAAAATAGCAAATGGCGGGTTAGCTCTTTGGTTCAGTATGCTAATCATATACACAATTATACATAGACTGCTTTATCGTTATGATATTAGAAGGCTGCATTTTTGGAGATGGCATGTCCAATTGGATCTATCTTGCTTTTTTCAATTTGTTTAGTATTTTAAAGTAACAAGAGACCATGTCTGTACTATAAGCCTCCAACATGTTTCCTCGATGTTAACAATCTGCTTTTGTTAGCAATGGCCGTCTAATAAACATCTGGGGGAAAAACAATTATCACAAAAGTCATTGTCTGATCATCTGCGTTTTTCTTAACACTACTGCAGACATTGTTTGCCTTATTTCATTACAAACTGAAATCTCTCATCTCGTTCTTAAAAGTATACGTAGTAATGAAATTTTGAAGGGAAATGAATTTATGTAAATTAGCTTAAGGAATCTCTTTTAAGCTGACGGTAAGATAACTCCTTTCCATTCCCGTTCTCTTTTTGTATTTATACAAAATCCTTCTACATATGGTTTACTACGGAATCATATTAGGACCATGTCGTTTGTCGTCCGTCGCGCTTTGAGGTCGACGCACGACAATGCGCCAAGACATCGCGACACGACACACAACAATGCGACGCGACATCGCGACAATGCGACGCGAAACACGACAATAATATCGTAGTGTCGTGTCACATTGTCGCCTTTCAAACGCGCGATATTTCGCATTGTCATATCGTATTGTCGCGATGTCGTGTCGCATTATTGTGTGTCGCATGTCTGCATTATTTGCTGCTTGCAACGCACGGCAACGCGACACGACACGTGACGCGATGCTCGATAATGCGAAGCGATATTTTGCACTGTCGTCTTGAAAATATCCTGCGCCGTGAACGTGCCGGAATAATGACACACGACAATGCAAAACGACATGCGACAACGCGACGCAACATGCGATAACGACATTTTAATAATGTTGTGTCGCATTATTGCGATGTTTATCGCATTGTCCTGCGTCGACCTCAATAGCTGTTTCTATTAATATCAAACCGGAACATATACAATGCCACCGTTGCAGTTGGATAAATCATTTTGAGATGAATTGAGTGATACAGTTATGTTATGATATCTACTTTGTTAGTTTTATAGTGCTATGTACAGTTAGTATAATGTAATTTAGATCCATTTAATTTATTACTAGTATCTAATAAAGCAAACTTTTATATAGTTTGATTGGCCAATAGCTGACTTTAGTATGGATTAACTTATATATAATAGCAAAGCAACAATTTTACAATGAACGCACATTTTGTAAACATTGCGAGATATTTATTTCGAGCAAAAGTAGACGTTTTACAAGTTTTGTTTAAGCTCTAATCATGGTTGTCAAATGAGTGTGTAAACACATTTGCTTGCTTGTTCTGCTCTCTCAACCGGCGTAGGTCTCACATGCTCCTCAACACTCTGTGGTTGAAACCCTAATCTAGATTTGTAAAATTCTTCAATATGAGGAAGCCATCAAGTTAGCTTATGGAAGGTCAATGGTTCTACTCAGCCGCCAGTCCGTGATGAAGTAGTACCAAGAGGGGCACCTGGGGTCTTCCTACCTACTACATCAAAACCTTGAAAGTCCCGTGATGCGTACTTATGTATACAATTTCCTTAGGCTTGGAATGGCCAAAAAACAGTTTTGCTCTTTTTCCTTTAATTCACCTTAAAGTTTACACCTCCAGCATACAATGCTAAGCAGTATGTCATTCTTGCTTTTGTGTTCCGCTTTAATAGTCTGTGTTAATTATATTTCAATGTAATTTCTACGCTAGGTTATTTATGATTTTAATGATCACACCATGTCTGGTTTACCTTGGTAAATTTTGTCTGTAAACTGTTTCAAAATAGCTGTTTGAAGACTATAAAAGATTAAATTATATCATAACGGTCTTTCACCCTCTATGCATGTTGTAAACACGAAGGCGTATCTGTCTAAACAAGTGTATATATCTTGTTTCTAATAGCGTGCCTAAAATAATTTGATTTATGCATTGATTTGAGCAGATTCTCTATCTTTATTTATAAATGTAATATAGATACAGTAACTAAATTATATCAAAATATATGTTGGTATGTGTTTGAAAATGAATAAATGTTTCATAGTTCTAGTCAAACACCAGTTTGTAGTTTCTGTTTTATATTTCCTAAGTATCACTTTTTAATATATACATTTACCTAATATTGATGAGACGTGTGTATCTACTGTAATATCCAAGATTACGAAACACATGTCGATTTTATCTGAAATTTAGAGAAGCTATACAGATTGAACTTAGTACGATTTTCATCGCGTTACAGTATTCCTTAGAAACTACAACGCTGTCTACGCTACGGATTTATGTATGCAATTATAGTGTTGTTCTGATGTAACGAAATAGCACGAGTCATTGTGTGATGATATCGCTTCCCCTCTGCATTCTTTATATTTTCACTGGAACTCATCAAATAAAATTGAATCAAACTTAGATACAATCATTTTTTACAAAGTAAATTCCAGCTGGCATGGACTTTTTTTATAAATAGAATCTGACATATGTAGTTGTCTTCTTTATTCTTTTACATTAATTGATATCACACTATAGTATCTATAATTACACGTTTGACGTCGTGAGAGTGAAATAAAGCAGATACATACATTTGGTAATATATTAGTGTAATAAAGCTTAGACGTTGACGTCGTTTTAAGTATAGTATAGGGACGTTGGTCGAATTAACTTGGTCAGTAATAGAAGAAATGTTTACGTTTCAGCAGAAAAAGCTTGCATGTGATAAAAAGAATATTACATTTTGTGTCTTCTCGAATTTGTTGAACGAAATTGATAAAATGCTCGGCAGAGCTTGGCATTTTATCGTTTTATTCAGCTCGTTTAATAAATTTGATATGGAAAGACACTCATGTGATATCCTCTTTTTTCGCATGCATACAATTTGATATATATCTATACATGCACGCACGACTATTACTGTATATGTGTAGATGATTTTCCATATTTATCTTTCACAATTAGAAAAAAATCAAGAAATAGGAATATCACTTGTATTTTAACTGCATGCTAGAACTATGTGAAATTTATATTTCCATATCTCCTACATTTTACCATCACTACATTTTTATACAATCGGATCAAACATTTTCTACAATTCTCCAGAATTTGATTAAACCTTCAATAATCAGAATGGTCCTGTGCTTGATTTTGCTAGACTGAATTGAAAGAAAATTTTAGATCTCATACAAGTTTTTATGATGGGAATCTATGGGAAAGTCACATTATGATATTATTTTTGCTAATAGATTTTTTTTACAATATATATTTAAATGAATCTTCTCAGAGTCGTAATAAGCATATTATTGTCTATAAATAGAAAAAGTGGAAACTCCACAGTACGCTCAACACAACAAAAACGAAAATGTTGCAGGCTCGGTTTGATTGAGCCTGTTCATGGATTCTAACACGATCCGCAGCAGTATAAACATAATAGTGAAATCGCCTATACATGACTATACATGAATCTACGATAAAATATAGCTGTTCCATTCCACCCTATGAGTGTAACATGACTGTGAGATTCTACTCTGCTTCCGTTATATGCCGACTAAATACTCGACTTTTTCAGTGCTAAGTAGTAGTAATAAAGAGTACATCAAATTTTCTGAAACAAACAATTTCTAACTGATGAATGTATTTGTTTATATTTTTACCGTAAGAAAATATTTCAGTCCGTTCAGTTTCAACTTTAACATCAGTGCATCTATATCTGGTCATGTGCGTCGTTTACAATTTCTGCGTTGTAGGCACCACAAATGCCAACAAGATTCTACTTTGACAGTAAATAATTTATAATTCATGATCAAATCTTCCAGACTCGATCAAGTGTTTACGTGTTTATATGCCGCAATGTTCTGGCTAGACTGGTCCCAGTCCTTACATTTGCCAGTCATAGTCTCTTCTCATATTTTATGTCAGATTACTTCCCTTCATAGTTATAACATGGTTACCTTTTCTTGCTGCCGAATGATAATACAGCCAGATATTCAAAAGGGAGCAGTCTATAAACAGGGAGCTAACTATAAATGAAAGATATCTGACAAGGAAATACATTAGTGCATAAAAAAACTTATTATCAGACTAGTAGCTAGTCTATGTTCTGGCGTGTATGTTTCAGTGTCATCATGAAGGTGGCGTGTACTATTTTTAGAAACTGCATATATAACCTTTCAATGAAGTACTAGTATTTACTTTTGATTTCTATATCCGACCTTAGATGTTATTGAAAATAACATTTTCACAGCAGTAACTACTTAATACTTAATTAAAATTTACTGAATGTCGGAAAATTCCGTTTTATGCAACGCTTTCCATTCGTGGGGAGGTTTTTATAATAGCATATAGCCAGCCGCCGAATGACGTATCGAGCTAAAATGTAGTGCTGTAAAATGGTAAAAAATTTCGTGGTTAGAATCGAAATAATAAATATGTTCCAATAATTTTATCAGTTAATAAAATATGGGCAGTCGTTCGGATGCGAATATTAAATCACTCGTGCTACGGACTCGTGATTTAGTTATTACGCATCCGAACTCCTGCCCATATTTTATTAATTGATAAAATATAGGGACATATTTATTATTTCTTGAATAAAATGTATATGTCCGTGTGGTAGTTTCTGAGATATTTGTCAGTGATTAAAGATATCCGAGCAATTCAAGCTGACTTAGACATTATTTGGAATGACTTAACTTGTAAAACGTTTTAGTATCACACTTTATCGTCAGAAAGATGATAGTTCAATTGCCATTTTAATAAATAAGCTTACGGGTTGCCATTAATTCATAAAAAGATTTTTTATTTACGTATTTTGAGTCCAGGCTTCCGGATAATGGCGTTACATTATTACTTCCGCATTATCAAACGTTCAGAACTACCTTAAATAATGATTGCACAACGGTGCGTTAAAATTCAGTTTTTCGTTTTTCGTAAGAAGTATTTGCCAGTTAGGAAGTTTAAAAGCATGGAACTTGAAAATAAATGAAATAAGCGCTTAAGTAATTTAATTCTTTGCACTAATTCAAAAGAAACATTGTTCACGGTTCGAGTTGAATGTATGAGATCAATTTTGTAAGATTATTACCTTTGTTTATCATTAGCTCGACTATTCCTAGAATAGTAGAGCTATTGGACTTGCCCATGAGTCGGCGTCCGCGTCGGCGTCCGCGTCTCGATTTAGTTAGGTTTTTGTATGTAAGCTTGTATCTCACCAACCATTTGTGGGAATGGATTGAAAGTTCACACACTTATTCACTGTGATAAACTGATTTACACTGCACAGGATTTATAACTCTATTTTGTTTTTTTACAAAATTATGCCCCTTTTTTGACTTAGAATTTTTTGGTTAAGGTTTTGTATGTAAGCTGGTATCTCAGTACTCACTAATTGGAATGGATTGAAACTTCACACACTTGTTCACTGTCATGATCTGACATGCACAAAGCAGGTCCCATAACTTTATTTTCCTTTTTTACAAAATAATGCCCCTTTTTCAACATAGAAAATTTTGGTTAAGTTTTTATAATGTAAGCTGGTATCTCAGTATCCACTAATGGGAAAGGATTGAAACTTCGCACACTTGTTCACTGTCATTATATGACATGCAGTGCAAAGGGTCAATAACTCAACTTTGCATTTTTACAAAATTGTGCCCCTTTTTCAACTTAGGAGTTTTTGGTTAAATTCTTATATGTAAGCTGGTATCTCAGTACCCACTAATGGGAATGGATTGAAACTTCACACACTTGTCCACTGTCATGAGTTGATAAGCACTATGCAGGTTCCATAACCCTATTTTGCTTTTTTACTAAATTATGCGCCTTTTTTCGACTTTCGTATTCATTCAGTCGACAAGGCTGTTGAATAGTCGAGCGTTGCTGTCCTCCGACAGCTCTTGTTTTTAAACTTCTCACTAACCTATGTAATACAAAGTTATTTCATTCAATAAGTACCTTGTTACAAGACATTTCTTAGTCTGACTTACCCCCCAGCAAAACTGAGTCCGAAATCGACCAGTCATAGATTAGCGACTTGTGTATACATGGAGTCATGTAATGATGTTAGAATTATAAACAGCCATTCGTGTACAATTACGTCTACATAACAACTGTAAGATGCATGTATGATTTTTACGTTTTCCTTTGATATATAAAAATGAAATAAAAATAACATACATTTACAACACCCGTAAATACTACATGGAAGATAGAATTGTACTGGTAGATATTCTCCTTTCGTTAAAGAGAATAAAATATTTGTCTTTGTTGAAGTATTTGCTCCCTGGAGGAGGTCTTAAAAGGGTTTGTATGTATAGATATCCTCTTTTTTAATGTCATAGATACGATGCATTATTTTTTATCTGACAAGAACGTAGTTTTTTACGAAGTATTCATGCATATAGAAATATTCTATCTGACATGTGTATGCTTCTTCAGTTTCGTAGAGGGGGTATATAAATACATTTAGGTTAATTCCAAATATTTATTGAGAGATGTGACATATTGGATAACCGCGTTAATATGTTGGTGAGTGGTTGGAAATTTACATACATGTACATTTTTATATGTCTATAAAGACCACAATTACGAAATGAACAAGGCGGTTTCTGTTGACAGATGGCTTCCCATCACAGGTAAATTTACACTAAAGTAAGACGAGAAGAATAAATAGTGGCCTTTGTACGCAAGTTTTATCTCAGTCAGTGGCCTCTATTCAACGCTGGCCTGTAACACAGGTTTTCTTTACAAGTTTAAGAGAAGGACTATGAATATCCAATTGGTGTGTGATATCTAAATCACATTTTAGGGGCGGGACTAAGTTCAGGGGAGTTCGACATTTATTAAGACAAATAATTTACCAAATAACAGAACAAATTACCAAAAAAGATTATAAAGTCATGGTTTTCTGATAAAGGTTTGAAAGAAAAGTAAATATACATATTGTAAATATATATAATAGGGTTATTATAACAGTAGCTCGATCTGTGATGCTGTATTCGGCTCGAGTGGATTTTTGTCAGACCTTGCAATATCCACGAGAGCCGAATACAAAATCTCAGATCTAGCTACTGTTATTATGGCCATTTTATTATATACCTCTACCTTTTTGTTTGTTCTTTTGTTAATGAACGAAACCTCGATGATTATCGATATTAAAATGGAACTAAGTGAAGTTTTTATGTGCGCTATTTATAGAACTGTGTTAGGTCATGCATATTAATGAAAGTAGACCGGCAGCATACAACGGTAGAACAGATGTACCTACACACAGTTGGACAAACGGACACAATGAATCTAGGTTCATATCTTCTATAAGATCGAATGTTATCGATAAGATAAGATCGTTTTGTACTTGGAAAAATTATCACTATATCCATATGCTGTTTTTGACTGTCAGATAGAAGGATAGACAGTCAAAGAGACACATAATTGGACAAAATAAAATGTGTGTAAATCTTCTCCAAAATTGACAATAAATGAACGAGAGGTATTTATTGGGATATGGCTGAATACTCCCTTTGTGACAAACAGACGGACGAATAGGCAGAAACATTAACAAAATAAAATCCTATGCATGGTGTCAATAATGCCTTCTATCTATTTATCTCATTTTATTTTATGTTAAATGTCTAACTTACAAAATAATAAAAATACGCGCATTATCCCCTTTCGGTCATTTTCACACTACAAAGTTATATCAAAATACGTATAAAATTTCCAGTTCTAGGCATTATCAACAGTTTTCGAATGGACATCGTACGGAAGGTCGGATAACAAACCTTTAGCCCTTAAACCGAAAAGAGTCTTAATAAAAATGTCTTGCTACGTCATGTATATAAGATATTGCAATTACTTCTTTAAATTTATCATCACAATGATTATTATTTTTTTAAATCAAATCTGTTTTCGCATACAAATTTTGACAAATCCGTACCGATGGATTTTTTGTTGACTGTTGTTTAACTTGCAGACTGACAAGCAAGGCAAAGACTATACCTATTGTCACTGCACTAAATGTGCCAATGAAAAATATATATTAGCTATCAGACGTAGCACAAGGCAGGACAAAGTGTGTAAGGCACATTCTGTATTATGACTTAGAACTTCAGTGTCGTTGTATTTTCTGGTCCTTTGGGATCATGGAGTCCATTCAACATATGTGTAATAGAGTTCCGCTTAATCCGGTGCTAGGGGGCGTGAGAGGTGTTGCACATTTCATTATCTCTCATGAACAACGGTCTGCTATTATTCTTCTTGGTTACATTCTTTGCTTCCAAAAGGATCTTTTTACAGATTTTTTTTTGCATTCAAATACTAACATACATCCCGCAGACTAATTTCACGCTTCAGTATGTTTGTTTGTGGAAACATTTGCTACGCAGTAACAATTGTTATCGAACATTTTCTGCGACGCAATACAGTCGAGAAGGCAAAAACTTGTGTTTGGAAGAGTATTGTTACTATATTTATTCATTCAGTGTTCTTTTATTATAGATTTCTGCATGAACCGGATGGCGTAAATAGCGTCGCGTCCCTCATTGTCTTTCACAAACAAACTTATGAAGCCTAACATCCTATGATTTTGCTAGATTGCCTTTTGTTTTCAAATTATAATTTTAGATTAATTTTTGTTTTATCAATTACACTGCAAAACTTGTATGGTGCCGACGTGAAAATGCTGATCCCAATGCATTATCGTCTTGGAAACGTAATATCTTTACCCGTAATAAATTTTATAAAACAAATGAGCATCTTCTTCCACTTAAACCCAAGTTTACTTTAAGACATCATTCTAAGTATGTTTTAGTTCCAGCAGACAAGGCGGCTAACAATATTATCATCATTTGACGCCTACATTATATTAATGTTTTACAGTACTAAAGCTTAAACATTGAGTACTTCTGTTGAACAAAATTTGATCACTGTATCTTAAAAAATAGGAAAGTAGGTCAGTAGGTCAAGGTCTCAGTCAGGTGACATCGTATTACTTGGGGTCATTAGGTAATTATAATTAAACAGTCTTGGAAATAGGGTCAGATGATTTTTTAAGTATTTTTTCCTATATAACTCACATAATAGCTAGGTGATCCCAGGGCGGGGCCTCTTTTAACCCCAGGGGCATAATTTGAACAATTTTGGTAGACGACTACTAGACAATGCATCATACCAAATATCAAAAGCCTTGGTCATAAAGTTTCAGACAAGAAGATTTTTAAAGTTCTTTCCTATGTAAGTCTATATTAAACTTTGGATCCCCAGGGCAGGGCCTCTTTTCACCCCAGGGGTACAATTAATTTGAACAATATTGGTTGAGGACCATAAGAAAATGCTACAAACCAAATATCAAAGGTCTAAGTGTTGTGGTTTCAGAGAAGAAGATTTTTAAACCTTTTTTCCTATTTAAGTCTATGTAAAACTTGGGACCCCCAGGGCTGGACCATATTTGACCCTAGGGGAATAATTTGAACAACCTTGGTAGAAGACTACTAGATGATGCTACATACCAAATATCAAAGCCCTAGACTGTGTAGTTTTGTACAAGAAGGTTTTCAAAGTTTTCCCTATGTAAGTCTATATAAACCATTTGACCCCCGGGCAAGACCATATTTGACCCTAGGGGGATAATTTGAACAATTTTGGTAGAGACCACTAAATGATGCTACACACCAGATATCAAAGCCCTAGGCCCTGTGGTTTTGGACGAGCAGATTTTCAAAGTTTTCCCTAAATAAGTCTATATAAACCATGTGACCCCCGGGGAGGGGCCATATTTGACCCTAGGATGATAATTTGAACAATTCTCGTAGAGGACCACTAGATAATGCTACACACCAGATATCAAAGCCCTAGGCCCTGTGGTTTTGGACAAGAAGATTTTTAAAGGTTTTTCCTTTTGGTTGCCATGGCAACCAGAGTTCTGCATGGAATTCAATTCTTTGAAAAAATTTGAAAGGGGGGCACCCAAGAATCATTCCAGTGAAGTTTGGTGTAATTTTGTCCAGTGGTTTTCAAGAAGAAGATTTATTTAGAAAATGTTGACGGACACACGACGCACGACGGACATTGAGCGGTCACAAAAGCTCACCATGGTGAGCTCAGGTGAGCTAAGAAATGAAAAACTAACTGTCCTAATTCAAAAGACTTTTGCAAAGAAAAAATGCTTCTTTTCTCGCTTGCATTTTCAATACGGCACTTTTTACAAGTTGTATGGGTTTTAACGTGTTTATACTGTCTTTTATAACAAGCGGTCGATTCAGGCCACGATCCAGAAATATTTGACTGGGGGAGGGGGACCTGTCTAGAACGAAGACGTCACCGCTGAGTGTGGCTTGAGGGTGTGGACGCTAGCTTGTACTTCCACTACCGTCCATGAACAGGCTCAATCAAACCGAGCCTGCAACATTCTCGTTTATGTCGTGTTGGGCGATCTGTGGACCAAAACTAAAAAATCTTAACCTACGCCAACACCGACGCTGACGATTAAGTGTCGACAATACCTCATTGATATCATTTTAAAAAGTCAGACAAGCTTATGAAAATTGTTTAATGTCAAAGAGTATTCGAATTCGCCATTAGATTTTGTAGTAATTGATTTGATTCGATTTGATTTGGTCTTCTCAACAAATTATGGTACTGTTTGTTCTAAATTAAATTCAAATATTCAATATAGAATGATGCACAAATAAATGAAATAAACAATTTGTTTGATGTCTGTCAGGAGAAAACACGAATGTTGCAGAAATTATTTTATAAAGCAGTTCTCGAATCTTCCCGCAATCCTCATCCCTAACGAGACACCAGCTAAATTGTGATCTGACTGGATCGGCAGAACCGCAATAAATTCATACAAGATAGTTTTAAAACTATTTGTCTGCAGTCCAATATCATTCCGTTGGAGTATTATGATTTCAAAAGAATATACATGAGTAAAATATTGGCTTTTCTGCATAAAGTACTTATTAGGAATACGCTAAGAAGTTCCCGATTTTTTCTGCTTGAAATATGTGGACAGAACTAAAGCGACAATCAGACATAGGGCAAAGGACAAGCCCTATCTTCTCGTTAATTACAAACTGATCATTTACAACCGACTGATTCCAAATTAATTGTCTGATGTTGAAGTGTCGTTGAAATGGCTGCCGTATTGGATTTATTTGTCTTAATTAGTAAAATTTTAACGAAGAATCTTTCCATGGAGTGAGAATAAAATGGTAGATTGCTATCTTAGTCAAATATTAAATAGAATTGTAACTGAAATACTGACATTATTCAAATACAAATAAGGCTCTTCACATGCAAATGATATGAAACTCGTATACACTCTGGATTATATTTGCGTATACTTGAATCCAGTCAGATTTTTAACACATAGTATCAGAACTACCTTCCTTTAGAAGTGTGCGTCAGTTATTTTCCTTTAATTACACTTTTTTCGTGGCTTACGAAGCTGCCGTGTTTTATATTGACTGTGTTAGATTTGTCGCCATTAATTGTGAACGCTAATATAGCTAAAATAAACTACCCTTCAAAAATAATACTGATACAGTACTTGCAAATCTCTGTTGAGCACATGATGTCTCTGTGCAAGTATTTATTTTATTTAATACAAGACATTTACAATAATGTTCACATCTGGTGGTAATGCAGGCCAGGAATTGGAATGTAAGCTATTAGCAGCATTGCGACATTGTTACACACTTGATCTATGCACGGGGGATTAGGGGATTGTTGTCTTGAAATATGACAAAAATACTGATTGGATGGGAAATTATCTATCAATGTCTGGCAAGAAATTGTCTTCGATGATTGTTTGGCGCTGTACTTTTAATGTTTCCTGTCGTGTCTGCTTTTGTATTACCCTCATTCTTAACATTAAAGACGGTAAACGTAATCAATCATGGCCTTGGTGGAAATATACCATTTGGTTTCGTGACAGTTTTCTTCATGAGGTGAAAATATCAAATGGAAAGCATAACTTTGTTATCATTTATTGAATGATTCATAACTGAAGTTCATATTTTATTTCAACAAGCGCCTGATGCGTTAAACTCAAGAGAAATTTCATTTTAAAACAAAATATAATCTAAGTCAGCATATTAAACGTACAGTATTGTTTAAGTAGCAACTGTACTAAATTTTCAGATCATTTTGGCAGACGTTTATAACTATGTAGTTCTAACAAGTCCGCGAACAAGGACATTTCTATATACGTATCAAACAAATAACAAGTCAAGAATTAAGATGTTATACACTTTCCGAATTAAGTGTGTGCGTGGATGTCTGACTTTCCTAGTCGCAAAGTTTTAATATCATTCTTTGATTTAACATCTCAGATAATTTACCATCTTCTTGCTTTGCTTAAAAAAATTGTGTTTTACCATTACTGTTATTCTTGTGGGCGCGAACATCTCTATACCGCTTGGGTAACCCTGTCCATTTCACGTCTGATGTAATGTCTCTGCTACGATGATTTTATTTATACTACGTGACTTCCTAATATAGGGTGTACGTCCGCGTGACTTGATAAGTCGTCAGACCGCTGATAAAGTCAGTAAAGTGTTTCAGGAAGAACAGACGGAACATCAAATTATTGTTGCACGGTCTTGCATTCATGCTTGCATATTAAGTTGATTTCAACCTGAGTATCAGTCTAAGCAAGTGCATAGCTTGTTTAAGAACTAATAAGTTCCCAAACGTGGTTTATCGTAGAATAAACCGAGTTTTGAGTTCTTATGCGTAAGAATATATCACGAAGGCCGTAGGGAAACTCGGTTTATTCTTCGATAAATCACACTTGGGAACTTATTATTTCGATTCTAATACGACATACTAGTATCAACAATGTTAGAAACAAATGGTAACTACTTTTAACGATCGTGCTACGCACCTGGATCGGATGACGTCATTGCACGCGAGTGGTTTATTGCAGAATAACCCGAGATAGATTTTACTCTACGTGTATGTAGGTTATTCGCTGGTCGTGTTAGAATTCTTATTGAACGCTTTAAGAGAATTTGATTTATTCAATTGATTATTTCAAGAGTAAAGCAATATTTTCCTATCCTTACACAGAATACATATACACTATGCATGGGACGGGATAGATAATGCATACATGTTTAACTAACTGTCTGGGAAAACTTGGTTAGTGTCTTAGATAAGAAAATTGTTTTGTTTTGAATTGGAAAAGGCAGAAATGATATGTATGCACGTTCAGTTTCTTCCTAACTATTTAAGGGTCAACAATTTGAAATCATGGAGGAGTGGGGAGAGTGAGGGTGCACGGATGTTTCATGAAGAAAAAGATTTTGAAATCTGGCATGCAGAGCATATTCTGATTTCAACATACTAAAAATAAAAGTTTCTGACTCCTAAATCACAGACAAATAAAACTGTTTCCAGGTCAGATGACCGTTAAGAAAAATATCTGTTGCTTAGATAGATATATTCCTTGTGGTTAAATTGCTTTTTGATTTAATATTTTATAGTTATATAATAAGGTTTATATATACAGCCGCTCACCCATCGCACGGGTTTCCATGGCGTGATGAAAATGTTTTAATTATCCATGGTTTCCGTTTACCAGCACAAACATACCTGAGGCTAGCTTAAGTTCAAATACGGTTTACACATTAACATGAAAAGGAACAGTGATTCGTGATAATAGCGCAATAGTGAGAATTCTAAAAACAACGCATTGAAACGTCAGCTTTTAGTTACCGTCATGATTTTGCAAAAATTCCGTAATTGATTTAATGAGAACAGTTGTTGATAACATTTTTTCTTTCATCCAATAAAATTACAGGTGCTCGTCCAGTTTTGGTGCCCATTTGGGTCCCCCCATTAAAAAAGTTAAAACCACTGTATTAATACTAGAACGAAAAAAATATTGAAATTTTCTTTTTCCTATATACTGATACATTGAAAAGGTCCCTATGTTGCCGTAACGCTATGGAGGTTTCCTAGCACACGCTGTGGAACAACCAAAATGTCCAGTTCAGTAACAATGCAGGCTACCTTGCTGCTGTTTACACATCGGGCATTTAGAAAATAGTAAACAATCTTGTTCTGCCTAGTCTACAGCCTTAAATAACATACAATTATCTTCAAAGACGCCAAGTACGACATAGGTTTTCTACTTCCGTTTCTCAACAAAATGGCCGATCGTCACCGTTATTTTGCAAGTGTCTAGAACAAGTTGGCGTCTTTGAGTGCAAATGATCTCGAGCTTTGTCAACGTGATCTCGCGCTTCTCCATAATCTGGAGGTGATGCGCGTATCGATAGTGCAAACGTTGCGACATGGTGAACTTCCGCTTTGCCATCGTGGTCTCGAGCTTTGTGAATAACTAACTTTAAAGTTTATATATTGGAAACTTTTGTGTACAAAGGTATTTCTGAGAATATAGTTTCTGTTTTAGGTTAAAGCACATACGAAATTACAGATTATGACAGAGATTTCTTCCTCTCAACACTCGATAGACTACATGACTTAGCATTTAAGATATCAAATTTGTCCGGGGAAAGAAATCCCTACCCCACCCCCCTCCTTCCGTACTCGCCACCAATCCTGTCAACCATTAATTTTGATAGTCTGTAATTCAGACATCAGATCATTTTAGTCCAGGAAACACCAAAGACAGACCAGCTGTCTGATGATATAAATGTCTTAGTTATGCAAGAATTGAATATGAACAGATTTACACGAATAGCCAAACTTTTAAATCTATGAATATTCTAAACTATTTGAGCCGCACCATGAGAAAATCAACAAAGTGCATGTGCGGCCAGCATGGATCCATGCTGTTCGCTAACGGTTTCTCTAATTACGATAGGCTGTGCGGTTGCACAGGCTGGCCTGGATCCATGCTGGTCGCAAATGCACTATATTGGTTTTCTCATGTTGCGGCTCATTTTGCTTCATCTCCCTACCTCTACCTATACATTCTTTGAATTTACTTACGTATATCTTGTAACATAGTGGTTCATGTAGTTCATGTTGTTTCTTTTATCTACATTCAATTAATATTGATACAAATAGGTGAAATATGATACATATACATTTACATCCGATTAGCCATAGGCTAGCCCTAAGCTTTGCAATCCATTGGGCCCCAAATGTCAAAGTCTTAATTTCTACAGATATAATTACAAATAAATAATTCCATAAAGGGAAGAGATTGTATCTCAAAATATACCTGTTTTACCGTTCATTTTCCTTGGGGAAGTCTGTCTCCGAACTGATTTGGCCCTGAACATCCACTTGTGGATGGAGAGGTCCCTAGGAGCTCTTTCATACATACATACATACTCGTACATACATACATACATAGCACACTTAAAACATTTTGCTTACTGTAAACATTACATGCACAGACTTGGGAAAAATGTTTCAAATTTGAGATATTAATCAAAGAAGTAAACGTTAGCATTTAGCTATTGATGTACATGTACTTCTGCAAACGACTCGATACAGAATGTATATACTTTTTGCTCTTATCAGTTTTTAAATAACCCAGGCATAATAAAAATCTGTCAAAATAAAAGACAAGAAAAGTCGTTTGTTTACTCCGGAAAACACCCTGGCTCTCAAGTTCGGAAAACGGATGAATTCTATCTTTTCCCAAATTTAAATATTCATACAAAGCAAAAACAAAATCTTGCTTCAAGAACAAATTCCCAATCCTCTCTAGAAGTTCAAATATTATAGTCATGTAACCTCAGTTACGTCTAGAACAATGACGATATTTACTGAAGCTCAACAAACTCTCAGATGTTCGTGTAAAACGTTGTTTTTATCAGATTATCTGTTCTTTTGAAGTCATTATTGGCGTAATTTGATAGTCCTGTGTATCAATACGTTACGCAATATTACAACGCTGTTCTAAATAATGTCTAAGCTATTTTCTGACTTAAACGACGAACACGACTGACCAAATAAGGGATCAATTGGAGATTTTAATTGCGTGTAATTGTTTTAAAATATTTATATAATGTGTTACTATGTGACCCAGAGAAGTGCGTACTCCCTTTATATTTTGAGGAATGAAATAGGCCCAATCCTTAAGGTGACTTTGTCTCAAACTAGTTGACAAGTTATGTTAATGTCCTTTGTCAAACCGATAAGCTATTGAGACCTATATATTCCATCTAAAGTTTTCCTCTGGCTACTCCGCCTGAATAATTCGTTTATCAACGATTTTTCAATTAGTTAGATTATGACATCTCTTAATTTTAGGTATCAGACAAGTCACTCGTGTTGTAAAGTAATAACATTTGGATATTTGACATAATATACTTCATCTGTAAACATTAATTTGTCCGTAAATGATTAATTTTTAAGCCGACTTTCAGATTTTCAATACTGTGAGTGTGGATGATAGATAGATAGATGGATAAATCGATTAATGGGTGATAATTTCTCTTTTGTATGATATTCTCACACATTGGTTGAGTTTTGACTCATACAAATCTATGTTGCGCAAATTAATATAAAATGCTATTTTAGCGTTCTGTCTTTATTATTGTTTTCTTTTGCCGTACACTAAAAAGTTAAAATAACCATTGAAGCTTTTATTAATGTGTTGAACAGGACATAAAACTTACAATTGCTTAGAAAAAATAATCACCATCGAATATATTCCTCTAGATACACCTTACAATATTAACACTTAAAACAAAGAAAACGTAAAATATCAAAATTCAAAAATCGGTATCATTCAAGTCAGTCTGTTAAAAATCAATAGCTGTAAAGGCCAACTAAACATGAAAGACAGTCTTTTTGTATGCGACTAACTCATTAATGTCCTTTTATTTACAGACAAGACACTTTTTCATTAATGAATATGTCCTTAATTAATTCGATATCCTATTCACATTTACTAACATATGTTAGTATATGTACTCAGATTTGACATGCATTTGGGTATCAGAACGAACCGCCCTTAACAACATTTTACTAACATAAGTACCATTAATGCCTTTAATATTACTAACAAACACTCATAAAAATGGGTCCAATTAAGTGTATCGTCCCTATTCAATTACTAACATATGTATAGTATATGTACTCAGATTTACATGCATATGGGTATCAGTATACGAACGCCGTTATACAACATTTACTATAACATAAGTTACCGTATTGATATCAACCTTTACAATATCAAAATGTAACGGCTTACGTAGGTACTCAGCGTTGACATTAACTTTGGAAGCAGGACAAATCGCACTTAAAAATAATATTGAATGACAATCGGCGGGTTATAATTATTGTCACGCAAAAGATAAATCTCTTAAATCAACGTCAAAATCTTTTCATTTCATATCCATTTACAGTCGGTTCAAAAGCTCTTCAGAGCTTATGTTGTACTGTTGCCTTCTTGCCGACTTTAAATAAAACTTATCTTATCCAACACAACTTCATCGTAAGTGATATCGTCAACAAAACTGCTTGTATGGTCTAAACATGGGAACCTGTATTGTGTAATGCAAAACATACAACAGCTATCAAAAATCAATATAGTATTGGCAACATTGAAATCAATATATAAAATGCTCTGCAATTCCTCCACTAACTAAAAAAACTAGATCGGTTTGACCTGGAAGTGGCAGCCTCCACGCGCAGTTGTGATATGCGAAAGCAATTGTTTTCTCATCGGCTAAAAAAATTATCAAACGTATGAAAAACTTCTTTCATGGCAAAAAAAACGTGTACTTCGTGTCTTAAGACCATTTCACATTAAACTAATTTTGTTTTAGAAACTAACATGTATTTTAAATGTAGTTTTAAAGGTACAAATTGTAACTCCATGCTCGCCGATGTTTGTTTTTAGTAAGATAACGCCGAATCACGCTCTGACACGAGCTCACGCGAGATTTCAGCCAGTTGCCATTCTGTGTATTTTATACTTCTTTGTGTAATGCAATTCAAAAACATACAACAGCATCATCACACAAAGTTGCAGAAATTTATCATCGTCCTGTAAAAATTTGTATGCTAGACAATTTGCTTTAAATCAACCATAATAAAATGCTCTTGAATTTCTCTCGTCACATAATCTAAATAGGGAGAAAGTACTAATTGGATACAGAAAATCGAGTTACAGAAATTAGTATTTGAATTTTGTCATCCTAGAGGTTTGTCTTGCCTTGTCTACACATTTACACTTGATGGACTACATCGGGGAAGCAAAAATAAGAAACATGTAATTAACTTAGTACTGTTTTATTGATGCCCATGTGAATATCAACATGTTAAGGTTTTCTTGTAGTAAAGTTAAAGGTCTTTTAAAGATATTTTCACATGTATCCAAAACAAATGAGCCGTGTTGGGAAAACCAACATAGTGGGTTTGCGACCAGCATGGATCCAGACCAGCCTGCGCATCCGCGCAGTCTGGTCAGGATCCATGCTGTTCGCTTTCAAAGCCTATTGCAATTAGAGAAACTGTTAGCGAACAGCATGGATCCTGACCAGACTGCGCGGATGCGCAGGCTGGTCTGGATCCATGCTGGTCGCAAACCCACTATGTTGGTTTTCTCATGGCGCGGCTCAAATAAAAGCTTACAAACGTACGAAATAGTAAAACATCTCTTTCCATGACAATGTTTATTAAAGATATTAAATCGCAAACGACTTGATCACACATTTTAGGTGGACATTGTTTTCTTTAAAATATCGAAGACATTGGTACTGTGAAAATTATCAGTGGTACAAACTATTTTTTGCAAGAAATTTTAGAAAGTAACCAAAATTATTGTACAGAAGTGAGTTAACAGTTGCAACGCGTTTGAAAGAATGGAGGAAATATACATTATTCCTGGGGTTTTTTACCAATATCTTATTTTTTCACCCATTTTACCATTTTTCAATGTCATTTATACATTCTATGCCAAGACAGTGCTGAAACAGTTCACCCGAACCGTGGGCGAGTAGCCGTAAAATAATTATTTTGAATAAATTGTATATATAAATTGTGCATTTTTAACTCCCGGCTGCATGTATTTGGTATCAAAGGGAAATTTTCATTTATGAGACCTTTTAGGGCAATGTTTCTATCTTTCTTCTATAACGATTTGACATATACGCGAACGCTAGAGGCGTAGTTGTCATTTTTAACTGAAAGAAATTCCGTATAGTCGTATATGATATCCGAGTAATACTGCTGTCATTGTGAAGGCAGCTGCTTTATGCAAATACGAACTGGTACGGCAAAGCGCTCTGGCCAATGATAATGATCGTACATAACCTCTACTAAATTAAGTGTATTGGTCAAGAGTGTTAAAATACCAAGCGAAAGAATTATAGGCGGTTTCTATTACCTTCTTATAAAACGCTTCACCCTCACATGATAAATTTATTGTTCCAAAAACGCCTTGAGAGTGGAGAAATTACCTAATGTGACACTTACTAATTAACTATATTATATATAGTTTACCGTCACGTTTTCTACGACTGCGAAACATAAACTTTTGTAATTATCTGAGTCGTTGCTTTTTATATAGACATAATTGATATATAGCATGAACTAATTTGAGATTATTCTTAGTAATTATTTGGCACCATCTGTTTTATAGTTACTTAGTTGTTTGTAAATCAAACCTATTTTACTCAACCTGAGTTATTGTCATTTTAAAGATAATATTTTTTTTAATTTTTATAACTAAGAAATAAACATAGTTTTCCTTGGAAATTCTCAAACATACAAGCTCAGTGACGTTTGGTGTTAACTTTGATACTGTGTAAGTAACATTTTCTCTATCTGCTGTAAATTAGCTCTCTATAATTGTGTCCGTTGCCGTATTGTTTTGCACCAATTGGTAGTGAATGGTTCCGAAAAATTATAGCTAGTCCGTCATTTGTTTTAAACGCTATTTGATACAGACATCAAAGAGAAACATGTGATCACAGTGATGTTTGTACATTCTAATAGATAAGTGTGGTAATGAGAAGGATGATCTGAGATGTGTTGATATCTTGTGTATCTTCTGAAGAAAACACGATGCTGTAGAAAGCCGTAAGGCACAGAAAGACTTGTACATTTTTAATTAAGTAGTGTTAATAAATTGTAACATCCAGTCAGCAAGTGGAATATTTCAACAGATAAACATCGCGATAGCTGATACAATGAAACTTCAAAGCCGATAACTCTGATTTCATTAAGGTGAGAACAAACATCTATTTCTTCTTTAAAGATTAATATCTTCTTCGTCAAGGAAATCTTAACTATTTGCTCATTTTACACAGAAACTATATAATGATACAAGATCGAATACAAGCGAGATAGTTACAAACATTACAGCGAGATAATGTCTTAGAACAATAACTATACACTGGTGTATTTTGTTTCCCTGGCATGGTCAGGCTATTAAAGATTTAAACCATTTATTAAAACACAATATTTGTGGGTAATACTAGTAACTACGTTAGCATAAATGGAACTGGGGAAAGGCTTAGGTAACAAAAATGGAATAACTTAATTATGTGGAATTAAATCTTAAAATCCTTTGAGCACAGTTTATATAGATACAGAATCGAATCGAGTCTATTATTGTTTTGTTGTATATTGTATTGTTCGCTCACATATGATCTTGTTCTAGGTTCTGTTTGCTATCAAAACATCTGTTTTATGTGCCTTATAGCGGCCGCAGAAAATCTTCCCATACTTGGACACAGTATTATAATTATTCCTTATCCTTTTTAATCATAAAATTCATTCAATGTCAGTGCTTGATAGCGTTCAGTATAAGCCGGTGCTAAAGGGTGTAAAGGGCGTTGCTGTTTCCATTAAATCCCTTAAGCATTCACAAACCGATGTTAGTGCCTGTTTAATGTTCTGTGCTCTCAAAGTGCCTGTTTCACGTTCTGTGCTCTGAAGGGATATTGTTATACATATTACTGTCATATTAGATTATTGTCAATATACAACTTATTTTATACTTTGGATATATTTGCAATACAATCAAGAATCTATACTAAGTGTTCATACTGCGTTGATATGAGAGGCCTACGTGGCCGATCAGTTAAGGTTGCTCACCGCTTTCTGATATGAGTTCGAAATCATACTTGGTGGTGTAGAACTATATCATGTGAAGAAGCCCCATGCCTAAAATATTGTGCGCAGCGGTACCTAGGGTCTTCAGCTTCCACTAAAAGCTGTGTGTGACTTTAATCAAAACAGTAAAAACAAAGACACCCCTTAAATATGATATATTAATTTCAGCGTTAAGTCACTTCTAGTTTTAAATAACACCGAACATTAAGAAAATTTGTTTATAGTTATTTTTAAAATCAGTGTTTACTTTTCTTCGTTTCTTTTATTCAATACAAGACCAGCAAATTACGTCAGCTATGTTTCCGGCTTACGGAAATTAAAAACAGTGCATATCACTAAACATCAAAAGAGATTCGACTGTCTTTGTTTGATTTGATGCATGAAACATTTTTCGGTTTTGAAGGTTCCACAATACGCTATATTGATTTATTTATTGCCTTTGTGTCGTCTCAGTACGATAATGTTTAGACTAATATGAAGTAAAAAAAAACATATAATCTTTTTTCCTCTCATTTTGTAACAATACTAAGGACTGTTATCCATTTGCTGTATCACTCGGACTCTACGCTGTACAATAGCCATCAACGTCTATCGAATGTGTTAACGTACTTTGGGAAAAAACGCAGGAAGTGTATGAAAAAGCATTCAGGTTCGTATTGAGATTACCGTGAGTTCTCTTGGAGCGCAGGAAAAGGAAGCAAATATTCTGCAAACGTAAGTGCACTTTGCGATAAAAGAGTGTTTACAATGATTTTGAATTTGAAATAGTTCTTCTTTTTTATTAAATATGTTTAATATTCAAGCTGTAATAATATCTGAAATATGTTTTTGTTAAAGATGTACTGGGGGATTTTTTTATTCTGCCTCCAATATCGCTGAAAAAAAATTCTGGCTCCAATCAGATTTAGAAAAATAAATATTTCCATTACTCTGAAAGCCATATTCTTTGCTTTGAAATTGCTTTAGATTTTTTCTCCATAATTACATAATAAGGTTAGTATATAAATATCATAACAATAAATATTGCACCTTTCTTCATTATTAAAGAAGATCAGCATTTCCATCAATGTTTAAATATTGAACACTGCTGAAGAAGAGTGTGAGATTGATTTGAAAGTAAAACTATTTAGTGTAATTTTGTCTGCAATATGTTATACAGTAACTGTTAATTTCAGTATATGAACAGTGATCTATACCGTATACATAGGCGTAAGAGAAGGGAGTTGCGAGAGGGGAGCACCATCTTTTGAGCATATATATACTTCCTATTTATTTTTAATTTTATAACTGATACTGACATTTGTTTTAAAAAATCACTGGAATTCAGCATTTGGCTTTCGAAATATTCAAAATCATCTATTTCCTACAAGGATCTCGCACCCTAATAAAGATTTCTACTCAAAATACCTTTTTTCCGAGGCTTTGTTCAAATTTTATAACTTAAACCTAGAGTTATTCACAACCATAACTGTTGAAATCCTCTTAGAATTCAGGATTTGGCATGCACTAATTGCAAAATTTTACGCGGGAGGACCCCCGTATCCCCCTCATACAGAAATATTACAGCACTTTCTCAAATTAAGATAACCATTTTATTGAGAACAGCTCTCAAACACATAGACCGAAGAATGTGAATAACTATTTATGATTTTTAACTCTTTATGATAAAAATTTCATTTAAAATAAAACTTTTCTTTAGTTAAAAAGAGGTAAATCACTTTTGAAACTTCGGTTAATGACAGAAATGACTTTAAATCTATCTTAAAACTCAGCAGAATGCAGGATTTAGTGTTTAAAATACCAAAGTAATCCCCCTCGAATAGTTTCCCCTATAGTTTACAAGATAGTTTGCTTTTCCTCCCTTTCTCTATCCATTAGACTGCTTGTACATTGTATAAGGTCTAGACAGTTACACCGTGTCTAACGTATACGTCGCATTTACGGCGGGTACGCTAAATACACGGTTTATTGTACGTTCCATTACCGGCATTTCCTGTTGATTTTGTCAACATCCTGCTTGGTGATATAAGAAAAACAACTTATTTTCATTGAAGTTCAACGTGTTTAAAGTAGCGATATATTCAGTACGAGCGACAGGTCATTCACGCTTTCCACGGTAATGTGATTTTGACTGGTAATTCTCTAGTTTCTTCAAACATTCGAGTTAACTGACGTGTGGTGTCGCCTGTTGTGCAATGGAAAAATATTGCTTCTTTTGGGAGATGCGAACATACAACAGACTATAACCAGGGGTAAAATAAACGAACTGCATCATAGGCCTGGTTTCAATAATTGGTTATAAAAAATTAAATTAATTTCCCTGCTTGTAACCTGCACCAATGTTGGTATATAAATATATTATTTCTTTATTTCATTCCCATCAGTGTACAACATATATTACATAATTTACACAATAAGATATCAATAAAATGCACACTGCTACTCTATAAAAGAGTTATAAGAGACTTATTAATAAAACATATCAATATTACTTTGACTATTATATAAGCACAATCATTTAAAACACCATGTTAAAAGAAAGATGTAGTTGCTAACCTAAGCTCAAATAAAATGTTGAGACAAGCCCACAAATGCTTAAGAAACGTATTGCTGATAGTGTGCAAACACGGGTAACGGAGAAATATGTGAGGAATCTATGAGTGAATTGACCCTTAAAAAGGAGTTTCATGAATATGAAGACGTGAACAATGGTACTGAGCTATTGGCCCTTCAACATTAATAGAATAATTCTAGGTCTGTTCTACCTGTTGTGAATACAATATTCTTGAGTGGAGTATCATGTCACGTTTTTATGGCATGATATTTCAGTAAGGCAGCTTTTTAAAGCTCGGCATTGCGGTCACTTCAACAAGTGGACACCGTTGTTTGTGATGCGTTGATATGATTGTATATACACTTCCAAAGATAAGAAAATTGCATCCTCTAGCATGTCTGAGACGACATTTAGTTGCCGATTACAGGCCGAATTGTGACTATCACGCAACACCAGTAATTATAAGGAAATCGAATACACTGCGGGAAAGAAAACGTTCTGCAACAATTGTCCGCGTATTTTCTGACCAGCACGTGTTTACTGTCATTGTGCAATGATAACCATACGTATTTTTACCTGAGGTGTTACTTAATGTCATAACATGCCTTTTTGCGCTTTGTTATAATTTCTTACATATATACATTATATTAAATAAAATATGCTTCATAGGTATACTGTATCATGTAAAATTGCAGACTGATTGTCACGAGTTGAAAAATAGAGCACATAATAGCGCTATTATGATAACAGGTCATTGACTTCCAAATCCGTGTTACAAATGAGGAGTAAATATTATGTAATCACGTTTTTTGTTACGTACCTTTACTTGTTTCTAGTGTTATCGTAGTCAATTTTGGCTATAATTTTTAAGGCAAATTAGACTATATGTCTGACAAAAGCCGCTGAAAATTTTCACAAAGGGAACATTTATACGCCATCATTACGCCATTTCAAACGTCGTATTTGATTACACGACAAAATCATTTCCTACCATCATATTTTTCGTATCCGAAGATGCATGGTTAAAACGTTTAGTATTCGCTTAAAAAATGTAAGCTGTATTTCAGTCAGGACTTTTTTGTAAGTATATTTTAAAAGGGTTTATCAATCTGATTTTAATAAAATATAACATGTATTTCTTTAAAATCACTTCATTTCGTTGTCAGGAAATTTCATGGTTTGGGTCAAACTACTATTTCGTCGGGATATTAATTCGTGAATCGCAACTTTTGGAGATAAAATAAAAGGGTCCGTTCGTGATGAAATAATGCAGGGCGGGCACCTGGGGTCTTCCTTCACCGTCAAAGCTTGAAAGTCGCCATATGACCTATAAGTGTGTGGGTGCGATGTTAAATCCAACAACAACAAAAAATAAAAGGGATTTGATTTGTTTGTTTAGATATTAGAATTTCGTTCTACAAAATGCACGAAAATCAGTCCAACACCTATACTAATGGTTTCACGGTATTATATATTCGTGAAATATATCATCTGAATATTTTTTGTTCACGAATTATGGCTGCATGGAGATGTAACACAATGATAGCGCGCAGGTCAGCTTTCATCTAATTAATCATTATGTTTGTTTTATTTGTTATGATTTGGGTAGAAAATATAAATAATTTTTACGTGTTTAGAGCATCAATTGATGGTATTTACTACTCTAGCAAATTTCGTAACGGCGGAATGCTTTGTTTACTATTATAACTTTTCATATATTGCGAAATTCTCTACAGAAATGTTCTAGGTTGGCCTTAATATTTTGCTATTCTTTTCGATGGAACTTCCATTAATTGCTCAATAATGTAAGCAAAATGTTGTTACAGTTGAATATTTCGTCAATTAAATTTGACCTTAATCATTTTGTTTATCTCAGTACTGGTCTATTTTCAAGAAAATACCCAGGGATAATTGCTTCTGTATCTGCTGTTTACGGTTTTTATGTGCACATAATGAACGCTTTGATTGACATGTTTTAAAATTGCTATGAACGCGTTTAAACATTTGCAAACATGTTATTGCGATGCAGTTCTTGCAAAAAGTATAACTACTCGGGAAATATACTTATAAAACAGTAAATCGAGTAAGAGAGAGGATGTTAGAGGGTTAAGGAGTATTAATAGATGAATTGGAAGGGGTTGGTGTGGTTGCGGTTAGTGTTACATAGAAATTTCGGCTTGACAAATAAATTATTTAAAAGTTCGGCCTGGGATAAAAACAGATGTATAAGTAGCTGCTGTATTATACCTGGATTGATTTTTAGTAAATAAACTCTGGGTGCTAAAATACTGCTGTTTTTGTTAATCTATGCAACCCTGCAAGGAAGAGGCGTGTATCCTTGCAATGCAGTTTTAAATTTCCTTTAACTGTAAGAATTTTCCAAACCAGTAATAACCTCTAAAACTTTAGATATTCAATCCGTTTTTAATTCTTAAAATCGGCTCTCTACGTTATTGCGATTGTTTCGTTTAATATGCATTTTTTTCTGGATCCCTTTCTCTTGCATAGACAAACTAAATAATTCGGTAGTTAGCAGCCACTCCTATAAATAGTAGGTTTCCGACTTGAAAAATATTTTACTGTTGGAATAAATGTAGTTCTATTTGAAAGAGATTCATCTAGCAACGCAGATGGTGAGCATATACATGCCTACATAACACTTCATTTTGCTACACATCTGTGTATCAACACGTGGGAAAAAATTACTCTTAGACGGAGCCTCCTTTGCCAAATAGTTAAGTTCATTGACTTTCAGTTACAATGTAATTGTCCATTACCACGAAAGCTCGGTGGTTCTCCCAATTTCCTCGCCTTTCTTACTTCACAACATACTGCGTTATGTCTGATTATACGTATGTTCACAAATATAGTTAATTTTTATTTTAACTGGAACATTATTTATCAAATATTGCCGACGTTTAACAGTTTCATTCTGCTATATACCGGTATTCAAATACTGAGACGAATTATATCAGAACGACAACACTGACTCCTCTACAAACATATAAATTGCAACAGTTAATTTATGAAGTCTTACACGATTAATAGTAGGTCTTATTCCGCATTGTGAAATTAAAGAATATGCATTTCCTATTTATTTGACAAATCGGTAATGTTCAGTTTCGCCGACATCTTTTATACTGGTAATACTTTTTCTAGTCTTAATATCTTATTTTTCCCGGAGCAGCATCACACGGGATGGGTCTATATATCAAAACTTACTGGTTTTGCAAAAGTGTACGGTGGTATGTTTAGGACATGCATCTATTTTTTTTAGATTAAAGTATCTCGTGCGCACTACATCTTATCTCGAGCGCACGACATCTTATCTTGAGCGATCAACATCCTATCTCGTGCGCACGGCATCTTATATCGAGCGATCGACATCTTATCTCGAGCGAGCAACATTTTATCTCGTGCGCACGACATCTTATCTCGAGCGATCAACATCTTATCTCGTGCCTACGACATCTTATCTCGAGCGATCATCATCTTATCTCGTGCGCACGGCATCTTATCTCGAGCGATCAACATCTTATCTCGTGCGCACGACATCTTATCTCGAGAACGATCAACATCTTATCTCGAGCGCACGGCATCTTATCAATATATATTAAGGCCCTTTAAAGGTACAAAAGAAGACACAGTACCAAGAGCATAAGTTTTACGGGTATAACTAGGCAAGTTAGAGGACAAATACTAACTTCATCCATCATTATATGCTGTATTTAGGAGGTCCCACACATAAATAGCCATCGCCTCATAAAAAGAAAACCTTCATTAGTTTGAAATGGCGGTATCTTTTTGTAACAACATTTTGCAATACATTGATCTGCCAAATATTTTATTTGATTTTACGGTGGTATGTTTAGGACATGCATTTATTTTTTTTAAGTTTAAATTATCTCGTGCGCACTACATCTTATCTAGAGCGCACGACATCTTAAAAACTTATGCTCGTTGTGATGTGGCTTCTGATAAGTATTTGCGTACATTGGTGCACTGATACCTCGGACTGACTGTTATTTGTTTTACGTTAATACTATCGAATATTTTACCTATATGTAAGGGTGGGAAGTTATAATGATAATGATCTGGAATATTTTATTTTACTAGGTATAAAAGTACATTAACCCTTAGCCTGCTGGCGGCGAGTGATTCTGCCTTTGCGACCAGTGCAGACCAAGATCAGCCTGCATATCCGTGCAGTCTGATCATGGTCTACACTGTTCGCCATTCAGTCAGTATCTTTTTGGTAAGCACTCCTTTTTACAGTTAATGGTACTGTCCAAATTGAAAGATGGACAAGTTCATTATAGAAATTTAGCAGGTTAATGGTTAAGGTAATTGCTACTTTCTGTGCATCATTTGTTTTCCCTGTCAGTTACTGGTATTATCTGTTTTCCCTGTCAGTTACTGGTATTATCTGCTTTTATGAAGGAGTAATAACAGCATATTCGCACTTAGGCTATTATATTTTTTCCAGCCTGTGTCTGAAATACTGACATGCTCATTATTTGCAGCAGGTCAATGCTTCTTTGGGAAATTCTCGCAGCGTATTATATAAACGGCACCAGCAAATGGCAGATTTGACGTGTTGGGCCATTAAGGATACTCCAAAGGGTGAACTGACATTTTTTGGCATTTTGTGTTTTTTATTTCATATAAACTCACCATACTTTTCTCTGACAGATGCCAAAAATGAATTAAAAAGTTCAAATATAAAACCTTTATTTGATGAATTTCTAGGGTAAACAGTAAGTATTTGACATGTGTTTACAACTTCTGAAGAAGAACAGCCAGACTACAAATTAAGTAAAGTAACGGTATTTCTGGACCATCAGCTTAGCATTCGATTTTCTGAATATCAATAATTACAATGTGGTCATCCAAGGCTCTAGAGGGAGCGTAAATGGGAGTTATATTGCTTTGCTGTAACCGAAACTATATGAGTGATGTTCACAGGTAATTATAACCGATTTTGTTCTCCAGTTCCCGCGTTTTCTTCTTGTAATTCACGAATTTCTCATGTTTTCAGTGCACTATTTAAGTGATAGTTAACTGATAATTTTTCACTCGAGGTTGAATATTTGACAGCATAACGAGTATTTTGATTATTTGTTTATTTCCTCCCACTCGTCGAGTTTCTTGATAGTTATTACTGATGGCTTGTAGCAGTATTCGTATATTAAACGCAGATTTGACTTGACTGTGATTTAAACAAGAGTATTCATCTAGTTCTAGAGAGATTCTTCAGGCCCGACATTACATCTCCTTTAAGTTTTTATAATGCGATAGGTATTTCAACAATAACACGTATTATGTATAGTTTTTTTTTTTTATCTCATCAACGTTTCGGCTAACGCCTTCATCAGGATAATACAGATACAAATATAAACAACGGACGTGACGTAAAACTGATAACGTAACGTCAGATGGCGGGAAAACGTTAATCAAAATATTAAGATGCAAATACATATAATTATATACATATAATTAGTACAAGGTACTATCCCGGATATGAAAATACCAAAAATTTCCTATAGTAAGATTATATAAAAAAGCGGCGATAGGAAAAAACGGAATAGTACCCAGAGTAAATGTGTAAATGTACAACTGCACGTGCATAATATTCATGAATTTAATCTATTGTAAATAGCAGTTTTGAATTTAATCCTTCCGGACTTTTTGTTTTTAGTTTATTGATCCAGAAAGTTTCTTTACAGAGACGGTCAATATTATTTTTCACAATATCAATCGGCATAAATGAGGTCATTCATACAATGATTATTTGCATTAAAATGTGTAGCAACATCGGAAGAGAATGCAGAGTCAATGAAATTACATATATCAAATTTGTGGCTGTTCATACGTTTGGAAACAGGTTGCATAGTTTGTCCAACATACTGCATGTTGCACTTTTTGCATGTTATTAAGTACACTGCGTTTTTAGTTTGACAATTCATGTTGTGACGTAAATTGAATGTCTCCTTTGTAACGTGACTCGTAAATGATGTCCCAGTATTAATACGCGGGCAATGTGAACAACGGTTTCTTTTACAACTTTCAGATGCGCAAATGTTCGTACTTTTAGTCGTAAACGCTGAGGTTTTCAAAAAGTCTTGCAAATTCTTAAGCCGATTATACGCTACAGTAGGTTTGTACGTATTATGCACAAAATTAACACCTTTTTTATTTGTTAACTTTAAAAGATCCCAGTATTTATTAATTGAACGGCCAATATTTGGTAACGACGCATTATATACCACTGTGAATGGGAGTACATTTTTCTTGTCTCTGGTTGAGGAATTTAGTGCGTCACTTTGTGTCATATGTGATACTTTTTCAAAAGCTGGATCTATCACAGATATTTTATTTTTTAAGTTTTTATAGAAATAGAAGGTTCACAATTGCGTATCTTAAATGTATATCCGTATGTTTTATGGGTTTGTCTGCATGAACAGTTTCTTGATAATTATAACTACTGAGTAAGTAGTCGAGCATTATGGGAACATTAAAGGCAGACATACATTTAACATTTGGCTTTGCTGAATTTAACATAAGAATATTTGGATTCTTCATGCCAGATTCTATCTACATTTAGAAAAGTAACGTTCACAAGAAAGCATTTAATTTTGCATCCATATATTTTATGCTGTTTTTCTCATACAGTGTTAATATTTCGTTATCAAATGGAAATTGTCGTTATCCTTTTTTTATGAGCTACTGTAGTTTTCATTATACTTTTAATTTTATGCTGTTACTGATGAATGCGTTGAGCCGAAGCATGTTAACTTTAACAAATAGATATAAATAGGAATATTAGTGTTAGTTTTTTTTTGGATATTTAAATTTTTATATTTTGATTCTAACTCTAAAGAATGTTCGGTTTTACACGCTATACAGTTTTTGTGTTTTGATTTTGTGGTTGTTAAAAGAAGCTGAGAGAGACATGAGTGGCCACCTTATATGCTGTTTAACTATTCCAGATTAGATGAATTCAAGGTATTACATTTTTTTCTTTTTCATTCGGGACATAATGGAAAACCTATTTTTACTGTTTAGATTTTCATGAACATCTGATTGTAATTTTGCCTTAAATTTTAATAGTATGTTTTCATGCTGAGTAGTGTACAAAGATAAAGGTAACCGCATTTATCCCACTTCTACAGGTCGATCATTACCACATCGCACAACATCGTACCAAATGGCATTGTCAAGACAAATATATTCGTATTTTTTGTACACTGGAATGCTGTCAAATACTAAGACCTGTATCCTATATTTCTTGTTCGTTGTTTTTGTAGTTAGGAACATTTTGGCCTCTCATACTGCACGCAAGATTTTGGCTCATTTGATTTACTGATGAGAGAGTTGCATCTGTTTGCAGATAACAATAGACTTTTACATATTTTGTTATCTTAGAATAATCATGATGCATAAAAATGTTATTAAAATAGTACCATGGAATAGTTCAATCTTTCGCCTTTATTTTGGTATGCTACACATCATGTTTTTCCTCAGAAATGTGGAGAAAAATTATGTTTAAGCAGGTTACCCGCCATCTTTTAGAGTGTCCTTAGAATAGGATATTCAGCATAAAATAACTATTAAAACCTGATAGTGTAAATAAAATTGTCGTTAACATACAATGTCTTCGCGTTATACCCAAAAACAACATTTCCCACCTGTTGAATTGCCCCCAAATAATTTTGAAAATATATGTTTATCGACATATGTTTTGTAACGTTCAAGAGTAAATAAGATGGAAGAGCCAAAAGGCACCTTCTGCACAAACAGAACAATCTCGACGACAAATTCCGTACATCGAGCCATTTTACTGAACGGAATATATCGTGTTACGTATATGTTACTTATTATATATAATAATAAGGATTATTACATGTATCTACATGCTTGACGACACCGGCCAAAATATTTGCTTGTTTGGTTTTAAATTAGTATTCTTTTCTAGTGCGCTGCTATGACATTTGATGCTTTGACATAATAATTATGACATACAGATAGTAATTTGGTTGCAATAACACACAGTTTCAATATTCTTGGTTTAGTAGCAACATAAATCGGGCTTTGTTAGAAATAGGGATAATCAAGTTTTATACATTTGAAATTAACCTGGATATACCATGAACGAGTAAACTCCATAATATCATTACCTACTTCAAAGACAGAATTGATAATGATCAAGGTAGTGTTGGCAATGAATACTGACTCGTATAAAAGATAATCTACCAATAAAAGCGTTTTGTATTGCTAGGACACAGGGAAAAGTCAGTCGTCACGGAGAACATACGCCTTGCCACGACCTCGCCGTCTGTAAATCAGCGCTCTCCCTATTCAGTTAAACGTTCAGACATTTGTACTCCACCCTTGATTCACATGGGAAAGTTGGTAGTTACTTACGGAGAACAGATGAGTACTGGAGCTGAATCCAGGAATTACGGTTAGGTTAACTGCCTGCCGTTACATAACTGAAATACTGTTTAAAATGGTGCTTAACCACAAACAAACAAACAAACGTAATAGTGAAGTTTGTAATTCAAACGTATTGGATTTGTGAGGAATAAGTTAACGTAGAATTCATTACATTTTGTACAAATTCTATTTCAAAAGAGATCTTAGACTATCTTCTAACTCCCGTTTTTAGTGAATTCAACATATATTACAGATAAAGAAATGTGAAAAGGCTTCTCGTTCAATAAGACTCATTTAGAACTCTTAAGCAAGTTTTGTTTTTAATTTAAATGTAGAGAGATCATAATACAGGCTTAATATTTCTTCCCATATGATATCGAAACTACCTCATATTTATCTGTTTAACATCGGAATAAGCCATTATAATGACATTTGGTTGGATTTGCCTTTACGTTCGCTATATTAATTATTAACATATATATTCCTTAATATTCTATGCCTATTCTGCCTATTATCATTATCCCGGATACAGTCAGTCTAAATATGAAACATTATATAATGACAGCTATACTCAAAACTCTGGTTGAAATTGCGTATTTGTTATCCAACGGTATTATACTGGGTAGATACAAATGCTTGATATTTCAACTGTTGTTGCCAGAGTTACTAGATAAAAGAATACCGGGGCTAAATATTAACTGCAACACGAGAATTACTCAGATTACAGTTTTAAGCACATTCTGGATGGAAGTTAGAGTTTGATGAAATGATACTTTCAGCAGGAACAAAGAACCTTGTATAAAGGTTTGGTGCAATTAGTACAACTGCATCTGAAGCATAATGAAAATTCAGGACGATGCATGCCTGATACAATGGTATAAATACTACATGAAGGAGCAACTGACAGAGCTGTAGGAGCAGAGAAACATGAGCTCATGTTTCAAGTCCTATACCTGTAATGGGACGAACACAAGCGTCATGTTTTTGTTTTTGTTGTTTTTGTATGACCCTATCCCGTATATCATCAGTACTTTGATAATGTCACAGCGATAAGCTAGACTATAAGGTGTACTTGGATCAACTTGTTCAAAGGAAGTAAGTGTTGCATGTAACACCTCTGTATGAATTACAATGCAATTAGACAACGGATACCATGAACCCTTCCGGAGGTCAAATTTACGGCTTCTTATTGGTGCGCTGCCCCTAACAAATAACGCTCACATTTCATCTGTTCTTTATTGTAAAGCCTTCGAAAACAATTGTGCTTTTTGGTTGGTTTCTACGGCTAATTATTCTATAAATTCAAATAAATTAAATGAGAACTAACAATATTTGTTTTCAAACATATATGACTCTCATGATATCCTGTCGAGGGGTATCTGTATGCGTAATTTTCTGTATTAAGTATACTGTGACCTAACTGACATTGAACCTATGGACACTAGCCACAGGCAATTATCTTTGGAGGTTTGAATGTTTACAAGTTATTGGTCAGAAGCGTTTTCCTTTCTTTTTTCAGTTTATATGTCTATATGACATTTATCTTTCGTCTACTGACCCATGACACAATACCACGAACATCTTGCAATAAGCAATGATCCTATGACATTTGACAACTGTAGACCAAATCATTATTCAATTATTGATTGGAAACATTTTCAGGCTCGTTAAAGCTTTTTAGCCAGAAACACTCATCAGCTGAACATAAAGCATTTATCGCAAATATTTGCAAAACATAGTCCAAATGTTATCCAGTTATTTAAACGGAAACGATTTTTTGTCTAGAGTTCATAGAAACCTTAACCTGTGTGCTAATCCTTTTGTTTTGTCCTCCAAATCTATGACTTCTATTTATTGACTACAATAAACCGTCGTATAAAGTTTGACAGCTGTTCTCCAGTCTCAAGCATAATGCGACCTTGACATTTGACCTGCTGCCCTTAAAATAGTGCGTTATAGCATTCTCTTATCACGCCTGACTGGTATAGACATTGATTGATCTAAAACTGGTTTCAATCTCACGTACCCTATGACATTGGTTACTTATCTACGGAACCAATACACAAAACGGACTGTTTACTGACCAGAAAAAAGGTCCTTAATTCTTAATAGTTATTTGTTTTGGTTTGAATGCTCATGTAACCTTTACTTTTGACCAAATCGACCACAAATGTAATCGTTCTGAAATGTTTAACAGCCATAATTTTAACCGCTCTCCAATTACTTATCTGGAACCGAATTGTCTACAGAAGTACAGACGGAGCGACCGACATTTTTGTGTATGACAATTAAACGTGTATCTCCATTTTCAATGTAGTTGTGGGTTGGGGTATGGGCAAAAGTAAGTTGTTCGTACGATTCTGAGACAATAAAACTGAATTATAATCTTACCATGTAAATAATATGTTTGTTTTACCACTTAATAACTTATTCAGTTTTCAATGGGACACTAACAAAAGTATTTTCAGTTGTGTTCGCATTTCATCATTGAATTTCTAAAATAACTGAAAACCATAAATTTTCACATAACTGTCATAGATTTAAAATCAGCCCAGTCTAGCTTTGTACGGGCTGTATGTTGTCTAAACACGATTTCTTGTACTTGATGTATTGTATTGTTGACAAAATCTTAAATAATTTATGATATAAGTTGGTCTCAAAAATAGAGAGGTTGTCAAATTCATTTTGAAATATAACGTTACGGTGCTTATTAACAAAGATCAGAATTAGGATAATGAAAAAGTAAAAAATAAATTCTTGTTAATTCGAAACAGCAGAAAGACGTCATTTAATTTAGCAGAAGCAGCGAAACTGTTGTTTGTTAATCAACTCGATCTCCTTGTTTGCGATCATTTCCTGCAGAGATGTCTCTTTAATTATGCCTCACCTTCTCATCTACTCACGGAGTCTGTGGCGACAGACAACTTATTAGTAGAAAGTGTTTTTGTTCACCCTGATCGTCAGTTTCAATTTTCTCGAGTAATTATGTGAGTACTTTATCTAAGGGATTGTGTCCTCCAAAATTTATATGTGCATTATGCGTTACGTTTGAAAACGTGACATCAAACATAATATACATTATCTGATTACCCATATGTTCACAAATGTAGTAAATCTCTATTTCAATTGGGATATAATTGATCAAATATAGCTTCTCTCCAATATATATGTATACATGGCGATTACACTGGCATCTCTACAAACACATAAACTGCAACATTTTAATCACATATATTTAAAGCCGGTCTTGAAATGTATGTCATTGTCGAGAGAGGAAGACAACTCTAGCGACCTTGTTTAGTAAAGCTATCAGCAGCGATTATCCCCTGCTGACGTAATGCCTGAAATACGTCACAGCGTTCTCTTTCGAAGATTCCAGCAAGGAATACAGGTCAGAAAAATTTTTGTCGCGCTTATTATTTTTAATTTTGTTAAAGTGGAATTATGCGCATTTTTCAAGTAAAAATTCATCTGAAATAGATGTGTGTGTAAAAAGGGTGGAGGAAATTATAGCTTTTAGCCCAGTTTACCAAACTCTTCCAGTTACCAGTAAGAAATAGTTTCCAAATATGACTTTTCTTATATTGACTAGAACAGTCTTTTTAAGAAAAGTCGAACTGCACGCAGGAGTTGCTTCCCTTCAACTTCAGAAATCTCTACCTATATGTAAGGGAGATCACTGCCTAGAAGATTGAAGAAAAGAATTATTATTTTACTAGTCCAATATCTTCATTTCTAAAGAATCAACTTCAAATACTTATGCGGCATTATCGTTGATTTAACACATTTAAATGCACAGCAACTGAAAATTGCTTTTATAAAATATTCACCAAAACACACTATATGTGCAGTAAGATGCGCATAATGCCACTTTAAACTATAAAGTTTTAAATGAGCTGCGATGTTATACTCTTGATTTATTTAGAAACTCTATATATTTTAGATGTACAGTACAGAGGATCTAGATTCTCTATTTAAATTTTTTATACTGAGTAGGCTAGCAGATTTAGCTCTAGATCGACCGTTAAAGACCCGAGCCCGTGGCAAACACCTACATATTTTCACACCTTTGCTTTATGCTTTTAACATTGCATTCAATTTATTTACATATCTGGAAATGCCGAAGAGACAATCCAGGGGCGGACGCCGTAGGGCGGAGACTTCCACTGTGGCCTCACAAGTTCAAACCAGGAGGACACGTAGGCGCACACCCAGAGCCATTAACAGCCAATTAACAGCACAGAGTCATCCGGTTACGACGGAGTATAACCAAATCATGAACTCTCATTTAAGCAGCTCTAATCTGGGACAATTTCACGCTTCAGACACAATAAATGCTCAAGACTTTGAACAGTGCTGGATCTGCTAATTACCCCACCACTGGTTCCTTTATAACAGGACTGTCTGGACAATACCAGAACACCGACACTCGGGTTTCTCCCGGTATAAGTAGTTCTACATGCACGGCTTTTGGTGTTTTTCCAGCTAATCCGGGACAACGCTATGGTTCAGGACAACTTCAGAACACTAACATTTCTAGTGGTAATATTGGTTCATTTATTCCACAAGGACAATATACATTTCCTCCATTTTCTGGACATGCTCAAGGACAATTACAGACCAGCAGCATTACAAACCCTCTTTCTTCTCCCAGTATAAGTAGTTCTACATGTACGGCTTTTGGTGTTTTTCCAGCTAATCCGGGACAACACTATGGTTCAGGACAACTTCAGAACATTTCTAGTGCTAATATTGGTTCATGTATTCCACAAGGACAATATACATTTCCTCCATTTTCTCGATATGATCAAGGACAATTACAGACCAGCAGCATTACAAACCCTCTTTCTCCTAGTGTTCAGTATAATCCGATTAATCTGCAGGGAAATGAACAATTATGTTGGACACCCTGCTCTGATAAACACGGAGAGCATTCAGGCCAGTACTAGTAACATCCAACAAGATTCTCAACAATACGGTACAGCCTTTCAAGAAGTCGGTGCTTCAAATGCACATGCGCCACAACCGAATGGGCCATTACACATGGATTCGACCCACCTTGTAGTGAACCAAGATGTCTGTCTGCCACAATCGTCAGCTGTCCTACCTCCTGACCCTGTTACAGAAGGTAATGTTTTTTGTTTACAATCTGTGTGTTCTAATATGGTCATGCACGTGCCGCAAAAAATTAAAGAACAAATATGGAATAACGAATTCATTCAATTAGAAAGTTTACTTGATAGAGATAGCAAGAAATCTCAATCTTTAAAAATTATAGAGGGTAAGCTTTCTGTAGCAGATGACCAGAATGTAAAAGAAATTACAACCATTAATTTGTGGACAGATGCTTTCTTGATATTTGTTCAAATAATGATTATGAAAAAACCACATCTTGCCGCTGATCTTATTCAGTATTTACATACAATCAGGTTAGCTGCTAAACGTAATATAACTGGTTGGCTTTCTTATGACAAATTGTTCAGGCTGAAACTGTCTCAGTACCAGCCTTGCAAATGGTCCATGCTAGATGGTGAACTTTGGCTGTTGACTATGACTACTCAGCAATCTCAACCGGTTTTTAAGCCTTGTTTTCATTTTAATGATAAAGGTTTTTGCAGCAAAGTTAATTGCTCATATCAGCATTTGTGTAAAACATGCAAGGGGCCACATTCATTTATTTCGTGTCGGCAAATTATGTCTCAAAATTCAGTAAACAATTTCAGACCCAGAGCCGCTGTTCGTCAAGTCACAAGATTCCCAATTCCACGACCGTTTATTAGACATAGGCCGAACGCCAATTAAGCCAGATCGTCTGGAATACTGGTTAAGAGGTTATGAAAATGATAAGAAAAACAATTTTTACTCTCCGGATTCAAAAATGGCTTTTCGCTCCAGTACTCTGGCCCGCGTGAATTTATTTGTTCAAATAATCTGAAATCGGTCATTCTTCATCCCGATATATTAAGAGCAAAATAGACAAAGAAGTAAGATTAAATCGTATGCTGGGTCCATTTAATGTTTTACCATTTTCAAACTTAAGAATAAACCCAGTCGGTCTTGTTCCTAAAAAATCCGGAGGTTTGCGTCTTATTACAAATTTGTCCCATCCGATTGGGGCAAGTGTAAATGACTTTATTGATCCGAGTTATTGTTCGGTTCAATATTCAAAATTTGATCATATCATTGATATGATTCAAGAGGTAGGAACAGGAACCTTACTAGGAAAATTAGATATTGAATCAGCTTTTAATTCATGTCCCGTTCAACCAGCTGATTTCAATTTATTGGGAATTAAAATTGACGACAATTACTGGATACAAAAAATGTTGCCGCAGGGTGCATCAATAAGTTCTTCTATTTTTGAAAAATTTTCAACATCGTTACAATGGATAGTGTCAAATTATTCAAAGTCGAAATTTCTTGATCATTATTTAGATGATTTTATTTTTCTTGGGAAAAGGGAAACCTCAGAATGTCAAAATCTAATGGATAATTTTAGACACATTTGTGACTATATAGGTATTCCGCTTAGTGAGGATAAAACCGAAGGGCCTACCACGATACTTACATATTTAGGTATTGAACTAGATTCATTGAGGATGGAATTTAGAATTCCCGAGGATAAAATCTCTAAAGCAAAAATAAGTTTACAAGAAATTCTTTCTTCGAAAAAGGTACGATGAAAGACATTTCAGTCGTTGGTAGGTCTCTTAAATTTCTTCACTAAGGCAATACCATCAGGCAGAGCATTCAACTGTGAATTATAAATCGCAATGTCACAAGCTAAAAAACCTCATCATTTTATCCGAATTACAAATTCAATTCGAGAAAATTTAAAAATATGGTTAGAATTTTTACATAACTACAATGGCGTGTCAGTATTTAGTAATTTAGACTGGGTTTTAGACTGCGATATGAATTTATTCACCGATGCAGCCGGGAATAAAAACTTAGGATGCGGAACTTATCTGGATGGAGAATGGACTTGTTTTAGATGGCCATTGTCCTGGTGTGATGACATTTTCAGAGATATAACATTTCTGGAGCTCGTTCCAATACTACTAGCATTCTATTTATGGGCTGAAAAATTGAAAGGCAAAAAAAATATTATTCACACGGATAATCAAAGCCTTGTTCACATTTTAAATAAGAAGTCATCTCGTAATAAACGAGTATTGATTTTGTTAAGGAAATTAGTTTTACGGATTTTGCAACAAAATATGCAAATAAGAGCAGTACATATTCCATCGAAATAAAATGCGATATGTGACGCATTAAGCCGTTTACAGGTCTCTCGTTTGTTAACTTTGTTACCACATTACGCTTCACATGATCCTTTATCAATTCCACAGGATTTCATCAATCTCTGCAGCACAATGTTTTCCAGCTGTTAGAAGGATCTTTGTCAACAAGTACTCGCCGAAGCTATCAGGCGGGATTAAATTCATTTGATAAATTTAGGCGATTAAATTACAACACAGCTAGGTGGCCACCTACATTGCAACACATTATGGAATATATATCATTTATGTCAATGCAGTCGAATGCATACAGAACTGTAAGAAGTCACATATCGGCGATAAGTTTTATTAACAAAATTAACAATTTTTATGACGAAACACAGTTTTTCATAGTTCGAAAAATGCTTGTAGGTCTGAAAAGAATTCAAAGTTGTAAAGATGTTCGCAAACCTATTGACCTTACACTGCTTCATAGAATTATAAGTTGCCTGGGCTGCGTTTGTTCATCTGAATACGAACAATGCCTATTTTCAGCAGGCTTTCTAATAGCTTTTCATGGACTTTTAAGAGTCAGCGAGATTTCATTTCCCTTTAAAGGAGCTCGATTAACAGACACTTCCTTTATATTCTTTCTACCAGTTTCAAAAAGGACCAGTTGGTCTAGGTTCTTTAATTAAAATTCCATTAGATACAGCAATTTCTGCATCTTTAAAGGTAGTTCTACAAAAGTACATTTCCATGAATCCAGGCTGTGACGGTCAATTCCTGTGTCACATTGATGGGTTACCTCTTACTCAATATCAATTTAAATCAATCTTGAAAAAGTCACTGAAATTTCTAGAGGTCCCAATAAAAAGATTTCAGAGTCATTCCTTTAGAATAGGTGGTGCTACATATCTTCACAACAAGGGTTTTTCAGAGGAATATATCAAACAGCTCGGGCGCTGGAAATCGTCGGCATACAAAACCTATATTAGGCCTTATTAATGCGATTTGTAACTGGCACCAAATTGCTGGTATTATGAGTATATGTTCCATAATTTAACTTTTTGAATTTCTTAGATACGTTCCATGTGTGGATAGTTGGTTCTTCCATGGTGAGAGATGCATTTTACCATGCAACAGACAAAAATCTTGGTCTCTCGCAAATTGGAGGGGTAGTAGAGTGGAAATTTAAGCCTGGTTTGCGCGAACATCAACTCTTTCCGCTTATCCAGGAAATGTCAACTAATAAACCACTTCCTTACTTAATTGTTATTCAATGCGGCGGAAATGGTTTAGGACAAGCTCCGTTGGGTCATATTCAGCTTCAATTAAAACAGTCAGTTGAATCCATTCTAAGTATTTTACCATCAACAAGAATTGATTGGTCCTCAATTATACCGAGGCTATATTACCGAAACGAAGTTAATCACGATAAACTGGAAAAAGACAGAAAAAGATTAAATACGGATCTTTCAAAATTCTGTATGCAGTCGGGAGGTGGTTACATCAGATATCTCGAAATCACGCATAACCAAGAATTCTTTTCAGATGGTGTGCACTTGTCACATAAAGGCATAGAAATTATTGTGACGAATATTCAAAATGCACTGTTTACTTTTTGTCAGACTGATATTTTGTGTTACCCTCAGTAGATTCAGTGATACATTTGTATGACTCATTTTTGTCCCGCGCTACTCCGCCTTTCTAATTTTACAAATACGTGAAAGATCTAATATGTTTTTGGCGGAGCTTTGACAGTCTGCATGCTAGATTGGACTGTCACGCTTTGGCATACTAGCGCGGTTTTGTAATGCAACCACAATATACATGGCTGTCAATTTCAAAATTATTCATGAGTATTTCTTAACAGATAAATTACCATTGCAAAATTTAAAACACGATTTCAATTAATTACTTCAGATTTTCCCGAGTAAATTCACAACAAGTTCTATATTCTGATATCATCCGATTGTCCGGTGTGTGAGAAGCTGATATCATCCGATTTTCCGGTGTACATTTAAATTACGTCCGATTGTCCGGCGTATGAGAATCTTATATCGTCCGATATCCGGCGATAAAAAATCATAGTGTCCGATTATCCGGCATGTTATTATTCATTCTATCTTCCGATTATCCGGAGTTATCGGTCTCTGCCATATTGCCCCGGCTTATGCCATCTTAGGGGATCAGCGCAGTACCGGATGCAAATTATTCAGATTGTGAGAAAGTTTTCTCAGTGTTTTAACGCCATGCTCGTTGTGGTTGTAAAGTCAGCCATGACAGAACTATGCCAAACCTTTTTTATCTTTAAACTTAATTGTATCACAAAAGAAATTGCAACATAATAAATGTAGTGTAAGTAGATTGTCTTTGTTTATAGCCTCTCTTGACAATCACATATAGATCTATTTAAAGCCGGTCTTGAAATGTTTGTCATTGTCGAGAGGGGAAGACAACTCTAGCGACCTTGTTTAGTAAAGCTATCAGCAGCGATTATCCCCTGCTGACGTAATGCAAGAAATACGTCACAGCGTTCTCTTTCGAAGATTCCAGCAAGGAATACAGGTCAGAAAATTTTTTGTCTCGGTTATTATTTTTAATTTTGTTACCCTGCCTCCCTTCCTCATATATTTCTTGTGTCTGCTATTTTTTCTGTATATTTTCAGAATTTGACGTCATGTTTCCATTGGTAAACACGTGTTAGATCGATCGTCATGGCTGACGGGTGGAAGATACATGTGCGCAAAAACGTTGCTTTATGTATAGACTCACATATAAACTGTACAAATTAGTGTATTCTGGACAAAGTGTAAAATACTTTATTTGCCAGTTCATGAACGCTTACTTTTCCGATAGATCTAATGTGAATTCTAATCTATGTAACTGTCGTAACTGTATACAAGCAGACATTCTGTGCATGTAACATAAGAACAACTTTTCCTTACAAGTTATAATGATTTCATATATAATTAGTATGTTGTATGCTTTCTTTCACTACTCATAGTACCAGTTTACCACTGTTATATAAGTACACAAGCTTGTTTTACTTCATCTTAAGTTGTATTAACTACACTGTTTTATACTAATAAGTCACATGTTTTTCTTCCACAGATAATGATCAATACTTGATATTTTGTATTATGCATACTAGCGCGGTTTTGTAATGCAACCACAATGTACATGGCTGTCAATTTCAAAATTATTCATGAGTATTTCTTAACAGATAAATTACCATTGCAAAATTTAAAACACGATTTCAATTAATTACTTCAGATTTTCCCGAGTAAATTCACAACAAGTTCTATATTCTGATATCATCCGATTGTCCGGTGTGTGAGAAGCTGATATCATCCGATTTTCCGGTGTACATTTAAATTACGTCCGATTGTCCGGCGTATGAGAATCTTATATCGTCCGATATCCGGCGATAAAAAATCATAGTGTCCGATTATCCGGCATGTTATTATTCATTCTATCTTCCGATTATCCGGAGTTATCGGTCTCTGCCATATTGCCCCGGCTTATGCCATCTTAGGGGATCAGCGCAGTACCGGATGCAAATTATTCAGATTGTGAGAAAGTTTTCTCAGTGTTTTAACGCCATCCTCGTTGTGGTTGTAAAGTCAGCCATGGCAGAACTATGCCAAACCTTTTTTATCTTTAAACTTAATTGTATCACAAAAGAAATAGCAACATAATAAATGTAGTCTAAGTAAATTGTCTTTGTTTATAGCCTCTCTTGACAATTGCAATACCATAATTTTTAGGACATCCAGATGACGCAATTATTAGTTAATTATGCCATATATGATTAATAGTAGTGTTTTTATTCAGCATTGTGTAATTAAAGAACATTCATTTCCTATTTATTTTGCAAATCACCTACATTTGATTTTGCTAACACATAAAATGCTGGTAGTATTCTTTATAGTCTTAATATCTTGACATTTCTATAAACTTCGCTTGGCAATTTATGTGTTATACTACGTATATATTGTATATAAAGGACAGATGGAGTTGATATTTATTTTCTCGCAACGTAATATATATATGACCCTGTAAAACTTCAGATTTGCCGTAATAGGCTTGTAAATATATATATAGTATAGAAAAAGTGGACACTGCACAAGTCGCAGGTAGAACATAGTATTCATAGTTGGCGTAAAAAATGTGGTTTTGTTAAAAAATGAAAATGCTCATAAAATTTTTATTAAACTTGCATCGTCTTCTCGTAATATCCGAAGACAAGTCTCCCACATGTTGAATTGTCCTTAATTCACGTACATTTTGAAAATACAAGTTGGCAGACATAATATTATGTAAGTTACAAGAAAAAATAAGATGGAATAGACAAAAGGCAGCTTCTGTACGAACATAACAATCTCTACCGTGAATTGTATGCATCGAGCCATTTTACGGGACGTAATGTATCGTATGCTGTAGATGTTACTTAAGAAATTATATATCCCAAACAGTAATTTGTCGATGAATAAAATCATTGTTTTGAGTTCAGATGCGGACAAATAATATCATGAGGACGCAGCTCTATTGACATAATAGTATCTGTCTGAATGACAATGACTATATTCATTTGACAAGAGAAAATTACTCTTTCTTTTCTAACACCACATCAAGTGTTTTTATTTACATCGTTGACGACACTTCCAAATATTTGCCTGTTTGGTGCGGTTTTCTTTTCCAGCGCACAGCTATGACGTTCGGCACTGGAGAAACCAATCGTCATAGAGAACAAACGCCTCGCCCAATGATCGAACTCACAACCACACAGACCGTAGTCTGCACTCTCCTATTTAGCTAATTGGGCGGACCTTCGTACTCTACCTCTAATTCATGTGGGGAATTTAGAAAGTTACTTACGGAGAACAGGTTTGTACTGACCCAGAATCCAAGAACACTGGTTAGGTTGACTGCCTGTCATTACAAAACAGAAATACTGTTGAAAAATGGTGCAAAACCACAAACACACAAATACAATGAAATTCTTATTTAATAAACTTTTAAAGAATACGATAACATAGTAATACGCGAACAATAATCGAAATTTTATTTCAAAGAAACCAATCTTCTCGCAGGTGTGTTAGTGAATTCGGTGTATATTTTCCAACAGACTCGTCCAGTGTTAAAAAGTAAGGAGATTATTGTATTATTGGCATAATATTTGATGCCCGATAACTTGAATGCTTTCCACTCCTTGAACACTTAAGCATATTGTGACCCTGGCATTTGGCCTTCTTTCCTTAAAACAATGTATTGTTGGAAGCCGCCAGGAGGCGGTTTCCAGTACGTACGCTTGAACATTTCTCATATGGAGATGACGTTATTAATTTAGGATCAGCTGTTGTATTGCTGTTGTGTTTAGATTACAAAAATTGTATATAAGACGAACTGATTTAATAAAATTTCAAAGTAAAAATTTAAATTGATTTCTTTTTAAATCATTCAATTTCTTTTTAATGCAGGTATATAATCATAATTATAACACTGAATTGTCAGCAACAATCGTAAAAGAACTTTTCCCAATTTTCGTAGACTGATCAAGGGTCCTCTACTTAAACACCTTATTCGGGTTTTTTTGATATTCAGTTCTATGACTTTCGCATATTTTTATATCATAAATTGACTTAAGTGAAAAATGTAAATATATTTTTAAGGTAATAGAATATTCGATCTGATCTTCTTCGCGCAAAATTAGCGACTGAATTTTTTTCTCTCAAAAAAAAATACATGTAGGAATGCAAGTCTATACAGACTGGTTTTTGAATTTATCTGCTCCACTGCTCTACGAACAATTATTACCGGGAACCATGACACTGCAATAAATTTCTCCCGTGGATAGAGATCTTAATCTGCATTTAGTTTACAGGTGGTCAGCACATTTTCATGAGCTGAGATTCAGGTTTGTGTTACAATTTAATCTGTTTACAATTGAATTATAATTATGTAAAAACTATAATACCTAAATGAAAATATATTAAATAGTCTTCTTATTGGTTAGATTAATAAATATGTATAAACTATTTAGAAGTGCATTATGTTACTTTGATACCAGTAAGTCTTATCTAATAGCACAGTGCATAATAAGATAAGAAGTCAATTACCGTTCCTCAGCAGCAAATAGTGGAAAAAATATTTTGTTTTAATAAAAGAATGATATTTAAGGATGATATTCAACAGATATTGAATGATGTTGAACAGATATTCAGTTAAAGTTGGACATAGGCAGAATCAATATTTTAACAATGGATTCAGGTATAGAAAAGGGATTAGATGTTTTACAATATGAAGTATTTATTTATTTATTTATTTATACCAACACAGTATAGGTTATATGGCGCCAAATTTTGGTTTCACATCTCATTTACATCGAAATAAGAACATGAGGTATGGAATCAAAATATGCATACCTGCTGGAATCACAGAGTTACAGCAAAACGAAGTGTGAAGACCCTATTAGTCGCCTCTTACGATCATGCAAGGGTAAGGCAGTGGTTCCAATTCTTTTCATATATAGATCGTCCCAGAACCAAATGGGTTAAGACGTAGTTAAGGCATAATTGGAAGGAAATGATGTTCTTTCTTTTTTTCTTGATTTTTTAAGATAGTTTAGAAACAAAAACTCATTTTCTAATGTTCATAATAAGACCAAACAACAATTTTAAAGATAGATCATTTTTAGCCAAAATCTGGAGATCAATACCTTTACTTTGAAAAACTTGGATTCAAAGTCTTGCACATTTGTTACTGTGATAACTTTGATTTAAATGAAGAATAATTTTCTTTGTGTGGGAATGAAAGGAGTATGTGTGTGTCTTTTGCAAAATAGGCACCAATTTATCAGATTTTAACGGCAATTTTTAACTCCGCACATACAACAAATTATAGAGATGTAAAGCCCTAATATTCCATCGAAGATAATCCCTGAATGACCAGCATATAGCTTTTGGCTGAAACTAGCAGAAGATGGTATTAATGATTTTGATTAATGAATCAAGTTATATTTCACATTTCAAGACGTCTGCTAACTGAAAAAAAGTATTTTTACATATTAACAGTTATGATAGTTACCGTTTCTTTTCAGTGATGCAGCGGTATAAATTTACACTTTGTTACAAATGCTGTTGCTAGTAGCTGCTGCCCCGGTGTGCACATGGGTTCAACACATAACTCGGGTTATAATAAAATAATTTTAGTTAGAAAGAGTTAAATGAAGTAACTTCTTTACAGAAAATAAGTTTACCACAAAATAGAAAAATGTATATGCAATGTACTATACGAGTACGTGCATTTTATGGTGTGTTTTAAATAGTGTATTTCTAGTTTGTAAACTTCTTAATCTCTCAGATTTGGTCAGTTTGTAGGGGCGAAAAACACTGAAAAACATGTTTTTGAATGTTATATCCCTATTACTGATTTAAACTGGTTTGCAGGCACTTTCTGTCACTGAAAAGAAAACTTAGGAAAAAACATTCTCCTTTTTCCCGATGTTCTGTCTAAATATTTGTTTTCCTTTTTATGGGAGTTGTACATGATAAGTCGAGGAAAACCGAGAAAGAGAAATTCAAAGCAGACTATTTACAGATCATGCTTTTTTATTTTAATATTGATTTGCAGGTTTTGAATAATGGCTTTGAAACAGGTCAGTGACAGGCAGACATATTTTTAGTTGTTTCATAAAATACCCAAATCATTCTTTTGGTTGCCGGTTGTCAGTTTTTCCTGTCCCTTGGGAGCTTCTGTTTTGTAGAGGGTGTATGCTTTAGACTGTGCAGCATTTCACTGGTATTTACAGTAATTTATCATTAATACATATCAATTTAAAATTGTGATCAGAGTAAAGTTAGTATATTGTAAATCAAGAAAGTTAAGGGGCGGGGAAACCCTTGTTTGCAGCATCTGGAATCCACTATTTCCCCTTGCTCTCCAAAAAATACAAACATAAAAATAAATAAAAAGATGAGGGTAAAGTTAGGGTTGGGGCAGCCGGCTCGCAGTTTCTTAGCTTTCTTGAATATTTTAAATCATATAATGGAAGGTATTTTTAGGAATGTTAACCTTTTGGTTTTGTCAGCATTATGATACTGTCCTTTACTGTTCCAACTTGAAATGTTAACCTCAGTGAGACGGAGTGTCCTGCGCAAACCCCAGATTCCTATCTCAAAGGTTAAGGTCACAGTTGGAGGTCAAATGTCATATCAGCTCTTGCCCGGGTTGTAACTTTGCCATGCATAATACAATATTTTTTTTTATTTGGCATAAATGTTTGCCTCAATGTGACAGTGTCGCGTGCAACTCCAAGACCCCTACCTCAAAGGTCAAAGTCATACCCGGTGGTCAAAGGTCAAAATATGGTGCTGTTAGTCCTTTTGACACCAGGCGGGCTTGATATGTTGCCTAAGGACATCTAGTTTGAGTGTAAAACAATTTCGAAGATATTGGCATGCAGAAGGATAATTGGCTGATATTTTCACCCGTCATGAATAAATGAAGTATAAATCTGAAGTAATGAAGATATGGAATCTTAACATCATCGTGCGCCAATCATACGTTTGCATGGTGCAATTTTATAATCATTTATTCTACTTAGCATTATACTTCGTAGACACCTTCCATATTTCTATGTCTAAGACATTCTAAGGAACAAAGAAATTGCGGCTTCTTTGATGTCATGCATCAAACATTTGTCTTGTGTACTTTCTAACACTAAACATCCTTTAATACCTTACTGGTATAGACCAATTCTTCATTATTGATCAGAAACTGATTTCAGTCCCAAGTTTTTACGACATTGGCTATCAATAATAACCTACAGACCCAAAACACAAAAGGAAATATTTACTGACGAGAAACGAAAAATGAGGTATAACGTCTTTGGGCCTACATTCCTAATAGTTACTGAAAGGACACTATTTTTGGTTTGAACGTTAAATCAACCTTTACTTTTGACAAACTGCCGCTTAAGACAATTTGGTTCATCAACTAATAAAATGAAATCATTCTGAAAATCATTCGTGTTCTCGTGTTGTCGTTTTGCACCCCACCTGCATAATAGAATTACGACGCGACAGAACTCAAACAACAATTTGTCTTACTTCTTCCGGCTTCGAAACTTATATAATTGCCTTTTGTACTTTTAGCATGTGTAAAATGTTGAGTTCTGCTCAACCCGGGGCTAGAGGGCGTGGACGGTAGCATGCATTTGTTGAGCGACCTGGGAAGTTTCCACTTTTCTCTATTTTATAAAGGGAAAAAATGATGTGTACGCTCTTCATTTTCCAGTGTATTCTGGGTATCTCACAAATTGCACACAAGGCGTTTGTATTGCACCTTGATCGGTTGTAGTGTACCTGTGATATCCCACCAACTAAAATAATATTTTCGGCCCAGTATAATCAAATATAACTTGTACCTGGATATGCTTTAAGATTCTGTATGTATCATTTTGCCGCTTGACATTTCAAATTCACAACTCAGAGGAATAAGCAGATGATGAAGTTGTAAATAATCTATGTATTTCACGCAGCTGCTGAACAGTAAATATAAAAGTATGACACCTATATTGCATCCTATCTCCAGTTTCCAGCAGGAAATGAACAGCTTGATACGAACAACTCCTACATGCTTCATTTTTGGATGGCCTTTTAGTCAGATTTAGAAAATGTACCAATCAGCGTGGCGGAAAAGATTATTTTTGCCTTTCAGTAATAATACAGAAGTCCGTCTTCGAACTGCTATTCATTTGTTTCGTAAATGAAAAAGTATCGTTTGAGAACAAAAAATTGTGTCAAATTTGTCTTGGAGAAAAAATTGTTATTGTCTTATTAGATTTGATTTGCGCCGTATTAACAAATTGCTCATGACATTTTACAAAGAAGAATATTCACATTCCAATGCCTATAACATGTCTGATTTTTTTTATATGATAGAGGTGAATATATTAAGAAAACATATCAAAATATGAAACTCAATACGGTGGACACACAAGACTGAATTAAATGTAGAATTGTATTAATTTCTTTTAAAATGTACATGCTATGTACCAGTCGCCCAACGACATTAAGTGTCTTTATCAACTGTCTGAAAAAAAAATGAAAAGAAAATCTTTCGAGACATGGAATGTAACCAAGTAAATAATAATAACAAGCTAGGTTTGACTGAGTCTGTTCATAAGCTCTTACCATAATAAAATGTGAAATTCCCTAACAACCCTAGAAACAGTCTAAGCGAACCTAAATGATACATGTTTAGTGGATCCTATCGACACAAAACCAGGAAATTATAATGGCATCGGGTACGTGGAATTTTACAGTTGCCATCATGCAGGCACTAAAAGGCTACTTTTATGTGTCACGTTCATCTTTATGTGTCGTATTGTTTCGTACAATTTTATTCACGGGACTGTATAAAGTTACAGATATAATCCCCATACAACGCTAATATGAGACTGTCTAACATGTCTAAGTGATCAATTTGAATTGTTTCCGCTCTCTCACAACAACTATATATACTATGATTCATTCCAAGTCTGAGAAATATAGATACCTATTATTTAAAATTGTCAATATAAAGGCTAACATTATATGTTCGTCTGTCGAACTGATAAAGTATATGTCTGTTTTCTCATCTTAAGTTACGCAATTGGTTCCCAATAGCTTGGAAACAGAGAAACAGATATACCCTTTTACATAATTTACTAATATTTTTTGGCTGGTCTAAATACTAACCAACTTGAAAATTCAGTTATCTGTCTACGTTTTGAAAGGCAAGAGGACGTAGTTTACCAACCATGAATCTCCCAAATATTTTATGTTTGATTATAAGGTCAGGCCTTTCGCAGCAGCCACGGCGACAAAAGTGCCAAACTCTCGGCCATGTGCAATATGTTTCTGAGGAGCATTCTCTTAGTTAAGGAAAGGTGCGCATTTATTCACACCTGTTTGATACATGTCACTATTCCAAGTGCCCTCTATGTGCCCCGATTAAGATAAGCCACTGGCCGGGTCAGTATTTTACTGGACATGCATGCAGCATCGTTATTAATGTAGTTGATAGAATTTAATGTTAGAAACAGCAATTACCCTTGGACAATAATATGTTGCCTCTCTTTTCTTTCTATTCAAAGCAGTATTAATACCTAGTGGTGGAATTATATAGTCTTGTATGTAATAAATGTATATGGAAAAGTCAAATGTAAGGTAAAAGATAAGAGGTGATCGGAATAAGGAAAAGTGGATCAAACGTGTATGTTTATTTTGTTCCTTATTGCAAACAGTATGATTTGAGATGCTAAAGGTTAGTGATTACATATGTAGTATTTGATAGCAATGTGACTGGCGAGAGGTTAAATATTAAATATTTCATTTTTTGTTAGAACAAATGTTTAAATAACTTGGAAATACTAAAAGTGAAATACATATACCCTGATGTGCAGGGTTGATGAGGTTAATTATGCTATTAGCTCGAAGATTATAGTGAATGTAAGTTATATATGTATATGATATATACTCAATTTCATGAACTACCAAATATGACTGCTGGGTCAATGAATTAAAACGTGTCTGTTGCCACGATAAAATAACATCTTGATTTTGTTTTGGTTTGGATTTGTTTGCTTATATTTTCTGTTGTATTTACTGGAAGTGTAACTTGTTCTGTTACAGAAATTTAAATAAATCGAAAAATTATTTTCTATATGTTACGAAATGGTCTGAATATACGCTGTTGCTAATAGAAATTGTTCAAAAGGTACCTCGAGTATGCTGCTACTTGGAATAGGTTTTGAGTTAATGAACGATGATAGTGCTGCTAGCACGGGTAAATGGTTGAGAATAGTTTACAACCAGTTATTTTGTTCTGGAAGTATGTGCTTTAAAATGCTTGTTTTTTGTTTGTTTGTTTGTTTATTTGTTTGTTTGTTTGTTTGTTGTTGTTTTCTAACAATGAAATATAAGAGATGCTATGGAAAACACAATCATACCACGAAGTTTACAGGTGTTGTGTCACGAGAAATTTGATGTTATTGTTAGTGTTAGGATGTATACATATACACAACGAATATTTAATTGAATCTGTGCCTAAATGGCGGTGTTACTGTTGGAGGTGAAGGATCCAAGAAAAGGTGCTGAAGGGACGTATGTATTTGTAAAAAATGCAAATGGTCAGTCTTCTGTTACAAATAATTTGTGCTAGGATGCACGTGACCATATTTCTTGTGCAATGACGCACGAAATCACTTTAATTTGAAAAAAGAAGTATCAGTGACAAATTACTGATAAATGATGCACACGATCATGTATATAAAATAAAACACCGGATTTTCAGATAAAAATGTCTTGTGCAATAGTGCAATATAATACAAAAAGCATTTCTTCACTTAGTTTTTCTTGTGCATTGATGCACGTGGACATATTTGTAAAAGGAAAGGATATATAAGGAAAGGTCAAGGGAAGGTTGTGTTATAGGATGAAAGTTACACTGTCACTATCAAAGAAATTCGCAGTTTTCTTACATCCAGGACTTTAATATGAGGGGAAAGAGAGGACAATACTATTTCAAGTGGCCTCTGTGTGCCTCGTTTATGATAAACCACTAGGTCAGGTATTTACTGGACATGCATGACGAAGTCAGATGTTCATGAGTGTAGCCTAGGTGTCAAGTAGCTATTCAGCCAACGTTGAAGCTTTGAATATTTTGTTTCTAAAACAAAAACAAAAGGAAGAAAAATGAAATGTGCAAGTGTTGAATACACATTCTTATAATGTCTTTCTCCTTTCCCTCTAACATTTTAATAAAGCTCACAGTTTTCTTACATCCAATACTATAATATGAGGGGGAAAGAGAGAACACTTGAAACTATTACTATTAATTTTACTAATTTGTACAGTGGGTATTAGACGCATGAGAATATTGATAATGTGACTTTGCCCTTGTCATTTAGAGATTATACGAATTACTAGTAAATAATAAGTTTTGTTTGTTTGTTTGTTTGTTTGTTTTGGGTTTAACGCCGTTTTTCAACAGTATTTCAGTCATGTAACGGCGGGCAGTTAACCTAATCAGTGTTCCTGGATTCTGTACCAGTACAAACCTGTTCTCCGCAAGTAACTGCCAACTTCCCCACATGAATTATCAGAGGTGGAGGACTAATGATTTCAGACATAATGTCGTTTATCAAATAGTCACGGAGAACATACGCCTCGCCCGAGGATCGAACTCGCGACCCCGCGATCCGTAGACCAACGCTCTTACCTACTGAGCTAAGCGGGCGGGCTTATAAGTTTTGATATTCCCAGGCGATTACAATGATGATATTAGTATCTGTTTTATTTAAAATGTGTGTCATTAATATAAGCTTATAACTTTTGATTGAAATACTTGCGTAGGAATTTGTCAAATATGTTATTGAATCTTTATGAGATAGGTATGTAATTATGAGCAGCTTATGGGGAATCTATACTGGTTAAAATGTCTCGTTTTCGCATCGGTCTTCTTATAGTACTTTAATGGTCGCTTCGTCTAAGACATAAAACAATTAGGCTACGGCTATAACTTTTAAAGACAGTTCTTTTTACTGGTAGACAACGTTGTGACCAAAATACTCTAAATTGGCATTAAAAGAAACATCGTATTTTCTTTCTTGAATTGTAATGTTGAGTTCAGCTGTCTAGAAAGAACATTTATAGCCGACGAGAACAATGGGAGTTACTCATACTATTCATTAAATTTACTCACACTGTTCAAGGGAGTTGCATATACTATTCATGAAAGTTATTTATACTATTCAGAGAGTTACTCATACAACTTACGAGAGTTCGTATACCCTTCATGAGAGTTACTTATACTATTCATGAGAGATACTTATGCCCTTCATGAGATTAACTCATCCCATTCTTGGGAGTTACTCAAACTATCTACGAGAGTTACTCATCCCATTCATGAGATTAACTCATCTTATTCATGGGAGTTACTTTAACTATTCATGTGAGTTACTCATACTATTCTCGACAGCTACTTATATCATTGATGAAAGTTACCTAAGCTACTCTTTACCTAAATACAGTCGATTTGGACCACAGTCTATTTAAACGTTAATGCCCTATTTTAATTTGCATGTCTTATATGTATAAAAGAGCATTGTGTATGACTGGGACTTTAAATTTACTTCGTATTTGCATATGAATTTTTTAATGGAATTTTGTGCAACCATCTTGAAAAGAACGAGTGAATTAAAAACAACCCTGATAGGATGTTTTGTATGGAATACATATCTATAGAAATGATACAACGTTAGCAGAAAATCAGAGTTGAATCAACTAATTATTGCCTGGACTCCGTTTAACATTTGTATGGCTGAAGACACAGGAACCTCTTACATCAAAGATTGCTTGACTTCTTCTAGATAAAAAAAAGGATTTCCATTTAATCTTGTTTGCGTATCAATATCAGAAATAGGCGACGCAATAAAGATATGTGATACATGTATTTCCTTGAATTGGCTGGGATTAAAACAAATGGTAAGTAATAAAAGTATTTGATACACATATTCCTTTGAATCTCTCGGAATTAAGACAGAGTTGAAACAACAAAGTTATTTGATACATTTATTTCCGCGAATAAGTAGACATTAAGACAGACGGGAAACTGTAAAGTTACTGGCACATTTGTTTCCACAATAAATGTATTAAATTTTACAGTAAACATAATTGATACATTTATTTAAATAAAATAAATCAGTTCGGATTAATACTGTATTCGTTTGCAATGGGAGGACATCAGTTTCTAGTTTACTTAATAGGCAGACTTTCTAGCAATGTTAGATGACAATGTACATGCCGTTTGATTTCTGAAATAATTGACGTCAAGAAGTTAAAAGCGATTTTATGTAAAAGAGTTTATTTTCTTGTATTTCATGAAGTTTTCCTTTGATTGCGCAATTGTTTAATGAAAACAAAACTTAAATATTCGAAAACAATTTCTTTGGAATTTCTAGTTGTTACCTGTGTTCCTAAAATGCACCTTAAGTCCAAATTCTGACTAACTAAGAAAAAATATATAATATTCGATAAGCATCAACTTTAAACTTACACTAGTGAACAAAACATGCTTACATTTTGAAAGCATATATTTTCAATGTTTAGTAGTGCATTTGTGACAAATATGGCAATCAAAACGGGGTTGATTTCATGAAACATGCATTTCATTTTAACAAGCACTACACATTTAGACCTGAAGGAAATTGCTTTTTCCTTTAACAACATGCCGTACATGATTTCTCCATCCCTTAATGTTTATAGAGAATCCTTATAAAATGTAGTAATTGTTTACTACAAAACATTCCTTTATATTAAATAAACTTATTTTATCAAGGAAACAAATTTTCTCCTTTTTTTTTTCAAGTAGTAAAAAACGTTATGCAAACAGACGTAAGGCTGACAATTTCCAAAGGATACGATGTATGTTTAATTGCTAATTCCTTTCACTGGCAGATGAAATAAAACAAACTTTTCATTTTAATAGTGTTTTACGTTGGCTCGTGTGAAGGGTAAACAGCCAAACGCTATGTGATAAATCTCTTTCGTAGACTTGTAAATCCATATGAAATATTGTATTTAGCTGATCTAGAAGGAAGGAATGGAGAATTCATACGGAGATGAATGTACTTTTATGTGTAGTTCAAACCTCGACATGAGTGCAATTGCTTGTTGAACAACTTTAAAGAAAGAAATAAACATGATAAATAATTCCTTAGACTATATAAACTAATTATTGTTCAAGAAAACACTTAATTCATTCCTTTGATATCTATAGATCAATTAAATGCATATTTTAAATCTATAGAAATATATTTATAAAGTTTTCTTACAAAAAAGAATGAAATTACCTTTGGAGAATGAGAATATCAGTTTTCGTTGAAATATCCACATCAGTCCACGTGAAAAAAAATACATTTAGCGTAAAAATGACACAATTTAATATAAATTTATCTTGGAAATCAAAAAGGAAGATACTCGTTGGTGTTTTAGACCTAACTAAATTTTCAAAAGTATAGCTGATAATTTCAAATTGATATTTGTAAATCCGCAATTTGTATAATGTTTTTCAATATTTCAGTTTTTGTCAGTGTTTGCTCGAGCTTTTCGCATTCAAAGGTTGCACAAATTTCTATACTTCTTTTGAAGATATCTTAACATAGGAGCGAAAACTAACTGGCCTAGAATGAAATTTGATTAATCCAAAATGATAACAAATTTTCAGGAGAAGTCCTTTGCACGTTAAAAAAGAGATTGGCGGAGTTTAAGCGGATTTCCAAGAAAATTTCTGACTTTATCACATATTTAATAGAATTTGATGGTATTACAGACAAGAAAAACATCACCTGGAACGAATACCACTAATTTTTTACTGTCGCGCAGTTTTTGTTAGTGAATAAACTGTGAATGTAGTAAGACTGTTTTTACTATTCAGAATATGAAATTAACAAAGTTGTATATCAAATCTACTTATTAATATTTATTGAACGCCCTTAATATTCAGGGTTACTTAACAAACACATTCGAATTTTATCAACTCCAGATATAGCTTTTACAGATTTATTGATTCTATATGTAGTTTTCATTAAAGCGTTACAGCTAAACTCATGTACGTCTGATTTTTATTGTTTTATGTGATATTAACAGAAAATACTTTTGTCCAGTTTTCATCTAAATTTGTCAATATCTGGTATAGACAACAACTAAAAGTCAGATATAGAGCAAGAAAAGTGTTAGACGAAGGTACTAATTTTCGGAGGTGCATAGTGCTTGTGTTTTTTAATGGCAGCGATCACTAAAATAACATGTTATAAAACATCCGCCACTTTATTGACCATGTTTTAACTACCGTAAGTCCGTAATAAAAGTAATACATTTTAATATGCAGTGCTTGTTATATGCTTGCTGTATGTTTTGAGGTATTTTAAACATGTTTTTCGTTCAAATGATAAAAAACATGATATGCCACTGAATGCAGACCTTCTATACATACTCGTGGAAATTTTTAAACACTATAATTCGTCTCCACGTAACTAAGCTTCGTGACTAGTTCATTACGTCATATCATGAGCCGTGCATAAAACACTGGTGGCAACAGCATGATCCACACTGCGCATCGCGCAGTCTGCAGCATCGTCGCTAACAGTTTTCAATTCATAGCTTATAACGAACAGATGAGCTGACCAATTCCGTGGCAGTGTCTGATCTTGCTGTCATACCAGTGTTCTCTCACGCTCAATTGTGTACATTATTACACATATAGAATTATAGTATTCTTTATTGTTATGTTTTACTTAGAGAATAATGGAACCAGTGTATCAGGCTACTGCAAAATAGGGAAATTCAATAGTTATATATGCTTCAAACACAGGAAGCATCTAAGAGAGTAGTCGTTACGGCTAAAATCTGTATAGGAAGAGGGGAAAATAGAGTTTGTAATTGTGGCAATAAAAGTCTAGACATAACATTTCAAATTACTCAATAAAATCACAATGAAGACCGTACGAAAAATATAAAGTAGGTATTGTGCCACAACAACCAGACATACACTTTTGCCTAACGCCGGGCACTATGCCAAAAATCCTTAAAATTCCGGAGGGTGTCTTTTCAGGTCACAAAAACGTTATATGTCTTTTGATCCCGTTTTAATACGTGATGTATAAAACTAGATGAGACATACTTAAGTGCCTTTCTTTTCAGCATTTAAACACTCTTAATTAAATTACATTAAACGCAGACCACATCCAGCCTATGAAACTCGATTATAGTTCGTAATTTTGATTTCAGTCATACACTTGTAAAAGCAAAATAGTTATACAATCTGCTATTTAAGTACATATATATAAACAAACTATATGAAAAAGAATCAAGGTGCGGATGGAAATATCTGGCTCGAGGGTAACTGTTTTGCGGTAAAGAGGCTCAACCAATGAAAGATTCATGAAACGCATTTTGAAATCATGTACAAATGTAGTGTTCACCCATATTTTTTCGTGTAACGACATCTGAAGAATTCCGAGGGAGTGCGCTCAAGCCTGTAATGCACATGCTGTTTTGCAGATTTAAGGAATGCACAAATTGGTGGAACCGTGTACTAACAAGGAGGTTCTTGTGAGCGCGCGACGATGGTAACTTTCGGAACTTATGAAATAATTGTATCTGCATTTTTAATATAATTTTCAGTCTTCTTACATTTGCAGTAAATGCTTACTCTCTTGACACCCGCTTACATTGACGTTGCCTGTTATTATGATTATTTCGGTTCAAACGTAAGTTTACACGTCTCGATTGAATCCTTAAAGATGAATAGAAATACAGCATATAGAACAAGAGCTGTCCATAAGGCAGCGGACTTGAATATTCGTGCGACAGCTTTTAAATCGTATAGAGGCACTAACTTGGCAAGACGTATGTGACTTATTACTATACAACAATATGATAATTGCAGCAACCTGCATGCAAAACGTGTTGACAAAAAACATAATTTGAATTAGATTCAGCCAAGAGTTATCTCACTTAGTATTTTCAAAAGGACTGATAACTGGGAAGCATTGATTGAAGTTTCAGTCCAATAATTTAGTTGTTACAGAGGAACATCTTGATAGTTGCAGACAAAACTTAACCAAAGTTTCTGTGTCGAAAAAAAGACACAATTTGAACTAAGTTCAACAAAGAGTTATCTAACTTGGTTATTTCAGAAGTTTAATGACTAGGAAGCCTTGTGTAAAGTTTCAATGCAATAATATATGCAATCGTTACTGAGATATGGACTTGCATCTAAAACTTAAACCAAGGGGTGACACCGACACCGACGCCCAGGTGATTACAACAGTTTTCACTTCTCTTCGAATACAAGTTCGTTATTTTATTAAACATTAATGATGAAAGTCGAAACCCCGATGATGAAAACATGAAATCACGACAATAAAACTCGAAACCAATGGAGAAAGTCGACTCACGATAGTGTTATACGAAGTACATGTTTTAGAACATGAAATCACGAATACCACGTTAAAACGCGTACATTTTCGCGTTTTCACCACGACGTTCGACTTTCTCACGGAGGTTTCGACTTTCCAATTTAAAATCGTGTTTCTGCCTTACATCATCGTAATTCGACTTTACCATCGGATTTCGACTTTCACATTTATGTTCCGAGATTTGAAAAATATGCTTATTATATGTTACTTTTCACGTCTATTTCAGACATATGAATAATGTCATTGCTTGTACTTTCATTGCTCGAACATGAACAAGCGGAATGTACTATTGGAGTTTTGAATTGATCTTAAATCATTAAAGAACCATGTAATTTATCAAAATTTTAGCCCATTTTATAATGTGGAGAATTTCTTATTTGTGTCAAAGCGTTGATTATAATTTTTTTGATAGTGTAAATTAACTAGTTCAACTTGTGCGGATTGCAAATTAACAGTCACAAAAAAAAGCCTAGCTAGAGATTGACAGCTGTGACAAGCTCTCCTGCACCTCTTAGCTCTTATATAAATAAACCTAAATGCCATGTCAATAACAGGGTGGATACCATCTTCACTCAAATTATTGTCGTCATTTCAACGCGTTTCTGTTTATGCAAGAATAAATATCACACTTTTGTTCATTTATATTAAGCCTACCTAGTTATTCACAGCTTCTTTCGCAGATTTAAACAAAACACATTGGATAATAATATAACAGAAATTCAATCTGTCATTTATTGTCTGTAAATAAAGAAAAATCCAACATGTAAGTAATCGTAATGTAACTGGATTTCAAAATTTTCGAAATAATCCTAGTACACTGCATTCTTCATCTCGCGTGTGCCATCACAGGCAGCGCCGTAACATGTCACTGGGTTAGTAAGGTAGAATTGTTCGAGAGCCGAGCATATAAAAGCAAATGCTATACAGCGCTCCACTGGGTCCATTCTGGAATCAATGCTAAAAAGAAACACAATGAAATATACATGTATTAGGATGGTTATAATAGGACAAAACAATCTGAGTGTCAAAGAGCTGTTTACAGGTGCAACATGTTGAAAATTTAATCACTTTTTACAGTCCATTGAGCCTAAATAAAAAAAAACTGTTATTGCAGCTTTGTTTATCAACATAAGAACAAAAATAATAACAAATCGGTCATGTACATATGATAAATGATTAACGAAACCACTGAAACTAATTAATTCGATCTGCTTCCAGACCATTCAGAAGTTGGTAGATTCTGACTCTGCTTTCGCTTGGACATGATGGCAAAAGTTTTTTTAAATATACTTTTCTAAATAAACTGCTGTTCTGTCACTTTCGGATTTAACAGGAGAGAAAACGTTAAAGCAAGATCTCGCTTACTGCTGTTAAACCGAATATTATGCGCGTTCCGTGCAAAGCGTAAACGTCATCGGCCTAAAACGAATAGTTGAAAAGAATGACGTCGCGTAAATACATAACAACTGAATTCAGCGCATTTCATGTGGAAATTTATTTTTGATGAACATTTATCAGATTTTACCGTCTTTATGCTAGATAGCGTATGCATGTTCATTTCGTGTTGTAACATCTTCAGAATCCCTCGGGAGACGTTGGTACCCTTGCCCTACCAGTCTCGGGCACCAACCAATCCCTCGGGATTCTGCAGATGTTATAACACAGAAAAAACATACGTTATCCCTACATTCATTTATAATCTTATTACAACGTCAGTGAACTTTTCAACAAAATCAAGCACAGTATTTTATCATTATACTAAATTTGAATAAATTTTGCCCTCTAATTTATGCAGAGTCATTCATTGGTCTGTTTTATCCAGATCAATACTGAAAACGTCTAATAATTACCACACGGCTCCAAGTTACAGACACGGGAATCCACGTGCTTGTCTGCACATTCCGCTCCCCCATTTGCCGGAAGTGGGCTGTCACAACGCCGTGTTCGAAACTGCACACCCTCTAAAAATCAAATTTATATACAGTTAAGGAATTCTGATAGCAGGAAAACCACATGGCTGTTTTAAAGTTTTAAATACTGGCAAATTAGTCAGCGCATTTATTATCCTTACATATTACATAAACTACATATTTGAGCCTCGCCATGAGAAAACCAACATAGTGGGTTTGCGACCAGCATGGATCCAGACCAGCCTGCGCATCCGCGCAGTCTGGTCAGGATCCGTGCTGTTCGCTAACGGTTTCTCTAATTGCAGTAGGCTTTAAAAACGAACAGCATGGATACTGACCAGACTGCGCGGATGCGCAGGCTGGTCTGGATCCATGCTGGTCGCAGACCCACTTTGTTGGTTTTCTCATGTCGCGGCTCATTTATATTTCCTCTACCTTTGCCAGACAGATACAGAAACTAAGACTCTAATAATGTAGTGTGAGAGGCAAGCATAATTTCTTACTACTGACATTTAAAGTAAATTTGCGTCATTTCTGCTAGGAATAAAGTCAATCCTGTCTCTTCGTCCGTAAGTATATTGCCGAACTCTCGGCATGAAATTTAAGGGAACATTTTTACCGAAGCAGCTCCGACTAGTTCGTTTAAATGGTTTCTTGGCGCCAAGTGTTTTTAATAGTTTCTTAGCGCCAAGTGTTTTTTTTTTTTTTTTTTCATTTTGTGACAAGTCCTAAAGTAGGCTGATATTCAGTCCTAAAGTTTTAAGTACACTTCAGTCAAAGATATCAAGAATAACAGCTACAAACCGTCACAAGTTCTTGAGCACTCGGACCATTCAGTCCATGGACCGTATTGTCCGTTAACCGGGTTATCGCGGTTTGTGAATGGTCGGGTAATACCGGCACCGTAACCCTGTAAAATACAAAATAAGGGACAATATTACTGTGTATATTACTTGTAAAATTAATCGGCTTAAAACTGAGTGAAATGGATGTTACTTAAACACCCAACAGTCATATCAAACGTACACCGACGACACAATAGTACCACAGAACCATTACATCAATTTTATGAGTTATTGTTGAATATATTCATTTTATTACATACTCGTTTCTATTCCCCGTTAAGTTACACTGGTACCGGAAACGTCAATATTTTTCCATACACTGACGCCTGAATTTCATATCGGGTGCGTGACGTAATTCAGTGTGTGTTGTTGCACTATTTTTGTCTATTTAGTTTAGTATTGTCAATCCTATTCAGGCTATTAAACGTATTTATGATATTAACATTATATTTATAAGTGTAGATGCGTATGTAATAAAAAGGTTATTATCTTCGCATCGGGAAATATGCACTCGTTCTTCAGCGGAAGAATATTGCGCTCCTAAAGTCGCGCAACATTTTCGCTGAAGAACTCGTGCATATTTCCCGATACAAAGCTAATAACCTATAAATATACAATAATTCTATATACATACCGTAGGAGGATGTGGAGCACCGTTTGCTGTAATGGGCGTTGTAAATGTTGGAAGTGCAGGCTGAAATTAGAAACAGTTGCTACAATTAAATGATGAGTATCACCTGTCGCTCAAAATAATGGAAATTTAAAGTTCCTTCTAAAAAGACAACATAAAGAGTAGATTTTTAATCCACTAAAACGTAGACGGGGGAAAAACTTAACGCACTTGTCGGGTTATTTTTGTGTGCAGTCTAGATCTTCATGAAAAGTTCTATTCTTGTGGACATGAAGTACAATGTAATTCATGATAATGCATATGATATATATATATATATAAGGTGTATTTGTAATTTTCGGCATTTACGCATATGACTTGACTGTTCGGCCTAAATCGTGTTTAAGCACATCAGTAGGTAACCGACAAGGACGCAGTATGGCAACTTAAAGTGATTTAAAAATAAGTGAAGAAACGTCTTGCGAGCAACATCAAGTAAAACGCATACTTTGGCCATATTGAGCTTGTCTCCATACAGTCTCTGTCGACAGTCTGCGTCATTCATGTTACCATTACTGACAAAAACTGTAAAATCTGGACACCGTCCACCGCCGCAGGTCTCTCCGGTTGCAATATCAAGGTCATCAGTACCGACAAATTTAAAGTACAACATTCTGAAAAGAAAAACATGTATAAAATATGCAATTAATCAATCTACGCATTCCAAGATCCGGTCATAAATTTATAAAGGACAATACCTGTGCACCTAATTCCTAGATAGATATATACCTTCCGTTAATAAGAAACACGGGAAGGAATACATTTTTTCTTACGCGTATTATAACAAAAGAAACAGCACTAGCGTCTCTTAGACCAAGGGATTTGATAATTCAAATAATATTAGTAGATGATTCTGGTAAACAACATTTATCAAAATGTCAATTTATCTGACATATTGTACAAAAGACAACAGTATGTGCTGCGCTATCTCCGTTTTAACCGCCGCTTGTCATCAAATCACTGCAGTTTCCTTAAAATCTGTATAATTATATATAATCTTTGACATTCAAGACTACAAATCTCTCTCCCAGCAAATCATAAACTTTATAAGAAAATATAAAAAACAACAACACTCTAGTTCAATAAGTCTGCTATACAATTGGCCGACCGGAGCAGCACGATATCAGGCACCACTTATACCAGACCGGAGCAGCATGATATCAGGCACCACTTATACCAGACCGGAGCAGCATGATATCAGGCACCACTTATACCAGACCGGAGCAGCATGATATCAGGCACCACTTATACCAGACCGGAGCAGCATGATATCAGGCACCACTTATACCAGACCGGAGCAGCATGATATCAGGCACCAATTATACCAGACCGGAGCAGCATGATATCAGGCACCAATTATACCAGACCGGAGCAGCATGATATCAGGCACCACTTATACCAGACCGGAGCAGCACGATATCAGGCACCACTTATACCAGACCGGAGCAGCACGATATCAGGCACCACTTATACCAGACCAAGTTTGAGCACAGTCTTATTCATAACTTTGAACATTCCAGAGACCCAGCTTAAATCAGTCAATCGGAACAATTAAACAATTAATTAATCTACAATTTCATTCTATACTGATAATCAACTAAATATTTTCACAGCATTTTTTTTTACGTTTATTACAAATATTGTACAGGGAATAGGAAATGCCTTATGCTCTACACTTATATATGTGTGCTATTAAGAAAGAATAATTATGTTTTAAAAATCCTCTTACCCAGTGGTATCGTCAAGGACATATTTCTTCCCGTCTAGCTCTGAATCAGGCACGTCCAGTTCGTCAAGGGAGTTGACTCTGGTAAAACGACTTCTTGTTATAAGTCTTTCACGACCATTTCTTACAGGAACAGAACTCCGTATTTCAACATCAGCACCAGGGGGCGTGCACACACCTATTCTGAGTATGTCGCCTCTGCAAAGTGTGATTTAATTTCTGTAGATCAATGTCATTCACCTTAAAGTCAATTAGGATTGCAATACCAAACAGAGGGCCACTGTCTGGCTGAATTTATAAAATACAATACCTAAAATAATTCAACAAGAGTTGAATCAGCTTTCGCTTAAAGCCGTTTAAATTTGATTTCAGGAATTGTGTTTTTATACCATATATTTCCTCATTATTAAATTTCATTCTTTCCATATATGGCGATAGCAAATTAAAATTAATTGCTTACTTTTCTATTCCATCGGCGGTGAATTTAATCCTACCAGGCATCTCGCCAACGGTATGGAAAGTGTAAGTTCGACTCCCATCCAATACGACCTGCGGACCGGTTCTGGTCTTCAGCTTGAATTCGAGCTGAGCGCTAGGTAAATCGTCTCGTACAAATATACCATGTGACTTGACTTTATCGAAATCTCCTTGAACTCGCATCTGAAAATGGATAAAACTCAGTATTGAAATATTATCTCATCAACTTCATTTAATATTTCATTGCAGTACATACACATGAAAACGGCATATACATGTATGTGAAGCACGACGCTAACTCGTTATCAACAACCGTTAGCTATATCCTCTCACAAGAAAAAAAAGTTCCACGACGATTAACTAGATACCTTAAAGCCTTGCTCCGCGGCTATTCAAATTCTATTGTGTTTACGCAACCCATTATTGTACCCCACGACAACAAAGTTGTAAGTGGGGTGGGGGGTATACTGGTTTCAGGTTGTCTGTCTGTCTGTCCGTCCGTCCGTCTGTCCGTAGACACAATCTTGTGCGCACCATCTCTCCTCATCCCCTTGACACAATTTAATGACACTTCACATAAGTGATCAATAACAACAGTAGTTGTGCATGGGGCATGTTAGGTTCTTTCAGAAAAATAATTTGCAGAGTTACGGGACTTTGTTTTTTGTTACTATATTATATACATAAACACAATCTTGTGCGCACCATCTCTCCTCATCCCCTTGACACAATTTAATGAAAATTCGCACAAGTGATCAGTAACAACAGTAGTTGTGCATGGGGTATGTTAGGTTCTTACAACAAAAATTTCAGAGTTATGGGACTTTGTTTCTTTTTAACATACTATGTACATACTGTCTGCATATGCAATCTTTTGCGCGCCTAATCTTCCGAACCCTTGCACACAATTTAATGAAACTTCGCACAAGTGATCAGTAACAACAGTAGTTGTGCATGGGGTATGTTAGGTTCTTTCAACAACAAAAATTGCAGAGTTATGGGACTTTGTTTCTTTTTAACATACTATGTACATACTGTCTGCATATGCAATCTTTTGCGCGCCTAATCTTCCGAACTCTTGCACACAATTTAATGAGACTTCACACAAGTGATCAGTACCAACCCTAGTTGTGCATGGGGTATGTTACATTCTTTTAGATAAATATTCTGCATAGTTATGGGACTTTGCTTTTTGTTAATATACTGTATACATACAGTCTATATACATACAGTCCACATAATTATGCAATCTTGTGTGCGTCAATTTGCAATGTACTGTGTCAGTGCATGCGGGGGGTACATTCATCACCTTTAGTGGTAGTTCTAGTTACAATAGGTAACAGTTAACGGCCACGCGCCGCACTTTACCACGCCAAACCACAGGTATTTTATATAGCATTGTATATAAAAATAGATCCTATTTTGACAGGCCTCACTGTTCATAGTCAGGATTTTCATGCTTTTTCAGCGACAATTTAAGGTTAAAAGGTAGGACTGGAGTAGGTCTTTACGAAATAGTTACGTCAATAATTTGACATCAACCACTGTGGAGAAACCAACTTTCACAAAAGTAGTAATGAAGCTAAGAAACAACCGAAATTAAAAACTGAAAATCGGAATACAATAGGGTTATAATAATAGTAGCTCGATCTTTGGATGCTGTATTCGGCTCGAGTGGAGTTTTGCCAGATCGGATCTCACGAGGTGCGCAAGCGTCGAGAGTGATCCGACCTTGCAAAATCCACGAGAGCCGAATACAAATTCCCAGATCGAGCTACTGTTGTAATTTTTATTACAGAATTTATATATTTATATGATAAAAGTGAATATATGCAATGACAGAATCGAACTTTCTTACATTTCCGTATTTGGTTGTGCAGATTGCCAATCTCCAGTTAGGCCGGACAGTGCAGTCGTCTGCTGCGGCTGAGAAATGATCTGGTTTGACGATGTAAAACTTCTCCTCTCCCGTGGACGTGGTGTTATAATAAGTGAAACCAGAAATTTGTTCTCCATCCTTCTCAGAATCCCAACCCGCATCAACACCCCTCACTCCCGATATTGCTAGGTTACCTTGACCTGCCTGTATATTATTATATAACAACTAATATGGCAATTGTGGCGATGTATATATTCACTTCATGACATATAAAAAAATATTAATGAATCATACATGTAAAAAATTATATATAGGTATTTAAAGTAGTCAGAACTACAAAAACGTTTTTTAACATTTCACTTTATTCTATTTTTTCATTTATTTATTTTTTGCAGTGTGCATGTAATAACTAAAATATATCCGAAAGCTGCAGACGTTAACGCCATATGATGATTCATGTACTAAAATTGTATACCACCTACTTTCCAGGAATAAGCAATTTTTATTTGATTATGAAAATCTTTCCCTAACATGTTCACGTACAAAAATCTTTCTAATATCACTTACCCCGTCATCAAATGCATACTGTATATTCTTGAATGGTGTCGTAACAGAGAAAAAGTAAGGCGAGTTCCGTTTCTTGGCAATAGCCCCAATGTCGTAGATATGATTTGACTGGAATCCATCAAACCAGATGTCACTGTACTGAGTTGGTCCCTTCCACATTGTTATCCCGGAATGGGGTTTCACTCTCAACTTCCTGTGTTTCGAAATGAGACAGGATTTTGTAAATAAGGTAAACAGTATATGAAGCAATTGGAATGGTCCTCTGTGAAGAAGAGCGGCGCATTAACAAATACGGGCTAACTGGTCTACTCAGGTGATAGTACATATACCGAGTGAATTTGGAGACCAGTTTTGAAATAGAGCCTTGACATTGGTCAGTTTCAAGTTTGCGCTAAGAATCAACTAATCAGATGCTGGAGTATTGAAACAGGTCTGATAACCTTTGACACTGACACGACAGGCATCAAGTTCAGTCTCCGAAAGGTGAACTGTTTTCAGTGGTGTATCAATGGTTCAGAAAACAAATGAGTCTGAAATTACATGTCCCCAATGTGGGAACATTACAAGTTACTGGTGCATGTTATGCACTAGTATGTTCTGTTACGTATCTGAAATATTGTTTAAACACTGTTGTTAACAATAATACAAACAAAGGCTTGGCCATTTTTCAGATAGACAGGCACGACTGACAGAAAGACGGTCACACAGACAGGAAGAGAGCCATATAGACAGATGGCTTCATTTTATTCTAAAGTTATTCACATTATATAAAATGATATAAAAAAAATATAAAAAAATCTCGACTATTTGCAAAAAAAAACAACACCAACATGAAGTGGGTTTTATTAGTATAGTAAATACAAATTAAGCTGGTAGAACAGAAAACAAATGAGAATAGTAGTCGGACAAGGCCCATTTTCGGATATTCTCATGCGTGTTTTTGTTCAGGAAGAAACAATCACCTCAAAATTTTCTTCATTCCTAAAGAAAACTCATGCTTCTTTTTCAGTCAAGTAATCTACTGAAACGTTTAAATTTTAACTGATACATTAATATGATAATACACATATTTGACGGGCTTTTATATTGTTCACTCTATACAAAATCTAAGGAAATCAGGAATTAGATATTTTTGAAGTAACTCACTCATTCCATGGTAGCGGCAAACTTCTGTCAAATCCTTCTATACTGGGCTCGCCAAGATTCTCACTATCGCCAATAACAACTGCATGGCTTAGTCGTCCCCCGCGTTTGTCTTGCTGACCCTCACTTTAAGAAAAACATGAAAAATCTTCTGGTCAAATATCGGAAAATTTTAACTAAAAGAGCAGTGTAGTTTTAGAATGCGTCTATATTATTTCGAAATGTTGTGAGACATGTACATCGCTTTGTTACACTGACTACCACAGTTAAAAAAATCTATTAAGGATCGGGTTGGTTATTTATTACTGCTGACTAACGCTGTCATTGTACTTTTTGAAAATAATATGATGAAATCTGTACGCATGGAGTACTTACAAGACGATACCCATTAGTGTGGCTGGGGCACTATACGGTCCCCACGGAACAAATAGCTCACAGCGACATACAAAGTCAGCTTTGATACTGTTTGCTCGATATTGTAGACTGCAGGCTTTTTTCATCATTTTGGGAATGCCATCAACATAAGTGGAATTGGGAAAATGCTCTTAGAAACAGCTAAAAACCCTAAAAGATTACACTGATTTGGAAATTTTAAATTCAGAATTTGGAAAAAACCCATATTTTTTTTGCTTTTGGATTGCCTCATTTTACCAGAGGTAGATTTTTAGAGGGGAAGGCCCTGGTAGTAAAACATGATTTACTTACTTTGTAACAAATATTCCATTCAAACTGTCTGCAACCCTGTAAAAGAAAGACATACATGTAAGTGTAATGGTTTTCTCAATTCCTGTAGCTTCTTTGGCATTCACTCCTGTATAGGATTATCTAAAATAGGAGGAATTCTGTTCTCATTGTTACGACAGTGAAATGGAACGTAATCGCTGACGATTAATATAAAAATGGTCATTTTGAATTTGTTCTTTACGTCACTACTGGTGTTTTAACATTTTCACAACTGTTGGCTTTGTCAGTCAGACAGCAAAAATCCCAACCAGCCAGAAGATGCCACACATAGGTCCAGTTTTGTGTGGCATTGAAGGCGGCGTTTACACAATGCGCAATAATACCGTCTTCATTTCTTATATATATGATACAAAATCATGTATTGATACTTACGACACACGGGACACGTCAAGATAGCCTCCCTCTATCCAGATGTTCGTGTGTCTGTTTTTGTAACCTGAAACAAACATTAAACAACTTTAATAATCTCTCAATTGTTTAAATGAGGAATATTCAAAATTCATGAAACTATTAAACGGTCATACGTTTGTTCCAAAGTTCTAACTTCCTGTAGATAACCCCTAATTATACGTAGTTTGTTTTACGTTCGAACAGAACTAAAATTCATTTCTGTGAAACGCTTACCCACTTTTATAAATATTAAACGGAAATAGTTGGTGAAACCTCCATATTTGAAATTAATAAGAATAAAGTTTTCTCAAAATTTAGGAAGGTCACAACGAAAATACACAAATTGGTATTTAGACTGAATCTTTTTATTTTCAAATTTTGGTTTTATATATTTTTGATATATGATACATGTAATTCTTTATGTTCAATTATATTTATAGATATACAACACGGACCTGTAATATTTGAAAGGCTAATATTTATGGGGTTAGATTTCGGATTCTTGGGGTCTTCTAATGGTTGCCATTGGTTACAACATTGAACATTTCTGTCATCCTTCTCTCTGTTACCAATCATTACACCGAACTGAAATATGCAAACAACGGTATATATTAACATTCACCTTGCATGTTTTAAGGAAAGAAAACGCGTACATTTTCGTTTTATTTCGTCTTCTTTTTTGTTTTTGTGGGGGAGGGGTGGGGTATGGAGAAACACGGACATAATTTAGGTCATTTTGCGACTTCTCCATCTACTGTCGGTGGAGGAAGACCCCAGGTGTCACTACAGGCAATATTTTACTATGTATCATGGGCGTTCAACTAGGTTAAACCTTCAACCTTCCATAAGACAACTGGATGACTTTTTTACACGATGAACCCAAACCTACACCGGTGAGAGGCATGTGATTCAAAGTCAGCGACTTTAACGTCTCGGTCATAGAGTCCTCTGTATATTTTTGTACTTAAAAACACTGATGCTATGACATCAAGGCAGATTGCACGTATAATCTGACGTTAATCAACAAAATAGTGTCGTCCGTAAAACAATAATATGAAGATCAGCAACCTGAGAACATTCAGTTATAGTAAAACTAATTATAATGTTAAATTTTCTTGCCATTGAAACCCAAAACTGAATCGATATTTTATTTAGTTTAAAGCCCTGCTCCGCGGCTATTCAAATTCTATTGTGTGTATGCAACCCATGATTACAATAGATAACAGTTAACGGCCACGTGCCACACTTTAGCACGCAAAAACCACAGGTATTTTATATAGAATTTTATATAAAATAGACCCTATTTGGCAGGCGTCACTGTTCACAGTCAGGATTTTCATGCTTTTTCAGTGACAATTTAAGGTTAAAAGGTAGGACTGGAGCAGGTCTTTAAGAAACTTTTTTTATTGAAACCAGGAACTGAATGTATATAAGAAGGCAATTAAACAAGAGCTGTTCTGTGTAAACTTTAAAAACATCGATTGTATGATCAGTAGGTATCATGAGTTTCTGATACTCTTTGAAAGAACCCACATAGCTAATGATGACAAGCTACTGTTATTTTATTGTACTGTAACACGGATTTAGCGCAATTTTTTATTCTTGAATGATTTGCACGAATTCTCAGTGTAGTTTATACCGAATCACATTAAGACTAAGCAGTATATCACCAAACCGAAGATGAACAACATCAGTACCAACAATCTACCTGCACAATACATGTTTACCGTACTTTTCCATACAACTGGATACTTAAAATATTCTCAAAAAGTTGTCCCCCTTTAAAAGAGTGCCATTTGTAAAGAAATAAAAATAAACAATCGCCGAAACTATGTTAATCCTAGTTATGTGAAATTTAAACACTGGGACATTATTGCAAATGCATCAAAACGAAGATAACAGTTCCTTGAAAATGGTTAGTTTCGAATGTTTGGCCCATTTATGCAGTCCTTTTTCGGAATCCAATGCGTGTATGAAATGAGTTATATACATGTTTTATATGCTATTCAATTTTCATGTAGAACAACTCTTTTTATGAGTTGGTGTTGTTTGAACTTTTTCTCAAAATATGGGGGTAGTCGTTAAATTCTTACATGATTAAACCAATCATCATACTTCAATGACAAAACTTTAGAAATTTCGGAACTCATGTTTGGTTAACACATGTCGTCATTTAAGAATTTCGTATATATTTATGTTTTGCCTAACCACAGCTTTGCTATATCTTTTTTCATTGTTTCTATGGATACAGCAAAGAACATAAAGATTTGTTTTAACTTTTGTTTTCTGGTAACTGTTAAGCACATTTTAGAGAGTAGATCTTATCAAAAATCTCATCAAAAGTATTCATTTAGATGACTTAGCTATTATATGACCACTAGTTAATTACAGCTTTGGTGTTGAGCGATCTGTGGAGTTTCCACTGTTTTCTATTTTGGTAAAAGAGGTATTTTTACCTGACCCTGGGAATGAGCAACATTATTGTCAAACTCTTGCACCATTGTTTTCTTTGCTTCAAATTTCTCCATCAAACCATATTCCCTAGACGGCGGGAGTGGTTCGTCTGGAAAAACTACCCAGATGCCAGTACCTTCTCCGCCGGCGGCGACGTTATTCTTAAATCGGTTAAGTGGACTGGTGAACCAAAAGCTTGCTGGACGGCTGAAACGGAAATGAATTGCAGAATGCGCCAATGGAGATATAAATACTTGTATATTGTTAGTTTTTGAAACATATTTTACTATCTGGACAATAATGTGACTTGTGCATTTTACGTGATTCAGACTTATTTAAGTACAGTTAATTAAAAATGGCACAGTGCATAATACCGCGTATTTGAAGGACTGACACGTGAACATTGCCGTTTTTACGGGAAGACAACTCTGTATGGGGTATGTAAATAATTGCAAAGGCCTCCATTCTGCTCACGGTCCCTCACTGCCACTGCCTAATTTTTTAAGACTTTGTTTTATATTGCCTGTAGATAGACTTACAATTTATCTACAGGTTCGAGACTTCCGGTAGCTGTTCGTGTTGTCATCGCAAGGTTACCATCGAATACATTGTTCATTTCTCCCCCGTCCTCCAAGAAAAAACCATGACCCATGTGACTGTAACAAAAATTGTCCATCACCTAGAATAAAAGTGTGGGTTTTAGACATCAGTCAAAATTATTATGATAACCTATAGCGTATTTATAAAACGTGTATGTGTCTTAACTGACAAAAAGATTCGTTATACAATAAAACACTAGTGAGCAGTTGATGTTTTTAAAAAGAATATTGATAAAGAAAGACAAACGAATGATTTGAATATAGCCAAGGGAGATAATCTTATTTTTATTCCAATGAGTTGTAATGAATTGTAATTAAGTTCTGGCCTCGGAGAAAAGTGTGTTCGCGTTGAGACTGATTCTCCACTTAACAATAGGTTTCCGCTATATGAAATCAGTTAAAACTAATTTCTTACCTGAACACCATTGCTGCCGTGGATTGTTATACATCTTGCGAATGTATCATGGATCGAGTTTCCTCTTAGATATGGCACTGTTGCCTCTGCTTTCTTGTCAAAGACCATGTGGAAATGTATCGGGTATCGACCGTTATCTGTCTGTTGGCCTACGTTAACAAGTTCGGCATATTCTATATGAACATTTGCATAGTTCCGAAGAATCTGGAAAGGGTAATATATATACTCAAAGGCAACATAAATAAAGGCAATTTGACTGATATTCGAGCAAAATTAAGTTCCAGTACACAGTCTCGTGATTAAATTTTGTGTACTATGATAGAAAAGCAACTGATACTTGAATGAACACAAACAAAAACAAAATAATCTAGTATAATGCCATATCTGTTAAAACTTAGAAGTCCGTACCATGAGTATGCCTTAATTTGTTTTATATTTGCAACATATTATAAATTTAAGATTCCATTAATTATTATACAATTAGAATGCCCCAGTACCTTGATATGAGCACCAAATGTGTCCAGTCCACGGACTTTACTGTCCTTACAGTTCCCGTTATATTCCGGACATACATCTTCCATTTCTCCACGAATAACCACATTTCTGGTCACTAAACCAACTTCAGCACGCATGTCCACAGCGCCGTGAAGAACTTTCCCGAAATGGATAAACTTGACTGGCTCTAGAAATAAACAAGCATTTTGACGCTAACACGAAACACTATTACATACAACGATGGTCAGATCAGCTGAGTTTACAAATCATATCGATTCATCAAAATTAGTAAAATTACATTTTTGTTTCCGTTTTATTGTGATAAGTATAAAAGTCTTATAGTAAAGCAGTTCCATTAACCGGCAAGTGATTTTGCCTTTGCGACCAGTGCAGACCAAGATCAGCCTGCACGTCCGCTATTCGATCAGTAAATTTTCAGTGAACACCCCTTTGAATGATAAGTGGTACTGCCCAGTTGAATGAAGGACCAGTTCATTTTAGAAATTTAGCAGGGTAAATGTTAAAAATGTCATGTTAGGGCGCTACAGCCTCATTCCACCTTGAATAATGCCCAGATCACATAGTCATTATCTTGTCTTCAATTTTTATATCTACTCGTATGTGCCCGCACTTATTTTAACAAGAGTGTCTATTACCTTTAGTTTAAATAATCTATCTATCTATATACGCAAGAAAATTTCTAAATGAATACTTTCTACTTGAAATATGAGCCGTGCCATGGGAAAACCAACATAGTGGGTATGCGACCAGCATGGATCCAGACCAGCCTGCGCATCCGCGCAGTCTGGTCAGGCTCCATGCTGTTCGCTAACAGTTTCTCCAATTCCAATAGGCTTTAAAAGCGAACAGCATGGAGCCTGACCAGTCTGCGCGGATGCGCAGGCTGGTCTGGATCCATGCTGGTCGTAAACCCACTATGTTGGTTTTCTCATGGCGCGGCTCATTTGTATATTTAAGAGGATATACATGTATGATTCATCTGTATTTAACATAAGTATTTTTTCACTTGCTGGCTATGGTGATGATACGATCGCTTATTGCATTAAAACTGTAAAACAGTCCATAAAATCGCTTGTCTTTTGTATTCAAATAAGTAGCAAAAATGTTATTGTGTTGGAAAAAGACATAACATTTACGTCAAAATTACTGAAATATATATTTTTCTACTTTTCTACATTTCTAATTTCCTCCCTTTCATACAAAATAAACGTGAGCTTTCAGTAAGTAAATAACAGTGACTTCTGAAAAAAAAGAAATTGTTTCTATCAACATTAAATATACATAATGACTGTATTAATTAGTTACTAACTGATTATAGTATATAGTTAAAGCTGTCGAAATTTTCAACGGGTTAGTAGCGCAGTAGCACATCTGTCCTTCGGCACTAACCCGGACATCTTTCCGTTTTGGAGAATTTAAATGAAATCGAATAGGGGATGACTACTTTTATTCAACCTGATGTAAAACATTCGTATGTTGCTTACGAATACCAAAAATCATAATTAAAATGCTTATGATTTTATTTTGCGGTTTTTTGTTGTTGTTTTTTTTTTTTTGTTGTTTTGGGCGTGAGTCACTTCTAAAATCGGTGCACAAATCAGCTAATATTATCACTGTTTGTGCGCTACAGCTTTCAATGAATTGACTTTTTATAACAGATTTTTTTTTTTTTGAAATATATTACTAAATAGAAATTTTGCTCAATCCTAACGTAATTTTGGTATTTTCATTTAATACAAGACAGCTGAAGTATATCCGTGACAAAATAAAATAAATTTTGAAATATACCGTTGATACGGAACTGGTTTTTCTGACATTCTGGGCAGAACACAATTGTCCTCTCTTCCGCCTGTTCCCAGTCGTAGTCAGTAGATGCGATAACAACACGGTCACCTGAAATACGATTGATTAATCTGTAGATGGAAAACTTTTAGGTGCTTGGCTAATTTTAACCCTAAACGTTTGTTCACTCATTTGCAATTGAGAATATTTTGGATCAAGCAAAGAAAAGATATTATTTGAATGTAATCTAACAATATCATTAATGAGTGCAGGATAGAAATTAACACCGGATATTCAACTAAAGTTTGTCTTTCTCGAAGGCTTTTTTCACTCAGATCGAAGTTTTCTCCAAAGCTAGCGACACCTAACTTTAAATAAATTGTTTATTTCTATTGTCTATACTCCCATTTCATATCATATGAGGTATCTTTGTTGATAGTTATGATATGCATACAATATGGCCGGTTCCAGACGCCGCAGTGTTCATTAATAGCCTCTGAAAATCCGGAACATTTTAGAAACAAGGGTGCTTAACGGTTGGGTTAATATTTTGTTTTATTTCAGTCATAGTTGTGATATATTTAGCTATCGTATAAACATGGCTAAGAATAGCAGCTATAGCTATGCCTATAGATTTTACCACAATAGTATTTAGAAGTAGAGCATTTTGCCACATTGTGGCACTCTTCCTTTACACGGATCCGAAAAAAAAAAACGACAAAACACCAGTCATAAATACCTGGCAGCCATGTTGTGACTTCATCTAGCGTCTCAACCAATGGGAAAAGACCATTCCTGTTTGATATCATGAAGTTGTCTTGCTGTTGCCATGTTTTAGATCCTCCAACTGTTTGTGCCGTAAAAATCATGTCCTTACTCATACAAAATTTGGCTGTTGATGTGGTACCAAATGGGTTGGTTTCCTCAGAATAACTATCACGATTTCCTGTAATATCCGAAAGAATTTAAGTAAATTATGTTCCTTATATGATCAATGATATCACAGTTATATTGTTATTTCTATTACAGGGTTTATTTCATAATCCCGAGATAGATTATCAATGACCCACAATAGAAGTCTGGTACGTATACCAGAGTCATACAGGCAAATAAGTTGGAAAAGGTATATGGGTCACGTGGCATCTGTGCTCCGAAGATCCCTCCTTCTGCTGGAAAAACAAGGGCCTCCCGAACAGTCTTACTTTGTGTATATAACTGAAAACGTGTGAGCAATTGTTGAATTCTTCTTTACTTTACTTATCAATTAACTACAGTCAGAATGATGGGTGGTGTTCGAATTATCGGAGTGTGAGCGTACAAAATTCGACTGTAATTAATCTATTTCATGTCAGTTGTTACCTTTTTGGTAGACAAAAGCCCAAGTACTTCCGTCTTGCTGCAGTGACCTTAGGATACTGTTTCCGGTTACATTACCATACACTAGTGTCTCGTACGCATCATAAGCCCCTGTGCTTTGTTTGGATGGATCTTTAAGTGTAATCTGTTGTTGTGTAGCCATCATCAATATATCTCCGTCTGAAACTCCTACAAAAAAAAACACAACACATTTTTCATTTCTTATTGTTTATATCATGCAACAATATGCTAAACGACATAATCAAAGATTGTTTATAACGAAGACTAATGTCAATATTAAATGGAATTTGCTATTTATATTGTTTCGACATAATATTGAGAAAACCTCAAATTCAGGCGAGTTTCAGTCTACATGCAATTCTGAACCTACGTATGACGGCATTTTTTTTTATTTTGAGAAGTAGCTACATGTATTTCATTAGGTACACGCATACTAGTAGTAAATGTCCATCTAGTAATTTATAAAGTGTGCCAAAATAATATGTCTTATTTATAAACGCGCAAGTCTGAATTTGCTTATCTTTATTTCGACTCTACCTCCGCTTAAACAATACACTAATTGTGCAAGTCCGAAATCTCAGTCGGCCCTGTTACATATATTGTCAAAGTAAACCATTAGAACATTAAACTTACTATTTATATGGTCAGTGAGTTCCTCGCTGCGCCATTTTACATCGTACACTCCAAAGTCTTTTACAACCGGATGTCCAGTCGAGTTGAAGCCGAATGTGTAAGCGACAATACCCGGCATTCCCGGAGTCTGGCTGTTATATTGATCCTCCCACTGTAAAATGACATGTACACGCATATTATGAGTTTGGTTGTCAACCGTTTTTCAACGAATACTAGTACTCATAATACTGGGCAGTAGAAACGTTGTTCATTGCAAGCTTGTAGCAACCTCTTGGTCCTAAGAGGTTTACAGAAACACGTTTGGACAAAATACGTAAACTCCTTGAAATTGACAGGCTTGTGTTAAAAGTAACTTCTTATATTATATTGTAACTGGTGTTTGTTTGCTTAAGATTTATTAAGCATCTGGTTATGATGTAAAACCAAAGAAATGATAAGATATTTGATAAAACTGAGCATTGAAATCAGTCTTAGATTGCTACGTTATCACTGGTCAATTTCAAAACTGAATCATTCAATCAGATGCTTGAAATTTTACGCTGGTGAAAAAAATTACACCTGCAAAGAAATATCGGTTCCAAAACATATAAACATGCATTGATAAATTGTATCGTTCTGTCAATTCACAATTTATATAACTGGCGATTTCGAAATCATTATAACTTCGACAAAATTAATAATGCACTTCGAGCGTGATCGTTTTATTTTCGTGGGATAACAAATAAGCTACACTGTCACTGCTACGATGACGTTTAAACGTCATAAGGGGACAGGTGCGTAAAACTGTTTCGCCAACAATCGTAAACAAGTCATAACACTGTCAGAAGGAAAAGCCGCCTCATTATTATATATGTTTTGTTTTTATAGTCATACCACGCATTTCAATATATTTTGTTGATGAAAACTGTGCATTATCGATATGGAATCCTACACATAGTTCACTTTTAATATTTGAACACTCTCTGAAGTTTTGTGCTTATGAACATTAGAACTACGATTTACTCTTAACTCTGCACATTGATGCATTCATGTTAAACAAAATGCATGGTGTATATAGTTTACTCTAGGAATTACTCTATTCAATACATGCTTTAAAACTTACACGACTATAAATGCTAGTTACATTGCCGTACAAGGGTTCATGAAAACAGCTACGCTAAGTTAGAACTAGTTTGAGGCATATACCATCTTAGTTTGATGTTAAAGCAGTTTTTCGGCGAATGCCGTTCTAGGAACGAATTCGTGACCTGGACCGACACATGTCACGTAACTTAAGTTTGCAAATCAGACTACTTGATAACGCATTATAGATAATTTATCAAAATGAAAGAGTTATGCAACACTTTGCCTGGCTGGATGAGAGTGTCTATTTTTTCACTCTGCTGATTGTGCAACGCTGAGTGAAATGTCAGACAAAGAATGACGCTGTTTACCTTTTTAAAGCTACGTTTCGCTCAGTATATTAGCAAAAATATTACAAAAAGAGCTGAATACGGTCTGCGTATCACATGAATAACGGTTTGATTAGCCGATCGTATTCAGCTCTTCAAGGTAGAGAAGTGTCTTCCGGACCACTGCTTTAATTTTTTGTCGTAGAACAAACGAAACAAAAATCGCACACCTACGAAACCTTTTTTTTTTTTTTTTTGAAAAATTAAAAGTGAATCATTTAAATTGTTTAAGTGTGGTATTTAGTTTTGCTTTGTGCAAAATGTTAGACTGATGCTAGAATAACACAAATGATATTGAAAACAAACTTTTTGTCTTACTACAATTCGCCGACCATCTTTTTTAAATATGTTTCTTGTAAATACTTCTGTTTGTTTCGACTGAAAAAATACGAAGAAACTTAACCTGATGGTTAAACATGATATTTCCGCTATCATATCCTCTCTCTGGATTAAGTGTCTCCGTTATTTTTGTCCAGGACAATCTTGGCGCCCCGTGAATCTCCAATGTTCCTCCCTCAGATACCAGTATAGCTTTAGGGTGGCTCTCAAACTCATGGGATTCTCGATTCCCTTAAATGAAAAGTATGCTGGTATATTAGGCAAAGCGTAATGAAGTTTAAATGTAGTTAATGAAGCCTCTTGTAGTCAAATATCTCCATTGGTAATTGTCTTACATCTAACAGCTTTAATGGTTATTAATAGCCATAAGAACAACATTTCGTGCAAAAACACTTTGTAATCATCTAAGTGCTGGTTAGTTAATCAAAGAAAATAGGAAACGTTTTTGACATTCATGATTTACAAACTGGTATATAACTTGTTTTATTGCATTTAGAAAACATAATCATTTGCTTAAAATTTAGTCTTATCTAAGAATTTGTTAACCCTTATCAAGCTGGATACGACTGATTCAGCCTTTGCGACCAGTGTAGATCATGTTCCATGCAGTCTGATCATGATCTGCACTGTTTGCCATTCAGTCAGTATCTTTTTGGTAAGCACCCCTTTTAATGGTTACTGACACTGTCCAAATTGAAAGAAGGACAAGTTCATTATAGAAATTTAGCAGGTAATGGTTAAGACTATGTCAAACAGCATCCCGCCAGCAGAATGCATATCTACAGAACGCAAGGTCGTGAGTTTGATCCCCAGGCGAGGCGGTTGTTTACAATCTGATAAAAGACATTATACTGTCTAATGTTAAATGTCTTTATTATGTAGATTGCAAGTTACGTTAAAGATTCCTTATTTCTTGAATTTTAAAATTTTATAATTTAAAAACACATGTAATTTAACATAGTATCAACATTTTAGAATGGCGTTGAACGCATCCTTCAAATCATTTAGATCACAAAGACACTTATGCTTTCCTGTTGGGGTGTAGGTTTTGCGGACGGTTTTAAATTGTAAGTCATGAGAGTTCAATCCTTTTTAACATTGGCATGTGTAAAGTATATTGTGTTAAATACCTTAAATAACTTGCCATTTCGAACATTTGTTTCAGCTCCTTGTATAATTATGTACAACGACGGACGGACGCTCATAATTTCTTAGTGTTCATTTACGAATGTGTCTTTTAGTATTTTGCCTGAAGAATGGTAACTTAAACTGATATATATTACAATATTGTACTGCAGTTGGATTGAACTGCCGATAATTGTTAAGAAAAAGGAAAGTACACTATCCTTGCACTATCTTTTTTATAGTTGGCGGTATCCGTAGGTGGTTTTCACATTTAATTAAAATATTCATACATTAACATCAACATGAACATAGTATTACGTCACGTTTGTACTTTATGTGAAGGATAATCATAAAGTGAATCTAGATTAAATTATACTAAATTAGATAAACAGTGGTTGTTGTTTAAGTTGGATGTACGATTTATCCTCGATTGAAAATGTGTTTTGGTTTGATTATTTTGAGATTATATTCAAACATTTTTCAGACTTATCCAATCATCTGATTACGCCATGTGGTTTAATAGTGGTTTTTTGTTGTTTTTTTACTGTTACTGACAATAAATAAAGTTCAATGCAGGTGATTGACTCGTTAGACAACTAATCCTAGGGCAATCCTTTCAAACTTTTTTTTCAGTTGAATTTTGATATCCTGTTCACTGTAAAACATGGGTCCTGGCTAATAGACTCCGTAACTTTTGCTTGACATGTACTACTGTTAAGGAAAAATAAAAAGACATCATTTCCTTTCTCGCAAATATTCATTCACAAAAATTTTGATATGCATTAATGTAATCAGCAATCTAATATGAAGGTTTCTTTAGTCATACACAAAGTATGACCGTTGTCATATGTGCACGCGCACCCCGTGTTGTATTCATGTAAATATAGAATCCATATCATGTATTTACAAAAATAAGATCTTAACGAATATAAAAATCAATTAAGAACTCGTGAACCACTAACTTTTCTATTATCAAACGCATTTTAATAAAAACCCTTAGTGACCTTTATCTTTGTCCAAAATAGGCGTTTTTCAAAATTCTTTTGAAGCGTTGTTACGCCACAAGACCAGTTAAGATTGAGATATTTCGGCTGAAAATATATCGGGCATGCTGACATATGAAACCTCTTGTAATATCAACAGGTCAACGTTTAAAATCGCGTCAACGTCACATACGAAAGCGTTTTCAACGTGAAAACAACTCAGACTTTTTATCATCCAATAACTTCGACAATTTTTAATTATCAAATGGTTTAACAACATTTACAGATACAAATGTATTCGATACTCCTTACAAATATAGTTCAACTGAATACGAGTGTGACGTGCAGTAGTCAGATTTATTAGAACACGAGATCAACGTGCACATGTGACAAAAGTCATGCATATGGATGTTGCGTTTTTCAGTTTCTTGAGCTTTTTGTAACATTATAATTGTTCGATTCACAAACATTTCCGGAAAAATCTAGATTATACAAAATACATTTTAAAATCTCCATTTTAAATGTTAAAGGTATCTCAAACTGGAAACATGTGTTATTTATCAAAACAATTAGTTTTTAATAGGAAAAAATCTTGTTAATCAATTTTCTGTTTTGAGCAAATGATTAGAAAACAAACAAACAAACAAACAACCAAAAAAAAACCCCCCAATAATCTCGTTTAGAATTGAACAATATTTTCAAATTAACAAAAGCAATAGCATCACATTGTTCGAATGTTTTATGAGAATCCGGTTAAAATTGCATTTTCAAACATTGTAAAGTCTAAAACGAGTAAAAGTACAGACACTTTTGAAATGTAAAAATATTCCTCTTTCTTGTAGCATGATATTCTTGTTGCGTGAAAGTTTACTCGACATTATGTAATATGTTATATAATCTCTGTTCTATATTTATGAATTATATTCATAAACATATTTTTTTAGTATAAAAGGTCAAACAATGGCACATATTTTTAATTGTGTCCATGTTAAGACTATCAAGGATATCTATATCAAAATTCATCATATTTCATATATAATCACATAGTGTTATAGTAGACGGACAACAATGTCATATCATTAAATATTATCTACTATACCTGTAAGGACGACTGTTAGGTCTCCACGGTATGGACAGACCTCACTTCCAATCTCCAAAGCGCCATCTTTGTTTATATAAATGTTTGCGGCTTTCAGGGTAAGATTTTGTTCTGGGGAAAATGTCAAACTTCCGCCATTTTCAATTGTGATGTTATACAAAGGAGGCGGAGAAACGTCCATTATTATTTGGTCTGTTATGATAATACTGTCGCCTGATTTCGGCTGCAAAAATAAAAATACGACAGAAGCTAAAAAGAAATGACAAGATAGTTGTATCTTATACAAAAGTCGACTGGAACTTATTGACAGAAATAGTTTGCCTATAAACAGTGAAGGCTGCTTCAGCTTTGAAAAAAGCTTGTACCAGACATTAATGCAGTCCATTTGATTTTGGCGGGAACAGCTGAACTTTGTCAACATATACATATACATGAGTATTGCATATTTTCCGCTTAATGAAAAATGCGAAAATATGATCAGTTCTCTCATTCTTACATGTACTATATTTTTTTCTATTGTTTAAAATACAATGCTTCACCAAAGAAAATTATACACTTACTATACCAGCGGCGCCCCATGTCGCAGCACTGGACCAGCTCTTTATTCCTTGGCGCTCGTGGGGACAGTCTGCACGTGCGGAAGCTGTTATCAATGCTAGGTAAAACAAAAGTTCAACAGTATGCCGCATTTTTCGACTTTAATATATCGGTTAGATATTTAAACAAATAATTACTGAAGTCCAATTTTTTTTTAAAAAGCACATAAAAATATTTTTTGTTTTGTTACTGATATATCATGTTATTAATACTGCATTCAATGTATTTTTGTCGTCTGGTGCAATTTGTCGATGGGCTCTTTTATAACGGCGCAGCAACAGGATGTTTTGATTATAAACTACCTCCTGAGGTGGAGCATGACGTCAATTGTGTTCATCAAGGATATATATCATTTGTCCTAAAGGTAAATAGATATTAAAAAATGATTATTATGACATCTTTTGTTTGTTTGATACATTGTCCACCTACTACGGTCAACGAAAGGTCAGTTTATACTCAGCAGGCCAGGCCATGAAAATAAATACAAGTTTCTTTCGTTTTTAATGTACAAAATTGTCTTTTAATAATCTCCATTGTACAAGACCTTGGGCATATGTATTTGAACTGTCTGCCCATCTCTGAGTCCGTCTGTCCGTTTCACTAATTTTTTAGCTCCACTCTCAAGTTAAAATTTGCATCCCATTCAAATGAAACTTGGTGAGCGTAGAAAAGCTTATTTTTTGTGCTTAATACTCAGTTATTTAGGTTGAAGTTATGCCCCTTACTGGAATAGTTAATATGCTTCCAGCTGAGTTATAAAAGGGCAATGATTCTGTCCATGTGTCCGCCTTCATGTTCATTTTTATCTATGTCCCTCTTTCCACTTTATATATTACCGGTACATCTTTGCCACTCCTACATCAAGTGGATATGCATGTGTAGGTTTACTGGTAAATGAACAAATACAAAAGGATAGATAGATAGAATTCTTTATTACCTCCACACAGGAAGAGTACTAAATAACAATGATTATATTATTTCAATTTTTCCGTGCAGTAAATGCGCCATAATCGGAGATCTCACGGCCGTCAAACGCGTGATCAACGCCCTGGCAAAAATGACAAATACAGTAATATCGTATGTAAAAGTTTTATTATAATCTGTTTATCTTTCAGATCTGAATCTATCTGCACTGTAATTAGTTTATAACTAGAGGGTAATATACCGTGTATCATACGGGTACTGGATATCATAAAAAAATTACAAATCAACATCATCTAAAAAGTAAAAACCATTTGAAAATTAATAAAAGTAAAAAAAAACAAAACAAAAAAACAACATAACGACTATATCGTCAATAAAGTGTGTATGATTCATTACTAGTAAAATATTCACAATAATTACAAATGTATGTTGTAATTACATACCTGTACTGGGTACGAGTGCGTTTAGAGTTTTATGATTTCGACAAGATATATCGCCAAATTGTTAAGAAAGACAACTAGATATGCAATTTAGTAATCATCATCTTTACTCATATTTCAAATATTTGTTTTCTGAAAGAAAGTATTTACAAAATATACTTCATACAAAAATGCCTGAAGTTTTTTCATACAATATACTGTGGTTTGTAAAACGCGTGAATTTATAATCCTATAGCGTAAAATTTGATAGTAACTGATAGTCATTAAGGATATTGGCATGCTATGCATTCTAAACCTTCTCCGCACTTAGTTTAGATTGTGTGTAATATATAGTGTGTATTGTTTTTCCATATATCATGTATTGAATATCCTAATGGAATGCTGATACTAAACAGTCAACTATCTTTATTCATTTCAACAAGCGCCTTCGGTATCAAAATTGAAGATCATTACAACTTTAAAAATAATAGCTGTGTTCGTTTAAAAAGTTCTCGTTGAATTCAACGTTTTCTTTTAGTCTTACAGTATGAATTAAGTTCAAAGTAATAAACAGTCTTTTTTGGTAAACAAAACGGAGTGGAGAAATATAAACTTTGGGTTTAAACGAGCCGCACTTACCATATTTTCAACTAGTGAGTCAATACAGTGTAAATAATTAGATAAGTTCTAATATAAATGAAAGTATATATAAATATAAATATATAAATTTAAGTATATCGATGTACTCAATAACTTGTCTTAAGGAAGGCCATCAAGATGGTACGCCTACACAAGCTGCAAGACATAATGCGCTCCCTCTGGTTATTTTGTAGAAGATGGAAGAAAAACGTCACATTTTTTTTTCCACAAAGTTTCACATTTGAGCACTGATCGAACCATCAAATATGCGTAGCGCCATTGGAATGCTCATTTTTATGTTATATTTTAGCCTTGAAAAAAAATGTATTAGTCGTTTCATTCTTTTTGTAATAACAAATAACTCGTATGAAGTTAATTCTTATGAGCTTAACATACGTTTGTAATGAGTTAAAATCCTATAAAATCATTTTTCTTTATATACCTATATAAATGCTGTCAAAACGAGTAAATACGAACAGGTAGAAAAGGATCCGTATTGTACCTTTTGTATTTTAATTGAATATACATGACATGACACACAATAATTACACTCACTTAAAATAACATCGATAAACATTGAAGATTTTGTTCAATAACAAAGCAACAATAAAAAAGGTGGAGGTATATAATAAAATGGTGATTATAACAGTAGCTAGATCTGGGATTTTGTAATCGGCTCTCGAGGCTTTTGCTAGGGCGCGCAATCCGTCCTGGCAAAGTCTACACGAGTCCACACAGCAGAATGTTTGTGACCGAACCCGAACGTGTATTGTCGCTATTCTTGCATAAAAAAAAAAAAACGTTACACGACGACTAAACGCATTGTTTTCATATGTGATGACTTTACAATTCCGGTACATTTTTTAATTACCATTCTGTTGTTCACATGTTTTAAATATCAATAACCAGGGCCCAAAAATCAACAACACTTCAAAAATATGCACTGAAGGTTTTTAACCGATTTTTTTCTTCTGTCGTTATTACAAACATGAAATTAACAATATTTTTGCATATCACTTAAAAGTTTTGTAAACAGGAACAGTGACAATTTCAAAAGTAATAACTTTACATTCGAATTATTTTGAGTACGAACACATTTAGAGTACGGGTGAGTACGAACGTAGTGACAATCTTTCAATTTTTTATCCAAATTCTTTACAAAATTAGATAAAAACATTCCGCCTGATACTTACCAAATCATTAAAATGATTCCCCAAAACAAACAATCGCACAAATTACATGCAGTTTTTATACATTCACGGTTATAGACAAAAAAGTAATCGACTCCGACTTCTAAAAGGGGTGTAAACAAGGGGAGAAGCGAGTACGAACATTGTTGGGGGCAGTGCGTTTGGCGTTGGTATAACTGATACAGCAAAACATACTATGGATTAGATTGCATCTTTTATGCTACAAGAAGAGGTTATTATGGAAGAAACAAGACACAGATAGCAGATGTCAATCTGCGCAGAAATACATATACGTCCCTGGGAAAGCATTTCAAAGATAAAAATCATGTATTAACAGCACGTGAATTGCCTTGTTTGCACACGATTTTTCTCTCGTTAATACATGGGCGGATCCATAGAAAAAAGTAGTTTTTATGCAAGAATGCATGATTTTGAATTTATTTACTGACGACTTAAAGTCTAAGAATGACAAGTATTCAGTTTTCTGTTACTTTGCATAAATTATATATATACAGACTGCTGAAAATTTGCTGAGCCACAGAAAATAGAGGAATGACGATTTATGATTTTTTGCAATCTATGCATATTTGACAATGCTACAGGAATGTTGGGGATTTTTTTGCATTTCGACAAAACGTAAATTTCAAACTTTCAGGGTATAATTTACTGGCCCTGAAGAGGAATGAGCTGCTTTAAGTTTTTATTTAAACGTTTGGTTATTCTCTTTATATTCAGAGCGGAGATGAAAAGCTGTTGTTACCGGAGGACAGCAAAGCGCGAGCACTATCAGCGAAATGGAAAGCAGGAGTCGACATAGAAAAATACAGAAAATGCTATCTTTAAGAAATGTACGATGATATTGTACGCCACTTTTGTTTTGTATCAGATATGTTTGTATCCGACAAATCGTTTTGTGTAAATCAGGAGCAGATTGGATTACTCTGGCAAATAAAGTAGCTTATATTTGTATCAAGAAAATTTTATCAACGTTTGTGAAAAGATATCATCTCTTCACTTGAATAAACATTTGTTATTGTATTATCTTTTCTATTTTGGTTTATATCTATTGGTATGATTAAATTAATTTTGTTTGTCTATTGTCAGTTCTTTTTGTTGCTATAAGATTCTGATATAATGTCTTTTAATTTGATTCTTTGCAACTAGCATAAACTATTTTATTTTTTTAAACTGTAGGCCGTTAATGCATCTCGACAGGTCGGTATTACGGTAGGATTGTTGTTTTAAAAATCAACCGAAAAAGACCAAAGCTTTTAAATGCCATTGAGGCGTTTTTACCTTGCTTTCTGTGCGAGCAATCGCAAATACATTGTCCAGCTGAGAACCTGCTAGCCAAGGAGGCTCTTTCTAATTTTTTATAATAACCGTTCCATGGTATGTCAGTATATGTACTTAACAATTCTTTCAATCTCATTTTAAGCATCGGTTGAACATTAACTTTATTAACGGGCACTCACTAGCTTTTACAAACAGCTAACCTTGTTATATTATTTTATTTTTGTCCGAACACACCTCAAAACTATTGAAGAGATGAAGTTGATATTACACGCAGTAGTAAAGACCATTGAGAATATAAGAAATTGTAAGAACCATTATATTTCCATGTGTCTATACAAAAAAACGCCCCCTCCCCCATGTTTTATTTTTCCTTGGCTGGGGCATACATTAAAAAGTTTTGAAGCAAATCGGTTTCTGTCAATATGTTATATATATATACCTTATAATATGCATGTGACTGAATTTCTCCATGACAAAACTACAGGTATTGAATAAATCATGTCTATACCATCGCCTACGAAAACGTCATCACAGACGTCGTGGACTAAGACCTATGTTTATTGTTCCGACCATTCTTTCAGCTGTTGTAAACTTTGCAGTGCCATGTTGACGGTTATATGTATTTTACTGCAAAGTTGCGTTGTTCATTATCACAAGGTGTGAATAGAAGACATAAACTAGCATGTGGTAAAAATAAATGTTCCGTATATCTTTAAACACGAACTATTAAATAGTCGAATATACTTGTGTATTTACGGGAATCGGAGCTCACTACCACGGGACGTAAGGGAAGCTAGGAAACCGTTGTACCCGGCTATGAAAACAGCCAAGGACAGTGGGAAAAGTGTAAAGTTCGTCGGCAAGAAACTTCTTATCGATGGAGTTGAACACCGACCATAACGGGGTCAAGAAGAACAACAATCTTTAAGAATCATTGCATGGAACATTAACGGTCTTAAACGAAAACTTACTGAACAAGATTTTCTTGAATATATGATAACAGTAATTCTGACATACAGGGATTTACTAGTGATCATAATTTTGGGAATAAATCAAGACTTAAGAAAAAAGGACGTGCTAATGGAGGAATATCTGTTTATTTTAAAACTGAACTTAAAAGATACATAAAGATTGTAGAAAAAAAAATCAAAATGGTATATTATGGGTAAGAATTTGCTCTGAATTATTTGATTTTGACGAAGATATATACATTTGCCATGCATATGTGCCCCCCACCAATTCAAATGTTTTAAAAGATTTTGATCATTTTGATCAACTAGAATTAGATGCTGTTAAGTATACAGGTTTAGGAAAAGTACTCATTACTGGCGATTTTAATAGCAGAACTTCAAATTCACTAGATTTTTTTGAATATGATAAGTATTTAGATGATAACTTTCCGTTTGTAAACACACTGGATATCCCTACGCGAGTAAATGAAGACTACGTGACCGATTAGTATGGGCGGCGTTTACTTGATACTTGCCAATCAACTGGCTTATTAATAGCAAATGGTCGCCTGCTTTCGAGGGGAAATGAAGGGAAATTCACTTTTTTCTCACATAATGGCCTTAGTACAGTTGACTATCTATTACTGGATTCTTTAAACTTTGATATCTTATCGGAGTTTGAAGTTGAAGAGTTTAACGAATATTCAGATTATGCGCCTTTATTCTTCTCATTGTATACTAAATTGCCGCGCTCACGGAAATTAAATGAGTCGCAAACAGACGATTCTTATACAAAAATAACGTGGGATCACAATAAAATACCCCAATTCAGGGACCTCCTCATGCGTAATAACAACGCTTTACAACAGCTTACCAGAGACGTGTCCGATCAACCGATTGACCACGTGGTACAAAGTTTTACAAATTTAGTTTCAGAACACGCCCATAGTGTATTTGATAAATCGTACAAAAATAAAATAAACTATCCGCACAATCGGTTAAATAATAAATGGTTTGACACAGATTGCTTTAAAGCGAGAAAAGATTTCAAAACCGCAAGAAATATCTTTAATAGGCATAAAAACGAGCAAACGCGTGCCGCTTTCGTAGGTTCTCGCACAAAATACAATAGAATTAAGAAAAGATCAAAGCAAAAGTTTAAAACAAGGGAAGGAAATCGTATTAATGAAATGGCAAAAAAGCAACCTAGGAAATTTTGGAAGAATATGAAAAATACATATAAAAATAAAAACGAAAAATTTGAAACTTTAACGGTTACTCAGTTACACGATCATTTTAAAGACATGTTTGGCGTAGATTTGCCACTGAATGGAAATGATGATTTTGATCTCGATCAGAATATAGAGGACGAGACTTTAGACATGGAAATTACAGAAACCGTACTCCACAAGGCAGTTTTCACACAAAATAATAATAAATCACCTGGAAAGGACAATTTGCCAGGCGAAATTTTTAAATCAGCTTATGACATCATGTCCCCTTTTTTGCTTAAACTTTATAATAGACTGTTTAATTCCAGTGAATACCCTATTAGCTAGAGTGAAGGTATCATAACGCCAATTTTTAAAAAGGGCCATGATCAACAATTAGGTAAAATTTGTCGTCTTATCGGTAAAATTATCCCCCTTGAAATCACCTGGCAGTGCGATATCGATTTTTATCTGATTGATATTTTCCAATAGAAACAAAGAAGGAAAAAAAGTTTGAACAAATATTGCTTTAATTGGAATGAACACACAATATTTATTATCCTATTGAAGTGTTCGTCATTCTTTTCTCTTTACAAAGATATAAAAATTGTTTATCTAAAATGAAGAATTAATGCTTCCCTTGGCTTAAACTTTATAATAGACTGTTTAATTCCAATGAATACCCTATAAGCTGGGGTGAAGGTATCATAACGCCAATTTTCAAAAAGGGCGGATATAAATGATTCAAAAAATTATCGGGGGATAACTCTCGTTAATATTCTGGCAAAAATTGATTCACAAATTTTGCTTAATCGTTTAACGAAGTGGTGTGACATGTACGAAAAAATAAAACAGAACCAGTTTGGCTTCCAAAAAGGGAAGTCGATTGTAGACTGTATTTTCATTCTCCATGCTGTTGTCTCGAAAGTGTTGAACTCCGGTGAAAAATTTAACTGCATCTTCATCGATTAATACGAAAAATGCTTTGATAAAGTCGATAGGTCTTATCTATGGCAAAAACTTTTATCCGAAAATGTAAGTTGCAAACTTGTAAAAGCAATTAAATCCATGTATACCAACGTAAAATCGTGTGTTAGGTTCAACAGATCCTTGTCAAACTTTTTTCAATTCGGACATCGGTTTAAAACAGGGGGATCCGAGTTCACCGTTACTTTTACGCTATTCGTGAATGGCCTCATGGATAACATAAACACTGATCTTAATGATATTTTCTCCGTCAATGAGTTGAAATTATTTCTAATTTTATTTGCAGATGATCAGGTACTTTTTGCAAAATCGCCTGTAACGTTACAATCAATGTTATGTGATGTTGAAAACTACTGTAACCGATGGGGTTTGAAAATCAACGTCTCAAAGACTAAAACCATGGTCTTTGAAAGGGGTGGGCATACACAATACGCATTTTATATCTATGGTAAAGCAATAGAAATCGTGGAATCGTTTAAGTACCCGGGAATTACTCTCTTCAAAACCGGAAACTGGTATCGTAGTCAAAAACGTATTGCACAACACGCGTCTTTTGCTCTCCATAATCTATTTCTGATATTCGAAAATATAGAGCTACCGATTGCCCAGAAATGCAAATTATTTGATTCATTGGTTGGCTCAATCCTTAATTTCAGCTCAGAGATATGGGGAATGCATGATGCTACCGACATAGAATTAGTGCATACCAAGTTTCTGCGCCGGATACTCGGTGTGAAAAAATCCACAAATCTGTCATCACTCTATGGCGAACTAGGACGCTTACCACTCAATGTTTACAGACAAAATATCCATGATAAAACATTGGATTAAAATTCTAGCACTTAATGATTCATCCCTTACAAAGAAAATTTATTTACTTCTTAAATTTGACGCAGATCAGGAGCAAATTTATAATTGAAAAAACTGGGCTTTCCAAATAAAGACAATATTGTCGGACCTAGGACTGTTATATATTTGGAATGAACAATTTGATATCGAAATCCCCTTTTAAATTAATGCAATTAAACAGCGGATTATTGATACATACTTACAATCATGGTATTCTAATATAAACAACTCTAGTCGTTTGAAAACATACTGCATTTTTAAGCATAATTTTGTACTGGAAAAATATCTAGAAACTGTTGCTGAAATCAAGTACAGAACTGCCTTGTCAAGGTTCAGGGTATCATCACACGACCTGTTTATTGAAACCGGAAGGTAACATAATATCCCGCGCGAAGAAAGAATCTGTAAATCATGTAATATGCAAAAACCGGAAACGGAGTTTCACTTCCTTCTTGTATGTCCTCATTATCGAGAATTAAGAGTTAAATACTTCAAACCATATTATCTCCATTGGCCAACCTTTCAAAAATTTGATGCTCTTATGTCAACTTCTTCCAAAAAGATTATCAACAACCTTGCAAAATTTATTTTCTTTGCAAACAAAAAACGTATTACGTCATGAACGTATTGTATTCTGTTCGCTCTTAACTTTTATTGCTCTCACTGCATATTGTCAGGTTAATTTCATAGCTATAAACATTGTATATGATGTTTAATGCTAATAAAGTATATTGTATTGTATTGTATTGTATTTACATGTTTTTGTACAATCATTTTAATACTCATTTGATTTATTAAGCGGAGATCACATACAACTGATGCGACCTCGGAAATTACCTTGTAAACGCATAGATAACTGGTTGCCACTTTGCTTTGAAACCACTGTTATATATTATAATCTGCTATAGAAACAACACTTGTTAAGTTCAATTCTTGTAACATACCATTCAATCAATAATTGAACTTCGAGGTATATAGATCGTTTTATTAATAAAGTCAAATCCATAGAGGTCCCATACAGGCTACAGTTCGATCGGGCCCCGTGTTCACAAAACATTTTAAGTATTAGCTGCGTTTGATTATGAAACTTGATATGTCATTTCTATCTAAATAGCATGTTTAAAACTGAAGTTCAAGTTAATAAGTATTTTCAAGTGGATATTTAGTATTTATGGTCAGTTTCAGTTGGAATTTAACCTTGAAGATTTCCTAAAATTGATATTACAATTTCAAACTCAAACTCAGCTGAGATCGAAAAATGTTTTGTGAACACGGGGCCTGATCAACGTCATAAAACATTTCGTTCACTGGAAAAAGTAAAAAAAGTTATTGCACTTGTCCTCAACAGCTGAAACTTTGTATGAAATGGAGCTTTGTGGCCGCTACGTGAAGATCCTAGAAATATGCTGTCAAAAATTTCTTTGCAAAAAGTCTAGCTCCAAATGTGCTTCCTCGTTAAATAACTAGACCGGGCAAAATGAAATTTATTTTTAAAGCTCTCCCCCGAATTACCGCGTGATTAAACAGCGCCTTAGATCGGACGTTATAGTGATACAAATTATCATACCTAACCTTGCTTACATACCATGAGCGAACAACAAACTACGCTTATACCATATACAACAGCGCTTATACCATGCGCAACACCAGACTGTGCTTATACCATACATATCTGCGCTAAAACCATGCACAACTGCGCTTATACCGTGCGCAACACCATTCTGTGCTTATACCATGCACATCACCGTACTGCGCTTAAACCATGAGCAACACCATACTGTACCTATACCATGCATAACTGCGCTAAAACCATGCACAACTGCGCTTATAACATGCACAACACTGTACTGTGCTTATACCATGCACAACTGTGCTTATACCGTGCGCAATACCATACTGTGCTTATACATGATGTACCATGCAGAATTGCGCTTATACAACGCGCAACACCACACTGTGCTTATACCATGCACATCACCATACTGCGCTTAAACCATGAGCAACACCATACTGTGCTTATACTATGCAAACCTGCGCTTATACCATGCGCAACACAATGAAATAGTAAAATTTCGGTTTTGCTGTGCAGTAATAACGTGGCAGGCTTTAGAGTATATTCAAAATGAAAAGAAAGTAAGGTTTAGATTTGATAAAAGCACATGTGAAGCTAGAACTTCCGCCATAAAAAAACAAGAAAGAAAAATATAGAAATATATTTTTATTATTTTTACGCCAAATTCTAGCCAACGAACTGTGTTAGAAAGCCCTGTAATGCCTCTAAAGTTAATTCAAGACCAGTGACTGAAAGGTGTACACCATCCGACTTATACAAAGCGCTGGTTTTATAGTCAATATTTATTGTGAAATGTCTTTTTCAACTGCCTTCGCAAGGTGTAGTTTATGCGTTTTCGCTTGTTCTCGATACTTTTAACAGATTCAGCACCAGACCATACAATCCTTTGAAAAATATCTAGCCTAACAACTATAGTGTTAGGAAATTTCTGGAACATATACCGGATACTTTCGGACACTTTTCTAATTAAGCTTTAATACTGATCGATGTGAGATAGTTGCCACCGAGATGAATTAATATTACCCTCGGGCTCCTGTTTTGTAACATTCTTCGTTGCAGCTGCCTATGAAAATCTTTACACTTGAGGCCCCTGACCCCAAACCATCCGATAGAAGTATTGTTTGGTAAGCTCAAGTTCGGCTGCCATGCATGCATAAGACCTCCAGCGCCTCAGCAATTTTTACACCACCGACAGCTAGTTGAGTTGATCTGCCTATGCGAAGAGATTGTGATGACAGATAAACAAGAATGTGCAAAGCGACAGCTGTTAAGTGCAATGTCCTCAGTTATATGCGTTGCATGTGTTTACCTTTTAAGATGGTCCAGTGCTAGTTACATATCCAGACATTGAAATACAACGTAACTCTTGATTTATTCAAGCCCAAGACGCTGGACAATGCGCCTGTCGCAGTCAAAACTGCTCGTATGTTACCCACGCGAAGCCCTGTAATTTTACTGAAGCTTCCTTAATAATTGGCACATATATAATCAGGTCTGGGGTTAGTCTGAGTGACTTTTTTCAAAAGGATACCCATATAGATTTAAAAGGCATCCGTTCACTTTTCGATGGATGTTATTTTTCCTTTGAGCTCTTTAGGTCTAGATTCAACTAGACCACTTGGTGACATATACAAACTGTGACCGCTCGAGGGTTCAGACAATTCTAAAGCGCCTTTCAGCAAAAGTGCCATGTTAACGTACTCACTCCGCCAGATTTTGTCTTTTATATACTGTGGAATGTGCATCGCAATAACATCTGAGTTAGACTTCATAAGTTCGAGTCCCGGCTGCAGGAGCCGGCTTAAATTAGCAACATCCGGTCCCTAGTTGGGGCTAGAATCACAACCACACCCAGCACTTTCAATATTCTTATTTGGATTGTGCAGAAGGGCGATAAAGATAACAATAGTATCTATACCATTACCCGGATTTTCTGAGTCTTCGGCATTAAATAGCCTAACATGTTCTACTTCGTTTTAGGTCTGAATGCCTTCATCCACCTTTTCCGTTTCGTTATGGACTGCTGTGTTGATGATTTTTGGTTTTGCAATCTTCTTTTGCTTCCTTTACACCTCATTTCATTGAATAATTTTGATATTTTGCTCGTGTTTGATTTTCCTGTTCGTCCATTTATGACCTTGTGGAAAGAGGCAATTGTGAAGTCCTTCCGTGTGCTTGTCATGAAAAACAAAAATCGGCACTTTCCGTAAGCACCGATAATATCCGACCTGTTGTGTGGAGTCGTAACATTACTTTGCTAAAATAAAAGTGTTTTCTTACGAGAAATAACCATATTTATATCAGTACAATTAAATCTGTCAATGTTATACTGTCAATAGTATAATATTTCATACGTTATTGATGTTACGGTTTAAATGACAAGTTGCCGTGCATACTTAGTAAGGATCGTTTAACATTCAGCGTTATTAAAAAAGATAAAAGGTAAAAGTAGATTTCCCGAAGTACAGAGCACCCCAAACACAGCAATAGAGCTATGCATCGCCAAGCAGGCCCACAACAAAAATATGCTGAAATGGAAAAATATTGTAGACGGATAGACATATCCAACAAGTACATTTTAATTATATGCAAAATACAGACAAAACCGGGCGGGAAGGGGTAAGGAGTAGATAAAAGGGACGGATGTTGGGGAAAAGTGGAGCAAGAATGAATATTCAAAAGGGAAAGCTGATCCGCATACATGTCGTGTTTTAAAACATATTTATCAGTTCGTTAAATACATCTCAATTTGCTTAATAGTTAATGTTTACATTGTGTATGAAAATACATATTTTGTGTTGGTAATGGCGGATTTTTCCTCATAGAAACTTATAGAGAGCTATTTTGTTTTCATAGGCAAGTAGAATAATTGATTATTTTTTTTATTTATTTCAACATTTAAACTTGAATATTGTTCATACATAAAAAATATTTTTGAAACGCTTGTAGCAGCTCAACAGTGCTTCTAATTTACATGTGATTTGAACTAGAGGCATTCAGTATCTAAAATGGGTCTGTTTTCTAGTAATCTGGTATGGTATATGCAAAACAATCACTCTGTACAAAGATTAACTTGGTAACACGACACGCTAGGCTCTAGTTGTTACTAGTGGTATTTCCAATTTAAACAGTTGCCGTGTATATCAACATGTAAACTTGTATCGTCTTTTTAACCAGGTTTTTGAAGAAAACCGGTTATTATATTGGGGTATGTCGTTGGATTGGCGGGCGGGCGTCAAACTTGGTTTCTGCACAATAACTTTAGTGTGGAACAAGCACCAATCTTAGCATTTAGATAGGTGGTAAGGAGATGAAGGTTGGGATTGTAGTTGGGTCAAGGTCAAGGTCGCTGTTGCTAAAAATAAAAAAAAATGGTTTCCGTTCAATAACTTTAGTTTGCATTGATGTATTGAAGTTAAACTTGGCCTACAGGTAGCTAATAGAAAAACAAAGATTGGGATTGTAAATGAGGTCATCGGGGTCAAGTTCAAGGTCAGGATAACTTTTCAGAAAATTACATGGTGGAGCAGTGGTCTAGAGCGTTTGGCCAAAAGCCACTTTTTAGTCAGTGGGACGGACGGGCGTCGGTTCAAATCCTACTGAGATAAAAAAACAAATCTTCATTATTTCTTTTATCTGTGACAAAAACTTCATTTTAATTTGGTCAAGGCTAAGGTCTCATTTACTAAAAATTGATTTTTCTCTAAAAATAGATTTTTTTTCTCAATGTGATCATCAAAAAGGTGGTTTCTCCTTTATAATTTTAGTTTGGATTTACTTACTGCCACCAAAATTTGTGTACAGCAAGCTTATCTGATAAAAAAGCTTTGAATGGTATATGGGGTTACTGTTACTAAAAATAGAAAAATGGCTTCCACTAAGTATCTTTAGTTTGGGTACACTTATTGTCAGTATACTTGGTATGTAGTAAGCTTTTATCAAACACGAAAGGTTAGAAATGTATTTGAGGTTACTTGGATCAGGGCAAAGGTCAATGTAGCTAAAAATAGAAAAATGGGGTCATATTTGAAATAAAAATAGATTTTTGTGCCGTGGAATTGAAGGATGTGCGGTCCAAATCTCACTGAGATCCGATTGTTTTTTGGTGTTTTTTTTTTTTTTTTTTTTCGTTTTTCTTTGTGACAAAAAGGTCATTTTATGCTGGCTTTGGATTGTATTTTTGGTCACTGTTACTAACAACAGAAACATAGTTTATGCTCAATATCTTTAGTCTGGAGGCACCTATTGTCCGCAAATTTGTGTTTAGGTAGCTGTTATCAAAGAATCATAAAGAACATAGGGAAATGACACAGTCGTGCACTTTTCTTATACCTGTACTTCTGAGTGGCATAGTTGGATGCAGTCAGATATGTATCATAGAATATGACTATTTTTTAAAGAACCCGCTTGCGTGATGCAAAGTTTGAAAACCTGGTTTTCGTGGAATTTCAACGTTTCTTGTTATTATATTGAATCATTCATTTACATCATTTTATCTGTATTTGTTTGAAGTTTAAAGACATAATAATTATTGTGTTTCTTCACAAGGCATGACGAACCACAAGTCAGAGTTGTTGTAGTTCCAGTCCGTGACTCTAGTTACCTCCCCTGACGTTCCGTCCACAGTTATATCAAACTTAAATGAAATTAAAGTGATAATTGCTTCACGAGTTGGACTACAATTATTGCAACTGTTATTCTTAATTTTTGTACGGATAATGCCTTTCAAATTTTTAAAGTATTTGCTTTCGGTAGTATTCTAGCTTGTCATCAAATAGTATTAAGAATAAATTTTACTATTAATAAAAGAAATTATTAACAAGTACGCACATATTTTAATTGATGAAATTGTTTTTTCTCTTTGTTTGGGAAGCAAATTAATCCTTCGTCATTACAGAAATATATTCTTATTATTTCAGAACATAGAGAAATTTCTGCATAGGCAAAACAAGCTGTCATACCGGTAGTGCTATTTATTGCTTTAGTAAAGTTCTGTCTTTTCTCAATCGGCAACGCCTTTAAATCATCTCCACAACGGTCAAGGACGAACATGATTAAATAATGGTCGTTGGTAGGTCGGCCCGGTCTGTGCTGGCAGCAAGCCTTTCTGAGGAAATCAAGCATTCTTCTACTTGAGGCATGTGAATTTTACGATGAGGATCCATTATTCATTGTTCATATTCCATTTCTATCAATGGCCACGACTTCAGAATACCAAACATGACAGGGGGTACTACAAAGAATCTCAGAAAGAATCATGTCTTAGATTTAAGGAACATAAGTCATTTTGGCCTAGTGGAAAAGTTTCAGCAGGAACAAGTATGATAAACACAATGTATTATGTCCGTGGTAGCCGCTACAGTTATGATACTTTGACAGCTGACGGATGCACAGGCTGGAGTTATCTTACCGTACTTTTTTAAGTCTTAGGACATTCAGACCGATCAGCTGAAATCCTCACCGTATCACCGTTCTGATGGATTTATGATAGTTTCTTCTTGTGAGGTTACCCCACTATTAGTTTTATTTTCAAGCTGGACATGAACTAGGTTATAACAGAACTGATTACATTGGTTAACACGGTACAAATAACCGCCAAAAAAGGTGTAAGAGGTCCCATAGGGATTCTTTACTTGGGTCAGCCTGGAAAGAGAGTGAACCTCGACATAGGTATTGAAACAATGGCTACCAAAATGTACGTAAGGGACAAAAATTTCATGTCGAAGCAAGAAAAGAAGGAGCAGTTAATTCACCTCAGCAGCTCATGTTGCCTGGAATAGGATGGAAAGAACATCTACAGTCTCTAGATATTCCTGTGGTAGCCAATTTACCTGTTGGAGACATTTGCAAGATCATTTGTCAGTTGTGCTATTTAGTAAATTAAATAAAACCCTGAGTTATACAGATAGTTCTCTCGACGGTTTATGGTCCAGATATTTATACAACCTTTTGGTAAGGACTTTATACTTCTTCCGGAGTAGAAGCTTCGGCATGTTTCTACACGGGAAAAGAAAAGCAAGAGAAAGTATCGCCTAGCTTACAAGCCATTAAAGATGGCATTGAAATATTAAAGATAACATTGCTGAAGAATACCTCGCGAAAAATAGAAATACTTGAAGAATTATTTTCTGTTGAATCTGATACAACCTCGAAGTGTAGGCACTCTGTGTCTGCGCAGCTGAGATCCGTTTGGTTTCCTTTAAATTGAACCAAAGTATCTTACTAATAAAAAGGATATCTATGACTTGATAGAAGGAGTTAGAATTTAGGATAAATTTACGAAAACTATGGAGGGGCTTGGTACCAGTATTAACGAAATGAGAAAGTCGTTTTCTTCGCAGCATGATTTCCGGTCTGATTCATACTTTGAATGATTTATCCGCCATCTTGAAGTGATTATAATTGTCATTCTTCAGGAGCGTGTAAATAGGGTGTTGATGATGACCCGATATAGCTGTTGCTGACTCAAAGCTTCGCGTGAAAGGAGTAAATGATTTAAGAACAGTAGACGCTTCAGTACTGCCTAAAATAAATGAGGAAGTACGTACCCTCCTGTAATAATGATTTCTGAAAACGCTTTTGATATAATTAACAATGTAGATTCGGTTAAACATTTAAGGGAAAGGACGGGATAGGTTAGGTTAAGTGCGCAGCTTTAACCGGTTTGAACTCCCAAGTCATGTTTTTTTCCACTGGCCATTCTTAGGCAGTGTCCCAAATTGTTCCTTCACTCGTTTGTTTCGCCCTGCTTGTCTGTATTTCTTAATTTGTCTGTATATATGTGTGGGAATGATGAAGCAGCATGATTTCAGAACTGAAGAAAAATAAGTCAGTTCAAACAAAACTACACCAGTCCTCCAGATGCAGGCTAAATGTTACGAATTTTACAATATGCGTTCATTTATTGGTAACTGACAAATTGATAACATTAACTGTCATTTCAATCATATATCATTTGACACAAATTTTTGCCGACTCCTGTGGCTTACTATGCCCAATAAAAGTTACCCACACGTGTCGGATCCTTTTCACCGACTTGCAACTTTAAAACTGTAAACAGTGTCGCTTTGTAATTTCACTCAGCGTTGCACAAGACACAGAGTGAAAAAAATGAACATTTTAATCTGATAAGACTATTGCATAAATCTTTCATATAGCTTAAAAAACCTATGACACATTATCAAACAATCTGATTTGTAAACTGAGTAACGTGAACATAATTGTAGTGAAAGATAACTAACTTAACCATGTCTTTTTTTTCAGGAATCTTTTATCTATAAATCTCTCTATAATATGGTAGACTTTGATTTGACATAAATAACCGCATTAAAATAAATATGTACACTATTTCCTAGTTAGTGTATGACTACAAAACCCAACCATTCCAGTATTTGACACTAGTTAATATGCAATACTTATATCATGTCATTAATACAGGTCTTCTCGTAGAATGGCCCATATGTAAAATATTGTTGACATTTACGGTAGGTTTTGTCCTAACGGCTTTCTCCAGTGGTGCCCCATGTGGTTCTGGGACGATCTGTGTATGAAAAGAATTGGAACCACTGCCTTACCCTTGCATGGTCATAAGAGGCGACTAATAGGGTCTTAACACTTGGTTTTGCAGTATCTCTGTAATTCCAGCAGGTATGCAAATTTTGATTCCATACCTCATGTTTTTATTTCGATGTAAATGAGATGTGGAACCAAAATTTGTAGTCCTGTTTGGCGTCCATTTAACCTATACTGTGTTGGTGCGCCGTAAAACCTAAATAAATAAATAAATAAATTCTCCAGTGGTATTTATAACATTATTAAAAAACACGGGAAAAGACATTCTCACGTAGGATGTCGTTTAGCACTGCAAATGTTTACAACTGTTGGTGTGTTATTCCATTGTATGTAGGTCATATGCCCTAAAAGTGTTTTTCATTCGCAGGTTTTCTTTTGTGTTTCGTTACATAGCGTCAGCGTGGAGTATTTCTAGCCAAGCATGCGGAAGTGCTCTGCATTGTGCCCGTCGTGCACAAATAACAAGATGCTGAGTTGACCATACTTATTCAAAGAGGTTAAATGTTATGGCAAATAAAACATATAACAGTTCGTTGGCTTTAAAGAAAGTGTACTTTTGCGTCAGACATTATGAAACGACGTCCTACTTTCGCAGTTAGTGTCAACCTTTTTTCTCATTTGCTTCCACTTTTCCTGGGAAACAGATAAAAATCAAATTGATTATCCTTATAGGACACTGCAGCTAGTCTGTAAGACTGAGAAGTATTGTCATTGAATAGTGATTATAATTATTCTGGTTAAAGTTAAAAATACTGATATCGCTACATTATAGTGATTATAATTATTCTGGTTATTTTAGGGGTTTTCTTTTTTGTTACACCATTATTTGTCGGTCACTTTAGATAAGTGAACTTCAAATGTCATTTGAGTGTACTTTTCGTGCAATCTTAGAAGAACAGATCTCAAATGCTTTAGTCCAGTTTGGAAATATTTCATTTAGAGTCTGAAATAAAGGCAGTAAAGTCATACAAAGGCCCAATGTCTTACCGTTTTAAATACTTAGTGATATTTCATTGTGTGTGTAAAAGCGAATGATTAATTGCCTCACATCACTGTCCGTGCTTTCTTTAAAGTATTAAAGGAACAATTGTCCAACATCGACATACGTTGTTGACATCGGTCCAGCTTGATTCCTATGCATCCGATATACAGATGTACTTTTCGTGTAATCTTAGAAGAACAGATCTCAAATGTTGTATTCCAGTTTGGAAAGATTTCATTGTGTGGCTGAAATAAAGGCAGTAAAGTCATACAAAGGCCTGATGTCTTACCGTTATAAATAATTGTCCAACATCGACATACGTTGTTGACATCGGTCCAGCTTGATTCCTATGGGCAAAACAATATGCATCCGATATACAAAAAAAATGACATCGGTCCAATTAAAAATAATTAGTATGTCATATAAATTTAAGGAAAGTCTTCTTCATATCTTTTCTCGATTGGGATTATGCAAATAAAAGTGTGTGATGTGTTTTTCACGAACACCCTCTGCAATAAACCAAAAATAATCCCAATCGAGAAACGACATGAAGAAGACATTCATTAAACTTATATGACATACTAATTTGTTTTTTTTTATTGGACCGATGTCATCTGTATATCGGATGCATAGGAATCAAGCTGGGCAGATGTCAACAACGTATGTCGATGTTGGACAATTATTTATAACGGTAAGACATCAGGCCTTTGTATGACTTTACTGCCTTTATTTCAGCCACACAATGAAATCTTTCCAAACTGGAATACAACATTTGAGATCTGTTCTTCTAAGATTACACGAAAAGTACACTCAGAATAACTATAATCTTTATAATGAAGGCATATCAGTAATATTGACTTTAATAAAGTACACATTCAACCTAAACAAAAAGGTAACGGCGGATATATATATATATATATGACAATACTTTTCAGCCTTACAGACTACATTGATGTAGCTGCAGTGTCATATAGGGATGATCAATTTGATTTTTACTGTTGTTTTTTTTTTTAAATTATTAAAATATAACCTAGCTTATCAATAAATATAGATTCCGTCTTTTTTTTCAAAAAGAAATAGAAAATTATGAGAAAAGCTTAAATTCTGATCTTAGTGGATTGTTTTCTGCTAAGATACCTTAAGAATATTGCCAAAGCAGTTTATCCTGCGTGTTATATGTGATCTACATACGTATTCACTATTCTATGATTGCCATTTACTATGTCAATACACAAATATACAATGCCTTGGAAATACAAAAAAACTGCACGCTATCTAAATTATCCAATACAGTAGCTGTCATTTAGGGTGTAAAAATAATAGCATAGTTGTCTGCAAGCCATAGTAACTGTTATATATTGTCTGGAGTGGTCTTAATACAATAACGCAACATCCATTTCTTGAGAAGCTCGGTGCATGACCTTTATCACATGCGAAATAATATATCAAAATATTTGCTTACAAGTTGCAAAAATGAAATATTTGCATAAATTGATGCTGAGGTTTTATATTTCTTGAGTGTATATTCTTTGGCTTTAACTCAACAAATAAACTAAATTACTGGTGATGAGAAAGGGCACTTGGCAGCTTCTTAAAATGTTTGTGTCAATTCATTAAAGGCAACGGAAGTGGTTTAAGAGGAAAAGCTTGGAAGAAAAGGGTTGCACAAATTGAAGAGGAGTTGCTCGATTTTTTAAACATTTCTTGGAAAACTGACTTTAATCTTTATGGTAAGACAACCATTTTACAGACAGTTACAGCACAAGTTACCCTACATGCATGAGTAAATTTGACAATAGATAGGATTTTGATGTATGTTTACGCATGACGGAGGCATGTGTTGTTCGAATGATCATTGGAAGGTGTTAACGCTATAGGGACTAGCGATGTATTCACAAAGAACTTCCTCAATGCTGGAAAGGTTTTACTTTTGAGATTTATATTATAAATGTAAGGTCTTTCAACCACAAACTCGATTTAGTTTCTGAACATGAGCAGTTCGGCCTGGGTGGTTCCAATACTCCCGCTTTTATAGCTTTGGGTATTGTATAATCACCCCTTGGATATGGCGCCTGTTTTTTAATTTTGTCTTTTGGCAGTTCCTGTGATATGCAGGCTCCATAACCTCAAATCCCCTTTCTAAATTCCAGTTTGTTTAGTTCTGCTCATTGTTTTCTCGTTTAGGGCAACCCCATTATTTTAACTGGGGACCATACGCCGCTTTTCATGGAAATACACACTAGTGTAGCATTGAAGGTTCCATGTGCACCGCCGTATGAATAAAATCTGGAAAGTAGATAAAATCTGGAAAGTAGATCCCTCGGAAGCACCGAGAACAAACCAAACAGTGAAAATTGCAGACTCGGTTTGATTGAGTCTGTTCATGAGCAGTAATGGAAAATGCAAAACTGCCCACGCCCCCTAGCACCGGCTTAAGCAGTATTCAATCTTCAAAACTAAACACATCTGCGGATGTCTCTAAATTGTTTTTTGTACTTTTAACATGTGTAAATGTTGAGTTCTGCTCAACCCGGGGCTAGAGGGCGTGGACGGTGCATTTCCACTACCGTCCATGAACAGTCTCAATCAAACCGAGCCTGCAACATTTTCGTATTTGTCGTGTTGAGCGACCTGTGAAGTTTCCACTTTTTCTATTTCATATGCCACTGAAATAGATATTTTATGAATAAAGGTCCTGATAAACTGTGATACATGTCCTCGTCATGTGGCACGGAAATATATCTATAAAACAATCATTGGGAATAATAAAAAACATCTAAGTAAATTAGTACATTCTCGATCACCCTAGATATAAGCGAAACTTTACTATAAAAGAACATTGAAAATACTCCAAGGGTCAGAATAAAACATATTTTGAGACAGAAACTTAAAAAACTAAAAGTACGTTTACATAATATTCAGGCGAAATTGTGTGTCAAATACAGAGCTCATCAAGCGTATTTTATTTAAGTTTGATAAGAGATATACCAGTACACATACATTCCATTTCACTTTAAAGGGAAAGGCAACGTTCTTATGTTCATTATCTCTACCAGGTCTTTTTAAACCACTGAAGAAAGTAAATGAATTCCATGAATCAATAAGAGAGATCTACAAACATTTGAATATTTGATGGAAAAATTAGCATTGTATTTTCCACGGCAACGCAAAACAAAATGGCGGACTTAATTTAATTAATTTGATATAAAATACATTTCCTGCATTTTGAAAAAATAATGGAAAAGGTTAGACCTTTTAGGGAAGGTTCTCACAAATATTTCATCTGTGTGTGAACTACGTAATTCACACAGAAATGGTTGTCTCTATGATTAGACCTTTGCTTTAATTTCACAAAGCCATATTTATTCAATACAGCTCTGTCTTTGAAAAATATTTCAACGTTATGAATAATTGAGCTATAGCTTTTAAAACAATGTCATGTGGTTAAGCATTTTTCCCATTTACCTTAATTTTTGAACGATTGAGGACTCATATCAATTCATGGCTAATGACCAAAAGGAGAGGATATAAATTTGTATCATATAAATAAAATTATCTAATCTATGTTAGTTGGTCCATCATTAAATGTTTCTGTTGTATTTCTGTTTTTGTCACTGTAATATGTTTATTGGGAATCCAGAAAATTTGAACCCTACAGCAAAGATCGTGAAACTTTTCTTTGAGTTATTCTTCACTTTTTTCTAAGTAAATAATTCTATTATTTTTCAGAATTTGTATCTACTAGCTAAATAAAGCACGAATTTACTTGCTTGTAAAGTTTAATTTAAGAAATGATATATAGAAAAAGCTTTCGGTATAATATTACAAAGGAAATACACACGTGGCGTATAACCGATTCTTATAATGTTAAAATATATTCTAATATGCTGGTCTCTGTTAAAACATTCTTACGCTAGAATGACGTCACGATAACGTGCGGTGACGTCAAAGTTTTTGTTGCGACGAAGAAAGAGCGCTTCTATATTTTATCTACTGTTTTAGAGTAATACGTCGTACAAATAATTTCACTCGGGCTGCGCCCTCGTGCAATTATTACGCCCGACGTATAACCGCCCACCGTACATAAATAGTGTTAAAGCACTCTTTTGCTATAAAATATTTCTTAATTAAAACATGGTTCTGCTATAGATTCTAATTATATTATTTCGATTTGGCTGTTTACTGTGCTTAACGCTTCCAGGTAGCCTAGTCTTTTTGTTCACTTTTCCACTTTCAACACACATTGCAGACTATAACAGACTACGTTTGAATATCATCCGAAAGTAACCATATACTACATATGTTGGACACAGAGGATCACATCACATAAGCACATTCTGTGCATATGACAATGCTATCACTATTGCTAAGCTTGAAATTATTAACACAATTTCTGTATTTAGCAACGCTTTCACCAGTGCTCAACATAAACACATTTGCACATTCTGTACACACAGTAACACTATCACCCGTGATCCACTCATTAGTATATCAAAGCATATTGCCACTCTTTCATCCATGGGGAACATAACCACAGTCTGGACACGTAGCAATGCTATCACCCCTGCTCAACATAAAACATTAAGTTACTCTGAGCACGTAGCAACTATTATCAACGGTGCTAAACATAAACACGAAACGAACATTCTGAGCATATAGAAATAGTATTTCCCGTCCTCAGCATAGCATATTAGCACATGTTATGCATATAGGGATCGCTATCAACGGTGAACACTATATCATTTGAATAAATTCTGGACATAACATTTTTCTGTTTAGAATTAACTGCATGTTACCAGCTCTGTTAGCAATTCTTAATCGTGTGAAATCTAAATTCGAACTAAAAGTCAGTTAATCATGTTTCCTTACTGCAACAATTATTCCAAAAGTATACATGAGACATAGATAAATGTGAATTAAGGAAGGAATCTCAGACTTAGCTGTTTCTAGCGTAAACAAACTTCGATTTACCGGCGATCATTTATCGCCTTATTAGCAGACCCGTATGTGACACCAGATTGAAAAACAAATGAAATGGAAAAAAATGTTCATTGTTCAAACTAATACATTTCATTTTTAGCTTAAGTAAATTGTTAACGTAAGAAGAAATAAAAGTTTATGCAAATCAACAAAATTCCTAAAAAGATCCTTTCGAAGCATAGAATGCAACCAAGCAAAATATTAGCAGACACCTCTCACGCCCCCTAGTACTGGCTTAAGCGCCAGATTTCTATAGAATAGATATTGATAGTAAATAAAATCAGTAAAAAGATCTTTTGGAAGCATAGAATGCAACGAAGCAAAATAATTATAGCAGACTGGATGAACATTAAAACATTTATTTTCTTTTTGCAGGATGTCAAAGCCTTAAACATAATCAGAAATCATTCTAGCAGCTATATCTCAAGCAATGCTATAGGGAGAGAGGGGATTCCTGTTATTTTAATTATAACAAAATCCCCTTCCGTTAAAAGTTAGTCTCGGATTTCTGAATGACTCCCTAAAGTACGATACGAGTTCTGATAATATAATTAAAATAAATAAGTTTGTACAAAACACTGAACTAAATGAAAAATACACACAACTAGAATCTGACAAAATATGCAAAGTGAAACTAATTTCCTCATTAATCCTTGAAACAGTTTAAAAAGTAGTTTGTTATTAAAGTTAGTACCAAGCTTCTCTCAGATAAAACGATTAAGACACCATTGTTTTTCAGGTTTAACTGCATTAAACAATATTCCCTTTCTATCTACAGGATTGTTACTTGCAAATCCACGTAAAATGTGCATCAATAGAAGTGCAAGTTTTGCTTTTCTTTGTTGAATTAATTGCCTTATTCCATTAATCATTTCATTTTATTTTACAAAGGGAAGGTTTAAACTGCAATATGAAATGAACATTTTTATGCCTGGCTCTTCACCTCATTATATGTCTTTTTTTTCTGAGAAAGACTGGCAAATTTAAAACAACAACTTGTCCTATTCACCTAGTTGTTTGCTTTTATTTAAGTTAGCCGAGAAATATTTCACGATCCTATCAACTTTCCCACTCAATGTTTTCCGGCTGAAACAGATTACGTGACAAGTGCGATCAGTCAGATGGAACCATGCCATTTTGTTCTTGATAGTTCACTTTACTTTAACGAGACTCGAATTCTTATTCAATGTACTTGTAATGTTTTATTTTGTATATTCTGATAATGATCCCTTCATGTTCTTGTATTTGTTTTTTGTATATGTTCTAAGTAATCGTTTCCAGTCACGATAGGAATATAATGAAAAACATACTTTATTTCCAGAAATGTACCTATGCGTGTGTATGTGACATTAAAGGCACTGGCCTCTAGATCGTTCGACTACGACAAAAGGATTTTTTAGATATCTGGAGATTAATGCTATATTTCTTAAGAATGCTTTGAAACTAATCATATACGATATGTTACAGAAACACATGAGAATGAGTTGTTTTTACTACTTTTTACGATGAAAATTGAAAAGCGTTTGTTATGCTTTACTCGAGGTAAACTGCATCGATTGTAAATATCTATATTAAAAGCGCATTAAACACTAAATCCTTCGTAGCGGTATTGGTAACGACAGCGGGAAACTTTATTGCCGCGGCAGTCCGGGTTCGATTCCCGACGTGGTCATATTTTTCTTCATGATTTGTTATTTTTAAAATGGTCAAGAAACAAAACCTCTATTGACATATTCTAATGTTCATATTATGACCAAAATTCAATTGGAAAGAAAGATCATTTTTAGCCAAAATCAAGACGGATTTACTTTTCAGAGCTATGTGAAAACTACCTTTTGGATTGTAGATTTGTACCAAATCAAACAAGCAGCCCACACGGCAATTCGAAATGTTTATCAGTACAGAAGTTATAATGATACGAAAATTTAGTGCAGAAGAAAACATGTACATATTTTTAATTTTGGCGTATGTAGGGAAAGTTGGACGGTAGTATGGGGTGGGGTGAAAGTGTATCAAATTATTAAGTGGTCAATTTTTTAAAGAAGATTGGGCGTGAAATGTGTTCGTGTGACTGTAGAAGCGTTTCTATGGGAAGGAAATTGAAAATAGTAAGAAAAAATATTATTATATATAAATTCGTATTTTTTTTTAATTTAATGTACTAAGTTTGGATATAATTCATGGATGGTGGGAGAGAAGTCGACTATATATGTGAATACAGAATAAACTGAAAACACAAGTCACTTTGTGAAAGAATTTAAAGTCACTTTGTGAAAGAATTTATGTAATTTCATTTGATTATGAAATCATGGATATTGAATTGTGCACACTCATGTTTTAATGACTTTCAAATGATATTTAGTGACTGAAATTACTATCCGTCTTTTTTTTTCTAGATAATTACAATGTTTCTCAAGACTTTGCGGAGACAATAACATTCATAAAGCACGATGAAAGTTTATTCCAACGACGCCAAGACTGTAATATCGTATGCAACAATATATTAGTTAATTCTCTAGACACTGCAAAATAGCATAATAAATTGTGCATCATGTGCGTTCTTTATTTAATAGACCCATATATTGCATAACTGTCCCTCAAATGAGGCATAAGGAATGTCGTCTGTATCCTCTTTTTTCTAGTGTACACCATTATATTTGTTCACAGGGACAGTTTTAACTTAGAATGAGATTATCAATAGTTAAATTGGAGCCTTACAAACATTCTGTAAATTTTTAGCTCACCTGAACACGAATGCTCAATGTGAGCTATTGTGACCGGTCATTGCCCGGCGTCCGTTGTCGTGCGTCGTCCGGCGTACATCGTCCGTCAACATTTGCATTGTTAACACTCTGGAGGACACAATTTTTACCCAATCTTTATGAGTCCGCAGTTAAAGTTTGCAACTCATGAGAATTGATCATAATGTGTGTCTTGATGACTTCTAGGCCAAGTTAAAATCTGGATCATGTGGGGTCAAAAACTAGATCACAGAATATTCGTGGAATTTGATCAGAATGTTTGTCTTGATGAAATCTAGGTCAAAATCTAGGGTCAAATACTTGGTCACCCGGTTATATCAAAGAAAAACTGTGTATGTGTGTGTGTTTGATATGGGTTGCATTTTTCACTAGATATTTGTGAAATTTGATCAGAATTATTTTCTTGATGAAATCAATGTCCAGTTCGAATATGGGTCATCTGGTCAAAATCAAAGAAAAACCTTAATAATGCAATAGGGGCTCCATTTTTCACTAGATATTCGTGGAATTTGAACAGATTGTTTCTCTCGATCAAACCTAGACCGAGTTTAAATATAAGTCATCTGGAATCAAAAACTAGGCCAATCTGTCAAATCATAGAAACACTTGTGTGTGCAATAAGGACTACATGTTTTCATCTGATGTGCATGAAACTTTGTCAGAATGTTTATCTCTATAAAATATTGAAAGAATGTTTATCTGGGTCACATGGGGTCAAAAACTAGGTCACCAGGTCAAATAAAAGAATAAGCTTGTTTACACTCTAGGGGCTACATCTTTTATTTAATCTTCATAAAACTTGGTTAGAATGATTGTTATTACAAACGTTTAGACGATATCGAATCTGTGTTACATGGGGTCAAAAACTATGACACTAGGTCAAATCAAAGGAAAAGTTTGTTGACACTCTAGAGGCCACGTTTTGCTCTAATCTTAATGAAAATTGGTCAGAATATTTGTCTCTGTATAATCTCAGAAGGGTAAATAATTGAGTCAGTTTGAGTCAAAAACTAGGTCACTTAGCTGAATCTAGAGGCTATTTTGCTCCAATCTTCATGACACTTGGTCAGAACGTTTATCTTCTTGACAACCCGGATGAGTTTGAAAGTGGGTCATGTTGTATCATAATTGGGTCACTATATAAGGAACATATGAATTTCTTCTCTGATGACTGTCCAAAAATTAAATATTGCTTAAAGTGTCTTCCATAAACAGTGAAGATGGTACAAAGTCACGAAAAGCCGAGGGAATAGATTTATACAATATTTCACACTCTGTAACATAGGGAAGAAACGTTTAAAAAATGGCGGCAATATCTGGATGTAAGTTTTTCAATATGTCTTGGTCCTATAACAATGTCAGAGAAATACTCCTTGTTAATCACACACTGTATACTCTTTAAGATGCTGCGTTTTGTATACGTGCAAACAATGTTGAAGTTTACCTAAAATACTAGACCTATAAATAAAATCGATGTAAAATGCAACCAAACTGTAGGCTTTGGTTCAGTGTATCATGCTAACTTTTCCCTAAATATTCATGATGCTATGTGCAGGTAATACTACTGACGGATTCACATTCAATTACAGTTCCAAACATTTGTCTCGAGTTAAACAACGGTTTTAATTTCATTATAACTCGTGTGCTTCTTATTTTGGTTAGGAACAACGTACCAGAATAATGAGTAAGGAGACATGTGTTTCTTTACATGTTAAAATTTCTCGTTTCAAATTGTAGAGTTATTAGGATACAGAATCGAGACGTCAAAGAAACCATTTTTATCGTTGCTTCCCGTTTGTTTTTATTGCGAAGTATTAAATCTAATCCTAACTTCCAACCAATTCTTAATTACATGAATTACGTCAATCCTTAAAAATTTGAAATTAAACCCATCGTAAAAGTCATCGCAAAAGCCGATAATAAATTTGGCCATATTTGCGGTCGGTGTCAGAAAGGTAATATATAATTTATGATCATATGGATAATACAAATATTATAAAGGCTCATTTTCAGCGCTTGTACAGAATAATTAGAATAGTTATTAACAAAAATAAATCAGACAACCAATCGGAACCTAAATTCTATTTGGTGAATTAACAAGAATACCCTTATAACGGTATTCGTATTAATCCATTTTTATGATAACGGAAAAATCAATTTGCCAAAATACTTTCTATTATCCTATGATTAGATAACAGCTCGCTATTATAATACCTTATTTGATAATCATAATAATGAAATATAGGTTTTAAATACTTTTATGTGCAATCAAATAGTATCTTACATTAGCTCGAAGTCACAACTTGCCCAATTTCGACCGCAAGCCACGGTAACCCCTAACGATCGAAACTGAAGTGTTCAAGAAGCTAAATATATTACTCTTGATATATTTCAAACCTGTTTGATCGTAAAAGCAATCAAAATTACGGCAAGGGTTGAATGTGAAACTAACTTATGAAACAGCCGAATTTCAATCTTTCCGGATTGACGATTCGAAAATCGAGCACAGCATGTCGAACAAGCTCGAACATCAAAATTGAATGTCGAGCATGAATTTAATATAGTCAGATTGACAATCGCAATCCAAATTTTCAAAATGCCGAAAGGCTAGAAATTTATACCTGTTTGAAATATTTGAATTTCGATCTTCCAACTGTCTCTGTTTTCAATTCTAGTCGAATTTCGGTGCTTTTTTATATTCTAATTTCAATCTTCAAGTTTGCTTCAAGTTCAATGTCAGCGAAAGGCAACGTCATCCTCTCGAAAATTTGTATTTCAATCTTTTAACTTGCAAATAAAAGCCGCCTCAAAATTCGACATTTTGAAACTAAATTTGTTTCTTCTAACAAGCTAGAAATCTCAAGCTCGAATTCAGATCCTTAGATTGCTATTTCCGGCAGAAAATGTTGAAAACTGGCCCGAATTTAATAGTGAAACTTTAGTTTCGAGCTAAGTCGAAGCGAACTCTAAGTTCTTCTTTTTGAAAATTTGAACTGTTCAAATTGGCTAAGTCAGGTTATAGAGTGTCCACTGATTCTTAAGTCATTACATTTGTGCAGTTTAGCGGATGAGAATAAAAATATTTACCATCAGGGAATTTAATTAGATTCCATATGAATTGACGGAAATACACGAGAATGCCCGAGTCTTGCCGATAACGAAAGAATACTTATACTCTTCTACAAAACGCTTTAAAAAGTCCATTTTCTTCTTCACATAGAAAACTGATGTTAATATGAAACAATAGCAAAATGAATGTAGATTACGAAACTGTTTCAATCCAATAATAAAATAATTATTCTTTGTAAAACAGAATTAATATCTGATTCAGCAAATTTTCTATATTTCATTACATATTCAGTTGTAGATAGACCTACATAAAGTATGCGGAAAAAGACCAAAGTTTTTAAATGAATCTAAAAGAATTATGTATAACATTTTCTAAGATTTTGGTACACAATATCTCTAAGATCTTAGATCTGAACCTCTTCTGTTATTTTGTAAAACAGTCAGTTTCATTATAGCATGATGTACAAAAAATATTAGCACCCTACATATTTGTTAAGCTTAACACTTGCACATCATACTGATCTCCTACATAAACAATATTTGATGTCAAAATTAACATTTCAGCAAAACTCAACGAACGAAATCTTTTCATCAGAAAGCGAACTGCAAAAACGACCAACCAACGTTCAATTGTGCTTGACCTTAAAGGCATTGACCTCCAGATTGTAATGCAATCGAAAAAGAAAACTCCGTAATTGTCTGGAAATTATTGCTATTTTTCTTATGAAGTCTTTAAACTTAGTTTTTTATCAATTAAATGTTAGTGAAACACATGCAAGTAGTTGTTTTCCCAGGTAACTTATTTATTTATTGAGGGGGAGAGGGTGGTTAGAGTTGCGCTTGTCTGTCCGTCCGTTCGAATTTGTGTTGTGCATATCTCAAATGTATTGGGTCCATAGTAATCAAACCTCACAAGAGTGTTACACAGCAGTTGAAGTTTTGTACCTGGTGGTTAATTGAAAAATACACATAAAGTGCTTTAAAGTTTCTGTTTCTCTTCTATCTTAAAATGTTTCAGCTAGCTTCATGAAACCATATACGATTTTTTTCAGCATGTGCATTTCTGCACAAGAGAGTTTTGTTTTGGATTTCTCATCTGCAAGACCAGAGTTATGGCCCTTGACTAAGTCACAAATATGCATCAAGTGTATAAAAGTTTATGTCCCATGCATTCCAAAATGTACTTGACTAATAGTCATAAAACACTAGAGGATTGTTATATAGCATGTAAAGCTGTACACTTGGTGTTCTTTTTTTTTTTTGGATCTCATTCAGCAAGACCAGAGTAATGGTCCTTGACTTAGTGAAAATACACATAAAGTGCTCTAAAGTTTATTGCATATGTATCATAAAACATATTCACCTAGAGTCATGAAACCATATACAGCGACAGGAAGTGAAGCCATTGATGTCCTATGGACACATAAAAAAGGTTTTACTGTTTTATTTTATCCAGTGCTGAAAAGGCATTTGTAACAGGGTACTGAAGGCAAGCTGCTTTAATCATAAAGCTTTATATTTAATGGTTAACAAGAACGAATTCTTTTGTGGTATGTGCGTCAAGACGGTAGAAAAGTTTGTAGTGCACAGATGGTCAGGATTTGATTCCCGACTCGGACATGTTTTTTTTTAGCTCACCTGAGCAATGCTGCTCAAGTGAGTTTTTTGTGACCGCTGGATGTCCGTCTGTCTGTCGTCTGTCGTCTGTGAACATGTAGCTTGTGTATGCGATAGAGGCTGTATTTTTTCAATTGATCTTCATGAAATTTTGTCACAATGATTACCTCGATGAAATCAAGGTCAAGTTTGAAAATGGGTCATCTGGGATCAAAAACTAGGTCACTAGGTCAAATCAAAGAAAACCCTTGTGTATGCGATAGAGGCTGTATTTTTCAATTGATCTTCATGAATTTTGGTCAGAATGATAAACTTGATGAAATCTAGGCTAGATTTGAAAATGGGTCATCTGGGATCAAAAACTAGCTCACCAGGTCAAATCAAAGAAAAACATTGTGTATGCGATAGAGGCTGTATTTTTCAATTGATCTACATGAATTTTGGTCAGAATGATAACCTTGATGAAATCTAGGTCAAGTTTGAAAATGGGTCATCTGGGGTCAAAAACTAGCTCACTAGGTCAAATCAATAAAAAACATTGTGTATGCGATAGAGGCTGTATTTTTAAATTGATCTACATGAATTTTGTTCAGAATGATAACCTTGATAAAATCTAGGCCGAGTTCGAAAATGGGTCATCTGGTGTCAAAAACTAGGTCACTAGGTCAAATCAAAGAAAAACCTTGTGTATGCGATAGAGGCTGTATTTTTCAATTATTGATCTTCATGAATTTTGGTCAGAATGATTACCTTGATAAAATCTAAGCAAACTTCGAAAACGGGTCATCTGGGGTCAAAAACTAGGTCAATAGGTCAAATCAAAGAAAAACCTTGTGTATGCGATATAGGCTGTATTTTTAGCTCACCTGAGCAATTATTGTGATCGCTCTTGTCCGGCGTCCGTCGTCTGTCGTCTGTCTGTCTGTCGTCTGTCAACATTTAGTTTGTGTATGCAATAGAGGCTGTATTTTCCAACTGATCTTCATGAAATTTCGTCAGAATGATAACTTTGATGAAATCTAGGCCGAGTTCGAAAATGAGTTATCTGGGGTCAAAAACTAGGTCACTAGGTCAAAACAAAGAAAAACCTTGTGTATGCGATATTGGCTGTTTTTTCAATTGAGGTTCATGAATTTTGGTCAGAATGATTACTTGATGAAATCTAGGCCAAGTTTGAAAATGGGTCATCTGGGGTCAAAAACTAGGTCACTAGGTCAAATCAAAGAAAAACCTTGTGTATGATCTTCAATTATCCTGATAAAATCCAGGCCAAGTTTGAAAATTGATCATCTGGGGTCAAAAACTAGGTCACTAGGTCAAATCAAAGAAAAACCTTGTGTATGCGATAGAGGCTGTATTTTTCAATTGATCCTCAAAATGTTGGACAGAATGATTTCCTTGATGAAATCTAGGCCAGTTACGAATATGGGTCATCTAGGTTCAAAAACTAGGTCAAATTAAAGAAAAACCTTGTGTATGCGATAGGGCTGTATTTTACACCGGATCTTCATGAAATTTGATCAGAATGTTTGTCTGGATGGAGTCTAGGTTAAATTTGAATATGGGTCATCTAAGGTCAAAATCTAGGTCACCCGGTCAAATTAAAGAAAAGCCTTGTGTACGCATTAGGGGCTACATTTTACACTGGATATATATAACATTTAGTCAGAATGATTGCCTTTATAAAATCTAGGTCAAGTTAGAATATGGGTTATCTGTGGCTAAAAACTAGGTCACTAGGTCAATTCAAAGGAAAAACTTGTGTATGCGATAGAGAATGTATTTTTCAATTGATCTTCATGAAATTTGGTTAGAATGATAGCCTTGATGAAATTAAGGTCAATTTGAATATGGGTCATCTGGGATCAAAAACTAGGTCGCTAGGACAAATCAAAGAAAAACATTGTGTATGCGAAAGAGGCTGTATTTTTCAATTGAGGTTCATGAAATTTAGTCGGAATGATTGCCTTGATGAAATCTAGATCAAGTTCGAATGTAGTTTACCTTGGCCTAAAACCTAGGTCATTTGGTCAAATCAAAGAAAAACCTTGTGTATGCGATAGAGGCTGTATTTTTCAATTGATCTTCATGAATTTTGGTCACAATGATAACCTTAATAAAATCTAGGCCACGTTCGAAAATGGGTCATCTGGGGTCAAAAACTAGGTCACTAGGTCAAATCAAAGAAAACCCTTGTGTAGGCGTCCGTCGTCTGTCGTCTGTCAACGTTTAGTTTGTGTATGCGATAGAGGCTGTATTTTTCAACTGATCTTCATGAAATTTTGTCAGAATGATTACCTTGATAAAATCTAGGCCGATTTCGAAAATGGGTTATCTGGGTTCAAAAACTATTTCACTAGGTCAAATCAAAGAAAAACCAACATTGTGTATGCGATAGAGGCTGTATTTTTCAATTGATCTTCATAAATTTTATTCAGAATGATAACCTTGATAAAGTCTAGGCCGAGTTTGAAAATGGGTCATCTGGGGTCAAAAACTAGGTCACTAGGTCAAATCAAAGAAAAACCTTGTGTATGCGATAGAGTATTTTTCAGCTGTCTTCATGCAATTATGTCAGAATGATTATCTTGATAAAATCCAGGCCAAGTTTGAAAATGACTAAATCATATGAAGACCTAAGCAGAACAATGTATACATTTCAGATAAAACTTTTTCTTAATTCATGTATATTTGATAATTTAGAAATACCTATTTTGTAAATTTGCCCTTACTGTCCTTTTTACCCGTCGCGTCACATGCTTATATTTAATGCAATATTAAATGGATCAAGGACTAACACATGTATATCAGCTATTATATGTTTTGGAAAAATTATATCAACAATCAAGTTTTAGAAGCAAGATGTGGGTCAAAATGGCCTTATTTGCTCATCTGCGTAATGTTATTTCAAAACAATGTTATACAGACAAACTACGTTAACACGGTCAGTTGAAATATAATGTTGTAGCAGCGTCCAACATAAAAACTGAAGAAATAACTTCCTAAAACTAGAAACAATTCAATATCTAAACAATAAAGAAAACAAAACATATCATTACGATTTTCACCCTAACTTACGAATGAAAGATAAACACGTGAAGGCATACTGGACTAAACTGAATAGTTCTAAGATTTAAAGAAGATGAAGAATCAATAGAGCCAAGGTTCAGATAGTTTCCTTGACATTTTATATTAAACATGTTTCAGTCTAAAATCAAGCATATGTCATCTTTACATCTACTGATAATGTTTGTCATCTGGAAACTTTAAGCAATAGTTTGAGACTTTCTGCTCTCTTCGTTCTAATAACAGAATCACTCCACTTCCTCCTCCATTGCCTTTGTACCTACACGGTATTTTACTTTCCATCTCTGCAATTTAATCACTCAATTTGTGTCTTATAGTCCTTTCTTGTTGCACTGCATTTGCCTGTTATATATTTGCAAAGTCAAATATAAATCATTTATCTCCAATTAACGAAGATCAGACAAGAAATCATCTGCTTAGCATGTACTTGTACATTGATCAATATGTGTTAATACATAATGTGAAAGCATTGAGGATAAAACAAATGTTGGAAGAAAACGTTCACGAACCAACTGACTGCCAATCAGTTATTACCCTAAAAGCACACCGGAGGACTTGAGGTGCTCAGCTGAGCCATAAAGGAATACAACGGTTTTAAAATCATGTGCCCCCTTGTTTTTCGCATTTAGAATTTACAGGAGTACCGCGTAATGAATGTATTAACCAACCTTTAAAGTAAAAGTCTTTTAAATCGTCAATTTTAAATCTTAAATATCAAAATTTAATAATGAACTCTTAAAATTTAGATATTAAATATTAAAATTAAAATCTTAAAATTTTAATCTTATAAATTTAAAATTTAATACTAAAATATTAAAAACTTAAATTTAATTCTTTAATATTAAAATTGTATTCTTAATATTAGACGATTTATTTATTTATTTACGTCTCATCAATGTACACCAATTATATACACATAATAAAATAGTTTTAAGTGCACAAAGTCATTCAAAATTGAATTACATGAGACGTTTCCTGAAATAAATACTGTATCATCTTTCAAAATACAATGTATAACTATTATGTCAATGATATTAAGAGGAATATTTCCTGTTGGAATCTAAAATGTTCATATACAGTTAAAACAGAATCCATGATAAAACCAGGTACACGACTAATGATGAAATAATAAGTCCCAAACGTGGTTTATCGTAGAATAACCCGAGTTATGAGTTCTTATGCGTAAGAATATATCACGAAGGCCGTAGGCCTGTCAGTGATATATTGTTTTGCATAAGAACGAAAAACTCTGGTTATTCTACAATAAATCACATTTGGGAACTTATCATTTCGATTCTAACACGACATACTAGTATCAGAAGTGTTAGAAAAAATGGTAACTACTTCTCACGACCGTGCTACGCACCTGGATCGGATGACGTCATTGCAAGCGAGTGGTTTATTGCAGAATAACCTGAGATAGATTTTGCTCTACATGTATGTAGGTTATTAGCTGGTCGTGTTAGAATATTATTTATTTAACCCTTATCACCCTTGACCTTAAAACATTATTCTAGCAAGTGTAACCTATGTCAAGTTTGAATAGATATTTTATATTTTGAAATTTGTTAGTGCATTCTTAAATCTCCATAAAATCATTTAAAGACAAAAGTTTTTAAAAGATCAAGAGGCAAAGAACTGAAATTATGTTGTAGTCCAGTCAATTAATTAACACACTATTTCAAACTGGTATTAGATTTCATCCAAAACATAAAAAAATATGCAAATTGTTAGCAACACAATCCATCTCATTTTAACAGGTTAATCGTAAGTTGTAGTTTATTTTGCATTTTTTGTAACAAGAGTCATAACATCTTCGTCTACTGGAAGCACTAGATTTTGCAAGAACCGTTGTGACAAAGCATCCAATTCTCAACTGATGAAGTACTGGTATCATGCAATTTCAGCTACAGATATCTTCTTATACATACAATATTAACTGTCATTGTTTATGATCTTAATATAAAACTAGTGAAATAATGATGTTAAAAATATGTTTATAAAATCTTTTGGATAAAGTGCGTTAATAGTTAAGAATATGGCAAATCTCAAAATTGGTTATATTCGTTCTCGTCTCTTGTCATTTTTATTTTTGATAACTGTGCAAAAGTGTCCTTAAGTACAAGTGCAAGACCCTAGCTCCAGAGCAACCCGATCCGTGTCTAAACTGTTCGCTGTTTAATCCATCCCTGGCGTTTATCATAAAACTTTGTCCGTACAGCCTTCACAAAACTCCCATCGGTCTTCAAATTTCATGTTCTTTCTGTAATGTAATATTTCTAAAGGTTGTCAGTGTAATATAGACTAGCTCCTAGACTATGATATATCTTTTTTTACATTTTTATGATTAAATGTAGTGAAATGAGCCAGTCTATATTCTATGTCCAATATCATAGACTGATAATTTCAACATCAGTCCTCTGTGAAAATCTCTTAAATAGACTGGCTTTTGTCTCTATGAAATTAAATTCATCAAAAATGAAAAATGTAGAAATATATTATTATCAGTCTAGTGGCTAGTCTAAGTGTAATATAACATGAAACCTTTTGATTCTCGAAGTGTTGTTCTTTTTGCAAAACGTATGTCTTCTCATCCTCATTAGCATAAGGTTTGTACATCCAGAAGAAAATGGTGTGAATCAAAACATGGCAAAAATATTTTTCTTGCGCGACATTACGTGTTATACAATGAGAAGAATATAGTTTGATAATAGGCTGAAGACATGAAGTATTAGTTTAACTTAGTGTAAATATTATGTTTTTTGCCATAAGTTAAGAGTAAATGTCTGACAGAATTTTTTCTGTTAGGTATAATGTCACACCAGCGCAATTTTAGGTCAAGTGACTTTCAAGCTTTTGGCTTGTGAGGAAGACTCCAGATGAAAGCATTCTTCATCCCACGAGAGGTTTCGAACCCTTTTGCATCATTCTTGGTCAAGTTATTCAAGACAGCGACCCTAACACCTCACAGTAATGATAGCAAAGGAAACAAACATATACATACTTTCAGCTTAGGCCTTAGGAGGTTTATCTTCACCCCGTCAAAATGTATGCGCGTGGACTTCCTTTCTTTTGTTTTTGCTAATGGGGAGTCAATTTTCAGCAGTTTCTTACGATTTGAAATTATCTGGGCTTTAGTACGACATGCCAGCTTTTCATCTACGAAAACATATTTGAGCTCGGGATAAACACAAATCCCACAGGGGGCCGTAACGGAGCAAGGGTAAAAAGAGATTTTTGGAACTTAGTCAATCGCTCAAAAGGTCCTTTTTGATGTTGTCTGAAAGTGTCATTATATGCCTTGGATGTAAGATATTTCTGTATTTGAGAGCTGCAGACCAAGACATTTCAGAAATACTTTCAACATGAATTTCGTGAAATAAATGTTGATTCTTTGGAAGCGTGAAAGGGTCATCAGACGCTACTGCGTTTAATTACGTTACAGGTGTGGAAAGGTTATCTGCATGTCTGAATATTAAAAGACGGTGAAGTGGAAAAAACTGACAAGTTTGTTCTTTCCCCCTATTATGTACATATCTACATACCTGAATTATAACAGACGATAATGGGAGAAGAAACTACCGGCCAATCCAAAGGCGACTTTCGTTTTCAAGTTTAGCATGTCTATTTTCATTTGTTTACTTCCGGAAATAGCAGAAGGTCGAGTGACGTCATTTTCTGTGTTGTCAAAAACATACATATGCCTAGCTAGATTGCATAAAAATGTGACCGCTGTCCTAAGGATATATACATACTAGGGATGAAAGAACCAGCTAGTCATTTTCTACCCCCTTCCCTCTCTAATATCATTCAGACATGGAGATATATACCTACTAGGGGTGAAAGAACCAACTCGTCAATTTCTTTCCCCTTCATCATCTGTTATCATTCAGGCATGTAAAAATGTAGGTAATAGGTGGAAAGAACCAGAGATAGGCGGGGCATAATTAAGATTAAGAAAAATAACATGGAGGAGAAAAAATTAACTGGTCAGCTTTTCCTTCTATGTTTGTACACAAAACTATGGGGTAACTAACCAGGAGAGGAAAAACAAATTTCCCGGGGCAAAACTGTCGTTGATTTTTACAAAGAAACACTCACTTAGGATGGATGTTATAACCTGCTCAGGCGTTAAGATATTGTCTCTTTGTTTATTGCAGTTCTCAAAGTGTTTACTTCCCCTTAGTAATAATAGATAATTCCAAGAATGAACTATTCTTTTGAATAACGTTTTTCTCTCACAACTGTATTAGCGTAGTATCAAAGTGTACCCTTGTAGTGTTCATGGTTGAAAACATTCATAAATATTTGATATTTAGTCCAGATGTTATAATCTGCTCAGACTTGAAGATATTGTCTCTGTCTCTTTATTGCAGTTTTCAAAGCGTTTACTTCCCCTTAAGCATATTGTAAATAATTCCAAGAATGAACTATTCTTTTTTGAATAACTCTATTGTCTCACAACTGTATTAGCGTAATATCAAGGTGTACCCTTGTAGTGTTCATGATTGAAAACGTTCATAAATGTTTGCCAGTCATTTCACATAAGGGAGCTTAAAATGTTATTTGAGTGTACTTTTCCTGAATCTTAGAAGAACAGATCTCGAATGTTGTATTCCAGTTTGGAAAGATTTCATTTAGTGGCGGAAATAAAGGCAGTAAAATAATACAAAGGCCCGATGTCTTACCGTTATAAGTACTTTGTGATATTTCATTGGGTGTGTTAAAGAGAATGATAAATTGCCTCACATCACTGTCCGTGCTTTGTTTAAAGTATTAAAGGAACAATTGTCCAGCATCGACATACGTTGTTGACATCGGTCCAGATTGATTCCTATGGGCAAAACAATATACATCCGATATATAAATGACATCGGTGCAATGAAAAAAAGTTAGTATGTCATATAAGTTTAAGGAAAGTCTTTTTCATGTCGTTTCTCGATTGGGATTATGCAAATAAAAGAGTGTCATGTGTTTTTCACGAACACTCTCTCGATCGGATAAACAAAGAAACAGCAAAAGTAAAATTGAATAAAAATGTTTTATTATCACCAGGAAAAGGACTTCGTTGTCGAGTACTTAGGGATGTAACTTTGAATCACTTGCCCCTCCTCGGTGTGGCATCTATCAGGGTGTTGACGAAGCTATCCAACTGACTTATGAAATGTCATTGGTTCTACCCAGGTACTCGGCCGTGCCAGAAATAAGCATGGAAGAGCTTCTTGGGTCTTCCTCTACTGTCAAAAGCTGGAAAGTGGCCACTATATCAGTGTGAAAATAAAAAATTTTAACCAGGACCCATATTCATAAAAATGTTTTTATTAACCTCAAAACATTTTTACTGGTTTTTAATTATATATTAAAATATAACCTGCATTATCTATAGATATAGATTCCGTCTTATTTTTCAAAAAGAAACAGAAAATTATGAGAAATTCTTAATTCCTGTACTTAGTGGGGTTTCTTTTCTGCTAAGATACCTTAAGAATATTGCCCCAGCAGTTTATCCTGCATGTTACAAGTGATCTACATACTTATTCACTTTTCTATGATAATTGCCATTTACTAATATGTCAATACACAAATATACAATGCCTTTGAAATATAAAAGCTGCACGCTATCTAAATTACCCAACACGGTAGCTGTCATGTAGGGTGTAAAAAATAATAGCATGGTTGTCTGCAAGCCATAGTTATATATTGTCTGATGTTGTCTTAATACAATCAAGAAAAGGAAAAACGCAACATCCATTTCTTGAGAAGCAGGGTGCCTGACATTTTCACATGCGCAAGTGGATCTCGTATTGTACTAATGTAACTACTACAAAGTCGATAGTTGCGCAATTCTGAGAAAATGTCGTTCATGAGTTTATGAACGACTTAACATCCATTAACATTTGACCAATGTAACATGTGCTCGCGTGTACACGTGGAAAAGGTCAGGCCTCGGGAGTCAGTACAAAGACACCATATTAGACCGGATTTGATAAATACTATATCAAAATATTTGCTTACAAGTTGCAAAAACGAAGTATTTGCATAAATTGATGTTGAGGTTTTAGTTTTCTTGTGTGTATATTCTTTGGCTTTAACTCAACAAATAAACTGAAATACTGATGATGGGAAAGGACACTTGGCAGATTCTTAAAATGTTTGTGTAAATTCAAAAAAGGCAACGGATATGGTTTAAGAGGGAAATATTGGAAGAAGGGAGTTGCACAGATCGAAGATTGAAAGAGTTTCTTGATTTTTTAACATTTCTTGACTATTTACCTTTAATATTTATGTCGAGTCAACATTTTACGAGCACAATTAACATGCACGGGTAAATTTGACAATAGATGGGATTTTGATGTATATTTACGCATGACGGAGGCATGTGCTGTTCGGATGATTGTTGTAAGGTGTTAATTCTATAGGGACTAGCGATGTATTCACGAAGAACTTCTTCAATGTTCGAGACCCTTATGTTGCTAAGAAGGTAAATAAATGTAATGTCTTTCAACCACAAACTTGATTGCATGATTGTGCTGCTGAAACAGATGTTTTATGAATCATTGTTCTGATAAACTGTGATACATGTTTTCGTCAAGTAGCACAGAAATAAATTTGTAAAACAACCATTTGGAATCGTAAAAAGCATATATTAAGTAAATTATAAAATTCTCGTTCACGCTGAACACCCAGTTGCACCGATTTTAGCAAAACTTTATCATAAAAGAACAATGAAAATACTCCAATGATCAGTATAAAACCAAAACATATTTTGAGACAGAAACTGGAAAAAGTAAAAGTACATTTATATATAAATAATCAAGCGAAAATATGTGAAAAATAGAACTGGTGTCTTTAACGTAATTAAAGTAGTGTATTTTATCTAAGTTTGATAAAAGATATACCAGTACACATACATTTCATTTCACTTTAAAGATTTTTATGTTGGTCTTCTTAAAGCACTGTAGGAAGTAAATGAATTGCAAGATTCAATAAGACTGATCTATAAACATTTGAATATTTGATCGAAATGGTAGCATTTTATTTTACACAGCAACGCAAAACAAAATGGCGGACTTAACATACAACATAAATTAATTTAAAATACATTTCCTACAATTTGAAAAACAAAAACAAATCGAAAAGGTTCGACCTTTTATAATTAAATCTTTTTAAAGGAAGTTTCTCAAAACTATTTCAGCTGTGTGTGAACTACGTTATTCACACAGAAATGGTTGTCTCTATGATTAGCCCTCTGCTTTAATTTCATATAGCCATATTTTTTTCAATACAGTTCTGACTTTAAAAAATATTTCAACATTATGAATGATTGAGCTGTAGCTTTTAGGACAATGTCATGTGATTAAGCAATTTTCCCATTTAACTTGATTTTTAACGATTAAGGACTCATCAATTCATGGTTAATGATCAAAAAGAGTGTATAAAATTGTATCATATATCTAATCTTTGTTAGTTGGTCCATCATTAAATGTTTCTGTTGTATTTCTGTTTTGGTCACTGTATTATGTTTATTGGGAATCCAGAAAATCTGAACCCTACAACAAAGATCGTCAAACTTTTCTTTGAGTTATTCTTCAATTTTTTTCTAATAATAATTCAATTATTTCACAGAATTTGTATCTACTAGCTAAATAAAGCACGACTTTACTTGCTTGTCAAGTTTAATTTAAGAAATGATATATAGAAAAAGCTTGCGGTATAATATCACGAAGGAAATACACACGTGGCGTATAACCGATTCTTACGTTTAAGATATATTAAAACATGGTTCTGCTATATATTATTTCGATTTGGCTGTTTGCTGTGCTTAACGCTTCCAAGTAGCCTTCTCTTTTTGTTTACTTTTCCACTTTCCATACACCTTGAAGACAATAACAGTCGACGTTTGAATATCATTCGAAGGTAACCATGTACTACATATGTTGGACACAGAGAAACATATCACAGAAGCACATTCTGAGCACAAGACAACGCTATAACACTTGCTAAGTTTGAAATTATTAACACAATTTCTGTACTTCCGCTTTCACCAGTGCTCAACATAAACACACTGGCACATTCTGTGCACACAGTAACGCTATCACCCGTGATCCACTAAAACTCATTAGCGCATCAAAGCATACGGCAACACAATAATATATTCTGGGCACATTGCCACTCTATCACCTCGTGCGCAACATAACCGCAGTCTGTACACGTAGCAATGCTATCACCCCTGCTCAACATAAAACATTAAGTTACCCTGAGCACGTAGCAACTATTATCACCGGTGCTAAACATAAACACGACACGAACATTCTGGGAATATAGAAATGGTATCTCCCGTCCTCAACATAACAATATTAGCACATGTTATGCATATAGGGACCGCTATCACTGGTAAACATGGACATGACAATTTTCTGTTTAGAATTTACTGCATGTGACCAGCCCTGTTAGCAAATCTTGATAGTGTAAAATCGAAGTTCAAACTAAAATCCAGTTAATTGTATTTCCTGACTACAACAATTATTCGAAAATTATACCTGATACATATTTATTGTGAAGTTCTACAGATCTTAGCCTTTAGCCTGCTAAATTTCTATAATAGACTGGTCCATCATTCAATTTGGGCAGTACCATTTATTATTTAAAGGGGTGTTCACTGAAAATTTACTGACTGAATAGCGAACAGTGCAGACCATGATCCGTACAGGCTGAACTTGGTCTTCACTGGTCGCAAAAGCAAAATCCCTTGCCGCCAGCAGGCTAAGGGTTAGTTTAGGGAAAGCCAGTCCTGCAAAGAATCGCAGACTAAGCTGTTTCTTGCGTTTACAAACTTCAATTTACCCTGTCTTTGTCATAGTCGCTCATTCATTGCCTTATTAGAAGACTCATATGTGACACCAGATTGGAAAACAAATGAAATGAAAAATAACTTCATTGTTCAGACTTATACATTTCATTTAAGCTAAATTAAATTGTAAACGTAGAAATGAAATTAACGTTTCTGCAAATCAATAAAATCTGTAAAGAATCAATTTGAAGCATTGACAGCAATAAAGCAAAATAATAGCAGACAAGGTTTCATCGAGTCTGTTCATGAGAGGTTATTAAAAGTGCAGCACCTCTCACGCCCCCCAACACCGGCTTAAGCAGCAGAATTCTATAAGCCAGATAAATAAAATCTGTAAAAAGATCCTTTTGAAGCATAGAATGCAACCAAGCAAAATAATAGCAAACTCGATGAACCTTAAAACATTTATTTTCTTTTTGCAGGATGTCAAAGCGTTAAACATAATCAGAAGTCATTTTAGCAACTATATCTCAAGCAAAGCTATAGGGAGAGAGGGAATTCCTGTTATTTTAATTATAACAAAATCTCCTTCCGTTAAAAGTTAGTCTTAGATTTCTGAATGACTTCCCTATGGTACGATACGAGTTCTGATAATATAATTAAAATAAATAAGTTTGTACAAAACACTGAACTAAATGAAAAACACACACAACTAGCATCGAACAAAATATGCAAACTGAAACTAATTTCTTTATTTGTCCTTGAAACAGTTTAAAAAGTTTGTTATTGAAGTTAGTGCCAAGCTTCTCTCAGATAAAACGATTAAGACATCATTGTTTTTCAGGTTTAAATGCATTAATCAATATTCCCTTTCTATCTAGAGGAGTGTTACTTGCAAATCCACGTAAAATGTGCATCAATAGAAATGCCAATTTCGCTATTCTTTGTTGAATTAATTGCCTTATTCCATTAATCATTTCATTTTATTTTACAAATGGAAGGTTTAAATTGCAATATGAAATGAACATTTTTATGCCTGGCCCTTCACCTCATTATATGTTTTTTTTCTGTCTGAGAAAGACTGGCAAATTTAAAACAACAACTTGTCCTATTAACCTAGTATTTGGCCTTCGTTTAAGTTAACCGAGAAATATTTCATGATCCTATCAACTTTCCCACTCACTGTTTTCCGGCTGAAACAGATTACGTGACACGTGCAATCAGTCAGATGGAATCATGCCATTTTGTTCTTAATAGTTCACTTTACTTTAACGAGACTCCATATAATTCTTATTCAATGTACTTCAAGTAATAATTTCTCAGATTATAATCCCTTCCGCTTCATTCCCCATTCTTTTATTTTGTTTTATCTTTGTAATACTGGACATTTCGATTAAATATAAAATTTCTTTTATATGTATTTGTCTGTGTGTGAGTTGGACGTTGTGCTTTCTTCGTTGGTCTTGTTTGACGGAGGAACAAGTACAGGACGCCATGATAAATGCTATCCTCTTAAAGTCATTTGGTTCTCGCATATTTCATTTTTTATAATTATGTACACGGGCGTTTTAGTGTTTTACTTATCGTGCCTTTTGTTACAAATATTTTGTTTTTAAGTTTTGTGGTAGTATTAGGGTTTGTTTCTAAAAACTCGTCCGAAAACATAACGCAACGCAGTTCCGAGTGTGTCGTTACGCAACGAAATCAAGTGAATACCGTTTTAGTTCTTACATGCCGAGCCGTCTTCCTCATAAAAAGTTTTTTTTTAAAAAATAGGCTTACAAGATAATGACTCTTAATTCACATAAAATTTCCTGTTAGCATATAATCTAGTTAACAATCTCTATAATTTATTCCTCTTAAACAATGGTACATAATTGCCTCTTTGTTACTTAAATCAACTTTTTCTTTCAACTTTCATTATGTATAACATTATATGGAACATTTTGAAATGAATATGAGATAGTGACGAATAATCGAAAGTTTTCATTTATCCTTGGCATGTTTCTTTTCTGTCTTTTGCTAGATTACAACATCTTTTGAAGCGTATGAAGTTATGCATGCATTCACGAATTACAAGGGTGCTTTTTCCTACTCGACGCGTCAGCATGACGCTACAATTGCTATAACAGGTTCTGTGCTTTACCCTTCTTTTTTTTATCAATGCGACTATATGTGGATACAGAATAAACTGAAAACACAAGTCACTTTGTGAAAGAATTTATGTAATGTTATTTGATTATGAAATCATGGATATTGAACTGTGTACACTCATATTTTAATGACTTTCAAATGATATTTAATGACTGAAATTACTATCCGTCTTCTTTTAGATAATTACAATGTTTGTCAAGACTTTGCGAGCCAATAACATTCATAAAGCACGATGAAAGTTTACTCCAACTACGCAAGTAATGTAATATCATATGCAACAATATATTCACTAGAAACTGCAAAATAGCACAATAAATTGTGCACCATGTGCGTTCTTTATTTAATAGACCCATATATTGCATAACTGTCCCTCAAATGAGGCATATGAAATGTCATCTTTATCATCGTTTTTCTGGTGTCCACCATTATATTTGTTCACACACAAGTTTTATTTCTTTTTTTATGCAAGGAACATAGGAGTTTCTTCTCTGATGTCTGTCCTCAGAGGAAATAAAGTGTCACCTGGGGTCTTTCATCAACAGTAAAACTGAATGTCACAATATGGTCCAGGGTCGGTGTGACTAAAAACCGGGGGGAATAAAGTAATAAAGTATTTCTGTAACAAAGAGAAGAATGCCCTTAACTTAAACAAGAAAGTGGCGGCATGATCTGGATGTAATTTTTTCAATATGTCTTGTTCCTGAAAAAATATCAGAGAAAAACTCTTTGCTGTTCACCTGATGCATACCTCTTAAAGATGTTGCTTTAAGTACACGTGCAAACAATGTTGAAGTTTACCTAAAATGCTAGACCTAGAAATAAAATCGATGTAAAATGCAACCAACTGTAAGATGTAGTCCAATGTATCGTGCTAAATTGACATTTTCCTTAAAATTTCAAGATGCTTTGCGCAGGCATCATTACTGACAGATTCACATTCTAATACAGTTCCAAACACATTTGTCTCGAGTTATATTCATTATAACTCGTGTTTTTCTTTTTTGGTCAGGAACAATGTACCAAAATAATGAGTAAGGAGAAATGTGTTTCTTTAACATTACTGTACATGTTAAAATTTCTCGTTTCAAATTGTAGAGATATTAGATTACAGAAACGAGACGTCAAGGAAACCATTTCTATAATTGCTTCCCGTTTTGTTTTATTAGTGCGAAGCATTAAATCTAAGCCTAACACAATTCTCAATTACACGAATTACGTCAATATCGCAAAAGCCGATTCGGCCGCCGGGACTGTTCGGTAGTTTTCGGTCAACTCCGTTATTTGCGGTCGGTGTCAGACAGGTAATCCAACCGTTATATTATTATTATTATTATATATATAACATTTATGATCGATCATATGGATAATACAAATATTATAAAGGCACATTTTCAGCGTTTCTACAGAAAAATTAGAAAGGTTATTAACAAAAATAAATTGGTCAACTAATCGAAACCTAAATTGTATTTCAAATTGGTGGATTAACAAGAATACCTTTATAACGGTATCCTTATTAATCCGTTACTATGACAATGGAAAAATCACTTTGCCAAAATAATTTCTACTATCCTACGATTAGATAAAAGCTCGCTAGTATAATACTTTATTTGATAATCATAGTTTTAAATACTTTTATCTGCAAGCAAATAGTATCTTACACCAGCTCGAAGTCTTCGACCGCAAGCTACCCCTAAAGATCGAAATTCAAGTTTTTATGAAGCTAAATATATTACTACTGGTATTGTATTTTAAACCTGCTCCATTTCAAAATTTAAAACAATCTAATTTACAGCTAGGATTGAATGTAAAAACTAACTTATGAAACAGCCGAATTTAAATTTTTCACGGAATTTAATTTCGAACTGGTTGGACGATTCGAAGTTCTAACACTGCATGTCGAACCAGCTCGAACATCAAAATTGAATATCGAGCATGCATTGAATATAGTCAGCTTCACGATCGCAGTCCAAATTTTCAAAATGCCGAAAGACTAGAAATTCATACCAGCTCGAAATATTTGAATTTCGATCTTTCAGCTGTCTCTGTTTTTAATTCTTGTCGAATTTCGGTGTTTTTTCTTTATATTCTAATTTCGATCTTTGATACTGTTTGCTCCAAATCAATGTCAACGAAAGTCAACGTCATCCTTTCGAAAACTTAAATTGCAAAACAAATCCGCCACAAAATTGCACATTCTTTCTTCTTACAGGCTAGAAATCTCAAGCCCGAATTCTCGAATTCAAGCTCCTTAGATTACTATTTCCGACAGAATATGTTCAAAACTGGCTCGAATTTAACCTTTAGCCTGTAAGTGATTCTGCCTTTGCGACCAGTGCAGACGAAGATCAGCCTGCACATCCGTTTTTGAATAATAAATGGTACTGCCCAAATTGAATGATAGACCAGTCCATTTTAGAAATTTAGCAGGGTAAAAGTAAACAGTGAAATTTTAGTTTCTAGCTTCCATTCAGATTCAAAGTCGTAGCGAACTCGAAGTTCTTCTTTTTGAAAATTTGAAGTTTAAAATTGGTTAATAAAATCAGATTATGGAGGGTCTACTAAGTCCTAAATCCGTACATTTTTGCAGTTCAGCAAAGAAATGAAAAGAAATCAGTCTTTACCGTAACAGTTTTGACCGGTTAATGAATTTAATTAGATTCCATCAAAATTGACGGAAATATACGAAAATGATTGAGTCTTGCCTCTTGCCGATAACAAAAACGTACTTATACTCATCTACAAAACGCTTTAAAAAGACCATTTTCTTCTTCACATAGAAAACTGATGCTAATATGAAACAATAGCAAAACGAATCTAGATTACGAATCTGTTTGCAATGGCTTAAAGGGCAAATAATAAAGTTTTTATTCTTTGTAAAACAAAAGTAATTTAGCAAAATATTCGTATTTTATTACATTTCTAATTGTAAATGGACAGGCATAAAGTATACGAGGAAAAAAAAACATTTTCTTTTTAGATTCGTTTATATATATATATATATATATATATATATATATATATATATATATATATATATATATATATATAATTTTTTTATATATTCATAAGAAAGAAAATATATTGAGTATTATCACATCGTTTGCAAAGCTGAAATACCTACAGTACTTTTCCCATGAATTTAAATAAAGTACAGGACACCTTCTTTGCGCTATACAAAATATTTTCACTCGTGCGAAAAATCAATGGGTCTAATTTTCCAATACTATAGTATAATGTAAATGTATGCTTTGTTGTTCTATATGGGATGTCAGGGTGTATTGGAATGCTAGTTTTCCTGATTAATTTTTGGTTGTTTTCGTTTTAAATACAAAATGAATAAAATTACAGCAACAACTGCACTTTATGGTTACTACATTGACAATCGTATGTCTGTATAGACTGGCAGTCATGTCTCACTTCCATTAAACCCTCATTCAAGTTTTTTTTTTAAATTGTATTTTATTTCATGTCTCTAACTAACATGTAAACCAGGTTAAATATAGAGAATATGTGCAATATATGTATGCGGCGTTTTGTATTACGTCAGTGTATTATTATATTAATATTATACCAGATTTATAAAGCGCCCTTTTCATGATAAACACGTTCAAAGGCGCTTTACATGTAGCGAACGCAGCCACACAGGGCGCGAAGTTCATCCTCTACTAGTACAGACACAGAGCGATATGACCAGAGGGACAGAGCGAGATAAAGCCCCCAGAACAGATAGAGAGAAATCCTTTGTAGATACAGACATGTACGGCTAACTTAGCCTAGCGCTTTGCGAATAGACAGTCTGGTTTTTTAACGTGCCCGGTGTATAGCACCGATACACGCGAAGCCGTCTTTCCTGGGAAGAACCAGTACAGGTCTCTAGTTAGGTGGGAGACACTCAAGAGCATCTCAAAAATTTCCAGTGCCTGGACCGGGATTCGAACCCCGGACCTCTGGATTGACAGTCAAGCGTGGTACCACTAGACCACCGGCCCATGTGCAGTGTACTTTCCTCTCCTGACTTTCCACAATTATGTTAAACTGAAACGAACTGAAAGTGATATGTTCAATACTAGTTTGACTAGACAAGGTTTTTTTAAGTGGCCTCGCTCTGCAATTATCTAACTGTTATGATATTTGAGTAACCCAGCCTTTTTTGTGATAGTTCTGAAGAGGCCTACCTCCCTACCTTTCACTCAGTGGACCGATCATCTCATGGGTTTATCAGTCACCAGAAAGCCAAACTTGTCGCCGAGGTAATGACTCTGAAAATTTACAGGGTGTCAAAATGATTCTTGAAAATGATCACCAAGTCATGAAGAGAGGATATGACAGTAAAATTGTTATCTTTTTTAATTAACCACTAGGTCTATGTTGCGCTTACATAAATTGATGAGTAGACATGACTTGATAGTAAAAATGACAAATTGAATCCATTCTTCTGATCTTTCTAAACAACTACCAAAGAAATGTTTAAACATATACGACTTTAAGAGATCTGTTTAAAGGCCAGTCGGTGACAAAATGCCTTGACATGTAGTATCCAATTAACTACATGAAGGGTGCTTCCAAACTTAATGATGGAGAGATATCACATGTACTTAACAAATTTTCTAACACAACACTTGTCTCTGGATTTTGCCTTGACTTGTGAGATAATGATTTTGACATGGCATTTTGCAATAACTTCCAAGAATAAACTACTATTTTTTTAATAACGGTTTTGTCTCAGAGCTGTATTTACGCAACACCTCATTTATGGTTTATCGAATGTTCGTGGTTGAAAACGGTCATAAATATCTGATACTTAGTCACAGTCAAAACCATGATTCGTTATTTTAAACAATTCCATGGCAACAGCACGTCACTACGGTAATGTAATGATGGAAGACCTAAAGTTTTCCTAGTCTTCCTGCGTAAGATAAATTCTTCATTCCTCTCTCAACCTTTGTAGCTCATCTTTGAACATTTTCCCTATACAATGTAATTCATATTCTTCGGTGTAGTTTAAATTACATTTGCATTTTAAATATGTACTTTAACGGACTGCTCTTAGAGTGTGAAAGACAAATCACAGTATCCAAAGACAACATGCAACGAATCTTCTCCATTGGTAAGTCTTTTATTTGTTTTTGTGTATGTAATGGAGTCCAATTTGAATTTTGGGTACAACTTATTCGAACCCGCTATTGGCTATTACCCAGAAAGTTCAATAATCACAAATATCACCTGATATAGTAAGCACGAAGTTTAACATCCTTAAATGAATACCGCCGAGGCGCCCTTTCGCAAAATCAAGAAATATGCTGTCCACATACACGTAAACTCATTATTAAGTATATCTTTACATTCTTTAATATATTCAAAGATTTCGTACGTAACACAATATCTCAGATCTTAGATCTTAATCCCTACTGTTAATTTATATAAAAGTTAGTTTCATAATAGCGTCACGTACAAAACATGTTAACACTCTAAATTTAAATACTTGCTAAGCTTAACAATTTGCACATTATGTTGATCTCCTTCCAAAACGATATTTAACATTAACAAATAACATGTCTATTAAAATGAAATAAAATATTCAGCAAAACTCAACGAACGAAACAATTTCATCTAAATTTACTGCAAAAACGGCCCGCCAACGTTCAATTGTGATTGACCTTAAGGCACTGACCTCGTGATCGTAAAACAACAAAAAAAAAGAAAATATTTGAATATCAGGAAGTTATATATTCATATGAAGGCTTTGAAAAATAGATACTGACAGACTAAATGTTAATGAAACACATGCAAATAGTTGTCGTCCCGTTTTTTTTTTTCGTTGTTCTTTATTTTTTGGTGGGGGGCGATTAGAGTTGTTCTTGTCCGCCCGAGGTTCAAATTTGTGTTGTGCATATCTCAAATGTATTGGCCCAAAGTCATCAAACCTCACAAGATTGTTGTTCAATATGTAAAGTTGTGTACCTGGTTGTTAATAGGATCTCACACACTAGAATTAATCAAACATATGCATGAAAATGGCTTAAAATTTTGTGTTGCATTTATCTCAAAAATTAAACTATTTGACCTAGAATTATGAAACATTAGAGGAATATTTTCAGCATGTGAAGTTGTGCACCTGGGGTAGTTTGAAATTTTATTCAGCCGAACCAGAGTTATGGCCCATGACTTAGCCAAAGTATGCAATAAAGGGCATACAAATTTATGTCGCACGTATCTCATAACCTATTTGACCAAGGGTCAAGAAACATAACAGAAATATTATTCATCATGTGATGTTGTGCACCTTTGGTTTTGCTTTGGATTTCGTTTGGTCAAACCAGAATTATGGCCCTTAAGTCAAAAGTGTGCATAGAGGGCATACAAGTTAGTGTCGCATGTATCTCAAAAAGTTTTTGCTTTAGAATCAATAAACATTAGATGATTGTCATATAGCATGTGCCCGCCAGTTTACTCAGCAAGACCAGAGTTATGGTCCTTGACTCGGTGAAAAATACACATTTCGTGTTGCATATATCTTAAAAATGTTTCGTCTAGCTTCATGAAACCATGTAGGATTTTTTTCAGCATGTGCATTTGTGCACCAGATATTTTTGTTTTGGATTTCCCCTTTGCATGACCAGAGTTATAGCCCTTGACTAAGTCAAAAATATGCAACAAGGGCATAAAAGTTTGTGTCCCATGTATCCCAAAATGTACTTGACCATGAGTCATTAAACATGAGAGGATTGTTATATAGGATGCAAAGCTGTGCACTTGGTATTCTCTTGTGGATCTCATTCAGCAAGACCAGCTTTATGGTCCTTGACCTAGTGAAAATACACATAGAGTGCTTTAAAGTTTATTGCATATGTATCATAAAACATATTTCACCTAGAGTCATAAAACCATGTACAGCGACAGGAAGTGGGAGCATCAGTGTCCTATGGACACACGTGTAGTTTTTCGGCGAACGCCGTCTAATTTCGTTTTCGTTTCCTATGCCACGTGACTTCAGTTTGCAAATCAAACTACTTGATAACGCATTATAGATAATTTATCAAAATGGAAGATTTATGTAACACTCTGCCTGATTGGACGAGAGTGTCAATTTCTTTCACTTTGTTGATTGTGCTACGCTGAGTGAAATGTAGACAAAGCGTTTATCCTAAACGACGCTGTTCACAGTTTTAAAGCTAACTTTGGCTCAGTATATTTAGCAAGAATATTGATATATCTCAAAATGATAAGTAAGTTTAATAAATATGATTAAAACCTGTTCAAATACCAACATATGTCAAATTAAAGAAAGAGCTGAATACGGTCTGCGTATCACATGAATAAGGGTGTGATAAGAGTCTTTTATGTAGAGAAGTGCTTTTTAAAAGATTTTCCTTGTTACAATTGTCGTCTGTATATGAAAAGGTTTCTTGCTTTTGTGACTTATTCAGATTGCATTTTAAAATGAGTACTTGTTTGCTTTGATATATTTGTTATAAATTATTTAACTGATTTATTATATATGAATATTTTTCTTTAGTATGGTATGCAAATATTGAACTCAGTTGAAATCTGTTTTATTATATATATGCTATATAACGATTGAATCTCATTGCACGGAAATGAAGGTACGCTGCATACACTTTATCTATGTGATATGACTTAGGTCAAACTTTCCTTATGAAACAAAAATATTGAAATAATTACAATTGTATGTTTTGCTTGACCTTCACTTTTTTATAGGTGTGACGTCATTGTCCAAAGATTCGTGAATAGCGAATATGCATTTGTTAAAGCGGGATCAGTTGGCCTATTTTAGAAATAAATAAAAATAATAAATAAAAAAAATCCTTTAATTGATTTTTTTCTCATGTATTCTAATCAAACTTGATTTGTAGCCAACTTTGTTCAGCTGGGACATTTGACCCCTTTTAGGGGCTGCTAGAGCTAAAACTAGAAATGCCTTTATACAGCGTCTCATGAGCAGCTTGGTGGATCTTTGTCATACTTGGTCTGGAGCATCATTATAAGGTCCTCTTCCAAATTTATTTATATAGGAACTTGGGCCCTATTAGGGACCACTATAGCTAAAAGTAGATGTGCCTTTCTTCGCATTAACCACTAAAATGTAATGGATTTTTATCAAACTCGATGTGTAACAATATCGTAAGGTCTCCTGCTATTTTGTTACAAATGGGGATAGGGACTAATTTAGATAAAAAATATAAACACGTTTAATGACCTCGCTTCATGAATCTTCATCAAACTACTGCTGTAATTATTCGTCTAAGGATAAACGAAACAAAATTGCAACCCTACGAAACCTTTGCGAAAAATTAAAATAGAACCATTTAAATTGTTAAAGTGCGTTGTTTAGTTTTGCAATTTGAAAAATGTTAGATGAAAGATGAATGTTAGATGAAAAATTCATAAACTTCTTTTCTTATTACAATTCGCCGACCATCATTTTTAAAGATATTTCTTGTTACAATTTAATTTCATTCAAAATTGAAAAGCATCTGTAATAGTGTATCGGAGGTAAGCTGCCTTAATCAAAAGGCTTAAAATTTAACGGTTCCTCTGTGGTGTGTCGGTCAAGACGGTTTGAAAGTTTTCATCGCTCTGAGGGTCAGGATTTTATTCCCGATTCGGACATGTTTCTCTTTCCTTGATTTCACATTTTTAGGATAATGAAGAAACAAAAATGATGCTCATGATATGAACAAAATTCGATTTTAAAGAATGTTCATTTTAGTTAAGTTCTGTCCATTCCCTTTAAAGGACAAGGAAAGTTTACAGTAAGTTTATTTCATACGAAAGCCATTTTCAGGCCTTTCATAACGCTGAAATAATTTTTAAAATCGGACTACTATTGAAAAAGATATGTCAATCTGAAATTTAAGAAAATTGCTGACCATGGAAGCAGCCATTTTGTGTGTTTATGACGTCATTTACACACTGCTGAATTCTTTAGTTAGTAAATAACTTTTAAATAAATTAATTTTTATATGTTTCTTGAATGTAAGATGTAAAACATGGTAATTGCTTTCATTATAGCTGGAAAAACTGGAGAAATTATTTTACAGAAATAAGTAAATGCAATTCAAATATGTGTCTAGAAATTTAATAAATCCGCCATTTTGTTTTTTCTTGTCATGGAAACAAAATGGCTGCAATTTTGATCAAATATTTAAATGCGCATAACTTTCTTATTTTGAAGTGATTTTTGAAAGTTCTTTCACATCTTTAAATGATTAAAGAAATCCCTGAAGATGGAATTAACATCAAAACAACATTACCTTTCCCTTTAAGATTAAAAAACAGAATCCTGGTTTGTCTTTAAAATAACATTTAAAGGTGGTCACTTAAATATAAGCAACATTTTACGGCATTTATCATTCTGATTATATTTTGTTTGAGATTTATTTAATGAAAACAAGAAGTCCCATTACATATAGTTAGGTCTTTATAAAAAATATATGTTCTATTGTTTGTATCAAATTTTGTTATTTCCCCCTTTAAAACGAAAGTTTTCAAAAGGTGGACTAGTTCTTTTGATTTTAATATAATTTCTACGTTTACAGTTGAATGTGATAGAAATTAGGATATTTCAACAAGATTGAACCATAATGCAAGTTCCGAATCAATTTGTTTCTAATCTATCCTGGTTAGCCCAACTCAAATTGGTCTTATGAGATCCGTTTTAAAACTGAAAGATTTACGTTTGGTATCGTTGTCAGATAGAAGAAAAATACAGAAATTAGTTACAGTTTATAAAGCTCAACGTGGAAATGTGCCAAGTTATGTTGCAGATCTTTTTTTTTCCAAATAGTGACTCGAATTCTACACCATACGCTCTTCGAATCGATAACAATTATGTGACGATTAAACACCGAACACAAATTTTCTCGAGTTGCTCTGTACCATCCTCAATAGACCTTTGGAATAATTTAGAAGAATCTATAAAAGAAGCGGATACCTTGCATATTTTCAAATCCCGTTTCAAACGTATATTTAAACCATCTACTGTATCTAAGTTTATCCTTAATGAGAAAGAAGTTGATAGTTTATCATGCAGGCATCAGGAATCGTTGTAGTACTTTCATGCAGATCTTTGTAGAAATTTGCGGATTAACTCCCAGTAACTTTGGAAACAATATGGAAGATACAGAGCATGATTTAAGTGCCCTTTATATAATTACCAAAGAGACACGTACATTTTATCAATTCAAGCGTAAATAAAATCTGGAAAGTAGATCTCTCGGAAGCACCGAAAACAAGGCAAACAGTGAAAATTGCAGACTCGGTTTGATTGAGTCTGTTCATGAGCAGTAATGAATACTGCCCACGCCAGCTAGCACCGGTATAAGCAGTACTTTTCTATTTGGAAAAAAAAACACTTTCTGCCGAGGACAACTCAGTCATCTTCAGCTAAGTTCAGACATACATGAAATACTCTCAGCGTTTTAAAAGAAGTTAAATTACAAATATATTGCAATTAACCCTCATTTTCTATCAATTATTTGACTTGTTATAAAACTTTCATACCAACTCCAGATAACAATAGGATACTGAACTCTCAAAATTCTTTTTTCCTCTTAAATTCTACTCTTTTTTTTATTTTTGGTAATTGCTCTGCCTAATATTATCATTTTGGTATGTAACTGAGTGTCTAGTTGCTATGTGTGATGTAATGCTGGGAAGGACCGTTTTGGAAAGACAAAAGAGAAGTAAGATATATTTAAACTAAATTAAACAATATCGTAGAATTGGCCATCTCTGATGTAATTCCTAAATTGTTGCTTATATGAATTTAACGTTTTTTATATGAAATATTAAATGAATGCAAATATAAGAACTTAAGTCTTGGTAGTCACGTTAAAACATTTATTTCCTGTAGTACAGTACACTTAACTTTGCATAAAATGTCATAAAACAATTCCCTTACGGTAGTAACGAGACATAACAAACCAACTTGAATAAAAATTGATGTTCTTTTATAGTCAATACTATAAATTATCTTTTGTTTTAAACGTATACACGTTATAAATATTTCTAAAGGTTGTCAATGTAACATAACTTGAAACCTATTGAATTTCAAAGTGTTGTTCTTTTCGCAAAACGTATGTCTTATCATCCTCATTAGCCTAAGTTTGTAAATCCAGAAGTAAATGGTGCGAATCAAAACATGGCAACAATATTTTTCTTGCGCGACATTACGTGTTATACAATGAGAAGGATATAGTGTGATGATAGACTGAAGGCATGGAGTATTAGTTAGTGTAAATATTATGTTTTCTGTCCTGAGTTAAGAATAAATATCGGACAGATTTTTCCCGTTACGTTTAATGTCACACAATCGCAATCATAGGTCATGTGACTTTCAAGTTTTTGACTCGTTAGGAAGACTCCAGATGAAAGAATTCACGAAGTCAGGTTTCGAACCCTTTTGCATCATTCTTGGTCAAGTGATATAAGACAGCGACCTTAATATCTCACAGTAAACAAAGGAAACAAACATATACATAATACTTTCTGCATAGGCCTTAGGAGGTTAATCTTAAGACATCAAACAAGATTGTCTTTGAATGTATTAAAATGTCAAACGAGTATAATGTTTGTGTGTGTGTGTATATGTCCAAAAGTATAATAGAAGCATATGGAAAAAGCAGTAGCAGTGCCTGACCAACTAGTTATTTTCTCCACTCCACGCCCCTCCCCCACCCCTCCCACCCCCACGCTTCCACCTCCTTTCATTGTGTATTATATTCAGTTATGTAGATACATAAATACTAGGGGCGAACCTAACTAGTCAACCCTTCACGGTTTATTATTCAGACATATTATAAGTTACACTGCTTGTTGGCGACAGGATACGGGATATACGCTGTCGAGGAAATCGATATCAGGAGAGAGATATGGATTTTCGAGACAGCGTATATCCCGTATCCTGTCACCAACAAGCTGTGTAACGATTTTATCTTGCCGACTACCCTTTACTTACATGCTATAATCAACACATTTTGTAAATTAACAAAGCTACTTACAGTGCAGACTGGAATCGAATCCTACAATCATTTGTTTGGTCATCATGTTTTGTTTATAGTCGATTTACACCAGCCATAAAATGCAATGGCCTGTGTTTTGGTTAAATCACAAAACACAAAAGCTCATTTACACAGGTTATGAACTGGTTTAGATCAGAAACACTAAAAAAACTTCTTGTTCCATCCCTTCGAAAGTCACCAGATTACACGATGTCACAAATGTCTTGACACTTCGGCTTTCATCCCGTTTCCTGTTAAATCATATATCTTGCACGTAGATTAAATGATCCTACAACAAACTGCTGAGTAACAAATATGTCAATTCCTTTGTTTTACGATGATTAACTTAAAACAAGATTTCAACGTCCGTGTATCTCATACAGAGTTGTTCCGCTTTTACGGCTAACTTCATGAGCCTCAACTTAAGTAGAATGAAATCGGCAAGAAAAACACTTTTTCTCTCAATTTACTCTCGGAAACGATACTATCGCTGGAGCTAATAAATAATCTGACTTGATTCAATTACGCCAGCAGTGTGACAGCCATTTTGTTTTAATCAAAATTCATATCTGAAATATATTAGCAGGATGTGGAATATATCCTGTCTCCACGTGACGTCTATTGACCAATAGAAATGCAAGAAACTTGTAGGAGGCAAGATAAAGACACATACCTACTGGGGAGATGGGGGAGAACCTGGTCATTTTCTCCCACCTTCAACGTCTATTATTCATACATGTACACACATTAATACTAGTGGGGAAAGACCCAACTAGTCAGTTTTCCTCCGTCGCCGTCTATTATTCAAACATGAAGACACATAAATACTGGTGGGGATGGGGGAAAGAACCAAGAAGTTTCACCGTCTGTTATTATTCAGGTATGTAGATATGTACATAATAGGGGGGAAAGAACAAACTTGTCAGTTTTTCCACTTCACCGTCTTTAAATATTCAGACATGCAGATATATACATACTAGGGGTGATAGAACCAACTTGTCAGTTTCTTCCCCATATATTGTCTATTATCATTCAGGTGTATAAATTTATAGGTAATAGGGGAGAAACAACCAGGGTGGAGAGGGGCGGGAAATAATTAAGATTAAGAAAAATAACCTGGTGGAGAAAAATTCAGCTGGTCACGTTTTTTCTTCCATGTTTGTACACAAAAACTTATGGTAACTAATCAGGAGAGGAAAAAAACTATTTCCCGGGGAAAATCTGACTGTGGAAAACTGTCGTTGAGTTTTACAAAGTTACACTCACTTGTATAACCTGCTGAGGCGTTAAGATAGTTTCTCTTTGTTTATTGCAGTTTTCAATAATTCCAAATTAAATAATTCCAAGCATGAACTACTCTTTTGTCTCACAACTGTATTGGCGTAATATCACCTTGTAGTGTTCATGATTGAAAACGTTCATAAATGTCTGATACTTAGTCAAAATTAAAACAGTTAACTATAATTAGTTAATATTTTAAACAACTTGGTGACATAAACACGTTCTTGACGGAAGACCAAGATTTTCCAAGTCGTTCTGCGTGAGATATATCCTTCATTCCTTTTCTCAACTTTTCTAGCTCATCGTACATACACTGTATTTCATATTCTTTACGGGGAGAACAAATACCAGTGGTATATTCAAGAGGTGCTCTAACGGGACAGCTCATAAAGAGTGCAAGACAAATTACAATATAAAAAGAAAACATTCCACGAATCTGCTCCGTTTACAAGTATTTTAACTACCTAAGTGGTACGTTTGTTGAAATTAAGTCAAAGCGGAAACAAAAGAAAATGCGGAAGGCGGTTGGAGGGGCTTCAAAATCCAGCCTCAGCAGATACTACATTCATGAAGGTTCCTATCTTTTTAACAACTTCGGAACTATCGTAGACAGAAATTCTAAAAGAATTGTTGGCCCCAGAATGCTTCTGTGCTGATGTTTATTTCTGTTCCTAAACGATATTTATTGTAAACAAATAGCATGTCTGCAAAATGAAATAAAATATTCTGAAGAACAAAACAAACGAAATCATTTGGTAGTAAGTGGTCCCCAGTATATCAGCTTTGATAAAAACTTGAACTTGTTTCCTTATTATTTTTCTAAGATACGCACTAACTACAAAAATCCTCATAATATTATATAGCGAGTGTTGAGTCAACTATTAACCAAAATGTCTGTCATCTGTTTATTCCAACATTTATTGTGCCCACCGTTCCCTTATATCCTTAAATACAATTTTCGGAATTCTTGTGAATATGATCGGCAAATCATGAATTGCGCCATGCGATTTGTGGTAAATTTGCCGATAATATTCTGTTGTTCATTTCGCAATAACTCCAAAAACATTATTTGTTATATTTTACTTTATATTTATTTCTAATTGTAGACAAGGCTGCTTTTTATAAGTTGCAAGTATTTTGTTCTTTTTAACATTAGAACATTCAGTCTATCAGACAGAACAACTACGATGTCATCTAATGAACGTTCCATGTGTCGACGAAACAGTGGGACTTTATCTCTAAGTGATCATACATGACATTTTAGACTTAGTTTAAAAATGAAGATTCTAATACGTACAAAGGTCATTGTTTTATAATTAGGAGACTGTCGATTATGCTTGACATTTTATTCCGACAACTCGCCATTATTACCTGTGCAGCCCTGTTACGAAATCTCAATATCTTTATGAAGTTGTATAATGCTAGACACAACTTAACTGAACTACCAGTTATTATTCAAAACTACTCTCCAGGTCACAGCATCTCATTTCACATTCTGGGGATCATTTGTTTGGAAAAAGAGTCATTTGAACTAGAATATAATAAGCTGTCACTGGTTGTTGGTGCAAATATCCGTTTCGAGGTTAACGCTTTTTAGCGTAAACGAGAGTATGCCGAGTAACCGCAAAAACTGTTACCCGAGAACCAGACATTCCCATCTGTAGGCTATCTATAAACAGTGGTACATTTTTTTGTGGATTATTCTACTTGCATACCCTACCTTACAAAATTATAGAATAAATATTGCAAAATGAAATACTTTCTCTCAGGCAATATTTCTTATAGTACTGAAACAGAGGGCGGGAAGTTAACGTTCGTAAACAGAAGTAACGTCATGACGCTTCAGTGACGCAAAATAACAATGTTCGACTTCAGTTTTCTCGTTCGTTACGTTATGTTTTTACAGTTAAATAACGTATTTTCAATCGAGAAATATACTATAAGGAACGAAGAAACTATCAAGGTATTTGATTTTTTTAGTATTTCACATTAACAATATATAATCAATGCACGAATCGTTATTTGAAGAAAATCATCTGGTGCCAGCAGGCAAACTTACAGATGAATTTGACTAATGCCTTTAATGTAGGGTTAACGCACGTTTTTTGTGTAACAACATCTGCAGAATCCCTCGGGCTATGTTGGTGCACGAGCCCGTAGGGATTCTGCAGATGTTGTTTCACGAAACAAACGTGTGTTATCGCTATTCTTGCATAAAACACAACTAAAGTGCTGGAAATATCGAAACAACAAGACTATTCAGCTGACATTAGCCGATCGAAGTCGGCCGTTTCAGGTTGTTATGGACACATGTTTTATTTATGCATTTCCATGGCCAACAGAAACAGTGCATATTTTATACATGCCGAACGGACATTCTTGATGTGGTAATTCCTATAATATTAAATATATGTAAAATAAGTATGATTTCCCCTTTTTCCGATATATATGTAGGAACTTTAGCCTTAGAGGCTCGGAATTATGAGAAAAGGGCATACACGGCATCTGTATTTACACAATATTTGCAGGTGTAGTGAGATGCAGACAGAACACAATTCTGCTTGGTTTAAATTGATAGTCTGTTCCTTACGTTTTTTTAAATGTAAACATTATCGTGCAATAGAAATTGGTATCGATACCTATATTCTTCATATCGTAAGAAATGAAATCTCTGGCCTATAACGTAGAAAATTTTGCTTTGCACCCAACCCCATCGCGATCAAAGTTTGATAAACACAAAATTTTGAATTTTTCCAACATCGATATAATCAACTTATATTGAATTCATAAACTCAAACATGGTTGGTGAGATCTACAAATAAATTGAAAAATATATAATAAATACCTTCTGTTCATCAAATGTTCATTAACTATGGAAAAATCCTTCAAACTTAACGCTTCGTCATGTTTATGCTTTGCATTACACACCATCATTACATCAGTAGACACAAACATTTTTTTTAAGTTTTAGTGTAAGATTTAAAGTTAGCATGTCAACTTTCTCGACTCAAATAAATTTGAAAAACGAAATTGTATATTTGTAAATATTGTTTGCATATCATTTTCAGGGATTAAATCGCGGCGTGTAAACTTACTTTGAATCAAATACGCGTAATAATACAATAATACGGAACGTCAATGCAGTCGCATATCAAGAGAGGTAGCACTTACTACAAGTTAAAGTAAAGTTAGGTTGAAAAATGATATCTTTAATAAAAATGCAGATGAAAAGATATTAGAAGTCTAGGACCTTTCGGCTTCGGCCAAAATTGATTCGAGATCCATAATTTGCTTACGTTGGACCCGCAACAGCATATTCAAAACGTTCACCAACAGCGCGTGCTAACGAGAATCTCCTTGTTTGTACACGTTTTTTCCCCTGTTTGTGCATGGTCGAAATCGGCAAAAAACAAAGGTTTTATGCAAGAATGGTTAACAGGTAAGTATGTCCTTTTAAGATACAACTGAAAGCGCATCACGGAATGCCCTACAGAAGTAATTTCATGTCGATGTTTTCCAGTCTAAGAGAGATTGAAATGTCTACAATTCAATCAATTTTCTGCTTTGTAGTTGAATATGTAATAAATTGGCCACATTGTTCAATGTAAATTATTTGTCTGTTTGTCAGATAAATCACTTTTAATGAATCCTGACTATATTTCTCTGGCAACGCTCATTCCTTTTATGGTTTATTTATTGAGATAACTTGATATTATGCAGTACAATTGTAAAATATTTTGCATTAATCTTTGGAAATGAAAACATATTTGTCTGATGTGAAAACCAAAGGTCTACACATGCAATTGGAGAAGAAGCACTCAATCCTAATAATGTACTTTTTACAGTAGCATGATACAAAAGATAAGTGGTTTGCTTTCCATAAATGTCAGAAATTCAAAATAAATGTCAGGATATCGATCTGTTAAACAGCTAAAACGACCACCTTACGCTCAGTTGTAATTGGAAAATTATTGCTATATTTCTTAACATGGCTTTGAAACATAGTTACAGACATGTCATATGGTATAGAAACACATGAGAAATAGATGTTTTTACTATTTATTCAATTTAAAATTGAAAAGCGTTTGTAACGAGGTACTGGAGGTAAATTGCCCTAATCATAAAGCTTTGTGTTTAACCGTCGTCAAGTACGAATTCCTCTATGGTGTATTGGTCAAGACGGCATGGAAGTTTTTATTGCCGAAGCGGCTCGGGTTCGATTTCCGATTCGGACATGTTTTTGTTCTTAATTTCGAATTTATAAGATAGTTTAGAAATAAAAACAACTCATGTTATAAATTAAATGTTCATAATATGACCGAAATTTCAATTTTAAAGAAAGATCATTTTAGCCAGCCACAATCTGGAATGCAGTCCCTTAAAGATAAAAACACAGATCTTAATTTTCATTTAAAAAAATGGTCAATCACATATAAGCAACATTTTATTACATTTTTCATTTTGAGTATATTTTGTTAGAGAAATATTTAATGAACAAAAAGACCCAATACTTACAGATCTCTATAAGAAAAGTATCTTTCCTTATTTGTATCAAATCTTGCAATGACTCCCCTTTAAAATTAAAGTTTTCAAAAAGTGGACTATCTCTTTTAATTTCAATATATTTTCTAGCTTTATATTTGCATGTGATAGAAATAAGAATATTTCAACAATATTGAATCAAAAGGAAAAGTTTGAAAGTGTGCAGCTTCAGAGTTAATTTATTTCTAATCTATCCTGGTTTTAATGAAAATCTAAATGTACTGGGCATTCAGTGCATACAAGTAAGTGTAAATGACCTTCTATTAAACTTTCGAACAAATTAGTTTCGTACTCATTTTAGAAGTTAGACAAATATAAACACATTTATTTTAAAGGATAAACTATTAAATTAAATTCTATTTGAATGTTTATTTCGACTCCATGAAAAGAAACATACAACATTAATCTATTGTTTCAAAGGACGTTTCCCCCCATAAATCCATGCATCATTGTGCCAAGGCCGCAATACTGAATGATTATGTGCTTTAGAATAGAAATGTTTCAGCTTTGTAACATTCTGTCAGCATATCTGAATGTATGTAAGTGTAAATCATAGATTGTGATACGTCTTTAATGCCTATGTATAATTCATTTCGCAGCAGAGTATGCAGGATGTATTTGTTAAAATATCGAGGGCTCAGCGAGTATCTATTGAAACTGCATTTTTGAAAACAATTATGGAGAAGAAAAAAAGAACTGTTCGTATATTTCTAATAATGTATTCAACAAGTAACAGCTCAGATATTTTGTAGTACAGGTAGATAAAGAATTAATGTTGAAAATTTAAAATAAAAATAAAAAAATGTCACTTAAAATAGTTTTGCGATGAAATTACCTCTTTACTGAAAAACGAAATATGTACAAAACTATTTAAACTGACAACTTCATTTTTATTTGAACTTTCTGCTTTAATAAATAATAACTGCTGCAATCTTTCGACACTAGTTAATATTTAGATATACAAAAACAGGCATTATGGGGCCTCCGTGGCCGAGTGGTTAATGTCGCCGACTTCAAATCACTTGCCCCTCATCGATGTGGGTTCAAGCCTTAATTAGGGCGTTGAATTCTTCACGTGAGGAAGCCATCCAGCTGGCTTACGGAAGGTCACTGGTTCTTCCCAGGTGGCCGCCCTTGATGAAACAATGCACGGAGGGGTACCTTAAGTCGCTCTCCACCATCAAAGCTGGAAGGCAGCCATATGACCTGTAATTGTGTCGGTGCGACGTTAAACCCAACAAAAGAAAGAAACAAACAAACAAACAAACGACGGTACTGTCTGATTGGTTATGACTCGCAGCATAGTCTCTTAAACTTTATCAAAAGGAAAAAAATAAAGGTCCACAGTTGAACTACATTATCAAAACTTCTTGGAATAAAATGTCAGAACTTGTCAACACGGCTTCAATAAAACAGTTTAAAGGCAGTCAATAGCGCAAGAAACTGCAAATTTTCTGGTGAAAATGTACAAACTCTAACTTATCATCACAAATATGAATAAGCGTTACCGAGGAAACGTTTGGTCACTGTCTTGAGTAAACAATTTAGCGTTATATTTGCAATTAGGACAGAATATTTTTGTGCTGAAACGAAACCTCTGTGATATATACAAAATATGCAAAATATTTACGTCCGAAAGCACTTTTTTCGCTGAGCTTATGACATTTAAAGTATATTATAATGTTCATCTCCATCTCTATATCTTGTATCTTATATTTTTGGAGTATTAAGCAACCTTTCTGTCATATATTTCCACAACAGTTTCCATCTCTGACTTGCCTACTTTGCAATGTATGGCTCTAGCTGTGTTTTCTTTGCACTGTGTGTCCACGAAATCTTCCCTTACCTTTTTTTTTTCATTTCTTTCAAATGGCATTCCTTTATACAGATGGCTATTTCTCAGTAGAATCTGCCTCGTTATGTGTCATTACAACCTTATTCCTGACACATCTAACCTTAATAACCCAACTGAAATCATTCGTTTTATGTGTTTTAGTTAAATTTTCAAACTCACAGAGAAGCTTTCAAAGCAACTATATCATGCCATGTCTATTATAAATAATGCCTTATGGAACGCTTTCAACTGCATTAAATGTCAAAAGGAATTTAGGTTTCATCTTTTGCATGTAACCGTTTCCAGACAATCTGATGCGATCAAATGTGCCGGAAAGAAACACTAGTAATGCTGTAAATGCCTACACATATCTGACAAGGTACCGGTCTGTCTGTCTGAATTTACAAAGGTTTCTTTACATCGAAATGTTTGTAAGGGTCTCTGGATTATAGAACTGCTTGATGCAGTTGCACTATCTTTGGTAGATAGCTGGTATTCAAGATGGTGTCCCAAATGGCCGCCGAAAATGGTTGAATAGCTGTACAAAAAATTATATGGGAATTTATGTGTAAATTGGGACGAAATTGAACAGTACTTATTGAAATACACCAATATATTTAGTTGTCAAGATGATGATAATGGGGACATTTCCATGGTACATTACTAATATCCAAAATGGCGTTCAAGATGGCAGCCAAAATGAGTAAGATTTTTGTTTCAAGACATAGAAGATAAACTGACACTGTTACAACTGAAAAATGATCGATAATGTCTGGTGATAATACATTTGAGCCGCACCATGAGAAAATCAACATAGTGCATCCGCGCAGTCTGGTCAGGATCCATGCTGTTCGCTAACGGGTTCTCTAATTGCAATAGGCTTTGAAAGCGAACAGCGGATAAAGCACTATTGGAGATAATGTATTAACGTATAATATTCAACAGTTTACAGGCAAAAGTTTGGGTATGACTTTATTCAATCTTTTGTGTCTGTAATAAATCTGTGTTTATTATTGACATCAATGTATATTTAGATATATACAAACAATAGAATAATTCTGCAGTAGTGTTACTTTTGAGTGTGTTAAACATGTAACTGTACATGGTTCGACAAAAAAAAAACACGTGCATACATCAGTATATTTGGTTGTACAAATACACATCATATCATTACATAATTCAAGGGCAGTTAATGATTGTGTCATCATTACAGACTGCAAGCATATCAGTTCATTATTGACTTCATGACATCTTTTTGCAGGACATAAATAATTTGTCAAGTTTGGAATGGTAGCACAAGGATTTGTCTCTTTGTAAACATTTTTTCACAAAAACACCTGTCAAATAACAGCTCTTCTTTCATCAAGTAAGCTACATGAAACAATAATATGAGCCGCGCCATGAGAAAACCAACATAGTGGGTATGCGACCAGCATGGATCCAGACCAGCCTGCGCATCCGCGCAGTCTGGTCAGGATCCATGCTGTTCGCTAATAGTTTCTCCAATTCCAATAGGCTTTAAAAGCGAACAGCATGGAGCCTTACCAGACTGCGCGGATGCGCAGGCTGGTCTGGATCCATGCTGGTCGCATACCCACTATGTTGGTTTTCTCATGGCATGGCTCATATCTATACTTAGATAGATGTGTTAATATAATAAACTAACTGTTTTATGGTTCGGTCTACGTGCTGTTTTACTTAACTATTTTGTTTACAAAGAGTTAGAGATTGTGCATAATCTAAACTGTGCTGTTTTGTCATGATGTGATTGAGCATTCCAAGGCGGTGTTCCATCATGTTTCGTTATTTGTTCCAATAGTACTTGTATGATTTTAGTTAGTTTTGGCCATGTATTTTGTGTATTGATTAGTGACGGTCATATTTATAGATGCATTCCTACACAGTTACAATTTTAGGAACTACATTCTGGAACACGGCGTTCTTATTAGTTGTTTTGCAAAGCTAGCATTTATATGACACACAAATTTGGTATCTATATTTAATTGGTTAGTATCGCTTCATTAACAGACTTTATAAGCAGATCATATAAAAGCACAGAATACAATCAAGCACAATGAAAGCACAGTTGACTGACTGAATCTGCTTACGAGAGGTACAGAAATGTGCAACACGCCTCGTACCTATAATTAACTACCACCGACTAAAGCGGGAATCTGTCATACATAAACATTGAATGGACTCCTTGATCCAAAAGGACCAGAACATGTTATAGCAGGGTGACTTTTTACAGCCGTCATGTAGCACTTAAAGACTGCCTTTTTGATAATTGATAAGATATGTAAGAATATCCTCTTTGTTGCATACTCGTTTGACCAATTCTATCAAATACTCTAATGTCAATGATTTGAACTCGTAAAGATATATATGGGCCGTTCCATGAGAAAATTTGTATTATTGACATGCTATAAATATCGCATAATAAGTAACTTTATATACTGGTAAATCATCGTTTTTCTTATGTTCATGCAGAAACTAGAAACAAGTATATTGCAATACAGTTATCAAAGGGAAATCACATTCTACCATATATTACAAATAAATATTATTTGTTTTGTCATGGCAATGGACATTATAAAGCATCCATGCATCATGAAAATATAAGGGTGTGTAGATAAAAGGCCCCTGATAAAACCAAAAATATACTTTTTCTGTAAATTCATTTTAAACTGCTCCTAAATATTCAAACATATGATGTTTAGTACGTGATATGCAAAATTTGGTTCAATTAAAGGTGCTAAATAAACTCAAATAAAAAAAGCACAACATTTAATCTTATAAAAGACTACACATTTTGAAATATACTACTAAAACATTACGATAGCCGTGCAATATTCCCTTGAAGTCAAGATATGTACAGAGAAACGAATGATTTGTTTTTGTATTTCATTAGACTGACACCGGGTGTACTACATGGATGGTCTTTTTGTCCTGCTTTCGTGTTTATCGCGTTTCCGTAATTGGTCGGAAATTCTTCGGGATCACGTGATTTAAAAATTAATTCAAACAATTATCCGTTTAAATTACATAGTTACTATAATCCTCAATGATACCGTGATTCCCGCACAAACTCGAAGACGTCCAATTCATGATAATAGATATAATAACAATTCATATTGCTTGTGCAATACTTGACAAGTAAATATCAGTATGTGTTTCATTTTAACTGTTCAATAAGTATATTGTACAATAGCTCAGTCGGGTAGAATGCAGATACCAATAGCAAATCATCAAATCGTTTCGAATGAGCGTTCGAATCCTCATCACGATTTTCTTCATCGATGCTTTTTGTTTGTTTCGTTTTTCCTATCAGTTTTCAATTTTGTTCCCGTATTCTTCGTTTCTTTTTGATGGTTTCTATGTGCATATATGTCTTTATAAAACATATGTTCATTATTCGCTTTCTATTTATGTGTTTAGCGAATGCATTTAGCTAATATCACAACTTTTCTCAGCTGACATATTGGTCTCAGATATTTCTCTGTCGTTGTGTCATAGTGAAAAAGAAGGAATTTTTTTTATGCAAAAGTAAAAAGAAAATTAACTGCCGTGAGTTTCGAACCCACACGGCAAAAGATATGTATGCTTTACCACTGAGCTCATTTGTAACTGGTATGCAAGCAAGAAATATTTACATTTTGACCAGTTCTAAAAATGTTGAATTCCCTATGCTTCATTTCAATCTGTATTGGAAAATAAACAGTGTCGATTGTATTGAGGTCAACTGCGACATTATCAAAGTTTATTAGTATACAATGTTGTTGATCTTTCACGCTATATTTTGCATATATTTGTTTCGGAGCATTCTTCCCAAAAAGTTCGAAGATACGCGACGGGTCCGTCAGCAATCGGAAAACGTACTTTCGGTTTGAAATAGGCAAAAGGTTTTTGTTTATTTGTTGGTTATTCTTGAACATAGTTATGACTGCTTGGTCAGATCTGATGCAATGGGTCATATTTTCAGTAAATATAAAGTCACAGCTGGAAACTCTGGTTTTCATTTAATACTCGTTCGGGCGTTAGTAGTGGAACTTTAATGACATGTATAGTACCAATCAAAATATCACATAGTAACAGTCGGAACAATGTGGAAGTTTTGTTGCATTTTTATTTTAAAACACACAGTGCCTAACATAAGACCTGCAACGCCCTGGCATAACAATGATACTAAACAATGGAAGAAAGAATTGAAATAGCGAAATAAGAAACGTAGACTTAGAAAAACAAATGAGAAGCTGTTAACAACAAGAGAAGTAAAAGAAAAATACAATACAGAAATAGAAAAAGTAGACAAATTTTGGGGCCTTCGTGGTTGAACAGCAGAGTTCAAATCCCTTGCCCCACCCCTAACCAATGTAGGTTTGAAACCGCTTAAGGTAATGATTTCTTCGGTTAGGAACCAATCTTGCAGGCTTACGGAAAATCATTGGTTCTACTGAAGTGCCCGTCCGTGCCTAAAACAATGCACAAGGCGGCATCTGACATCTTCCTTCACAATCAAAAGCTGAAACAGTCACCACATGACCTACATTGTGTCGCTGTGACCCTAGTACCATTGAAGCAAAACAAATGAATCATGTTAAAAATCAGAACCTTTCCCCCAAATATATGAGGGCACATTTCAGAAGATTTATCACCTACTGAAATTCCATAAATTTTATGTTAAAATCATGATTAATCTTTCCAAATAGATGCATAATAACATAGTTAGAAAAACACTACATTTAATACAGCGCGTGAATGTTTACAACAAGAGTCATAAAAGGAGGTAATAAAAAGCAATGTGTTCAATTAAACATTCTACTGTGTTTATCAAGATTGAAACCTTTGACAAATATCACAGAAAACAATAATCAGAAAAAGGATCCAAGAAGACGTTATATATTGTATGTTCATAACAGAAAAATGTGGCAGCCACATTTTAAACAAAAGCATTATGGATATTTTAGATTAACGTGTAAGGAGTGTTCTCGCATTGATAAATGACAATAATGAAACGATTTTGACCAAGAATCAAACCGCTAGTATACTCTAGAGTAAGGCAATTACTGAAGATGAAGAAAAAAAGTACTTGAAGATGCTTTTTTTTCACAGGTGGTCAGTCGCATTAATTTTAAATAACATTTTATGGTATTTTCACTTTTTGTAAATTATGTTAGAAAATTTAATGAACACAAAGAGTAATTACCTAGAGTAAGATTTTTATTCGAAACATATGTTTAATCGAATTTTAAAATATTTTGCAATTACCGCCGTTTCCCCTTCCTCTAATACAAAAGTATATAATAAAAAGCTGAGCATTTCTTTTTTATTTCAATAATATCTAGTTTTACATTTACCTTTGATAGATTTCGGATATTACAACAATCTAAGCTAAAAAGCAAGTTTTAACAATGTGTGTAGCTTCGGAAAATGTTTATTTTCAATTATCTTGGTTGCGTTAACAAGATAGGCAAAGGGAGGTAACAATATTTTTTCAAAATTTCCAATGAATTTTGGCTAAATATGTAAATTTTCAACAAATATAATACATTTGATCGCATATTAGTATTATTCCTTAGGTAATGTATGTTTATCAAATATATATTTATGCTAAAATAGCTCTATCTTGGTTGGGCAACCAGGATAGGAAGAATGAATTTAAGAATTGACTCGGGTGAAAATCTAACATGTCTCTCTAATAAGATGTTAAAATTTCGAGCAAATTCATTTCTTGACCAAATTCTGATTAACTGCCATTACAGTGACCCACGTAGAAAACTTTAAAATGCAACATTAATAAAGAACGTCTCAATGATACTGAAATGGAGTTGGAAAGAATATGTAGAGCTTGCTCTTGCGCATTCATGCCACTCCAGTACAACTATATATCATTATTGAAATTGGTATCAATAATGGTTTTTATTCTTCTTGGAGAACTATTGGCTATTCCAATTACAATGCGTTTCTGTGACAAGAAGATGGCAGTAGGGACCCATCTCGGATTAAGATTCTTTGAGATAGTCAACTATTGGTAAACTACAACTTAGATGAGAGACATACAACTACCATTCAACAATTCGAGATATCACATTGTACACAGTAGAGTTTCTGCAATGAAATGGTGTGAAAACAAAAATACCTAATATACTTGGAAGTGAAACAGCAGAATATTTGGCAAAGAAAGCATCACTAGAAGCAAACAACATTAAAGAGAAATAACGTTTATCAGACACTAAGCCTTTTGTAGGAGAAAATTAAATGATATGCCATTGACAAAGGAAGAAACCTGTATCAACTAAAACCACTGGTTCATAAATTTAAATATATGAGAAGAGTACGCTGGCTTACCCTGCGTTCTCAAAGGAAATTTCTCACGTGTTAATGTATTATTTCAAGCTGCAGATGTACAGGTTTTGTCTAAGAGACTTTCATTTGAGTCGGTGTAGTCGCAATGGGGCAGTTGATAATCACCTGCCTGCAAGTCTATCCACTACCATAACTCTTTCTAAAAACAGAGCATACAGAGTTAAAAGAAGTTTCGTTTAATGGAATAAGACCAATCCTAGTTGATGTCCAAATAGTTAGTTTGCTAATGTTGTGTTTGTGCATCGTATCCAGGGTTGCCATACCTTCATTGCCTTAAAACGGTTGGGTTATTGTAACACAGTTTTGGTTCAATTCATTACTATGTGTAAGCAAGTTATAGCTCAAAAGCTACATAAACAATGACTGTGACCATTATACATTTTGTATATAACAGTAGTATATACATGTTAGTTGAACGGGACAAAAATCATTAGTGTTAAACTGTTCCTTTCAGCTTTTATCTGGATAGTATCAGGGTTACCCAAGGCACCGTTATTGGCCATTGTCTTTTTCTTTCCTACAAAAACTGACATCAAACAAAACTAACAACAGCCTGTTTGCAGATAATATAATGAACGTATATGTGAGCCACATCTTCACTAGTCTGCTCATTTCTACAACAAATTCATTACTCGTGTCAATAGTTGGAACAGGACTGGGAGCCGAACCCGAAAGAGACATCCTGTAAATCTCAAATATATTTTATATCGTACTGGACTCGTAAGCACACAAGCCGTAAGATAGCTTAAGGTTACAAAATAATAATTACTAAATAATTAATGTTACACGAAAGCAAATTTTTCTCGTCGCATCACCAGGAGATACATCATAACACAAAATAATGAAAGTAAAACAAATGTTACAGAACATAATAATTATGACTGTTCCAAACTAGAATGTGTTTTGTTTTTTTCAATTGTTTGGAATTGCTGCCTAACTAATCATTTAAAACAGGTCAGGACACGCTATGTCTGTAACAAGTATACATACTGTCTAGCAGTGTTTACTTTAAACTGTTTTATAGGATGATCTGTATAACACAAATATTCGAATTTCTATCTTCCAGACAGGACTTTGCACTCTTTCACGTTTCTCTTGACATCACAAAACAATCTATTTGAAGAACGTACTTGCATGATGTTGTAGTCTGAAATAGTTTGTTATCTAAAAGCTGTTACACTGATGAGAACTAGGCAAAAGCCCTTAAGTGTTTGTTGACATTAAGTGTTTTGAACATTTGTTAGATAAAGCACGCAGTGGTGCGATTTTGAACAAGGGTCATATTATAAATAACTAATCTAGTAACTCGATGAAAAGTTTCAGCTTGACAAATTACGATAACAGCCGTATGAACGTAAATACACTGGAGTCTTAGTCAAATTAAATTTGAGAGACAGTGTGCATTATAAAACTTAGTATAGGTTATACATGTAGTCCATGTATTAAAGAATAGACAAATACAATGACCGAAACATTGGATATAAATATCAAATCTAATAATGAACAATAACCGACTGACATACATTACCAGGTGAAATTAAAAGTAACCATTAGCAACCTCAATATTGGTAAAGTTATGTAATCATTTATAATAGTTGAAATTACAACAGACTCCTGAATATTCTGACTAGTGTAAAGTAAGTTAAACAAACAGTTTGTTATAAATAAAGTATGTCCCAAGAACATAATCAAACCGCATCAAAAAGGTTCAATTGCGAATGTATCAACCTGTCAGAACTATTTAAAATTGTCAATATTTTGTTACAATGCTGATATAAAACAAGTATGTTTTAAGTAACAAATAACCTTCAAAACGAAAACATTATTGAAATGGAATAAAAGATGTACAAGTAGTTCAATTGGCAAGTATGAGTTATTGACTGATCATTTATTTTTAAAGTTTACGTTTTTACTATATTAACATGGCTCCTAAGCATCGCCAATCCATAGTTTGTGCTTATTGATCGGCCTAAAGTTAAAACCATATCTTGTTGCAAATGGGCTAAAGTTAAAACTTGAAATTGTCAAAAATATTTAAGCTCAGTCATTCGGACCTCGGAAAATATTTATCCTGTTGATCGACAAGCCATTCAAAAACTGTGTATTGCAAATTAGAAATAAATTAGTGTAAATCCAGGTCTTCTTCATATCTAGTTCTGACACTTTATTGAATATATCTGTTGTGTAATACAAGTCAAGTGTCGGGTACCCATTTTATTTTTGTATCTTGAGTTTTCTAACCTACTCGACCAGTTTTGTACATACTGATCTTTTAACACTTTGCATTAACCATGCATCATAGGAACATAATGCACATAGAAGATTTTTAACTAAATAGCACCAATTTGTTTATTAGGATTATCTTCACAGTCTTTTTTCATGTATGTCCTGAGTTGTTCTATAAGACCTCCTTTTGTGGTCACTGTTGTTCATAAAGCGTGCATCCGGTAATGACGAAACAATTTAGATTTCAATCAAAATGTAGGTCGAGAATAGTTTTAGTAACGAGTCTATGTATACTGTTTAATTTATTGCGAATACTGTTGATGTCCAATGAAACACACATAATAACATAATAGGATATTTATACCTGAATAAATTATCAAAGAAAAAACAATCAGCTACTATCTTGAACTAATACCAATCGTCAAGTTGCCGTAATAAAAACACTCCTCAAAATGTGTCTGGAAAATTGAAATTAGAACCTGTTTGGCAGATCCCAGGGAATCACTATTTCCAAGAGCAACTTGTCCTTCCAGTACTCGCTTTGCTGGTCTACCGAACGGATAAAATAAAGATTCATATGTTTCGTATAATCACTAATGACATACATGTATATGTATACACATAGTATTAGGAGAGGCAAACAAAACAAAACATAGAAATACATGTATACATATAGTGTCAGGAGAGACATAAAGCTCAGCATAAAAGCTCTCTCTCTCTCTCCTTGAGTTTATCCTATTTGAATCTGCGCAGTGTCGACAGGGTGTTGCAGGCGCAATCTCCATACCTCTAACCGCATATTTATGCCCCCCTTCGAAGAATGTGGGGTATATTGTTTTGCAGATGTCAGTTGGTCGGTCTGTCTGTCCGTAGAGCAATCCGTTTCCGGATGATAACTCAAGAACGCTTTTGCCTAGGATAATGAACGTTGATAGAGAGGTTGGTTATGACCAGCAGATGACCTCTATTGAATGAGATCAGCAGGATAAAGGTCAAGGTCACAGTGACCCGGAAATGTTCAACCGTTTCTGGACGATAACTTTAGAACGCCTTAGTCTAGGAATATGAAAGTTAATAGGGAGGTTGGTCATGACCAGCAGATGACCCCTATTGATTTTGAGGTCAGTAGGATAAAGGGCAAAGTCACAGTGACACGGAACAGTTAAACCGTTTCCGGACGATAACTTGAGAACACTTGGGCCTAGGATCATAAAAGTTGATAAGGAGGTTGGTCATGACCAGCAGATGACCCCTATTGATTTTGAGGTCAGTAGATGAAAGGTCAAGTTCACAGTGAAATGGAACAGTTAAACCATTTCCGGACGATAATTTGAGAAACACTTGGGCCTAGGATTACGAAACTTCATAGGGATGTTGATCATGACTGGCAGATGACCCGTATTGATTTTGAGGTCAAATGTCAAAAACAGTTAAACCATTTCCAGATGATAACTTGAGAATGATTGGGCCTAAGATGACGAAACTTAATAAGGAGGTTGATCATGACCAGCAGATGACCCCTATTGATTTTTGAGGTCAGTAGGTCAAAGGTCAGGGTCATGTTGACCCAGAACAGTAGAACAGTGCACAGTGACAAAATCATTTCTGCTCCTTATGCAAGTACTGAATGCATCAAGGTGGGCATTTCGTGTTCTACGAGCTCTTGTTCTTGTTGCTATGATTCTCTTTCATTTAAATGTCTTTGATGAAAATGACATATTTTCTCATTATTTTCTTTTCTTTCTTCAGTGAGTTATTGAAATACTACATGAAAGATATTTGGAAATTTCACACTGTAAAATCTTCGAGAAATCTTTCCATTGGTACGGAACTACAAATTGTAAATTCGATATAAGCACTATAAAGAGAAAATATATTTGGTTTGCATATAATCTCAAAATTTCTTTCACATATGAAGCCCACTGTTAAAATCGTGGATACAATTTGGTAACGGATAAGCAACAGAGATATCACACCTTGAAAGAGTTTACTGAAACAAACAAACAAACATTCTCTGACGTTTTCTATATATGTCTGGTTTAAGTTTTGTTGTCATTTCAGTTTCTTTAGAGTCAATGGTCCTCTTTATGCATTTAGGCATTATACTGGCATTTGAGTGATTTATGGACCAGACTATGCTTGCGTTCTGTGTCACAAGGCTCATTATATATCAAGGTAGACTATTGGCATTTAATCTTGTTCGTGCCTTATATTTCAAGTTAAAGCATACCAAAAGTTCCTTCTAGGGCACATCAATATAAATATAAAATGACCATCTTGTAAAATTTTGGTTGCAATGTCTGTTTTATACTGCCAAAAAAAATCAGGTAAGTATTTACGCTAGTTATTTAACATAAATTGTTAGATCCAACAACAAATTAAATCTGTTACCTCTTTCAGTAGAGTAAATACGGAAATAAGACATTGACCTGGTCAATCTATTATGATTCGATGTGTGAATTCGGTGCACATAATTAGAGGGTCACAATGGGGTTTGTTTTCACATATTAACCATGCATTTGAAGGTAACGATAATATTTGGTTGTTTACATTTAAATTTGCTGACATATGTCTATCTGGTGAATGAACATATTTTATGTTCAAGAGGAAATAAAAGAATCAATTAATCATCCTCGGGTTTAGTTTTGTGTAATCCATGGAGTCGCCTCAATTGAGAAAGAATAGTTTACGGAGTTTAATTGGCCAGCTTGTAATTACAACAGCTTTCGACATCGGTAGCTCAAACAAGTGTGACTTATTGAATTAAGATATTCCTTCTCAACAGAAGGAATAATAACAGGATACAAATTTCTTCCCAAAGAGAAGATGACAGAATGTGATTGCACATTCTCACATTCTTGATATTATCTTTAAACTTTACACAGTTTGATATTGTGAAATATCTTGGCAAGTCGGTCAGTCACATTTGAGAACAGTTTATGACATTTTCCATTTTTAGTATATTCTGTTAAAAAATCATTTAAGGAACAAAACGTTCCATTTTATACAGTTAGATACCTATTAGAAATGTAGGTATAATTATCTTTATGGATTTATTCTAATTACTCGCCTTGATACGAAAGTATTGAAAAAGTGGACTATTGCTTTTGATTTCAATAAAAATACTATTTTGCATTTGCATTTAATAGATATTGAAATATTTCAAAGATTTAAACCAAAGGGCAAGTTTTAAAACAGTAGAGCTCCGGAATTAATATATTTCTAATCTATCCTGCTCGCGCAACCAAGATAGATAAAGGGAGGTAATAATACTATTACCAACTTGCATTTATTATGAATTTCGACTTAATATATATTTGTCAATATAAAGATTTGACAAATATAATACAATAGTTCTTATATTGATATGATTTCTTAGGCAACGTATGTTTATTATATTTATAAAAAAAAGCTGAGAAATACTTCTGCCTTGTTTGGGCAACCAGGCTAGTAAATACCTCCAGTGAAATTTAAACATGTATGAAGCAGTCAATATAGACAATTAAATGTAAATGACGATTTGTTACATTTTCTACCAAATCAATTACTTGATCAAAGTCTGATTAACCACCTTAAGCAGTTGAAAAGTAAGAATATTTACTGATCAAGTACAAGAACGTGTCAACACAAACGTATCGCTTTGACCGAATGTAGAAAAAAATGCTAAAATTCTTCAGCCTTATAAACTTATTTCAAAAACGGTTTAAAATTTAGTTTCAAGTCTTACAATTTCAATTCGTATTTTACGTCGTTTTTGATATCGATGAAAGATAATTAAAAAAAAACACACAAGTCCTGTCTGAGGGCAGTATACACATGTATAAGATACATTGTCCTTGTACAAAGATGCTTATATTTCTTATTTTGCATAGCAAGGTAGGCTATAAAAAAGATTTGTTACTCTGTTCTTATTTCAAAAATTCAGGTAAGGAAACGGCTTTAAAAGACAATCACAATGTATATAAATATCTGGGTCAAATCAATTATAAGGTCAATTATATCTATCTGTGCCAGGAGCCTTGGTTTTGAGTTAGCGTATTTCCTTTCACAAACACCTTTTCTACATTTCAGAATACTTTTCAGTGACTTGTAACTGAAAGGTCGAATTGAGTCTAGTTCATATACCGCGGCATACCTTTTATAGCAAACAACTTTCATTTTGAAATAATCTCTGAGTTAATAAAGATAGGCTGACTGGGTTTTTGGCAGTCTCAATCCTCAGACGTTTTAGAGGAGTCTGAAAACATTTTATTTTAGTGATTTTTCTAAATTTGTTTTAGGAAAACAGTTGGGTGTTACAAATTGTGGGGTAATGTCAGCTATATGCTTATGCTTTCTCTTTAATTTTGATTTGGATTGATGGACCATTTTACGTCATACGGATATCTTTATTGTACGTGTAATCATCGAAATATATCGTCATGTCATTTATATGCTTTTTAACTAAACGTAACATTTTCTCAGGTTACACTTGGAATTTCTAATAAAAGTGCATTTAAGATAGATCTAGCAGTGACTTAACCTGCAACGTGCATTGTGGTTCTTTTTCAGCAAACATACATGTACATGTGCTGGTATACAATCCACTCCGTCTCATATTTATTCGGTGGCATCGAATACAAGACTGTATTATGCATACCATTATTGGTCTTACTAGACAACCCGTCTTTATATTTTTCCGTTACAGCTTCTTTTTGTTGTGGGCCTACTTTGCAAATGCGTGGCTCTGTGGCTGTGTTTGTGGTGCTCTGTGCTTCCGAGAATTTTATCTTTACTGATATACAGGTTTTGTTCGAAGACATAATAAATAAAAGGCGGAAAAATCGAACTATTCAATGGCTAAAACCAGTAGACAAAATAATTTAAAAAACGCAATTTGTAATATGATATTTCCTCTGTCGGTCAGAATTCCTATTTTTTTTTTCTTCAAAATAAATATTTGATCAGTTCTCATTAGTGGAAGCACAATATTGTTTTTAGTTTCCTTTCCTTCAGTGCCAAAATAAATTACAGCCGCCACTTCACGTTACTTGAATAGAACGATAATTTTTCCATACAGACTGTCTCGACTGATTCGTGGTTGCTCGGGTGAGAACGTGCAATTTCTGGTAATTTAAAGTTAATTATATATATTTACAGAAGGCTCATTGAATAACTGGGCTGGGTTGCTGGGAAAAATAATACTTAAAGACTTTTGAATAATCACCTTGAACTGACGAAAACATTAAGATGTAACAAAGTTTGAAAATACTTCTGAAAGAAAAGTTTATAAACTTTCAGTACATATTTGAACAAGTACTTATCAGCTCATTTAAGGAGCCGCGTTAACTTACATATTTACAAAAATAATACACCTTAAATTTCAGGAATGTATTGCAATTCTATAATGTCTCAGATGGACGTGTCTAAATACATTCTATATGTTTAACCTATTTCATATCAAAAGAAATATTAATGAAATCAAGATTTTTGTCCCTATATTGTATTGCCTTACCTACGTTGTTGTAATTGTCAGTGAATAATGAATCAAGCTTGGACAACCTCTGGTAAAATTCAGGTATCTCACCGGTGTCCATAGCTGGTGCAGTCGAGCTGACCCGTCAGATGTTCATCACGTCAGGTATGTAATGTAGCTATCGTAAATTTACAGTACACTCACAGTTGCTAAAAATAATACACATATTTAGTTTACACACATAAGACTAATGGACTATTATACATTTTCAATTGTCTGAGTATAAGTTTCCTTTGCCCCACTGGAGCATATGATTTAGTAAGATTACGTACTGAAAAATTAATTTAACACCAAACAATTTCAGTTTTTATATTAGAAATATTGAATATTTATCTCCCTTGATTGTAGATTGTGGGTAAGCTGTTACCATTGACTGAAGATTCTCCCGTACATTGGCTGAGCAGAGGAGATTATGAACAAGTGTTTTAGTAAATCACACGGTGGATGAGTATTTCTATTTTAAATATGTATATTATAATGAATTGCATTTATACGCATGCGTGTAAAGTGTTACGTGTTAGAACGACGGTGAAATGTAATGTTCAAGTCTAGGTATGGATATAAAATTACGTCGTGTTCTGTTCTGTTCTGTTCTGTTATGTACCTAGATAAAATTCTGGCAAAGAAAACGAGCTTTACAGCACAAACTGCACTTTAAAAAGTTGCACTGTGATTATTCTGATTTTCTAGTACAGTTCCTACGGATCTGTTTAGTTTATAATTATTAATCCCTCTCACAGTCCAGTCTAGAGCCATCAGCATATGTTTTGCCAAAAGGAATCAAGCTGGACGGATACAAATGACGTATGTCGATGTTGGACAATTGTTGATACTTGATACTTTAAAAAAAAATACATATTTGAACATTTAGACAGTGGCGGGAGGCAATTGATCATTCGCTTTTACACACACAATAAAATATCACAAAGTTTTAATAAAGGTAAGACATCGGGCCTTTGTATGACTTTACCGAATGAACTCTTTCCAAGCTGAATACAGCATTCTGTTCCCTTATCGGAAGCGACTGACAAATAATGGTATAATAAAAACAAAGAAAAGCCCTAAAATAACTTTGATAATTATCATCACTACAATGAACCCATATCAATATAATATTGACTTCTATAAAGAACACATTCGACCTAAACAAAAAGGTAACGACGGATATATATGACAATCCACTAGCTGCAGTGTCCTATAGGGATAATCAATTTTATTTTTCCCCTAGGAAAAGTGTGAAGCCAATGACACTAATTGCGGAAGTAGGACGCCATTACATAATGTCTGACGCAAAAGTGCACTTTCTTTAAAGCCAACGAACTGTTATATGTTTTATTTGTCATTACATTTAACCTCTTTGAATGTATGGTCAAAACAGCATCTTGTTATTTTTGCATTAGTGGGCACAATATAGAGCAATTCCGCGTGTTGTGTCTAGAAAAACTCCACGGGGACGCTATCTAACGAAACACAAGAGAAAACCTGCGAAAGAAAAATACATTTAGGGCATATGGCCTACATACAAAAGAAAACAACGCCAACTGTTGTAAACATCTGCAGTGCAAAACGACATCCTACGTGCGAACGTCGTTTCCCGTAATTATTATAAATATTGTTGTCATACACTAACTAGAAAATAGTACACATATTTTATTTCAATGCGGTCATTAATGTCAAATCAAATTCTGTCATATTATACAAATAAATAGTAATTGTGTTGTCATGCCAACCAAAATTCGAAAACACCCATGCAACATAAAACTATGGAGAATTACAGATAAAAGACTCGTGATGAAAAAATATATATGTTTAAGTTAGTTATCTTTCAGTAAAATAATTTCAAGCTGAATCCAAATATTCAAATGTCTGCTGTTAAGTTTGTGATATAATTTATTTCTCGCATAAATGAAATGAAATGTACGCTCTTGACGCCACGTTTCTAAATGCAATCGTCGACTTTCTCAGTTTTGATTATTTTGGCACTAATATATATTTTGTCGTGGAACGGCCCATTCATATTTATGTTCAAAATGTTAGCAAGTCATGTATAAAAACAAGTGTTTATAGATTTCATACTTTTAAGGATGTAAGATTCTTTCACAGCCTTGAGGTGCAAATGAGGATATCATGCTCAAGGGTAAGTGTTTAGGCGGTAACGAGGCTCTGTCCCAAGAGTCAGATATTCCCATCTGCACCTACAAATTTTCTTGTGCATGCCATATGCAACAAGTAATAGTGAAAATAACATCAAACGAATGACTTTCTTTAGAGCTCTATTTTCTTAGACAAAGCGCGGGAAATTAACGTCTGTAAACAGGAAAGGCATTTTAAAGGCAAATAACAAGCACAGTTTCGACCTTATACGCGAGACATTGCTGTTACGGAAATAATTAGTCCATTTATTTGCTAATACTGACAGCTTCTTAAAATATCATAAATGAAGATTATCCGAGGCAAAACCAAATAGCCGCCACAATTACCGTAACGTAAAAGTGCATGTAGTACAAGAGCTGTCGTAAGGCATTAAGAAAATAAAAGACACAAGCTTGAGTCTGACTTTACGTTTAAAGAAAATAAAAAGTAGTAGTATTCTCAATATGTCATTAACTCTCAAGTTTTTGTTTGAGCAGAACTAACAATGTATTTAAGTCGGGCCCTCACGGCTGGCTTCGAATCGCTTGTCCCTCGTTTTTGTTGGTGTTCATGTGAGAAAGCCATTCAGATGGCTTTTGGAAGGTAAGTTTCTGCAAGTTGAGAAATAATGCCCAGAGAGGCAGCTAGCATTGAATACTGGAAAGTCACCATTGGACATGCAAAACCGGCTGTGTGACGTAAAATTTAAATTACAATGTATCAAGGTCTGACTACTTACTAGTTGCTGTAAGTTCTTTGTGTTTCAGTACAATATACAAAATCGCCATTTAGTAACGCTGCAGAAACACCTGTTCCATTTTTGCTTAGCAACAGTTTTATTTTTCGTTCAGACATGTAATGCGCAAATACAATAACACATGTCAGTAACACTCCCATGTCTTTTTTCCGGCATAAATTTAAAGACGCCTACCAACCAGGCTTCAGTTATTATGATATGCAACTAATGGAACATGATAATTATCGCTAATGTTCGGTAAGTATAGATACTAACGGTACATGATAAGTTTTTGAGGCCCGCATAGAGACAAATGTTTCTCACTAGGCCTATTTGTAAATTAGTAGAAGGACATCGTACGATTTGATGGTATTTGGTCCTCATTTTCAACCATTAATATTTCAAAGAGTAGGCGCACAAGGGCAAAAAAGTGAATTAAATCTTGTAGTTTGATATGTCTCCAGTACACATTCATTGAATAACTCTTTGAGTTTCGATTATTAAAAGAAAAATAACAAGATTAAATTAGCAAGGGTTGATTTTTTATAAAATATTTTTGAGTACTTTTTTCATTTAGTAATGATTTAGGACTAAGTAATTACAATTTTAATACACATTTAATATATAGTTTAGCAGAAAATATGTTTTATTTAAGAGTTTAAGATAATTTTCAATAAAAACTGCACAGAAAAACATTAAATCCTAATAACTTATAGTCCACCCTGTATCATTGAAATCACCCATGCGTTTTCATATCAACCTTGATCACTCTGTTGTGTATAAATCAGGACATGTATAAACAGACGGTATGTTTCTACATGTAGTGGTCAATATCTAGACTGATTTACATATCAATCTGAGTACATTGTACATACCTGGGTTATTGTATTGTAAAATATTCTCAGGTAGCTTTTATGAAGTGACAAACCACTGAAATATTTTTATCATACTGAACCCATGTATTAGGCTTCTGTTTATAATGTGTGAAACATTCAATCAATGTACTTAAACTTAAGTATGGTTTTCTTTACAATGACCATATCCAAAAACTATAAGTGATTCCTGATCAGCATTTTAAGACATGTAAGCTTCAATGTCAACAGAATTTTACATGACATATATTACAGTACCTAACTAAGCAAAAACTAAAATAAATCAACATTTTTGCATTGATTTGTATCTGCAATGGTCTTTGATTTAAATGACCACAGAGTGTCCTTACATCACACACATATAGTAAAATGCATCCCAGTTTAGTGAGGCAATCGTGTATTTTATTGTATGGTTGAAAATAGAACATGTGGAGTAATGTTCAGAAGTCTGTTTAGTATCAGTGACCTTGACCTCAGTCCTATCAAAGATGAGAAGTCCTTCAATTGTACCTACATACCAACTTTCTGATATCCTTGAAGTGTCCAGGAACCATGAGAATGTTATTTAATGGTTAATATCGTGTGTAAAATATTTTCTTTGATAGAAACTCATCATACAAAAAAATGTATATGTGTCAATAATCATGGTACACCCTGTATGTGCATTTTTGGAAATAAAAGTATTTCCCCCCCCCCCCCCCCCCCCCCCCCCCAATGCATCAGAAAAATATTAACACATAATATTGTTTATTGATATATACACATATTCCATGAATGGCTTCTTGATGCACAGGGGGCAAAGTCATGCCATTTGAAAATGAAATTGTATATGAAATTTAAGGGGAAAGTACTCAGACAAAACGTTTCAAAGTCATTTTTTTACATTTTTTTTGTGAATGAACACATTGTGGCGTCGTTTTTATTCATTATCAAGGTCATATTTCTCTTTCCATAGAAGTTTAGTAGAAATTTTATTTTTAAGGTTACTTGAGGAGAATGGTAATTGAAATCACACAATGTCCTTTGTCTCAATTCAATTTAAGTTTAATATAGAACTGAAGAAATATGATTATATACAATTTTAATATTCAGTGTATTGTTTGTGACCACTTTTTTCATGTAAAAAAATGCAATAACACTGAATTATAACAAAAATACTATGCTTGCAGTGTCTCAAAATTGCGCGCTGGATTTACCCTGTGCCAATCGGTAAATCCACATTTTGAGAGTAAGCATGTTTTATTAAGTAGTGGTATAATTTGAATAGCCAGGATATAAATCTTTAAAGACCCACCACAGAATAATTGTAGTCTATTATGTTTCCGTGATGGTAATTATACATTGCCCGAAATATTGAGAAATATATAGTAAACATTGTTTCTATAGTTACAAATTAAAACTTTTTTTTTCAGGACAAGGCATGATTGTCTTTCTACACGTTTGATTGAATTAAATCAGTAGTATGCATAATAGTACTTAATGTATTTAGTTAAGTTTAAACCAACATTTGTTTTTTCTATTCTCCTGAGCGTATAGCGACTCAACTGTCCGTTTGTCCGTCCGTCCGTCCGTACGAACCAGATTGCCTACAGCCCACATCAATGACCCGATTTAGTTCATACTCGCACTCAACAAACCTTGTGGCAAGCCCTACAAACTGATTTATATATAGATGACCTTGACTTTCGTATGATCTTCACCTTTAAACCCTTACAGCAACATCTTTGGTCATACACTCGGGGAACGATTTTGCGTTTTGAAAATGCAGCTCCTTTTAAGCTGTGATTTTAAAATTTTAAATAATAATGGAAAAAGATCCGATGAATAAAAAGCTAAATCACTTGCAGATGAAGTTGTGAAAATACAATATTTCAGGAAGGACTTTAAACTGTCAATTCGTCATACATTATTATTGCTCTGTTATGGCTGTATAATCAGAATGATTTCTCGGCGTATTAAGCTCGTTTGCATGACCTAAAAATTAATTACCTTTGTCACGTTACTCAGTTTGCAAAACAGATTGCTTGTTAACGTATCAAAGGTTTCCTTAAGCTATATAGTGGAGCAGCTTAGTGAGAAAATCTAAGGAAATACTTCACTTGATGATACAAGTATGAAATTTACACTAAATGTTCATCATATGGCCCAGATTCAAAAATGATCGAGGGCCACCTAAAAATCATCCATTTTCAAGATGGCCTCCAAATTTCAAAATGGCTGCCAGAACTGAGGCATTTTTCATATAATCAGGATCTGTAAGTTTCTAAAATATCATATTTGTTGGGATATAACATGTTTTTTCCTATCAATTTGTTCCCATAAGCTGATAGTTTTATTTTTAATTTTGCCTTTTCCAAATATCGACCCATTTAAGAAGGTCGCCATCTTTAAAATGACCGCCAGATATTTAGATACGTTCTTATCACGGCCAAGTTTGAGTTTTCTACTTTCAGTGCTATAACCATCGACTATTGATTAGATCCTGGTCCCAGATAAACCTGAAAGCATATTATTATGATATTGGCCTGAAATAAGCTAATATGGTTTATATGGACGTCTCTTCTTTTCAATCTCTTCTCTGTTCTATCCTTCATTTCTTGCTTTGTTTCACTGAGAAACAGTCTCAAAATCATGGCAATACTGAACAATTGCTTATCAGCTGAAACAAAATCTTTGATTAAATGATATGTTTAATAATTCTATAGAATGAACTACAAACACTACAAGAGCACACTGATAAAGTTCATAATGTCATGTAACTCAGCATGGGGTTCAGTTACAACTTCAATATATGTATGAAGTCTACCAAATACTCTTTGATCCGCCCTCATGATGGTTGAAGGGTGGTTTCCGAATAGACGGAATGTGCCATCTCGGGAAAGCCGAGCCAAGGAGAACGGTGCTTCAGTCCTCCGGATGGTATACAGATCGCACAGAAGTTACATGTCACTGGATGAACAATCGTTCTAGGCGTAGGAATAACATAAAAAAAATCAAAACAAGTCGTATCCCATACAGCAACATGTTAAAATATATATTGAAGGCGGTAAAAGGATAGTCCCTTGTCCTTCAAATTATAATAGTACATACTTATTAACAGATACCAAATTTGAATATATTATTTTAAGTTTAAGTATATGTGCTTTTGTTTATGTTCTATTTCAAACTCTTGATAATGTCGAAAAGAATTTAATAGAAGACCTCCTAAACTATGGAATAGCTTTCTTAGATGCGTTGAAAATAAAACTAAACTATTTAGTTTTTGTGCGGATAAAACAAGACGTATCACTAATGGTGACGAATACCCCCAGACATCAGCTTATTGTCAGAGGAACAGGGTTATTGAAAATATGATATATTGCTTTGATTATTGTACAGGGAGAAAATGTACAAAGACGCACAAAAAATGTTGTGCAAAACTGTATAAGATCTCCAAACTTCACTGCTGTACCTTAAAAAGAAGAAAGTAGGTCAAGATCAAGGTCACTGAAAGTCAGTTTTGAAATGTTTGTTCAAAACTGTACAAGTGGTTCGAATTTTATGGCAATATCTTAAAAAAGAAGAAATTAAGTTAGTAGGTCAAGGTCATGGTCAAGGGACCATGTAATCTGCTTTTTAATCTTGTCTTTTGGCAGTTTCTGTGATATGCGGGCTCCATAACCACAAATCAAATCAAGCCTGCAACATTTTCGTTTATGTCGTGTTTGGAGACCTGTTGGTTTCCACTTTTTTATTTTATTATATCACCAAGGGTCATCAACTAGTTATACTTAACATATAAAGTATGTTAAAAAATCCAATGTAACTCTGTTCGTATTTGAAACAAATAAAGGGCCACAACTTAGTCAAAAATCACTCATACGGAACGTGTTTCGCACATGCATAACTACACTTGGTACCAATGATAAAAGTAATAACAAGGTGTGATAAAATTCTAGCATACAATGACTGATAAGAAGCGCGGATATTTTTTTTCCATATACATAATTTATATAGAAAAAAATAATAAAGGGCTATAACTATGTGAAAAATATTTCAAATTGAACTTGCTTTGCACATGTACAACTTGACTTGGTACCAATGATAATTGCAAGGTTTGATAAAAGTCTCGCATATGATGACCGAGAAAGAGCGCGGACAATACTTTCCCATATACATATAAAGAAAGAAAAATAAAAGGCCATAATTAAGTGAAAAATCATCCAAATGGAACCCGCTTCGCACATGCACAACTTGGCTTTGTACTGATAATAATTACAAGGTTTGATTGAAAACTGGCAAATAATTGCTGAGAAATAGCGCAGACAAATTCCATTTACAGACGGACGGACCGGAATCCAGAATAGCCCCTAGATATCTCGGGGTATAATGATAACTCTGCAAACCAATAAAATGATCATAGCAACAAAAGGTGCCGATATTGTTTGCAATTTAGATATAAACAGAAATGCGCTTGCTCCATGTAATCACGAAGAAGCCGATAATCGTATATTTGTTCATGCAAAGCATGCCTCATTGACAGGAAGCCGAACAATTACAATTATTAGTTAGTTCTTGCTATGGCAGTGTACTGATGTTTTGTGGCTTGCTTACTTGGTCCTCACTTCAAGGCATTGCCATTGTTTCTTGCTTTTACCGGTTGCGACACTGTTTCTGCATTTGTCAGTAAGGGCAAGAAATCTGCATTGCAGGAATGGAATGTTTGTGAAACAGCTACAGTTCAAAGTATTTCATAGTCTCAGTGTTGCCAAATACACAATAACTGAGAAGGAAATGGATACACGACATGCAAGATGGATGAAGCTCGACTTGATTTGTTTGCCCGGAAACAAAGAGCGTATAATGCGATTCCACCAACAAAAGGTGCTCTGAAACAATTCATCAAACGACCAATCTTTCAGGCAGGTCATGTCTGGGGTAAAGCAGCTGTTACCATGAAGCAACTGCCGCCTCCGTCAAACTGGGGATGGCTGAAGCAGAACAATGTGTGGATCCCTTATTGGATAGAATTGTCGGTTATAGCTGAATGCTTCCAGGTCATTCAAAAGTGTGGCTGCAAAAGGACTTCCTGTACTGGAAATTGCAAGTGCCACCGCTTAGTTCTGTAATGCACAGCAATTTGATGTTGCAACTGTTAAGAAAATGACTAAATGCAGTATATGCATATTTTTCTTTTTTGTTTCGGTTAGAACACGATTTGTATAGTTTCATGGTTTGCATTATAAGAAAATGTTGCTCTTGACTGTGCAAGTGCTCATGCTGTCCTATTTCTTTTAGATCCCCTCGAGGTTTATAAGACGCATTTTTTAACGATGTTAATTTATTGCATTGAATGTAATCTGAGTGTAATGTATATAAAATTTATATTGGTTGGTGTGCTTCAGATTTTACCATTGTTCGAAAACAAAACTGCAAGTTATAAAACCTTAAGTGTTGAGATGTATAAAGCCATGAGCTTAGTCATACAAAATTGATTACAAATTAAAAGGATATGAATATTACAGATTGGTATTCTGTTCTAAACTGAAACGAAATTGTATAAATAAAAACAAGGGACTGCGTTTAATAAACGAGGTCAAGGTCAAACTGAGGTCAAGTAATGTTTGAAGATGAGGAATGGTTACAGTTTACATCTGTATTAGTATCAATTCATTCTTGTATGGGGTATTGATGTTAGACGAAACGGTCCCATTTGGTTAACCAAGAGATGGCCCATATAAAGCAACCTAAGTCCAAAATGAGGTCAAGGTCAAGGTCAAACTGAGGTCATGTGATGTCTGAAGATGAGGAGTGGTCACAGGTTACATCTTCATTAGTATCAAGTCATTCTAGTAAGGGGTATTGATACAAGACGAAACGGTCCCATTTGGTTAACCTCGTATGGACGGACGGACGGACGAACGAACAAACGGACGGACGGACAGATCAATCACTATATGCCTCCCGCATCAGTAGATGCTGGGGGCATAAAAATGCTATCGTTTTAATGTATTACATGCTTGCCTCAAATAAAGTACTGAAAAGTAAATACAAAATGGCGGCCATTTTGTTTTTTCGGCGGCCATCTTGTAAACGACATTATTTCAAGTGGCCCTTGATCTTATGTTAAAGCGCATGCCAGGTAGTTACTGTCCTGTAAATTTGATGCTTGTATCATCAACTGAAGTATTTTTGCAATATCCTGCTCCACTAATACGAAAGATTTATTCAACAGACTTGCTTATCGAATGAAAGCGTTTGTTTTTCTCTCTCTGTCTTGTGCAACGCTGAATGAAATGACAAAGCGACACTGTGTACAGTTTTTAAATTACATGTCAGTCAAAGGGGTTCGACACGTGTTGGTTTTATATGGCATAGTAAGCGACAGGATGCAAAAAAAATGTGTCATCTGATATATGATTGAGATGACAGTTAATTTTATTAATTTGTCAGTTACTAATATGACAAGGACAATCATGACAAAATGTTTATTTGATACTGGCCACCGGCCCATAACAATATAATGCAATAAAGAAAGACATTTTAGAGAAAAGTACAGGTACACGAAAGATAGCTATAGTATATATTATTACCTATACACATGTATATTATCAGCAAATATTAACATAGATGTTTGCATCTTTCCAAAACATTACATATCAACTTATGACATTCAAATATAAGCCTAATTCCTCATTAAGTGTTAAAATGTAACAGAACATACTATTTGAATATTTTTACTTCTACACAAGAAATAATAATGTATTAACTATATGCTAAATTAACTGTTTTTATTACTAGACTTGTTTTTTCACTGATGAAAATGAATATAGGCTAATTATTATTTCAACAATAGCAATAAATTGAAACAAATGAAACTCATACAGGATGTGTTATTGCACATATATTTTTAGTCTCCATTAATTTCCAAAAATGAACGAAAACCTCAGATGCAACCTTTGGAATTTTTTTCAGATGAGATCAAATTTATCATATTCATGTAATACATACATAAACATATGGTATTTCTAAGAATATGTCAACTTTATTTTATTACATTATATCGTATGGTTATGGCACTTAATAATCTATATTTGTAATTTCATTTTGTATGTATGCTTGTATATGGAATTGTCTATTGTTTATGGATAACATGGTGTAATAGCCATATTTCATATCTTGTAACTGGATGGTAATATTTAAATGAAATTTGGTCACTTTAAAGACATTCAAAATCAAAAACTTTTCATCGAGAGATTTTTCAAATTTTATAATTTTTTTGGGAGATAATCGGTATTGAAGTTAACATTGATGCCTATGGGAAATATATAATTTCTTTGATTATGAGAATCTGAACTTGAGTTTCGAGAAAATTTTGTGGTAGAAAGCTGCATTATATGATTCTGATACAAATATCAAAAAGAAATCTAAAATTCTCCGTAGGGAAAAGGAGGAAAAAAATTTTTTCTAGTTTTCAGGGGAGATAACTCATGAAAAACCAAAATTATCAGGGGAGGTAATTTAAAGGAAATTTTTGAGAACTTCTGTCACTATATACCTAGTCAATCTGCACCTTATTTCTATCGTTTGGTATTTTTAAAACTTACATTATCAAGTTGTATGTACGCTTTTGGTGAAATTGAGGCCTATTACACCATGTTATCCTTAATACATTGTCAATTTGTAATATTTCACAAATATAAAAGGATAGCATACTACATTAAAATGTAGAAATAACACAATTTACATATTTTTTTTTTTTGTCTTTTAATATAAACTTTTGCTTAACATAAGATTCTTCATAATTGGAATATTAAAATATATAATTTAATAATTGTTCAAAAATATTGCATAAACACTAAAATTCAGTATTATTGTCATTGTTTTTGCTTAGTCTCTAAAGATTACATTATCATAATACATTCCATATCTTGCCCTACTGAAATTAAAATCATTTAAGCCTTTAAATAGATGAAAACATCATAGGTACCGTACCAATGGTATTTCTGTCTCCCAAAGATGACAATAAACAATCGGTTTTGCCAATCTGTTTGATAAAACAGAAGAAAATGTAATGTGTACAATTTCATATCTTGTAATCATGAAAGGTATACTTAACACATATTTACATTCATAAAGTTATCATTAGTCAAATCAGTTGCTATGTATATCATTCAGCATCATAAACAAAAATAGAATCAACAAAAAATATTTTATATATAATTACAAACTTGCTTTTCGTTTAAGAAAATCATGGTTTATGAATATTGCCAAAATATTTAACAATATTTCAGACCTTGTGCTCATAAGAATATTAAATTTATGTACAGTTGGATTAATGTAATATTTTGCTGGTAAATACTGCCGTCTTATATCATCGTATAAAGGGCATACCATAATAAAATTGTACAAATGGATTCTGTTTCAACTGTCATCTGGTATATCTTATATATACATATACATTTATCTTGCTGTATTATTATACCGCCCTTGTTCTATTTCTAAGTTGTGCGAGGATGTACGTATTTTTCTAACACATTCCTAAATTTACGTATTGTAATTACAGATAAGTACTATTCATGTTTAAAGTCATACTTTAATCAAACAATAAGTCGATTACTTAGAGCTGTTATTTATATGACTATTCCAATTTTGTCTGTATTGGTCACAAAACCGATTAACAAATGACTTGATAAACATTGTTTCAATGGTAACTGACTGTTGGTTACAACTATATCCAAATCCATTAACATTTGACAGATCTTTAATACCGGTAGCCCATGTTGTTTTACCCATCTCGTCAAATACTAACCATCATATTAATAATATAAAAAAATTTACAAGTCTATAATTTTGCATTTTTAGTATTTTCAACGAATATTTCATACAGCGTTTGGCTGCTGCAATTAACATTGGGTAACGACCACAGTCTCCTAATACAGTTGCGTTTGAAGTGTTTTGTTTAACGCACATATATCTCTTACATGCATAGTTGTGAACAATTTCTAGAGAATTGCGTTCTTTTGCATCCCATAGTTTTGCCCCGTATAGCACTGGTGCCACTTTAGTATCAAATATATTGAAGAAAACATATTTTGGTAAAGGACCATAACTATAATGTTTTGACAATAATGTAATTTGAACTCTTTTTCCTTTCAGTGGTTGTTCTTCTGCCATTCGGTTTAATGATAATTGCTTAGTCAATGTTACACCCACATAAGAAAAACTAGACACCACTTCTAACCGCTTATTATCATCATGTTGTGACAGTTAACCATCATTTTTAAATACAGAAATTTTTGTTTTATCAATGTTAACATTGAGACCTGTTTCCATGCAATACTGTTTTAATACATTCAATAATTTCTGTAATCCTGACACTGTATCGTTAATCAATGCCAAATCATCAGCGAATAGGAGTGATAAAAGTTCCGTTGAATCTAATAAATGAATGCATATTGTAAAATTCGAAACATTTGGCATATATCTGGAGGTGACATAATTTTGGGTGTTTTTAACTAATTTATTCTTCTTCAGTTCTGAAATCATGCTGCTTCATTATTCTCACAAAAATATACAAACAAATTAAGAAATACAGACAAGCAGGGCGAAACGAACGAGTGAGGGAACAAATTGGGACACCGCCTTGGAATGGCCATTGGCAAAAACATGACTTGGGAGTTCAAACCGGTTAATGCCGTGCACTTAACTTAACATATCAAGTCCTGTCCCTTAAATGTTTAACCAAATCTACATTGTTAATTATATCAAAAGCTTTTTCAGCAATCATTATTACTGGAGCGTATGTACTTCCTGCAGTTATTGTAGACAGTACAGAAGCGTCTACTACTCTTAAATCTTTTACTCCTTTCACACGAAGCTTTGAGTCAACAACAGCTGTCGGGTCATCATCAGCACCCATTTTACACGTTCCTGAAGGATGATAATTAGTCACTGCAAGATGGCGGATAAAGCATTCCCAGTATGAATCAGACCGAAAATCATGCTGCGAGCAAAACGACTTTCTCATTTCGTTGATATCGGTACCAAGCCCCTGCATAGTTTTCGTATTTATAAATTTCTCCCAAATTCTAACTCCTTCTATCAAATCATCGATATCTTTTCTATTGGTAAGATACTGTGGATCAATTAAAGGAGAATCTAATGGATGTCCAGTGCGCAAACGCAGACTGCCTACACTTCTAGGTTGTATCAGATTCAACGAAAAGCTAATTCCTTCAGTATTACCATTTTCCGCGAGGTATTCTTCAGCAATGATATCTTTAATATTCCATATATTGGTACTGATAAACTTGCTTTTTATCATGGCTTGTAAATTAGGCGATACTTTCTCTTGCTTTTCTTTTCCCGTGTAGAAAAATGCCGAAGCTTCCACTCCAGTAGAACTATAAGGTCCTTTACCAAAAAGCTTGTATTTATATCTGGACCATAGACCGTCAAGAAAATTGTCTGTTAAACTCAGGGTTTTATTTATTTTACTAAATAGCATAACTGACAAATGATCTTGCAAATTGTCTCCAACAGGTAAATCGATTTCCACAGGAATATCTAGAGACTGTAGATGTTCTTTCGGTCCGATTCCAGACAGCATGAGCAGCTGTGGAGAATTAATTGCTCCAGCTGTTAAAATCACTTCCTTTCTGGCTTTGACATAAGATGTTTGCCCCTTGCGTACATAATATACTCCACGTGCCCTTTTATCCTTTATGTCAATTTTGGTAGCCATTGTTTCAATAACTATGTCAAGGTTTACCTTCTTTCCAGGCTGACCCAGGTAAAGAACCCCTGTGGAACCTCTTACGCCTGTTTTGGTGGTTATTTGTACCTTATTAAAACCTATTTGATCCGGACCATTGTAATCAGTTATGATATAACCTAGTTCCTGACCAGCTTGTAAATAAAGCTCTGATAGCGGGGTAGCCTCCCCAGAGGACACTGTCAGAAGTCCACCAGAACGATGATAAGGTGACAATTTGAGCTGGTCGATCTGAATGTCCTCAGACTTTAAGAAGTACGGAAAGACATCGTCATAACTCCAGCCTGTGCATCCGTCTGCTGCCCAAGAATCGTAATCGTATCGGCTGCCACGTGCATAATACATGGTGTTTATCATACTTGTTCCTCCTAGAACTTTTCCACGTGGCCAAAATGATTTATTTTCTTTCAATCCAAGACATGATTCTTTCTGAGGTACTGTGTAGTACCTCCAGTCATGTTTGGTATTTTGAAGCCCTGGCAAATGAAATGGAATATGAAATAATGGATTCTCATCGTAAAACCCTCCTGCTTCAATAACAAGAACACTTGATTTTCCATCCTCAGAAAGTCTCGCTGCCAGTACAGACCCGGCCGACCCACCACCGACTACTAAGTAGTCATATTCGTCCTTGACCGTTGTGGAGATTATCTGCCTGTGCTTGGTGAAGGCGTTGTCGCTGGAGAAAAGACAAAACTTTACCAAAGCAATAAATAGCACTATGACAGCTTGTTTTGCCAATGCAGAAATTCCCCTATGTTCTGAAATAACAAGAATATATTTCTGTAATGATGAGCGATGTATATAGCTTCCAAACGAAGAGAAAAATAATTTCATCAATTAAAATATGGACGTAAATGTTAATGTCCTCTTTTATAAATAATAAAATCAATTTAATTTTAATACTATTATAGATAATAAGCCGTAATACAAACGAAAGCAAATACTTTTTTTAATGTGTAAGGAATTGTCAGTACTGCAATTAAGAATTATAGTTGCAATGATTGTAGAAAACAACGCTCCTGCGTGATTGGTTCATGCCTTGAAGAAACACATAATTATGTCTTTAAACTTCTAACACAGACAGATAAAATTGATGTGAATGAATGATAGATTAAATCAATATAATAGAAAGACGATACAAGTTTACATATTAATATACACGGCAAATGTTTAAATCGGAAATACCACTAAGAGCCTAGCGTGTCGTGTTACAATGTTGTTCTTTGTACAGAGTGATTGTTGTGCATAAACCATACTAAATTACCAGAAAACAGTCCCATTTTCTATACTGAATGCCTCTATTTCAAATCACATATAAATTCGAAGCATTCTTGAATACTTCAAGCGTTTCTATAATAGTTTTTATGTATATACAATATTCAAGTTTGCTAAAATAAACAAAATCAAAACAATTTTCAATTATTCTACTTGCCTTTGAAAACAAAATAGCTGTCTATAAGTTTCCATGAGGAACTATCCGCCATTATCAACACAAGATATGTATTTTCATACACAATGTAAACAAAATAGATTAAGCGAAATTGAGATGTATTTAATGCTCTGATAAATATGTTTTAAAACACGACATGTATACGGTTCAGTAATCATTATCAGTTTGCTAAATGTTAAACGATCGTTACTTAGTATACACGGCAACATGTCATTTAAACCGTAACATCAATACCGTATAAAATATTATACTATTGACAGTGTAACATAGACATATTTAATTGTACTTATATAATTGAACAAAACATGTAAAATACAAATGTATATTGGACTACTTAATAGTTCGTGTTTAAAGATATACGGAACATTTATTTTTACCACATGCTAGTTTATGTCTTCTATTCACACTTTGTGATTATAAACAACGCAGCTTAGAAGTACAACAAGAGAAGTCAACATGAATACTTTCATAACCGTTGAAATGGCAGTGCAGAGTTTAGACTAACTGAAAGAATGGTCGGAACAATTTACATATGTCTGAGTCGACGGAACTGAAGCATCCATAGTAAGATTTTAGTGTCTATGATGACGTTCTCATAGGCAATAATATATACGTAATTTATTCAATATTTGTGTGACAGAGAACGTGACACAAGCAGGTGGTAATACAAAAAAAGAGCCGAATTCGCCCAGAAACTAATGTCCCTCCTAATTTTTGTAATAAGGAAATTCAGTCATATGCATATTATAAGATATAACATATTGATAGAAACCGATTTGCTTCAAACCTTTCTTACGTTTGCCCCAGACAAGGAAAAATAAAAAAATGGGGGAAGGGGAGTTTTTTGTATATTCACATGGAATGATAATAGTTCTTACAAACGTCTTATATTCTCAATGCTCTTTACTATTGCGTTTTATATCAACTAAATTCTTCAATAGTTTAGAGATGTGTTCGAACAAAAATAGTATAATATAACAAGGTTAGCTGTTCTTAAAAGCTAGTCATTGCCCATTAATAATCCTATTGTTCAACTGATGCTTAAAATGAGGCTGAAACATTTGTAAAGTGCATATACTGGCATACAATGGACCGGTTAATATGCAAAAAGGGAAACAACATTCACTTAGAAAGAGCCTCTATGGGTAGCTGGTTCTCAGCTGTACAATGTATTTACGATTGCTCGCACAGAAAGCCAGTTAAAAACGTCTCAATGGCATTTAGAGCTTCGGTCTTTTTCGGTTGATTTTTAAAACAAAATTCCTACCGTAATACCGACCGGAATAAAGGGATGTACTAGTTCATCCGACATTGGACAACCGGTATCCTCTCTCTTTGTGTGGCATATGAACTAAACCCGTTGAGCACTTTTTTGGCGGTCTTTAAGAGAAGTAAACCGTATGAATAATTGATTAAATGAGACATAGTAGAATTCTTAGTTCTCAAACTCTGCAGTTTTTTTGTTTTTTTTCTTAATGTTCTCTGTTTTTTATAGAAATTAATTGTATATTTTTACTCTAGCATCTTTAGACGTGAGTCGCAGAAAAGTAAATTTATTCAAGGAAAATAATGGTAAAAGTAAGATTGTCGAGTTCTGATTTTTATGCACAGCACTTCCTCCTTAATTCTTCTGCCATTATTACATTATTAAAGTTTCATCAAAATTTGTTTAGTAGTTCTGCAGTTTTCACCCAGACGCGTTGACAAAGAATAATAAAACTGTAAATATACTGAGATTTTCAAGAAATGTCACTCACACATATACAAAGATCAAAAGATCACTGCATTAATGGCTTAGAGTTTTAAAAATAAAATAGTTTGTGCTTGTTACAAAAATGTACAAAGGATCAAATTAAAAGACATTATATCAGAATCTTACAGCAACAAACAGAACTGACAATAGACAAAAAAATGTACCAATAGATACAAAACAAAATAGAAAAGATAATACAATAAAAAATGTTTATTCAATGGAAGGCGATGATATTTTTTTCACAAACGTTAATTCAATTTTCTTGATACATTGGTAAGCTACTTTATTTGCCATAGTAATCCAATCTGCTCCTGATTTACACAAAACTATTTGTCGGATACGAACATGTCTGATACAAAACAAAAATGGCGTAAAATATTATCGTATGTTTCTTAAAAATATCATTTTTTGTAGTTTTTATTCCGTTTCCTGTTTTCCATTTCGCTGATAGTACTTGGGTTGTGTTGTCCTTCAGTAACGACAGCTTTTCATCTTCACTCTGAATATAAAGAGAATAACCAAACTTATAAATAGGAACTGAAAGCAGCTCATGAAAGTTTGAAACTTTCGTTTTAAAAACGCTTAAATTTCATTTTCCTGTAGCATTGTCAAATATGCGTAGATTGCAAGGAATCATAAATCGTCATTCTTCAGTTTTCTGTGGCTCAGCAAATTTTTAGCAATCTGTATGTATATAGGCAAAGTTGTGGTAAACTGAATACTTGTCAATCCTAAGTTACAGACTTTAAACGTCGATGAATACGGCCTTTGCCAGTAATTTAAAATCATGCAATAATTGGAACAAAAATCATATCAGAACACACTACAAAAGGGTTATTATTATAACAAGCTTGAAAAGGGATGCTGTAGTCGGCTCGAGTGTGCTTTGCCAGGACGGATCACACGAGAAGCGCAAGCAAAATCCACGAGAACAGAATACAACATTCCAGATCAAGCTACTCTTACAATGACCCTTTTATTATATACCTCCACCTTTTTGTTTGTTGTTTTGTTACTGAACGAAATCTTTAATGTTTATCGATGTTATTTTAAATTAGTGTAATTTTTGTGCGCGCCATTTATAGAACTGTTTCAGGTCATGCATTTCAAGCAAAGCAACATACAATAGAAAAGGTACAATACTGATTTTTTTCTGTCTGTTATTATTTACTCGTGAAAATTTTAATACAAGTCGTTTTTTACAGAAATTATTTAAGAAATGAAATTTTTTTTCGGTGTTCATGCGAAATGAACGACAGAATATGATCGACAAATCCATAAACCGCGCTAGCGATTCATGTTTAATTTGCCGATCCTATTCTGTCGTTAACTTCACAAAACATCGAAAAAAAGTTTCATTTCTTATATTTACATTATATTTCCTTTCCATTGTAAACAAGATTAAATTATAAATTGCACACATTTTATTGCATTTAACATTGGAACCAGCTTCCCGGCCATTCTGCTCACCAGACGGAACAACTGCGACGTCATCTTAGGAACGTTCTGGACGTCGTCAAAACAGCGACCTGTTATCACTAAGCAGCGTTGTAGTAACTTTCGCGCCTTTCCTTTTGCTGTTCATACGAAATGGACGAAAAGAATAGGGCGAATGTAAATATATATATAGGTACATGTATATAATAAAATGATTTATATGTCCAGTGTTATATAGGATTTGAATTCATTAGAAACGTATGTTAAGCCCATAAGAATTAACTGCATAAAAGTCATTTGCGTATTACAAAAAGAATAAAACGATTAATAGTTTTTCTTCAAGCCCAAAAATAAGATAAAAAGGGACATATTTGATGGTTCGATCACTGCTCAAGTGTGAAATTGTGTGAAATAAGGTGAGACATTTTTCTCCCATCTTCTACAAAATGAAAGGAGGGAGTGGATTTTGTCTTGCAGCTTGCCTAGGCGTACCGTTACAAGGTATGCTCTTGATGTATTTCATTAAGACGAGTTATTGAGTACATCGATATACTGATAATCGCGAATTGACTCTACTTATACAGTGTGGTAGTTTGCCAGTGTAATAGGCCGTCAAACCTACCCTTTTCGCTTGTAGATCAGTGAAATGTTCTTATTCTATTTTTATCTTGAAACTTGTAAATCAAGTCTCGTGTGCATTCAGTTGTTCTTATTACATTTAATTTCATTGGATCGCACACGTGTAACATCCAATGATATCTATTTTTGTTACAAAATTACTCAATGGTCTTTTTTTCTACGGACATTGCCGAACATTTATTATGTTAGGTTGCTAAGTATTACAACCAATGATTTGATGTCTGTGTTTATTCCACGATAATTAGGCGGTAAAACTGCCTAGATGTGGTCTGTTTCTGGTTGTCTTGGGAAGGAGTTGGACGCTGCGTTAAGGGGTGTTTCACTCACTTGTATCGTTTTGTTTTTGTTCTTGTTGGCCGACACAAATATAGGTCATATGGCGACTTTTCCAGCTTTGATGATGGAGGATGACCCCAGGTGCCCCTCCATGCATTATTTCATAGCGGGCGGGCACCTGGGTAGAACCACTGACCTTCCGTAAACCATCCAGGCTTCCTCACATGTAGAATTCAACGCCCCGAGTGAGGCTCTTAACCACTCTATTTTGTATCATATGGATTTATGTACTTAATTTTGTTGTTGTTTTTTGTGGGGGGGGGGGGGGTTGTTGTCTTTGTTTTTGTTTCTTGTAATTAATGCATTAAATAAAATTGTAAATTTTAATTAGTATAGTTTGTTTCTGTTTGTTGTCTGTGTGAAACTCATCCCTAGTCGGGATTCAAACTCACTTCCGCCCGTTACAGTCAGTTATGTTGGAACTTATCTAACACATAATTTACACTGCCTTGACTCACTAGTTGAAAATAGGGTAAGTGTCACTCGTTTAAACCCAGTTTCCCTTAAATAAGCAAATATGTATAGTTTTCTTCACTCCATTTTTTACCAAGAAAGACGGCTTTATTCATGCTGTAAGACTAAAAGTAAACGTTGAATTTAACAAGAATTTTTAAACGAACACAGCTGTCTTCTTTTTTCAAAAAGTTGTAATGTTCTTCAATTTTGATATCGAAGGCGCATGTTGAAATGAATAATGATAGTTGATTGTTCATTTTCAGTATCCCATTAGGCGAAAAAGCCCCTCAAGACAATGGCAAGACAACATATACATACAATCTTAACTAAGTGCGGAGATGATTAAAAATGCATTGCATGCAAATATCCTTATTGAATATCAGTTACTATCAAATTAAACACATTAGAATTATAAATCCACGCGTTTTACAAACAACAATATATGGTATATGAGAAAAGTTAAAGCAAGATTTGTATGAAGTGCACTTTTTTAAATACTTTCTTTCAAATATTTGAAATATGAGTAATAAATGATTACTGCAGTGCATATTAATTGTCTCTCTATATATTGATCTTTTCGGATCAATAATATCCTAAACGTACGCGTACCCGGTAGAGGTATAAAATTACGTCTCTTAGACTAATTGATTACTTGACCAGAATAGTTTACTAGCAATTAATCATACTTTATTGCCGATGTTGTAACTGTGTTGTTTTTGCTGTTATTAGAATAATGAAAAATGTAACTCGGCTGAAATTCAGCCCAATTTATACGTGGTTGCAGTAATGTCCGGAAAACTGTTAGGTGATTCCATGGTAGGGCCTGGTGGAAGCCAAAACAAGAAAAATGATCCAGAATTAATTGGAGCTTCAAATGAAAGCACTATCAATATTAACAACATTGAATGTTCGGCTCTTTTGGATACAGGATCATGCATCTCAATCATTAGTCAGACATTTTATGAGAAACAGTTGGCAGACTTAGAATTTCATAGAATATGCGGACGGCAACCATCTACCGTACTTAGGGTTTATAGGAGCTGGCTTAACATCCGATGGAATACTTGAACTCAACATTAAGCCATGTTTTTCCTTGTTGTACCAGATACGCCATACAATTCAAATACACAAATACTATTTAGAATTAACATTCTGAAACAACTGACATCAATTTACAAAGAGACATTTGAAGAACAATTTGTCCAGAAGGCATCTTTAAAGACCCCGTAGTACCTGGCATTCAAATGTGTAAAATTAAGGGAAAAGGAACTGAAAAAGACTAAGGACAACTTGCCATTGCACGCTTAGCTGAATTTCGAAATTTAACTTAAGGGCCAAACCAGTCGGTGAATGTGAAAGGTTATATTGACAAAAAATGGACTACCATCCAACTTGTCCTATTCTTCAGCCAACAATTATTTTCCTTGCCTGATTTTGTTGACATCACACCAACTGTAACAAACTATAAATACAAATCTAATGGAGAAGTCATAGTGAACTTATCAAATCTCACCAAAAACCATCTTATGTGAAGGAAGAACAGAAATTAGATACAGATAAAGTAGGAAAACACAGTGAATTCAGTTAACCTATTCCTAGACCAAGACCAATACCGAGTGAGTAAGTGAGTTGGGTTTTATGGTGAATCGACACAACATGGTCATATATCGCCGAGGAGACCAATACCGAGGAAGAGAACTTCACTTAATGGTCGAGTTGCAGCGACTTCTAAACCGGCCGGTTTCGATAAAAAAAAATTGCAAAATAGATATGGAAAGAGAAAGAAAAGATTGTGACATCATAGATTCAGAATTGATTCAGGAGGGTATGTTGCACATACATACTATGAAAGGGACACCCTTAGACCTGGTCAGAAAAGGGATATAGATATGGAGATAAGAGAAACTGATAAAGAGACTGTTCAAACAGAGGAGGGAACAGAAAGAACTGAAAACAAAAACAACTGTTGACACTAATAGTGACACAGAACGAGAAGATACATATTGAGATACCTCTGATGATGGCACAGAAAAGAATGAAGCAGCAGTACCCACATTGATACGTTCATCAAAACCAAAGAAGCCGTCAGATTGGATGGTTGACTACCTTGTAGGACAACAGACAGGAAAAAAGTCAGAGAACACAGACATCAAACTAACAGCACTAAGCAAAATTGTGTAATCAGCTCTGCTAGATACTTTGGAACCTGATTTAGTATACATAAGCATACAGGCTTTTCTTAAATGAGTTTGTCATTTTAACTACTTTATGATTTGCTATTGATTTGCTATTGTAACGTCTGTCATTGTTAGTTTCTGTTACTGTACACTAAACCTATGTATGACTCACTTCGTATACTTAGATGACATTGAAGTGAGCTTTATAGCAAGTTTTGTACTTAGCTGTATATTATACAAATCTATAGTTTTTGTACTAATTAATGATTTTAATTTACGCAATCTAGTTTTCTAGGGGATTTCGCGGCCGTTCGTAAATGTTGATGCAAAGAGAAAGACGTTGTATCTTGAATTAGTTTCTTATTTCTTTATCTTTTACTGTACCGCCTCGGTAGCCTAGTGGTAGAGCGCCCGCTTCGAGTGCGGGAGGTCGTGGGTTCGATCCCAGGCCGCGTCATACCAAATACGTAAAAATGGTACTAGTAGGTTCCTCGCTTGGCGCTCAACATTAAGAGGACAGTGCTAGGACTGATCAACCCGGTGTCAGTATAATGTGACCCGGTGGGGTATCATGTCACGTGTCTACGGCGTGATATTCCAGTGAGGCAGCACTATAAAATGACTGAAAAATTGTTGAAAAAGACGTTAAACCCGAATACACACACACACACACACTTTATCTTTTATTTTCAACTCCTGTTGGGTTTGATAGTTGGTCATCGCACTAAGGTAACTGCTGGATTGATTTAAACTCCTTTTATAGAAATAACTTTACATTTTGATAATTTCGGCGCTCTAGAATTTAAGTAATGTATTGTGAATTCACGATTAAAGATGGCGGTCTTAAATGTAACTTGCTTTTTCGTCTCGTGTATGAACCATTATCATGTATGTTGTTACCAATTGACTGTTCATTTTAACAGCTAGAACCAGTACAGCACGGTGGAGTACGGCAGAGAGATAGGGTGGTGTTTTCAGTTGCTGTTGCCGGTTTTACGGCTTGGTTTACAGTTCTTACTTAGTTACCTTTTGATATACTAAAGTATTCAGATCTTTATTTGTATATTGAATAGATAAGTACTGAAGGTTCGGACCACTGTGCTTTATATGTTATTGATATATAGATGCAGTCAAATTACGTATAAGATGCTATGTGTCCGGCAACCGGTTCGAACCAGAGTACAGGCCATAACATTTGAGTATGTGATAAACCATAACGGCTTGAGCCAATGAGCGCGGTCTCTTAGTATTTATGTATATATAATTATGTAGAGAGAGAGACTGAATGCTCTGTCTGTTAAGTCATTTCTCTCTCACAGTATTTTATCAGGCTCTTGGTTGTATGTTTTTCAGAGCCATGGTAATTATTATGGTACTGATGATATTGACAATGGTATTTATGATGTAATTATTATCGATTCGTAACTGTTAGTTGTTCAGTACCTGTGTTGGCGTGCCCGCTTAGCTCAGTAGGTAAGAGCGTTGGTCTACGGATCGCGGGGTCGCGAGTTCGATCCTCGGGCGGGGCGTATGTTCTCCGGGCGGGGCGTATGTTCTCCGTGACTATTTGATAAACGACATTGTGTCTGAAATCATTAGTCCTCCACCTCTGATCATTCATGTGGGGAAGTTGGCAGTTACTTGCGGAGAACAGGTTTGTACTGGTACAGAATCCAGGAAAACTGGTTAGGTTAACTGCCCGCCGTTACATGACTGAAATACTGTTGAAAAACGGCGTTAAACCCAAAACAAACAAACAAAGTACCTGTGTTGTTTTTTTGTTTTGTTTTTTTTTTTTTTTTGTTGTTGTTTTTTTGTAACAGTTGTTGATTTTTTATTTTTTTTTGTGTGTGTGTGTTTTTTTTTTTTTTTTTTTGTAAATACGGTATTGGTTGATTTGGCTGAGCGAGAAATTATTTGTGTTTTTCACGTGTTACATACCGTGGTATATGCGACTGTGTAGTCGTGTATTTGCCTCTTGAGGCTTAGAATATTGACAGCTAACGTGTTACGAAAGTAGGGACGTCGGAGAACCCAGGGAATCTAGAAAACGCAGAGAAATGAGGCAAAAAGTCGGTTCAGATTTGGAATACATTATCGACAAGAAATTTAGACAGCTGAAGAGAGATTTTGCAGCAGATTCGGTGTGGATAGCGAAAAGCACATGCAAAAGGTTAGAGTTGACAAGAACTTATCAAATCAAAAACAATTTCTCTTCAATTCTGGCATTATTGATTCATTGGATTCTATCGGCAAGGCTGTAGATTTGAGAGATTTTGTTAAGGCACGAGAATTCATTTCTGCGGCAAAGAATAAACTTTAACCATAGGAATAAGTTGATCAGGATCTGAAACTGGCTGGACGACTATTGATTCCGGCGACGACAAGAGAATTTGCAGAGCTTAAGACAGAGCTGAAGACCGAGCTAAGGCCAAGCTTGAATAATCTAAGAAGTCCAAATTTTCTGATAGCATGCGTAATAATGCCCTTGTTGATAAAGTTATTGCTAAGTATTTTCGCAGCTTTCGTGACAGGAGCTACAGCTCATAATGAACTCTCATGGCGGGAAGATTTATTGACCGTGGAGAGGTCATCTGCAGGAAATGTGGTAACTCCGGAGGCTTCGGCAACGGTTGTGCCAATGACGTTTTCAAACCACATGGATTCGGGGGAACATGCCACATGGGACCCACTGCAACTCACACCCAAACTTCAATGCCTGACAAACAACCAGAAAAGCAATGAGCACCAGTTTTTCAACGAACATGATAAGTATTGGTTTTTCTCAGACTCTTGTTCAGGAACATTAGACTTAAACTTACAAACTTTATTCTGTGAACATGCAGAAAGTGTAGTTAACGTTTCAGAAGATTCTGTTAAAGACAGGCTGAAAAAGTGCGGTACAATTCTGGCAAAATACTATTCAGCCTGAAAATGACGTGCTTAAAGTTATTTAACAGTGTTACATAATTCCTTTCATAATCGAACTTACTACATACATTACGAAAAACAATAATGGATAATAAAGAATTTGAGGACTCTGCAATGACTGAATTGTTGCAAAAACAAATGTCATTAGCATTGACTGTCAATCAGTTTTATAACTAAGATCGATTGCCATTCATTCATTCCAATGATTCATAGACAGAGTCTGTTGTTTACATTTTTAATCGTAACCGGTGAACTTGTAAAAACCACTCGAAGTTTACATGTAGCTGATTTTTAGAACTATGTGACTGATGTATGGTTTCGGTTGTGTATGGAAATAATTGAGAAATGGGTATGGTTCATGTAAAATCTTGGTGGGGTATGGATATACTTGATGTTATTTGTCAATACAATAGCCTAAACCTATTTGTTGTATGTTGATTTGTTTCTGTGGTATGGTAATGAAGATAAGATAATAGGGTTATTATAACAGTAGCGTGATCTGGGATGCAGTATTCGGCTCGAGTGGATTTTGCAAGATCGGATCTCACGAGGCGCGCTAGCGCCGAGTGTGATCCGACGTTGTAAAAATCCACGAGAGTCGAATACAAAGTCCCAGATCAAGCTACTGTTATAATAACCCTTTTATTATATACCTTTACTATTCTGATTCTCGTTTTGTTCTTGAACGAAATCTTCAATGTTTATCGATATTAAATGGAACTTAGTGAAGTTTTTATGTGCGCTATTTATAGAACTTTGTCAGGTCATGCATATTAATGAAAATAGTTCGGCAGCATACAATACGGAAGGTACAATACGGAATTTAAAAGGTACAATACGGAATTTTTGTCTGTCTCTTCATATTTTATTGTGAAATACAAGCCGATTTTTTACAGAATTTATATAGGTATATAATAAAATAATTTATTTACTCACTACTTTAGCGTGTCCAAATATGTAGAGACATTAAGGACAATTAACGAGATTACAGTATGATACACGGTATATTACCCTCGAGTTATAAACTAATTACAGAACAGATAGATTCAGATCTAAAAGAGAAACAGATTAAAACTTTTACGTGCGATATTACTGTAATTGTCTGTTTTGCCAGGGACATTGATCACACGTTTGACGACCGTGATTATGGTGATTTACTGCAAGGAAAAATTGAAATAGTCATTGTTATTCAGTCTCACTTTGTATTGTTTATCTATTATAAGTATAATGACCTCTTACAGCTATTTTATACGCAAACTTCCTACCGTCTACACGACATTTTGTATTGTACATATATAAGTTTAAAATAAAACAATGGCAGCTTTGCAAGTATGTTTATTTTCTTAAAGTTCAACCAACAGGCAGGCGCAGCTTCGAACAACTCCACAAGCTGAACTAAAAAATTAGACGTACCATCTTTTTGTATTTGTTCATTTACCAGTATGAAACTACACACATTTATTTAAAAAGTGCGATGTCAACATTAAATGTTTCATGCCCTCTCTAACGACGATAAAGTCCACACATGGGGAATAACTTTAAAACTGGGATATGAATCTTCACACTGATAAATGCATATCCACTTGACTCGTTTCAAACTCACAAAAATTAAGCTTGTCTACGTTCACAAAATTTCATTCGAATGGGATGCAAATGTTAACTGGAGAGTGGAGTTCACAATTTAGTGTCACGGACGGACGAATTCAGGGATGGACAGACACTTCAAACACATGTGCCCCAGGTCTTCTACAATAGGGATTATGAAAAGACAATAGACAATTCTGTACATAAAAAAAAAGACGAAATAGACTTATATTTATTTTACAGGCCTGGCTTGCTTATTGACCCTAGTAGATGAAAAATGTATAAAAAAAACAACAAAGAAAGATAATATCATAATAATCAGTATTTAGTATTTATTTACCTTAAGGACAAATGATATATATCCTTGATGAACACAACTCACGCCATGCTCCACCTCAGAAGGTAATTTATAGTCAAAACATCCTGTTGCTGCGCCGTTATAAAAGAGCTCACCGACAAATTGCACCAGACGACAAAAATACATTTTACATGATATATCTGTAACAAAACAAAATTTTATTTTTTATGCGCTTTTCAGAAACTAAATTGGACTTCAGTAATTATTTGACTGTCTAAATATCGGTATTTAAAGTCGAAAAATGCGGCATAGTGTTGAAATTTTGTTTTACCTAGCATTGATAACAGCTTCCACACGTGCAGACTGTCCCCACGAGCGCCAAGGAATAAAGAGCTGGTCCAGTGCTGCGACATGGGGCGCCGATGGAATTGTAAGCGTATAATTTTCTTTGGAGAGCATTATATTTTAGTCAATATAAAAATTTTGAAAATTAATAGAATATGTAAGAATAAGAAAACTGATTATATATAGATGTTGACAAAGTTCCCGCCAACATCAAATATGCTGCATAGCTTTCTTCAAAGCTGAAGCAGCTTTCACTGTTTCATAGGCAAAATATTTCTGTCAATAAGTTCCTGTCAAAACAATTTAATCGACTTTTGTATAAGATAAAATGTTTTATATCATTTCGATGGTATCTTTCTGTCTTCTGACATATTTTTATTTTTGCAGCCGAAATCAGGCGACAGTATTATCATAACAGACCAAATAATAATGGACGTTTCTCCGCCTCCATTGTATAACGTCACAATCGAAAATGGCGGAAGTTTGACATTTTCCTCAGACAAAATTCTCACACTGAAAGCCGCAAACATTTATATAAAAAAAGATGGCGCTCTGGAGATTGGAAGTGAGGACTGTCCTTACCGTGGAGACCTTACAGTCGTCCTTACAGGTACAGTAGATAATATTTAATGATATTATACCTCACATAAATGTCCAATGCAAATTTCCTATTAGAATAACTTGAATATTATTTCATATTCACCAATGATTTTATAACTCATGCGCAAAACCGTTATTTTCAATTTCTGCGCAGGTGATATGATCCATGATTTCATATCACATGCGCAACAGCGTTATTTTGTTTTTCTGCGCATGTGATATTATTTTTTCATATCACCCGTTGAGAGATTGATACTTACGCATTGATTAAAAGACTGAGTCGATAAATTTTCTGACGGACGCTTATATAATTATACTTTAGGATTAAGTTACCCTTTTCTGCTGCCCTTGCATGTGCGAATCCGGCCGAATTTTCTTTTTTATGCTACGTGCAAAATATTTCGCAAACAACTTTTCATCTAATATTGAATCGAAACTACCACCATGAGATTGGAAATGATCTAACCAAGAAAATGAGTGCTCACACTTATATGTTTCGTTTAGAAAAAAGAAAGTTATCGTCATTTTTCGAATGTTACAGATTGACGCAATGTTGAAATATAAGAATGAATATACTGTAGGGGTCAGCGATATGTAAACGTCTCCACTTAATCTATCAAAAAAGTTTTATTACAGTCGCCATTACAAGTAAATACTCTTTAATTCTGTCTTCATTATTAGGTTAGTAATTACTTTTTAATGTTAAATAAATTATGTTGATTTTCCAGTAAATGTTTTGACAAGGCTTATAATCTTTCGGTATAATAAAATAAATATTGCATTCCAGAGAGGGTGATATGAAAAATGTTCACCCCTCGAAATATGAATATAGACCTCGGCTGGCGCCTCGGTCGAAATTCATATATCTCGCGGTGAACATTTTTCATATCACCCTCTCAGGAATGCAATATTTATATAATATGACATTGTTTTCCCTCTACTTTTAACACTAGCTCCACGTGCACATATGACAACGGTCATACTTTGAGTATGACTAAAAAAAACATCACATTACATTGCTGATCAGTATGTATACAAGATGCAAGAATGAATATTTGCGATAAATGAAATGGTGCCTTTTTATTTTTCCTTAACAATAGTACATGTCTAGTAAAAGTAACGGACTCTGTTAACCAGGACTCGTGTATTGCAGTGAACACGATACCACAGTTCAACTGAAAAAAAAAATGTTTGAAAGGATTGCCCTAGTAATCACCTGTCATTCACCTGCATTGAACTTTATTTATTGTCGGTAACAGTAAAAAAATGAAACCGCTACACAAATGTATCAAACAAACCACATGGCGTAATCAGATGATTTCAAATGTACTTTATAATGTCCTACACATAAAGTACAATCGTGACGTTCATGATAAAATAATGTAAACAATTCCCCTGGAGACAAAAAAACACAAGACAACTGAAAACATATATGAATATTTAAATTAAATGTGAGACCCACTTACGGATACCGTGGACTATAAAAAAAATAGTGCAAGGATAGTGCACCTTCCTTTTCTTAACAATTACACTACAATACTGTGATAAATAATTGAGCCGCACCATGAGTAAACCAACTTAGTACGTTTGCGACCAGCATGGATCCAGACCAGCCTGCGCATCCGCGCAGTCTGGTTAGGATCCATGTTGTTCGCTCACGGTTTCTCTAATTGCAATAGGCTTTGAAAGCGAACAGCATGGATCCTGACCAGATTGCGCGGATGCGCAGGCTGGTCTGGATCCATACTGGTCGCAAACGCACTGTGTTGCTTTTCTCATGGTTCGGCTCATGAAAAAAAAGAAACACGTTATATACCAGCTATCAAGAACGTTCACTATTTTCTTTAATTAGCTAACCAGCACTTGGTTAATTACAAAGATTTTTGCACAAAGTGTTGCTCTGTTGGCTATTAATAACCATGAAAGTTGTTAGATGTAAGACAATTACCAATGGAGATATTTGACTACAAGAGGCGTCATTAACTACATTTTAACTTCATTACGCTTTGCTTAATCTACCAGCATACTTTTCATTTTAGGGAATCGAGAATCCCATGAGTTTGAGACCCACCCTAAAGCTATACTGGTATCTGAGGGAGGAACACTGGAGATTCATGGGGCGCCAAGATTGTCCTGGACAAAAATAACGGAGACACTTAATCCAGAGAGAGGATATGATAGCGGAAATATTATGTTTAACCATCAGGTTAAGTTCCATCGTTGTTTTTTATCAAATGAAACAAATCTTAACCACCCTTTTTAAGAAGTATTTACAAGAAATATCTTTAAAAAAGATACTCGGCGAATTGTAGTAAGACAAGAAGTTAATGAGGTTTTCAATATCATTTGTGTTATTCTATCATCTATCTTACATTTTGCAAATAGCAAAACTTAACACCACACTTTAACAATTTAAATGGTCCCTTTTAATGTTTCCACAAAGGTTTCGTAGATATGCGATTTTGTTTCGTTTTTTCTACGACGAATAATTACAGCTGTGGTCAGGTAGACACTTCTCTACCTTGAAGACTTTAATCGGTCGGACAATCAAACCCTTATTCATGTGATACGTAAACCGTATTCAGCTCGTTTTTGTAAATTGATATATGTTGGTATTTGAACAGGTTTTTTTATGTTTATAAAACTTACTTATCATTTTAGATATATTAATATACTTGCTAATATACTGAGCGAAACGTAGCTTTAAAACTAAACAGCTTCATTAAGGATAAACGCTTTGTCTGACGTTGAAAAATCAGCAGAGTGCAAAAATAAACACTCTCATCCAATCAGGCAGAGTGTTGCATAAATCTTTCATCAAGTAGTCTGATTTGCAAACTTAAGTCACGTGGCATGTGCCAGTTCGTTCTTAGTAAGGCATTCGCCGAAAAACTGCTTTAAAGCTATACATTAAACTAAGATGGTATATACCTCAAACTAGTTCAAACTTAGCGCAGCATAAGGCTGTCATTTTCATTACCCCTTCTACGGCAATGTAACTAACACTTAATAGCCATGTAAGTTTTAAAGCATGTATCCGGTATTGAATAGAGTAATTTCTAGAGTAAAATACATACACCGTGCTTTTTGTTTAACTAAAATGCATCAATGTGTAGAGTTAAGAGTTAATCGCAGTTCTAATGTTCATATGCACAAAAGTATACGTATAAGCTTCAGAGAATGTTCAAATATTAAAGTGAACTAAGCATAGGATTCCATACCGATAAAGCATCATTTTCCATCAAGAAAATATATGGAAATGCGCAGCACGACGACAAACATAACTTATTTAACGATGATGCGTCTTTTTCTTCTGACAATTTTTATTACTTTTTTTACGATTGTTGGCGATAAAGTGTAACGCACGTGTCCCCATTATGATGTTTTTAAAAATGGTATAACAGTGACGTTGTAACGTGTTTGTGATCCAATGCAAATGAAACGATAACACCCGAACAGGATTTTAAAATGACAAAATAATACAAATATTCAATTAAAGACTCTCATTATTTTACAGGTGTAAATTTTTTCACCAGTGTAAAGTTTCAAGCGTTTGACTGGATGATTGACCAATAATAACGTAGCAATCTAAGACTGGTTTCAATGCTCAGTTTTATCAATTATTTTATCATTTCTTTGGTTTTACGAGTACATATCGTAACCAGATTCTTGATAAATCTTAAGCAAACAAACGTCATATGCAATATTATAAAAGAAATCATTTTTAACACAAACCTGCCAGTTTCAAGGAGGAATACATATTTTGTCCAAACGTGTTTCTGTCAAGGAGGTTGCTACAAGCTTGCTATGAACAGCTTTTCTTCTGCCCAGAGGTATGAGTACTCGTTTAGTTAAAACACGGCTAACAACCAAACTCATAATATGCATAGACTTGTCATTTTACAGTGGGAGGATCAATATAACAGCCAGAATTCGGGAAGGTCGGGAATTGTCGCTTACACATTCGGCTTCAACTCGAATGGACTTCCGGTTGTAAAAGACTTCGGAGTGTACGATGTAAAATGGCACAACGAGAATCTCACCGACCATATAAATAGTAAGTTTAATGTTCAAATGATTTACTTTGACAATATATGTAACGGATTAGTGTATGGTTTAAGCGCATGTAGAGTCAAAATATAGATCAGCAAATTCAAACGAACACGTGCACGTACATAAATGAGTATATGGACATTTACTACAGTTACGAATACGTATACTTTGTACCTACTGAAATAGCAACTTCTCAAAAAAATTAAAAAACTAAAAAAACAAAAAAAAAACGTTTTTCTAAGTTTCAGAATTGCATGTAGCTTGAAATTCGCATTCGCGTGGATTTAATGTCTTCTTAATATTGTGTTATTATTATGTTGAAACAAATATAAGTAACAAATTCCATTGTTTATTGACATTAGTCTTCATCATAAACAATCTCCTATGAGTATGTCGTTTAGCATATTGTTGCATGATATAAACAATTAGAAATGAAAAATGTGTTGTTGTTTTTTTTTTTGTAGGAGTTTCAGATGGAGATATATTGATGATGGCTACACAAGTACAGATTACACTTAAAGATCCATCCAAACAAAGCACAGGGGCTTATGATGCTTACGAGACACTAGTGTATGGTGAAGTAACTGGAAACAGTATCCTAAGGTCACTGCAACAGGACGGAAGTACTTGGGCTTTCGTCTATCAAAAAGGTAACAATAGACACGAAGTTGATTAATTACAGTCGAAATTTGTACGCTCGAACTCGGATATTCGAACACCACCCATCACTCGAACTCGTCGTCAGGTACCGGCAAAATCCCGGTAAAATGTGTATTATTTGATGGCTCGAACTACCGATAACTCGAACAAATTCTGCCGGTCTTGTCGAGTTCGAGCGAACGAATTTTGACTGTTGTTAATCAATAAGTATAGTTATGGAAGAATTCAACAATTGCTCACACGTTTTCATTTATATACACATAGTAAGACTGTTCGAAAGGCACTTGTTTTTACTAGGTAGAAGGAGCGTAAACGTATAGAAAATCTTGGGAGCACGGAAGTCAAGTGACCCATATACCTTTCCCGAAGTATGATAATTCTGGTATACGTACCAGACTTCTTTTGTGGTTCGTTGATAATCTATCTCGGGATTATGATAAACCTATAATAAAAATAACAATATGACTGTGATATCATTATATATATATGGAACATAGTTTATTTAAAGTCTTTCGGATATTACAGGGAATCGTGATAGTTACTCTGAAGAAACCAACCCGTTTGGTACCACATCAACAGCCAGATTTTTTATGAGTAAGGACATGATTTTTACGGCACAAACAGTTGGAGGATCTCAAAAATTGCAACAGCAAGACAACTTCGTGATATCAAACAGGAATGGTCTTTTCCCATTGGTTGAGACGATAGATGAAGTCACAACATGGCAGCCAGGTACAGATATAACAACTCTCCCTTTTAGTCTTATTGTGGTAAGCCTTTATAAAAAAAGCTAAGTATATCACAACTGTGACTGTAATAAAACCATGCACAGACCTGACCGTGAGGAGAGCTTAATTGTAATGCAAAAAGAGTTTCGCAATTTCAGAGGCTGTAAATTCGATCTGTGGCGACCAACTTTTTACGGTCAGGATTCAGCCATATTATTTACAAAATCATTTGTAACTGCTTACCATCAATTCCGAAATCTAGCATACTTATATAGCAAAAAGAGGGATAAAGACAGACAATGGGAATGCACAATTTTAAAAGGCGGGTTAATCGGCAATGAGTCGCCAGATTTGGAGAAAACTATGTTTGGGTGAAACACCACGCTGGAGAAAGGCATACATCGGTTGAATATGAATATCCGTTGATGATTTCGCATCCAATGCTTATCAATGATATTCTTAGATTATATGCAAATAAAATATGTGTTATTCAAAATATCAATTTATTTAGGCGTACATGATTGTTAAAAATTTTTCTGGTAAAATACAGGTAAGTACGAAAAGTTTTCCTTTGCAGACTAAATCTACAGATTAATCAATCGTATTTCAGGTGACCGTGTTGTTATCGCATCTACTGACTACGAGTGGCAACAGGCGGAAGAGAGGACAATTGTGTTCTGCCCAGACTGTCAGAAAAACCAGTTCCGTATCAACGGTATAGATATATTTCAAAATTTATGTTATTTTGTAATATACTTCAACTGTCTGGTATTAAATGAAAATAACAAATTATGGTATTTTCTAAATTTCGTTATATATATTTCAAACGATTTTCAGGATATAAAAGAAAGCTGTGACGCAAGAACAGTGATAAAATCTCTTAGAAATTGTATAATGTGGACTTTTAACATAATTATGGCCTATATACCGATTTTAGAAGTGAGCCTCGCCCAAAACTGAGAAAAAAGTTTAATGAAATTAAAACAAATCTTTTTTATTATACAGTTTAGTACATTCGTACGCAGTTAAAGGTCATTCCCTATTTCATTTTACTTATTGTTTTCAAAACGGAAAAATGCCCGGGCTAGTGACAATACAGCAGATGTGCTAACGCACTGCCAACCCGTTGAAAGTTTCGACAGCTTTAACTATCTTAATTAAAGCTAGAATAACTGTTTAGTAACTAATTTGTACACTTAATGTTATAGAAACGCATTCATTTTACAAGCAGTCACGCTGCTCACCAACTGAAAGCTCTTTGTGAGCATATTTTGTATAAAAGGGAGGTAGTAAGAAAATTTTGTTTCAGTACTGTTGTTTTTTTTTTTTTTTTTTTTTGTTTTTTGTTTTGTTTTGGGTTTAACGCCGTTTTTCAACAGTATTTCAGTCATGTAACGGCGGGCAGTTCGCCTAACCAGTGTTCCTGGATTCTGTACCAGTACAAACCTGTTCTCCGCAAGTGACTGCCAACTTCCCCACATTAATCAGAGGTGGAAGACGAATGATTTCAGACACAATGTCGTTTATCAGATCGTCACGGAGAACATAGCCCCGCCCGAGGATCGAACTCACGACCCCGCGATCCGTAGACCGACGCTCTACCTACTGAGCTAAGCGGGCGGGTTCAGTACTGTTCTAAAATGTTATATTTTTTCTAATAAAATAACTGTTGTTTTTTTATTTATTTGAACGAACATTGTTTCGTACAACAGGCATGTGAATTTACGGATTATTTTACAGTTTAAAATTTAATGACATGAATGATAACTTCAACAACTAAAATGACCTGTAAGTGGTCATTTTACAGTCTCCATCAAAACAAGAAACACTAAATTAAATGATGAATATTAATGAATCATGCATCCGCTGAAGTACATATATTTTGAGATGAAAAGTGTTCGGTTAGAGATTTTCTTTATTCAAACAAAAGGCAATGGGCACCACTTTCTAAATTTGGCAGTTTGAACTAGTTTTTTTTAACATAAAAATGAATGGTCCACACATGTAATGCTCAGACGCACGGACAGATTCTATAGGCCTTCAAAATGGTGGGTATATTTATAAAAAATTAAGACAAGTGAATGAGTATGTGAGTTGCGCATTAGGAGCTGTAACGGGTTTACGTGACATTTTTAATGGAACTGCTTTCCTATAAGAGTTTTATACAACAGAACAGAAACAAAAGATGTAACTTTACAAATGAGCCGCGCCATGAGAAAACCAACATAGTGCATTTGCGACCAGCATGGACCCAGGATCCATGCTGTCGCTAACAGTTTCTCTAATTCCAATAGGCTTTGAAAGCGAACATCATGGATCCTGACCAGACTGCGCGGATCTATGCTGGTCGCAAACGAATTATGTTGGTTTTCTAATGGCGCGGCTCAAATTATGGTGAATAGACAAGATTGTAAACTCAGCTGATCTGACCACCGTTATATATATTAGTGTTTCGCGTACGTTACAAAATGCTTGTTTATTTCTAGAGCCAGTCAAGTTTATCCATTTCGGGAAAGTTCTACACGACGCTGTGGACATGCGTGCTGAAGTTGGTTTAGTGACCAGAAATGTGGTTATTCGTGGAGAAATGGAAGATGAGTGTCCGGAATATAACGGGAACTGTGAAGACAGTAAAGTCCGGGGACTGGACACATTTGGTGCTCATATCAAGGTACTGTGGCATTCTAATTGAATAATTCATGGAATCTTAAATCTTATATAATATGTTGCAAATATAAAACAAATAAAGGCATGTTCATGGTACGGACTTTGGATCTTTAACAGATATGGCGTTATACTGGATTTTTTTTTTTTTTGTTTGTTTGTTTGTGTTTATTCAACTTTCATTTTCTTTTCTATCATAATACACAAATCACGAGACTGTGTACTAGAACATAATTTTGCTCGAATATCAGTCAAATTGCCTTTATTTATGTTGCCTTAGAATATATATATTACCCTTTCCAGATTCTTCGGAACTATGCAAATGTTCATATAGAATATGCCGAACTTGTTAACGTAGGCCAACAAACAGATACCGGACGATACCCGATACATTTCCATATGACCTTTGACAAAACAGCGGAGGCAACAGTGCCATATCTAAGAGGAAACTCGATCCATGATACGTTCGCAAGATGTATAACAATTCACGGCAGCCACGGTGTTCAGGTAAGAAATTACTTTTACCTGATCTGAGATGACGGAAATCTATAGTTTAGTCATGCATACAGGGATAGAACCTAACTTTGACGCATCGACAGAAAATATATTTATCTCCCTTTGTTATTTCGACTTTCTTTACCGATCTTGTTTCTCTTTTTTAAAAAAAACAACATAAACTACTAACTAATGCTTCATGGATTAACACTTCATTTTTTTTATTTAGTTACATACGAAGGTATCCATCAGTTTAACCTTTAGCCTGCTGATGGCAAGTGATTCTGCCTTTGCGACCAGTGCAGACCAGGATCAGCCTGCACATCGGTGCAGTCTGATCATGGTCTGCACTGTTCGATATTCAGCCATTAAATTTTCAGTGAACACCCCTTCGAATAATAAAGGGTATTGCCCAAACATAATGATGGACCAGTCCATTTTAGAAATTTAGCAGGGTAAAGGTTAAGTAACACGTTTTATAAATACTCATAGGTTGTCATAATAATTTTGAATGATGTCAAAATCACACCCTTTTATTTTAGGTAATGGACAATTTTTGTTACAACCACATGGGTCATGGTTATTTCTTGGAGGACGGGGGAGAAATGAACAATGTGTTCGATGGTAACCTTGCAATGACAACACGAACAGCTACCGGAAGTCTCGAACCTGTAGATAAATTGTAAGTTTGTCTACAGTAAAGCAAACAGTCTTAAGTTAGCCAGCTGAGGGACCGTGATCAGGAAAGCGGCTTTTAGAGTTACTTACTTACTCCGTACAGTTATTCTCTCCTGAAAACGGCAATGTCTGCATGTGCCGGTTCTGTTATGCGCTGTGTCATGTTTAAAAGAAAGATATTTAGAAAAGATTCGATTACGCAAATATTCACAAAAATCATCATAGGCCAGGTTATAAAAATAAGTTCAAAACATAACAATCTGCTAGTATTTATATCTTTAGTAGCGCATATTGCAATATCTTTCCGTTTCAGCCGTCCAGCAAGCTTTTGGTTCACCAGTCCACTTAACCGATTTAAGAATAACGTCGCCGCTGGCGGAGAAGGTACTGGCATCTGGGTAGTTTTTCCCGACGAACCACTCCCGCCGTCAAGGGAATATGGTTTGATGGAGAAATTTGAAGCAAAGAAAACAATGCTGCAGGAGTTTGACAATAATGTTGCTCATTCCCAGGGTCATGTAAATATCTCTTATTATAATGTGTCAGTCACACTACACCGTACAGCGTTAACGGACGCCAAACATGGAGAAAAATGCGGCAGAAAGTTACCGGTGGCGAAAGGCAGCCCCCGTTGCTGCTCGGTGCTCTCGCGATCGGTGTATGTGGCACATAAAACGCACAATGACTGCAAGATTACCGCACATATACAGGACGAACAACGTTCAATTAACGGATATCGCCGTACTAGTAACGGACTTGTACCGCGTAAAACGTAAGCGCAAAGCATGAGAAACTGAAAAAAGTTCTTGTCAATTATCTCCGTTGAACATACGTTACATCCGTTGCATGTCCGGTAGTAGTCCGGCCGTGAATCAGGTCCACCGGACAAGAACGGATGCAAACCGGACAAGTACAGAATAAGGAACGCTCTAGTAACGAACAAAACGCATATCAGCGCATTGCTACCGTACATCTAACTGACAACTTTGTCCGGTTGTGTACGTTCTAAATTTTGAACTTGCTCACAATCTTCCACCGGATGGAACGAACATCGCCGGACAAGGAGCGCAGGCTCCGCATGAGAAACGGGAAAGAAACGCATGCGAACGGACACGAACGGATTGAAAAATTGTTATACATTGGACGTCCGTTAACGCTTTACGGTGTAGTGTGACTGAGACTTTACCAAGCCTACAATTTATCAGTGGTCATATAACAATTAAGCCTGGGTTATGTTGGGTCAAAAACTAGGTCAGTAGGCCAGATCAAATGAAAAGCTTGTGAACACTCTATAGGCCACAGTTGTGACTCAATCTTTATGAAACTTGGTCAGAATGTTTGTCTTGATGATCTCTAAGTCAAGTTTTAATCTGGATCATTTAGGTTCAAAAACAAGGTCACATGGTCAAATCAAAGGAAAAGTTTGTGAACACTCTAAAGGCTACAGTTGTGACTCAGTCTTTATAAAACTTGGTCAGAATGTTTGTCTTGATGATCTCTAGGACTAATTCAAAACTGGCTCATGTGGGGTAAAAAACTAGACTAGTAGGCCAGATCAACTCTGGTGAGCGATATATAGGGCCATCATGGCCCTCTTGTTTATTTTTACATTATTTTATGTATCATTTTTCATGAATTTTAACTGTTTACAATACGGAGGGTACAATACGGATTTTGGAAGGTACAATACGGGATTTTGTAAACATGTTCGTGTCTCCTTGTGAAATGTAAGCTGTATTTTTGACAGAATTTATATAGGTTTATAATAAATAGAGGATATTTGTTTGTTTTTCGTGAATATGGAATATATCTCACTTCGAGGTGAGATATATTCCATATTCACGAAAAACAAACAAATTTTCTTTTTATTTTATGCTCAATTACGTTGAGATGTGCATTTTGCAACAATTTTTAATCTCAGCGCGGGAAACAGACGCGCGTAAACAGACATGACGTCAGACGTGTTGTGACGTTAGAAAGACACAAACAAAATAAAGTTCCATTTTATTTTATTTATTGATGCATAACGTTATGAAATTCTCCTTAAGTAAAATAATAATAATAAATTTGAATCGAGAAATATACTATTAAGAACAAAGTGCGACTACAATTTTCATCCTGTTTTAAGCAAATAATTTAAAATTCATACACAATGTTTGAGGGGGCGGAGCTATATTTCTCACAGTGTGAAAATATAGATTTCATATTTTCACAGTGTGAGTGATGAGATATAAAAATATTTCACAGATAGAATACAGTATTTCATTAGTTATCATAAAATGAATAGAGGATATTTGTTTGTTTTGAGCGAATATGGAATAGATCTATATCTCACTGGGAAGTGAGAAAATTTCAAATATTTTCACGAGCGCATAGCGCGAGTGAAAATGTGAACATTTTCTCACTTCGAGATGAGATATATTCAAGATTCACGAAAAACAATCAAATTTTCTTTTTTTCAATTTATTTTATGCTCAGTTACGTTGAGATGTGCATTTTGCAACAATTTTTAATCTCAGCGCGGGAAAAAGACGCGCGTAAACAGACATGACGTCAGACATGTTGTGACGTTAGGAAGACGCACACAACATAAAGTTTCATTTTTTTTGCTGCATAACGTTATGAAATTCTCATTAAGTAAAATAATTTGAATCGAGAAATATACTATAAAGAACAAAGTGCGACTACAATTTGCATCCTGTTTTAAGCAAACAATTTAAAATTCATACACAATGTATGAGGGGGCGGAGCTGTATCTCTCACAGTGGGAAGATATAGATTTCATATTTTCACAGTGTGAGTGATGAGATTTAAAAATATTTAACTGATAGAATACAGTATTTCATTAGTTAGCATAAAATAAAAAAAGAATATTGTTATTTTATTGCGCGTCTTTTAATGGCAAATTAGATCTGCATCGAGAAAAATGCACTTGTTCTTTTGCGGAATGATACTGCGCTCCTAAAGTCGCGGAATATTTCCGCTGCAGAGTTCGTGCATATCTAATAACCTATAAATATTTTACGTGCAATATTCCTTGTTATTATATACCTATAATTCTGTAAAAAAAATCGGCTTGTATTTCACAAGTAAAGATGAACAGGCAGAAAAAAATCCGTATTGTAACTTTTGTATTGTATGTTGCCGGACTATTTTCATTAATATGCATGACCTAACACAGTTCTATAAATAGCGCACATAAAAACTTCACTAAGTTCCATTTTAACATTGATAAACATTGAAAATTTCTTTCAATAACAAAACAAGAAACAAAAAGATGGAGGTATATAATTATAAAAGGGTCATTATAACAGAAGCTAGATCTGGGATTTTGTATTCGGCTCTCATGGATTTTGCAAGGTCGGATCACACTCGGCGCTTGCGCGCCTCGAGAGACCCGATCTGGCAAAAATCCACTCGAACCGAATACAGCATCCCAGAGCGAGCTACTGTTATAATAACCCTATTATATCATTGCATCAGTGTTTTAAGTACAAAAGTATACACAGGCCACCACGGCCGAGACGTTAATGTCGCTGATTTTGAATCACTTGCCACTCACAATATTCGTGTAAAGAAGTCTCAAAGGTCAAAGGTTAAACCTAGGTGCACGCCCGTGATAAAATATTGCCCGTTATGGCACATGGGGTCTTACTTCACCGACAATAGATGGAGAAGCTGCACTATGACCTAAATTGTATCTGTGTTTCTCCATATCCAACAAAAAAATGAATGAAAATGAAAATGAACGCGTGTTCTTTCCTTGAAAATATAAGGTGAATGTAAATATTTACTGTAACAGTTGTTTGCATATTTCAGTTCGGTGTTATGATTGGTAACAGGGAGAAGGATGACAGAAATGTTCAATGTTGTAACCAATGGCAACCATTAGAAGACCCAAAAAATCCGGATTCTAATCCCATAAATATTAGCCTTTCAAAAATTACAGGTTCGCGATATATTTATAAATATAATTGAACGTAACGAATTATCATATATCAAAAATATATAAAACCAAAATTTGAAATTAAAAAAAAGTTTCTTCCTAAATTTCATTTAACTTTGTGTATTTTCGAGGTACTTTCCAAAATCTTGAGAAAACTTTATTTTTATCAATTATGAAGGTTTCACCAACTTTTTTCGTTTAAGTTTTTGAAAATCACAGTTCTGTTAAACAAAATACGTATAATTCGGTTTATCTATAGGAAGTAAAATGTTACCATTATTTAAAAATTTGGATATTCCTCAATCAAACAACTGAGAGATTTTAAAAGTTGTTAAATGTTTGTTTCAGGTTACAAGAACAGACAGACGAACATTTGGATAGAGGGAGGCTATCTTGACGTGTCTTATGTGTCGTAAGTATCAATAATTGATTTTGTAAAGAAATGGAGACGGCATTCTTGTATATTGTTTTAACGCCGCCTTCAATGGCACACGAAACCGGACCTATGTGTGGCATCTTCTGGCTGGTTGGGGGTTTTCTTGCTGACTGAGGATGAGGATGCTGTCTGATTGAGGATGAGGATGCTGTCTGACTGTGGATGATGCTGCTGTCTGACTTAGGATGAGGATGCTGTCGGACTGAGGATGAGGATGCTGTCTGACTGAGGATGAGGATGCTGTCTGACTTAGGATGAGCATGCTGTCTGACTTAGGATGAGGATGCTGTCTGACTTAGGATGAGGATGCTGTCGGACTGAGGATGAGGATGCTGTCTGACTGAGGATGAGGATGCTGTCTGACTGAGGATGAGGATGCTGTCGGACTGAGGATGAGGATGCTGTCTGACTGAGGATGAGGATGCTGCATGACTGAGGATGAGGATGCTGTCGGACTGAGGATGAGGATGCTGTATGACTGAGGATGAGGATGATGCCTGACTGAGGATGAGGATGCTGCCTGACTGAGGATGAGGATGCTGTCGGACTTAGGATGAGGATGCTGTCTGACTGAGGATGAGGATGCTGTCGGACTGAGGATGAGGATGCTGTCTGACTTAGGATGAGGATGCTGCCTGACTGAGGATGAGGATGCTGTCTGACTTAGGATGAGGATGCTGTCGGACTGAGGATGAGGATGCTGTCGGACTGAGGATGAGGATGCTGTCGGACTGAGGATGAGGATGCTGTCGGACTGAGGATGAGGATGCTGCCTGACTGAGGATGAGGATGCCGGCTGACTTAGGATGAGGATGCTGTCGGACTGAGGATGAGGATGCAGTCGGACTGAGGATGAGGAAGCCAATATTTGTGAAAATGTTAAAACACCTGTAGTGACGTTAAGAACAAATTCAAAATTGCCATTTTTATATTAATCGTCATCGATTACGTTCCATTTCATGTCGTAATAGCGGGGGTAGCCTGGGAAGCCGTTGATAATATGTGTGCTTTGTCAGAAGAAATAATACATAATATCTATGCATTAAAGATCCGACTTAATTTGCGCTAATTAGTGTTAATTGGCATTCATCGAGTTTCTGATATTATCAACGCCTGGGGAAATCTGAAGGAGTTTCCATGTCACTACTGATTACCGATTTTCTATAATTAGCCTAATTAACATGTGATCATATTATGCCCTTGTTTGAAACGAAAACGAGGCAATGCAGCCGAAAATTCGTCAATTTTCGTAGATTACTAGGTCTGCATTTATATAACATATTGATGGCTATGACGCAAACATAAGTTTACTGACATATTTAAAAGTTATTACAACTTGCTGGAAAAGCTATGGGAGGTACAAACTGGTGTTTGTCTAAGGCCCGGAAATGTTCGGAAACCTTCGGAAGTACACGATTCCGATTTCTTTTCCGTGAGAAATCCGTTTCTAATTTTAGCCATGGATTATTGCTTTCAGAAGTTATCGTTCTTTATCAAACACCTGCATATTTCGGGTGTAATATAGGTGGCGCTGCAGTCGTAAAACAGGTTTTCCCAGGCTGTCAATTTGCAGGTAGAAAAAAAGTTAGAAATTGTCAGACTGGATTCCAAGGCTATAGCGGCGGCAGACTTCCTCCTATTTTACATACTCACCACATTGTGCAGTACCTTTTGAATGTAAAAGAAACAATAAAAATTGAGAAAATCATTACATGTAAGTTAAAAATACAAAATATCAGTAGTGGTATAAAATAGTATTTATATGTGTCTAAATCTAAAGTTCTAGAATCCTTGTAGGACCCTCAAATGTAAAAATGGTCACATATGTAAAAATGGTAGCAAACGTAAAATAATTTTACCGTATATGTAAAAACTTTCTACAAATGTAAAACCGAGTTGTATTTCTACAAATGTAAAACCGAGTTGTTACAAATGTAAAACATTGCTGGTGACATATGTAATAAAAAAGCGTCAAAAATGTAAAAAAAACAAAAACTTTTAGTCACATACGTAAAAACAATTTCCTACAAATGTAATCACAATTTTCGCAGTCACCTTGTGATTTCATCTATATGAAATAGTTTCGCCTTTTATTTTCTAAAACAAAAACTATATAGCCTGAGTGGTCTACACAGTGATATGTGTAGTGTGCGCGCGTGTGTGTAGTAATGGGCTGTGTCCGTTCCTCAGTGTGTATGTTCCTTCTGCATAAAATATAGAAGACAATGCTCCTAGCGGCGAGTACAGGTAAATTGCTTGGGCGGGGGAAAGTGGGGGGAGGGGTGTAGTGGTAATAGATGTTTTTTCGGAAAACAGCTCCACAATGATCATGCTATTTCTTAGGCGTGAAATGCAGCTTATGTTTACATTGACTCTGTGTTTGTTTCGGATCTGTGTACCCGTTTACCTTAGGAAGTACTTGAAAGGATGCCAAAAGCGATTTTCGCGCCATATTCGTGCACATGCAGTTGGAAAGTGTATATTTAAGGTATGTATGTCTTTTTCGATCATGTGGTTGGCCCTTTGCATAATTATGAATTTATTTTTTCGTTAGATGTTACGCAAAGATCATGGGCAACTAGAACTTTGTGAGACGTCTCCCGTCATTATACTTGACAGTCATTACATGTATTGTATCACTTATTAGTTGCTATATATTATAGGCGGACAAAACGTATTTACATTTTTGTCGAGCCCGCTTACGGTAGCTCGACTTAGTTGTCACAATGGCAGTTCGGTGACAGTATGGGCGTCCGTCCGTGCGTCCCGTCCGTCCGACTTGTCCGGGACATAACTTCTTTGTGTCTGGGAAGATTTCAAAATAACTTGGTACAGATGTTCACAATGATGAGAAGGTGTGTCGTGTGCAAGAGGCAGGTCAAAGGTCAATATTACACTTAGGGCATGAAGGTCAAAATAGACATTGTCCTGGCTATATCTTCCACATGCCTGGAAGGATTTTGAAATAATTTGGCAAACATCTTGACCATGATGAGATGGTGTGTTCTGTGCAAGACCCATGTCCATAGTTCAAAGGTCAATGTCTTACTTAGAGGTTATAGGTCAAAATAGACCTTGTGCGGGCTATATCTTCCTCATACTTTGATATATTTTGGAATTATTCGGGATAAATGTTCACCATAATGAGGCGGAGTGTGGCACACAAGACCCAGGTCTGTAGCTCAAATGTCAAGGTCACACTTGGATTTAAAGGTCAAACTTGGACATATTTCAGCTTTTCCGTACTGTAACTTCGGGAATACAAAAAAAATAGCTCTTTATTCAACTTTTCACAACTTCCAGCTCTTGTAATTAATGTTTACATATGAATGCGGGCTCGGCATTCTGCCCGTGGGCATGCTTGTTTATGACCACATTCTATAAAAAAATGCAAGAAACTTGGCCACGTCACGTTACTTTTTTGACGGAAGAGAATTTCTTTTACATGAGAAATGTCTTTTCTTATGAGCTTTATATTGACATGCATTTTATTAACTCGCAATTTTTTCATTACTCATGACATACGAGTAGTGCGCAACACTAACGTGAGTAACTTCCCTTATTTACGCTGACGTTTTCTCATATAATCTAAAGGATTCAACTTGTCACGAAATATTACCGATCTTCTTTGTAGAACCCGACCTTGCAAAATAACATAGGGAGTAGCCATTTTTGTTTTTGACTTAAGACAGGTAGCTACCAGTCCTAAAATCGACTCAAATTTTGGACTCAGTTTTTTGTCTAAGACTTTTGATGAATAAGTTTAAGTCGATATTTTGAGACTTAGTCAAGACTTAAGTCAAATTATTAGTCCTAGCCCTTTTGTGAATACGGCCTCTGTTTTCCTACGCTTGTACACAGAAGAAGAACACAAAAAAGCGAGAATTTCATGCTTCGCCATAGACCACTAGCTTTCCGTATGATCTTTGGTATGAGAGTTTTCTTTTGTCATGCGAAGTGAGCTAAAACAGGTCTTTAAAAGACCTGACTGATACCGTTAATACATAAAAACAAGAAAGCTATGATTATCTTACAGTACCGTTAGACTGAACGGTATGCGACCATTTTGCGACCGTGTTCCATTGTTATGCGAAGTGAGCAAACAGGTCGACAGATACTACTAGTAACACCAGATTACACACATGAAGTTTCCGTATTTACAAACCCATACCGTTACAGACTGAGTGATTTGAAAATAGTTAAATGCTTACAAATTATTTTCTTTCTTGCGTGATTACATACAGGCACGGGTAAGCTACGTCATTAAACAAAGTTTTTTTTATCTTTTCACAAATAAATGTGTATGTGTAACTACGATATTTGAGACCTGCTAGGTATTTCTAAAAAATCCAAATATATATACATCTGCGACTCTATCCCGTCAAAACTCTCAACTTGAAAGGAGCAAGACTAGATAATACATATTAAACTGATCATAAGTGATCTTCCGCAGGCCAGTTCTTCTAATAACTGTCTATATATTCGATGATTCAAGATTCCAGTTTGAACCAAATACAAATGTATACCTTACTCACACCCCACCCCCCACCCCCAAAGCAATTTGCCTGTACTCAGCCTTCTATAGTTTCTCTTATGCAGAAGGAACAGACAAACTGAGGGACGGACAATCCCATTACTACACACACACGCGCGCGCGCATATATATATAATATATAGTTTTTACTCGTATATACCCCTAACGCTCCGAGAACACATATCACTGTGTAGAACAATCCGGCTATGAAGGCGTGTAGGACCCCCAAATGTAAAAATGGTCACATATGTAAAAATGGTAACAAACGTAAAATAATTTTACCGTATATGTAAAAACTTTCTACAAATGTAAAACCGAGTTGTTATAAATGTAAAAACGTTGCTGGTAACATATGTAAAAAAAAAGCGTCACAAATGTAAAAACAAACTTTTGGTCACATATGTAAAAACAGTTTCCTACAAATGTAAAACACAATTTACGCAGACACCTTGTGATTTCATCTATATGAAATAGTTTCGCCTTTTATTTTCTAAAACAAAAACTGTATAGCCGGAGTAGTCTACACATTGATATGTGTAGTGTGCGCGCGTGTGTGTAGTAATGGGCTTGTCCGTCCCTCAGTTTATATGTTCCTTCTGCATAAAATATAGAAGACAATGCTCCTTGCGGCGAGTACAGGTAAATTGCTTGGGCGGGAGGAAGGGGAGGGGAGTGGGTAGGGGTAATAGATGTTTTTTTCGGAAAACAGGTCCACAAGGATCATGCTACTTCTTAGGCGTGAAATACTGCTTATGTTTACATTGACTCTGTGTTTGTAATGGATCTGTGTACCCAGTTTACCTTAGGAAGCACTTGGAAGGATGTGAAAGCGATTGTCGCGCCATATTCGTGCACATGCAGTTGCAAAGTGTATATTGACGGTATGAACGTCTTGTCGATCATGTGGTTGGCCATTTGCATAATTATGAATTTATTTTTTCGTTAGATGTTACGCAAAGATCATGGGCAACTAGAACTTCGTTAGACGTCAAAAATGTAGCTATGTGGACGTCTCCCGTCAATATACATAAAAAATGCTAAAATATTAAAAAACAAAAGTATAATAGATATAGATCACAGTGGGATTCGAACCAACGATACAACAGAACTGAAAAAGCCTAACGCTCTATGGAAGCCTCCCTGTCAGTATTACATTGTATTAAATAAAACTGCATACTTAAATCATGCAAACAATGGATTACCCTTCTGGTTTGGACTCGTCCAAATAGTCATTGCTAAGTTTTCAGACTTTGACTGTACATTTGAGCCTCGCAGTACAAAAACACACGTCATTATGTTTATTATTATTGTAAAAAGAGAAAGATGTAATTATCAGTATGGTGGTTGATTTCTACCACTGTCGTTCTGTCGTTCTGGCGCCCCGCCACAACGAAAGAACGACGTTTTCACATTTGGCGTTGTCTCGTTCTGTCGTCCTGGCGCCCCCACCAGAACGACGTTTTCGTTATGAAGCGGGCGCCAGAATTTACCCTCAAAATCCATACTTCTTCCATTCAGATTTGTTTACTAACACTGCGTATTCTCCACGCCAGAATGCCAGAACGATATTTTCACATTTGCCGTTGTTTCGTTCCGTCGTTCTGGTGGGGGCGCCAGAACGACAGAACGCCAAGAGGACGTTATTGGGCGCCGTTTATGAGTGTCGTTCTTTCGTTCTGTCGCGTTGCATTCTTCGTTATGTCGTTTTGGCGGGGGAACCAGAACGAGGGATCGAAATAACGCCGAAAGGGAAAAACGTCGTTCTGTTGGGGGCGCCAGAACGACAGAACAAGACAATGACAAATGTGAAAACGTCGTTCTTTCGTTATGGCGGGGCGCTAGAACGACAGAACAACACTAGCGGAAATCGGCCACTATATATCAGTAAGTTCGATGCGCACTTTGCTATAAAGTGAATAAAGTTATCTATGATCAATAATCGAACAGTATGGATGCAGATTACACTGCGATGTATGTTACCAAAACGCATTAGTTTGATTTTCTCACGGCCTGAACCATTGTTAATTTGAAACTGTTCAAGTGCATTTCGGAATACTTTATGAAGTATTTTATTCAGGCGTTTTGACTGGTTCGTGTTCGTTTGTACACTTTATACATTATTTTGATAGAAAGTACTAAATCATTTGCATCCGTAAAATGTATCGTGTGGCCCAGTCTTACAAGTGCTCGCGTAATGTCAGTCACATGCCTAGCTTTTATTATTAACATCGAAGATGACCGTTTGGAAGCCCCCGGTGGCATAAAACCGAATTTCACATAGAACTTGAAATGACACAGGTAAGCTGTGTAACCTAGCTATAGCCCTAAAAACGTGCACATTCGACAAGCCACATACTTCAATAAGTGCACATCGGCAAAGTTTTTGACAAGTTCCGTTTTCTCATATAATCTAAAGGATTCAACCTGTCACGAAATATTACCGGTCTTCTTTGTAGAACTCGACCTTGCAAAATAACATAGGGGGTAGCCATTTTTGTTTTTGACTTAAGTTTGACTTAAGACAGGTAGCTTCCAGTTAACCCTTTTGTTTTCCTACGCTTGTACACAGAAGTAGAACACAAAAAAGCGAGAATTTCGTGCTTCGCCATAGACCACTAGCTTACCGTATGATCTTTGGTATGCGACAATTTTCTTTTGTCATGCGAAGTGAGCTAAACAGGTCTTTAACCATTAGCCTGCTAAATTTCTAAAGTGGACTGGTCTATCATTTGATTTGGGCAATACCATTTATTGTTCGAAGGGGTGTTCACTAAAAATTTACTGACTGAATAGCGAATAGTGCAGACCATGATCAGCATGCACGTATGTGCAGACTGATCTTGGTCTACACTGGTTGCAAAGGCAGAACCACTTGCCGCCAGCAGTCTAATGGTTAAAGACCTGATTGATACCGTTAACACATAAAAACGAAAAACCTATGATAAGCTTACAGTACCGTTAGACTGAACAGTATGGACCATTTTGCGACAATGTTCCATTGTTATGCGAAGTGAGCCAAACAGTTCTTTTAATGATGTCAGACAGATACTACTAGTAACACCAGGTTACACACATGAAGCTTCCGTATTTACAAAACCATCTCGTTACAGACTGGGTGATTTGAAAATAGTTCAATGCTTACAAATTATTTTCTTTCTTGCGTGATTCCATGTAGGCACGGGTAAACTACGTCATTAAGTTTTTTTTTTATCTTTTTACAAATAAATGTATATGTGTAACTACGATATTTGAGACTTGCTAGGTATTTCTAAATAAATCAAATTTATGTTCATCTGCGACTCTATCCCGTCAAAACTCTCAACTTGAAAGGAGCAAGACTAGATAATACATATTAAACTGATTATAAGTGCTCTTCCGCAGGCCAGTTCTTCTAATACTTGTCTATATATTCGATGATTCAAGATTCCAGTTTGAACCAAATACAAATGTATACTTTACTCCCCTGCCCTCAAACAATTTGTCTGTACTCAGCCTTCTATAGTTTCTCTTATGCAGAAGGAACAGACAAACTGAAGGACGGACAATCCCATTACTACACACACATGCGCGCACATATATATAATATAGGATCTATAGCTTTTTACTCGTATATACCCCTCACGCTGCGAGAACACATCACTGTGTAGAACACACCGGCTATAAAGGCGTAACTATTTCTTAAAGATGAAATCACAGTGTGACTGCGAAAATTGTGTTTTACATTTGTAGGAAATTGATTTTACATATGTGACCAAAATTTTGTTTTTACATTTGTGACGCTTTTTTATTACATATGTCAACAGCAACGTTTTTACATTTGTAACAACTCGGTTTTACACTTGTAGAAAGTTTTACATATACGGTAAAACTATTTTACGTTTGTTACCATTTTTACATATGTGACCATTTTTACATTTGGGGGTCCTACAAGGCGTAACTATTTCATACAGATGAAATCACAGGGTGACTGCAAGAATTGTGTTTTACATTTGTAGGAAATTGATTTTAGATATGTGACCAAAATCTTGTTTTTACATTTGTGAAGCTTTTTTATTACATATGTCAACAGCAACGTTCTTACATTTGTAACAACTCGGTTTTACATTTGTAGAAAGTTTTTACATATACGGTAAAATTATTTTACGTTTGTTACCATTTTTACATATGTGACCATTTTTACATTTGGGGGTCCTATAATCCTGTTCATATTTTGAATGTATAGGTTTTAAATGTGTGTTATGTAATTGTAAAGCGCAATAGAATATTTTGTAATTTTTGTGCTGTATAATTGCAATGTATTTGTATTTGTATGTCTTTCTTTTACAGGGTTGCAGACAGTTTGAATGGAATATTTGTTACAAAGTAAGCTAAGCATGTTTTACTTGGGGAACAAATTTTAGTTATGCGTGATTTGTTCGACCTGAGTGATTAATTACGACGCATCTGAACTCAAAACCGTGTTTTCTTTGCCAATGTAACAGTCTCAGGAAAAATGTGCAGCCTCGACCGGGATTCGAATCTCGGACCTTCAGCTTACCGTGCCAACGCTCTACCAGTTGAGCTACCGATGCCACCCGATACGAGAACCGCTACACGCCTTCCCTCTTATTGCGAGACATTGGCACTCCTGGCCAATGTCTGCCGCAGACTGTTAACCGAATTCAGATGCACATCCCAGCCAAACTGCTTCGCCCTGCATGGGCTCCAAGGGTGAGCATCCCGGACGAGCCCCCAAATGTAACAGTCTCAGGAAAAATGTGCAGCCTCGACCGGGATTCGAACCTCGGACCTTCGGCTTACCGTGCCAACGCTCTACCAATTGAGCTACCGAGGCCACCCGATACGAGAACTGCTACACAAACAAAGCACGCAAAACTAAAATCTTTTTCCATTCTAACACGTTCGAATTACACCAGGAAGGCATACTAATCTGGTATCGTGTTTTAGGCGGAATGGCCCAAAATAGTTCATTTTGCGAAACGTGTTTTAACCGGCAAGACAATACACGGTAAAATCCTTCTTTGTTTATATATAAGAAAATCTTAAAAGTGTTAGAATACACTAGAGAGCAAACAAAAACAAAGCTGACTTTGAATGTCGCTGGGATCTATTTGTTCTGTGGGGACCGTATAGTGCCCCAGCCACAATAAAGGGCACCGTCTTGTAAGTATTCCAGGCGTACAGGTTTCATCATATTATTTTTAAAAATACAATGAAAACGTTAGTTAGCAGTAATAGATAACCAACCTTATCCTTAATAGATTTTTTAACTGTGGTAGTCAGTGTAACAAAGCGATGTACATGTCTCAAAACATTTCGAAATGATATAGACGCATTCAAAAGCTATATTGCTCTTTTAGTTAAAATTTTCCGATATTTGACCAGAAGATTTTTCATGTTTTTCTTTAAGTGAGGGTCAGCAAGACAAACGCGCGGGACGACTAAGCCATACAGTTGTTATTGGCGATAGTGAGAATCTTGGCGAGCCCAGTATAGAAGGATTTGACAGAAGTTTGCCACAGCCATGGAGAGAGTAAGTTTTTTCAAAAACGTTTAATTCTCGATTTTCTTACATTGGAATACGTATGGATTTAATAATATAAAAGCCCGTATATATATTGTCATGATCATGATAATTTTTGAATTATTATAATAAGTTTTTAACGTATTCGTAGTAGATTTGACTGAAAATAAGCATGAATTTTAAAGCAATGAAGAAGCTATTGCTTCTGCCTGAGTAAAAACTCGCAAGAGAATGTATGAAAATGGGCAACTGTCCAAATTTTTATTTCAAATTTCTTTTCTGTCAGTTTGGTTTGTAGTTACTCTGTTAATAAATTCCAATTTCGTTGATATTTGTATATATTTGCAAGTAATCGAAGATTACTTGTAATATAATAAAAGTTTCATGAGAAAAGAAACCAAAACGTCATATAATAAAAGAACTTTCTTAAATTTTAAAGGTTCTTCTTCATTGCAACTTTCTAACCAGTTCAAACCAGGTACTTCGGTGGTCACAAGTTTGTTATAATATACAAATGTGTATCTTTATAATATGAGCCGCGCCTTGAGAAAACCAACAAAGTGGCTTTGCGACCAGCATGGATCCAGACCAGCATCCACACAGTCTGGTCGGGATCAAATTGCAACAGAGTTTGAAAGCGAACAGCATGGATCCTGACCAGACTGTACGGATGCGTAACTTTAGTTTAAATAAAGATGTATGTCTACCGTAACTTTTTGTCTGACATAATTATGATCAACTTTTTGTTTGAAGTGTTGTTAAGTGTTTGTAAATGCGGCGTTCTTTTCATGGAGGACCATTTAAACTGCTTCATATACTGTTTACCTTATTTATAAAGTCCTGTCTCATTTCGAAACACAGGGAGTTGAGAGTGAAACCCCATTCCGGGATAACAATGTGGAAGGGACCAACTCAGTACAGTGACATCTGGTTTGATGGATTCCAGTCAAATGATATCTACGACATTGGAGCTATTGCCAAGAAACGGGACTCGCCTTACTTTTTCTCTGTTACGACACCATTCAAGAATATACAGTATGCATTTGATGACGGGGTAAGTGATATTAGAAAGATTTTTGTACGTGAACATGTTAGTGAAAGATTTTCAGTAGATGTACAAGGAATGCCTGACAACAAGCTAATTGATATGAAAGTCATTCTCAAGCCTTTCATAACGCTGAAAGAATTTTCAAAATCGGACAACTATTGAACAAGATATAGCAGTTTGAAATTTAAGAAAATGGCTGATCACGGAGGCAACTATTTTAGTGTGTTTATGACGTCATTTACACACTGCTAAATTTTTTATTTAGCAATAACCTTTTAAATAGATTAATCTTATATGCTTCTTGAATGTAAAACATGGTATTTTTTTCATTACTGCCAGAATGGGTAGAAATTATCTTACAAAATCCGCGAATTTTTTTTGTTGCCATTTATTACATGTATGATTCATTAATAGTTTTTTATATGTCATGAAGCGAATATATACATCGCCACAATTGTTATATTTATTTAGTTCTTATATGAAATATACAGGAAGGTCAAGGTAACCTAGCAATATCGGGAGTGAGGGGTGTTGATACGGGGTGGAATTCTGAAAAGGATGGAGAACAAATTTCTGGTTTCACTTATTACAACACCACGCCCACGGGAGAGGAGAAGTTGTACATCGTCAAACCAGATCATTTCTCAGCCGCAGCAGACGACTGTACTGTCCGGCCTAACTGGAGACTGGCAATCTGCACAACCAAATACGGAAATGTAAGAAAGTTCAATTCTGTCTTTGGAAAAACTGCAAATCGGAATACAAGTGAATATATGCAATGATTCATTGCATATATTCACTTGTATTAAGGTATCTAGTCAATCGTGGTGGAACTTATTTTCCTGTGAGAAGATATAGCTCGCGGTTGTTGATTGTGTACACAAATTCAAGAGTAAGCGATGTGCTTCTCATATCTGGCTTTTCTTGTGTATGCACTGCAATTTAGGGTTTGCTGGGAGAAAAAGGTTTTTACTGTTGTCTTGGATGTTTAAGATCATATATAATTATACAGATTTAAGGAAACTGCAGTGATTTGATGACAAGCGGCGGATAAAACGGATATAGCGCAGCACATTACTGTTGTCTTAGGTTCAATTTCAGATAAATTGACATTTTGATAAATGTTGTTAAATGAAGTTGATGAGGTAATATTTTATGTCTGAGTTTTATCCGTTTTCAGATGCGAGTTCAAGGAGATTTCGAAGAAATGAAATCACATGGTATATTTGTACGAGACGATTTGCCTAGCGCTCAGCTCGAATTCGTGCTGAAAACCAGAACCGGTCCGCAGGTCGTATTGGATGGGAGTCGAACTTACACTTTCCATACCGTTGGCGAGATGCCTGGTAAGATTAAATTCACCGCTGATGGAATAGAAGGGTAAGGAGCTAATTGTAATTTGCTATCGCCATTTATGGAAAGAATTAATTTTAATAATTAGGAACTATATGGTATAAAAAACAATTCCTGGAACCAAAATTACGCGGCTTTAAGCGAATGTTGATTCAACTCTTGTTGAATTATTTTAGGTATTGTATTTTATAAATTCAGCCAGACAGTGGCCCTCTGTTTGGTATTGCAATCCTAACTGACTTTAAGGAGAATGACAATGATCTACAGAAATTAAATCACACTTTGCAGAGGCGACACACTCAGAATAGGTGTGTGCACGTCCCCTGGTGCTGATGTTGAAATACAGAGTTCAATTCCTGTAAGACAAGGTAGCGAAAGACTTACAACAAGAAGTCGTTTTATCAGAGTTAACACACTTGACGAACTGGACGCACCTGATTCAGAGCTAGACGGAAAGAAATATGTCCTTGACGATACAACTGGGTAAGTAAAAAGAGGGTTTCTTAAAACACAATTATCTTTTCTTAATAGCACACATATATATGTGTAAATCATAAGGCATTTCCTATTCCCTGTAAATATTTGTAACAAACGTCAACAAAATGCTGTCAAAATATTTAGTTGAATATCTCACCATGCACGTATCTTATCAATTATGTATCCATTTCTAGGGGGAGTAGCTCATATTGATTTTGGCCAAATTGCCGGTGTGTTTGTATATCCGTCAATCCGTCTGTCAAAATTACTCACACGGTTTCACTCAAATTTTCATCGAATTTGCTTAGGATTATCCGTATAGAGTGAAATTGTGGATTTATAAATTAATTGATTAATTGTTCCGGTTGACTGATTAAAGCTGGATCTCTGGAATGTTTAATGTTATAAATAAGACTGTGCTCAAACATAGGTCTGGTATAGGTGGTGCATGACATCGTGCTGCTCCGGTCGGCCGATTTTATAGCAGACAGATTGAACTAGAGTACATGTATTGTTTTTTATATTTTCTGATAAATCTTTTCGAGTTTTACAACATGTTTTGTTCAGTCTAGAGCATCTTTTTCTCTATTTTTTTTTCATTGGCTTTCTTTTCTTATATATTAAACATGTTGAACTTTAGGGTTTGCTGGGAGAAAAAGGTTTTTTCTGTTGTCTTGAATGTTTAAGATCTTATATAACTATAAAGATTTAAAGGAAACTGCAGTGTTTTGATGACAAGCGGCGGATAAAACGGAGATAGCGCAGCACATACTGCTGTCTTAGGTACAATTTCAGATAAATTGACATTTTGATAAATGTTGTTTACCAGAATTATCAATTATTTGAATTATCAAAGCCCTTGGTCTAAGAGACGCTCATGCTGTTTCTTTTGTTATAATACGCGTAAGAAAAAATGTATTCCTTCCTTTGTTTCTCATTAAATGAAGGTATATATCTATCTAAGAATTAGGTGCACAGGTATTGTCCTTTATGCATTTATGAACGATTCTTGGAATGCGCAGATCGATTAATTGCATAGTTTACCCATGATTTTCTTTTCAGAATATTGTACTTTAAATTTGTCGGTACTGATGACCTTGATATTGCCACCAGAGAGACCTGCGGCGGTGGACGGTGTCCAGATTTTACAGTTTTTGTCAGTAATGGTAACATGAATGACGCAGACTGTCGAGAGAGACTGTATGGAGACAAGCTCAATATGGCCAAAGTATGCGTTTTACTTGATGTTACGTTCAAGAGATCCCTTTTTTATTTCTAAATCACTTTAAGTCGCCATACTGTGTCCTTGTTAGTTACCTAATGATGTGCATAAACACAAGCAAGTCATATGCGTAAATGCCGAAAGTTACAAATGTAGATATATAAGCATCATCATTATTTACATTGTACTTCAAAGTAAATAATGTCCACAAGAATACCTCGACTGCACAAAACTAGGCTAAAAATAACATATCACGAAATGCATGAAGTTCCTCCCCTGCCTATGCTCTTAGTGGATAAAATGCTACTCTCTTTGTTGTCTTTTTAGAAATTAAGCAAAGGAACTTTAATTACCAATTCTTGTGAGCGACAGGTGATATTCATCGTTTATTAATAGTAGCAACTGTTTCTAATTTCAGCCTGCACTTCCAACATTTACAACGCCCATTCCAGCAAACGGTGCTCCACATCCTCCTACGGTATGTATTATATAATTATTGTCTAGTAGACTTTTATAATGAAAATATTTAGTAACAGCTCGAACTATGAATTTAATATAATGGTTCTATAGTACAATTCTGTTGTCGTTTTACGTTTGATATGACTGTTGCGAGTTAATGAGAGTTAATGACTTTTACGAGTTAAGTAATATCCATTTCAACCAGTCTCAAGCCGATTAATATTACCAGTAAGATACACAGTTATGAACCATTATTGCTTATTAATTATTATGCCCTTATTTTGTATTTTACAGGGTTACGGTGCCGGTTTTACCCGACCATTCACAAACCGCGACAACCCGGTTTACGGACAATACGGCCCATGGACTGAATGGTCCCAGTGCTCGAGAACTTGTGACGGTTTGTAGCTGTACTTCTTATTTTCTTTGACTGCACTGTACTTTGAACTACTTGTCACAGGATATAAAAAAAACTTGGCGCCAAGAAACCATATAAATGAACTAGACGGACCTGTTTCGGTAAAAATGTTCCATAATGAGAGTTCGGCAATATACTTCCAGAGGAAGAGACAGAATTGACTTAATTCCTAGCAGAAAAAATGTCAGTAATAAGAAATTGTGCTTGCCTCTAACACTACATTATCCCTAACCCTGCTAAATTTCTGTAATGTACTTGTCCATCTTTCAATTTGGACAGTACCATTAATTGTTTAAAGGGATGATTACCAAAATGATATTGACTGAATGGCGAACAGTGCAGATTTTGATCAGACAGCACGGATGTGCAGGCTGATCAAGATCTACACTGGTCGCAAAGGCAGAATCAATCGTGTCCAGCATAGTAAGGGTTATCAGAGTCTTACTTTCTGATTCTAGCAGGGAAACGTAGAGGAAATATAAATACATGTAACAATAATAAAAGCGCTGACTAATCTGCCAGTATGTGCAACTTTAAAGCAGCCATGTTGTTTTCTCACTGTGTCAAAAATACTGATTTTTAGAGGGTGAGCAGTTTCGAACACGACGTTGTGACAGCCCACTTCCGGCAAATGGGGGAGCGGAATGTGCAGACAACCACGTGGATTCTCGTGTCTGTAACTTGGAGCCATGCGGTAATTATTTTCCCTCTTCAGTTTGTCAGTATTGACCATTATATATTACCTATTTTACTTATGTGTTTTTAGAGATTCCCATTTTTTGCATAAGTCAGAGGTTAACTATGCCCCGCCAGGTCGAATAAAACGCACAATAATATTTTTATATGCATTGTTTTCTTTTTTAGCAATTGATGGTGGATTCACAGAGTGGACCGAGTGGAGCGCCTGTGTAGCATTTGCTTCTAACTACTGCTCCGGCTCCTCCGAACGAACTCGTACCTGTACCAACCCAGTGACAATGTACGGCGGACTGGCCTGTGAGGGCAGCACCAGCGAGATGAAGAGATGCAGTGTCGTCTGCTAGCTAGTGTTCTATTCGGAGAAATTTTGAAATCCAGTTTACATTATGTTTACTTACATGTTGGTTTTATGCTTATTTTTACTTATTGAATATCCTTATTACACAATTAATTACATTTCATCCTCTGTTTTTTCTTCTTTTGTTCTTGTTATTAAGATTATAGCCTGCAACGGTTACGGTAATTGTTTGGTAATGTATTACTTTCGTAGACATAGTGACATAGAAATCAATTTTAGATTTAATTTTGTCTGCATTTATGATGATGTACATTGTACAAGTCGAAATGAAATGCTTCTTCTTATTAAAGAGCAATAAATGGCACAATTGAACTTTGTTTTATTTTTTCCATTGTGGAAGTATTGTTTGAAGCTGTGAATACAGTAACAAGGGTTTAATAATGCATGGAAAAAATGCGTGATCTCGCTATCCTTGTATAAAACACGACACAAGTGTTTACATAAAATTTTTATTTATATTTTGCATTTGTATGTCTTTAAGGTTTATAAGAGTGCCGACATATGTCTTATATATTAATTTGTATATACAGAACTGCTGTTAGGGTTTTGTAAGATAATCAAAGAGCAGCCCAAACAAGTATCATCCTATGAAAACTATAAGCCGAAATATGTATTGAACAGAACTTTGATTTTCTTAATTATTGACAAATCTTATACGTCTGAATTAGTCACATTAAGAGTAGTACAAACACAAACTTTTTGTTGATTTTATAGTTAAGTCCAGTGTCCTTTGACTTAATCTGTCAAAATAAACATTTACCAATGCAGATTTTTGTCAAAAAATCCTTAATTATTTCATTAAATTTGAAATGACAACCAGAATGAATGAAAAGAACAAATGGTTTCAGATAGCTCTCTGTAAATGAAGTAGGAATAATTTTTAATAATCTTCTTTCCATAGTGTGTACTCGACCTCAGGCAACAGTTTTGACTATTGACTGGCAATCCATCCAGTAAATGTTGACATTCTGCTACCGCACATATGGTAATATCTGCATGTCACAGATAATATAATTAAAATGTGCCGTTAGGACACAGATGGAAAAAGTGGAAGAAGATAGTTTTGTCAAAACATCCCTCTTTTAATTAGTTCTAAATATGAACAGTATCTGCCGAAGACTACGAAAACATATCCAATAGCATTTCATCAGAAATGGTCTGACATAAATTATTTTCATCTCGGCGCAAAATAAACCCCGAAAACAGTCAACTGTACTGATATAAAGATGCAGATAAGCACTTGTTACAATGAAGTGGATATATCAGGTACTAGAACATTAAACTCTCCCGCTCGCGTGATTTCATATAAAAGGATGAAAGAAAACGACAAAAACAAAAAAAAAAACTATATGCAAGGTTATACAGAAGCATTTAATGTACTTATATAGTTTATCTAGTTTATATAGTTTAGATAAACTTGTGTGGCAACGTTAAATGTCGCAACGCCGCTAAATGTCACAACCACCGTTAAATGTCGCAAGGTTGACGTTAAATGTCGCAACCACCGCTAAATGTCGCAAAATCGTCTGCCGCTAAATGTCGCATCTTTAACGTTAAATGTCTCAAAAATTTGCCCACCGTTATATGTCGCAACACCAACGCTAAATGTCGCACTTCCTATTTGACACTATGACTATCAATTCCTTGTGTATATTTACTTTTTTGAGGGAAGAAAAATTAACAGGTTTATGTAATACAAATAATTATCTTAATGATAAGTGCTGTTACGTATAGCAACAAGAGGGCCTTGATGCCCCTGGATCGCTCACCTGAGATCCACACCTTGCTTGAACAGTCACGCAAGAAAAATATTTGTGAAATTATTTTGTAATAGGGCTAGTGTTTTAGGACAAAAATATTCTGAGGTTTCTTCTAACTAAATACGATTTGGTAATAGTGTTGTATGTTTGTGGGGGTTGGGTATGGGTGGGGAACGGGGTGAATAACGACACAGAAATTTAAGACACAAACACACAGCACCAAGGCAATTAATAGAAAATATAAATATTTACATTTTTGAAGAGGCGTGTGTGTGGGGAGAGAGAGAGAGAGAGTGAGAGTGGTGGTGGTGGTGGTGGGGGGGGGGGGGGGTATGTGTGGGTAGGCGGAAAAGTAGGATAATGAGGGGAACGAGACTAAACCAAACAATTTTAAAAGTAAAATAATATCAAAATTCCCGCTTTACCTGAAAGAATATACAGAGGGCCACATAGGATCTTTCTCCGCCATTGAAGCTTGGTAGTTACCTTATGACTTTAAATGTAAACCTCCAAACAAAGAAATAGAACCCATGGCTGATTAATAGAACATCTTCGTTTTCTACAGCTGGTACAAAACACAGTCTTCGTGCCGCGTAGTTGAACATCCTGTTGTGTAACAGGCCTGGATTGTTGCCCGAGCCGATTCCCCCCCCCCCCCCCCCACCTCAAACCCCACCCTTGTTGGCTTACTAGTGACTCACCAAAGTTGCACCCAACTATTTTGAAAATAATATTTTCTCAAAATGTAGACCCAAAACGCCCCAGAGGCGAACATTTTATACTTATATTTCAAAATTCCCCAGGGGGAAGAACCTTTGACCCTTTAAAATGGGGGAGTACCCCTCCAGTACCTTAAAATTAAGAGAGAGAAAAATGTACCAGAGGCAACCATTTTATACCTGTTTTTCAAACTTTCCCGGGGAGAGACCCTGAGCCCTCGAAAATGACAGGGATAACCCCTCCCATACACCGAAATTTTGAACAAAAAATGCAATAAAAGTCCAGCATTCCATACTTGTATTTCAAAATTGTCAATGGGAAAAGACCCTAACTACCTAAAATAAGGGGAGTGCCCCTCTAGTACGTACCTAAAAAATAGACAAAAATGCACCAAAGGCCAACATTTCATACCTGTATAACTTTCCCACAAATACGGACAGAGGAACCCCGTACCTACCGCACGTCGCCGGTGACGCTTTTGTTGTAAACTGGTGCCCCCCGCCCGCCCTCCATCAACAATTTCTGGCATCCGGCCTGTTGTGTAACGAAATTCAGGTCGACTAAAAACATGCGATACAACGCGCGACAATACGGAGCGCGAGCTTAATGTATGAGCTAAACAGGACTCCATAGAATTACATAGTTCAGACCTGAAATAAATTTAGTACTGTGGTGAGTACCACGTTAGTGCTCAAACCTTTATATATGAAATATATAACGTATGTATGGTGCGGAACCACTGAAAAGCAAACGTGCAGATTAGAGTGAAAGGTCAATTCAGCCCTTCCCAAATCAAGCATGCATTACCCAGTCTTATCTCTAAGTTGTAAAGACTGTTTAACTTACCTTATTTTGCTGTGCGACATTTAGCGTTGGTGTTGCGACATATAACGGTGGGCAAATTTTTGAGACATTTAACGTTAAAGGTGCGACATTTAGCGGCAGACGATTTTGCGACATTTAGCGGTGGTTGCGACATTTAACGTCAACCTTGCGACATTTAACGGTGGTTGCGACATTTAGCGGCGTTGCGACATTTAACGTTGCCACAACTTGAAAGAGAAACAATTACAGTATCTATCAAAAAAAAATGCTATAATGTCACAGTTTAATTGAAAATTTTATCAAACATTTTATATTAGTCAATATTAACTAAAATATAAAACATATCGAAAGGAGAAGTGTGTGAAGTTGGAGAGAAGTTCGATATTTGACATTCAAAATAAAAATGCATATTCAAGCCCAGAACGACATTGGATATTCAAAATGACACTAAAATTTAAACCAAGATCGACATTGGAAAGTCAAACTGAGAACGACATTATTTTGACATTCAAAACAAGAACGACGTACTAGGACTTTAAAGGCGTGAAGTAAAAAATAAATAATATTCGATATTGAACATTCCAAATAAGAATGACATTGGACATTCAAACCAAGAACTACATTGGGCATTCGAAACAAGAACGACATTGGACATTCAAACATAGAATGACATTGGACATTCGAAACAAGAACGACATCGGACATTCGGACCCAGAAAGGCATTGGACAGTCAAACTTAGAACAGCATTGGACATTCGGGACAAGAACGATTTTTGATATTCGAAACAAAAATGACATTTGACATTCGAATGGAGCACGACATCGGACATTGAACGACATTGGACATTCAAAATAAGAATGACACTGGACATTGGAAATCAGAACGACATTTGAAATTCGAACCTAGAACGACATTGGACGTTTGATTTGTAAACGACATTAAACATTCCAAATAAGATTTACATTAAACCTTTGAAACAAAACCGCCATTGGACATCTAAACCCAGAACGACATTGGACATTTGAAAAAAGAACATGTCATTCAGGGTGTGAATGCCGTATGTCGTTCGCAGTTTGCATGTCTAATGTCGTTATAGGTTTGAATGCCCAATAGCATTCTTATTTTGAATTCCCAATGTCGAATGTTTAACTTCCCGCCGACACAATTGAATAGATATTACTCAAGTCACTGAGCGGACCCTGACGACCTTCATTATAGCCAGTATCTGAAACCAAATGATCACGAATGCATACTTTATATATATATGCTGACTACATTTCCTAAAATGTTTTACAAATTTTTAACATGGCATTTGTTGCCAAACTGTTTGTATAGCTCCAATTTAAATTTGCTGTTTGATAGTCTTTTGAAGTTTCAAGTCACTAGGTCATGTATGGCCCGCCCGCTTAGCTCAGTAGGTAAGAGCGTTGGTCTACGGATCGCGAGGTCGCGAGTTCGATCCTCGGGCGGGGCGTATGTTCTCTGTGACTATTTGATAAACGACATTGTGTCTGAAATCATTAGTCTTCCACCTCTGATAATTCATGTGGGGAAGTTGGCAGTTACTTGCGGAGAACAGGTTTGTACTGGTACAGAATCCAGGAACACTGGTTAGGTTAACTGCCCGCCGTTACATGACTGAAATACTGTTGAAAAACGGCGTTAAACCCAAAACAAACAAACAAACAAAGGTCATGTATGCGAGGAACAAATTTTGGCTTAACGGACGAGGGTAAATTTATATTTGCCTTTATCCCCCACCTCCTTACCCAACTTCGTATTCACGTGTTCAAGACATATGGGTCAATTTGTAGATCATTTGATAAGTTACAAAAATATTATTACTCCCACGTATAAAGTGATAATAACGTCAGTACTACGTCACTAGTTAAATCAATATCTGATGTCACCCTCTGTAATTAAAGGTTTCGAGTTATGTTCTCTATTACATGTCATTGTAAATTTTATTTCTTTTATACGACTATTCCTGGCATTTTTAACACTTTGGGACATGCCATTTTTTCTGTTTTCTTGTATTTTTCGGGAGACAATCAAAATCCCCTTGATCAAAATCCCCTTCACTGAAAAATGACAGGGTGTTACAAAATCCCCTTCATACTTTTGCAGGGGGTATCATAATCCCCTCTGTGATTTTTACTTATTTCATCAAGTTCAAATACAGTTATATACAACTTAAAAGTCTATTGCATAAAACACGTAAATACAATGCCTTTAGCAAACATAATGTAATTTGGAGCACCGATATCTATATATCTATAATGTTAATCACAGAGGGGATTATAATACCCCCTGCAAATGTGCGAAGGGGATTTTGTAACACCCAGTCATTTTTCAGTGGAGGGGATTTTGATCAAGGGGATTTTGATTGTCTCCCGAAAAATACAAGAAAACAGAAAAAATGGCATGTCCCAAAGTGTTAAAAATAACTTGTGTCGGCGGGAAGTTAAACATTCGACATTGGGAATTCAAAATAAGAATGCTATTTTTCACACTCATGACAGATGATTATGTAAATAGGCTGTGCAGTCTTGAATGCTAATTTGAATAAGGTTTAGCTTCTCACAGAAGGACACATTTTTAGAGCAACACGTCATAATCTGTTAATACCACATTATATCCGGGATCAAAATCTAGATGATATACACAGTTTTTCACTTGTTGTTATTAATTTACTAAATTACCGTTATAAAATACCAAAAGCTGACTGAAGTAATTAAATATCTGTTCTGCCCCAAGCTCTTTAACAATTTCCTATCAAAACAACCATTGTCCGCAGATGTCATAAAAGTGTGTGTATTGGCTCAAATTGTCCGTAGATACTGAATTTCACGTGAGATATAAGATTTCTGCACAGTTTCTGAAAAATATATAAAAAAAACTCAGTGTTTTATACATTTTGATTGTTCAAATGTTTTATATATCTACTATCTAACGGTAAATTATACTTACCGGTATCATAGACGGACGCTGGAACATGTATAGTGTACACGTGTTTTTGTACGTTGCATGTATGTTAATATGTGTATACGCTGACTGTCCACACGAGCGCACGGGCTTGAAGAGACGGTCGGTTCCATCAACATGGAGCTCTGGAACAGTAAGTATTGAAATTAGTTTAAGTTTTTCTTATTAAATTTCAATCATACATGTCTTTCCTTACTTTACACATATGATAGGTTGTTTGGTATCAAATGAATTGTTAGAGGTCTCCAGTTCATAAACAAAACAAGTAAATACGGCAAAGTCTGTCCATATGAGATATATATGCGAGCTGTTAAGATGCGATTTGTGCAAGCACAAGTTAAGGGATTTTTCTTTTCTTTTCTTATTTCAGCCTTCCGAGGGTGACAGTATAGAAATCATAGAAAACATACTGATGGATATATCACCCCCGGCATTGAAGGATATAAAATTACTAAATGGTGGGAGCTTGACGTTCTTACCAGACGTTAAACTTACCCTTAAGGCTGCCAACATCTACATTAGTCAGGACGGTACTCTCGAGATCGGAAGTGAGGACTGCCCGTACATGGGGAAACTGACGATAACACTGACAGGTAAGAGTGAGTAGCCAATGGTAAACCTGTCACATAAAACACCTACCAGAAAATAGTCTCAACCGAAGCCGCCAGTTTCTTTCTTTTTCTTTTTTTTTGTCATTTCGGAATCATTTCACCAGATTTTGATCCAGGTTTTTGAGTAAAATTCTATATTTGCATAGCTTACTACTATTTTAGGAAATCGGGAATTACATCAAGGCGAAAAGCATCCTAAAGCAATACTTGTTGAGGCCGGGGGCACCCTGGAGATTCATGGAGAACCACGACTTCCATGGACTAAAATTACAAAAACTTTGTCCCCTCCAGACGGGTACGACAGCGGGAACTACTTTTACAATCATGAGGTATACGCATACATGTATGCAATTCTAAAACAAGTTTGAATGACAAAAAGGTCGTAATAAGGTGTTCATCTATTTTTACGAGATCACATTTCAATACGCATATGTATATATGGTAATAAGCGCCTGTCAAACTTGTCCGAAAAATTTAGTTGGATGCACTTTTAAACTTCAGACATAAGTTTTACAGGAGTTAGTGGAGGGTCTGTACTTTCATGCATGTATCTTATTTTTTCCTTTTCGAATTTAATCTATATTAACCATCGAGTAAACACGGTAACACATGTTTTTAATTGAACATAATTTTCTTTAGAAATTTTGTCATCAAAAAGTCGTCCTGCACGATGTTTCCACGTAACGTTACTCTAACATTTTGCCAATTATTGTTTTAGTTTGAGGAAAACCAAAACACCAATGAATTCTGGTCTGGTGTTGTCGCTTATACATTTATGTTTGACAACAACGGTGAACCAACTGTGAAAGAATTCGATGTATATCTGCTGCAATGGCATAACGACAAACTTGCTGGGCATATCAATAGTAAGTAATTAGACTGACATAATTTTTATACAAACACATCCAAAGAATTAATGTCTTCCTACATTATGATAGATACGTAATTGTTCCTTCTCTTGAGAAGAAATGCTATTAGAGAATTGAACAGACATAATTAACACATTAATACGACAGCGGAAAAGTGCGAAGAAATCCAAATACCACGGTCAACGTCCCTTCCTCAATTCCTGGTGCCTTAAGAAATATATAATGATTTACGAAAAAGTAATATAATGTATGCATCTTAAAAGCATGTATACATTTTTTTTTCAACTTTTGCAGGAGTTAAAGATGGCGAAGTTTTAATGATGGCGAGTCAGATACAGATTGAGAGTGGAACCAGCACTGCAGCTTATGATGCGTTTGAGAGACTGCTTTATGGAGAGGTTACCGGCAGCAGTATATTCAGGTCTGTCAAACAGGACGGAAGTACATGGGCATTTGTTTACCAGAAAGGTTGGTATAAATTGGATATAAATATTTATGATCTTAAAATTCATTATCAGCAAACATAAAATAGACATCAAATGCGTTCTAAAACTAAAGTCCATGCAAAAAGCTCACCAGATATGCCTTAAGACAAGTATTTAAGGAACTAAAGTTTGTTACATTGTCGAGGTGATAATTTTTCCTGTGCTAATTTAGAGTATTTCATATCAATTTTTATATAAATTTGCAAAAATTTATCTTTGGAGTTTTCAGGTAATCCAGACAGTTACTCCGAGGAAACAAATCCCTTTGGAACCACCTCAAGGGCAACGTTTTGTACTCTCGCTGGTGTTTGTTTCATGGCAGAGGCACGAAAAGGAGATCCAGCCTGGGGCATCTGGGACCAACAAGATAATTTCATTGTAGGAAACATTGATGCTATATATCCATTGGCCGAGACTACAGACGAAGTCACCACTTGGCGTGAGGGTAAGTTGAAAACAAATTCATTTAATCCTTTATAGATTTTATTGTTGTTACGTTTAAAATCTTGCTGACAGTTGAGGCCATATGGTCCCATTAATGCTAAAAGGTACCAAGTGCTGATAATGAAAAAGGTTATGGTACCTTTTTGCATTAACCCATCGATTTTTGTTATTGCAAATTTCTATCTTTAATGCTACAAAACATTATGTGAACTTAGGTGAAACCATCTGTGTGCCGCCGTTCCAGACAAACAGGTGATTGACCTTGTTTCGTATAAGAACCATCTGCGGTTAGCTGAAGTCAACCTCTAACTCAGAGGAGAAACAAATGCATGTTTTTCGTTCTGTCGACCTTTAGGTTTATACTTCGATAAGGACATTATGTATAGTATATTTCAAATTAGGAAGCGTGTGGGGTGGAGTGGGGTCGGGGTATAAGCTCATAAGTAGATTTTACACATTCATTGGTATAAGCAGTCACCTTTAGCTTTATTATTATCATTTATGACATTGCAATTATAAAATGCCCAGATATGTATATTCCACATTGTTTTGTCAAAGCATATAATTATAAAACGATACTGAAGATAATATTTTTCTGTTTGTATTCCAGATTTTTCTGTTGTTATTCCAGGTACGTTATTATACACAAATTTTACTTTTCAGGTGATCGTGTGATATTTGCCTCCACAGATTATGACTGGAATCAAGCAGAGGAACGAAAAGTTGTTTCCTGTGAAGACTGTGAAAGCAATCAGTTCCGGATAGATGGTATGTCTAAGAGATCTGGGGGTATCAACAGACCTTTTGAGATCGTGTGTGTATCTCAGGTAGCTAAATTGACTTTCGTTTATTTCGAGTAAAGTATTTCAAATACGCTTAAAAAGGAAAAAAAAAACACTTTTGACAGTGAATGCAAACGTGATAATATTTGATTTAATAATTTCACTTTTTTCTAAGACTCGTTGTTATATTCTGGATTACAGTAAGTGAAATGCTGACTATATAGGGGTATAAAATGTGGCTAAAAGTCACTTACCTAGATGCCCTGCATCAGTCGTACAAAATACTGGAGTTTTTTTTCCCACGCTAACATATATATTTTCTTTTTAAGGACCAGCTAAATATGTCCATTATGGCAAGGTTCTACATGGTGCCCTTGATATGCGCGCTGAAGTTCTCCTGTTGAACAGAGATGTCGTTATACAGGGTGAAATGGACGAGACCTGCCCGGCTTTCAATGGCAACTGTGAAGATGAGACCGTTCGTGGGCTAGATACATTTGGAGCACATGTTAAGGTATTACACAAACTACAACCTCAGATTTTTCCCTTCTACGTTTCGCAAAACTTGAAGGAATTTAATTACTCGATCAAGAAACTTGTCAGTTTGAAAAAAAACTAGTAGTATCTGCCTCTTAACTACTTTAAAGGTGGCAAAAACAGAGGATAATACAAATTGGGCATGCCCATACCTCAAAAGGACTTGTTGCCTCTGAACATGTTGACATTTTAGTTATCAGTCACAACGTCTCTGTTTATTAGACGCTTTCGTAAAATTGGAAACTTTAACGTACATGTGGGCTATTTTAATATTATAAATACCACTACCCATTGTAGATAAGCCTATATGTTTCGATAATGTTTTAACAACCCTTTTTCTTGTAGTCCGAAGATCTAGATAGATTTTTTACTGTCCTTCAAGTTAAGAAACCAGCTGATTATAGATTTGTGTTATTATAAATTTGTGTTTACCTTCTAACGAAATGAATCGGTCCGGTGATTCTATCCACGTGCTACTCGTACAGGATACAATGCTTGGAGGGGCATCTAGGGTATTTTTCCACCGTCAAAAGCTTGAAAGTCTTCATATGGAATTTAATTGTGCCGATATGACGTTAAATCAAACAAAAGCAAAACAGAGAAGTTAATAGGTTGGACTGCACTTATACCTATTTCATATCAAATTCAAATCATCTAGTTTCTGGTATAAAAGTATATTTTGTTGCGAAATTTTTTAGAAGTATTTGGCTTAAAAATAACTTGCTTTTAGGTTCTGAAAGATTACGCTAACGTGCACATCGAAAACGCAGAATTTTACAACGTTGGTCAACAGACAGACTTGGGGCGTTACCCAATACATTTTCACATGACGTTAGATAAGGTACCAGATGCCACTGTTTCATACATCAGAGGAAATTCTATCCATAATTCATTTGCAAGGTGCATCACAATTCACGGCAGCCATGGAATAGAAGTATGCATCTTTTCTGAATCTTACAAGTCATTTTTATTTTAATGTTATTACTTACTTGTTGTGATAGTCATAACTATGGCCGAGCAGATAATTTCAGCGAGAGACTTTTTGCTTGATGCTTAAATTTCAAATATTTTTTCTCAATTGATTTTATTATGCGAATTAAGTCATATTTGATCAAAATAAAGTGTATGTATGTATTTATCAAAAGGTTCAGTTCAGTTGCTCTAATTAATTAAAGTAAGACATATTTGCTTGCAGCAAAATCATGAACGTTTAGTTAAATATCAATGCAAATAAGTAAGTTGAGACAGAAAACTTGTTCAGTTGTTATCTTACTAAATAGTACTTTATATTTTCAGGTAATTGACAACACATGTTACAATCACATGGGTCATGGGTATTTTCTCGAGGATGGAGGGGAAGAGAACAATCTACTTGACGGCAATTTGGCTATGACAACACGAAAAGGCACGGGAACGTTAGAACCAGTCGACAAAACGTATGTACTTCTTTCTACGTTTCATAAAAAAAACAATTATGTAAAATGATACTTCATGTTTAGCTGTCTTCTTTTGACATAACAAAGTTCTACAGTATTGACATGGAGCCAAATCCGACATCCCAAACATTTTAGCTGAGTACGATGAGCGAAGATTTCGTTTATAAGGAGTTAAACTCATTAAATCCTGCTTAAAGCACCAGTGTAGATAACATTCTACCTATATAGATTCATTAAAGACGTGCGAGAATCCTTGAAGTCCCTCACAGAAGAAGATTAAAGTAAAACAAGAAAGAGTTAAGCTCCTTCTTTAAAGAAAATTGTCAACCTGAGGTAGGCAACTATAGACCTGCTAGTATTTTTGGACAGTTTCGAACAGATTCTATTAAATGATTGTACTGTGAAAACAGACACCATAAAACAAACTGAAACAGTTAAAAAATATTCTAAAAAATGAGCGATGTTGTGCAATTATTTAAAATGAACCAAAAGGTCTAATCACAGTAAATTGGATATTTGGTTACCACCAGCCTTTAATTATACCATGCTTAATATACAGATACCACTGGACATAAGTAGAGATAATGACAAAATTATTAAGTGACCTTTGACTTTGTATAAATTCGTAGTCTTACTATTGATTTAGCCGCCCAGCAGGATTTTGGCTCACCAATCCTAACAACCGATTCCGAAACAATGTTGCGGCCGGGGGAGAGGGTACTGGAGTTTGGGTATTGTATCCGGATGAACCTCTTCCCCCGTCAAGAAGCCATCACATCATGGAAAAGTTTGAAGCAAAGAGAACAATGATACAGCAGTTCGAGAATCATGTAGCACATTCAAACCTTCTGGTAATTCTATTTGTAATGTTTATAAATGAATAGTTCCTCCCTTGTATATCTGCTGGTCCACCCACCTGATCAACTCGAATATTGGCGTTATTTTGTTCTATACATTTTGTGTTAGAATGTTCTGTAGCAATGCACATAGGAGCCTTTAAACAGCCCTAATTTTAAACATTCTGAAACTTACATAGGAAAGCAGTCACAGTTTAAAAGTAAGGGATATCGGACAAGGGGACATTTTCCAACTGAGACAGTGTTTTACCTTGAGTAGGCTCGGACGAGTAGGAGATGTGAATTTTGCATCGTACTGTGCACAGGCCATAGTGACAAGAGCATAAATATGCATCTCTGCTAAGTTGGGACCTTTTCGTTCAGTCTTTGTGGCAACAGTGTACCTTTCAGTCCCCATCCCCGAAGTCCGCTTTCTCAAAGAACGGAGAAACATATTTTAAAGACAAGTATTGTGTTTAAACAATGTTTTCCGAAAAAAAAAATCTAGTATTACATGTATATAGGGTAATATTGACTTTTTTTCAAAAAATAGTTTAAACAGTAATACTTGTGGGGTTTTTTCCGGTGAAATATTGTTATCTTCAATTTTTGTGGAGGCGGAGTTGAAACTGGTTGGCGATGCAGGGGAGAGAATGTAGCTTGGGGAGAAGGGTGAGGGTTTGGTGGGGGCAGGGTGATACAATCCTGGCACCAACACTGGAAGAGCACCTGTGGTTAAAGTATCACTGTTTAGCCAGAATAAAGCATTTTGATAACATTTCAGTTCGGGATAATGATTGGAGACCGTGAGACTGAAGAAAGAGACGTACATTGTTGTAATGAATGGCAACCGAGGGCAGACCCAAAAGATGAGAATTCAACACCGTTAGATATCATACTCTTCAAAATGACAGGTAAATTATCACAAAGCAGCAGTGCACGAACAAACATTTTAACGATAAATATAGCAAAATTGTATTGCTTCTTTAATGCTATCTGAACTGTGCGTGAACTCACATGACTATGAGGTCACGTGGAGGCAGATTATTCGAGAGGTCACAACGCTTTATTACGCTTGCTTTTCATGTCGTCACAGGAGGTACGTGCAATTCCCAGGAAGTTACTTTGTTTGTCGTGTCAGTGGTCTATATCTTTTGAAAGTGTGCAACACTGGATCAATTATTACAATGTGAAAGAAATAGAAAACAAATATGTGCATATAAGAAATCGATCTCAGTTTGGTAGTTAACATTTGGCTGCGACGTACATGGCTGTGTACAAAGCACTCGTCAGAACATCCGGCCTCCTCTTACTTTAAACACGCCCACGTTTTCCATACTCATAACTGATTTATTTCTTAATTCAATTCGCATATGTATCTTCACCTTAAAACATAAAATTGTGAAATCGAGATTCATTCGTGTTTCATTGTGTCAGAAGACAATAGTTGTTTCCTTGTCACCCCCATGTTTCCATACTGCGGAATTACTAGTGAGGTTTTCAATTGAAAACATACTTATACATTATGTAGCTTAGTACTCCAGCTGTTATATCATGTTTAGCGTTAAGATTTGTTTTATCTCGTAAATATTCTCTGTAAATAGTACATTAATGTATACACATTGTACGATATTTTAACCATTTCACATGTCTGTCAACAAATAATAATCGCAAGTAAAACCTCGTGCGTGCAAAAAGTATCGTACGTTATCCGCAAGTAAACTGCCAGTGTATCCAATTTGCTTTTAAATAAAGTTGAGGGTACATGTATAATACCGGATCTGGATGTTTAATTGATGCATCTTGTTTAACATTGTCATTTGTTTCCATTAACAGGTTACAAGAACAGGTTCACTAACATCTGGATAGAAGGTGGTCTACTTAATGTGTCCCATATTTCGTAAGTACATAACAGTTGAAGAACTATATGTGTTCTAAATATCTGTAAGCGAATGACACGCACGCAAAGTACAAAACGTTTTACTTAGGTCTAAATTTGTCCTTTGATGTGTCGAAGTTTTCATTACACAACTATTTGATTAGCATGTGATTTCTTCAGCTGCAAACTAATTTGCACTTTGTGCGTTTGAACTTTCCTTGTTGAGTTTAAACGAATTACTGGGACAATAGAAATTCTGAGTAGGCCTACTACGATAACATTTTTTTGGATAACTTTAATATAGACAGTGATGAAAAAGCTGTTTAAAATTACACTTACGGTCACCATTGACGGATCCATATTCCCCGGCCGTATGTCACGTGGCACCCGGATACCCGGAACATCTGCACGTTCTGATACAGATGTCATATACAACGTCATTGTGACGCGTGAAAGGGCGTCGCATTATTTTCAGATCGATTTTCAAATATCTATGGCATTTTGGATAAAAAAGCAATACAAACAATATAATCCTACTTATAAACTTGTGGAAAATATTTTTAAAAAATGAAAATAGATCTACAAAAAGGTAAAACTGAAGAGAAAGTATACAAAAAGGTTCAGTAAATAGCTGTTGTGTGTTTTCTTGCCATAATATCACTCCTTGTTTCATAATGGTCCCCGGGCGATTATGACACTAGCTACGCCATTATTTGCCAAGTTTCCAAGTTTTTCAAAGTTCCCGGAAGTTCACAAAATTTAACGGACAAGACCTTAAATTGATCCTACATTTTCTCTTTGTTTTCTGCTGCAAATTTTATATCCTCTAGCTTCGTTTGACCCATGTTTAGATAAAAACAATTGCGATGCTTGTCCATGAAATTCCGCAAACGTCCGGCAAAATTGGGAACGATCGTACACCGTTCTTGTAGAGAAATTCATTATGATGCGTGTTATTGTGTGACACCATATTAATGGTATCTACTAATACGTTCTAGGCGCAGTTATTCAAGGCAGATATTACTAGTACTTCCGCTCGTTTTTTCACTTAAAATGTCTTACTTAACTTGTCCTGAGACTCCAATATAATTTTTTTTTGCATTTTGTGCTTTTAGAAAATCTTTTAATGGTTTCCCTTAAAAGGTAGAGATTGACGGCTTTTTGTCTGATGAAATCTATTTTGTACTTACTGAAAATATTAAATGGCATCTATCCTTGGTAGTTTGATGGTCAATATCATCCTTAAGAGAGTCCTTTGGAAGCATAGACGTAACCAAGCAAAATAATAGCGGACTCGGTTTGATTGAGTCGGTTCACGGGAGGTGAAATGTGCAACACCCTTCACACCCCCTAGCACCGGCTTAAGCGGAATTTGTAGTTAAACTGTATGTACTCTATAGTCCCACAGGACCAGAAAATATAGCAACACTGTTTTCTTTTCACAAGTTTTTCAGTGTGTTTTAGATCCTCTTTCACATGTCTTTCCCGCGTATCAGGGGTCTGACGCGAGTCCAAGGTTCGTAGAGGGACTTTGTCGAACATTCGATGCCATACAATTTTTGGTTACAGAGGCCTCCGTGGCCCAGATGTTAAGTTCGCTGATATTGAATCACTAGCCCCTCACCGATGAGGGTACGAGCCTCATTCGGGGCGATGAATTCTTCATGTGAGGAAGCCATCCATCTGGCTTACGGAAGGTCGGTGGTTCTATACCCAGGTGCCCGCCCGTAATGAAATAATACACTGAGGGGCACCTCCACCATCAAAAGCTGGAAAGTCGCCATTCGACCTATAATTGTGTCGGTGCGACGTTAAACCCAGCAAAGCCTTAACTGGTCGCAATAAGTAATGTTAAAACCCAGTAACTGATATCACAGGGTCGGCCATGGAAACTGATTTCTTTTGCTCGGATTCCGTCTATAAAATATGTGACGAACGCCTATATTTAATAGTAGTAAAATACAGCCAGTCTATCTTTTCGACTCGTTGGAAGCTACAATTCTGTAGTAATGTGTTATCATACTTGTTTTATGTTTATCGTCATCAAATAAAGGTGAAAAGTATTTTTCCAACATTGTCCCTAAACTGCTTATTTGATGTATTTTTCAGAGTTGCAGACAGCTTAAATGGTATCTTTGTAACAAAGTAAGTTCCAGTGCGTTTGTTTTTCCCTGTAAAAATAATAAAAACGAAATGTTAAATCTAGAATGTCAATATATCATGCGTTGATGTTACAATATTAGGGACACTGAATGACAAGGGACCAAAGCCATTTATTAAAGTGAACATACATTTTGCGTTGTCAAAGAAATGTCAAGAAAATTACATATATTAAAAGTGTATGGCTCAATTTTTCGTAAGCAAGACCGGCTTAATTTCATATTTACATGTAACGGATTTAAATTAGTGAATTGTGTTTTTCTAAATTTGAAATAAGCAAATCTAAAAATAGAGGGAATAATGTATTAATAAACGTTATTAGTTTTAATATGCTTTTGTTTGTTTTTGCTCATTTTCGATGTTTGGATTAGTTTTTGAGCAGCATAATACTGTTCATTATTCTCTTTTAGCATTTACAGCTTATTTTTAGGAGCGCTGTCCTTAATTTTTACCAAGGTGTACAACTGCACATGCTAATAAAAATTTAGAAGAGCTCGTATACATTTTGAGCATCGTGCAATACAAGTTTGATACTAATTCAATGGGAACTATGCTATTGCATGGGAAAGCAAGAACAAAAGCACAGATGCACACCCTCTTATGCTGAATAATATTCCCACAAAGTTTTATTACAGTTGGTCAAACTGCTTTTGGAGATATGTGCAACAAAAATTTGTTGGACGAAGGGAAAAGACGGACGGACGAACGGACGGACGGACGGACGGACAAATGCAGATCCGAGTATACCCCTGGTCAAGTTCGGAGCGTAATAAGTCTGGCCTGTTCACCGCTTAAGGCGCATTTTTTCCTATCCCATAGTTAAATTATTAATCCCCCGCCACAAATGGTGGGGGTTGTAGGAATGGTCTCCGTCCGTCCTTCCATCCTTCCGTCCGTCCGTCCGTCTTTCTGTCTGTCCGTAACACTTTCGTGTCCGCTCCATATCTCCTAAACCCCTTGAAGGATTTTCATGAAACTTGGGTCAAATGATCACCTTATCAAGACGATGTGCAGAACCCATGAGTCAGCCTTGTCGGCTCAAGGTCAAGGTCACAACTCAAGGTCAAAGGTTGGAGCCTTCCATTTTGTGTCCACTCTGTATCTCCTAAACCCCTTGAAGGAATTTTATAAAACTTGGGTCAAATGATCACCTCATCAAGACGATGTGCAGAACCCATAAGTCAGTCATGTCGGTCCAAGGTCAAGGTCACGACTCAAGGTCAAAGGTTTGGGCCTTCCATTTTGTGTCCGCTCTGTTTCTCCTAAACCCCTTGAAGGATAATCATAAAACTTGGGTCAAATGATCACCTCATCAAGACGATGTGCAGAACTCATGAGTCAGCCATGCCGGCTCAAGGTCTAGGCCACAACTTAGGATCAAAGGTTTGAGCCTTCCATTTTGTGTCCGCTCTATATCTCCTAAACCCCTTGAAGGAATTTTATACAACTTGGGTCAAATGATCACCTCATCAAGTTGATGTGCAGAACCAATGAGTCAGCCATGCCAGCTCAAGGTCGAGGTCACAACTTAGGGTAAAAGGTTTGAGCCTTCCATTTTGTGTCTGCTCTATATCTCCTAAACCCCTTGAAGGATGATCATGAAACTAGGGTCAAATGATCACCTCATCAAGACGATGTGCAGAACCCATGAGTCAGCCATGTCGGTTCAAGGTCAAGGTCACAACTCAAGGTCAAAGGTTTGAGCCTTCCATTTTGTGTCCGCTGTGTATCTCCTAAACCCCTTGAAGGATAATCATGAAACTTGGGTCAAATGATCACCTCATCAAGACGATGTGCAGAACCCATGAGTCAGCCATATCGGCTCAAGGTCACGGTCACAATTCAAGATCAAAGGTTTTAGCCTTCCATTTTGTGTCCGCTCTATATCTCCTAAACCCCTTGAAGGAATTTTATAAAACTTGGGTCAAATGATTACCTCATTAAGACGATGCGCAGAACTCATGAGTCAGCCATGCCAGCTCAAGGTCACGGTCACAACTTAGGGTGAAAGGGTGGAGCCTTCCATTTCGTGTCAGCTCTATATCTCCTAAACCCCTTGAAGGATGATCATAAAACTTTGGTCAAATGATCACCTCATCAAGACGATGTGCAGAACCCATGAGTCAGCCATGTCGGTTCAAGGTCAAGGTCACAAAAGGTCAAAGGTTTGAGCCTTCCATTTTGTGTCTGCTCTGTTTCTCCTAAACCCCTTGAAGGAATTTTATAAAACTTGGGTCAAATGATCACCTCATCAAGACGATGTGCAGAACCCATGAGACACCCATGCCGGTTCAAGGTCAAGGTCACAACTCAAGGTCAAAGGTTTGAACCTTCCATTTTGTGTCCGCTCTATATCTCCTAAACCCCTTGAAGGAATTTTATAAAACTTGGGTCAAATGATCACCTCATCAAAAAGATGTGCAGAACTTATGAGTCAGCCATGCCGGCTCAAGGTCAAGGTCACAACTTAGGGTGAAAGGTTAGAACCGTCCATTTTGTGTCCACTCTGTATCTCGTAAACCCCTTGAAGGATTTACATTAAACTTGGGTCAAATGATCACCTCATCAAGAACTCATGAGTCAGCCATGTCAACTCAAGGTCTAGGTCACAACTCAAGGTCAAAGGTTTGGGCTCTGTATCTCCTAAACCCCTTGAAGGATTTTCATGAAACTTGGGTCAAATGATCACCTCATCAAGACATTGTGCAGAATTCATGAGTCAGCCATGTCAGTTCAAGGTCAAGGTCAAAGCTAAAGGTCTAAGGTTTACCCTTTCACTATCCATAGCAGTGGCGGGGGATTTAGCAGTCTTTCAGACTGCCTTGTTCAAGTTGAGATGATCCATCATCGTTTCATCTTAATTAGTTAATGTCGAATAAAATGTATTGAAAACCATTTATGCCTGCACTGACATATTAAAAAGATTATTTTGTACTTATTTTAGTGAAGGTCAGCAAGATATATTTGCCGGGCGGTTGAGTCACGCCGTCATTATAGGAGAAAGTGAGAACAAGGGTGTTCCGACGGAAGGATTCACACGAAGTTTACCATTTCCCTGGACTGAGTAAGTACCTTCTGACAGGAAAATACACTTGTATGCCTACTTAACCTTTAGCCTGCTGGCAGCAACTGATTCTGCCCTTGCGACCAGTGCAGACCAAGATCAGCCTGCACATCCGTGCAGGCTAATCATGGTCTGCACAGTTCGCTTTTCAGACAGTAAATTTTCAGTAAACTCACCTTCGAATAATAAATGGTATTGCCCAAACTGAATGATGGACAAGTTCATTTTAGAAATTTAGCATGGTAAGTGTTAAATACTAATCAGCTGTAAAAACAATGCATGTAGTAACCTTAATGCACGTTTATTTCTATTTTCTTAATATACAAGGTCGGTACGGATTGCACTTTTAGTTGCTATTCTGTCTCATACATGTAAGCGCCCATATTTATGGCTACGCATCTTTATGGGTTGGCGATTGCCACCAAAATAAGTGAATATACAATTTATCCCATCCATTAACAAGCCAGTCAGTGCAGTGTGTCAACGCTGTCTAATAAAAATTTTAACCATAAAGATAATAATGATAATAAACATAACGATGATGATGATGATAATGATGATGATAATGATGATGATGTTGAACGTGATCGTCGTGTTGGCGTAACAAATCACTATTAATGTCACTACCTCCTTTTATTAAAATCTGCAAAATCTCAAAGATTTGCATATTCACATACAAGTAACTGAATTATATACCCTTACATGTTTCCAAAGTTACATAATTTTTTAAGTTTGTTCTACATGTAACTTAATTACTGTATACAAAATGGAGTGTTTTCTTTCTAACAAATTTGAGATGTCATAACTACAGACGATTAAATTACTCGCTTATCTAGTATTCTAAATAGTTAATCTAAAATTCAAAGGTGTGTTTTTAAAATCGAAGGGAATGGAGGATACATCCCCAATCTGCATTAACAATGTGGAAGGGACCTACTCAGTATAGTGACATATGGTTTGATGGTTTCACGACAAACAGTGTGTATGACATTGCTGCCATTGCGAAGAAACGAGAGTCACCCTATCCATTTTCTGTAACTACACCATTCAGGAATGCATTGTTTGCGTTTGATGATGAGGTAAGGAATTAGACATAGAAAGATCCGCTTTTTGTCGTCAAAAAATTCAACACAATTTCCTATTTGTTGTATTGTTTTCTTTATGCTTCCGATAAACATTTTGTCATCGGCATCAATAGTTTAATTATTGTCCGTGCTTAATGCATTTTAATTGGCTCTCATGACTAGGTTCTTTTAGTTTTTGTTTTCGTGGTTCTTGCTTCATACAATACATGTGTATGTTGAAAAATACGTACTCAACGAAAACAGATTATGATGAAATGCACCAAACTGGTACTGACATTCTACATCTACAGGTCTTGCTCCATTTTATTCTCGTTTCATTGCATGTTGGTTTGGTAATTTTACACATTAGGAGGGCGGTGGTAGGATAGCTATGTCAGGAGTAAGAGGTGTTGACGCCGGTTGGGATTTCAAAGAGGACGGCGAGCTTGTTTCCGGTTTTACTTACTATGTGGAAACGCCGGAAGGAGAAGATAAATTTTATTTTGTCAAACCCGACCATCTGTCAGCTGCGGCTGCTGACTGTGCCGTCCGTCCAAGCTGGAGGCTAGCACTCTATACAACAAAGTACGGAAATGTAAGTTTTACTTGAATACAAGTATATTCATAGAAATATTCTAGAAAAAAAACACATGTAAATTGTTTTTTATTAGATTTTGTTTTTGAATTCTTATAATTATTTACCATAATTTATACATTGGTTCTGTTGAAAAATATGCTTCATGTCTTATAAAACCGTTGTCGACGTTAGAAACTTAGAGGTTCCGGTGTTTCGCACGGTGCTATACGATAACTGTTTGCATTTAAACATGTTTTGTTTTTATTTTCATTTAAGCTGAGAGTACTGGGAGGCTTCGAAGCTTTGAGTACTCGTGGAATTTTCGTGCGCGATGATCTACCCAGCGCTCAGTTTGAATTTGAACTGAAAAAAGACACCGGCCCTCAGGTGGTACTTGATGGGAGTCGAACCTACACGTTTCATAGTCTTGGACAGATGCCTGACTGGATCAGATTCAGCGCAGACGGAATAGAGACGTAATTGTTTTATTTTGGAGAAACAGTATTTTGCTCTAAATTCCTATATCAAGTCATATGTACTTTGTACATGCGGGTTACATTTTTGAAATGTGGCTGTCTCATTTATATGATACAAATTAAGCTGCAATAAGCACGTTGATTTATAGATGTATTTTGATGCGTATAAATTACGGAATGACAACTGTTTTCTCGTCAGTTACTGTGTTGATGCGTGTGGCTCAGCTTGTGGTGTATGCTTCTGGTTACACTTGATGTGCTTATTCCTTCCAGGAATTCTATCTTTCTTTTGACAAATGAGCGGAGACCGGCGATTCTTTGCTAGACAGAGTCGGAAATGAAATGGATAAAGTAGAATCCTTGCGGATATTGGTGTATATGTTTTATTTCAAGACATACAAAAATCAAAACATAATCTACCTTAGATAACTCATACCTTTTTGAGAACAGACATGACCCCTCCTTTAGTTCTTACGTATGTGATTTATGTTAATTGTTTATTCTTCAGGGTTGAAACCGCTGGAGTTGTCCGGTGCCTTCTTGCATAAACTGCTTTTCATCAGGACCATCTAATAGATACATTTGGTATTGTATTTTTACAGTGGTGATTCACTGAGAATCGGGATATGTACACCTCTAGGAGCAGCATTTGAACTACAGACTTTCTATCCCAACTTTTTCTGGACTGTAAGCCAGTTTACAAGAGTTAACTCCCTTGCAGAACTTGACAAGCCTGATCCAATCCTCGACGGAAAGAAATTCTATCTGGATGAAACTACAGGGTAAAAAGAGTAGCTTAAGTTTAAAGTTTCTTTTTTTCAATTTAAAATCTCATCTTTAATTTCTATTTGAACTAAAGTGCTTTGTTAACAGTCATAAAGTTATAAGCCTTATTTGTACCAAACATTTACTTTCCTTTGTTGAGTTTTGTATTTGAATTTGAGTGAGTAAGCTTTGAAGAACGAGATACAATTCACAGGATGCTGTATTATAAATTTGTCGGTGCTACGACACGTGACCCTAAAGAGGCGGCGACATGTGGTGGGGGAAAGTGTCCGGAACTTATCCTTAAGGTGCAAGGGTCCGGACAGAATGCAGACTGCCGAGAAAGGTTATACGGAACTAAAATGAACATGGAAAAGGTCTGTATTTTTTATTATAGTTTCATTAAATGTTCAACATCCCCAAACATTTCGGCTTAAAGATATATTTTATACTTGAGATTCATTTAAGTAAAATCACCTCGGTAAAAGTATTGACCATTCATATACCAGCTGGATAGCCTCCTAACAAAAATGAATTCTGAATTCTAATCGAACCGACAGCAGCAATGGGCAAGTGATTCGAAGTAAGCGATCTATATAGACTTGCCAAGGAATTTTCAAATAGAACTGGTGCCAAGTCGATGCAACATATTTTGATCTCACCTCTTGACAAGCAGTTTTATTATTTTTGTGTGTATCTCCCTGCTTCAGGACTTTTTAAGGATAACATTAACGTCTTTACTACACATGGTCTACCAAGTTTAGCAAAAGTGCAGCCTTTCTTTGTATAGATGAATGATAAGTTTCATTTTTTACATAATTGCAGCCCGCTCTTCAAACATATACAGATGTTATCCCAGCCACAGGTGGTCCTACCCCGCCGACAGTAAGTATAACGTGGGCGGGGCGAGTTAGGAGAACAGAAGTACGCTGTCAGGCTAGCGAAAAATGAATGATATAACATGAACTTTTACAAATAAATCATGATTATTAAATCAATGTTCAAATCAGCATTAATTTTTTTTTGCGATTTTTTTTCACAAAAGGGAACATCTTTTCCCAATGACCTATACGCTAATCAGGAAGGTCTAATACGCGTATCAGTTGTTCCAGACGCTAATCTATTATTAATGTAATTTCTTTAAGTTTCACTTACAATTTGCATGCATGTATTTCAAAAGTTCGTGAGTGTGCTTATCACATAAAATACCAATAATCTACATTCATATGTAAATCTATTAAAATCATTTTCATCATTTTAAAAGAGATACTTTTAACTTTTATAAGGGTTTAATAAAAGCAAGATGATTTATTCATCGTTTATAGGGTTACGGAGCCGGTCCAACAAAACCGTTTCTAAACCGAGGACCAGTCGTTGGAACAAATCTAGAAAAGGTTGATGGTGGATATGGGCAGTGGTCTGGCTGGTCAAAATGCTCGGTAACTTGCGGCGGTAAGTTGGGCATGTTTAGACTACAAAACATTAAATTAATACATTTTATTGTTATTAGCGACTTGAATGTTAAGCATTATTATTATAGAAGTCTCAAGCGTCCATATGTTCCCTCTCGCAAACAAACAATGGATTCTTATAAGAAGTCAGAATATAAGGTTTAGTCATAAAATATAAGGTTGACTTGTGTTCAGCTTCCATGTCGGTGCTGCAGATTATAGATATTAGAATCTTTGATTACATACATCAATTACATCAAGTAGTTTTCTCTGGTTTTTATTTCATACCTATATTTGATAATATAATACACCAATCGTGTTTAAAACTCAAAAATACCTGATTTCATTTCGTTATGTCAGATGTAAGTATATAATGTAGTGAACGTAATCGAGAAGATTTACAATGTATTCATGACTTGAATTGGTTCATTAATTCTAAATCCGCTGGTAGAATAACTAGATTTGTTTATCTAACTCACAGACGGTGTAAAGACAAAATACCGACAATGTGACAGTCCAGCCCCGGCAAACGGTGGTGCAAAATGCGTTGGCCAGAGTGAAAAGTCACGTCCTTGTTACGCGGGCAAATGTGGTAAAAATGAGTGTTATTATTACTGCGAGCGCAGGTGCTCTAGATTGAGAACGCAGATGTTTTGGTCTTTTGCGGCCTTCATACTAGTAAACCGATGGAGTTAACGGCCTTGATAAATATGATCCATAATTTCCATAATCTAAATGTATAAAAATACTCAAAAATTAGCGCACAGCTCCGTCATTACATAAAGACTGAACTAGGGCAAAACATTTGGGTTCCCGGTTCCGAGCTCCTTTGACTTTGAGGACACATGATATAAGATTTAAGATGTAAAAAAAACTCTAAGAAACTTCAAGAAAATAGCCCACTAAGCTACTGCTTACGTTATATCTTGTAATTCATCTATCTGAGGGTAAATACAGATTCTTGTAACTAGTGTCGTGTATCATTTTTACCTCAGAGAATCATGATTTGTCGAAATAACTGCGAGCATTTGTAAATGAGTTTGTTGTCTTTACGTACTATTTTTGAGTTTACACATTTTATCTTTGTGGCCTGTTATTCTTTGCACATTTTACATTCAGTTTTACACATTTTACATACTCTGCTCTGTGCTCTTTGTTACTAGTACTTTTCTGTTTAAATTGTTTTGCAACTTTACTAGTTTATCTTTACATATTTATGAAAAACACATATGAGCCGTGCCATGAGAAAACCAACATAGTGGGTTTGCGACCAGCATGGATCCAGACCAGCCTGCGCATCCGCGCAGTCTGGTCAGGCTCCATGCTGTTCGCTTTTAAAGCCTATTGGAATTGGAGAAACTGTTAGCGAACAGCATGGAGCCTGACCAGACTGCGCGGATGCGCAGGCTGGTCTGGATCCATGCTGGTCGCAAACCCACTATGTTGGTTTTCTTATGGCATGGCTCATATATTAGATATTAAGTAATTTGTTCCAATTCTGTTTCTAGCGATAGACGGTGGGTTCACAGACTGGACGAAATGGAGTTCTTGTAAAGTATTTAATAAGGCTTTTTGTTCCGGATTTTCCAAGAGGACTCGCAAATGTTCAAACCCAAAACCTACTTATGGCGGGAAATCGTGCACAGGTGCAACACAAGAAATAGAACCATGTGATGTCTGCTAGAATTTTGCGATATGATACTTTTTTTCTAATTTACAAAGAAAAGTTTTGTTTATGATTATCGTTATGTTTAAATCTTAAAACTGTCTTCCTTATAGAAATAAAAGCATTTCTTAAAAATATGCGTCAGTCAGTTTTACTTTTAGTCCATATAAAACGTCCGATTGTCCATATCATACACTAAACAATTGACAAAAAATGCCTTTAAAAAGACAAACGGCGTAGAGGTTTGGCGCATGGAATAATCAAAATTAAACAGAATGTACAGACAGAAAAAAAATCGGATATGCATGTATGAACACATTATTCATTTGCAAATATTTCAACTAAGCCACAAATGTAAATGATCAGGAGGTATCCTTTCTGTGATAGAAGGTCGGAATGATTTGACTTCCTGTGCTGATGATTTTAAAATAATGACCCATAATTAACCCACTAGCATAATATCTCCAGTAACTGTTGAAATCTTTTTTATTTGGGTAAAGTAATAGGTAAATACTTACATTTATGATGGAATTCAATTTGCACTTTGTTATTGTTTGCATAGTCATTATTTTCATTAAATTTAAGATTTTTCAGCTGATCTATTGGCCAACGTTGGTGTTTTTATTGTTTTCGCCAGCACTTACCAGAGCAAAGCCCAGTGGAGAACGACCTCGGTGTCAAATAGTGTTAGGAATAATTCAGTTTCGTGAAATTATAACATAGAATTATTAACTTTTCTGCTTTATTTTCACAACATAAATTTTACGGATGTGTAAAAGCCCGTACAGTGACAAAAAAACAGGTACACTGGCTCTACAGTTACAACCAGCCACACATTCATCTGTAAGCGAGGTACGCAGCGGGGATGAAGTTTACTTTTGATTTATCTTGCGATGATAAATTACTACAGATTATAAAGTTGGAATAAATCATTTTAGTTTTGGGCGATAAGATTACTAAATATCCCTTCTTTAATATGTGCTTTCTGATATTCAATTTTATTTAACAGTCAGAAATGAATGGTTTATCTTTTCGGCGCGCACCTGTTTCGTGCCCCGATTACTACAGAATGTAGGTCAAAATCCATGTTATACAGCTACGCCGAAAAAATACTAAATATACATTTAGAACATATGTTGATTATATAAATTCCAATGCTCATTTTCAAAAAGGTCATTGAAAAGTGCGGATAAATAAATGGCATTGATTAAAGTAACTCACCCACAGGGTAGGGCCAAAAATTTAGGGTAGGTCGGGATACCGGAAACAAACAATTTTTTTACGTCTAAATGTATGCAAGAGTAGCTTAAATGGTTTTCATTGCTTTAAAATGAACTGCACTCGTTAAAAAATCCCTAAGGTTAATGTATTTTTGTGACTTTTTAAAACAGGATGAGTAAATAGTTTGTGATGGATTTGAATATTATAACATATAAACATTCAAACTTTACAAGAACTGTTGTTTGATAAACACTTTTTACTGGTTTATTCTGCTTTTCTACTAACGTTTTTATCAGTATCGGTCTAATATTCTACTGTTCCACCATCTACAGTATACAGCTTCGATCTGATCTTCTGCAACGGCTACTCTAAAGTTAGTTCGACAGTCAGCTCGACGTTCGAGCTAAATGTTGAGATTTCTCGACATATACATCGACATTCACAAAATAAGTTGAAAATCGAACTCAGTGTTGCGCTAGCTCGACATTTCGAAGTTCGAATGTGCAAATCGGCATTCCAAAAATCTGAATTTTGTGTTCAAATTTGCCATAGCTCGATATTGCAAATCGGAATTCAAAAAATAATAAAATGCTATGTTCAATGTTGCAATAGCACAACGTTGCAAATTGGTATTCCAAAAGTTTGAACATTATGTTGAATGTTGCACTAGCTCGACTTTGCAAATCGGCATTCCAAAAGTTCGACCGTGAGGTTCAATGTTTGGCCCTACCAGATTCATCTCCTGTATCGCAATAAATATCTTTTTTTTAAATTACTTAAATCCAAGATTGTGACTTATGGCAAACTGTAGTTCAAACCAAAACCTAAGAATGTGACTTATGGCAAACTGTATGTTCAAACCAAAACCTTAGATTGTGACTTATGGCAAACTGTATCTTCAAACCAAAACCTTAGATTGTGACTTATGGCAAACTGTATCTTCAAACCAAAACCTTAGATTGTGACTTATGGCAAACTGTATCTTCAAACCAAAACCTTAGATTGTGACTTATGGCAAACTGTATCTTCAAACCGACAACAAAGTTTCTGGTGTGTTTTGTATTGCAAGGATATATTATATTTTACCTATAATATTGTACTTGCACAGTTTGCCATGATATTTTTACTAAATACAATTGTAAGTACTTGCATTCTTAAAAATAGGTTGAGGCTTCATGATGATGGACTAGATTGGACTGATACGGAGAGTGATGATGGGAATAGCTATGTTGAACATGTTGAACAGAATGTTTCAGAGACTTGCAATGTAAAATACAATGCGTCCAAGTTAAGATATCAGTCTCGGATTTGATTTACAGTATAGATATTAATTTGTCAACACGCTGTAGCACCAACCTGTAACCGCACGCTGACAAAAATACAAATCCAGATTTGCTATGCTTGTTTGCAACACTCCATTGAACTCCAAAATGTCAGTGCCTCCCTCAGTTCACACTCCCAAATCTCATAGAACATTACCCAAACAAACCAGAAAAGCCAAAGTCAGACTACTACCAAAATATCCCTGCTGCACAAGAAGTGGTATGTCGGTTGCTGTGGACACAGCCTGGCATAAACGAGGATTTGACTCTCTAACCTGTAAGTTTTCTCAGCTGTATTTTTTATTTCAATTAGAAGATTTTTTTGCTATATGTGAATTTTTGTATGATATGTTATACAATACAAGTATGTCCAAAAACTATTTTTAAAAATAGAGAACTGTCAAACTTATCGACAAATGTACCCAACAAAACTGCTAAATTAAAGTCACTTTTACTTTTTATCCTCCGCTAAAGGCGGAGGGATATAGTTTTTGCGTTGTCCGCCCATCCGTCCGTGCGTCCATCCATCTGTCCGTCCTTCAACTATCTTAGAAACTAATGGATGGATTTTCATGGTAATGGTACAAAGTAAGTATTACCATGATGCGATGTGGCACATGCAAGTTCTGTCCAGATTGGATTAGTATCTCCTGAGTTACGATCCTTACTGTATATTTTTAGTTTTTCGTCCGTCAGGTGCAATATCTAAGAAACTTTCAAATAAGGCTTGTCCGGAGCATTACTTGAAAAGTATTGATGGCATTTCATTGAAACTTAATAAAATGATAGCCATTGACGGGAAGTGCAGTGTCAAAGAATCAGAACTTTACTTTACCTAGTTGTTTTAATTATATCCCTTTATTACACAAAATAAGGCTTTTCTGGAGTATAACTTGAAAAGTATCAATGGCATTTGATTGAAACTCACAGAATCATAGAGGTCATTGTGACAAAGTGCAGTGTCAATGAATCATAACTCTACCTTACCTAGGTTTTGAATGATCTCCCTTTATTACACAAATTAAGGCTTGTCCTGAACATTACTTGAAAAGTATTGATGGCATTTCATTGAAACTTCATAAAATGATAGAGGCCATTGATGGAAAGTGCAGTGTCAAAGAACCATAACTCTACTTAACCTAGTTTTTGGTTTATCTCCCTTTATTATACAAAATAGGGCTTGTCCGGAGCATTACTTGAAAAGTATTAATGACATTTCATTGAAACTTCATAAAATGATAGAGACCATTTACAGAAAGTGCAGTGTCAAAGAACCAGAACTCTACCTTACCTAGTTTTTGAATTATCTCCCTTTATTCAATTTTCTTTTTTTATTATCTCCCCATTTTTTTTTTAAACATTCAGTATAATATTTATGTTTGTTATTTCGCACAGCTCATACTTTCTTCATGACCACCGGAAAGTCTACAAAACAGAAGAAAGTCATCAAGACAGATGTTGATCATAGCATTTGTGGTGTTTGTAGCTGGTGGCAAAGAAAAAGACCAGGCCAAAACGCACGTCCCCATAGATGTGTACGTAACCACACAGGTAGTGCTAGGGCTATGGAAGCCACAAGTGGTGTAAAGGGGGTACATGAATTGTTGGAGGAGGGCACCCCAGTAGAGTATTTGGAGGGTGATGGAGACAATACACTTATTTCAAAAATAAAAACTAACCTCTTACCTTGTAATAAGTATGAAGAAACGATTTGATAAAAATCATGTGGTTAAAATCTTTACCAAAAGTCTATATTGCTTGAAAAATGACAAAGGTATCAAGTTGAGTAAAAGTGTTATCACCCACCTTGAAAAGTGTTTAAAATACACATTTGCAAAACACCAAGGAGACAAAAGTGGAATGGAAAACAATTTGAAAGCCATTGTTCCACATCAGTTTGGAGACCATAGTCTTTATATGCCTAGGTATTGTGGATATAAAAGAAAACCCGGAGAAAAATATCTTCATCGTAGCCTGCCCTATAAGACAGCTCTACACGATGAAAGCCTCGGACATCGACTACAACAGATATTTGATCCGCTGATACATAATGCCCATCAGTATATAGACCTAGGTTCGAGACAGCAGTGCGAACACGCCAACAAAGAAGTGACATTGAGAGCTCCTAAGAGTCACCATTATGGCAACACCAGCAGTCTTGACTACCGAGTCCATGTCACCACAGCGTTCGTAAATGAAGGAAGGCACTATATAACTAAGGTATAAAACAGTTAATGTTCTGAATTTGTTATTATTCTTTACATGTTGTTTAGGACTTTTCCAGGAAAAAATGAGCGGGAAATTACTTTTTTCTTAGGGGTACCATCACAATAATTTTAATTACTTTCCGTGAACGTACTCATTTTTTCCCCTGGAAAAGCCATTAATGTTATTATTTCGTCTATTCAAAGAATAAGGAGGGGCTTATAAATGCGTCTGCATTGGTTGAAGTTTTGTATACTATCAATGCTATTGCTATGAACCATGAACCTTCAGTCTTGAAACAGTAATAAAAGTCAACAGAACTAGTCAAGTGCCATAACTCTAGGATGATTTTGTAATGAGTTATGGCCCTTTGAGCTTATAACTTTTTGTATAAAGTTCAGTATTTTGTTTACCATTAATGCTATTGCATTGAAACTTGAGACACTTGCTGTAGGGAGGATTTTGTCTATATAAACAAGCTTCGAATTGTCGAGCACTGTTTTCTTATGTTATTTGTTAATTTGGTTGTTATTTGTTCCATTCCATTCGTTCATTTCAGATTGTTCTTGTTCTTCCAGTTGTTGTTTTATGGATATCGATGAAACCTGTTTGTAAGTACGTTTCCATACATTCAATTTATACTGAATACCAGGCATGAGAGCAATGAGTTGTGAGTTCAAGACTTATGTCCGTCCACACAAGAGAGATTGGTAATGAAAACTTTATAGAATCTCTAGATTATTGTAGGGTAGTTGTCAGTTTCTGGTGAAAATTACTTAGTACTGACAATGAAAAATTAGTATGGTACCCATGTCAGCATAATTTGTGTAAACAAATAAATATTACAATATTTGTGATAAATATATTAGCAAGGTATTTAAAATGCAAACTGCAATTAATGTACATATCTTCAATATACATGTTATTCTTATAGGGGTAGAAAGGTGTTATTTTATGATTTTATTATAATTTGTTGTACAGGGGTTCAACAAGATCGGACTATCTCCTGGTGCACACACTGTCAAATATGCTGACATGCGCTTGAAGCGGCGACACACGAAACAACAGAAAGCCCAATCCCCGTCCTAAACGTAGACAACTGGTGCTGTAACAGGAAAACAGGAACGGGCTACTAATCAAGGTGAAAATGAAACTCTTGAAGGAGACACATATTAGTCTGGTGAGTGAACATGAAAATGTTTATTATGCCCCCCCCCCCCTCCCCCACCTTCCTCAGAACCCTATGTTTTTACATCAGTAGGTCAAAGGTCATGGTTGCGGGGGACCTTTGACTGCAAAACTTTGTCCGGGCAATAACTCATGAATGTTTCAGCCTAGAAACATCAAACTTTGTATGGAGGCTTGTCATGACCAGCAGATGATCCCACTTTTGTTTTATAGGTCAAGGGACTGCAAAACGGTTTCCGGACAATAACGCATGAACACTTCGACCTTATGAATTATGTAAGACACATTGCTGCTTTTACAGTTTCTGTATCCACCAAGGGGGATTTTAATGTTCTATGAGCTCTTGTGATATTGAACTTGTATGTTGTGACATGGCCCCCTTTACAAATACATATATGTTGTTTGACACTTGGATATTTTAAAACATAACTGCCATATTCATTATAATACTACAGCTACTTCTGACACTAGAACAGCAGCCAGGGAAACAAAAACAAAAAAAAGAATTATATTTATTTGCCAATCTGACTTAAGTACTTGATCTTCTAAACGAAGATCTGAGAACGACCTATTCACATACGTCTTCTGTATATTTTGGATTTCCAGTATTGTTAATTTTATTTTCACAGCTAGCCGGCCATCTGACATCTTACGACATAAGAATTGTAGATATCAAAACCAAGGCTTTTTTAAGCTTGCAGAATGTTGTAAGTTAGCTTTTGATTGGCCAGCGGAAGGGTCGTCAGAACGAGGCTATCAATAGCTCGTGTTCAGATCCTAAGCGTAGCGTAATAGGAGATGTACTTTAGTCAGATTGATTAATTTGCATTTATATTTTTATATAACAGGAATTGGTCACGGCGATAATAAAGATGTGGAACAGATTCCTGATTCCATTCCAAGAGGTAATTTTAAACCTGTCCAGTTACCAGTACCCCCAACTGTTATAACTTTTGGCTTGGAAACAACAGTCCTGAGTGAGTAATTGTTTAGTTTATTACAACTTCAGAAATCATGTCCACTAACTACTGTATTTTGGTGTCAGACACAAGGTTGTTAGTGTCTGCTGAATGTACAACATAGTCTACCAGACAGATTGGATTTGGTGTAACAATGTAACATTGTTATCATTGAAGAACTATTTCTTTTATGCTAGTTTCAACAAAATTATTATATTTACAATCAACATGAGAATGCATATCAGAAATTTTCTTAAGGATGGTCCCCGATAGCTCAGTCGGCCAAAGTGCCGGTCTGTTAAGCTGGGGAAACGAGTACAATCCCCACCAGCAGTGCCAAAATTTGCACAACCTTCTGTGCAAGTGAAGTAGGGAAACTGACATTTACTTCTGAATAAGCTGAATAAGTATACATTTTTATTTCTTTTCAATTGTTTCGCAGTTAGAGAAGGAGTGCTATCGCAGATTACACAGATTGCTGCAGTGGAGTTACAATCAGGAGAGCAGTTCAATACATATGTTAAACCAACAGTTCCCATTTCTACGGCTGCAACAACTGTTACTGGCATGTCATTTTATAATGAGGAAATGACAGTAAATGGAACAAAAGTCCAATCAGTGTCTATAAAAACTGCTATGGATGAATTTGTTAATTGGATATCCAAATTCAAAAGTGTATGTTTAGTAGCTCACAATGGTCGCATATTTGATTTTCCAATTCTTGTGTTTACATTAAAGAACATTGGAGCTTAGGATAAGTTATCCGAATGTGCATGCATTGACTCCATGTCAGTGTTTCGAAAGCTTTATCCAAACATATCACTGAAACAAGTAGACCTTGTGTCATACTTACTTGGTGAAACATACGATGCACACAATGCCATGGATGGTCACGTTTGCGAACCTCCCAAGTAGTGATTTAATGGCTCATAGTTTTACTCAGTCAGCATTTGCTAATAACATTGCTTTCAACAAATCCAAACATTCAGTTTGCCATCATTGAATCCATTGATTTATTCAGGTGTGATAAAAAAAACCTACAGCTGAAAACATTGCTGGTTCTGGTCTGAATCTAAATCACTTAAAATTGTTGCATACCCGAGTTGGGGAAGACGTTTTACAAGATGCGTTTATTTCAAAGAACTCAGAAGGCTTACCAAGAGTCTCTAACAATAAGAGGTGTTGGAAGAGATTATACCACAAATTGCTAATTATTTTGAAAATCACTAGATTTTTATACACTGGTATATGACTGTTGAGGGACAAAAAGGCTTGATGTATTTATTTGTCTATACACCCACGGGCAAAGTATTTTAATGTGTTTAATTTACCTTAGGAATAGGTCAATTATAAAAAGTAAGTCTTAATTTGTTTTAGAATTATCATATTATTGCCGAAAAATCATACTTTTAATGTCATCACGACATTTGGCCTCGGAATAAAGTGCTTTTGAGTTTGCAAATGTTGTCATGGGTAAATGCCAATTTAAAACAAATGTCTCGCAAATATACTTTGGTCTTTTAAATCATCTTATTTGCAAACATACAACACTTCTTGGTCTATAGACTTCAAATTTAGTATTATATTGCTTATATGGCCATTTTATCTACCCTATGGGTCAAATTATTTTGAGTAAAAGTGAAAACATGGGGTGGGATGGAATTTGTTTTTTAATTAAAAAAATTCAGTGACATGATAAAGATAAAAAAAATACATTTTAAATTAAGTTTGAAATATTGTCCATTATAGTTGTCCTACCTTAAGAAAAATACATAACTTAGCCGCATTAGCTCTAGTGGGTTTAATTTGTACACTAGTCAGTAGTGTACATGTATTTACAACTATGCCATGCAGCGTTGTAAAATTGCGGAATATCACGGGTCAGAGAGATAACAAAGAAACCGATAGGTAGACGGGTAGGTAGACTGGCTGTACTCGTCGGTATTACTCAGCGCTGAGTTAACTCGCTAACAAACTGTAGGGAATCTAAAGTGGTAGTATATTCATGGCATGTTTTCCGATAGAATGAACCTTAACCTTACCAGTTGTACTGGATTCTTCATAATAACGCATTGAGATAACGTAAGATAATGGAAATTCCAAATTATAATAAAACAAAAACTGAATGCAGAAATCAGTTTATTATAGCGAGACTAAATAAGCAATGAACAGTAAAGAAGAATATATGTAAATCACGTTGACTTAGTTTTCATCGCACATTCCGGAATCGAAAACCCTTAACCTTGGTGGTGGAAGGACCTGAAATTGAGATAATCTTTTTGATCGTAATATGCATAAAAACATCTGTCAAGCTTAACTTGTAAATAATGAAGAAAAAATCTGAAATAAATCATCATGACGTGAAAAGAGATAGTTGTGATTTCAGCAATATATACATCCATTTTATTACCTCTTCTTAACCTGTATTTAGAAGAAAATCACATTACCTATTAAATGCAGCATTAATTTTCTGACTACATCATTAAAATAACAGCGCTTTTTACAATTTAAAATTTGGCAGAATCTTATGCTCTTTCCTTAGGTCAAAATACACCAGGATTATTTTCATAACATAAAAATAAAACTACCATATTCTTCTACAGCATCGGACTCTACAGTGATGATATTTACACCACCAACAACGTCCTGCGTATCTTTCCCATGGGTAACAGCGCTTTCTGCATGAGCATTTCTTGTAGTGGTGACCTCGTCTGTACATTCCAAAGCCGCCCATTCCTCCAGTCATTCCACCAATGCCGGTCATCATACCGCCACCCATCCCACCCATTCCGCCCATCATACCCATTCCACCCATACCACCTGTTCCGCCCATCATACCCATTTCACCCATCCCACTCATTCCACCCATACCACCTGTTCCGCCCATCCCATCCACTCCGCCATAACTCATTCCTCCCATACCACTCATTCCGCCGGACATCATCCCACCATAGCCCATACTGCTCATTCCACCGTAACCTACGCCGCCTGTTCTGCCATATCCTATTTCGCGCATTCCTCCAAAGCCGGTTCCTCCCATTGCTCCGCCCGAACTACCATAGCCATAGCGCATTCCACGGCCCATCATCCCTCCTGAATATGGCATCATTCCACCACCGCCTAGCAAAACAGTTAAACGTTAACATTTCACTAGTTATTTCATAGTTTATGTATTCATTACATTTCTTTAACAATAATGCAAGTACTTAATTCTTGTTCTACGTATTATTTAGATTAATGACAATACGTAAATGTACTCAAGAAAAGAAAAGTGAAAAACGTACCTCCCATGATACCTCCATATTTTATACCTGAAATTCAGAAATATGGATTTAAGTATTTTCTAAATCATCGTTCTACAATAAATACACGACTCTGCCGAGCTACCAGCTAGGCCTCTGGATTGGAAATATTCAGCGTTATTAAAAAGTTCGTTTTATCTTTCAAAATATAGACCCTCGTTCCCAAAACACCCTATTCGGTGGGGAATATATGTGATGAAAACTACAATAAGAACAACAAAAAGCCGTTAAGATTTTTTAAAATGCCAGTGAGCACTGCCTGTCGTCGACTATGTACACACTGATTTAGTCCGTACCAGAAAGCTTTGGTATTCGTGAGATTATTGTGAAAGAAAACACCACAAACATGCACCACAAATGTACTTCAAAATGTCAGTCCTGCTGACATTATATGTTAGTAAGTATATACAATACAGCAAGTGGAGATGCAAAACAAAACCCAACCTGTTATACCCAAAAGTCCGCTATACATGTATATAAAAGAAGACTTCGCGAAAGTTATGGACAAATTGTCTGACGTTCGGACAGACAAGCTTACCACTTATGTAAGACCGAGAAAAAAAAAATCGAAAAATGGGTGCCTGTTTTAATTTTGATACATATATTTGTATCAACCCTAACAGGTTTTTCTTAAAATGAATTCGGCTGGAGAGGAAGGGTAGAAACATTTTAAGAATAGTTTCATTGTTACAATATTTCAATCAAAAAAGATAATGGAGGATTACGTCCTGAAAGAAACTAAAATTTTCATATTCTGAGGAATAATTCAGGAGCTGTTAAAATAGAAAAGCACTTCAATAATATCAAATGGAAAGAGATCCAACATCTTACACAACTGTCAAGAAGTTTTAAATATGTATGTCAATTGACTTCATTTTTAGCACATTTCGTAATTTGCAAATACCAGATAAATATACAAGTTTCAGAAATTAAGACAAATAAGACTAAGTAAACTACCAGATAAAGCGCGTTAAACAATGTATATAGAAGCAGGTCCTTTTACAAAAATAAAATGACATACCTTGTGAAATATCGAAGACAGCGCATAAGGCTGTGAGTATATAGATGGTATTCATGCTGAGCGTGCAAGCCGAATGTCCGTACGTTTAGTGAAAATATTGTCTTCTATTTATATGCTTCTTCAGACAGGCCTGTAAACATGATTACATATTTTTGTGGTCTTTTGATTGATTTTCGTCCCAAGTTGCCAGTTTCTGATTGATTAGAATGCAACATTTGACATTTAATATTTTAAGGCGATTCGCGACCAATAGTTTACATAAATTCAGTTCAGGTTTCCTAGCTTTAAACTATTTGAATAACTCGTGTAACACCTTTTAATATAGAGGCCATCAGTATATCGCGTAAGTATGTCATCCGATCCTACTATATGACAAATTTTCAGCATTAGATACTGGCAGATGAAGATTCTGGACTGCCATCCCGGCATCATCTTAGGCGGTTATATAGGTAGAAACAGTCATTGGTTGTTTTCACAAAAAGGTAAGCGGCCGGCAGCGGTTGTAACCACCTTACAATCATTTGTATGTAAGTTAAAGTTCCTTAAATGCTAATGATTTAATATATAAAAGTAGAGATATAAAAATATATTATGCAGAACAGAATGGCAGAACAGAATAATTAAAAAAAGCAATGATTTTAATGTAATGCACGAACTGTCAAGGATATAAAGGGAGATAATCGCAAACAGTAGATTTAATGATATATTCCGCTGTGTTGATAAAGACTCAGACAGGTTGTAAATATGCGAAATAATTGTAGGCAAAAAGAGAGGGAAGAATGAAAAAATGCTAGATTCTTTGTTTAGAAACACAAGTATGTAGACCAACATTAATAACGAATTTTCTGTAATGTACTTTAATTTTTTTTTTAAAAATACATTTTGTGTTGACGATTACTCGGCTGCAGTACCTTAAAAGAGAGAGAGAGAATAATGTAAATTTTGACTTGATACATTTTTATGCATTATCGTGCATGTTCTACACCGACCGCAAATGTAAATCTATGTATCAAATGAATTTGCACTTTCCTCTCACGTTGATGTGTAACATCTTGAATAACGTGTTTCATTTAATTGAAAAAACTTGTATTGAACATCAGGCGTGCATAACGTTCGATGACAAACATTTATTTTTATCTTTTTTTTTTCAATACAAGTAAAGTTTTGTAAAGCAGTTACGATATGGAATCCAAACTTATATAAAAAATAGAAATGTATAAATCTTGTCGAGGTTATTGTCATGTTAGGTTGGTGCTTTTATAAAGATATACTCTTATTCATACATTTTACACATACACTCACGCACGCACGAACGCACATACAACCCGCCCATGCACGCGCACACACACATATGTACGCAGACACTCAGGCAGACCGCACACCCACGCACACACACACGAAAATGGAGAATATAATGTCTTGTGTGTAGGCACAGGTGCATTAGTTGCTCAAAATAAAATCATTACCTGTGTGCAGAGAATCCGTTATGTCGTACGAAATATATAAAGCAGCAAGGAAAGGTTGGAACTATTTTACAGCTTTATGAAACGAAACTTTAAAATCTAAGATAAGCATAATAATATCGCATGCCATTGCCTCGGATATGTGGAACTTTGCTTTTGAGCATTTCTTTACATAGTTTAGACAGAGATGTTCGTCTTGCTTGTCGGAAATTACACGAAACTGAATTCAGTCAGCCGTTTTTAACCCCGCTCGAAATTAATTGAGTAATTTTCAGTCACGTATGCTAAGACAAAACCAGTATCTTCTTGTGACCGCGACTGGATCCAGAAATCACGTTATCAGTATGGTCCCCGAATATGGTCACAAGGTTAGTATTGTGTACAAGCGTGACTGGATCCAGAAATCACGTTATCAGTATGGTCACCGAATATGGTCACAAGGTTAGTATTGTGTACAAGCGTGACTGGATCCAGAAATAACGTTATCAGTATGGTCACCGAATATGGCCACAAAGTTAGTATTGTGTAAAAGCGTGACTGGATCCAGAAATAACGTTATCAGTATGGTCACCGAATATGGCCACAAAGTTAGTATTGTGTAAAAGCGTGACTGGATCCTGAAATAACGTTATCAGTATGGTCACCGAATATGGCCACAAAGTTAGTATTGTGTAAAAGCGTGACTGGATCCAGAAATAACGTTATCAGTATGGTCACCGAATATGGTCACAAGGTTAGTATTGTGTACAAGCGTGACTGGATCCTGAAATAACGTTTTCAGTATGGTCACCGAATATGGCCACAAAGTTAGTATTGTTTATTTTATGTTTTTCGGTGGTTTATCGAAATATAACGGTGAATTATATCCTGATAAACTCACTGGCCACTCAGTGAAAATTATCAAATCTGATACCCGGATTAACGTCAAAAAGTTTACCGAGCGTACTGAAAGCCGGAAACAATATGACGATGACGTCGTTAAAATGACGTCATCTTTGCGATGCTTCCTGATAAAATTTCCCGCAAATTTCGACATTTTATTGAAATAAACACAACAAAAGTAGAGTTTTAGACATAAAATAAACAGAAAAATTGTTGGTATCGATGTAATATCACGGTAATTTCACTCGTGAACACCAAAAGTTGTTATTTTCACTCGTGGCTGCGCCACTCGTGAAAATATCACTTTTGGTGCCCACTCGGTGAAATTATAACGTGATATTACACCGAAACCAACAATTATCCTCTATGTAAAAGCGTGACTGGATCCAGAAATAACGTTATCAGTATGGTCACCGAATATGGCCACAAGGTTAGTATTGTGTAAAAGCGCGACTGGACCCAGAAATCACGTTATCAGTATAGTCACCGAATATGGTCACAAGGTTAGACATGACTTTTTGATAGGGCCTGTTTTGCCTGTTTGCGGCCATCTAGAGAGTATTCTTCATACGCATGTGATTTGGTTCAAAATGGTGGAAAAATGAGCCGGTCAACCCCATGTTTATTGTGGCTGGAATTTTTTCTCTTGAATAGTTCTGTTGAGTTCAGGTATTTTTAGGGGGGTTGGAATGCATGCAAAATTGCAATAGTGTCCAGTGCCTATATAGAACATAAGTAAAAATAACTGTGGTCTTAGGCCAATATGATCACATGGCTAGTATTGTGTAAAAGCGCGACAGGATCCAGAAATAACGTTATCAGTATGGTCACCGAATATGATCACAAGGTTAGTATTGTGTAAAAGCTGGTCAGCCGCCTATTTGTTATGCTAATATTCAACATAAATCACTCTGAAATATCTGTGAAGTACATACAAAATTATCGTCTCTTTGGGTACCGGCAGAGCAGTCAGTATTACTGCTACTACTGCTGGAAGTTGTAGCAATAGCAGCAGTAGTATTACTGCTGCTACTGTTGGATGTTAGAGCAGTAACACTGTAGTTGAAAGTTGATCGAGATACAATATGAGATCGATTTTAGCAATTAATGCATTATCTGCCGTCGAAAAATTTTCAAATCTGTTTTAAATAGTATTTTTGTCTTTTTATGTCTCGGGAAACGCGCTCAGTGGAAACCCTCTTACTGCTGTAATTCAAAACTTCCATGAGGGCTTGAGGATGCGTTGCACGATACGGATACATGTATATTGCTTTTATCTCTGTTCACAGAAAGTACATATTGCATTTCCGACAGATTTTCAGGATAGCGACGGCATCGCTTTTTTTTAATTTTAGATGTCCAAAAATGAGCTCGAATCCTATTTTTACAAAAGCTGTCGGTTGCTATGCTATTTCACGGATGTTTTGATTTTAACGTGCATGCGCTCTTTACGTGTGACAAAAGAACGCTCAACAATAAGTAAATATACATAAAATTATCATCATATTACGCATTGTTTTGCCCAATAAAGATGATTTCAGTCAAATGATTTATTATACAGTAATTATGCTTTGATTAAGGACATGCATGTTATTAATAATATCTTACCTGAAGAACCGGCTTTATTCTTATTTTCATCAGAAAGAACAAGCATTTCCAGTCTATTTCCACACATCATACAAATATAAAACTTTTTCCTTACATTTAAAAATGTCAAATTTTCTTTCATATTATCTAGGTTTTTTTTCCACAACTTCAAATAATTGTTGTGTATATTTTTCTCCAACTTGATATTAAGGGACGCGGCTTCATGTCACTGAAGTTGCTGTTTTAAATAATATACCGGAAATTATTACGTAATAGTAACTATTATGCAAATGAATGATGATAAAACGTAGGTCACCTAGGAAATCAAGACCCTAACATAATTTCGAGGATGTCCCCTAATTAGAGCGGATCATAAAAGTTACTGAAGCATATAACATATACTTTTATCACGTGGCGGAGCTGTTTTGTGAATCAAAAATAAACATTTCACGTGATATCTAGTATGAACGTACTTGGAACTTTAATGGACATTTCCTTCTAAAATGATGAAAGTGTAGTTATAAAAAATCCAGAATTCGCAAGATCTGGATCGAATCAAGGACTATAACTACATACTGAAGGAAAATACCTAATATAAATCTCTATATTTTTTTATCTCTTAAGTATACATGCTGGATCATTTTCATATCGAAAATGTATCTTGCGCAAAAGTCATTAACCGTTAATTAATAGAATAATTATGATAAACTTGAATTCCGCGAAGAAAATAGAACATCGACTAGCAACAGATAAAAAATGGAAGTTTAGAACACCCCTCCCAGCTACCCGCCCCCTCTCTATGCTGCATTCACCATCCGAACCACTTTTATATTGTCAAATAAAAACTTTAAAATTCAAAGAATCAATAGAAATTAAAAACAACAATTTTAAGATGATTATTATTTTTTTGAATACGGAATGTATTAATCCCAATTTAGGTATTATAATTGGATACAAAATCAAAGGCCGGGCTTTGTTAATTGAACATTCGACTTTTAATTATATTACAAGTATCATGTAAGCTAATTGTGACAGTTCATATAACAACGAAAAAGGTCATATACAGGTGAAAGTGATCATTGCATTTAATAAATATATACTTGTGTTTCATCTATACTGAATTTTCAATTTCAGTAATAAATTGCATAAAGTATACCTTTTTCATCTTTTACTTTATAATACTGAAATGCACGCACGCACGAGTAAATTAATCACATTATCATCACAATTAAAATCACCATCGTTCCTTAATTTGTAATTTATACTTTTACCGTAAAGATTTTAAGCCATGTACGTGTATGTAGCTTTAATGCCCATGTATATATGTGAATCTAATACAAAAAACTCTCGAAATGTTTCAGTTAACGAACAGTTTTTTCAGGAATGTTTTATTGTAATATCGTCAAAAAATATACCGACTGAAAAATAGTTTATTGCCTGTTCATTATGAATCCAAATCAACAATGATAATGCGCATTAGTTAAAGTATATCAGTTGTGGGTTTGCAAAGATCTACATATATTTTCCTTTGTCTTGCGGTGGACACTTACTACAAAACAGACTCTTTATTGATCGAATAGATTGAAATGCAATATAACTCTAACGTGATTTATATTGTGCGGTCATGTCTTCTTGCCCTACGTAGTTATTTTATGTAAATTAACTAATTAGCATATTTATGAATATTAATAAGAATGTAAAAGTATGACCAAATTTCGCTAAAATGGGCATATATGAAAGTTATACAAATTATTTCTTGGTACATTTTAGTCAGTGAAGTAGTCAGTGGTACCAAATGAAAGGTAAGACACTGTGCTCTTGATATGTTATCTGTTTATGGTCATATCTAGTAGATACCAGGCTCGAGTTCAGTCAAAAAGGGGTGGTGTAAAAAACTGACCCCTGAACGCGAAAATCAATTGTTTCACCACCAAAGTATTTTGAACATCAGCAAAAGTAAGTATGTAGTACATGGCGATTGTGGGGATAAGGGCTGCCGTGAGAAAAATATTGAGAAATATTGAGACCTATACCCCATTCTAGATTGAAGTGAATTATCGTAATTTCCCATGTATCTCTTTCCGGGCACGTGACTGGAAAAAGTAATGACGTCATAAAAGTGGCAGCTAAAGAGAAAATAAGAAAGGCAAAAAATGTATGACTGCTGAATAGTTACAGGTAACAACATCTTTGAAAATTATGTTATAATTGTAAAAATGATATACTTAATGAAAGTTATGTTTATTCTAGCAGATAAAACACTTTTATTAAAAAGAAGATTGAATTTATTATGCTTAAAATGAAAACAAATCCATAAATGTCAGAAATGACTAAATGACGATATTAAGTGAGCAAATTTCTGTTTAATGGCGCATTATCTTCGATTAAAATAGAAATAGTCTGATTATCTATCACTATATATATCCATATACCCTTGTTATGTGTATGGCTGTGTCAGATCAGGTTAATGCCTCTGTGGTCAGAATGCAAAATAAATAGAAAAAGAATTTGTTACATGGTGCAATCTTGAGAATGCTGTTTCTAATGCATAAACAGCTGAAAAACGTAAACTATTTCATAGTGTCGATTCTCCTGTTATAATTGATAAATTAATACATAATTTCCCGTAAATCTGAGTTAAAGACATCTCCGAAAGGAATCATCAGAAATTTTCTCCATTTTTTTGTTTCAGCATAATAGTTGGTCTATGATGTCATGATCGTTTAACGCCTACAATATATTAACGTTTTACATAAGGAACTTTATAGTACTAAAATCTATACAATGAGTCCTTCAAATGAACAGGATTTGGTCACTAATCACATCCTTGAAGTTTGTATTTTCAAAGATGATGAGCAAGATTATGTTTGATTCCTTAACTGCATATACTATCACATTAAGATCATTTCATAGTTAATTTAACCTCTAAAACATGTACCAATACTATTTTTTGAGTCATATAACTTCATGTCGATGCTATTTTACCCCACGTGAAAATATATTGCGATAAAGTATATGCAAAATCTAGTAAAGACATTCATAGTCAGTATAAAAACTTGCAAAATCCTAGAAAAATTAAAATCCAACAATTACAAGGTTTGCTGTTCAGTCGTTTTCATATGATTTCTTTACTCTTTATACCTATTTACCAAATAATGTAATGAATGATAAAGGAACTGTTTTAATTAAACGCACATTTTGTGCATTTCATATCAGTTAAGCCTTTTTCTTGTAACATTGCTAAGCATTTTTTCCATGTGAACCTGTGACGCAGTTTTCAAAAACCCCTCCATCTTATTGAACAACATTGATGTCCGGTTAGGGAATGCAGTTTTTCGAGAGGTAATTAGTATTCCTGAGAACTATTTCTGCCTGGCTTGTCGCAGATGTTTTTGTATGATTTAGAAAACGTTATACACAGTCAGGTGTGGTTACTGTATCAACAATAATTCACGCATTCTTGATGATGTTTTCAAATACGGACACTCACTTGTTGCTCGTATAGTTGATATTTTTATGCCGGGGAGGTGCAGTTATTAAGTGGAACTAACAATTTTGAGTGTACAATACTGCATCGCAGGCGACTGACATATCTCCATATCTCCTTAAAAATAGATTTAAGTACACAAATTTACTCAAGTTTTTTTTCTCTATTTAGATGGGGAGTGGGAATGTTCCCCTTACAATGTTTTGAAATATATCAGCCCGGGTAAGTATCTGTTACTGAATACGTGGTTTGTCGCCAATTGGTTTGTAAGTCATGTTCTCTGTCGGTTATATCCGACGTTAAATACTAAAACATTTTCCTTTACCTTTATATAATCGTCAATACATCTTTGCAAGAGCGACTTTCAAAAATTCAATGAACGTTATCAATATGTTCTTTAACAGAAGTACCGCTATTATCAACTGCGAGAATATTCTACTAATGACACTTTCGTAATTCAGAGACTTGTGTATGGTTTTTGTAAAGTTTAACAGCAATTTAAAAACACTTCTGTTACAAAGTGTATCAAAACAGTAATTATTTTTCAAATTCAAAGGAAATTTTCCCAAATGCATTTTGTAAAATGATCAAATGTTTTATTATATGTGTTTCTGACCTGCTTATTTGGGCATACAGTACAACCTCTTCAGAGCGGCACTCTCTTAAGCAAAAATCTCTCTATAACAACATCATCAAAATTTCCCTAAGCTGATGTATATTGCATATTTGGTGTTCAGTTCTTTGTCAGCTGGATGCTATACTTTAACCTTTTATCTTGTCTAACGAAAGAGGTTCAGGACGCCATGATAAGTAGTTCTTAAAGTCCTCTGGTACTTGGCTGCTTTGATATATTGTTGGACCTTTAATAGTGTTCTTTCTGCAATGGCATGGAGACCATAAATGTTTTGTTAAAAGCGTAAAGAAGATCCAGTGAAAGTATAGAAGTCAATAAATCAAAATAATAGAAGACTTGATTTGAATGAGTTTGTTCGTGAGAGGTTAATAAAGGTGAAATACCCCCACGCCCTCTAGCACCAGCTTAAGCGGAATTCTATTATGATTATATTAAATTATCTCGATAATACTAAAGGACCAGAGGTTTTTCATATAATTATTTACCCCATAATTTTATTGTTTCACATAACGTGCCTTTAGTTTCTCTTGCGTGAATAAGACATTTAGCTGTCGCGGGGATGGGGGGTCTTAATGTTATGTATACTGTTCTATCACATTGGAATATGGTTGGGATATAGAGTGTTCAAGTTGCATTTTTGCCAAACTACTGTTTTAAACACACCAGCGTTGTTTTGCAACTGACCGTCCCAAGGCGTTGCCGCACAACGCGCCTTTATTTTTACTTTTTGAGCTTGCTGTCTGTATGCTTTACTTCGTTCATGTATCTATCATGTTCTAAACTATACATGCATTCGTGCAGTGTTACAGTTTAAAGAGAGGCTGTTTTTTGGGGGGGGGGGGGGGGGGGGTTTGGAACGTTGCATTACCATGAATCAGACTATATCACATATCAGATCTGTTGAGAAATACTTTCAGTTGCAGAGAAAAAATTATGAACATGAAATGATTGCTTTGCTCCAGTTATGACAACATTACCACCTGCCCCTAATGCCCTTCCTTCTGCAATTAGCTGAACATAATTGCGAAAAGCCCACGTTTTGAATGCAGTGGTAATAAATAATACTGTGTGTAGATAGCTTTGTTATCGTGGGCTGAAGATGACTAATTTAATAAAAGTAAAACACTCTCAGTGTTGATGTCAAGTTTGAATGAATATAATTAACCAGAAAGTTTGTGTAATTCAGAAGACTATCATGAATTTAACACTTACATTAAGTTTTAAAAAAATCTGCTAAACTTCTACTGGCATAATTGTCTTGATCACGCTCAAATCTGCAAACTGCATGTAGTTTGCACACAATTGTATAGTTAGAGCATAGAGAGCTGCTTGTGCCTACATTGATTTGTACTGCATTTTCCTCGAATTCCTTTCCTTCTAGGTTCTTATTTCATGTATGTTATATTTTTGTAACTTTCGGAAATAGTCATCTTTCAAATTCAACACCATACGAACAGTCGAAAATAATTAATATAAGAGGTAGAAGCGACGTGTAAAAATACATTGTAAAGTAAGTGGGTGGGGTACAAATTAAAGAGTTAAAATAAATTAAGTATAATTGTTCTGAGAAAGTGTAAATATAAACATGTGTAATGTCCCATTGGCTTGTTTAATGACATGATATCCGATATTTTAAGCAATTGTTCTGATTTTTTCAGACATTATTCAGCAGTATTATTTTCGTAATCGGTCGCCATATTAATGACGTCATTTCCGGTTCCCAGAAGAGCTACATACGTATAGATTTTGTCTTAGACAAAGGAATAATTTGGTATATGTGGCTATATTTTTCAACTACTTTCGAGCGGGATTACAAATGACAGTGGACTATAAACTTTATTTTAAAACAAAAACTTATATTTGTGCAAAATAGATGCCTGTAGTGTAAATTACAGCAGTTAAATAGGGATGTAAAACTACTGTCACACAGTTTTAAATCTTGATTATACCACATACCATACATTTGCCACTATACCATTAGCCAAAACTAATCCTTTGTTTATTCAAGATGCAATGTTCGAAAAATAATGGAAAAAAATCAGGGTCTTTTGAAGCAAATGGCGGCCATTTTGAAATAAAAAGTGGCTGAAATGACCTATAAAGTTGATAAAAAAATTTGACATTGTATCTGAGCTTAGAAGTATCATTAAAAATAAGATTATTGTGCACACATATGCATTTAAACCCTTCTTCTTTAACATTTAGAAGGTATTTGAAGCAAAAAATGGCGGCCATTTTGTTTTTCAAGATGGCCGCCATAAAAGTGACATGAAAATTTGAGGATGATACTTTCCTTTCTCATAAGAGGTTATCCTTTCATAAAAACCCACATTCAGAAAATCCAGGAAGATTTAAAAGTCATTCACCATTCACAACCCACTATAGAGTACGCATGCGCGAAAATTGTATCCCGTTGCTAAGGAAGTAGCTCTCTGTAAAAACATCTATTGCTGTTATTCACAGCGTCGAAGAGGACTTGAGGATGAATTAAACCATGCGGATGTATTGCTGGTATGTATTACCGAAACGATGCACTTGAGCAAAGATTTGGACACCTTAGGACATGGTTATAGTCTTAATGAGACAGAAAATGAAATTAATTTTAACAAATCATGCATTTTGTGTTGAAAATAGTATGCATGCGCGGATCCAACCAATTTGGAGGTTAGCCGTTTAGAAGTACAGGGTTGTCAATAACTTTTTGTTGAACAGGCTGAAATAGAAAAGTAGCCGACCAGACAGGGGTTCCGGGCATGCTGCCCCGGAACATTTTGAAATTCAGCGCTTCATTTCCTGCATTCTGGTGCATTTTAGAAGCATTTAAGAACACCTTTTCCACTGCAATTTTTATATATATAATTTATCCCTTATTTTCACATTTTTATGAGCTCACGTGTTAAATTTGGATAAAAATGATAAAATCAAGTTTTCTTGAAGGTAAAATTCTTTGTTTCTTTGAGATAATTAACATAAATACGGATTACATCGGTGTCGTATGTAGCAGCATGCCTTTTCGAAAAGACATTTTTTCTTTCCTTCTTCTCTTCTTTCCTTTTTTAGGATTTCCCAGGGGGGTCTGGACCCTTGGACCCACCGTCTGGAACCGCGCATGAGTATGTTTTGTCATTATCAAGTGTCCGAAAATGGATTCAAATCCTTGTTACTGCTGAAATTCACAGCGTCCAGGAGGGCTTGGGGATGAATTGAATTATGTGGATATATTGCTGGTATGCATGTCCAAATAATAGTGCATATAACATTGCCGGCGGATTTTTAGTTTGCCGACGGCATACGTCCTAAGAAGGCCTCATCACGAAATTAAAGCATATTTTGGTGCTTAGATACTGCTGTATTATGGACCGAAACGATGCACTTGAGCAAAAATTCGGTCACCTAAGGCCATCGTTGGTCTCTTAATAAGGTACTAAATGAAATAAGTTTTAACAGTTTATGCATTCTGTGCAAACCAAGAACGGTGCAATGTGTTGCAGTAATACTTAGGGAACATTTTGAAATCTTTATGTGTCCATCAATCTTAAACGTAATGTATCTCTGCGTATGATTAAGCTACCATCATTATTCTACATAATTGATAAGTATGTCATGACCGTCCATTATGTTCCGAAATAGCCTCGAATATATTACACTTTTATAGTAGATTTTCCAACCGCTAATAAATGTTTACATTTCGTTACCACACAGTAGTATATCAGTACGTTTTTGCTAGTGGTGTGAAAGTACTTGCATGTATGGCTTTCCTTAATGCATATGGACACTTCAATTGCAGCTTTATTACTTTAGTTCATGGGGACAGGTCCTAATAATGTAAAATAATATTATATTTGACCCATGTGGTGTATTAGTCTAGCTCTTTTCTGTATCAGTTAATAATGAAAATGATATTGAAAAGTAAGTGACCTTTCTGTCAGAGAAATATTGTTCTGTGGTCAGACATTCCCATTAATGTACTGATAATACCTGTAGACCTAAGATCATTGACCGAGGTTTCGGTATCTCGTATGTGTTTTTAGGTTGAAACCGCGAAGCGGTGAGGCCTATAATTACCGTATTTCAGAGCTTGCAAAAATATCAGACTAACAGTTTTCACTGAAAGACAGATTAATCCGCCATAAGGTTTTTGCCCGTTTTTTCAGGCTAATCGACAGATATTCTTATTGATATAAACTGTTTTCTGAACATTGATCTACAGTCCGTTGATATTTTCATACATATGTAAATACAATAAGGTTAAAGAAGGCGTCATTTCGCATTAAAATTATGTTTTTAGTTCTGTTGATCCATCGAGCATTTCTAAGTTGAAAAGTGATGGTGTATTCCTTTAAAACACTTCAGAAAAACCCCAGACGTGACCGAAGGGCATGAAAATATGCCGTGAAAAAAAATAGTATTATAAAGATTTCTCTTATTTAGCCTTAATACATAATGCACTCATCAGAATTAAAACAGCATATGATCTGAATTCTTTTTTGTAGTTGTATATAGATCTACATGCGATTCTTTCTACCTGTCCCGACTTCTACGCAGTGATTCAAATGGCAAGGGAGATCACTGTGTAGGAGTGAGCTATATGATAAACTGTTTTATTTCATCTAAAAATAGATTAGATTTCTGAATTACTTCCCTTTATTCTTATTTTTCCCTATTTTTGTACAGCATTTATAATGACCGATTCATATTATTTATTTATTTTTTACATTTTATTTTATCTTTTAATAATTTTTTCACGATTTATGTAAACTTAAGTCAAAATATTTGTTTAAGATTTCCTATTTTTAAGTAAGTATAACTGTAGTATATAAATTGCTACATTATTCCATTGTAACATGGAACTTCTCCAGCCCGCCAGTGAGTGCACGTCTCGAGAAGGCACAGGGCATTGACAGAACTAGGTCATTGGCATTTTTCTGTCAATGTCCTGACTGAAGCTGGCGGGAGTGGTCCTAAAAGGGACTGTTTGTGACAAGGAGCTACGTACTTGGCTGACGGCTTGCTGTTCAGACGGCCTGCAGAATATAGACGGCATGCAGAGAAGCCCCCGAGCTGCTCAAACTCCACGCTCAACGTGGGGGGAGAGCGGGGAGGGGCACAACACCCACAGCGGAGGAGCGGCGGAGGATTCCAGCGACAGCGGCTTACAGCACTTACCGCCCTTTTAAGGGTGCCTTCGAACAACCACGTCTCTTTACGGGTCTCTGTCGTTTGGGTCTCATTGGCCGTGACAGTGATTCACTTTTGGCATCAAAATTATTTTTCTTTGGCATATACTCTACGGGAATTGCGTAGAGGTAAATTTTCACCACTTTGGCTTCAAAAATTTATCTTTAACGGCATGCCTGGTGACGTGCCGGGGGTCTATACTCTACATAGCTTAAATGCTATACTGTGCCCGAAAGGGCGGATGGACCCTGATTAAACATAAATAACAACAAAAACATTGTAACATGGAAAGCCACACGCTAAAGATCAAGCAAATGGTCGTGCTGCATGTGCACGTCTGGTTAAATTACATATTGGTCTCAATATTTAATGTAAAATAGACTTATTTTACTACTTACAAGATAAATAATTGAAATTCCTTGTAAATCCTGAATATGTCTAGATATTAGCGGTACTTGAACTATGACTTTTAACGACATTACGTCATTTCCGGATTTGTATTTTAATTGTTGTTGAATTGAAAAATTTACATGAAAGTTGTCATTAAGGCCGAAACGTTAATAAAACAGAGTAAAAGCTACAGAGTCTTTAAAATAGATTATCAAGCAAAATAGAATCAAAGCAGTACATAATGAGAATTTATAGTCGGTTAAAAAGCTCATCAGGGCTTATGTTACTTGTAATTGTCTTTCCGACTCAATAAATCTTATCTTATCTTATCTTAGAATATCAAATGTGGGTGTTTGCATGATATGAAGTTTCTCGATGTTGGCGTACATATGTGTCCCCGATTAATGAAACTGTTTGATTTCATTTATTATAATAAGCAAAATTGAATCAAAGCATAGCAAGGGGGCATTTGCGTCTTCTCCCGACGATATTCATGTGTATAGTTCTTTTTCTTATCTCAAAACTGCGCGGAAGTCGAAACAGCAGGATCTTGGGGTAGATAGCTTCTAGCTTGGTGGACCCTACTGACTTCTACTGTTGTTTTGGCAGGGTCGGTCGTTTGTAGAAACTTTTTTAACAATGTAGCGGAGTTTAATGACAACAGCCCATGAATTAAAGAAGTGGGGTTGCAACATTTTTAATGTTTTGTGTCACGATTAAGTCGTGACATCAGTACATTTTATTATTTCTAGGGTCAGCTAAACAAGAAGTTGATTTCGCAGAAATATGTAGAATTATATAACCCGTGCTCTAAGAATTGTGAAAATTGGTGTATTATGTGATATCGTGTTAAATTTTGAAAAATAATTAGATTTTTCTATACTACTCGATACTTTGAACCTAGCTACATATAAATACTTTTAAAAGTATGTCTTCTAGCTTATAGAATAAGTTAAGAATAAGAGAATGGACCCATGATCCTTATTTGTCAAAACATTTTTCTATATATCTGAAAATTGTGTTTTGATTTGTGGAAGTCGACACAATGGCTCTTCTTAATAAGTAGCCTTATTTTTTAATACATAACGATTTGTCAAGAAAACATTCACTCAAACATTATATGTACAATAGACTGGTGAACATAGAAAGTAGTATTGATTAGGTCAAGAATGTATATTATTTGTTGTTGCCCGCTGCCAACTGTAGATTTGTTCTTTAGTTTTCAAAACGCTATAACATACTGTAATCCAAAGGCCGACACGCAGAGGTACATCCAAGATGATATACATGTGTAGCTTTTGAATTCTAAACCTTTCTAGAACAGTTCTCACTTATATGCCAATCCTGCTAGAACAAATCATAATTCTCGTTTAGTTTATCTATTTAGCCTCACAATTTAGCAATTGTACAAAAAACTTGAAACCTAGCAAACATTTGATAGTCATGGGAGGTGAGCAAATTTAAAATCTTGGCGATCTGATTACTTGGAGAATGATCTTGGGTTTAACTTTTGTTGTGTTGAATTCTTGGAGTTGAACTTTTCTGGGTGCTATGCCTGCAGTAAGTGCATTCTGGTACTGTACGATGTGCATTGCCTGTAGTCGTCTTATTTTACGATATTATTTTCATATCCTTCGAATTTACGCTTGATAATTCTTTTGTTTTTCGACACAATTTAGCAATTCTTGGAAATATACTTCAACTTACAAGTATAGAAAAAAAATCTTGACAAATAGCAAACATAAATAATATTGGAGTTGAAGTACTGGAGATCTAATTACTTGGAGAATAGCGTTTGATACCCTGGTGTGCAGTAGGACCACAATGACACTTTTGTTTGTTTTATCTTTCTTGAATGATAAGCGCAGTTTGGAAACAAGGGGAGCGCATTTATGTACACAATGACTTTGTAGTTATTGTTGAATAAACATGGTTTGGAAACGCTAATATGGTATAGGTAGACATCAGGAAATACAAACTTTACTTTCATTTTACCAAACAGCTTCGGCTAACTTTTTGAAGCATATAACGTAGCTTAAGACATCAGCCGACATTCTTCCTTACAATCAAGCATAAATAAAGCTGATATTTGACATGAAAATAGCCTTTATTAGTCGGGAAAAATCTATTAATATGGACTAAATTCGAGTAGACCATGGTGGCATATCCGGCGAATAACTACCTTCATACCTTAAATACCAGCTCCTGTTAAAGTGAAGGTTACATACACACTTCTTACTAGTTCTATAAATAAACGTCGGACTTCAATATTTTACGATTTTGACATTTCATATAGTCCGACATTTTATCGAAGTTATAAATTTCCCGGTAGAGCTTTCCGCAAAATATCTTGCGGAAGGTTTTACAAGTTCACGGTTTTAGTGACTAAAACGTGATAGGTAATTACCAACAACGGACAAAGAAACCTATTTTACACATCCATTGAACATACTGTCTTACTGAAATTAGCGAAGACCTGTCCTCACTTTGAAAGTGAAATTTACATCCATTCTCTTTTGCAACACATGAAACTGTCAAATTTTATTTATTATAAAGAATGATTTTAGACGAAAAATATTCTCATGGTCGGGTTTTATAAAAAAAATGCGGCCCGTTACTAAGGTATTGTCTTTGTAGTACGAATATGATTATAATCCATGGGTGTTACCAGCATTTATTGGTTGTGTTAAATTAAAAGTTATTTCATTAAGTTGTAAGTTCATATAAAAGCAGTTTAAAAGGCTAGTCTACATGCATTCGGCGGTACAAGTGCGTTAAATAATGGCCGCAGATTTTTTTACTAGTGCCGTAGGTAAAACGTATTTGTTTTCGTCTAAGCATGTATAATTGATTCTAAATATTTTTTCAGTGTTGTATTGTTCATGATATTTAATTAAATTATGCTAGAATAGTCTGTGTAATGTGTCGGGGAAATAATTGGTGGTGCAGTTTAAATTACGGTAAACCAATATATCACGTGTTTGAGAGTTTTCCTACGTTACACTTTAATAAAATAAGGTTGAACTTTTTGCTATGTAAATGGCTGTCATTCAATTGAACTTGACACAGGGACATGTTGAACGTCCAAATATTAAAAGGCGCCCTGTGTAAGTTTATTGCTATTGAACTATCTTTTTACCAGAACAACATGTTTTTCCTCAGATTATAAATCGAAAGGTTTCAACCTTTCTGTGCTTTCAGCGCTTTGATTACATAAGGGAATGGCATTGTTTATTTAATATTACCGGCTAGGCCTTGTTATAATATTTAAGATGTGAAAAGCTCCAAATGAGAACGTTATGAACAGTTCAAGTACATGGTCGAAACTGGCAGGTATTTTGTTTCATGGCACTCATTAAACAAAATGGCGGATTTAATTTATTTCTTGAACTGTATATGCTCAATTCTGTAAAATAATTTATCTAGATCTGCTTAATTTTTTTAGACAAGAACAAAAGAGTTTATCATGTATTGCATCTTAAACCCAAGAAACTTAGCAATGCAACAATTGAGACCAAAAAAAAGTTTATACTTTTTTGAAAAGAATATTTCTTATCCTACCTAAAAACAATTTCTTGAGCGTCAAGGCTGTGCGTACACATGCGTTTGTCAAAGGGGTGGTTACACTCGCTTCTAAAAATATTAGGAGGTAGGGTAAAGTTCACATCTACCAGTTTGATTTCAGTAACTATCTGATTGTCAGTAAATGTATATATGCGAAACAAGTTCGCAATAGAGAGAGTGAATGTCAAACCTGATCCAATGTATTTAAGGTCAAAGGTCATATCACAAAAATTGGCAATTTGAAATATTTCGTTGTTCAAAAATACTTTGTTATCACAGGTCACTAATCTTTATTTATGTAAAGTGTACATATCAGACAAAGTCAGCAATGCAGATCTTATCGCAGAATGTCAAGGTCAGTCCTGATAATTACAGGTGTAAGTTAATTTTGTTGCAAAAATATAAGAATAAATAACATGCAATACACTTTTAATTTCCTATATGCATATTAGTTTCTATTTTAAATTATAGAAACAAGAACGTTCGCAAGTTACGCCTTTTTAGCCTAAACCCACCCATTTACTACTCATATTTTTAAAGTTATCACAGCGCATTCCATGGGCAACTTCGAGGAGATTGCAAGTTAAATCTCATGACGACGTGACGTATGCAGGCAATCGCAATCACGTTGTGACCTACGACTTCGGCGTTAAATTGGTATGTACAACAGATCTGTATATAGCTTCAGCTAAGGAAAACGCATTCGGACTACAAATGTAGAGATTATATTGCGCTATTAATTTTTATGCTATTGAAATTATTACATCTACAAGAGATGTAAAATGTTTTAATAATTGTCTGTTACAAATCTTTAATAGATTGGCTATGCATGTATGTTCCATGTAAATTGATTATTTTATGTATGTAAACATGTATAGAACGGACAATAAACTTTGTAAACTATTCACACCCGTCAACGTTTTAATTGACGTCAATGGAGAAAAAAGTTTTTTATAATGTTGTATCAAATTTATCCACAGACATTACCGCAACATTAAATTCAAAATGCTTTTGGAGTCGTGCGGCACTCCATCTTGAATGTTGAGACGGGGGTGAGTGTCATGGCTGGAATATGGGTATTGTACCCGGAAAGTACTTGTGATTTAATTTTTTTGTATCGAAACATTGCACAGTTGCCTTAAGTTTTGGTTTAAAATGCCATATCTAGAGAAAATCCATTCTCTTTCGTCAGAGGTTCCCATGGTATGCGAGAATGGAGGAAACTATGCGTTGTCACCGTTACGTGAACGATATATACTGTCACAAGAATATTAAGCAAATATCGTTTTGTATGCGATTGAGCTGCTAGATTTTATTGTTTCATAAGCGTTTTGTTAAAATGGTGAAATATTCACAAACAATTTCTAGTAAACATAGAGAACATGTTATGCAATTTTTTGTGATCTACGCATAAGAATATTACATCGTGTTGTTACGTTTGAAGACGAGCCTATTTATCAAACATTTCCGTTCTTTTTCTATTTACAGGATTTAAGAACGGGTTTAGCAACATGTGAATAGAAGAACTTAAGGTCACCTATATTTTGTGAACACAGACACACTGAAGAGCTATATCTGTAAGAAATTATGCAGGCACAATATACATGTACTTATATTTGTGTTTCTTTTAGGTGCTATGTCGGTTTTTAGCTCACCTGAGCACAAAGTGCTCAGGGTGAGGTATTGTGATCGCTCACCGTCCGGCGTCCGTCCGTCCGTTGTACGTCCGTCCACACTTTCCTTTAAACAACATCTCCTCCTAAACCAACAGGCCAATTTTGATGAAACTTCACAGGGATGTTCCTTGGATGGCCCCCTTTCAAAATTGTTCAAAGAATTGAATTCCATGCAGAACACTGGTTGCCATGGCAACCGAAAGGAAAAACTTTAAAAATCTTCTTCTCAAAAACCAGAAGCCCTAGAGCTTAGATATTTGGTGTGAAGCATTGCCTAGTGGACCTCTACCAAGTTTGTTCAAATCATGACCCCGGGGTCAAAATTGACCCCGCCCCAGGGGTCACTTGATTTTAAATAGGAAAATCTTAAAAAATCTTCTTCTCAAAAACCAGAAGCCTTAGAGCTTAGATATTTGACATGTAGCATTGCCTAGTGGACCTCTACTAAAATTGTTCAAATCATGACCCCGGGGTCAAAATTGACCCCGCCCCAGGGGTCACTTGATTTTACATATGAAAATCTTCAAAAAATTTCTAAAAATAAACCAGAAGGCCTAGAGCTTAGATATTTCACATGTAGCATTGCCTAATGGACCTCTACAAAATTTGTTCAAATCATGGCCCCCGGGGTCAAAATTGACCCCGCCCCAGGGGTCACTTGATTTTACATAGGAAAATATTTAAAAAATCTTCTTCTCAAAAACCAGAAGCCCTAGAGCTTAGATATTTGACATGTAGCATTGCCTAGTGGACCTCTACTAAAGTTGTTCAAATTATGACCCGGGGATCAAAATTGACCCCGCCCTAGGGGTCACTTGACTTTACATAGGAAAATCTTCAAAAGTTTTCTAAAAATAAACCAGAAGGCCTAGAGCTTAGATATTTCACATGTAGCATGACCTAGTGGACCTCTACAAAATTTGTTCATATCATGACCCCCTGGGTCAAAATTGACCCCGCCCCAGGGGTCACTTGATTTTACATAGGAAAATCTTCAAAAAATTTCTAAAAATAAACTAGAAGGCCTAGAGACTAGATATTTGACATGTGGCATTGCCTAGTGGACCTCTACAAAATTTGTTCAAACCTTGTCCCCCGGGGTCAAAATTGACTCCGCCCTAGGTGTCACTTGATTTTACATAGGAAAATCTTAGAAAAAAAATCTAAAAATAAACCAGAAGGCCTAGATCTTAGATATTTGACATGTAGCATTGCCTGTTAGACTTTTACAAAATTTATTCAAATCATGACCCCTGGGGTCAAATTGACCCTGCCCCATGGGGTTACTTGATTGTACATAGAAAAATCTTCAAAATTTTCTAAAAATAAACCAGAAGAGCTTAGATATTTGACATGTAGCATTGCCTAGTGGACCTCTACAAAAAGTTTTCAAATCTTGTTTTTAAAGTTACTTAAAGAAAATTTCAACTATATTTTCTCATAATTCTTTTGATTGATTTCTATTATGATCTTTTGACCTTGTAGACTTGTCCTTAAGTGCAATGATAACAGGTGAGCGATATAGGGCCATCATTGCCCTCTTGTTAACAATATTTCAGTTACATATTAGGGGGCAGCTCCCTGCAAATGTACATGCCGTTTTTCAACAGTATATTTTAGTGATGTAACGACGGGCAATTAACTTATCAGTGTTCGTGGATTCAATACCAGTAACCCGTGCTCTACAAATATAACTGCCAGCTTTTCAAAATGAATCCGAGACGGGGGACGCAATGACTTGAGACACAAAGTTTTGTTCATATCACCACGGACAACATAGAATTATACTCCCCAATCGAGGATTGACCGCAGGACCTCTTGATCCGCAAGGGTCGTGGGTTCGACCCCGGGCGAGGCATATCAAACAATAACTGTTTAAGTGAAATCTAAATATTTGGCAGACTTAGCGCTGCATGACTGTGCAAAAGCTGGCCTTGTGCAAATATTCGACAAACTGGAGTGCATTAAAGAACTTTAGTTTGAATGTTGAAATTTCATAAATAATATAGCACACTGTTTCCTGTCGGAACTTTCGTAAATTTACCGTTAATTAATAAAAAGTCCCGACAAAATGTGACTGGCGATTTCCGTAGTTTTGTTAATTAGATTGCCGTCTGAAAGCTCTAAGGAATTAAAAGTTCTTATCTCTAAGCGCTTCGATAATTTGTGTTCAAGGTGCAGACATTACTTCCTGTTTGCGTGTTTTGTCCAAAGATTTACAATTTAGTTAATATGAGCAGAGGTCAGCTGGCTCTTAGGGCTGTTTCATTTCCTGGTTTAACTTGTCTGAAATATAGATAATGATAAAGACGATTTCTTGACTCTAACATGCGCGGAATATCAAGGTTTCACTGTATATATAGCGTTAATTTAGTTTAACAAATATTAATTTCGAAATAAATGATAGAGAAAATGCTTATATTCAATACTTCGATCCTTTGTGATTTTTTATTTTGTAGTATTCGTTTCAAAATGTCTAAAATTTTAAACATTTGACATTTGTGTAATTTTGTTGTGGAAAACAGCTTAAACAATTTAGCTACTAGTATCTTACGTGTTTTTGTCTTATATCTCTAAATATCTTAGAAACTTGGTCGTCTTCGAAATCCACTATTCGTTCCTACGAGGGCCTACATTTATAAAACAGACCAGTTTCAAAACTGCAGCATCTGATTGGTTTTTTTTTCAGAGTTCACTTTTGAAATTGACCAATAGCAATGTACCATTCTGAGACTCTTCTCCAACCTCAGGTTTGTCGTGATTCCCTGGTTCGTCTTTCATGTTCACATGCTACTTATCTCAACCTTTATAAGTTTCAAATGGAAATTTCATACATCAGTTGTGTTTCCGGTCCTTGCTTTTTATGCTTGTTAATGTGTCTTTAGAAAATGATACGAATGGTTCATAAATTATCCCTTGTCCGTTATTTTGTACGACTTGGAAATAGTGTGTCTCGAACGACTTATATATTCTTTGTCGGAAATAGTTCAAATTGTCACCAAAGACCAACATGAATATACCATATGTGTCAAAGCATGTAAAAGGGTCATTCGAAAAATACGTTAAATTGATATGAAAATACTGGCATTTTACTGATTTAAAAAAAAATCCTTATTTTTATTATCTGGTGTGGTAAGCAAAATTGCCGTAAGTTATTCATTATGCTATTAATTGTCATATATCTTCATACATGTAATACAGAATATATCTCTTTATTGCACCATAGTAATTTAAATGTTTTAAATTCTACAAGTTAACCTAAATCCACGGGAATACGAGAAACTCTTGGTCCATTTCTGAAGTTAGAGGTGGTATCAAATACTGTATCAAAACAATTAATTGGGATAATTCCTGTAACATCTCATGGCTCCATCTGAAAGACAAGTGAATTTTTTACAACATTACACCAAAATACTGTTTATGAAATGGTCAATCTGTTATTGGGAACAAAACAACCCCTTAGGCCCCTGAGAATATGAGAAAACACCATATACTGTATAATGTCATTCTTATTGCTAGCTAAGACCCACTACAATGGTTATCAGTTACTCTAAGATGCGTATAACAGAAACAATGTTGTATATTCCGTATTTATTGGACATCCCCCGTATGTCTAATGCAAACAACCAGAGGTGGGTCTGTTTTATTACATCTTATTAATGTTTTTTCGTCTGCAAAGAAAGTAGAATAGTCGGAAATCATTTTTTTTTATAATTCTTCGTAAATTGCTTATTCGATATAACTGCCAAGTTGCAGACAGCTGAAATGGAGAAGGTAATTTCACGGATTATTTTTTGCTTTATCTAGTATGTTAATAACGAGATCACGAAAAACTATTTCTGCTATTATTGCGCAAAAATGTATTTTATCCTATTTTAATGTGTCAGTGTTACTGTCAAAGTAAAATATCAAGAAAACTAAACATTATATATGGTTTTTATACAGATGCTATTTAACAAGCATTTGTGTTTTCAGTTAGAATTTTATTTAACAGTATAATAAGTTATATGCGGCGTTAACCAGTTAAATCCTGTATTTCCTTGTCTCCAAACAAGATGACAATTTGTTCACAGAAATAAAAGTGTCTTTTCAAATGCAAATCATCTACGATACGGGTTATACACTTAGACCCTTGGGAAAATACTTTTGACTGATATATAATTCACTTATGACGTCTGAAAGAACTTCTTGAACATCTTTTTACTTTTTGACTTTAGCCAAGCAAACATATAAACATAACTCCTTGTACAGCTATTCTGTAATAGTTCATTCATAATTCAGTGACTCGTTGTATAAATAAAGGCACTGGTTGAAACTAAAGTCTGGAATAAAAATGTGGAAGGGACATATTGAGTACAGTAACATATGGTTTGACGGTTTCACGACAAACAGTTTATGACATTGCAGCCATTGCGAAGAAACGAGAGCCACCATTTCCATTTTCTGTAATTTCACCATGCACTAGAAAGAAACTGGATGATAATGTTTTTTACAAAGTAGTTTCATCTGAGATGTTGTGGATTTTTTGCCATGCCTGTATCGCACGGGGCACGGAAGGGCCTAATGATCCGGCCTGGTAGAATCACAAAAGCTGAAAACATCCCCGATCAAGCTAGTGTTATAATTACCTTTTATTATATATACCTTCAAATGCTTGGTGTTTTATTTTCAGCCAGAACAGAACTGACTATTATCACCTCTGAAACATCACCAGGTAAAGAACTTCAGGCAAAGTCAAACTATGATACGGAAGTGCATTTCCGACTATAAATCTATACAAAACTATATGAGCCGCGCCATGAGAAAACCAACATAGTGGGTTTGCGACCAGCATGGATCCAGACCAGCCTGCGCATCCGCGCAGTCTGGTCAGGATTCATGCTGTTCGCTATCAGTTTCTCTAATTGCAATAGGCTTTGAAAGCGAACAGCATGGATCCTGACCAGATTGCGCGGATGCGCAGGCTGGTCTGGATCAATGCTGGTCGCAAACCCACTATGTTAGTTTTCTCATGGCGCGGCTCATATATAAATCCGTATTAAACACTATATCATATATAGTGAACTTTTTTTGATTTTAATTTAATTTTTGGCGGTTGGGAAAACGTTGAACCAACTTTAAATTTCAGTCAGAGATATCTCTGCATTGGCCCAATACTGATTTTCAGGGAAAGACTTACACAGAGAAAACATCGTTGGCCTAACGTTGGCCCATTAGAAGTAATAATATAATAGTTATATAGTTTACAGGTCACTGTTTTATCACAAGCCCCTACAGGTAAACACGTTGTGTAGGTGTAACATGCACTATTTAATTAATAATTAAATACTTTTCTGCACCAATTCGTAATCTGATAGTTTGGACTAATTAAACTTAATATTTATCTGCAGGCGTAATGATATTTTGAACTATTTCAAATCTACTACCTGAAGAATTTGTGAAAAAAAAATATTGAAGAAAAAAAACTGCTATAACAAATATCTAATTTTGTACAATCATAAAATGTTTACAATAAATCTGTTGAATATTCCAGAACATGAACTCTCGTTAACCCGAGTTATGTAAGAAATCCCAGAAAATGTGGTTAATTTTACTCTCAAGGCGAGATTTCTAGCTGCATAGGCATGTGAAGTAAAGGAAACTATTATACATGTTGACAAAAACCCGGTCAACTAGCTATAATTAAACTGTAAGTAGAAGTTTTTGAATATTTTTTGATAAAGTTGTTGAATCTTATAGAGAATTTCTTTTTATAGCCTGTATGCATGTAGTATCTATGTGACTTGAACATATGTTTAATACTTTTATCTAAAACTGGTGGATGACACGAGTGTTGAGTATTTAATTCTGTAAGTAAAATAACTCATATTCTCGTTAATTTTAACATATTTTTCTCGGTTAAATACAGACAAAACTAAATTTCATACAGTTTATGTCCAGAGGTTTATGTGCATCTGTATAGTTATTGTTATCAATATGACGTAAATGGTTTAATCAACATAATGATTTTCGATTTTTACAGGGTGCTGTTCAAGGGAGTAATAATTGAGCGCCTAGCACTGTGGGGCACAGGAAAAAAAGAAAGGATAGAAAGCTGCAACATCAGTGAGAAAAGAAAACAATCAGCCAGAATTTGGACATATAATTAGTTAAAATACAGACAGTAATTCATTTTAATAGGATTTAATCAGTGACTGAAAAATGAATAGCTGGAATAAATATTTGACATGTTGTGATGAAATATCCGGTTATATTTCTTCAGGAAACTTGCAAACAAACTTTGAATAAACGTTAGATTTCTTCTTGTTAAATGTCAAACAAAATCAAAATTATTTAAATATAAAATGTGTACTAAATAATTTTAGTTTACGTCTATTTTTTTTAAATTCGTAATCGTTGGGATAGCGTTGGCATCCTTCTTTCGGCCAACAAAGAAATAGAATTGACCCAACGTAGGACCAACCATGATAGACGAAAAAATGTTGTTGGCCCAATGGAGGGCCAACGATATGTGTAGGATACCAGTAGTTGGCCCAATGGAGGGCCAACGATAAGTGTAGGAAACCAGTCGTTGGGCCAACGGTGTACCAACCGTTGGGCCAACGTTGCGCTAATTAGCAAAATGGCGTTGGGCCAACGTTGGTAATCTTCGTTTGGCCAACGAAGAGTCTGCAGTTGGCCCAACGTTGGGCCAACGTATGTCTGCTATCTGGGTTAATGATATCTCCTGTTAAAATCTAAATTTCACTATATGCTAAGTGAACACAAATAAGATGTTAATGTTTGGGACAAGTCTTTTCTTGACTAGAATCTGATTAACCACCTTTCTGATCGCTGATTCTTATTTTCCTATCTCCACCATTCTCGGGATTACACGATACTGTATACAATTTCAGTTCATTAACTTCAATTTACACTCCCATAAAAACGTTCAATGCATCTTCTAAAGTCTGGGGGGAAAAATAATGAAACTGCATTTAAGACTTCTTGACAGGAGGTAATGCGTTATAAAAACCCCAAGTTCATACAAATGAGACATTTGAATGCATTTACTTTAATGTTACAGTTTGTTCTCTCACATTTGAGAGACGCTTAATCCTAACTTGTCTAGATTTATTTACAATGATTGCCGTGCCCTTTGCGTTTCAATACAGATCATGTTTTAACACTGAAAAGATAGCTTTTATAATACAACTAAACTAAATAGTCGGCTGTCTTTTCCTGGACATGTTTTATATCTCAATCGATCAGATATTATGTCTTTATATAATATATACGACAGAAATACATCATGCCTTTTTTAGCAGGAGGTAAAATGACTCGAAATATTCACTACTTTTAGAATTTTCACGTTACTGAACCCGATCAAAAACACTCGCAAAATAACAATATTACATATTTCTTCCCAAAGTGGATATGTCGGCAAGTTACAACTACATCCCGCTGCATTCTCCGATTCCTTAAAAGTTTTTACTGTAAAAAGAAAATAACCAAAAACGTTAATTTTTACTCACCGTGCCTGTTATTTCTGTCAACATCCAGCTCCGATGCCTGTGCCGTAGGAAGTGCGATGCCTTCTTTTCAGCGGGGCACATTTTGTGCCGCAGGCCACCTTTCATACCCGTGAAACACGTGCGGGATGACTAATTTTAATTATTTCAGGTGTGAAATTTGCACAAAAATGAAAATAAATTTACTTCAGATGAAAATCTGTCATGTCATAACAGTGATAAAATTTGTTTGAGAAGAGAAACAGTATTAAATGTCCTTTAAAGTTAGAGAAAAACGTGTTTTGCTTGCATTTTATATACATTACATAGGGAAATACTATGGCTGATTCCAAATGAAATTGGAAGCAAGAAGAAAAAGTGTTACATTGATAAAATATACACCACTGGAAAGAGAAGAAAATGATTTTTATCGCAGGAACAGTGATCAATTTAAATATCAAAACAGAAATTAAGAATGGTCGTAACAATATATAATCCTTCTTTATTTCAATGTAAATCACAAGTCTGTCTGATATCGGAAAGTCTCTGCGGCGGCTGTTCTCGCAACCCACTGCGGATGGCTTGATAAGACGTCTAAGAAGAAAAAAGTTTGGTATGAAGATGCTCAATACATGGATTTAACTGATATAACAAATTACGTTAATTCTGACAGAATAAAGTTAAATTATTGAAACAGGGTCTACAGCGCACACACCCACCTGCTGTAGCAGGTCACACTTGTACCTATCCCTCACATCCCTAATGCAACATGTATAAACAGGTACGAGTATATATGTGAACATTTCCTCATTGTCATGAACCTCCGAGTAACAACAACCTCCCAGCAACAAACACTTATGCCAGCTCCAAGACGTGTTTGTTGTTGGGAGGTTCCACTGTAATAACCTTTTCTTCATTTTGTCTGTTTCCAGTCAAGGAACTAATATCTAAATTTGAAGCAAATCCATCAGGTTATAACTGGCAGAGATAAAGTGGAAGTACTTCAAAACTTTAACAAAGACGGAGACGCCTGTGGTTCTTTGCACCTAATGAACTTGCTCATCACACAACAGTCTGTTCCAGAGAAGAGCATCCCAGTCATGACTTACCATATTGATTGTAGGGCAGTACACCGAAGATGCAGATGTAAGAAGGGCGCCATATTCAATGACTCTCGTTTTATTAAGTGGCATTACAAATGAACTCTTTTGCTTTGCATTTGTACATACCTCGTGATGTACAGTATTCATTCATAAGTGTTCGCCAAGTGCTGTCTCACAGACTGCCACTAATAGGACAGGCTAACATGAGTTATTACTTTTTCCATAATATTTTTATTCAGTGTAATTAATAAACAAAACAGTTTTTCAGAAAAGAAATCCTGAATAAAAAACTAATATAACATAGCACTGAATGTTACAGATATTGATAATACGATAGTTTCATCTCTCCTTTTTTATTCTAACCAAGAAACTACCAATTGTATTTGATATAAAGTCACCAGGTAGGTGTTTCTTTGCCTATTATATTTCAGTGTTTGTTCAGGAGACTGGTAGATGAAAGTGTGTAGAGCTGTAGGAAAAATGAGGTAATTCAGTACAAAAGCGGATCCGCGAGAACTTTATTTTACCATTTTAAATAAATTTCCGCGTAAACTAGAGCCGATGGTACATGTATTATATCCTCTGCTGAATCTTTCAATGTATAACATAAACTAAGACAATTTTCGTGCTAATAATATGCATTTTTTGTTTTTGAGCACTAACATACTTATTCTGCGAATTGGGGTTTTAACTGCGGTAAAATTATGTATATTTTACTTTTTACAGAACAGAACAGAACAGAACTGTTCTGTTCTGTTCTATATATTTTACTTGTATTTCACTGCTTCTCCTGAAGCAAATTTATGGCTTTGTGTTTGCTTTTTGTAGAACATTTGCCTACGACTGAGTCTAGATTGGAATGTTCCACAATAAATACCTTTACACTCGTTCTTTATTCTTCCATTTACGTTGTTCACTTTCATTTCTGCTACGCGTGATGTTGGTTGTTGTCTTAGACAACATATTACGTCTTTGCAAGCTTTTTTCATTCATTTTTAACTTTTAAGCCGTTTTCCATGTCAGGACTTCGTCAAAGTTCGAGGGTGTATTCAATTTTTGCGAGACTTAGGTCAACATACCTTATTCATTCGTTCTACTTTCCAGGAATTATATCCTGATTTCATATGAGCAATAATTAATATGAAATTAGGTGTTATTTATCACGCGGAAATTACAAAAAAAAATCGGCATATCAAAGTTGCAATTCATGAAAAGCCATGTTACGTATTAAGTGGATGAAACACTAAAATTAAACATGTCTGAACCATAATACTGCAAGCCAGCAACAAAAAATGACAATAGACACAGTTTCATTTAGTCGTTCATGGAAAGTGATGAAATGTGAACGCCCCTTTGCTCTCTCGAAATTGTTAAAAGCGGAGTTCCGTTATACTACAAAACAGAAATTATAACAGGACTGATAAGCTTGTAGTCGACCTTAAAACAATTCATTGCACTGGCCTTATGAATGGGAAGCTTGCATCACGATCTGGAGGAAGAGGGTTTAAGACTCGTCAGAAGCGGTGCAATAAACTGATACACAAACTTGAATAGCTGGGAGTTCACCGTGTGACATCATTCTCAAGGAACAGCAGTCAGAGAGATGTAGTAGTTTTTTTTAGTTTTTTTTTTAATTTTGCTCATTTATGATGTCAAAATTATGATATATCATGTATTTTTTATGCTTATTACTAAACTCGACGCGGTTCCAAACAGTTTATATTGCTTGTTCCATGTTTCAAGTTTGCCCCAAGTTTATCGATAAAAGTCATGGGCATCTGGCAACAACAATTAACGAAATAGCAACAAAATAATAAAAATGGAAAATTGACAAATATGTTATGAGATTCAAGTATAATAGCATGAAATATGAGTTACTAGTATTACATGATTTTCAGTGAATTTTCGAAATATTACATCTACATCTTTCCACCCGACCGTCGATTTCCGGCTATCATTTGGCTAAAATTTATGTGGTGAAAGTTAACATTTCACAGTAAAGCTACTTTTTACAATTTTGCATGCTAACTATTGATTTTTGTTTTCATGCAGAATTTGTCCTGTGATACATGTTTAATAAAATAGCATTTTGTACATGTGACACGACTTAAAATGTTCAATTTAAATATGAAACCCTAAGAATTTATCGTATGTTATATACAAGTAATATTAACTCCTCCTCTCGGTAGTTTAAATACATATTTTTCCAAATTAACGCATTCCGTATTCAGACTTGGCAGCACGTAGTTGACTTTTATAAGTAGCATTCAATGGACATTCAATTTAAAATATGACCGAATTAATTTTTTATCATGTAAATACAATGTACGAATTGAATTATTATATTTCTACTTGAATTTGAATTTCATTATAAATGACGTAGGTGTTTGATATCTTTAAATGGACGTTTTTTATGCTTTAACGGATACAAACAAATCACATTGGAACAGCCAGAAACGCAGCTTTTTTTTAAAATAAAAAACAATCAACATTATTGTATATATGACACGGTGAAATAAATACACAACTAGGAGAACACAAATACATACTGGAACATGAGGCATAGCCTTGGAACTGTCAGTGGCAAAAACTTTTATCAACTTAAAAATAGTCTAGAAGTTATTTTCACTTGTACGTGTTTTTCAGTTTATTAAATGCACCTTAAATTATAATTCTTTTTTTCCAAGAGCTGATTCTGCATTTAATAAAGGTATGCCTCAAGGTTTACAAGACTTTAAAAATTACTCATTTACCTAGACACTTTTAGCATGTTGCATATCATGAACTGGCTACTGACAAATAAAATGTATTTCGGATCTTCGATAATTTTGACATCAGCTTATTCTCATATTAACAAGAATCTTTGTTTTTTAATTTCTATATATAAATCCAAAATTCAACATTTACTATTCTGTTATTCTGAATATTGTTTTTGTAGAAGTCAGAATCCGAGTTTATCGGCAGCAGCCAAATACAAAACAATAAAGACGTTGTCTGAAATGGTCAGAACAGATCATTCTTACAACAATGAAGGTTGTTTTCTTGCTCTGGATTGTTAATATTTTAAATAAATCCGTTTACTCAGAGCCATTCTTACTCATTCTTATTCATTGTATAAGAACATTTTGTTCTATATGAGAGGAAAGTATCTATGCCTCTGTTTTCTTTTAATTATATTCGCTCGTGTTATCAGAGTAAAATATTAAATGAATAGAAATGTATAATTGTACACTTAAATTATGTCGATCTTTCAAAATGTTATTTAGAAACATGGACAAAATGTCTAATAGAACAAGCCACAATTAAAGCACTTAGCCATCCATACAACACTCCACATGGAAAGTCGTGCACGTGATATTGTACGAGATATACATGCATGTCAACTGACCTAACCCTGTGCTTTACAAGTATTGGAAAATTAAAAAAATATATAATACTATCTATCAAAAATTGACACATTTCTAAATATCGATTGCTGTGCGAAAATATTTGTAAAATGCATGTTTTAGTTACCATGTACATAGTAACATGAACCGTTTACATACCATGCGTGATGCTGGTTAAAGCAAATTAATTTTATGATTTATGAGTTTCGAGAGTATGGTAATATGTTTTATGGAATATATAAAGAACATTTGTTTTCGTTTGAAGTTTTAAAATACGAAATAGGTCATTCGTTTGAACCGAACTCATTTTATGATAAAAAGAATTTATGGTTATGTTTAGAAAAGCATAAATATATAAATTTAAAAAAGCCACTGATTCACCTTTCAGCAATAAGAATGCCTTTATGATTACTTTACTATTGTTTTGAATGTTTATGGAAGAAAATGAGTACTATGTTGCATAATTCATGCTTTGTGCCAGGAAACAGAACTTTTGTTTACGAAAGCAAGCACAAACAATAAGGATGCCGCTCTGTTTTTCAGTGGCAAAATATGCAATGACTGTAACACATTTTGGATAACAGCGCGGAGAGATGAATTCATAGTAAAAACTTGCACGAATCACATAATATACCGGTCTAAAAATGGGAAATCTACACTGGAAAACAACAAGTTAGAGTAAAAACGTCACTTTTAAACCTACAGAAAGTATGGCCATCTAATCCAATGAAACCTGATGTGGTTTTTATCCTCTTTAATGTACAAAATGTGCCGTACAACGACGAAATATTGTGAGAAAAGCCCGCTTCTCCTCTAAAAGGTAGAGCAAAAAAATTTTTTTAATATTTGATTTACCGTTTTAAGGGACTGGGCCATTATTTAAATATATAGTGCTGTAACTGGTGCAAATAATAACGTTAGATGAGGAAATACCATTATCTGTATCTACAATGACGGATAAATTATTACAGACTCATCCAAAACCAAACTTAAGACCAGTTAAATTTTTGAGAAAAAAAAATCTGGCAAGTACCCTCAGATGTTACATTGACTTGCAGTCGTACATAGATTCATTGATGGTGACTTGTCAGTTGTGCGAATTAAAAATACTGAAAATATAAGTACACTATTAAGGCCAATACCTGGCCCCGTGTTCACAAAACATTTTCACTCTCAGCTGAGTTTGATAATGAAACTTTATTTTCGAGTATATCTGAATAGCATGTTTAAAACTAAATTTTAAGTTAATAACTACTTTCAAGTAGCTGTTCATTATTGATACTCATTCTCAGTTGGAATTTAACCTTGAAATTATAGAAAAATTGATATTAAAATTTCCAACTCAAACTCAGCTGAGACCGAAAATTGTTTTGTGAACACGTGGCCCTACTACTTCTCGAGGGTCAGAGCGAACTGTTCCAAACGGTTCTTTATTTACATGCACTTGAAACACTTTCGCTCTCACCCTCGTCGGTTTCATGGAGGTATATAATATATATACTAGTTTATTTCATGACAATTTTTATAAAATATATTTGCAAAATATGCAATTTTACATCTTTTATAAACATTTTGGCCAATGCTAACATTGGAACAAAGACGGTATTCAAAATCAACTTGCATTTTGAGTTACGCTGTATTATATTTGCCATTGGTTTTTTACTTGTTAACGCCGACACAAGTTTGATCATAAAGCGACTTTTCTGGCTCGTATGAGAAAGTATACATTTGCTACGGAAAGTGCTGAACATAAACCACCATCAGTATGTTTAGTCTTTGTTATAGTCATACAATGCAAATAAATTATAAAATAGCCTAGATAAAACATCAGTATACAGTCATTGAAAACATTAGAATAATAAGATACTTACACCTTGTTACACTATGCCTACCACTTACATGTACAATGTAATACCAAAGCTAAACCCAAGATGGTGTTTTTAATCGTTAATCAAGATTCAGCTAATACCACTGACAAAAACGGGCAGTGACAAATAGCATTAAAGCTCAGTTTAAAAAAAAAATGCTGATGCCTGATCTATCATGTTAATTACATTGGAATCCCTCTGTATGAAATATTATTTCATTTTATTCAATTTATTTTTCTGTTGTTGTTTTTTCTTTCTTTATAAGTTTGATACTAAGTATGTTGTATTTCAAAATTGATATGAGCCGCGCCATGGGAAAACCAACATAGTGGGTGTGCGACCAGCATGGATCCAGACCAGCCTGCGCATCCGCGCAGTCTGGTCAGGATCCATACTGTTCGCTTTTAAAGCCTATTGGAATTGGAGAAACTGTTAGCGAACAGCATGGATCCTGACCAGACTGCGCGGATGCGCAGGCTGGTCTGGATCCATGCTGGTCGCACACCCACTATGTTGGTTTTCCCATGGCACGGCTCATATGTTGTTGATTTTTAAATTTTCTTCCGATTATTCAAAGTGACAAAATTTGTTTCATTTTATTTCATTTCTCCATCGAATATGTTTGCGTTGTTTTCCCATCGCTGAATTTATTTTCCAGAATTCTAGATTTGTTAGATACATTTTATTTTTATGTTATATTTTTTGTTGATTTCCTAAATACCTGTTTAATTGTTAAAAGTGACAAAATACATCGTTGCTTGAAACACGTATACAGAAAACATAATGAAATTTGTTGAATTTACTTTTCTTGACATATAGAGGTTGACAAATATGAGCAAACAAGTAATAGGGAAAACATCTTACCTTTATCTATGACTACTATTTTTGATCATAAGAGATGTGCTATTGAATGATTTGACCATTTATACCCACTTCTTAGGAAGTGTCAAACAAAAATTTAGCTAACTAATTGCAGTGAGTACTCGAATGGCACTTCAAGTAAAACTTAACTATTTAGCAAAACCGTTGCATACTTGACATATGAAGTACAACCAGTTACTATGCTTGAAGTGACGCTTCCCAACCGACACGCAAAGGTTTTCACTCTTTCATCATTTGCTAGGAATTTAATTTCATTTAAAACTGGACTGAACATTTTTGTTTTCATGGTAGACGTATACAAAAAGAGTACAATTTCTTAGAGTAGGCTAAGCAAAACTCTCCTAATTAATTAAGTAAATAAAAAAAATGATTCCTGTCCGCCGGGAATAGAAGGGTGAGACTATAGGATGAAGAATCTTTGACGCATTTCCACGAAACTATAGAAAAACATGTTGTTTGCAATAAGGTGCCTTTAAAACAATTACAAGTTAGATTCGATTAATTGATTGACGAATGGTGCAACTTAAGTCACAGTTTAAATATGTTTAAAGATAGTTTTTATTGTTTATTGCTGATTTTAGATTTATGTTATAATTAATTCCTCACTTTAAGAATTCTTCGCCTCACGCGAGGGTCGAACCCACATCGGTGAGCGGCAAGTGATTTGAAGTGAGCTACCTTAACTCTTTGAATAAACTCCATATAAGGCGAATTGCAGACATGTACATTTAAGGTGAACCTTATTATCTAAATTTAGATTTTCTAAATTTAGATTTTCGAATGTAAATATTATGTAGCTATATTTAGACTTTGACGGGTAACTATACCGTTTACCATTAAATAGTCACAATACATTCTTTCAAATAAACGGATACCACAATGTGTAATAACAAAGAATGGGAATATTATAAGTGATTCAACTACAATTACATACATATCGCATAAACAGTACATACGCATTTGTCCGACTGTTCCATACCTAATAAAAACTCGGCTGACCTAACATGTACCCGATAGTATATATGTGCTAGTTTTAAATACAACAGTATATTATCATAGATATATTTAGTAACATGACCTGAATAATCATGACTAAATGAAATGAAAGTATATCATAGGTAAAATAAGGTTATGATCAATACAGTTTACCATATAGGGTAAGAATTCGTGGAAAATCTCTGTGACTGGCCCTTCAGCATGACACATAACCGTATCCACTACCTATAAATATGAACCCTTTCGCAGCGAGAGGCATAATTCAACAAACAACTTGGAGAAAACGTTAGTGCTCAGTTCAACAAAATTAAATGTAAGTAGACTTATTCAGTTCAATAGTTGATTTGAATACTACTTTGCTCTTTATGTGTTTACTGTGTATTTAGTTTAAAACAATTCTAAAGCTTTGTTATACGTTGCTTTTGTTTTCTTTCAAGTTTTCTGTAAAATGTTCTAATCAAGTAGCAAATGAGAAAAAAAGTTACTTTAAATGTCTACTGAAGTTGTCTGCTAATTCATGCGCATTTACAATTTGATATGTTTGCTCATTTCAGAACAATGACTCTTGGCTATGATGACGATATCGCCGGCATTGTAATTGACAACGGTTCCGGTATGTGTAAGGCCGGTTTCGCAGGTGACGATGCCCCAAGAGCTGTGTTCCCGGCGGTGACAGGACGACCAAAGTATGACATCTGGATGACAGGCATGGGTGGTAAGGATACATATATTGGAGATGAGGCACAGAATAAGAGAGGGGTTTTATCACTGAAATATCCAGTCGAACACGGCATTGTCACTAACTGGGACGATATGGAGAGTATCTGGCATCACACTTTCTACAATGAACTCCGTGTGGCTCCGGAAGAACATCCGGTGTTATTGACTGAGGCGCCATTAAACCCAAAGGCTAACCGAGAAAAGATGACCCAAATCATGTTCGAAACATTCAACACTCCAGCTTTCTACGTGTCTATCCAAGCAGTGCTTTCACTGTACGCTGCTGGACGTACCACAGGTGTAGTGTTCGACTCCGGAGATGGTGTTTCACACGTGGTTCCAATCTACGAAGGATATGCATTACCGCATGCTATCGAACGAATAAATTTAGCAGGACGAGATCTGACGAACTATTTATCGAGAATATTGAACGAACGCGGATATAGCTTCACATCTTCCTCCGAGATGGAAATAGTTCGTGATATCAAAGAGAAACTATGTTATGCGGCCTTAGATTTCGAAGAGGAAATGAATGTTGCTGCAGGTTCGTCTGAAGTAGAGAAAAGTTACGAACTTCCAGATGGGGAAATTATTACTATTGGTAACGAACGGTTCCGATGTGTCGAGTCACTTTTCCAGCCGTCATTTATTGGCATGGAAAGTACAGGTACACACGAACAGCTGTATAACAGCGTAATGAAATCTGATATTGACATAAGAAAAGATCTGCTATCTAATGTCGTACTCTCAGGGGGCTCAACAATGTTTCCTGGCATAGCAGACAGAATGAAAAAGGAATTAGACAATTTGGTTCCCAGTTCCATGAAGGTCAAGGTTATTGCTCCACCAGAGAGGAAGTACTCAGTGTGGATCGGTGGCTCTATCTTATCATCTCTTTCCACGTTCGGTCAAATGTGGATCTCTAAACAGGAATACGACGAGTGCGGCCCAAGCATTGTTCACAGAAAATGTTTCTAAGGCAACAGCAGGACTCGAACTATTCAGTGCAATTTTCTTCATGTCATTTTTGTAAATAATTCTTCATCATTTATATGAACATGTGGCTCATGAACTGTAGTATACATTGCCGCTTTTAACTCATGATTGTGATATATTTGTTTATTTTTCATATATCAATGTTTCATATTCACAGGAAAGATTTGATTCTCTTGAAATAAACATGTTTCGATACTTACAATATCACTGTTACTACAAACGATTTAAAAATAAAGTTAGAAAAATCATAAATAGTTTATATTTTTGTATTTAGATTTCTGATAACTCCAAATTAATATCATCGAAAGACAACCGTAAAGCATTTATGCATATAATGACTGATAGATCTAACAAAATTACTTGTTGAATATGAAAACGCATTTACGACACATTTAAGTTGAACCATCAAAGTAAGATCAAGATGACTTTTATTTCTACTGTGTATTCTTATCATACACTCGCCAATGGCTGGTTAAAAGTTTGACGTACACAAATTTCTAGCAAGTTTTTCTCAATTTCTATAATCTTCGTTCGTTCAACCATTATTCCTTGTTCGTTTGTCGTAAAATTCAAATTACATTGTAATCACGACGAAAATACCTATAAAAACATTACTATATATTTGTCGTTAATTCTCCGAGTGTGTGTAAATCGGTAAAAATGCAACGTCAAAACGTTATAAACGTACCTGTTTTTGACGCACTGCTGCATCTTTGACTGCGTATAATAAAAAAAACGCCGCGGTATTTTTTTTAAAGTCATTGCAAACTTTTTCGTCCCCCGTCTATAGAGTGGTTGTGTCTGATATTCAGAGAGAAATCAATGAAAAAATTGTTACGGAAAAGATGGATGAAATGGTAGCTTTATATCACTGTGGTCATTAAACTTGGTTAATTATAGGGTCTAAGTTAAATATAAAAGTCAACAATCGGGTCAGAAGTCGATTGTCGGGCCGCATGTATTTAGTGAAAAAGAAAAAAAAAATATCTGAAAACAATATTTAATATAATTTTTCCTCAAAACCATGATTATCAGATGGGAAATGATTTTACTACGAAAAAAAGTACCCATGCTCATATGTTTTGTTAATAAATAAGGAAGTTATCGCTGCTTTACGACAATTTCTACTACTGAATGACTCGGCAATTTTGTCTGTATACTTCACTATTGCCCCGTATTGAATCTACTGACAGTATGTTTTCCATCTTAGTTAAACTGCATATTATTACAAACATGACCAGCTTATTATATGTAAAAGAAGCAATGATATGAGATAATTTGACATAAAATCGACGATAATCCTGGTTAAAATGTCGTTTTTATGGCGGCCATATTGAATTTAGGACGCCATTTTGTTTTTCTACATTTATAATGAGTTTACATTTTGCACAATATAGTAGTCTAATGTTGTGCCAAAATTGGACCTATTCAGATGCATAATTCTGTTGCTACAGGTCGATTCCAGAAATCCGCAGTTTCGTTCATATTTTTAACAATTTTACCCCAAAAATAGACATTTTGCGTCATGATACTTTTCTATACGTTTTATATGTTGTTACATACATTTTGTACAATACTTACACAAAAATTCATTTCTTTGCGAGTTTTTTTCCTTTTTGGCATTTTGGCAATAAATGACCTTTACTTTTATTTCAATGTAAATCGCAAGTCAGTCTGATATCGGAAAGTCTCTGCGGCGGCTGTTCTCGCAACCCGCTGCGGATGGCTTGATTAGACGTCTAAGTAGAAAAACGTTTGGTATTAAGATGCTCAATACATAGATTTAACTGATATAACAAACTACGTTAATTCTGACAGGAGGATAAAGTTAAATTATTGAAACAAGGTCTACAGCGCACATACCCACACCCTTACTGCTGTAGCAGGTCATACTTGTACCTATCCCTCACATCCCTAATGCAACATGTATAAACAGGTATGAGTATATATGTGAACATTTCCTCATTGTCATGAACCTCAGAGTAACAACAAACTCCCAGCAACAAACACTTATGCCAGCTCCAAAACGTGTTTGTTGTTGGGAGGTTCCACTGTAATAACCTCTTTTTTTCATTTTGTCTGTTTCCAGTTAAGGAACTAATATCTAAATTTGAAGCAAATCCATCAGGTTATAACTGACAGAGATAAAGTGGAAGTACTTCAAAACTTTAACAAAAGACGGAGACGCCTGTGGTTCTTTGCACCTAATGAACTTGCTCATCACACAACAGTCTGTTCCAGAGAAGAGCACCCCAGTCATGACTTACCATATTGATTGTAGGGCAGTACACCGAAGATGTAGTTGTAAGAATTAAGGGCGCCATATTCAATGACTCCCGTTTTATTATTAAGTGGCATTACAAATGAACTCTTTTGCTTTGCATTTGTACATACCTCGTGATGTACAGTATTCATTCATAATTGTTCGCCAAGTGCTGTCTCACAGACTGCCACTAATATGACAGGCCGACATGAGTTATTACTTTTTCTATAATATTTTTATTCAGTGTAATTAATAAACAAAACAGTTTTTCAGAAAAGAAATCCTGAATAAGAAATTAATATAACATAGCACTGAAATGTTACAGATATTGATAATACGATACTTTCATCTCTTTTTTTTTATTCTGACCAAGTAACTACCAATTATATTTTATATGAAATCACCAGGTAGGTGTTTCTTTGCCTATTTTATTTCAGTGTTTGTTCAGGAGACTGGTAGATAAAAGTGTGTAGAGATGTAGGAAAAATGAGGTAATTCGGTACAAAAAGTGGATCCTCGAGAACTTTATTTTACTATTTTAAATAAATTTCCGCGTAAACTAAAGCCGATGGTATTATATCCCCTGCCGAATTTTTCTAAGTATAACATAAACTAAGACAATTTTCGTGCTAATAATATGCATTTTTTGTTTTTGTGCACTAACATACCTATTCTGCGAATTGGGGTTTTATCTGCGGTAAAATTATGTGTAAGTTTCTTGTATTTCACTGCTTCTCCTGAAGCAAATTTATGGCTTTGTGTTTGCTTTTTGTGGAACATTTGTCTACGACTGAGTCTAGATTGAAATGTTCCACAATAATTACCTTTTCACTCGTTCTTTATTCTTCCATTTACGTTGTTTACTTTCATTTCTGCTACGCGTGAAGTTGGTTGTTGTCTTAGACAACACAACATTACGTCTTTGCAAGCTTTTTCATTCATTTTTAACTTTTAAGTCGTTTTCCATGTCAGGACTTCGTCAAAGTTCTTGGGTGTATTCAGTTTTTGCGAGACTTAGGTCAACATGCCTTATTCATTCGTTCTACTTTCCAGGAATTATATCCTGATTTCATATGAGCAACAATTAATATGAAATTAGGTGCTATTTATCACGCGGAAATTACAAAAAAAAAATCGGCATATCAAAGTTGCAATTCATGAAAAGCCATGTTGCGTATTAAGTGGATGAAACACTAAAATTAAACATGTCTGGACTATAATAATGCAAGCCAGCAACAAAAAATGACAGTAGACACAGTTTCATTTAGTCGTTCATGGAATGTGATGAAATATGAACGCCCCTTTGCTCTCTCGAAATTGTTAAAAGCGGAGTTCCGTTTACTACAAAACAGAAATTATAACAGGACTGATAAGCTTGTAGTCGACCTTAAAACAGTTCATTGCACTGGCCTTATGAAATGGAAGCTTGCATCACGATCTGGAGGAAGAGGGTTTAAGACTCGTCAGAAGCGGTGCAATAAACTGATACACAAACTTGAATAGCTGGGAGTTCACCGTGTGACATCATTCTCAAGGAACCGCAGTCAGAGCGTTGTAGTATTCTTTTTTTTTTAATTTTGCTCATTTATGATGTCAAAATTATGGTATATCATGTATTCTTTATGTTTATTACCAAACTTGACGCGGTTCCCAACAGCTTATATTGCTTGTTCCATGTTTCAAGTTTGTCCCAAGTTTATCGATAAAAGCCATAGGCATCTGACAACAACAATTAACAATTAATGAAATAGCAACAAAATAATAAAAATGGAAAATTGACAAAGATGTTATGAGATTCAAGTATGATAGCATGAAATATGAGTTACTAGTATAACATGATTTTCAGTGAATTTTCGAAATATTACATCTACATCTACATCTTTCCACCCGACCGTCGATTTCCGGCTATCACTGGGAGGCGCTGTCAGAGAAACAGTTGTTAAAGAAATGAATATGTTACAAATGTTAAGAGAATAAAACCTAAAAAGACAGTATGGTACAGTTGAAATAGGACAAAAGCGAAGCAATTACACGTTGACCACCGCCAGCCTCTTGCTACAGATACTGAGGCTGGGTTGGATTTGACATAGGTTGGTAGGGAGTTCCAAAGTCGGATGGTCCTCGGGAAGTAGAAGTTAGAAAATTACTGAGTGTGAGAATGGTGGATTAAGTAATTTAAGTTTCTAGTTGGGATAAGATGAGATTAGTCCACTGTAACTGTCTGGGCCCTTATTTTGTAAAACATTACTAATGAGTTGAATGACCTTCTGTATTGGAGTGTGTTCCATTACTAGTGTAACTGTAGTCAGACATGACGTACCTGGCAGCTGACCTTTGAACATTTTCAACTTTACTTGTGAGAGTTTTTTACCATGGATGTCAGACGCTTGAACAGCACTACAATTACGGGCGAACATAGAGTGAAATACATCCGGTATTTTCACAGAGAAAAATATCAAATATACTTTTAACTGGTAAGAAACTATAAGACGGGTAGATTTAGTCAAACATGCAATAAAAAGAAAAGTCGTTTGGTCCACATGCAAGAACAAGACATCCCCACTCATGAGCACCACATCCCACATCCTCACTCACGGCAATGCCAACCCTGTGCAAGCTCAGTTTTCAGTTTTATTTATAATCCATGGCATATAATATGCATGTGGATAAAACAGGTGAAATAATAGAATAGTCATAAAATCAGTAATGTATAAAATGCGGTACAAACTTAACATATCAGATTACAATAAACATGTTTGACTAAGAAAAAGGAACTGGACCCCTCACACTAAACATGACCCAAAGATGGAAGGGAGACAACCTAAAAACTACAAATACAAAAATGATGACAGAGTATATTCCCCAAAATACTACCTATTGTTGCAAAAAAACCAGTGGCTTGGAAATACAGATGAAATCACTTATAGTGTTCTCACTTATACAACATATAAACCAATTCAATAATGGAGGGTCCAAAACATTTACACCAGAAACCAAAAACAATGATGCGTTATAATTAACTTCTACATAGTCGTAATATTCAACTTTATACCCAAAACTGAAGCATGTTAATACTTTTTGTACATGTTTACAAAGAAAGTAGTTTCTCGAATCATCAATACTAAGAAATATCGAATCTAGAGAATGAACTATTTAAAATTTGACATTAAAATTTTACAAAACAGTGCTAATTTAACAAGTAAAAGCTTATCTTTGCTATTCATGAGGCTAGCAAGTTGATGAATATTAGAACGAGTAGTAAAATTATTGGGAATAAACTTCTTCCTAATGGATTTGAAGTAACTGCATTCCAAAAGATAATGAAATTCATCACCTAGCTAGCAAGTGCTTCGGGTAAAGGTGGCAGACTCTTTGACTGCGCTCTATATGCAAGTGTCTACCTTTTTCAATGGCAACAAATGGTTCATAGTTCTAAATTTACACAACGACTTACTCAAATTAGAAGGTAATATATCAAGATACTCCTCAAAACCAAATTATTTTTTATAAGTACGATAGACTAGACATTTTTGTGAAGTGACAACACTAATTTTGCAAAAGCTGATCTTTTAACCTACTTTTCACAATTGTTTTAAGTTAATTAATATCTATATATATACTTAGCATGAAAATATTCAGACATTCCAAGTTCATCAGGAGTATTTTTACAAAAGAAATATAAGAGGAAATATGTGTACCATTCATATGCAAATAGAAAATTGCATCGTACAACAATTTACAAATCTTATCGCAACCTGAATTAATTACTTTATACCAATAACATAATACTCGAGCCTTAAGGCATACAGACACTAAATAGGAAAATGGCGCGAAAAAAGATGGTTGTCGCATAATGGCGGATTCAAATAGTCCTCAGTTTTTTTTGGTTTTTTTTTTGCTCTGTAGAGCTATTTTCCTTATTTTCTTTGCAGTTTTTTTTGCTGAAATCACATGACAGATCTATGCTTGACATGTAGCTGGAACAACTGATACATATTAGACCTTCCTGCATGTAGGTAGCACTTTCATACTGAAATAACAACGAATGTTTCTCATTGCAGAGTTGGTGCAGCCGTTCTGCGCATGCGCGGAATTATTATCAAATGGAACGCACGGCAAAAATACTCATTTTTTGGCATGTCCGCACGCATTTAGTGTATAATGTGCATAATATACTGACTAAAGGTTAGGGTTAGAATCACCATGGTTACAAAATAATATTATATATATTTAAGGTATTTTTGTTCAAATTTAGTTAATCCGGTATATACCGGAGTCTGTAATATATCACGGGCGCACCAACTCTGTATTTAGTCACAGCCAATAACAACATGACAGAATTCTTCATGGAAACTTAGATCATACACGACCAGTACAATTTGGGGTCTCATTTTTTAGCTGATTTTGCAGTTTGTGTGTTTGACTGAAAATATTTTTCTTGCATCAAAAATGACCCCCAATTTTCTCTTGATTTTTATTCGGCACTGACAATATTCTTCAAGAAAATGTAAGTTGCAGAATTTTAAAATGGGTCCTGATGTGTGCTGTGGCCATTGGAAATAAGTAAATTTTATATAGAATAAAGAAGAACTTGTGGACGCATTGGTCGAGAGGGCTAAGACGCTTTCCTACGGAGGTGAAGGCCCCTAGGCCTGGTTCGAATCCTGGCTACTCCCATTGCGGTGTGTCCTTGGGCAAGGCACTTTATCATGATTGCCTCTGTCGACCCAGCTGTAAATGGGTACCAGCAAATTGCTGGGGGTGAGGTATAATTGGTTTTAACTGTTCTTAATATAGGGTCGCAGAAAAGCTCTATAGAGCTTATGTTAATTGTTTCACCAAGCAACGGTAAATAAAACTTACCTTTACCTTTTACCTTTAAAAAACAGCTATTTAGTGTGTTGTAACCTTTACGCATTGCGATACTTTTGTGATGCGGAACTATACGGTGTAGTGCGGGAGATAGCATAGGAAAACGATCTACCCAGAATGCTACATTCATGATGGTGCGTATCGAATGTAAACAATGGTAGCAGATGGCGGTTTTTTCTAGTACTTCAGACTTCCGAGCGATGTGGCCAAGTCAGACGGCTTCCGATATCTTACGAGATGCAGACCTGAAAATAAAAAGATACCGGTTTACATCTTACTTGAAGAAGAAATAAAATACATAGTAAACTTCATACAAAGCATAGATTTTTAAATCCACAAGCCACCTGAAAGATAATTTCAGCCCGCGAAAATACATGACATTTCAGCCCAAATTAGCCATATCTCCAACTGGCCTTAAAATGTTAGGGGAATGGATAGAGACAAATGGCCACTTGCATTCTGTACTCAGTTTCAAGTATTACTTGCAGAGCTGGACAAAAATACCTGTCAACCGATTACTTTTTTCACTATTTTCAACTGTGTGAGGCCTATAAGACATTTGACAGTTCACGAGACGCTCAATGCTGATAGTGGCATATATGCATTTCAAGCAGTTATATGAAAATGATGCCATCAAGCTTACATTCGCATCTGCCAGAATTTCTGCAACATACCATTCTTAAACTTGTTAATCACAAACTCACATCAACAAATATTTCAAACATCAAAACTGCCTTCACTTCAAGGTTTTATCTCTAATGACAGATTTTGACCCTGGCCAATTCGAATCTGTGGCTGGAAACTACCAACTGCTACCTTAAGGACCAAGACATGCATCTCCATGGACTGTCTGGCACCTGATTCTAAGAAAATGATCTATGACAAATAAAATCTTACCAATATTTAAACAATGCTTTGTTCTTCTTGCAAATTGCACATGTCCAAACAATGTCTACAATATTGTGGATTTGGCCCCATTTTACACACATATTTCTTACTGCATCTATCTTTCTGACATTAAAAAAAAGACTTACCTACTATTACATGATGGCCATAAATGTACTGTATTAGCATTGTGCACAGCCCTGCATACTTGAGGAACAGAATTAAAAGCAGCACAGCTTACTTACCCAAGACTAACTGTACTTCAAATCCGCAAGCTCAGGAAAAGCCGCCCCTGTTTACAAGTACTTTTTCATATTACCTTACATACAGTAAGTATAAAATAGCTTTAAATAAATATTTTACAATGCACTTTTGTTGTTGTTGTTGTTTTTGTTGTTGTTGTTGTTGTTGTTGTTGTTGCCAAACTTACCTATTTTAACGAATTCGAGCAATCTCCCAGTACATCTCCGAGAAACCGTATCTTCTCTTAATTAAAAACAAATATCTGCAAATGTTCCCTCACTCCAGGACCTTAAATGCACCCAAGATGTATCCACTCTCTACACTTTTCTTCTGTCGTCATGTCCTGACACCGATAAAGCCACAATAGAAATTTGTAAGAACTAAAATCATACCTGCCACTCGAGAAATATCTTCGAAAGAAATATCACCACAGAATCCAGTTCCGAGCCTTGTGAAACAGCCATGTGTTTACAAAATGCCAAAAAGTTGCACCTATATTTCCTTTAAATAGTCCTTCTTCCTTTAAATTTGATATAAACTACAAAAGAAATGTGTTTCCCGCTAGAAATTTTAAGAAAACCCTACACTACAAACAAAAATAAGATTTACTTACCCGGTAAAATCAGAGTTACCTCCCCTTAACTTCTACCATATCAAACAACATCTGTCTATGTTATGAATCCATTCAGCTCGGATTTTTAAATAACACATACTGGAGAGCTTGAACAACACAAAAGAAAGCATGAAATAGTACTTACAAAAATTGACAAATGTCTTAAGGTAGCAGATGGCGGTTTTTTCTAGTACTTCAGACTTCCGAGCGATGTGGCCAAGTCACACGGCTTCCGATATCTTACGAGATGCAGACCTGAAAATAAAAAGATACCGGTTTACATCTTACTTGAAGAAGAAATAAAATACATAGTAAACTTCATACAAAGCATAGATTTTTAAATCCACAAGCCACCTGAAAGATAATTTCAGCCCGCGAAAATACATGACATTTCAGCCCAAATTAGCCATATCTCCAACTGGCCTTAAAATGTTAGGGGAATGGATAGAGACAAATGGCCACTTGCATTCTGTACTCAGTTTCAAGTATTACTTGCAGAGCTGGACAAAAATACCTGTCAACCGATTACTTTTTTCACTATTTTCAACTGTGTGAGGCCTATAAGACATTTGACAGTTCACGAGACGCTCAATGCTGATAGTGGCATATATGCATTTCAAGCAGTTATATGAAAATGATGCCATCAAGCTTACATTCGCATCTGCCAGAATTTCTGCAACATACCATTCTTAAACTTGTTAATCACAAACTCACATCAACAAATATTTCAAACATCAAAACTGCCTTCACTTCAAGGTTTTATCTCTAATGACAGATTTTGACCCTGGCCAATTCGAATCTGTGGCTGGAAACTACCAACTGCTACCAATCTTTGACATTTTTACGAGATATATCTGTTGTTTTGATCCTTTCAGAGTTATTCAAACTAAAAAATTTTAGTCGTCAATTGTTGTGGAAAACATATGAAACTGTGAATGTTTTCAAGTGTATCTTTGATACTGATTTATTTGTAAAAAACGGGCTAATTCCATGATTCCTCAATAAGTTTTAGGTATATTCATATAGGCAGTGGCTACGATTACGGTACCGTAATCCTAGCCTCCGGTCAGAGCTCCAGATAAGATGCGTATTTGCGTAAATACATTTTGAAATTTACAAAAAAACTCATTTAAAATCAAAGCTACATGTACTGATACGCATTGAAAAAACGGGATACGTATTTTACTCGATTTAAGTGCGTAATCCAATTTTATCGTAAATCAAGCACATCCTTTTTGTAATCGAGTACAACAAACAAAAATGCCGTCTCATAAAAGCAAACGCAAACGATATCGTAAAATAATGCCATTTTCTTCTTCAAGTATATTAGTGTATGACAAGAGATGACTCGGACAATGCCTATCGCTAAGCACGTGATCTATGATATACTATTGGTAACTGTTGAAAAAGCCGAAGCACCATACATGTGGGTGTTTCTGAAAAAAACATTGACAGTCAAAGTATCACTGGCTGTTGATATATCGCAATGGTCAGTAACTGAAATTAAGATGTAGTGTAAGATGTAATGTATGCAGTAAATAAAATGTTAAAACTATTTGAATGAAGGCTCAAAAAATATTCAGGAAAACAGCATTGGTCGACAAAGGCACTTCAGCGGAGCACATGAATATCAGAAAATTATACAAACAAACAGATATTATTATTACCCTTTTAAATGATTTTGAATTCTGAAAAACCATTTAGAATTCTAAAATACCCTTTTGAAAAAACATCTAGGAGTAAAATACCATTTGAAAAAAAAACCAGGGGGTAAAATACCCTTTAACCTAAAATCTTATCAGGAGCTCTGCTCCGGTTCTAGGATTACGGAAGTTCTGTATTCCTAGAGAACCCTATGAGAATAGGCTAGGATTACAGAAAAATTTAATTAAGAGGCATCAAATTTATGTTAGGACATGCATAAATGACATTGTAAACTGACTCATTTCACTAATATTTCGTGCTATCGGTCGGCCATTTTGAGTTAGTATAATCTTAATAGCGGTGCGCGGAAATATTATAGAATTATCTATGTTTCGTATATACCTGCATTTTTTTCATCAAGTCAACACAAATGGTCTTTAATAACATACAATATGGTTATAAATCATAAAATTCAAAGTATAGAATTTTTTTTAAATCTAACTTTGACACTCATATTTCTAATATATTTCCGCGCGCCGCCATTAAGATTATACTAACCCAAAATGGCGGATAGAAAACACGAAATAATAAGGCAGGCATGAAAAATTAAGTGAAATAAGTAAGTTTACAACATCATTTTTGCGTGTCCTAACATATACTTTATGCCTCTTAAAATACTTCCGTAATCCTAGCCTATCCTCATAGGGTTGTCTAGGAATACGGCACTTCCGTAATCCTAGAACCGGAGGCTAGGATTACAGTACCGTAATCGTAGCCACTGCCATTCATATAACTTGCAGGTAGAATCTAACAAGAGTTAATACTACAATATATGGTAGGCACCCCAACAGATATACTAGTACTGCATCATGGAACTCTTTCCCAGACAATTATAAACCCTGTACAATCGTATGTCAGTTTTTAAACTAAATTCAGTTTTGCACGTTTAATAAACCGGACGATGGAAGTAATGGCATAACGTCATTTATCATTTATAAATATTAATAGAAATTAAAATCATTTTATGAGCTGATGGATGAGAAATTTATTAAAACGGCAATGTTTCTGTCTTTCTAAAGATAAAATATGATATCAAAAAGTTTGACACATTAAATTAAATACAAAAATGTAATTCAAAAATATATTGTCTTGATATAAGTCCAAATAATAGACGTTTCGGGACAGCATGATAACTTTTGACTGTCTCCGTCACGTCCAGACTTATTCTGCATATTTCTGTTAGGAAATCCCCAGTGAAATCTGTTGGGAACGTTTTCTGGTACATGTACAAAGTATTTAAATTAATTAATTGGTATGATTACTGGTATATCCCTGCTAATGATTTATTTTGACATTAAAGCATAAACTTGCCTCACTGACATTTTATAAATGTATATTTTGTGTTTTGTTTCTGCAATTTAGTGTTTGTTTATTGAAACTGGTGTCAGGGTAGATATATCTCCTCGCACCTGTCACATCATATTTTCGAAGATTTAAGTCTCTTATTTGAAAATATGAATTAAATTCAACCCATTTGAAGTTTCTACATGAATATTAATATTAAATTTGTTAAAGCAAGTAAGTCTGACCAGTATATTATGACTTTCTTGGACTTTTTAAAGTCTTTGTTTTCCTAACAGTAAAATGCAGATATTGGTAAGGCTTAGAGGGATGACAACTATAAAATATCAGATCATAAAATAAGTCGTCCCGATAAGCCAAATGAGTAAGGCTATCTTAATATCAGCTTAAAATGTGCGTTTCTAATTTTAATCATGGGCAAATATCTCAAAACCAAGCACATGGACTCACAGTCATTTTTAGATCGACTTTCCGAAGAAAAAGTAGAGCTATTGCAATTGCCCCGGTGTCTGCGTCGGCATCGCCGTTGGTTAAAGTTTTTGATAAAGTCAAATATCTCTGTTACTATCAAAGCTATTGACTTGAAACTTAAAATACTTATTTACTATCAAAGTCTGCACCAGGAGAAACAATCCCCATAACTCTGGTTTGAATTTTGACAGAATTATGCCCCTTTTTAACTTAGAAGTTTTGTTAAAATTTTTGATAAAGTCAAATATCTCTGTTACTATTAAAGCTTCTGACTTGAAACTCCAAATAGTTATTTACAATCAAAGTCTACACCAAGAGACACAATTCACATAACTCTGATTGAACTTTGACATAATTATGTCCCTTTTTAAATTGGAATTTTTGGTTAAAGTTTTTGATAAAGTCAAATATCTCTGTTACCATCAAAGCTATTGTCTTGAAACTTAAAATACTTATTTACTATCAAAGTCTACACCAGGAGAAACAATCCCCATAACTGTGGTTTGAATTTTGACAGAATTATGCCCCTTTTTAACTTAGAATTTTTGGTTAAAGTTTTTGATAAAGTCAGATATCTCTGTTACTATCAAAGCTATTGACTTGAAACTTAAAATACTTATTTACCATCAAAGTCTACACCAGGAGAAACAATCCCCATAACTCTGAATTTTGACAGAATAATGCCCCTTTTTAACTTAGAATTTTTTGTTAAAATTTTTGATAAACTTCAAATATCTCTGTCAATATTAAAGCTTTTGACTTGAAACTCAAAGTAGTTATTTACTATCAAAGTCTTCACCAGGAGACACAATTCCCATAACTCTGATTTGAACTTTGACAGAATTATGCCCCTTTTTAACTTGGAATTTTTTGTTAAAGTTTTTGATAAAGTCAAATATCTCTGTTACTATTAAAGCTTTTGACTTGAAACTTAAAATACTTTTTTATCATCAAAGTCTGCACCAGGCGAAAAAATCCCCATAACTCTGATTTGAATTTTGACAGAATGATGCCCCTTTTTAACTTAGATTTTTTTGTTAAAATTTTTGATAAAGTCAAATATCTGTGTTACTATTAAAGCTTTTGACTTGAAACTCAAAATAGTTATTTACTATCAAAGTCTACACCAAGAGACACAATTCCCATAACTCTGATTTGAATTTTGACAGAGTTATGTCCCTTTTAAACTTGGATTTTTTTTTACTGGCAAAGCTCTAATTCAGAGTCAAGCACTGAGAAAAGTCGAGCGCGCTGTCTGACGGACAGCTCTTGTATTTCACCATATTTATAATTGAGCCTCATTTGTTTTCGACTGTTCAGAAATTTCATTAAATTCATTCTACACTTTAGAAAACATTGTAGAAAACTTTCTATTTGTGAAAATGTTATGTTGACAGGAACATGCAGAACTAGTACTTATAAAAAGGTGCCAGTCACATGACCTTGACCCACCATTGCAACCCATATAGTACATTACCCTCAATGTTTCAAAAAGTAAAAAACTTATCATCAAAATCCTGTATTTTTAAAACTCTATCCAATATGCATAGTACAATCAAATAAATAGTTTCAAATAAAAAAATAAAACATGGGTAAGTGAACAGTTCTGGCTACCATAACTTAACTGACGCTATTTTTCATCTTCTTATGGTCACATCCAGTGTACATCTCAGAGATCCATAAAAACATATACAAAATGTATAAGCATTTTTTAGTTATTTTTTAGCTCGTCTATACGAAGTATGGACTCTCCATACGACCTACTCTACCCGGCATCGGCGTCCTTCCATATCCGCACTTTGGTTAAAGTTTTGATGCACTTTCACTTTATCTCTGTAATTACTAGATGAATTTGTTTCAAACTTAAAATAGTTATTCCTCATCATCACCCACATCATATTATGGCACAAGGGCCATAACTGTCACACCAATATTTCATGAATTATCCCCCCTTTTTACTTAGAATTTCAGGTTAAGGTTTTGATGCACTTTCACTCTATCTCAGTTATTACTAAATGGATTTGACTCAAATTTAAAATAGTTGTTCCATCTTATCAACCACATCATATGACTCAAGGTGCATAACTCTGGTACCAATATTTCATGAATTATGCCCCCCTTTTACTTAGACTTTCAGGTTAATTTTGATGCATTTTCACTATATCTCAGTTATTACTAAATGGATTTGATTCAAACTTGAAGTTGTTATTCCACATCATCACCCATGTCATATGACACAAGGTGCAAAAATCACTCTTGCGCCAGTATTTCATGAATTATTCCCCTGTTTGCTTAGAATATTATACTTGTTTAATGTCCTTTATCTCTCTTATTACTTAATACTTTTGACACAGACTCAAGCTGTTGTTCAATATCTTCATTCTGATTGGAGTCAAACACTCTAGTGACAGCTCCAGCTTCCTCAGAATCAGATGTGCCCAGTTTCACTATCCAGCATTGAAATAGTCAAGCGTTCTGTCTCCTGTGACAGCTCTTGTTAAATTTTCTGTACCTTTTATTTTTATTAGCTCACCTGAGCATTGCTCAGGTGAGTTTTTCTGATCGCTTGATGTCCAGCGTCTGTCTGTCGTCTGTCAACATTCGGCTTGTGTATGTGATAGAGGCTGTATTTTTCAACAGATCTTCATGATATTTGGTCAGAATGATTACCTTGATGAAATCTAGGCCGAGTTCGAAAATGGGTCATCTGGGATTAAAAACTAGGTCACTAGGTCAAATGAAAGAAAAACCTTGTGTATGCAATAGTGGCTGTATTTTTCAATTAATCTTCATGAATTTTCGTCAGAATGATAACCTTGATGAAATCTAGGCCGAGTTTGAAAATGGGTCATCTGGGGTCAAAAACTAGGTCACTAGGTCAAATGAAAGAAAAACCTTGTGTATGCGATAGAGGCTGTATTTTTCAATTAATCTTCATGAATTTTGGTCAGAATGATAACCTTGATAAAATCTAGGTCGAGTTTGAAAATGGGTCATCTGGGGTCAAAAACTAGGCAACTAGGTCAAATCAAAGAAAAAGCTTGTATATGCGATAGAGGCTGTATTTTTCGATTGATCTTCCCGAAATTAGGTCAAAATAATAACCTTAATGAAATCTATGCCGAGATTGAAAATGGGTCATTTTGGATCAAAAAGTAGGTCACTAGGACAAATCAAAGAAAAACCTTGTGTATGTGATAGAGGCTGTATTTTTTCAACTGATCTTCATGAAATTTTGTCAGAATGATTGCATTGATAAAATATTAGTCAAGTTTGAATATGGGTCATCTGGGGTCAAAAATTAGGTCACTAGGTCAAATCAAAGAAAAACTTTGTGTATGCAAAAGAAGCTGTATTTTTCAAAAATCTTCATGAAATTATGTCTGAATAATAGCCTTGATGAAATCTAGGTCAAGTTTGAATATCGGTCATCTTGGATCAAAAAGTAGGTCACTAAGTCAAATCAAAGAAAAAACTTGTGTACGCTATAGAGGCTGTATTTTTCAACTGATCTTCATGAAATTTGGTCAAAATGATTGCCTTGATAAAATCTACGTTGAGTTTGATTATGGGTCATCTGGGGTCAGAAAGTAGGTCACTAGGTCAAATCAAAGAAACACCTTGTGTATGTGATAGAGGCTGTATTTTTCAACTGATCTTCATGAAATTTTGTCAGAATGATAGCCTTGATGAAATTTGGGTCAAGTTTGAATATGGATAAGCTGGGTTTAAAAACTAGGTCACTAGGTTAAATAATGGAAAAACCTTGTGTATGCAATAGGGGCTGCATTTTACACTGGATTTCATAATATTTGTTCAGAATGGTTGCCTTGATGAAATATAGGTCAAGTTCGAATATGGGCAGTCTGGGGTCAAAAACTAGGTCACTAGGTCAAATCAAAGAAAAACCTTCTGTATGCGATAGAGGCTGTATTTTTCAATTGATCTTCTTGAAATTTGGTCAGAATGATAGCCTTGATGAACTGTAGGTACAGTTTTAATATGGGTCATCTGGGGTCAAAAACTAGGTCACTAGGTCAGATCAAAGGAAATACTTGTTTATACTCAAGATTTTTTGCTCCAATTTTAATGATAGTTGGTCAGAATATTTTTTCCATGAAATCATTAGGTCAAACATGTTTACACTGTTATGGTGTGTTATGGTATGTTTCTCAGGTGAGCGACCTAGGGCCATCTTGGCCCTCTTGTTTGTTTGAAACTGTTTCATTTACCCAACATTTATACACTTTTGTTTTGGGATTGAGTATTCTAACTTGAGTTGGATGATCTGCTACAGTCACACTTCATTGAATGATTGCCTGTGATTAGTAAAATCGTTATAGAGGTCAGCATGTCAAAGGTCAAGGTCACAATGACCATGAAACTGAAATTACACACCCAGTTTGATCTGACATGCCATTGTAGGTGGCATATGTGTTTTACAAACAAGTCCTTGTTGGAGAAGATGATATCTTTTGGTTAGAAAAAACAATTTTTATTTTATCATTCACAGATTGTATGAAAGCAAGCAGATACTGAGAGACAAAAATGAATCCAATTGATCAAAAGCCGTTTGTACTCACCTACAAGTCAGATGAAATAGGTATATAAGCTTTTGAATATATAATATCAGTTCAAAGTTTTAATACAATATAAAAATTATGTCATGTTCCATATAAAACTTGTTTTTTTTTTGACAAAATTATTCCCACTTTTTGACTAAATTGAAGGTTGCTATTCTCTATTTTTTATACAATGATTTATTTGATCTGATTCATTTTGCCGCAGATCGCTTGGCACACAGAGCTATAGATGGAGTCAGAAGCAACAAAATACGACCTGTTGATTATGAAAAATTACGAAACATTGCTGCAGAGAAGAAATTTTCAGCACACAAAACTTTGTTGAAAGTGAAAAAGTTTGAACATCTGTCCAAGCAGAATAAAGAGAATAATCTATTAAAGCAGCACAAAATGGTGTGGCAGAAAGAGTTTATAAAGCTGAACAGTTTAAGAAAGAGAACACAGGCTGATATAGACAATCATATCAGAACTAATGCAGCTGATACAGGAATTTGTGCACAGATTTATCAGGAGTTTGAGGAGTGCCAGTCTCGTCTTGATGCAGAGTTTGCCACTTTTAAGAAATCTACGACAGAACCAGTCTGGAATTTAAGGTAGGTCATGTAATGTATTAAACCAGTCTGTCATTTGTTTAAAGGGGCTAACCCACATATTTTAGGTGAAAAATAATTTCTCTCAAAAATCAATAAGAAGTGAGTACTCTGAAAGTGACAAGTGGTACAAGCTTATTGACATAAAATTTTTGCAAGATATTTTTATCAATAACCAAAAATACTGTGTAAGAAGGTAGTAAACCATTGCAACGCTTTTGAAATAACACAGAAAATTTACATTCTTCTTGCACTTTTACCAATATGTAACTTTTATTTTCACCCACTTTATCAGTTTTCAGTGGCATGATATATACATTCTATGCCAAACTTGGTGAAAATGAACATGTTGGAAAAATTCACTCAAACTATGGGCGAGTAGCTTTAAAGACATAAAAGCAAAATTTTGTTTGATCATAATTTATGTCAGTAATGAATTAATGGAAATAAAAAGATGAGAAGTGAAAGTGTGGATTAAACATGTAAATTTGAAGTATAAAGAATGCAGCTTTGTCAGTTAAGCTTTCCTGTCAGCTACATGTACACCTGGAAAATGTCCATACAAGCTTATGAATTAAGAGCCTTAAAATTTATGGTGTGGTCTCTGTGGCTGACTGGTTTAATGGTTGCTGATTTAGAATCACAAGCTCATCACCTCTGTGGGCTACAGTTTTGTGTGTGTCTAGCTTGTTTTATAAAGCCTATCTATGTTGTTGGCTCACAAAAGGTCTCCCATGATGTTCTTCTGTGTCTAAAATAATTCCTATAGGGACACCTTGTGTCTGTCTAAAACATCAAAGCTGAAAAATTGTGTTGTGACCAAAATTTAATATATTAGTGGGCAAGACATTAAAACCAAAATAGTTGTACATTCTATTGTTAGACCTTATACACATTTGCAGAGAGGATTTACAGTTCTGGCTACAGGAAAACATGGCTGATCTGAGACTTGGTGCTCCAGAAACTGTGGAAAAGCATAAAGAGATCAAGTCAATGGTGGACTCAGTCAAGGCACAACAACAGCAAGTTTTAGAGAGATTGAAGCATGAGCAGATCTGTTTAGAACAGGAACTGAAAATTGGTAACATTGATATCATGGTTTTATTTTTCATTATTAAGAATTGTTTAAATTTTTATGCAATTGCTGGTTTTTGCTTCTGTGGCAAAACTACTTAATTTTCTTTGATTTCCGAGAAACAACTATGAATTTCTATTCAAACATTGTTTAACTATCTTTTATATTTTATAAGGCAGTGTCTTTAAAATTTAGATATAAGTACACAGTGCTTACTTACAAAGAGAGGTTATAGAATATACAAGGAAGTCTTGAGTAGTAAAAGATCAAAGTAAAATTTGCTGTCTGTTTTCTCATGTTTTGAAAATGTATCTTGTATTTAAAGAGCATAAGATACCTAGACAGAGACTTTTGGTCTTAGTCTAATTTGAAGATCAATCTAAACCTAAACTTACATGTAATTACTTTGGAAACTCCAGAAAACAGTGTTCAGTTAAAACTTACTTTTGTTTAAAAGGAATAACCCATACATTTTAGGTGAAAAATAATTTCTCTCAAAAAGCTATATAAAGTGAGTACCCTGTAAGTGAATAGTGGTACAAACTTACTGACTAGGATTTTTGCAAGGTATTCTTTTAAATAACCAAAAATACTGTGCAGAAATTAGTAAACCGTTGCAACGCTTTTGAAATAATGAAGAAAATTTAAATTTTTTATGCATTTTTACCAATATCTAACTTTTTCACCCGCTTTATCAGTTTCAGTGTTATTATATACATTCTATGCCAAACTTGGTGGAAATGAACATGTTGAAAAAATTCACCCAAACTGTGGACAAGTATAATATTGTTATCTTTAAAGTAGTCCATGGTATTAGAGTTAAGTATAATAGAGTTTAAATGGAAAACGTAGTACATTATCTTCTAGAACTCATGAATTTAATTAATATGATTTTTCTGTTCAGGTGAGCATGGAGAAATGGGAAGCGCTAACCTCTACCGTCGACCACACATTCAACAAGGTATACCAGAAAAGGCATTTGATATGGAATGTCCAGATGAAGATCTAAAAGCCAATGTCCTAAAAGAATTTATATTTATAGACGAGAAGTACCTGGAAAGATTAAACAATTTAGAAGAAGATCATGAATGGACGTTAAGGTGAGTCTCAAATTTAACTAGAGTGTAAACTTGTGATAAAGGTTGGAATGCTATTGAACAAATGCAGCAAAGATGTTTAAATTTGCTTTTACTCTTTTTTTATATGCCCGTTTAAAAAACGGGACGTATTATGGGAACGCCCCTGGCGGGCGGTTGGGCGGGCGGGCGGCGTCCACAGACTTTTTCTGGAGCATATCTTCTTCATGCATGGAGGGACTTTGATGAAACTTGGCACAGTTGTTCACCATCATGAGACGGAGTGTCTTGCCGCAATGCGCAAGAACCAGGTCCCTAGGTCTAATATCAAGGTCACATTTTGAGGTCAAAGGTCAAATTCAAGAATGACTTTGTCCGGAGCATAATGCATATATATGCTAAGTTCATGACACATACTTGAACAGTTTCCACTGTAGGCTTACATGTGCATAAGTTTGCTGAGTTTACCATTCACCTTGAAACAACTTCTATCTAGGCTTACATATGCTAAGTTCATGACACATACTTGAACAGTTTCCACTGTAGGCTTACTTGTGCATAAGTTTGCTAAGTTTACCACACACCTTGAAACAAATTTTACTATAGACTAATACATACCTTTAGTAAGGTTACCATACACCAGTGTTCAGCCAGTGCACATGTATATACATTTACACAGACCAGTATTTCCAGGTGTGGTGCTGTATAAACTGCTACATTCTTTGAATCTGACTATTCCTGTTGGACATCAGGCCAATTTGATAATTTACACTGATATGGTGATTAAATACAGGGATGAAAAAATCAAAGTAAAATTCTATACCATATGAAAGTCTGCTGGTGTTAAATGAATAGATAGCCATACTGGTTGATCAAGCAATACACTGATCACACATCTCAACAGTTGATATGGCACACTACACCAACAGTATTTGACAGAATCCAATCCTGATTTTCTACCTTTCTTGTTTTAAAGCAGAGTTGATTCCTCCAAAGATGATGGTCTTCCAATTTTTAGGGAGTCATGTGTGTTTATTGTTTGTTTGATTTTGAACTGAAAATGAATGGGTTTTTTTGCATACTTTTGGCATGGCTATGCATAAGTTTTGCATTGCATATTGAAAAATTAGGAGAATTGCAAAATATAAAAATCTATTGACCACTTTTTTCAATGTTTTTTACAATTTTTTTCCATTCTGAAAGACAATCTGTCAGCTGTTAAGATAATACTACTGGTGACAGTCTGGTGTAGTGACAGACAGTACCCAGGTATAAATTCTGATCTCACTGATTTAAACTATTTCCTCATTTTTTCAGTCATGGACAGTATGGAGGTTGGGATGAAATGGATCACACTAATTTTGTTGTTATCTACGATCAATACACATATGATCTTGCTAACAGGCGGATGTTAATTATTGACAGAATTAAAAGACAGGTGCCGGGAAAAACAAGGGCAGATATCGTAAGTATGTCTTTTCAGATAGATGATCATTTTCTTTTTGTCATTTTTTTAGACATTGATAATATACCCTGTATACATATTTAAATTCTGTTTTGAGTTCAAGCATTTTTGCCATAAACATACTATGAAAGTTCTGTAAGGCTTTTGCGATAAAAACTAGAATTCGAACCTAATATCAATATGCGAATATTGCCAAACCTACCTTATCTCTTGCTACTGACTGTGTCAGCAAGAAGCTATAAATGTGAAAGTCAGTGATATACATCACACATTTTGTTACTTGTTTTTCAGAATACTATTGAAATATTCAAGTAAAATATATCTGGTAATTTCACAGTGAAAAATGTTAAATATATTTTTTGCTAGTATGGAACTACATACTGGATAAAAATTGGTAAAAGCAATTGAAAAAAAAAAAAACAAGAGAAAATAAAAAAGAAAAGGGTTGTTTTTCTCTCACTTGTGGACACCATTATCTTACGTGTTTAGCTCCACTATTCAGAGAATAGGGGTGCTATTCTACTTGCCCCGGACGTGTCTTTTCTTGATTAAAGTTTTTTGGCAACCTTTATTTTTCTGTCATGATCTTTGTTACTATTGCTTAATCTTACTGTAACTTTACATAAACATTGTTCAGCATACAAACAAAATATGTACAGAGACTGGGCCCATTATATCGAAGGTCAAGGTCACCAACTTGTTATACTTGGAATTATTTTCATGTTAAATTTTTTCAAAAGCTTTGTTTGTAGACATATCTTTGGTACTTTAAAAGATAATGACTTGAAATTAAAACTATTTCTTTATAATCATCATCTGCATGTGTGGTTACAAACCCCATAACTCTAATTGTATTTTTGACAGAATTATGCTCCTTCCATACTTAAAGGTTTTTGGCAATCTTCACATTCTGGATATAACTTTAGTACAATATAAGATAATGACTTGAAACTTAAAATGTATCTTTATCATCATCATCTGCTATAATGATGAATAAAAATAAATATAAAATAAATAGAAATATAATGTGAGTTTAGCAAAGTCTTTAGGCATAAAAAAAAATTTTTTTTTTCCGGTATCCCAACCTACCCTAAATTTTTGGCCCGACCCTAAATGTTTTTATGGCCTTGGAGAATATTTTTTCATCTTTTTAACAAAAAAATGCAAAACTCCACTTTTTATGCTTTAATCATGGTCAGTGATGTTAGAAATCAACTTACTGATGCTCTGAAGGTATAACCCCCTTATTTGTATTCATTTTTGACATAAAAATAATTTCCAAAAAGTCTCACTTAATAAAAAAAAATTAAAAAAAAAAAAATTCTGACCTACCTACCTGGTACCCTAATTTTTTCGGCGACGCCGTCTAAATTCGTTTTCGTTACCTATGCCACATGACTTCAGTTAGCAAATCAAACTACTTGATAACGCATTATAGATAATTTATCAAAATGGAACATTTATGCAACACTCTGCCTGATTGGACGAGATTGTCAATTTCTTTCACTCTGTTGATTGTGCTACGCTGAGTGAAATGTAGACAAAGCGTTCATCCTAAACGACGCTGTTCACAGTTTTAAAGCTAACTTTGGCTCAGTATATTTAGCAAGAATATTGATATATCTCAAAATGATAAGTAAGTTTAATAAATATGATAAAAACCTGTTCAAATACCAGCATATATCAAATTAAAGAAAGAGCTGAATACGGTCTGCATATCACATGAATAAGGGTGTGATAAGAGTCTTTTATGTAGAGAAGTGCTTTTTAAAAGATTTTCCTTGTTACAATTCTCGCCCTCAATGCGAAACTAGTCTATCTGCTTCTATTTCTATATACACTTAGACTAGTTTCGCGTTGAGCCCTGGAATTGTCGTCTGTATATGAAAAAGTTTCTTGCTTTTGTGACTTATTCAATTTGCATATTAAAATGAGTACTTGTTTGCTTTGATATATTTGTTATAAATTATTTAACTGATTTATTATATATGAATCTTTCTTTAGTATGGTATGCAAATATTGAACTCAGTTGAAATTTGTTTTATTATATATATATGCTATATAATGACTGAATTTTGGATGTCTCGCTTCAAGGTCAAGGTCACACTTAGGAGTCAAAGGTCATATCAGTCTGTTTCGTGTCCGCTCTGTAAGTCTTGAACCCCTTGAAGGATTTCAAGAAACTTGACATAAATGTTCTCCACACCAAGACGATGTGCAGAGCGCATGTTCCGGATGACTTGCTTCAAGGTCAAGGTCACACTTAGGGGTCAAAAGTCATATCAGTTTGTTTCGTGTCCGCTCTGTAACTCTTGAACTGCTGGAAGGATTTCAAAGTAACTTGGAAGAAATGTTCACCACATTGTAACGATGTGCAGAGCGCATGTTCCGGATGACTCGCTTCAAGGTCAAGGTCACACTTAAGGGTCAAAGGTCATATATGACTTTGCTTTTTGTATTTTGCTCTGCATTGCAGTGCTCTTGTTTTTTTTTTTTTGGCAGATCTCTTTTTTGTACTTACAAAATATTTTTTTTTTTAATTACCGGTACTTCCTTTTTATGTTACTAAAAATAGCTTATATTGAAACATTTTTATTATTGGCCGTAGGGAAAAACCAAGACCACTTTTCTGTGGTACAACATGGATGGTACCTCCAATTTTAAGGTGTATTTTTACATACCTGTACCTGATAAGGATTTTTTTGTAGACTTTGAATATTTTTTTTGTGGACTTAGATTTGTTTTTTGAAGTTTTCCTTTTGTTGTTCCAGTCCTTTGGGGCTACAACAGTCAAGTTCTTAAAATTTTGCTCCCATCCTATGATGTAAGCCTTCGGGCTTATATTGCCCCGCTTGGCGGCGCTCTTGTTTCTCATGTATTCTAATCAAACTTGATTTGTAGCATCTTTATTAGGCCCGCAGCCAACTTTGTTCAGCTGGGACATTTAACCCCTTTTAGGGGCTGCTAGAGCTAAAACTAGAAATGCCTTTATACAGCATCTCATGAACAGCTTGGTGGATCTTTGTCATACTTGGTCTGGAGCATCGTTATAAGGTCCTCTTCCAAATTAATTTATATAGGAACTTGGGCCCTATTAGGTACCACTATAGCTAAAAGTAGATATGCCTTTCTTCGCATTAACCACTAAAATGTAATGGATTTTTATCAAACTCGATGTGTAACAATATCGTAAGGTCTCTTGCTATTTTGTTACAAATGGGGGTAGGGACAATTTAGCTAAAAATATAAACACGTTTAATGACCTATTTTCATGAACCGCTTCATGAATCTTCATCAAACTACTGCTGTAATTATTCGTCTAAGGATAAACGAAACAAAATTGCAACCCTACGAAACCTTTGCGAAAAATTAAAAGAGAACCATTTAAATTGTTAAAGTGCGGTGTTTAGTTTTGCAAAATGTTAGATGAAAGATGAATGTTAGATGAAAAATTCATAAACTTCTTACTTTATTACAATTCGCCGACCATCATTTTTAAAGATATTTCTTGTTTTAGCATGTTACCGAAAACAAGGAATTTTTTTTTTTTTTGCCTTATACTTTATGTGCATGTAGTTTCTTGGACTGTTTTTTCTGATATAATTTAATTCCATCAAAATAAAGAATGTCAGTACCCCTTCCATACTTAACCTTTAACCCTTCTGTCTTTTTTATATCTTGGTGTATCTTCCTTTTAAAGTAGAGGTCTCTTATTGAGACATAAATTCATTTTACTGTCAAATCGCCTAATAGTGGAGTGCGCTGTCTTACGGACAGCTCTTGTTATAGAAGGCATTACCACCTAAGAGATGTTTCTATCTAAGATTCTCACACTGGCATAAAAAGATATCCTCTATATTTTGTATGTAATTCACTTCACAGGTGGAACACGAACATTGGTGGGACACATACAGATTTTTCAACCAAAGAAGTAAAGCCATTATGTCAGACTGGAAACGAGACAGAGAAGAACTTCTGGAGAAGGCGAGAGCTGTTTTCACTGAGGCTTGTGTAGCTCATGAGCTGGAAGAAGTAAAACTTGAATATACAAAGAAACAGGAAGCTTTGAGAGATGCCCTTTATAATCAGGTACAGTACTGTATTTACCTATAAATGAGCTAAAACAATAGCCACTTGTTTTGATTTACAGACAAATTACTGCTTTACGGTAGGCATATGACTAATTAATCCCCCGCCGTGGCGGAGGGATTATAGGAATGGTCTGCGTCCGTCCTTCCGTCCGTAACAAATTCGTGTCCGGTCCATATCTCCTAAACCCCTTGAAGGATTTTCATGAAACTTGGGTCAAATGATCACCTCATCAAGACGATGTGCAGAACCCATGAGTCAGCCTTGTCGGTTCAAGGTCAAGGTCACAACTCAAGGTCAAAGGTTTGAGCCTGCCATTTTGTGTCCGCTCTATATCTCCTAAACCCCTTGAAGGAATTTTATAAAACTTGGGTCAAATGATCACCTCATCAAGACAATGTGCAGAACCCATGAGTCAGCCATGCCGGCACAAGGTCAAGGTCACAACTCAAGGTCAAAGGTTTGAGCCTTCCATTTTGTGTCCGCTCTATATCTCTTAAACCTCTTGAAGGAATTTTATAAAACTTGGGTCAAATGATCACCTCTTCAAGACGATGTGCAGAACCCATGAGTCAGTCATGCCGGCTCAAGGTCAAGGTCACAACTTAGGGTCAAAGGTTTGAACCTTCCATTTTGTGTCCGCTCTATATCTCCTAAACCCCTTGAAGGATTTTCATCAAACTTGGGTCAAACGATCACCTCATCAAGTCGATGTGCAGAACTTATGAGTCAGCCATGTCAGCTCAAGGTCAAGGTCACAACTGAAGGTCAAAGGTTTGAGCCTTCCATTTCGTGTCCACTCTATATCTCCTAAACCCCTTGAAGGAATTTTATAAAACCTGGGTCAAATGATTACCTCATCAAGACGATGTGCAGAAATTATGAGTCAACCATGCCAGCTCAAGGTCAAGGTCACAACTAAGGGTCGAAGGTTTGAGCCTTCCATTTGGTGTCCACTCTGTATCTCCTTAACCCCTTGAAGGATTTTCATCAAACTTTGGTCAAATGATCACCTCATCAAGAACTCATGAGACAGCCATGTCAACTCAAGGTCAAGGTCACAACTGAAGGTCAAAGGTTTCAGCTCTGTATCTCCTAAACCCCTTGAAGGATTTTCATGAAACTTTGGTCAAATGATCACCTCATCAAGACGTTGTGCAGAATTCATGAGTCAGCCGTGTCAGTTCAAGTTCAAGGTCACAGCTAAAATCAAAGGTTTTACCCTTTCACTATCCATAGCAGTGGCGGGGGATTTAGCTGTCTTTCAGACTGCCTTGTTTTTCTGGGAACAAGGTCTGGATATACAGATAGTTAATTCGTACACCTGTGAAACAGAATGTATTACGAGAACATCTACAGCAGGTGATTTGGTGGGCGGCGTCCTAGAAAGTTGTCCGTTCTTTAACTTGAGCAGTTCTTAACATTCTTTCAGTGTAAATCTATACCTATTAAATAGGGTTTGTCAAGACCTTAAAAAGTACTTGAATCTTATACTAGTACTTGAAAATCCTTTAACCATTACCCTGCTAAATTTCTAAAATGGACTGGTCTATCATTCAATTTGGGTGATACCACTTACTATTCAAAGGGGTGTTCACTGAAAATTTACAGACTGAATAGCGAACAGTGCAGACCTTGATCAGCCTGCATGGATGTGCAGGCTGATCTTGGTCTGCACTGGTCGCAAAGGCAAAATCATCTGCCGCCAGTAGGCTTAAGGTTAAAATTACAAAAACCTCTTAGAAAACTGAAAAACTTCTTGAATTTGAAAAAAAAAACTGCTGTTTGTAACAAAAGTCCTTGAATTTCAGTCAGAACGCTTTGAAAAATAGTCTGTCAGAAACTGTTGTGGAAAAAATAAATTTAAAAATATAAATAGAAAAAATTAAGGCAGTTTGCAAGACAGTTATCATTATGTGGTCACTGAATAATGCAGTATGCACCCGTAGTAGTCAGAAAAGATGTTTTTTTATCACAATTTACCCAAGAGTGCAATTAATTCTACATGTATAACTCTGTTTTAGAAATAGTGGATTAAAGTAGTTGGGACTATTATTTAAATAGTGTTTCAAGAAAAAAGACCAAGAAAAAAAACTGGTACTGGAAAATTTTACAGTCCTTGAAAAGTACCTGAATTTTGTCTTGGATAATATTTATGAACCGTGAATTATAAAAGACTTTAAATATTAGCTTTTTATCAACAAAAAAGCATACATACAGAGTATTACTGTATTTCTTGTCGCACAACAGCTCCATTGTAGTAGAAGTTAAGCATGTTTCTCTGTACAAAACTTAAAAAGCCTGTACAAGTCCTTTATTTTTAATTGTTGTTTTTTTTCTGAAACATAGGTGAAACAATGGCGAGAACATAAAATGGAAGTACAGCGTATACATGAAGACATGTGGAATCAACAAAAGGAGGAATTACAGAAGAAATTGAATGAACAGCAAGAGAAAGAAACAAAACGAAGAAATGAGGACAAAAAGCAGGTAAAGAACTTAATCAGGTGATAATTGGTCATTTATCAGTTTTCATCAGTGAAACTTTTATAAACATAACATTTTGTGTTCCCTTTTACTTAAGTACAAGTTTTAATCTGCCAACTATACCAGAATCTTTGCATACCTTGCACCAGTGCATACATTTCTTGGTCAGCTTTTGGTTAACAGCCTAGTTCTTCCTAGTGTGATCCTTGGAAATTTAGTGACAAGTCATTGTTAATCATGGTGAAATCAGCTACAGTGTTTCAAATCAAAGTCACTGAAATGCGATCATTTCTGAACTGTTTGTGCAAAAAAATGCCCTTGTCTGTCTGACCATCTGTTCAACTTTGTGCCATGCGTATCTCAAAAAGTATTCAACTCAGAGTCATTAATCCTGGGTTCATAGGATGATTGGACATGCAGAGTAGATGAACCCTATTGATTTTGGGGTCACTGCATTAAAGGTCAAGGTCAAAGAGGCCTGAACATGGAAAACAGTTTCAGATCAATTACTTGACCCAGTATATTGAAACTTCATAGGATGATTGGACATACAGAGTAGATGACCCCTATTGATTTTGGTCAGTTATAGGTCAAGGTCACAGGGGACAGAACATGGAAAACTGTTTTCAATCTATAACTTGAGAACCACTTAACCCAGAACATTGAAACTTCATCGGATTATTGGACATGCTGAGTAGATGATGCCTATTTCAGTCACTAAGCCAACCGTCATTGTCTCTTTAATTTTCACTCCTGTCCCCGATTGACTTCTTGCTTGTTATTACTATGCTTTTGGGGAGACATGTGCTTTTTTCTACAAAAGCATCTTCTAGTTTACTTCTAGTTCACTCTTAACTAGTTTATAATTAGCTGGCCAGAATTCTAATATTTTTCACAGAAATGTTTCTTGGTTGACCCTCTTCCAAATTCCCATGTTAACACCCCCACTCACCTTGTAGTTTCTTAGTTTCTTGATATTGTTCCATAGTGTTATTTTCCTCACATCCCTGTCCATATTACCCCTCACACACACATTACCATGACCATCTTCCCGCAAAATGTGTTTTATGCCCCTCCACGGGGGGCAGCATATAGCAAACTTTTAAGGTAATCAGGGCTTGTTTCCTGTCCGGCTGAAACTCAGCCATCCATGAAGGGATTTTAATATTCCTTGGCACAAATATTCCCAATAATCAGACAACGTGTCATGCGCAAGACTCAGAATGCTAGCTCAAAGATCAAGTTCACCCTTGGAGGTCAAAGGCCAGTTTTTCTGTCCAGTCTATAACATTTTGATATTACTTGGCACAAAATGTCAAATGTATTCCATAATGAGACGACATGTCATGCATAACAACCAGACACCAAGCCCAAAGGAAAATATGTCACACTCAGAGGTCAAAGGAAATAGTTTGTTTTTTCCTGTCCAGTCCATCCATAACTTTATCATAATTGAAGCACTTTTAATATTACTTTACATAAATGTATCCCAAAATAAGATGATGTGTCTTGCATAACATCCAGACCCCTAGTTCAAAGGTCAAGGTCACACTTGGAGGTGAAACATCAGTTGTGTTTATTTCCTGTTGGGCCATCCATGAAGGGATATTACATATCAGTCACCACTTGCATTCAAATGAATCAGTATGGGGGATGTGGTGCATGCACTTTTTCAAAAGTAGTTTCCTGCTTTACTTTTAGTTTATTGTGTTTTTTGATTCTATCTCTTTGTATCATATCATTCACCCCTGCCTTATGTTTACCCTACATCCCTCCCCAGCATTACACCCCTACCACCTTGATTCTTTTTCTGTTTCTTGAGTTGTCACAATATGTCAAATGTTTTTCTCTACCAAAACTGTTCAAGGAAGCAATCACTGAAACTCAGGTAACCCTCTTATAAGTTAATATTGTGCTTCCTAGAAACCCTGGCTTTGTTTAACTTTTTTTAGAATAACAAAAAGATGAAAGAAGCTCTACATTAAGAAAAACTTATTCCTTACCCTGCTGAATTTCTAAAATGGACTTGTCCATCTTTCAATTTAAACAGTACCAGTAACTGTTAAAAGGGGTGCTTACCAAAAAGATACTGACTGAATGGGATCAGTGCAGATCATGATTAGACTGCATGGATGTGCAGGCTGATCATGATCTACACTGGTCGCAAAGGCAGAATCAATCGTGTCCAGCATGATGATGGTTAAAACTGAACATAAATCATGAGGGGTTTAAAATTATACATTCAGATAAAGGTGTTTCAAAATGATAGAGAAGAGAAGAAAAGGCAGAGAGAAGAAGCGGATAGGAGAAGATTGGAGGAGTTACAGCAAGCTCTAGCAGAACAAGCAGTGTTTGATAGAGAAAGGTAAGTTTGCGTAACAAGTAGGATGTTTTATTTACAGAAATGCTAACTAATCGTGGTAAGATATTGGAATGAAACAAAATAATAGTCTTTCTAAGGCTTACAAAGTCTGATGAGATTAAGAAGTCTTTGCTTATTAAATCCCTTTTCTCTCTAGACTGATCTCAGCAGAACATATAAAAGGCAATTTTGACATGTTGGAGAGTTATTATTACCCAGCTGTAGGTATTAACCCTATACTGACCACTAAAGAAGCAATTCAGCTTTTCAAATTACCTTTATCAGATGTGATTTTTCTCAAAAATCGTAATAGCAGTGAAAGTATAAACTTAATTTCATCATTTTCCAGAAGAATAAGTTAAATGTTTAGAATTTATGTTTGTTGCGTGGTAGATGTTAAGCTTGTTATTAATAGTTATTTGAATGCTGTTACTGCAACTATAATCTGTTATCTTAATTTCTGTTACAGACAGCCTTAGCAGAATTAACTAACTGTAATATGGACAAGTTTCAAATAATGGAAAATATAAAAGCCAGTATAGCGTGCTCACTTAGATAAGCAGGGAGAGTATATATGTGTGGAACATGGAGTCATGAGTCTGATCCCAGTAGGCAAAGCATATGTTCTCTTTGATGATTTCATAAAAGACATTGTGTCTGAAGTCATTTTGTGCTCTGCTTCTCCTTCGAGTGGAGAAGTTGGCAGTTACTTGCAGAGAACAGGTTAGTACTGGTACAGGATCAAACAAACAAACAATGATATTAGCATATACCAGATGCCTGGCAGTGCATGAATAAAACAGTCAACTATCAAAGCTTGAAATTGACAGTATGACCTAAATTGTGTCAGAGTGACTGAAACCAAACTAACAGTGTACTGATATGGCACATCAAATGATTCTTCCTTTTAGGTGCAAAAATTATATATACATGTATATATATAAAAACACATTTTTTGTAGAATACAGTATAGAGAAGAACAGATACAGAGGAAGATTGAAGAGAGGAAGTTCAAAGAGGAAGAAAAGGATTTGGAAGAAAGAGAGAAGGAGTATAGGCTTGAAATGTTAAGGGAAAAGGTAAAATTAAGATCTTCTTTAGTTTTGAGCATTTGCATTTTGTTTTAGTTTGTACTAATTTATTTTAAGTTGATTGTGAAGCAAGTTCTTCAGCTTATATTAATCAGTCTCGACACCTCATTCCTGATAGAATCTATCCCAAGGATGATATAAGAGAAGAGAGGCAATGTTCCCTTTTAATGTGTTTAGGTTAACATTATGTATCTTAGAAGAAACCTATTAAATAGTTATTTGTTTCCTTAAAAACATCTATCCGCCACACTTCAGTAATCCTGTTACGCTACTAAAAAATCGGGGTAGTTTACTTAATATACAGTAACGCGGTTTTTAACATGCATAGGGAAAATGCTTTTGCTTTCAACATTATTGTAAGATAGAAGAATTTGTTTTACCATCAATGTAAAATCAGTGTAAAACTGAAGTGATATGTATATAACTGTTATAATTAATAATAGAAATTTGATACCCTGTATATGGTCATGACCTTACTGTTTTCTTGCAAAAACTGCGGCTGCATGAAATTATAACAAAACATACTTTGCTAGTAAAATCATGCAGGGCCTCAAAATTGTGCACTGTACAGGTTAGTCAGTATTATCCGCATTTAAACAGTCTCTCTAAGTTACTGACATTTTATCTGCGTGTTGAAGTTTAGAATGATCAGTGATTTCAGATGAGTTGAAATAGAGTATGTACATATTTCGCTGTGTGACTGAGCTCACAGTCTCTGCACTTAAAGTACGAGTCTTTCCTTTTTGATACTAAATGCCATAATATTTGCTAAGTATGTTTACAAATCTTATCATGCTTATAACAAAATTAATGACTACTTGTACTATGAAATCAAATATTTTCTTAAGGTTAAAAGTTGTAAATATTTGAAACTGAAATAGCCTTTGTTGATGGAATATTTGCAATATATGGCCAACTTGTTGTACATGTAGGATTATATTTATCAATTATTATAGCATTTTTGCAAGTATTTACTGTAACGGAGATACACTGTTAACAAATACAGTGGAAATAAAACCCTTGCAAAAAGTCCAAAGTTTACTCTACATATGACATGTTTTTCTTACAAGGTTCGAGTTGTAGCAGAAAGTAATCCAGACCGAATGATGTCCCAGACACAAGCCTGGCAGTCTAGGCTAAAGGAAGATGACACAGTCTATATTCAAAAACCATTGTTTGATGTGCATGGTTTTACTGCCTCACAGGTATTTATTCTGTTTTTAATCGTATTTTATAGGTAGATTCTTAATGATTAGGCCAGTCAAGGAATATGCATTCCACTCATCTGTTCATATTGACGAATGGGAAGGTCCTGAGTATGAGTATTAGAATTTTCTAATAAGTTGTCATGCAGGACAAGTGCATTTTTAGCTCGACTATTCATAGAATAGTAGAGCTATTGGACTCGCCCATGCGTCGGCGTCCGCGTCGGCGTCCCGATTTGGTTAAGTTTTGTATGTAAGCTGGTATCTCAGCAACCACATGTGGGAATGGATTGAAACTTCACACACTTATTCACTGTGATAAACTGACTTACATTGCACAGGTCCCATAACTCTATTCTGCTTTTTTACAAAATTATGCCCCTTTTTCGACTTAGAAATTTTTGGTTAAGGTTTTGTATGTAAGCTGGTATCTCAGTAACCACTTGTGGGAATGGATTGAAACTTCACACACTTATTCACTGTGATAAACTGACTTACACTGCACAGGTCCCATAACTCTATTTTGCTTTTTAGCTCACCTGTCACAAAGTGACAAGGTGAGCTTTTGTGATCGCGCGGTGTCCGTCGTCCGTCGTCCGTCCGTGCGTCCGTAAACTTTTGCTTGTGACCACTCTAGAGGTCACATTTTTCATGGGATCTTTATGAAAGTTGGTCAGAATGTTCATCTTGATGATATCTAGGTCAAGTTCGAAACTGGGTCACGTGCCGTCAAAAACTAGGTCAGTAGGTCTAAAAATAGAAAAACCTTGTGACCTCTCTAGAGGCCATATATTTCATAAGATCTTCATGAAAATTAGTCAGAATGTTCACCTTGATGATATCTAGGTCAAGTTCGAAACTGGGTCACGTGGGTTCAAAAACTAGGTCAGTAGGTCTAAAAAATAGAAAAACCTTGTGACCTCTCTAGAGGCCATATTTTTCATGAGATCTTCATGAATATTGGTCAGAGTGTTTACCTTGATGATATCTAGGTCAAGTTCGAAACTGGGTCACGTAGGGTCAAAAACTAGGTCATTAGGTCTAAAAATAGAAAAAACCTTGTGACCTCTCTAGAGGCCATATTTCTCAATGGATCTTCATGAAAATTGGTCAGAATGTTCACCTTGATGATATCTAGGTCATATTCGAAACTGGGTCACGTGGGGTTAAAAACTAGGTCAGTAGATCTAAAAATAGAAAAACCTTGTGACCTCTCTAGAGGCCGTATTTTTCATGAGATCTTCATGAATATTGGTCAGAATGTTCATCTTGATGATATCTAGGTCAAGTTCGAAACTGGGTCATGTGGGGTCAAAAACTAGGTCAGTAGATCTAAAAATAGAAAAACCTTGTGACCTCTCTAGAGGCCATATTTCTCAATGGATCTTCATGAAAATTGGTCAGAATGTTCACCTTGATGATATCTAGATCAGGTTCGAAACTGGGTCACGTGCGGTCAAAAACTAGGTCAGTAGGTCTAAAAATAGGAAAACCTTGTGACCTCTCTAGAGGCGATATTTTTCAATGGATCTTCATGAAAATTGGTCAGAGTGTTTACCTTGAAGATATCTAGGTCAAGTTCGAAACTGGGTCACGTTGGGTTAAAAACTAGGTCAGTAGATCTAAAATAGAAAAACCTTGTGACCTCTCTAGAGGCCATATTTTTCATGAGATCTTCATGATTATTGGTCAGAATGTTCACCTTGATGATATCTAAGTCAAGTTCGAAACTGGGTCACGTGAGGTTAAAAACTAGGTCAGTAGGTCTAAAAATAGAAAAAACCTTGTGACCTCTCTAGAGGCCATATCTCTCAACGGATCTTCATGAAAATTGGTGAGAATGTTCAGCTTGATGATATCTAGGTCAGATTTTTAACTGGGTCATGTGCGGTCAAAAACTAGGTCAGTAGGTCGAAAAATAGAAAAACCTTGTGACCTCTCTAGAGTCCATATTTTTCACGAGATCTTCATGAAAATTGGTAAGAATGTTCACCTTGATGATATCTAGGTCAAGTTTAAAAGTGGGTCACGTGCCTTCAAAAACTAGGCCATTAGGTCAAATAATAGAAAAACCTTGTGACCTCTCTAGAGGCCATATTTTTCAGTGGATCTTCATGGAAATTGGTCAGAATTTTTTATCTTGATGATATCTAGGTCACATGTGCTCAAAAACTAGGTCACTATGTTAAATAATAGAAATAATGACGTCATACTCAGTTCAACACTGGGTCATGTGGGGATAGGTGAGCGATTCAGGACCATCATGGTCCTCTTGTTTACAAAATTATGCCCCTTTTTCGACTTAGAAATTTTTGGTTAAGGTTTTGTATGTAAGCTGGTATCTCAGTAACCACTTGTGGGAATGGATTGAAACTTCACACACTTATTCACTGTGATAAACTGACTTACATTGCACAGGTCCATAACTCTATTTTGCTTTTTTACAAAATTATGCCCCTTTTTCGACTTTCGTATTCATTCAGTCGACAAGGCTGTTGAATAGTCGAGCGTTGCTGTCCTCCGACAGCTCTTGTTTCTTGTAGAAATCAGTATTGCAATGAATGTACCAATTAATCAGACCATACTGGCTGAAATAATTGCACAACGCTGCCGTAATGTTATAATTTATTGGCTGTTTATTACCGATTCGCTTGTATGACACATTCAAAATGAAACAGAAAGTGAGTAGCTACATGCAGGTACCTGTGTGTTAAAATTGGTATAATTTATGACATAAAATAGACATGCAGTGTTACGATAACTAAAACCTGCCAAATCACGAAATATTTTGAGGTTAACAGTCTTAATTTGCATAATCAAAATATTTTGCAGTATGTTTTTTTGTAAAGTAAACAGAAGCAAATAATTTGAAATCGATATGATATTTGAGAAAGCAAATGACTTGTAATTCAGTTACATTCTGCTTGGTGTTTTAAGGTCACATCAGACAACAGAGTGAAACTAGAACAGAAGTTACGAGAGGCAGGGCTGCACACGTCAAACTATGCAAGACAGATGCTTAAAAAGGTGGCGCCACCACAGGCACCTAGAAGAGATATGGAATCAAACGTCTTCAAATTTGAATAAAAATTGGCATTTCTTAGGAAAAAATAGGGTTTTAAAAATCCATAATGTCTGAACAGTGAAGTAAAACAATCAGAAAAAGACAACTAAATGTTCAGCTTGCCTTAAAATAGTTAAGTTGGTATTAAACCCTGTGTACTGACTGAAACACACAGATTTTCAAACATAGTGCGTAATGTAAAGAAAACACTACAAGAAGTTTTATTAAGTGCTGAATTACTATTAGTATGCTGTACCTTTCTTGCATTAATTTTGCTTTTTGTCAAATCTCAGGTTCATTACAGACTTCATGTAAACATTACCCTACCTCTGGCTTAACAGACATAATTATTATGGTTAATACCACGGATTGAAGCAAATCATTTAGAGGTGTGGTTGTTTGCCAATATTTTGTTGTGTTATTTCTAGTCTGAAATGTTTAATTACAGTTTCTCCTTCACGTACCTGTTTACATAGTTAAAATGGTAGGAAGCTATTACTTTGAGTTTATTCATCTTTTGGTACATTGTGCTGCTCTCAACAAAAAACTGCTTGAAAATAAGTTTTTACTTCACAAAACTCAAAATTATTACTTAGCAGAGGTCTAAAGTATTTTTTTCTTCTGCCTATGATCATGCACATTAAGTGACATCACACTTAAAACATAGCATTTCTGTGATAATTTGTGCTAATATTTATAAGCTAGGAGGTTGTACATGTACAATACTAAATATTGAGTGCTGTTTTGTAATAATTAAAGTACAATGTAAATGAAATATATACATGTATGTTTGACACAAATGCTAGCTGTGTTTTGTATTTCTGTCATTGTCTATCTAGTTAGTTTATCTGGGACCCATATACACCAACATTTAAAATTTGATTTTTTTACTTACAGTTTAAAATACTAGATTTTCATGTTTAGTTGTCATAGTTACAATGTTACAGATAGTAATGAAATTGCACGAATGATTGTGCATTTTTCACCTAAAGACAACTCTGAAATAATTGACTGCCATAAATATGCTATAAACATTTCAAAGTTATAGCAACTAGAATATTTATCTTTCTTATGTCCAGATCTAAGTTTTAGGCTTTAAACATTAATGAATACAGTCCCAGGAGTCTCAGATGCTGCACTGTTGTCTTCCAGTCCTAAGGTCTGTCTGATACCATGGAACTATTGCTAACTTCACGCTGGTAACTCTTGCAACAGTTTTCAAAGGACTTACAGGTGACTAGCAGAAATGCACTACTAAGTGAACTCGTATACATTACTTTGCAAAGTTTATTTATCCTCCCATTTGCACTTATTTTTAAATTGTTCTTTGAGCAATTACTATGCAACACCTGAGTGGAGTTTCAAAGATCTTGAGTTATTGTTTGTAAGCAATGACAGGAGGAACGATCGCCGCCTTGCAAATAATTCGGTCTTAGATAATTATTGATTGAGTTCCCACCTTTGTACTTTATTTATCAAATAATCGAGGCTTTCGCGTGGCATATTTCTAATTTACCATGGTTCAAAGGTCAGATGCGTAAGAATTGAATGTAAACATCCAAACAACTGAATGATAACCCGATAAAGCACAAGAAAGCCTCGTTTATTTTTATTCTAACTTGATCTTTGAAATATTTTGATAAAATTTTAGATTGAAATTCATTCATTACAGCAGTACTGAACCGAACGTCATGCGGCAATTTCATGTCATAATTGACGTCATAACGTGCTGTCATCGGTCCATACATCAACCGTTGTTTATCACAGAATATACAACGTTTGACTTCCTTTGTTTAACTAACACACAAATCAATTTAAATACAACTACTGAATAGAATGTTATGAAACTGAATTCCTTTGATGCAGAGGAAATGCAGTGAACAAAATCATTACACTCGCCTTGAACGGAAAAAAAATGGAAACGCACAATTTCAGGGGTTTTTTTTAATGAATTCATGCCTAAAAGAAAGAAAACACAGATATAGAGAGGTTTAAAAGATAAATATCATGCAAATACCATGTGATGAATGAAAATAAATAATCAAATATTTCATTTTGTCGGATATGTTCAGAAGCACCTGAATTGTTTTCATCTGTTTAAATAGTATTTACTTAGAAAACATGCAGCATATAAAGCAATACACATGAACTTTGAACGTTACTTAATTAGAATAAAAAGTTTTAATTTACAAAAACAAATAAATATTGATACAAATTGTAAGCTCTATAAAGGTGAGTTAGCATCGTGGTCATAAGACACAAGCAGATAAATTATGAATGTGAAACACAGTGACATTAAAATGCCTGTTTTAAGGTATTTGACGCTTAATGACACACGGCAAATTAGTGTTAATAAATTCGGCATTCTTCGGTCATAAACGTACTTCAACACGTACGATGATAATGATCTAAAAGAGTTTAGAAATATAAAACTCAAAGAAGTGCAAAGTAGTAATAAATAGAGCGAAAATCATTACAACAAAAAAAGTTCAGTACAGGGCTACAAGCGGTAGTCACTGGATAGGTCGATAACAACACAAACTGGTTGAAATTACATCTTAAAATATTAAAAATTTAGAATGAATTTCTAAAAAGCATATTCCTACCGTAGTGGTATGTTCAAGTACTAAAGTGTTGAATAGATCTGTCAGATGGCAATTTTTATCATTTTATTTTTCAGATGCCTATCCGTTTGAAAATTTGTGTCAAATAAGCGTGAACATGTGAAAAAAAATAAGATAAACATGTCTTAAAAACTCGGCTACATATTTTACATATCTTAAAGATCAAAAGAATTTCAAGAAAAGGAGAGTGGATGCTAAGAAATCATTAACGTTGTTCAAGGCAGCAGACGACGTCCAAGGTGTTGTTGATTTGCCCTTTGTTTCTGACCCGACACAGTGATGGCACGTGAAGAAATTCTCCGGATCGTACTTACGCTTGATTTTAAGTAACCTCGTGTAGTGGTCGCCCCAAAAATCTTCTCGCCAGTGTGGATTATTTTTTGTTGGTTCGTTAAAGTACATACCAGTGCCCAATCTACGCAGTCTGTCGCTAAATGCATCGGCAATAGGGATCAAAATATCGTATTTAGACTGCTCGAACCATGGTTGTTTCGCCGCATCAGCGAGTGGCACGCCGCATGTTAATGATGAGACAGCAGTTCTGTAGCCAGGATTGAGTGGTGTTGAATCCACAGGGAACTCTGTAGTTCTACCTAAAATACCAACAGCATTGCTGTAATTCAGTGTCAAACTAATTTGGATCGAGTCTGCTTGCTAGCACCACTGTTTCAGTCATTTTAATATCAAGTTGTTTCATAACTGTGTAACCGTAACCTACTAATCGGGACACTTCGTTTGTTTCTGTAGTTTCAACAGTGCATTTGCTTAATTTTGATGATCGGCATGTTTGTAAAAAAATTTACGAAATTTTGAATTTTCAACCTTTCCTAATTAGGTTGTACCTTTAAATGTTGGATCTGCTGGCTTACAACAATACATTCAAATGTCAAACTTGGCTTAAACGTCAGGTCTGCTAACTAGCAACAGTATTACAATCATTCAGATGTCACCTTCGACTTAACTAAATTTTACCTTTAGCAGCGGGTCCGCTGGATAGGAACATTGCCACAGCCATTCAAATATCAAACTCGACTTTTTAACGATGGGTGTGCTGGCCAACAGCAGTGTTTCAGTTATTTAAATGTCGAACTCGATTTATTAGGGTTTATCTTTAAACGTCGGGTCTGCCACTGTCAACAATATTTCAGTTTTTCAAATGTCAAACCCGATCTATAATGTTTTACCTTTAAACATATCATGAAGTTACCAACAATGTTGCATCAATTCAACTGTCAGTCTTAGCAAATAGTGAGTAAACTGTGACAGTCGGATTTGTACAATTAGCACAATATACTTTAGTTTCTGTAATCTATACTTAGTTTTCGTGTAATTTTAGGAAGTTTCGACTCCTTAAGATTCATGCGACAGCAAATTGCCACGAAATCAGGCTGTATAGTATACTGGAAAAAATGACCTTAACATTTCTACGTTCACACCATAAAACTCTGTACATGTAACTGAAATGACAATACTTTTTTATTATTTCAGAAAGATTTGCATTTTAAATTACCAAAGTCATCTTGCAACAAATCGTCAAACATGAGCTTCAAAAGTGAAAAACAACATTTTTTGTAACTGTGTTATCGACTATTATAGTAAAAACCGTCGAACCTTACCTCCAAGTGATGCTCCGGTGCATGTAAGGAGAACGTCTTTAAAGTTCGTGAAGAATTCTTGCTGAATGAATTTCACCAAGTCGTTGACTTTTTCCGGCTGAAGCATGGTACCAACCAGATAGGCCCTAACTGTAGGTGGATCATATATATTTTTTTCATATTCCCAGAAGCTGCTTACATTAGTGAATGTCACGTTGGTTTGTAGCCGTTTAGCGACGTCAATGAACTTTTTAAAGAGTGTTTCTTCCGTACCATCCCAAGGACCAAACTTGTTCATCACCAGCTGCAAACTTCCCGTCATTGCTATACCTTCGTAGGTAACTTTGGCGTTATTCATTATGTAATAACCACCCCATTCTTTAGGCATTGAAGTAATAAGCTCACCCAATGCAGATAAAAGCTCTCCACTCAAGTCTAAACCATATGAATCTACTTTAAGAGGCAGCGATGTGTCCACCCTGACCATTCCAGCGGGCATCGGGTGCAATTTAAAAACAAAATAAACGACAACTCCAAAGGTTCCACCTCCACCCCCGCGCATAGCCCAAAATAAACTACTATCATGTGTTACAGTCTCCCCATTAACTTCTTCAATTTCACATCCCGCCTCTGTGCACGTAGCAATTCGACCATCTGCCAACACAACCTAAATTGCGCATGAAAATATACTTTTTAAGTCTTTCTTAGTGAAATAATTTACAAATCAAAACGATGTACATTGTATGTTTTAGATATACTATATATATCATTCTACATTAAAGAAAAAGCAGTTTTCTTTTGTACTTTTGCTTTCAGTTCGACATGTTCCTTTGCATTGTGTTTGCAATCTTTTGTGTCTGCGGGTATGTTGTCGCCCTGTATTTGACGTGTTTTCCTCCACAACACTTCAAAGGACGTCAAATATGCCGTCATGTGTTCCGGGCAGAAACACAAAGATGCGACAAATCAAGGGCGATACAAAAGTTTGCCAACATAATATTTCGTGTTTCATTATAATTTCGACTTAAAGTTAAATGTTTCGAGCCGAAACAGGAAGACACGACAATTCGGCAGTTTTAATCCTCTTGTATCTGGGGTGAAGGCACTTAAACAAAAAAAGCGGCAGAAATCTGCCGTAATTCTTTTGTGTGTAATATTGCTCTTCATCTCTTCATTTGAATATGCAACCTTTGAGATGGGAGACAAACGATGTGTTTAGCAGGATCGACATATATTCCATGTCAATGTTAAATATCATTCACAGCTATAAAGAATGCGGAGGAAATTATTTTCAGAAAAAAAAGATATACCTGGATTTCCAGAACATTGTCAACCGAGTATCCAAGTGACCTTGAGATAGGACTGTGACCGCCACCAAGAGTATAACCGCCAGGTGTCACTGTGTGTGCACTTCCGCCTACAATTGTGCGATTGTAGTTCTTGTCAAGCTGTAATAATAATCCAACCAATTTGTTCTCTGGCAAGAAAGTACCATATATCTAAGGTTATGGTATGCTTGTTGGTGACTGGATACGGGATATACGCTGTCGAGGAAAACCATGGATTTTCGAGACATCGTATATCCCGTTTCCTGTCACCAACAAGCAGTGTAACGATTTTATCTTGACGACTACCCTTTACTTCCATGCTACAATCGAAACATTTTGTAAATAAATAAATCTACTTGCAGTGCACACTGAAATCCTGCAATCATTTGTTTGGTCATCATGTTTTGTTTATAGTTGATTAACACCAGCCATAAAATGTACAATGAGCTGTATTTTGACTGAATCACGAAACACAAAAGCTCATTTATACAGGTTATGAACTGGTTTCGAAATCTTTCTGTTCCCTATGCTTTCGAAAATCATCAGATTTCACGATGTCAATTATGTCTTGAAAATTTGGCTTTCATCCCGTTTCCTGTTATATCCTATCCTATAGATTAAGCTATCCTACAACAAACTGTTGTATGACAAATATATCAATTCTTTTGTTTTACAATGATTTAACTTTAGATCACAGGTGCTCGTCCAGTCTTGGTGCCCATATGGGTCCCCCATTTAAAAACATGTTGTTTTTTAATGGGGGGACCAATATGGGCACCAAGACTGGACGAGCACCTGTGCTTAAAAGAAGATTTCAACGGCCGCGTCTCCCATACAGAGTTGTTATTCTTCTATTTCCGATTTTACGGCTAACTTTTGTCCAACTTCACGAGCCTAAACTAAGTAGAAAAATGAAACGGCAAGAAAACACTAAATTTACTCTCGGAAACGATATCTATAGCTGGAGTAATTAATAATCTGAATTGATTCTATTACGCCAGCGATGCGGGGGCCATTTTGTTTTAATCAAAATTCATATCTGAAATGTACTTGCATGATATGGAATATATCCTGTCTCCACGTGACTTCTATTGACCAATAGAAATGCAAGAAACTTGTAGGAGGCGAGATAAATATTCATTTGGTAGTTCACATGACCCTGACTTGCGTAAATATTATGCAGTTTTCTTTCATTTGTTGAAAATTGTAAATAACATCGAGATCTATGCAGTACGGCTAAAAGTTCATTAAGGCCTTATATTGTATAGTTTCATGTCTGAACGATTTACAATTAGTCACACTGTATTGTCTGCGACGTAAAACAGAAAAAAGGTAGCTGTTCTGTATATTAGACTCATAAGACATCAACCTAAATTATACAGTGACTGAGTTGTAAGTTTTGAATTTTTGTTGACATATGTTAACAATTTTGATACTATGGTTTGTAAATACTTAGGTATGTACCTTTCAAATTCAAAATATTTTTTACTTAAAATAATAACTTTGTATTTTTTAAACAATGATAAACGTTATTCATTCTTGTATTTAGATTTAGTGTTTGAAAACAACTTGCATAAAAACACATACAACTCTCCTTACCATTTCATATATTTCTGCCCAAGTCAGTCCGGTCTGCACGTTGATTTCTCCATGTTCATTTCTACTGGAATCGAGTTTTACCTTGTACTCTTTCATTTCGGACAAATTTATGTTAATACTTCCGTCCCACGTTGATCTTCCAACATAGTCATGACCGGAACTTCTAACTGTCACGTGCAAGTTGTACTTACGGGCAAACAGGACTGTTTCTTTAATGTCTTCTTTTGAATGGACCATAGCAACTATTCGTGGGTACCTGTGAAGGTGGACATGTTTTGAATATCACACTGTTCAGAATAGAAGGCAAGTTTTAAGCAATAAAGTTTTGGTTTGGTTTTTAATGCAAAAGTTGCCCAAAATGTCTGGCGTTTCTGATGGGACATAATATTTCTTTAAGATATTCTGTGTAGACGATTTTACAGTTGATAAACAATATTTGTATGTCAGGGCGTATACAAACCGCTCTAACAAATAATCACGTTGGAAGTATGGTTGCATATACATAATGAAATGATTTACACTTAACGCTTTTTCTAAATTTTTGTCATTTACTTATTTGATAAAAGCAAACAACAATATCCCATTGAGCCGTTAAAGTAACAGATCAAGAGGTATGATAGTGTGCGAGAGTTGGCCGCTGTATAGTCCGTCATCCGTAACAGTAAATAGTTGACATAAGTTATGAATATATGATGTTACTCTTTCGTAACTATCACTCCTCAATGAATTCACCTCCAATGTTTATCGTTCTTATGTTTTATTTAAATCAAATAAACATTAAAATGTGTCAAATTGCATTGAAATATGTGAATTACTGACAAATATTTAAACAATAAAAAGACGTAGAGTATTATTTCAAGTATATTACTGATTGTACACGGTACGAATGTCATAGGAAACATATGAGTACTTCTTTTTAGCTCGACTATTCAAAGAATAGGTAGAGCTATTGGACTCACCCATGCGTCGGCGTCCGCGTCCGCGTCCCGATTTGGTTAAGTTTTTGTATGTAAGCTAATTCACTGTGATAAACTGACTTACATTGTACAGGTTCTATAACATTGTTTTTGTTTTTTTATAAAATTATGCCCCTTTCTCGACTTAGAAATTTTTGGTTTTATATGTAAGCTGGTATCTCAGTACCCACTAATGGGAATGGATTGAAACTTCACACGCTTCTTCACTGTCATGATCTGACCTGTAATGCGCAAGTTCCATAACTTTACTTTGCATTTTTATAAAATTATGCCCCCTTTTTTACTTAGCAGTTTTTGGTTTAATGTTGTATGTAAGCTGGTATCTCAGTACCCACTAATGGGAATGGATTGAAACTTCACACAATTGTCCATTGTCATAAGCTGATATGCATTGTACAGGTTCCATAATCCTGGTTTGCAATTTAACAACATTTTGCCCCTTTTTCGACTTTTATATTCACTGCCGTATTTCTCACACATTATTAATATATACACTTAATATCAATTGTCATCACACAGAATGCATCACAGAGTGGAACAACTTGCTCAAGGATGATTGTTTTTTAAAATGATATACTATTATATATGGTAAGAAATTGTTTATTTTTATAAACCGAACAGTAGTCCCAGATACATATATGACCGCTCGATGATAATTATAATGAATGAAATGCTAGATCTACACACTTATTGACTTAATTTAATAGTACATTATTGTATTTGTTATTAGGCATATAAACAATAATATTGACTCGCTTGCAGGTCAATAGTCTTAACTGTTGCCCGACGACTGAAGGGCAAATAAGTTTTGACTATTAAGCAAGCCAGTCAAGTGTATTGAATGACATCAGAAGTATTGTTTTCCTTTTTTCTTTCAGTTAAGCAAAATTTAGTGTTGAAATTTAGACCAAGTATGGACCGGCAAACTATATATGGAGTCAGGTAATAATATATTTTGGAAATTTTGGAACAGTTTGCATATTTGCTGTGAATGGTAGAGCTATACAATGTCAAGCATACATAACAGCTTAAAAGATGATCCGACTTTGCAAAAAGACGTTTAAATCTACGTATAAGGTGTGAACCAGATGCACTCGTGCAATGAACATTAAATGTATCCCACTAGATCCTGTATATAAGTTTTGCTGGACTTATAGATATAATTTATAGGCCTATGATATGTTAATCACTAGATTCCGTTACATCTTGACAAGCATGTATCACATACCTCTGTTCAATGGTGTTGTACATATGTGACTGGTTGATGTATTCATACATATGTGGGAGAATTAATCTGCCTTTCAATTTATTATTAAGAGATGCAACTGCTGGTTGCGATGGGAAGCACTCGTCTGCCGGACAACATCTGATGGCGATGACGTCATTCACGTCATATGTTGTCATGTTGCGTTCCAGTGTCTCAACGGCAGCTTCTGATTGGCCAACGTAACAACACAGTAACAAGACCACGGTGTATCGCAGCATGCTGGAAGATTAAATTACTTTTCAGTATAGTATTGTACTGCCACTTCACAAAGAAAATATATAGATACACATGTATAAGATAAATCAAGATATCGCTTAGTAGGCCTGCATAGCAAGAAATCACTGCACTGTGCCGTATTGAAAACAAAATATATATAATATCAGTTTTAAGACAAAAATGCAATAGTTAAGCATTACTCAAGTAAGCAGACATACATGTAATTCAAACTAGCAGTGTAACAATATTTCATCTTCTGTAATACTCAGGGCTTTATACAATAAACAAGTTAACTATATATTTCATTTTTGTTCAATAGGCCGATTTGCTAACATTAACCAGTTCTTTCTATTTGTTTGTGTGTGTTGGGGGGAGGGGCGTGGCTGTAGGGAGGAGGTTTGAAAGATAAAGTCTTTAATTATTTGTTGGCGATCAAACATAGGATCGATTTACGTCAGACTCGGCCTTTTACCGGTACTTGGTTTACTTCACAGCGTTATATCCCATATAAAGTCAGCAAATAACTATGTGATTTTTTGGCTAATTTTTGCAGTGAAACAGACATGCATGGTCGAGAAATAATATGAACCCTACGTTGAAAAATTTGCACTAGTTTTTGGCATGTGACATGTTTGGAAATGATTAAAAGGTGTACATTTTCGTTATACTGAAACGAATTCACGACATGGTAAGCGTTGAAGTATGAAGAGACAGGATTATAAATTTTAAATATCTGTTATATGAAAAGGTTTATCCATATATAGGCTAGATCTTTCTTGTGACGAATCAGTCGAAGTACCCGTGGAAAAAGTGATATTTTAACTAAAGGAAATTCAATAATACGCGAAAGACTATAATGTACAAAGAACTCGTTAACATACATTTCCATGTCCCAGCAAATTATGTTATCTTTAACGCTCGTTTTCAAATATATTCATTTATGTATGGCGGCCTTGATTACTTGCCAGTATTAACCCACACGAATCAATTAATATTGGCGGACCAACGAAATTTGAACCTATCTTCTACTTAAGTCTTGTTTTCTTTTTCAATGAGATAAACGGGTGGGGTAGGGGCGGCGCTCTATGCATTACTAATATTGTACATTGATACACGATCATGTGACATTACACTCCTGCTGTGGATCATAGGTTACATTACATGTTTTAAATATATTACAGTTACAGACATTGATATTTCGGGTATAAGTCGCTTACAGAGCGGCAGTGCGCATTTTATGCCATATTGTATTAGGCCTAAAAAAAATTATTTGTTTCCGGTAAAATGCTCAAAAAAATTAGGGTAGGTAGGTCGGAAAATATTTTTTTTTTTGGAATTTTTTTTTATTAAGGGAGACTTTTCGGAAATTATTTTTGTGTCAAAAAATGGATACAAATAAGGAGGTTATGCCTTTAAAGCATCAGTAAGTTGTTTTCTAACATCACTGGCCTTGTTTTAAACATAAAAAGTGCAGTTTTTCAACTTTTTGTCAAAAAGTTGAAAAAAATATTCTCAAAGGCCATAAAAACATTTAGGGTCGGGCCAAAAATTTAGGGTAGGTCGGGATACCGGAAACAAACAATTTTTTTTTTTTACGCCTTATGTATTTTATGTAACAAAAGTTGTACACTGACATGACAGAAATAAAGATGAGATGCCCGCTTCATTCTAAGAAAAATTAGTGTTCTAGATATGCTACTATGCTATTCGATATCGATATTTTTATATTCATAAAAAACTCAGCTGTACATTTGTTATTATAATGTGTTGGTTTTTTTTCTATCACGAGTTTAAGTATATAGTTAACTAGTCATGCACTGTATCCTATCTTTGTAAGTATGGTACGCCTAATGTCAAAGTGTATTACAAAATTGTTTGAAGATAAAATATAAACCTAGGATGTAGAGAATACATATATTAGTGAAATCAATAGGGCTTTAGTGGTACAACATATGACATGTAAATTGTTTTTGTAAAGCAGAATTGCTTTTTAAGAACATCGTGTAATTTGCAACTAAGCAGTACTAATAGAATACCAGACCTAAAAAGTCTTCATTATATTTTCAACATGTTCAGTTCTATACTGCGGTCACTGAATACATACAGAACTGACCACATGTGTAATTTCAGTTATAAGACAAATATCTTCCATCTAAAAACTCCAAAGATGTCAATATTTCAAATTTTGATTTTTTTGAAATGGCCTTTTTACCCTATTTGTGACTGAATTAAAACATTTCAGTTTATCTTAGACCGAATCTTAGACAAATACTGTGTTGCTATAAAAATGATATAAAGAAAGATATTCTAAAAATTACAAATATCCTACTATCACCCTCTAGAATTCGTGCATATGTATTCATTGAAAGATAAATGCATGCATGATCAAAAAATAGTATAAATACCAATCACATTTTGTACCAGTGCACCAGTTTTCGGACAGTAATTCAATGCTTCTGATTGCGAAACATCTAAAATGTAGAGTATCTTTCCATTATAACAAAATCGTTGTACTACAAAAAGACAGGATTATGAACTTTAAATATATATCATGTGAGAAAGTTAATATTTTTGTGATGAATCATTTTTTTGTTTTGTCTTGTTTTGTCTTGTTCTTTTTTAGGGGGGGAATGTTAACATCACACCGACATCACCTGGCGAATTTCCAGCTTTTAAGGATGTAGGAAGATCCCGGATGCCACTCTGAGCATTATTTCAGTCACAAGCGGGCACCTTGGTAGAGCCACCGACCTCCATAAGTCAGCTGAATGGCTTCCTCACATGAAAGAATTCTACACACCAAACGAGGTTCTGAACCAGTTGGTGAAGGACAAGTGATTTTAAGTCAGTTTGTGAGGAATCAAAGGTTACGGTTTGTACTAAGTGCCATTCATGGCAAAGCAATGTTTGTCTTTTTTGTTACCTTTATGAAACGAAATTTTGAACCAAAAATAAGACAAAAAAGGAGGGGCCGAAAAGTGCGGGTGGGAGGGGGCGACATGACCTTTTTAGAAATCGTCAAGGGATACGAAATGACTAAAATGGGGAAGAGTTGACTAGGGGACGAGTTGACTGTAAATCGTTTACGGGAGATCACTCTGTATCAGAGTGGCAGAGTTAAACTCTGCCGCAGGGGATTCATGTTTATGGCGTTATACAAGCTATTTCTACAAGAGACTTGCAACGGATTATCCTGTTTAACAACACAGCTCAGGACACCTGCACATCCTTTAAGAAAATATTATCTATTCCATTGGGAAACCTTCGGAATTGCTCATCCACCAATCAAAATGTACAGTTTTAATCAGCAAACTCCAACACAGCGATCTCCCTTGCCGTTCCGCTCATTGATCGAAGCGGCAAGGGAGATCACTGCGTTGGAGTTTGCTTTAATCAGCTGTTAAATGACCTTCAACCCAGATTTTTAGGAAATAAAGATGAAATCAATACTGGCCTGCGGCCGGAATAAAACAAAACTAGAAAATTGATCGTAAAGCCCAGCAGTTAAGTGTCCCAGTTTCAGACTTTGAAAAAGAAAACTTTTCCAAATTTTTAACTATACAATATAATATATATTCTCCATCAAGAAAGAATGCTGTTACAAAATTTGCATCATATATTGCATAACGAATACAATCAATATTGTTCATCAAATGGCTGTATAAAGAAATTTTGCAATCCCTTTGTATATGTGTTATATGCCTTAGGAAAACGGGCAAATAATGAGAATTACGGATGGTGTCATAATCTATGACGCATTGACCTGTGGACCTAGGCCTATGACCGCTTCTCATATTAGACGAATTTTCAAGAACAATACGCGTTCTAGAAGAGGTACAATATCATTCTACTTTACTAACAGTTGAAATGATAACCTGAAGACGTATTAACAGTTAAAAATTTACTTATAAAACAAGACTTTTGTTACAGATGTTGCCTATTATTCAATACATGCTTAGTTAATCAAAAACGCAGCAATTGAATCAAAATTTGTAAGCTGTTATGTAACAATTTCATCAAACCTCACCTGTATATTTGTGTGATCCGAACTCCTCCTATAAAGTGTGTTTCTTTACGGTGAGTATAAATAAATAACTATATAGCTAAACAGTCATGCTCTATATAGCATATATTTTGTTTGTAGATATAATTTGCGCCCTACCATTCGTGACATGTGTTCCATATTTGGGACACCAGATGACAGGACTTTTTGATACTAGTACATTATTACATGACGCCTTCTATATATTGTCGGTCCATAGTTTGTGCTATATAACTGGCCCAGGCTAAAATCAAAACTTAAAACAATATTAACTTAAATTTATTTCTGATGACTTGTTATAAAACGCATTTAATGTTCAATAATTAAATATGTGTATAAGCACGTGACAACAGAAGGATATTCTCTCAAACATTTTCAGCAAATTGTAATCTTTCATCGTAACACTTGATTAATCGCGAAAAATACGACCATTGTTGTATCGAAGTGTAGTTTTTCCTATTTTAAGTAAATAGCAAATAATAGCCTGTAAACAGTGGCTCCAACTCCTTTTTATCTAAAGATAAGCATTGGTCTTCACTTATGTAAGATAAACTAATTTCTGAATGGAAATACATTGCTCATTTATAGGAATATTGTTCCAAATTGATACAGAAGCTATAACATCAACTCACCTTCTTAACGTTAATTACCGCCGCTTCGGAAGTATCATTGGCTCTTTCTTCAACTAACCTCCAAAAATAGGAAGAGGTTATTACGCCGAAGAATAGGACAAATACAATATTTAACTAAGTTCTTGACAACGTTTTTCGTTATCTTTTTTTCTAAATAATATAAAAACAAAGTGTGATCTTTAACTTGTTATGAATGGGAATTCAGAAGATTTTCAGACTAACGCGCTTCCGTATATATTAAGCTATTACAGGTACAAGCACTATTTCTTTTCATAGACTTCTATGGGGTTTCAATAACCAGGTCAACACAAAAGATTTTGTTATAGCCGAGTTACAAGCGGTTTGACACACCACACTCGTTTACACTGGTGTTATTTTATCGGAAGGTAGGAAGGAAATTAAATAATACACAAAGATGCAATGCAAAGCTTTGAAAATGGTTACGGTGATTTTTCCTTATCTAAAGCCATTGTTTATAGGTGTGTAAGTGTATTTAATAAGGAAGAATTTAGAGTCCAAAATCTACCTAGTGTAGCTAGGGCGCCCTGATTAAACGTCAGCATCCTCTAACATTGCTGCTGTAACAGCCATTGGATATACAATTTCCAAAACAGCTGCATCCGTGGGCATTCATCGCGAAGTAGTCATGAAATTCTGATCAAACACTTGAAATTATCGAAGAGGTAAAGGTTGGTACCTCATTTTTTGACCAAAGAGCAAAAAACCAAAAGGGTGCAATGTTTCAAAAAATAACTTCTAAAGATCTATAAAAATGAATACGAAGGAGGTTTAATGAACTTCTCACAGGTGGGGTGGGGTGGGGGGGGGGGGGAACATGGGTATATCATTTCGAACCCTTAGGGCGGATAAATACTGTAGCAACATTTTCCGTTGTGGTGGATTTTACGATTTCTATTTCCATAAATCGACTGTAAAAATGTATCACCACGACCAAATGTTTACCTGTCGGAAGTGGTTCTTATAAGTCACATGCTAAATATTCCCATGGTCCACTAGGTAGTGTTGTCGCTTTTAGCGGTTCCGGAGGTGCTGGAGAGCCTTCTGATTGACACCCGTGACACGATTTACAATATTTCTCAATATCTTGATCTATCTGTAGCCGCCATACGCGTGTACGAAGTGACTGTTTCATTGATCGGCGTGAAGTTGTCAGTACAGCAGTAGCAGCAGTTAACTGCCGCTACTGCCAGCTGTACGGGCAGTTATCTGCTGCTACTGCCAGCAGTTACAACAGTTAACTGCTCCTACTGCCAGCAGTTACAACAGTTAAATTGCTTGTACTACCACAAGTGAAGTGCTGCTATTGCCACGAGTTATTTTTCGGTTTTAAAGTTAGCGATGCTTTATACTTTTTTTAAAGGAACGGTCTATAATTTGGATAGTGTTTGCAAATACAATATAGTAGTACAGATTTATTTTGTATAATAATTAATTTTACCAACATAAAGATGAATCACCTAAATAGCTGTGATAGTATGGTAGGTATAAGCAGTGCTTGTATATCCATCAGTATTTTAATCAATATAAATTTTCATCTTTAACACAGTGTTATGTAAAGCCACAACAGATCAAACGAAATTATATGGAAGTCTAATGCGTATTATAATATTTTTTACAAGTAAGTACAAAATATTTTATGTAATGCACAATGGATGTGATGCATGCATGTGCAAATCAAATTATTTATAATTTTATGAATTTCTTGGCTAAAAAACATTGTACTATGGACTCTGACGAATTAGCTGGCGAAACTTACTAATAATGAAAATTATGCATGGTATTTTGCTTTAAGATGAAAAGAAAAATAGAAAACATACACTAGTAAGTGAAAGAATGAATTAATTTTATCGCACATAAAATGTTAATAAAAAAATGAATTGACAGAGACCCAACCGCTTACGTGACAATACTCCACGCAACCACAACACCATTTTATTTAGACAGGAAGTGAATATACATTTGTAATAAAACACGGCTGATTTACAAAATTGAGAGACGAGCCTATAAATTGAACTCTCAAATGTCAAATCAGTTTATAATATAGTGTATTTAAATCTGAGTTTTGGCCTTTACTATGATGTAATTACCTCCCCAGATTGTATCTTAAGAAACTGAAAGTAGAAAATCCCGCGCTTTTCTAAATTGCAAGGGATGGTTTCGAATTTGGCCCGGGCGGGCACGTTTTCTAAATAAAATGAGTACATGTGTTTTATAGGCATTTATATTCAAATAGTTATTTTAATGATAACTGAAGTAAAAATACAAACAATAGTTTGAAGGAAGTTGTTGTGTGCTAAAATCGAATTTCTCAGCTCCCGACTGAAAATTGAATGGCGCGGAAGATCATGCAAAACAGGAAATGACAATTGTAGAAGGTGATGGTGTATGGGGGGGGGGCCAGCGAAACGGCTACCCCGGGAAAACTCTTGTTTACTCGTGAGCGGGTCTCAAACTTGGTCCGAGGCTGTTTTTGGAAATATTCACATTTTTTAGTTTGGGCACCCCCAGCTCCGCCCCAGACCTTGACTTTTGGATCGGACCTGGTGGCCGTTGTAGAGGGGGTCGTCCCCCATCCGGTGCCATTCGGGGAAAACTCTTGTTTGGGAGGAACCCGGGGTGAGGTGGGGCGGTGTTTCCAAGGAGAATTCTTGTTTTAGGAACTCGAGACTGAATGCGGCTTGAGTGGTTGTCTTTCAGGATTAAATACACCAGAAATATATAAGAAACTGGTAACTTGCTCTCGTTAGCTGTAACAGTAGCCTTGTTATTTGCTGTCATAAACATTTTACTGCTAGGAGTAAGAGGAGCCTTGTAAACATTTAATCGCTGGTAGTTACATGTAAAAAAACTGGTATACTGGTCTTATAAACCATTTTACTGCTGCCAGTAACACATATAAAACTGCTTTCATTCGTCACTTTACTCATTTCACTGCTAGAAGTGACATGCTCTCATAGACCACTCTGCTGGCAGAAACATAAATGAGACTTGTAAACCATTTAACTGTATTACATAGTTTACAGGAGAATTTAAGGGTGAATGGGACAATTTTCTATAAGGCAAAAATTTTTCCTACGGGCAGAATTTCTTTGAACTTTGTATAGTGACTGAGAATCAAGTTTAAAACGAAAATATGTATTAAAGATCATAGGTACCCAGGGTTGATTCTGAATTTTCTGCCCTTGAATGTCGGTTTCAAGGGCAGATAATTCATGATAATCATATATTAAGAACGCTTCAATGATCTTTAAACGATACACGAGAATGGTAGGTTTTACGGCCTATTACACATCTGAAGGAATCTTGTAAAACTGATTTTAATATCACAATTTAACTGCTGCCAGTATTATATGTAGGACGCTGACAAAATAAATACCTTATGTCATTCTCATCATCTGGTAATACAGCTTTATTAACTGTTATAATTGCTGGCAGTAGTAGCAGTTTACTGGTGTTAGCAAACACGATCAAGTGCTGTAACTGGTGATAGTTAACTGCTGGCAGTACGAGCAGTTAACTGCTGTAACTGCTGGCAGTAGGAGCAGTTAACTGCTGCTACTGCTGCTACTGCTGTACTGCCAACTTCACGCCGATGTTTCATTGACACAACACCTGGATGACCACTATGTGCCGCTTCAAATATTTTCGTTCTTATTTCTTTTGATACCACTATTCACGTATCCCCGAAGTACTAAGAATCCGGTACCCGACAATTCGTTTTTTAACTACCAAATATTCTTTAAATGAATTATTGTACCATAAACCATACATCACGCACGCGAATGGAAGACATTTCATAGTCGTATCCGCTTTTTCTATTTCTCACCCACACACTTGCATTAACCTCCTCACCACACCCTGCACCTCACCCAAAATAATTATTATAATAATAATAATTTTACTTTTAGTTTCTGGTCCCTTAGTTATCCATCAACACCGCCACACAACCCCCTTCCCAAACCCCAGACTCCACCGTCACATTACACCCCCTCCTATATACTCCGACACACACACCTAAAATGATATTTTTCATGTAAAATGTACTTCCACCTCTGGTCTGGAACTTCGGGCATATATTGCCCCGCTTTGCAGAGCTCTTGTCTTCTGTGTTCTGTCAGATCTGTAACTCCACCATACATAAAGAGATTATTACTTGACAGAAATGCTCTCCATAATAAGACGCCATGTCAAGCCCAATATCCGGATCACAAGCTCAAAGGTCAAGGTCACACTTGGAGCTAATGGTTAACAGTTTTCCTGCACGGCCTGTAACTCGACCATCCATCAAAAGATTAAAAAATAAAACAAGAATTGTAAGCCTCTATGACCGATTAGTTAAGGTTACTGCCTTCGACTCACTTGTTCTCGATGATGTGGGTTCATACGGGCTTCCCATAATTTGGCAAAGTCTATCGTCAATGATATGGTATTAACATGGTCTGGATCCTGTCCACCCCATAACTCAACCATCCATCAAGAAATTTGTATTTTACTTGGCACAAATATTCCCCATAAAAAGATAATATATGTCATTCGCAACTCGACATATCCCAAGCTTAAATGTCAAAGTTGCACCTGTATTACAAGGAATAACGCCACGTGCCAATACCAGGAGGTTTATTTGCGCTGACTTCTTACCAAAACTGACAGAGATTATGGAACTACAGGCACAGCCGTTTAATGACCGTTTTTTGTAGAGAATATCAGGCTATACAGTCTTTTGATGTCAGTGTTATAAGGCGAGGCTGTTCTGGATACTGCTGTTATTGCTGTATTGCTAACTTCACGCTGGTAACTCTTGTAACAGTTTTCAATGGACTAACAGGGGACTAGCAGAAATGCATTACTAATGAGTGAACTTGTACATATTCTCAGAATATACATGCGGACTAGCAAAAATGCATTACTTTTAAGTGAGCTCGCACATATTGTCAGAATATACTTTGCAAAGTTTATTTATCTACCCTTTTGCGCTTATTTTTGAATTGTTCTTTGAACAATTACTATGCACACCTGCAAATAATTCGGTCTGAGATAATTATTGATTGAGCTCCTATCATTTTACCTAATCAAATGACCCAGTCCTTCGCGTACGTGGCTTATTTCTAATTTACCATGGTTCAAAGGTCAGATGCGTAGGAATTGAATGTAAACATCCGAACAACTGAACGATAACCCGATAAATCACAAGAAAGCCTCGTTTATTTTCATTCTAACATGATATTTTAAATATTTTGATAAAATTATATATTGAAATTCATTCATTACAGCAGTACTGAACCGAACGTCATGCGGCAATTTCATAATTGACGTCATAACGTGCTCTCATCGGTCCATACATCGACCGTTGTTTATCACATACGTCCTCCTTTGTTTAACTAACACACATTGTCAAATCAATTTACATACAACTACTGAATAGCATATTATGAAACTGAATTAATTTGATCCAGAGAAAATGCAGTGAACAAAATCATTACACCCGTCTTGAACGGAAAAAAATGGAAACGCATACTTTCAGGGGTTTTATTTTAACTGAGTACATGTATAAATGAAAGACAACACTAATATGTAGAGAGGTTTAAAATATATATATTATGCAAATATCACATGATGAATGAAAACAAATTATGAAATATTTCATTTTGTCGGATATGTTCAGAAGCACCTGAATTGTTTTGATCATATAACTTACTTCGAAAACAGCATATAAAGATATACACATGAATTTTGAACATGACTAAATTAAGTTGTAATTTAAAAAACCTCCATTAAAGATATACATTTATACAAATTGTATTAAGTTTATAAAGATGTGTTAGCATCATGGTTGTATGACATAAGCAAATAAATTATGAATGTGAAAATATATATGTTGCTGAGATTCCAAAGAAACAAAACACAACAGCATTTAATGCTACTAACCTTCTTATTAAGGTAACTCTCGGCAAAATTCACGTTGATAAATTAGGCAGTCTTCGGTCATAAACGTACCTCAACGCGTACATGGTTTTGCGTAAAATCCGCGATGATAATGATCTAAAAGATTTTAGGAATGTAAAACTAAAAAAAAAGGTGCGAAGTAATGATAAAGAGTGTGGAAATCATTAAAAAAGAAGAAAAAAAGTTCAATACACGGCTAGAAGCGGTGGTCACTGGATAGGTTGATAACAACACAAAATGATTGAAATTACATCTTAAGATATTTATCATTTACTATGAATTTTAAAAACATATTCCTAGTGCTCATGTTCAATTACGATGGTGTTAAATAGATCTGTCAGATGGCCACTTCTATCTTTTATTTTTCAAATGCCTAGAACGGTATATTAAAATCCGTTTGAAAATTTTAAAAGATTGTGTCATATAAAGTGTGAACATGTGAACAAGATAAAATAACAATGCATTAAAAACACGTAATGACACGTAATCCTCGGCAATTTCGTGCTTTGCGCTATGTAAAGCGCCTTTGAACGTGTTTATCATGAAAGGGGCGCTATATAAATCTGTAATAAAATAATAATATATACATAAAACTTCCTCTGTCACATATTTCACATATCTTAATCAACAATCAAAAGAATTTCAAGAAGAGGAGAGCGATTGCTAAGAAAACATTAACGTTGTTCACGGCAGCAGACGACGTCCAAGGTGTTGTAGATTTGCCCTTGGTCTCTGATCCGACACAGTGATGGCACGTGAAGAAGTTCTCCGGATCGTACTTACGCTTGATTTTAAGTAACTTCGTGTAATGGTCGCCCCAGAAATCTTCTCGCCAGTGTGGATTATTTTTTGTTGGTTCGTTAACGTACATACCAGTGCCCAATCTACGAAGTCTCTCGCTAAATGCATCGGCTATAGGAATCAAAATATCGTCGTATTTTGACTGCTCGAACCACGGTTGTTTCGCCGCATCAGCGAGTGGCACGCCGCAAGATAAACATGAGACAGCAGTTCTGTAGCCAGGATTGAGTGGTGTTGAATCCACAGGGAACTCTGTAGTTCTGCCTAAAATGTCAACAATACTATTATTACAGTCATTCAATGTTAACCTTGAGTCTGCGGGCTAGCACCAATATTTCAGTCATTTAAATATCAATTGCTTAGCTGTGAACTTAGGGTTTGTTTGGCACTCGTAACATTCTTTAGTGTTTAGATTTTAAACAATGTATTTGCTCAATTTTGATGATAGCATGTTTTCAAACACATTCAGAAAGGTCCGAATCTTTAACCTCAGTTAATTAGGCCTGCTGGCTAGCTGCAATACTGCAGCCATTTAGATGTCAAAGATTACATTAAGTTTTACCTTTACATGGCTAGCAACAAAAATGCAGTTATTTCAGCTTTAAACGTCGGGTTTGCTGGCTAGCAACAAAAATGCAGTTATGTCAGCTTTAAACGTCGGGTTTGCTGGCTAGCAACAAAAATGCAGTTATGTCAGCTTTAAACGTCGGGTTTGCTTGCTAACAATAAAAATGCAGTTATTTCAGCTTTAAACGTCGGGTTTGCTGGCTAGCAACAAAAATGCAGTTATTTCAGCAGTTATTTCAGCTTTAAACGTCGGGTTTGCTGGCTAGCAACAAAAATGCAGTTATTTCAGCTTTAAACGTCGGGTTTGCTGGCTAGCAACAAAAATGCAGTTATTTCAGCAGTTATTTCAGCTTTAAACGTCGGGTTTGCTGGCTAGCAACAAAAATGCAGTTATTTCAGCTTTAAACGTCGGGTTTACTGGCTAGCAACAAAAATGCAGTTATTTCAGCTTTAAACGGCGGGTTTGCTGGCTCAAACTCGGCTTTTAAACGTCAGGACTGTTTGCCAGCAACATTGTTTCATTTATTCGAATGTCAAACACGGCCTACTATGTGTTACCTTCAAACGGGTTTAGATTACCGACAATAATGCAGGGATTAAAATGTGAATTTTACCAATTTATGAGTTATCTGTGACAGTAGGATTTGCACTAGAGTCACAATATTACTTTAGTTTTGTAATTTATACTTGGCATTTGTGTAATTTTAGAAAGCTCCGAGTCTTTAACTTATGAGTTAACCGATTTAGTGACAGGAAATTACTAGGTAAATAGGCTACATGTAGATACTGAAAAAACATGATCTTAAAAGTCCACCTTCACACCATAAAACTCTGTACATGTAACAGAAACGACAATACATTTTTTTTATTTTAGAAAGTTTCGCATTGTGAATTACCAAAGTAAACTTGCATCAAATCGTCAAACTTATAAGCTTCAAAAGTGACTGACAACATTTTTATAACTGTGTTATCGACTTTAGTAAAAACTGTTGAACCTTACCTCCAAGTGATATTCCGGTGCATGCAAGGAGAATGTCTTTAAAGTTCGTGAAAAATTCTTGCTGAATGAATTCCACCATGTCGTTGACTTTTTCCGGCTGAAGCATGGTACCAACCAGATAGACCCTATTTATAGGTGGATCATATGCATCTTTTTCATATTCCCAGAAGCTGCTTACATTAGTGAATGTCACGTTGGTTTGTAGCCGTTTAGCGACGTCAATGAACTTTTTAAAGAGTGTTTCTTCTGTACCATCCCAAGGACCAAACTTGTTCATCGCCAGCTGCAAACTTCCCGTCATTGCTACACCTTCGTAGGTAACTTTGGCGTTATTCATTAAGTAATAACCACCCCATTCTTTAGGCATTGAAGTAATAAGGTCACCCAATGCGGATAAAAGCTCTCTACTCAAGTCTAAACCATATGTATCTACTTTAAGAGGCAGCCATGTGTTCACCTTGACCATTCCTGCGGGCATTGGGTGCAATTTGAAAACAAAATAAACGACAACTCCAAAGGTTCCACCACCACCCCCGCGCATGGCCCAAAATAAACTACTATCGTGTGTAACAGTCTCTCCATTAACTTCTTCAATTTCACATCTCGACTCTGTGCATGTAGCAATTCGACCATCTGCCAGCACAACCTAAATTGTGCAAGAAAATGTACTTTTTAAGTCTTTAACTTAGAATCAAAGAGGATGTACATTGTATGTTTTAGATATGTAAGATATATCTTTCTACATTCAAAAAACAGTTTTCTTTTGTATGTTTTGCTTTCAGCTTGAAATGGTCTTTTGTATTGTGTCTGGATTTGTAGACAAGATAGCACTAAATACTTTTAGATGAATAAACGAAACTTATTGAACACACGTAATATTCTGTTTGCAATCTTTTGTGTCGGCGGGTATGTTGTCGCTTTGTATTTGCCTCGTTTCCCTCCCAAACACTTCAAACGACGTCAAATATGCCGTCATGTCTTCCGGGCAGAGACACAAAGTTACGACAAATCAAGGGCGACATACAGAATATTTTGTGTTTCCTTATAATTTCATCTTAATTAAATGTTTATTGTCGAATCAGGAAAGCACGAAAATTCGGCAATTTTAATCTTTTTATAGGTATTTAAACAAAACAAAAACCGGCATAGATATACCTCCATTCTTTTGTGTGTAGAATAGGTTTTCATCTCTTCATTTGAATATGAAACCTCTAGGATGGGAGCCAGACGATGTGTTTAGCATGATCGACATATATTCCATGTCAATGTTAAATATCACTCACAGCTACAAAGAATGCGAAGGAAATCATTTTCTGAAAACAATATACCTGGATTTCCAGAACATTATCAACCGAGTATCCAAGTGACCTTGAGATAGGACTGTGACCTCCACCAAGAGTATAACCACCAGGTGTCACTGTGTGTGCACTTCCGCCTACAATTGTGCGATTGTAGGTCTTGTCAAGCTGTAAATAATAATCAAACAAATTTGTTTTCTGGCATGGAAGTACCATATGTCTAAGACTATGGTATATAGTCATTTGGTAGTACACGTGACCCTTACTTGCGTAAATATTAAGCGGACTTTTATTTCATTTGTTGAAAAATTGTAAATTACATCAATGAGAGCTATGCAGTACGGCTAAAAGCTCATTCAGACCTTATATTGTATAGTTTCATGTCTGAACGATTTACAGTTAGTCACTCTGTATAGTCTGCGATGTAAAACAGAGAAAAAATAGCCGTTTTGTGTATCAGACTCATAAGATATCAACCTAAATTATACAGTGACTGAATCAAGTTTTTGTTGATATCTGTTAACAATTTTGACACTACGGTATATAAAAACCTAGGTATGTACCTGTAAAAATATTTTTACCTGATATAATAATTTTGTATTCTTTAAACATAGATAAACGTTATTAATTCTTGTATTTAGGATTTTTAATGTCTGAAAACAACTTGCGTAAAAGCACACACACCTCTCCTTACCATTTCATATATTTCTGCCCAAGTCAGTCCGGTCTGCACGTTGATTTCTCCATGTTCATTTCTACTGGAATCGAGTTTTACCTTGTACTCTTTCATTTCGGACAAATTTATGTTAATACTTCCGTCCCACGTTGATCTTCCAACATAGTCATGACCGGAACTTCTAATTGTCACGTGCAAGTTGTACTTCCGGGCAAACAGGATTGTTTCTTTAATGTCTTCTTTTGAATGAACCATAGCAAGTATTCGTGGGTATCTGCGAAAGTGGACATATTTTGAATAACTTTTACAATATCACAATGTTCTTAATAAAAGGCAAAAGCAGCAAAATTTTGGTTTAGTTTTTAATGCAAAAGTTGCCAAAATGCGTCGCGTTTTCAATGGGATATAATATTTGATTGAAACGTTAAGATTGAATTCTGGAAGACCTTTAAAGAGAAACTTCAGCAAGTCGTAGTGAGCAAATAACAATTGTATGTATTTGTTAGGTTGGCGTGGCCCTTATAGACAGCGACCCTCACCCTGTATTCATGAATCTTGTAACATCAAGCCGTAATAATGAAATGAATGAACTGGCACGCAGAAAAGTGCCATTCAAATATTCCAAATTTAAATGTAAACACAAAGTCACCGCATCCGAGTGTTCAAATGAAGTAAGTATAATAGTTTAGCACTATCACTCTAAAGCATCAAGTACCACTACAATCCGATAATGTTATAATACAAAATTAATTCAGAATTAACAGTTCTATCAATTCAGTATTCACTATAATATTCAAGAATTTTAAAGGTGGCAGTTTACAGACAGCGATCTGCATACATTTTAAGGTATTGAAATTAATATTTAAAGTAGCAGTCCTAAGGTAGTGAGTTTTATATATTTTTAAGGTATTAAATTAATAGGAAACGAAACTAAAGTAAAATAAGGTGTCATGCATCCTTAGCCAGCACTACAGACACTATCTTTCGGTTCAGCCTGTGCTGGAAAAAAACAAGAATATATGACATTATACATTCCTTGTGAAAATGTAGTGGCGCCTTCTACGAGCATTTTAAACCGCGACCAACCTGAAACAAATGCTGAGTGTGATGACTTTGTTAAAGCTTTTTTAGCAACGCAGCATTTGAAGAACTTGATAGACCTATATCTGTTGAAGAGATTTCACTGGCATCTAAATGCCTGAGTAGTAATAAAGCTTGTTCGGTTGATAATATTTTATATGAATATTTTAAAGAAAATGTACATGATATTGTAAATCCTTTACAGTTGCTATTTAACTACATTCTTGGTAGTAGAACTTTTCCGAGATGCTGGTCGTCGGGGTTCATTATTCCTTTATATAAAAAGAGTGATTCCTCAGATCCAAATAGCTATAGGGGCATTACAATAACAAGTTGTTTTTCTCTGTGATTATAAATGAAAGACTGAATAAATGGTTTATGGATAATGACAAGATTACGGATCAAAATATATTACAGTACAGTAACTGTAGATGCTATTTTTATTTTAAATTCTTTGACTGAAAACTTTATAAACGATAAGAAGAAACTACTTTGCTTCTTTATCGACTTTAAAAAGGGAATACAAAAACTGTCTGTGGCCAGTATAAACTAATAAATTGTGGAATTGATGGTGGTGAATCATTCATGCCTGCGACAAACACATTGAAAGGTATAGCACTACGGACAATGAGCTCATTGTTAAATGTACCAAAAGGGAAGCAAATCCCAACTGACATCATGTTCAATTTATTTGATGCATATGTTCTACCAATTCTAAATTATGGTTGTGAGATATGGGGTAGTATGCAGGCGGACAATTTAGAACTCAAAGTAACACCAAAATAAAAGCAGTAATTGTATACTATATAACATTGTTAAAAGCCAGAGATTGGAGATAGAGTATAAACCTAATGCTGTAAATTGGCTGTTCAAAGTAAAAGCTCTTTTGCAAAGTGCGGGATTTAGCGAGGTATTGATGTATCCAGAATCTACAAACTGAAATGTATTTATACCAGTACTACAACATCGTTTAAGAGAGAGAGAGAGAGAGAGAGAGAGAGAGAGATATCACATATTGGCACTCTAGAGTAAGTCTATGTTCTTCGTTATACATGTATTTGTATAAACATACTTAGACAGAATTTAGCAGATCTGGATACCTTAACATTGTAGACAGTATGAAATTAAAAAACACATTGACTAAACTCAGATTATCGTCAAATAATTTATCTATAGAAACAGGAAGACACAATAATATCGATAGAAATGAACGAAAATGTTGCATCGGTAAAAAAAATGACCTCGAAGATGAATACCACTTAATATTGATTTGCTCTTTGTATGATACTATAAGAAAACAGTATATATCCAATTATTTTGTAAGAAACCCCAGCATGTATCAATTGATAGAATTGCTTAATTTAGAAAGGAAGTCAGTGTTAATCAAATTAGCTGTATATTGTAATAAAGCCTTCAAAATGAGATCAAATGCATTACATGTCGGGTTGTATATCTTACCATCATTTACCTTATCAAGATACGAATGTCATAGGAAACATATATGAGTACTTCTTTTTTATTTTCATTTTATGAACGGTTGTTGTATAAATTCTAATTGTTGTACAAATTGTGGTATTTCTCACTGTAGACACACAATATTAATATATACACTTAATATCATTCATCATCACACAGAATGCATTACAATAATGGAACAACTTGCTCAAGGATGAATAGTTTTTAAACTGATATACTATGGTAAGAAAGTGTATATCTTTTATGAATCGAACAATAGACCCAGATACATATATGACCACTCGATGCTAATTATAATAAATGAAATACTACACACTTACTGACTCGCTTAATTAAAGGTCAATAGTCTTAACTATTGCCCGACGACTGAATGGCAAATAAGTTTTGATTTTTAAGCAAGCCAGTCAAGTGTATCGAATGACATCAGAAATATTTTGTTTCCTTTTTTTTCTTTGTCTTTCAGTTTAGCAAACTGAGTGTTGAAATGTAAACCGCTAAATATCACAACTATGGACCAGCAATTTATATATGGAGTCGCATGATCATATATTTCTGGGAATTCTGGAACAGTTTGCATAGAGCTATTTACTGAATGGTAGGCCCTGTACTATGCCAAGCATACATAACAGCTTAAAAGATTAGTCGACTTTGCATAAAGACGTTAAATTATTTGCTAAGAGTAATGAACATTAATTTTATCCAACTGGATCCTGTATACATGTTTCGTTGGACCTACAGATTTAATGTTATCTCTATACAGACCATAAAAGATGTATATGATTTGTCAATCATCAGTTTCCATTACATCTTGACAAGCATGTATCACATACCTCTGCTCAATGGTGTTGTACATATGTGACTGGTTGATGTATTCATACATATGTGGGAGAATTAATCTGCCTTTCAATTTATTGTTAAGAGATGCAACTGCTGGCTGCGAAGGATAGCACTCGTCTGCTGGACAACATCTGATGGCTATGACATCATTCACGTCATATATTGTCATGTTGCCTTCCAGCGTCTCAACGGCAGCTACTGATTGGCCAACGTAACAACACAGTAACAAGACCACGGTATATCGCAGCATGCTGAAAGGTTTATATTATTTTTCAATATAGTATTTTACTGCCACTTCACAAAGAAAATACATCGATACACATGCATGTATAAGATAAACAAGATATCGCTTAGTAGGCCTGCCTAGCAACAAATTACTGCACTGTGCCATCTTGAAAACAAAATATATATAATTTCAGTTTTAACACAAAAATGTAATAGTTCAGCATTATACTCAAGTAAGCAGACATATTCTATCACTAGTCTGCCTTGCAAAACTGTTTAAGGCTCTATGGAATATTTTCATATAAAGTTCCGTATCAACATGTTCCTCAAAGACAAACGTGAATTTCTATGACGCGCATCGAACAGACTTACCCTGAACCTTATAAATACAATAAACAAGGTTAATTATAGATTTCATTTTTGTTCACTAGGCCGATTTGCAACTTTCTATTTGTTTGTGTGTGGCGGGGGTGGGGGCTGCAGAGAGGGGGTTTGAAAGATAAAGTCTATAACTGTTTGTTGGCAACCAAACATGGGATTTAGGTTGTCTTATTCGAATCAGACTCGGCCTTTTACTTGGTTCACTTGACAGCGTATATCCCATACAAAGCCAACAAAGAACTATGTAGCCCCAACTGATGGATTCTTGGCTGATTTTTGGAGTGAAACAGACATGCATGGTCGAGAAATAATATGCACACTACGTCGAAAATTTTGCACCAGTTTTTGGCATGTTATCCGATGTTTTTCATTTCGAAATGATTATAAAATGGTGTACCTTTTCGTTACAACGAATTTACGAAATGTCAAGCGTTTAAGTATGAAAAGACAGGATTATAAATTTTAAATATCTGTTATATGAGAAGGTTTATCCGTGTATGGGCTCTTTTTCTTGTGATGAATCAATCGTGGCAATTCGTAACTAATACACTAGTGATATTTGAGCTAAAAGAAATTCAATAAAAGTGACGTGTGAAAAGACTGCAAGGTAAAAGGCACTCGATAACATACATATTCCATATCCCAGCAAATTATGTTTGTCTGTTTTGTTACCTTTAAAGCTATTTTTCAAAATTATTCATTCATGTACGTCGACCTTGATTCCCTGCCAGTTTAACTTGCACGAATCAATGTTGGACAACCGACAAATTCAGAGTTCATTCAATCAATTAATTAAAGTAAGATAAACGGATGTGTTTGGAAGAGGACGCTCTTCGCTTGATCAATATGGTACATTAATACAGAATACATTGAGCTCCTACAATAGATCGTAGGTTCGATTCCCGGCGTTGTAACTCTGGAAGAGTTTTGTTTCCACAGAATTTATCTAATCAAACTAAGGCATTCATTCTAATGCTTAGAAGGTAAAGTATCTCTCTTTCAGAATTTGAAAATAGTGTGTCAATAATCATATCTTTTCTCTAGCGTGAAAGAATGATGTTACATATTTGGATTAAACTTTATTCGTTGAATCATATAACGAATGGAATCGTTGTAACAGTTTGCCAAATAGCTGCGTAATAAACTATACGAAAATTTTTGGTACCTAGCTGTACAATATATGCACATGTTTTGTGCGTAAAGGAATACTAATGAAAAATACAGTGTCAAAATCTATGACATTATGTACTATTTATGGGCTTACCTTTATACTACGTTTTGACTCAAGATAAGCAACTATATCTTAGTTCTGTCATTACGTGTTTTAAATAAGATACTGTAACATATATTGATGTTTTAGCTATAAATCTCTTATAAGTAATAATATAAAGAGGTAGTTTATTTTATGTCAATATTATGTTATAAAAGCTGTACACTGACCAGGCAGTAATAAAGAATAAATATACGAACATATGACCGCTTCTTTTTAAGAAAATTAAGCGTTCTGTGTTCTAGATAAGCTACGTACCATACTATTTTTTCTATCATAGTGGATAGATTGTACTTTACATTTGAAGTACATGTACTGACATTACAACTTAATTAAAGCAAAGCACTCTGTTGAAAAACATTTTTTTTGTTACAAATGTGGCGTATAATTGTTGACATGCTCAATAAAAAAACGCAACAACCGATATTTTGCTGCAGGTTGATGGTTTTCATAAAAAAAAAACTCACCTGTAAATTTGTTATAATCCGAACTCTTCCGATATGTATTTGTTTTTTTCTACCATGAGTTTAAGTATACAGCTAACTAGTCATGCACTATATATTTTCTTTTTAAATACGTTACGCCTGATGTCAAATGTATTACAAAATTGTATGAGGATAAGATATAAACTTAGGATGTAAAGAAAACATTATATTGATAAAATCAATAGGACTTCAGTACTACAACTGCGGTTCAAAATATATGACATGTAAATTGTTTTTGTAAAGCAGGATTGTTTTTAAGAACATCGTGGTATTTTGCAACTAAGCAGTACTAACAGAATACCTGACCTAAACAATCCTTATTTTTAACATTCTCAGTTCTATACTGCAGTCACTAAATACTTACAGCACTGACAATATTCTTCAAGAAAATGCAAGTTACAGATATTTGAAATGGGTCCTGATGGGTGCTGCCACCATTGGAAGTTTCTCAATTTTATAGAATACAAAAGACCAGTATATATAGTTAACTAGTGTGTCAATGCCTCTAGTAATTTATTGCCACTGTATGAAACACGTGTACATGATAAATGATACTTAGCTTAGTATATCTCAAAAAACGTGTATATGGAAACTAAACCGAATGTAATTTCAATGTTCAAATAGTCAAACATCTTAAGTGTAAGCATTACTCCTCAAGTAAATAGACATAAATCAAACAATCTGTGCAACGTTTCAGATTATTACTTGATCCACCTTTTCAGTAATAAAGTTTTTACCTTATTTCCCTTTAAATATAGGACAATATCATCGATCTAAAAACTCCAACGATGGCAATATTTCAAATTATGAATTTATCTCCAAAAAAAATGTTTTTGACTTTACTAATTTTGTAAATGGATATTGTTAAAAAACTTTCAGTTTATCTTGCCTTTTTTTTTTTATTGACAGATACATGCATGATCAAGATATAGGGTAAATACACAGTCCAAACTTCGTGAACACGTTTTCTACTAGTTTTCGGACTGTAATTCAATACTTCTGATTTCGAAACAACTAAAATGTAGAGTATCCATGCATTATAACGAAACCGTTGAACTACAAAAAGGACAGGATTATGAACTTTAAATATGTATCATGTGAGAAAGTTTATCCGTATTTTTTGTGATTAATCCTTTTTGTTTTTCTTTTTGTTTGGTTTAACATCACACCGACATCCTCTGGTGACTTTAATTTTCCAGCTTTCAATGATGTAGAAAGATCCCAAATGCCACTCTGAGCATTGATTCAGGCGCAAGCGGGCACCTTGGTAGAGCCACCGACCTCCGAAAGTCAGCTAAATGGTTTCCTCTGATGAAAGAATTCTAACAGTGGTGAAGGGTAAGTGATTTCTAAGTCAGTGGCATTAACCATTCCGTCCCTTTTGTGACGAATCAATTAAAATTTACGGTTTGTATAAAGTACACGCGGAAGAAATTGATATTTGAATGACGAGAAATTCAGTAAACAGCTTCCCCCCCCCCCCCCCCCCCCCCCCCCCCCCCACACACACACACATCCCCCTGAAAAGAAGAGAAAAAAAAATGAAAAGAACTGTCGTTAACATTCATGAACAAGCAAATATATTATGTTTGTCTTTTTTGCTACCCTTGACGCTAATTTTCAAAATTATTCGTTTATGAAAGGCGACCTTGATTTCTTACCAGTTTTAAACAACATGAATCAATGTTGGAGGACAATTTGAATCTAAGCTCGCTTACATATGTTTCATTCAGCATTTGAACCTACCTCCTAATAAAGACATGTTTTCTGTTATATTGAGATAACCAGGGGGTGGGGGTTATACAGGATACATTGCACTCCTACTACGGATAGTAGGCTTGATTTCCGGCGTTTTAACTCTGGAAGAGTCATATTTTCTAATGGACTTATCTTTAAATTTACCTAAAACAATCTGAATAAAACGAAACTAGAAAACTGATTGTAAAGCCCAGCAGGTAAAGTGTCCCTGTTTCAGATTTTGAAAACAAAGATTTTCCAATTTGTAACTAAAATACAATATAATATATATTCTCCATCTTACAAAATTGGTCTAAAAATGTAGACATTATATATTACATAAGTACAATCGATGTTGTATTTACCATATGGCCGCAAAATAAACTATCAAAGAAACTTTGCCATTCCTTCGTAAATGTGTTATATGCCTTCGGAAAACGGGCAAATAATGAAAATTACGGATGGTGTCATAATCTATGACGCTAATCCATGACGCATTGATTATTTTAGTGCGAACATAAGAACATAAGCCTATGACCGCTTCTCAAATTAGACGTATTTCCAAGAAAAATACGCGTTCTAGATGAGCTACAATACCATTCTACTATACCAACAGTTGAAATAATAACCTGAAGTCGTACTTACAGTTAAAAATTTACTGAAAAAAAAAGACTTTTGTTACAGCTGTTGCCTATTATTCTGTACATGCTTAATCAAAAACGCAAAAGTTGAATCAAAAATTGTGCTTAAGCTGTTATGTAACAATTTCATCAAAAACTCACGAGTATATTTGTATGATCCGAACTCTTCCTATAATGCGCGTTTTTCTACGATGAGTATAAATATATAGCTAACTAGTCATGCTCTATATAGCATATATTTTGTTTGTATTTTGCAATTGCAAAATATAATACTCCATTCGTGTCATGTGTTCTATATTTGGGACACCAGCTGATGTATTGTAGTGTATTATTCACATTAATAGTGTATTATTACATGACGCCTCCTATAATTACCCGTCCATAGTTTGTGCTAACTTACGGTATATGACCGACACCTAGCTCAATACCATATTTTGTTGGGCTAAGGTCTAAAACTTAAAACAATATCAACTGGAATCTATTTCTGATGTCTTGTAATAAAACTTTTTTTATAGTCGCCACCTGTAACCAATATGGGCGACTCCTCTAGAAGACTGTTAGTAAAATTAATTGCATATGAGTGCGAGCTCTTATTCTTGAATCTTCCCTGGTTCTCTAGTGGTAAAACAAACCTACTCGGTACCGTTATCTCAACTGAATTTTAAATGTTTTAGCGTTATGAGAGGGGACTCCAACTCACCACCTCTGGTGTCGTACTTCGACAGCGTTTCCACAGCAACAGGGACGCTATACATATATTTGTGGTTTGGTTAGGTCTTGGTCATCTTCGTTTCACTACATCCGTCAATTGTGGATTAATTAACTTTGTTATAAGCAGAACATTTAGGTCTGAGGGATCAAATATCAATTAGTTGATAATAAAGAGCGGGGGGGGTCATTTTGGCTAATTGGCCAAAAAATAGTTTTATTTAACAAAAAATGTTAACGTGAAAATAGCAGGAGCAACGTGTATGTAAAAAAGTAATGCCATGAGGGCTATTAAGCATGAGTTTGTGTCCCAAATCCGACAATTATTGTGGAACATTTTACATTAAAAATGCATCCTTTAAATGTCATTGGCCTCTGTTACATAACATGATTTTAAAAAAAAAAAAAACTGGTTCTAATCATTTTAAGAAGCTTCCAGTATTCTTATTTTCGGTAGAACATGTTATTGTTTCAAGTCAGACTAGTAGAAAACTATATGTCTTCAAATAATGAAAGGTTACGATCACAAGTTCAAGTATGGAAGGCAGGTGCGCCATGCTAATTGCCAAATGCCAAACAAATTTGTGTTAGGTGTCTATAATTCACATATACATAATGATAAAATTAATTTTATAAACAACATGTTATAAATGCTAATACGTTACCATCACATATAGAAAACGATATTTTTGAGAACTTAAAAAAAGAAATTTGTTATTATTCTTCTGTAGTATTTAGATAGATATGTATTAATATGTATCATGTGATGATTATATTAAAAATAAATTATAAAAAAAAATACGTTACCATACATCTTTATTAACTACAAGTTTTTCGTATGTATTTGAGAGAGAGAAAAATCTCACGACAACTTTCTATAATAATTACCATATATTTCTTGCTACTTGATATTCCATATCTCATTATACGGGTCAGAAAAAATAATTGTCTGTGTTATTCAATTAATTCAATTACAAAGTGAAGACATAAAAGAGATTGCGATTTTATTCTTGAACGGACACGTGTACCTGTAGAATTCCTACTTTATTTTAAATAACGTCTTAGGTGTCGAAGTCAGAAGTATTAAATACAAGGCACGGTTTATACTTGACAGCAAACAAAGTGGAACAAAATACAACGAGGACGAAACGATCAAATAAAGGAACACATTGGGGCACCGCCTTTGAACGGTCAGTGGCAAAACACAACTGGAGAGTTTAAACTGTTGAAAGAGCCATCATAGAATAATTATTCTTTTGTATTAGTTATAAATGATTTGCCTAGAAAAATAGACAAATTCAAGTATCTATCTAGTTTTTTATATTTACAAATTGGCAGTGGCATAGGAGACCAAGGCAATGTGTTATAATGTCTAAAAGTTTAACAGTTTGCGCAATACTTGATGCAATTAGTTAAGTTTAGACCACACTTCATTTCTACATTGAACGATAATTTCTGTATTTAGCTGTGGTTTTAAAACTTTAAGATACTGAAAAGAGATTACTGAATGAAAAAGTTAAAACTAAATGTGTGTCCTTGGGACACTGATGTATCATTCCTACTTCCTGTCGCTGTACATGGTTTCATGACTCGAGGTGAAATACTGTTTTAGATAACTGCAACATAAGCACTCCATGTGTATTTTAACTACGTCATTGACCATAACTCTTGCCTGGCTGAGTGAAATCTTAAACAGAAAACTAGATGGATGCATAACATATGCTACATAACAATCCTCTCTGGGTCAAATACTTCTTGAGATACATATGACACAAATGTTTATGTCCTTAATGCATAGTTTTGACCAAGTCAAGGCCATAACTCCGAGTGAAATCCAAAGAAACTCGGGTGCACAAATTCACACGCTGAGTAATATTCCTACATGGTTTCGTGACTCTTGGTCAAATATTTGCAAGATATATGCAACACAAACCTTTTTAGCACTTAATGTATGTTTTGCTCTAGGTCAAGGACCATACCTGTTGTCTGGCTGAGTTAAATCCAAAACAGAGCATCAGGTCAAGGACGGTTCAGCGTAATTAATGATTAATTACTGGATGTCTGAAGATAATAGCAAGCAGGCAAAAACAATGAAAGATAACAGATTGTTTTGGAAGGATAACAAAAACCAACCTATACGACTGTTTAATGATTTTTAACAGATTCTAGCCAAAAGAAGGACTTAAAGCAATTTGTTTTCAAGACGACTCCCATATTTCTCTTCATCTTGACACTGCTAGTTTGGGAAATAGTTGGACTCGTGAAAAGAAAGCGGGGAATTAACATTTTTAACCAATAAAAACATACGATTAATACAACACAGTGTATAAAAACGCAATCGACTATCGGCTAAACTAGGCCTAACCTGTTTGAAATTTTCCAAAGGTAAGCATTTTTCCTAGCTTAAATATACGTAATTAAAGTATACCATTCATTAATATCTAAAGTATTGCCCGTACCTCAGCAGGAATTAACAGTACAACAGTAAGATTGCGCTATCAGAACACTGTAACATTCATAGTCTTTAAAAACAGTGGAAATAAGTGATTAATTTTACTTTGATGGGTCATCCCAGGTATTAAGATCATATCTTTATTCTATTTAATAAATCATAAAGTATACTTGACGTAATCTTTCATGTATTACTTAACATATCTATTTTAAGATGTTTATAACATTATAATCAATTCATGTTAATCTATATTAGCTATTGTATACATGCTTTTTTTATTGCATTAGTTTTATATAATATTTTATGATCTTACGCATGAATAAATTTGAATTGAATTGAATTGAAACAGTTCATAGCGTATGCGGTTTTCTTTTTTTAAATTGTGACAATAAATTTGTTTGTCATATGAAAATATATATTTTAAAAAGCCCTTTATTTTATGTGTTCGGTGTTGTTATATTTTCTGGTCCTTTTGGATCATGGAGTCCATTCAACATATGTGTAACAGAGTTCCGCTTAAGGCGGTGCTAGGGGACGTGATAGGTGTTGTTTCATAACCTCAATCAAACAGAGTCTGTTATTATTCTTCTTGGTTGCACTCTGCTTCCAAATGATCTTTTTACAGATTCTATAAGCTATCACAACAGCAATTTTTAAGTGTCGTGTCGCTTAAGCCGGTGCTAGGGAGCGTGAGAGCTGTTTTGCACATTTCGTTACTTCTCATGAACAGACTCAATCAAACCGAGTCTGCTATTATGCTTCTTGGTTTCACTTCTTTGTTTCCAAGGGATCTTTTTACAGATTTTATTAAATATCACAACAGCAATCTTTAAGTGCCGTGTGGCGGCTGTAAAAAAGTCTCCTCGTACTTGGATTCAGTTTTGTTATATTTTCTGGTCCTTTGGGATCATGGAGTCCATTCAACATATGTGTAATAGAGTTCCGCTTAATTTGGTGCTAGGGTGCACATTTTATTACCTCTCATAAACAGACTCAATCAAACCGAGTCTGCTATTATTCTTCTTGGTTGCATTCTTTGCTTCCAAAGGATCTTTTTGCAGATTTTATTAATTATGTTAGAAGTCATAACCTACATGTATTAAGACATCATATTGTTTATTGGCAGATGAAAATGTTAAGACATAACGGACTGCAAATCATTTTGTATTAAATTCTATACTTTCTGAAAGCTAAGCATTGGAGAAAAATTAAATCTTGTATTTCAATTTCGCTTTAACAATCAATCATTCAGTAATTGCTAAAAGCCATCCAGAAAATGTAGAGAATTCATTGCCATGTAGATTTCCACTTCCGTGCGTTGCACTCTTGGTAGTTCGAATCCAAACCTGGTTCCCGTTTTCGAGTTCCATTACGACAGTTCTGCTACTTGATACGTCATCAAGGCCACCGCTTGCGTGGATATAATTATACATCACATGGGCACCATCCTTTACAAACTGAAGGTACTCGTTTTCGCCAGGCTCCACCATAATGCCCATGTTAAAAATGTAGACGCCGCGGATTGGAGCGGTAAAAATACCACTGCTTGTGTCGTAAGCGTTCGCCATATTGGTGATGGTCCTGTCGAAGATAATCGGTTGTCCGGCATTGAGATTTGTCAGGTCGGAAGGTGAGATCACAGCAGTGAATGCTACTGTAGGATCATTCAGTTGTCCTAAAATATAAAACACACATCTTTGTACAGAAAAGTCTTATTTTGATGCGATTACTTTTTTCTGACATTCTGCGGAACTACGGTACGCGCGGCGGAAAACAATCCCAGTCCCATACAGAGTTGTCGTTCTTTCACTTCTGCTTCAGAACCAACTCTCACCTGTGAAAGTTAGGCCAGGAACGATAACTCTGTCAAAGAGATTGTGTAGAATAAGTTGGAATTAGAATATAGACGTACCGGAAAGAAACACCAAATCTAGCCTCGATAACGCGTCTTATAGAACACGTACCTAGCTCTCTAATACATTAAAAGACACTTAAGGAAAATCATCATTACCCATATTATGAGGATAACTTACGTGTTGTTTGTTTTCTTCCGCTAAGTCTAAGCTTCGCGTCAAGAAGATCAACTTTCTCTCTAAGCTGATTGTTTCTTGCTTTCTCTTCGCGCAGTTCAGAGTCAACCTTGTCAATCTTCGCCATGAGTTTTTCATTTTGTGCGGTAAGTTTTTGTACCACGGTTTCTATATTCTCTGAGTATGCACCGTTAATTGATGAGAAAGGTACAGAAAGTAAAATAAATACCCCAAAACACACATTCATTTTGGTAGAAATTAAACTAATTTTACTTTCGTCGACTTAAATATTGTTTGACAATATCTTATCTGTACATAATCAGGTCTTAACTTCACTATATATGTCGAGCAATTATATGTTAGATAAGGGAAAAGTTCTTCATCAGATCTGTACTAGATTTCTATATCTCATAATATAAGGCAACATTGGTAAAAATTGAAATCTGGCAAGATGAGGGTGGAAATGGGCTACTTCGATTAGAAAATAAGAAATATATTGCAAGTTTGCTGTAAATATGGATAATACACAAAAATATCATATTTTCACTGTTTTGGGTGTATTATTTTTTTTTCAAAAACTGCATATTTGAAGCATAAAGAATGCTAATTTCTAGCAGTCAGAGGTAAAAAGTAACATATTTAACAGTTTAAATGTAGTATTTTCATAATGAAATGATTACATGACAGAATTTAGCAACAAAATATAAGTTACAGACATTCAAAATGGGTCCTGATGTGTGCTGCAGCCATTGGAAATATGTCGATTTTATATAGAATAAAGAAGAACAGCTATTTAATTAGTGTGATGTAACCTCATATATTTTCTTTAAGAATATTGTCAGTGCTGAATAAAAATCAAAAGAAAAGTGGGGTCATGTTTAATGTAAGAAAAATATTTCAGTCAAACACACAAACTGCAAAATCAGCTAAAAATGAGACCCCCGAATTGTGGTGGTGGTGTATGATCTAAGTATCCATGACAAATTCTGTCATGTTATCATTTCATTATGAAAATGCTACCTAAATGCATGTCAAGCATAGATCTGTCATGTTATTTCAGCAAAACAAATGCAAGAAAATAAGTAAAATGCTCTATAGTGAAAAAACTGAGAGTTATTTGAATCCGCCATTATGCGTGTACTATTTCTTTTCCTGCCATTTTCATATTTAGTGTCTGTATACCTCATATTGACAAAATTGTCTCAATATGTATTGAGAACTTATATTCTATCGTAGAATTTTATTAAGTTATATGTAAACAGTCATGAAATTAATGTAGGTTGTAAACTGCCATGGATTTCTAAAGTTTCTCGCGTACTGAACGGGATATTACAATTTGTTTATCCTAATAAAATCACATTTGATGACAGTAGTCCTTTGTGTTACATTGTTTGTAGCGGAAAAGTAAAAAAAATCCTTAAAAATGACTTTAACATCTGAAACACTTTTAAAACAATGACTTAAATATTTTCAGGAACGATCATTTTAAGTTGGAAACTTTCTTGAATGCAACTGATGTATTTATAATCTTTATGCACATAAACTTTCTGACAGATCACTGGGACGACTTAAAAAATGAATTGTTAAGTGTAGGCCATGGGAAATGAGTGCATTTTCTATTTCGATGACAAAGTGTTTTAACAAATATAGTTAATATTTTGTCCGTCTGATTAATTGTTGGGAAAAGGGCCTATTTAGAATTTTTCTTTCACTTTTGATCACTGTTTTATGTTAGCTTCAGTTTATCATAAAGTATACAGACAAAGTAAAACAGATGGAACAAAGAGGATGAAACGAATAAATGAACACAGTTTACTGGCACCGCATTGGACATTGGTAAAACACCATCAACCGCGGAATTTTTACCGGTATGTGGTGCGAACCTAAACTCACCGTGTTCAAAAGTCACATGACTGTTGCCTCAAACAGTCGGGTTATAAAGTCTTTAAATAAAGTTTTAATAACTTAAACAAACACAACTGAAACAGTGCCACGATCCAAAACTTTGCGAAGTAAACAACATCCCCATAGAATCATCAGGTTTTGATTTACCTTCTCGGAGAAGTGTCTTTTAATTACTATTAAATCTTAAGACAAATTATTACGGAAGGTCGGTGATTCTACCCCGGTGCCCATACGTGATGATGAAATAATGCACGGAGGGGCACCTGAGTTCTTCCTTCACCATCCAAGCTGAAAAGTCGCCATATGACCTATTACAAATTGTGTCGGTGCGACGTTAAACCTAAGTATTCAAAAACAAATGACAAAATCTGAATAACGATAGTGCAATTTCGCAAAATATTTACGCAGTTTATAATGTAGGGATAACGCATGTTTGTTCGTGTTATATAACATCTGCAGACTCCCGATGGATTGGTTGGTGTCAGTCAGCACATGTCATTAGTGTAGCTTTTATAAGGTCAGTTTCGTAATGAAATTCGTTATTTACTATTAGTTCCGTTTAGGATTCGCTGTTTCGACAAGAACACCACAAATTCGCCAAAAGGGAATTTGTAAAACTATGAAACACATGCGATTCAAAAAGTTTTGAAAGCATTTTATTTGTTTAAATTCTTTAAAATCAACAGTAAGAACTTTATTCTATGTCATAGATTGAATATAAGCTTAGATCTAGAATAACGCACTTTTCGACTGTTTATCTCAAGGGACTTGTTGGCGCCCTATGCAGGTCTGCTTTAATCGAACAAAGATACACAAATGTTTTGTAAACAAATTATCCTCACAAAAACTTATGAGAGCTAAGTTTTCAAGTGAAATGCTGTTATTCAGTGGGTATGGTGGCATATTTCTGCCACGAGATAGCTAGGTAGCTATCACAACTCTCATTTGTTAGCTAGATAAGCTTTCTCGATACTTTCAGTATTTATCTTGATATTTCGAACTTTTCTGAAAAGTTTATTTCAATAGCTTAAAGTTTCCTGAAAATAAAAAGCATGTCGAGAAAAAATAATTTATTGCGATAATGTTTTCTGAAAAACGCACAACTTTGCTGAAAAGTTTAAAATATTATCGTGATAAACGGGAAGATATTTACGTAACAATATTCCACGAAATGAACGTTATTGTTTGTGTTGTAATAAATGAGACTTTAGAGGATGAATTTCATTTTATTTGTATTTGTCCATATTATCAACAAATACGGAAAAAATATATTAAGCGATAGTATTTTGTAAATCCATCAGTTTTTAGTTCCTTTTATTACTAAATTCGACCAACAAAGATGAGCTTATTAATGTGTGTAAATATATCAAAGAGGCAATCAAAAAAAGGAATTTGGTTATCAATAATTAATACATTATAAAGTATACATGTCATTGTATTCTCACTTCCTTTGTTAATTACATTATATTTGATTATATATTATATGTCTAGGTAATGTTTTCTCTTTTCTAGTTGTTAATAACATGTTTGTTACTTTCTTTAAAATTGTATGAACGTGACTATGTATATTGTAATATTGGTGTTTAGACGATGTACGATGTACAAGTCTCAACATTGTGTACACTACGTAGCGCTTTCTTACTGTCGCACTGACGGAATGAGTGACGTCACGCTCTATGTATAGAATGCAAGTTAGACTCTTCCACGGGTTAAATACTATATATTAACTGTATTCGATAAGACAGATCAGTGTAACAGGCTAGAATGCAAGTCTCAATAAAATTCTGTTCTGTAGTCGAACTAATCTGACGCATACAGTTTGTTTTATATTGTGACGGTCAAACTGTAACGTCGCGGTGGCTGCAAATGTCAGAAATTAAAAAACAGCCACTCAGCGACAGTAAGCTTGTCTAGTTACCGAGAATGTCGTGGCAGTTCCAAGCACTAACGCGAAATTTTGCGCTAAAACATTTTCAGGAAATAAATAAAATGTCTAGAAAATATTATTCATTGCTGATATGTTTTCAGAAAAAAATGCACACATTTCCTAGAAAGTTTACAAATTAATTATCGTGATAGCTACCTAGCTATCTCGTGGCAGAAATATGCCACCATGAGTGGGTGTATATATAATTTTTCTGTTGGTGATGAGCGTAACATATATCTGCAGTAGGAAGACTAAACATTAACTAAATGATTAAATTTGCCAATATATCCAGTCTTCAATAAAGCCATTTCCAAACAATTAATGAACTTTACATGAATGAAAAGCGGACGATTTGCTGAACCAACAAACTATTTAACCGAACTGCCTACGATAGTATTTTTACGGAAGAACATATTCTTAACCCCATTTCGCCCAAAATTTAAATCAAGTCGATCCAAACAAAATGGAGTCCAGTTTCAGTTTCGACATGATATGAAATGTTGCATTTAACATAAATTGCTCTTTTTATGGTTTATCCCGATTCTTGCCCGTAACAGTTTAAAAGTCTTCTATCTGTAGAATATGGCCGGCTTGCTTGGAAATCTCTTTGAAGAAGAAGGGTCTGCCAGTGGAGAAATTACCACTCGCAGTCACAAGTCAGGAATTCCAGCGCCACCCAGACCAAGGGGACAATGCCAGCTCAGCGGACTTGACAACCAAGGAGCAACTTGTTACTTGAATTCACTGTTACAAACTTTGTTGTTAACACCTGAATTCAGAGGTATGGTATTATATTTGCCATGCACAATTTTTTTTTTTGAAAGTGTCTGTTGATCAGGTCAGATATCCGGGCACTTCAGTGCATCGCGTTGCGTAGCAACAAGCGGAGGTGAAAGTTAACGCTAATTTGTAATTGGAAAGCGTTGCATATTTCACTAGAGTTTTTCGTTTTTCTTTGTTTAATATGTGGCAATATTAATATGTCAATTATTTGTAATGTTGCTGGATGTTCCCGTTACAATCACTTCCGAAAAAGAAACCTTTCGTTCTTTGGATTCCAGACGTGATATTCCACAATGACTGTCGGTATAAATAGATCAGTGTATGCGGCATGGGCACTGCAAGGAAGCCTATATTCACATTATGGTGGACTCGAAGAAAATAATCACAGAGGTCGCGAAAGCCGTCGGACCGTCGGACACATTTCCGGTAAATTTTGATCCGGTCCGGCGTGATATATCAAGTTCACAAGACCGAGTGTCTGATAAAAATTGAAGGTCAATATGATAAAATAAGAAGAAAGTCCACGATTTCGCGTAAGTTTGACTTTCATCATTTTGTAACACGGAATCCCGAGAAATTGATGTCAAACTATTGTAGCGGTTTTGACTTTTGTTCATCGTATGATAACTCTTGTAACAACACTAAATCTATACTACTTGAATTACCTCCCTTGTTTTTCTCAAGAACTGTATAATGCATTTATTTTTATGTATTGGACAACGAAATATTCCACACTTTAAAATTTCTTATCTTTTTATAAGTTGTTTTATTATATACAAACTGTCAACTTTGTGTAGACAATTGCCGAACCATTCAGATTGTCGTTTCTCGGCTTATTTATAATCTCTTTTTCAGCTCTAATCGAGGAGAAAGGTTTAACTCCCGTCCTATATACGGTATCAATTCACGGTCCCAGACAGCCATATTCCGTTCTGGAGCCTACATTATAGGTCTCACACTGCATTTAAGGATGTTTCACAGTTCTGGCAGCATTATTCTGTCCAGCGCATTGCATTCGTGAAACTTTCACTTTATTCTATAATTTATAAGTCAATTAAGGTTTTTCTGTATTCACGCTCAGTTGCATGTACAAAGAGGTAAACAGACGGCCAAATTCCGATCTGTGCCACTAGGGAAGGTTCCGACAGTGGATTCCCGAACTTTTTGATAGATGGTCTTCTTAATTGTGGTCGGCTGATAATATTTAAGTGCCATCGCTTATCTAAATGTGTTTTATTATTGCTTTTGTAGGTTCTGATTTCCTACTTAGGTGTTATTATTATAGGGTCACATTTGTTACTTGTCTTTAAGGGACTATTCTGTTTGATTATGTATTTTGTGTATTAAGAGATAAGCCTTCTGTTCTTGAATTATTAAGGTCACTATATGATTGATTAGGGTTAATCTGTCAAATTTTACGGATAAAACTTAAGGTTCACTACTAGTGAAATTAGTATAAATTTATACGTTAATAGCTGGAGTTTTTCTTAAATTGAATAAAGTCATAAACTGTTTATCAGCTTGGTTCTTTCTTTGTTGGCTGGATTTTAGAGTCAATGGATGTACCCAGAGTCGAACCTAGGGGACAGTAGCCTCCCTGATATATCACAGCAAATCTTATTGCCAGGGTCGGACAAAGTTCGAATCCCAGTAGGATAAGGTCCACATACCGAACACAGGTTGAACTCGGGAGATAGAGTCATTCTGCCTCACGGGATCGGCTGGTGCGAGGTCATATATCTATGCTTTGACCGGTGTGCCCTACCGGCCATAAAAGCACTTGCTTGACCCTTGGCGATACAACAACAACAACCATCCTACCCAAAACGGTTACACTATATTTTAGTAAGCGCTTGTTTCATTGATACTTAAAATAAAAACAGTGGAAATCCCTCACGACGTCACGACAATTCTAAGAACGCGCGTTATCATTGGATGCTTACTAATAGTGGATGGTACTCGATTTATGTACGCGGGAACCAGACGGGAATTTCCAGAAATTCCAAGGTCATCTTTCTCTTTATATGTCAACATCAATGTGACTCGGTGCAAACAGACTTGTGGGGGAAAATACAGTGATAATATAGCAAATGAATATGAATAATATCTGTAAAAAGATCATTTGGAAGCAAAGAATGCAACTAAGAAGAATAACAGCAGACTCATTTTGACTGAGTCTGTTCGCGAGAGGTAATGAAATGTGCAACATCTCTCACGCCCCCTAGCAACGGCTTAAGCGGGACTCTAGATCTATTACACATATGTTGAATGGACTCCATGGTCCCAAAGGACCAGAAAATATAACAATACTGAATCCAAGTACAGGGAGACTTTTTACAGCCTGAAAACTTAATGTATGAAATCTGTTTCAATTAATATGTGGAAATAAACTTAAAGGATGTAATTTGTGTAATGCTGTCTATATAGACTATGTATAAATACCAGTTTTAAAGATCAGATATCAAATTTATTAAAAAGAATTCGGTGTGGTAAAGTATTATCCAGTCCTGTAAAAAAAAATGTTTACCAGACCGACTGTCCTGTGAATTTTCAGGGTCTTTTGTGAACACTGTAATCATTCGATAAATCGGAGCCCCTTTAAATTTAAATAATATAATATTTGGGTTTCTCCATTCACACGTATATTCACTGTCCTCATTCTGTTTTGTAGTCTGGCATTAAAAGACCGTCGGTATAAATAGATCAGTGTATGCGGCATGGACACTGCAAAGAAGTCTATATTTGCATTATGGCAGACTGGAAGAAAATCATAATTCGATAAATCGGAGCTCCTTTGAATTTAAATAATTCAATATTTGGGTTTCTGTATTCACTGACCCTCATTCTGTTTTGTATCCTGGCATTAAAAAATAGTTCTAAATGCCAGGTTAGTTTATGTTGTGGTGTCAAAGTCGATTCAATCACTGTGACACCAAATTTAATTAAATTAACACCTTTAAAGGGAAAGGCAACGTTGTTCTAACGTCAATTTCATCTGCTGGGATTTTTTAAAATCATTTAAAGAAATGAAAGAATTTTCAAAATCGGAGTAAAAATGAGGAAGTTATGCGCATTTAAATATTTGGTCAAATTGGAGGCCATTTTGTTTCCTTGGCAACAAAAAACAAAATGGCGGACTTATTAAATTTTTAGATACACATTTGAACTGTATTTACTTAATTCTGTAAAATAATTTCTCTACTCTTTTTCCAGTTATAATGAAAGAAATTATCATGTTTTACTCCTTACACTCAAGAAACATATGAAAATTAATCTGTTTAAAAGTTATTAACTAAATAAAGAATTCATCAGTGTGTAAATAACGTCATAAACCCACTAAAATGGCTGCCTTCATGATCAGCACCTATGTTTTTATATGTACATTGCTAAGTGAGAAAACGCTGAATAAACTTGGGAACTTGTAAAACATTATCCAAAGCACCGGAGAATTGATAATACACAACTTGTCACTTCTTTCAGACCGTTTTGACATGCTAATAAATCAATAATTTGACAAAAACTTTAAAAATATATACCATAGGGACTGCAGATAATAAAATCAACTAAATGAACAGTGTCTCGTTCTGTTTTATTTGAAAAAAAAACATCATAGCCCCCACCGCTAGTTTAATCACTACGAGTCACTAATATAGTATGATCTCCTTTCACCTCCTCGATATTTGCATTATCGGTTGCAACAGAAGTGACATCATGCCGACCTGATCAATAGGCATTCTGAACGTTTGTTTGGTCATTATTGATGCTATATATGATAAAACCAGTCAGCACCCATTTACTATATAACTGATTAGTTGAAGGTAAACAAGTCGGCAGTGCTGTATTTCATGACAATCTTCGTTTCACGCACTGTCATTTTTTTAACCAAAAAAGACATGGCCAAATATCCACATTCTAACAACACCCTACACATGTATCTTCCAGTTCCCGGGTAGATGATTTTCATGTCGTCGCTCATTTCTGATAAGTATTTTAAAATTGAAAAGATTTGATAACTGTGTTACAAAGAAACGATCGTGGCTATACGAATGTCATGACAAAACAGCCATTTAAAAGCTTCTACAAATAAAATACAACCACATAATAATTATGTGTAAGTTATAACAAATAATTATAAATTTACAAAAGCTTCTCTTACCTGGTTCACCTTTAACGAATGTAATTGTAATTTGTTTCAAATCTTGTTCACTTCCGTTTTGCTGATCAATCGCCATCACATTAGAGTTACTTCCCTTAGATATTTGAACAAAAAAACCCAAAATGTTCTGTTTATCACAAAATAAAGCAAATTGAACAATATATATTTATAACAAAGTAAAATTTCATTCACAAGGCACATGCCAAGTGAAGGAAGCTTTTGTAAAATATAATTTATAATATTTGTTGTAGATGTGAATAACTCACAATATCTGGAAAAAGGAGGCCCATACTGTTAGATAATCCTTAACAGGCTTGTCTACAGGTAGGATCTGTACCTCTAGAATCAGATTATAGATGACTGTACTGATCTGTACCCCTTGACACTTCCTTTTTAGCTCAACTATTCGAAGAATAGGGGAGCTATCCTACTCGCCCCGGTGTCAGCGTGAGCGTCACACAAATGTTAAAGTTTGCGTACCACCCCAAATATTTTCAAAGTCCATTGAGATATTGCTTTCATATTTTGCATACTTGTTTACCATCATGACCCCAGTCTGTAAAAAGGAGGAGGCAACTCTATCAAGCATTTTGACTGAACTATGGCCCTTTTTAGCTCATCTGATTTTTTGAAAAAAAATGATGAGTTATTGTCATCACTTGAGCGGTTGTGTCGGCGTCGGCGTCTGCGTCGGCGTTGCCTGGTTAAGTTTTATGTTTAGGTCAGCTTTTCTCCTAAACTATCAAAGCTATTGCTTTGAAACTTGGAATACTTGTTCACCATCATAAGCTGACCCTGTATAGCAAGAAACATAACTCCATCTTGCTTTTTGCAAGATTTATGGCCCCTTTTGTACTTAGAAAATATCAGATTTCTTGGTTAAGTTTTATGTTTAGGTCAACTTTTCTCCTAAACTATCAAAGCTATTGCTTTGAAACTTGGAATACTTGTTCACCATCATAAGCAGACCCTGTACATCAAGAAACATAACTCCATCTTGCTTTTTGCAAGATTTATTGCCCCTTTTGGACTTAGAAAATCAGTTTTCTTGGTTAAGTTTTATGTTTAGGTCAGCTTTTATCCTAAACTATCAAAGCTATTGATTTAAAACTTGCAACACTTGTTCACCATCATAAGTTGACCCTGTATAGCAAGAAACATAACTCCGTCCTGCTTTTTGCAAGATTTATGGCCCCTTTTGGACTTAGAAAATATCAGATTTCTTGGTTAAGTTTTATGTTTAGGTCAACTTTTTCTCTTTAACTATCAAAGCTATTGCTTTGAAACTTGCAACACTTGTTCACCATCATAAGCTGACCCTGTACAGCAAGCAACATAATTCCATCCTGCTTTTTGCAATAATTATTGCCCCTTTTGGACTTAGAAAATCATTTTCTTGGTTGAGTATTATGTTTAAGTCAACTTTTCTCATAAACTATCAAAGCTATTGCTTTAAAACTTGCAACAGTTTTTCACCATCATAAGTGGACACTGTACATCAAGAAACATAACTCTATCCTGCTTTTTGCAAGAATGATGGCCCTTTTTAGACTTAGAAAATCATGGGTAGGACAATATTTCTATTTCACAAAAAAAATCAGATGAGCGTCAGCACCCGCAAGGCGGTGCTCTTGTTTGGCTTAGAATAAATGTTAAAGTTTGCGTACCACCCCAAATATTTTCAAAGTCCATTGAGATATTGCTTTCATATTTTGCATACTTGTTTACCATCATGACCCCAGTCTGTAAAAAGGAGGAGGCAACTCTATCAAGCATTTTGACTGAACTATGGCCCTTTTTTGGCTTAGAATAAATGTTAAAGTTTGCGTACCACCCCAAATATTTTCAAAGTCCATTGAGATATTGCTTTCATATTTTGCATACTTGTTTACCATCATGACCCCAGTCTGTAAAAAGGAGGAGGCAACTCTATCAAGCATTTTGACTGAATTGTGGCCCCTTTTTGACTTAGAATATGCTTATTGTAATGTTAAAGTTTTACTCATAGCTTATATTATACTATCAAGCACTGAGAATAGTCGAGCGCGCTGTCCACTGACAGCTCTTGTTGTTTGCCAGTATTTCAAGATCAAAATCATGGATTTGCACATTCTTATATTATATATAAAAAACAATGCTTCAGCTTCCAGCTTCAGAGCAGGTGTTTTGCGAAGTACTCAGCTTTTTCTGACATCAGATGTCTTGCTGAAGATAAAGGTCACAAGGAATAGTTTATTTACAAGGAACAGTTCATTCTGACAGTTCTCAGAAAAGTCTTGGGAGCTGTAGTGGCTTCTTGAAATGGTCCTAAATGTGGCTGTAGAACAATTGTAACAGGCAGAGTATTTCCAGGGTTGCCACTTACCTTGAAAGGTCAGGGGGGGGGTGGGGAATTTTCAAGGTCGGTGAATTGTCAGGGAAATCTTGATAATGGTCAGTGAAAAATGAAATTTTAGAAAAGTCAGGGAAAATGAAATTCTGGGCTGATGTTTAAAATGTTCAGTGGCTATGGCAGTCTTCAAGCAGTATTTATAAGTATTTCCAAACACATTTTGGTGTAATTGTGTGTAAACATAATTTAAATGTGTTTCTTTTTTATGTTAACTTTGGAATTTTGAAGACTGAAAGGCTTTGCAACCTTTGCCTCCAGAGCAAAGGTTGGATTTAACTGTTGTAGGGGAGGAGGAGGTCGAAAAAATATGCTGGTATTGGTCAGTGAAAAATATGGTTTAGTCAGGGAAAAGTCAGGGAATTTCATTTTCTCAACCAAGTGGAAACCCTGATTTCAGATCACTACTGACTGGAGAAACAATTTCTTTTGGCTTTGTTTATGTGGATTTTTTGTTAGTAGAGGCCTTCATTTTGTGTGAGACTTTAACCTTTGGCCTGCTGGCAGCTAGTGATTCTGCCTTTGCGACCAGTGCAGACCAAGATCAGCCTGCACATCCGTGCAGGCTGATCATGGTCTGCACTGTTCGCTATTCAGTCAGTAAATTTTCCATGAATACCCTTTGAATAATAAGTGGTACTACCCAAATTGAATGATAGACCAGTCCATTATAGAAATTTAGCAGGCTAAATGTTAATGTGACTGAAGATGTGTGAGTGAAGCAAGCTAGAAATTTCATGCTTGTTTATAGGAATATCCTGGTGATCCTCCTGAATAATGATTATGACACATGAGCAGAAAGATTTTGTTTGTGGACTGGAGTAGTATCTGAGGTGGCTGTAATATAATTATGAGATGTTAGTAGAGCTTTTTTGACATTTACCCTGCTAAATTTTGAAAATGAACTGGTCTATCATTCAATTTGGGCAGTACCATTTATTATTTGAAGGGATATTCACTGAAAATTTACTGACTGAATAGCGAACAGTGCAGACCATGATCAGCCTGCACAGATTTGCAGGCTGATCTTGGTCTGCACTGGTCGCAAAGGCAAAATCAAAATAGCAAGCAGGCTAAAGGTTAAGCTTTCAATTTCATAGGAATATTGCCATGGTGGTATTATGTATAATGAAGAATGACATGCCAGGAAAATGAGAAGACTATGGTTTATGCTATTGAATTTTGCCTTAATAAGTTGCTAAGGAGTGAGCATGTGCTAGCAAAATGAGCAGATATTTTCTAATATACATGCATATAGGAATGCGGTAGGAGGGCAAGGAGCAGAACATTTTTCATGCATTTAGCTTTTAATTTGCAAGGAGAAAACTTAAACGTATACTTCTCCATTAGAAAACTTAATAAGCGCTGCATAATATGGCAGTAGGTGTTACAAAAAAGAATTGAAACATACTTTCAAATGATTGGGTATATAACTTGTGTTTATTGAATTTCAGATGGATTGTTTTGTTTGAGAGAAGATGAGCTTGGAAGATTGTGTGATGCTGACAACCCAAGAGCTAAGGTATTCAGGCTTTTCCATAGAACTATACTTAATATGCAAATTTAAAACTTAATTAATCTCCTTAATTTCTTGTAACTGAACAAGATCACAGTTGTGTTACTTAATTCCATGTTAAAAGTTGTGTTCAGTGGAACCCCTTTAAACAAAAAACAAAATAAAAACAAAACAGGAAGGTCCTCCCTTGATTTTCAGATAAAGGTTCTGGTGTAGTAAGAGCAGGTACATCTGATTATTGTTATAGCAATGGCAAAATCACATATGGAGCATATGTACATTTATTTTATGCTAGCTGATGAAAGACTGTGTTTTATCAGTGAGATATAATCCATGTCACTCACTGCATATTACTCACTGCCAATGTATTTGTACATTGTGTATAAATTTTAAATTATTTGCTTAAAACAGAATGAAAATTGTAGTCACACTTTGTTCTTTATAGTATATTTCTCAGTTCAAATTATTCTACTTAATGAGAATTTCATAACGTTATGCAGCAAGAAATAAAATGGAAACTTTATGTTGGGTCTTTCTAATGTCACAACACGTCTGACGTCATGTTCGTTTACGCGCGTCTGTTTCCCGTGCTGAGATTAAAAATTGTTGCAAAATGCATAATCTCAACGTAATTAAGCATAACATAAAAAGAAAATTTGTTTGTTTTTCGTGAATATGGAATATCTCACCTCAAAGTGAGAAAATTTTCACACGCGCTACACGCAAGAACCAAGCTTATGAAAATATTCGAATATTTCTCACTTCTCAGTGAGATATATTCCATATTTACTCAGAACAAACAAATATTCTCTATATAATTTGCCAGTTATCATTACATATCCACAATCTTAAAGTATCACATGTTTTGTAAATTTGAAAAAGCATTTTTAGCTCATCTGATTTTTTGAAAAAAAATGATGAGTTATTGTCATGACTTGAGCGGTTGTCGGCGTCGGCGTCGGCGTTGCCTGGTTAAGTTTTATGTTTAGGTCAGCTTTTCTCCTAAACTATCAAAGCTATTGCTTTGAAACTTGGAATACTTGTTCACCATCATAAGCTGACCCTGTATAGCAAGAAACATAACTCCATCTTGCTTTTTGCAAGATTTATGGCCCCTTTTGTACTTAGAAAATATCAGATTTCTTGGTTAAGTTTTATGTTTAGGTCAATTTTTCTCCTAAACTATCAAAGCTATTGCTTTGAAACTTGGAATACTTGTTCACCATCATAAGCAGACCCTGTACATCAAGAAACATAACTCCATCTTGCTTTTTGCAAGAATTATTGCCCCTTTTGGACTTAGAAAATCAGTTTTCTTGGTTAAGTTTTATGTTTAGGTCAGCTTTAATCCTAAACTATCAAAGCTATTGCTTTAAAACTTGCAACACTTGGTCACCATCATAGGCTGACCCTGTACAGCAAGAAGCATAACTCCATCCTGCTTTTTGCAAGATTTATGGCCCCTTTTGGACTTAGAAAATATCAGATTTCTTGGTTAAGTTTTATGTTTAGGTAAACTTTTTCTCTTAAACTATCAAAGCTATTGCTTTGAAACTTGTAACACTTGTTCACCATCATAAGCTGACCCTGTACAGCAAGCAACATAACTCCATCCTGCTTTTTGCAATAATTATTGCCCCTTTTGGACTTAGAAAAATCATTTTCTTGGTTGAATATTATGTTTAAGTCAACTTTTCTCATAAACTATCAAAGCTATTGCTTTAAAACTTGCAACAGTTTTTCACCATCATAAGTGGACACTGTACATCAAGAAACATAACTCTATCCTGCTTTTTGCAAGAATGATGGCCCTTTTTAGACTTAGAAAATCATGGGTAGGACAATATTTCTATTATACAAAAAAAATCAGATGAGCGTCAGCACCCGCAAGGCGGTGCTCTTGTTTCAGTCTGCTGTTTGGCAATGATTTTTTCAGATAATACTTGGTCATATTTAATATAAAGGTGCACTCATTTGTAAAAATATAATATGTTTCTTGTTACAGGTAAGGGTCATACCTATCCACTTACAGCGGTTGTTTGCACGACTGTTGCTGAAGAATTGCCAAAGTGTATCTACAAAAGATCTCACTCATAGTTTTGGTTGGATTAATGATGAGGTAAGTTTAACTTAAGCTTTGCCCTGCTAAATTTCAAAAATGGACTGTTCCATCATTCAATTTGGGCAATGCCATTAACTATTCAAAGAGGTGTTCACCAAAAAATTACAGATTGAATAGCGAACAGTGCAGACTATGATCTGTGCAGGCTGATCTTGGTCTAGTCACTGGTCGCAAAGGCACAATCACTTGCCAGCAGCAGGCTAAAGGTGAAACTATTAAGCAAAAAAGAAACTAGGAACATGTTTGTTTCTCTATTTTTAGCTCACCTGAGCAATGCTCAGGTGAGTTTTTCTGATCGCTCGATGTCCGGCGTCCGTTGTCCGTCGTCTATCGTCTGTCGTCTGTCAACATTTAGCTTGTGTATGCGATAGAGGCTGTATTTTTCAATTAATCTTCATGAGTATTGGTCAGAATGATAACCTTGATGAAATCTAGGCCGAGTTCGAAAATGGGTCATCTCGGGTCAAAAACTAGGTCACTAGGTCAAATCAAATAAAAACCTTGTGTATGCGATAGAGGCTGTATTTTTCAATTAATCTTCATGAATATTGTTCAGAATGATAACCTTGATGAAATCTAGGCCGAGTTTGAAAATGGGTCATCTCGGGTCAAAAACTAGGTCACTAGGTCAGATCAAAGAAAAACCTTATGTATGCGATAGAGGCTGTATTTTTCAATTGATCTTCATGAATATTGGTCAGAATGATTGCCTTGATGAAATCTAGGACGAGTTCGAAAATGGGTCATCTCGGGTCAAAAACTAGGTCACTAGGTCAAATCGAGGAAAAACCTTGTGTATGCGATAGAGGCTGTATTTTTCAACTGATCTTCATGAAATTTAGCCAGAATGATTACCTTGATAAAATCTAGGCCGAGTTCGAAAATGGGTCATCTGGGTTCAAAAACTAGGTCACTAGGTCAAATCGAAGAAAAACATTGTGTATGCAATAGAGGATGTAGTTTTCAATTGATCTTCATGAAATTTGGTCAGAGTGATTGCCTTGATGAAATCTAGGTCGAGTTTGAATATGGGTTATCTGAGGTCAAAAACTAGGTGACTAGGTCAAATTAAAGAAAAATCTTGTGTATGCGATAGAGACTGTTTTTTTTTCAATTGATTTTTATGAAATTTGGTCAGGATGATTGCCTTAATGAAATCTAGTTCGAGTTGGAATATGGGTCATCTGAGGTCAAAAACTAGGTCACTTGGTCAAATCAAAGAAAAAACTTGTGTATGTGATAGAGGCTGTATTTTTCAATTGATCTTCATGAATTTTGGTTGGAATGATTGCCTTGATAAAATCTAGGTCGAGTTTGAACATTGGTCATCTAGGGTCAAAAACTAGGTCATATCTAAGAAAATGCTTGTTTTATCGCAAGAGACCAATTTTTTGGTCCAATCTTAATGAAAATTGGTCAGAATATTTGTTTCCATGAAATCACTAGGTCAAACATGTTTTACACTGTTATGGTGTGTTTCTTAGGTGAGCGACCTAGGGCCATCTTGGCCCTCTTGTTATAGTTTTTTTTCTCAAAGAAAGGGGGCATGAGTTCAAACCTCTCTTTGGTAAAGAAGTTATTATGTACACCACTACATATGACAACAGTGCTGGATTTTACTAGGAAGCACGGCCGACTCCAGAGGGATTCAATTAAACTTCAAGTTTTTGTAGCATAAACTACACTTTGTAGAATTTGTAGGATTTGGTAAAGTTTAAAAAGAAATTCTGCATAATATCAGTTACCGTATTAAGCTGAAAATGATGTCTGTTATTTATATGAACCAACTTCAAAATGTATTGCACTGGCCTTTTTCAGCAATTTTATCAAAATGATGTTCAAGAATTGAACCGTATATTGTTCAGTGCCATTGAAAGCTCACTGGTTGGAACAAGTGGCTGTAACCTCATCAAACAGCTTTACCATGGCAAGATTGTCAATCAGGTATAGTATGATATCTTCATTGACTGCTGTGGAACATTTTTGTGTTTTAGCAGAAAATCATCATACTCGCACATCATCTTTCTTGGAGTTTCCAGTGTTTTCAATGATGCTGACAAAACTTGTAGTACACCCGTAGGTATATGAATAAATATGTAAATTCATATAATACTATGAGAAAAAGGTGCTTAAAACAAAATTTTCATTTTACTTTATTTCTTCTATTGTTTGTAGAAGACGCTTTGCAAGAAAATAATAAATGTCTGGTTGTAGGTATTGCTGTGAATATGTAGCTTTTGGGGAAAATTGTTTGGCTAGTAACTCAGCAGAGTTTTGTTACTGCTGTAACATTATGCTTGAGCTAGATATCTTTCATCAAGTATTGATCTCTTTCATGAAAGGAAGTTGAAAAAAATATACCATGTGCAAACTTGTGCTTGAAATAAAGCCCAAATTCCAAAATTAATAAAATGTTTTTATTTTCATCATTAAATTTTTATTACTGTTATGATTTTAAGCACCTCAAGTTTTAAATTAATTCTGTTCTATGATTTTCCTTCTTCTGTGTTTTGCTGTACAAAAATCCTAGGAAATAGGAAAACTTTCAGGTTACTCTTAATTCCGAACAATACAATATTTAAAGTATGTTTCATACTTTGTGTCACATCATTTGAGAAAATGCAATTTGACTGTTTCAGATTCGATGTACTCAGTGTGGTAAAGTAAGTGAAAGAGAGGTATGTAAACTGTATGATATTATCCTGAAATGCATCTGAGCCACGCCTGAGAAAACCAACATAGTGGCTTTGCGACCAGCATGGATCCAGACCAGCCTGTGCATCTGTGCAGTCTGGTCAGGATCCATGCTGTTGCTAACAGTTTCTGTAATTACAATAGGCTTTGAAAGCGAACAGCATGGATCCTGACCAGACTGCATGGATGCACAGTCTGGTCAGGATCCATGCTGGTCGCAAACCCACTATGTTGGTTTTCTCATGGCGCGGCTCATCTGTTAAAACTAAAACTCCCTTGTGGTTTAGGTAATTTGACTGAGGCTTTTTTCTCTCCCACCGAACCAATTTGTTTTGCCCAGAAGAATGCAGAAGAAAGATTTTCTTATGAATTCTGCATTACTGGTATTTCCCAGGGATTTTCTAGAGACTTGTAATGTATTTTATGAAGATTTTTTAAATAAACCTTCTATATTTCAGGAAGATTTTCTGGATATCCCTGTAGCAGTTGCAGGGCTTAACAGCCTAGAGGAAAGTCTACATGTAGCGTATCGGGAGGTTGAAATGTTAGATGGGAAAAACCAGTATAGATGTGGTGGTTGTAAGAAACTGGTTGATGCTGAAAAGGTAATCATGCACTGATATAAAGTTATATAGTCTGTTTTCCCATTGCAGAGAAATCAAACTTAGGAGAAAGGCATTTTACAAAAGTCCATGTATGTAATAAGCTAGTTCTTTCCCACTGTTAGACAGTCCATAGAACGAAATTGATTTAACCTTTAGCCTGCAGGTGGCAAGACTTGGTGATTTTGCCCTCCGTGCAGGCTGATCATGGTTCGCACTGTCGCTATTCAGTCAGTAAATTTTCAGTTAACACCCCTTTGAATAATAGATGGAACTGCACAGATCGAATGATAGACCAGTCCATTTTAGAAATTTAGCAGGGTTAAGGTTCAGAGGAAAAAAATCTATGTCAAAATCTACTTTTGGTGACAGAACTTTTGGCGAAATTTCCATATGAAATTTTAAGAAATTGGCCCGTAACCTGATAGTAAGACCTATATAAAAAGCAGCTGGCTTCAAGGGGCCTGTTTCACAAAAACATTTAAGTTTCATCCTTAGCTATTTACTAGAAGTGTTTAATTTTGCAACTTTACACATTTCTTCTGTATGTTGTGACTTCATTAAAAAGAAATGTCCCCAGTTTAAATATTTGTTATAACTTTTTATATTTTCATTTGATTCTTGTCCTACGAACTGACTACTAGTTAAATGAGCCGTGCCATGAGAAAACCAACATAGTGGGTGTGCGACCAGCATGGATCCAGACCAGCCTGCGCATCCGCGCAGTCTGGTCAGGCTCCATGCTGTTCGCTTTTAAAGCCTATTGGAATTGGAGAAACTGTTAGCGAACAGCATGGATCCTGACCAGACTGCGCGGATGCGCAGGCTGGTCTGGATCCGTGCTGGTCGCAAAGCCACTATGTTGGTTTTCCCATGGCACGGCTCAAATATATTATGTCTGTGAAACATGTTCCACTAGATTCTAGTTTTGTCATAAATCTGCTTTATGTAACAGGCCAAAGGTTTACTTAAATGTTATACAATTTAAAACTAATTGAAATGTTTATGGTAATATAAATTATCATACACTCTGAACCAGTCTTCGCAAAGGAGATTAAATAGTTGACCATGAAAGAAAGGTAAGAAGATGCTCCTGAAATTGAAAAGAATCATGTATATAAAGGGACTATCTAGTTCATACCTTTGTTTAAAGGTAGAGTTAATGTTGTCTCAAATTTTTGTACCCCCCGACAACAAAGTTGTAAGGGGGGGTATACTGGTTTCAGGTTGTCTGTCTGTCCGTCTGTCCGTAGACACAATTTTGTGCGCACCATCTCTCCTCATCCCCTTGACACAATTTAATAAAACTTCACACAAATGATCAGTAACAACAGTAGTTGTGCATGGGGCATGTTAGGTTCTTTCCGAAAAAATAATTGCAGAGTTATGGGACTTTGTTTTTTGTTACTATACTATATACATAGACACAATGTTGTGCACACCATCTCTCCTGATCCCCTTGACACAATTTAATGAAACTTCACACAAGTGATCAGTAACAATAGTAGTTGTGCATGGGGCATGTTTGGTTCTTTCAGAATTTTTTTTTTGCAGAGTTACGGGACTTTGTTTTTTTTTTACTATACTATATACATAGACACAATCTTGTGCGCACCATCTCTCCTCATCCCCTTGACACAATTTAATGAAACTTCACACAAGTGATCAGTAACAACATTAGTTGTGCATCAGGCATGGCACGTTCTTTCAACAACAAAAATTGCAGAGTTTTGGGACTTTGTTTCTTGTTAACATACTATGTACATACAGTCTGAATATGCAATCTTGTGCACGCCTAATCTTTCAAACCCTTGCACACAACTTAATGAAACTTCACACAAGTGATCAGTGCCAACCCTAGTTGTGCATGGTGCATGTTACGTTCTTTTAGATAAATATTCTGCATAGTTATGGCACTTTGTTTTTTGTTACTATACTGTATACATACAGTCTATACATAAAGTCCACATAATTATGCAATCTTGTGTGCGTCAAATTGCAACAATGTACTGTGTCAGTGCATGCGGGGTGTACATTCATCACCTTTAGTGATAGCTCTAGTTTTAGACAGATGATATTTTATTACCTCTGTGCAAAAAGTGGACAAGTACATTGAATTATAATTCATTTTTATACGCCCGTTTGAAAAACGGTACGTATTATGGGAACGCCCCTGGCGGGCGGGCGGGCGGCGTTCACAGACCTTGTCCGGAGCATATCTTCTACATGCATGAAGGGATTTTGATGAAACTTGGCACAGTTGTTCACCATCATGAGATGGAGTGTCATGCACAAGAACCAGGTCCCTAGGTCTAAGATCAAGGTCACACTTAGAGGTCAAAGGTCAAATTCAAGAAAGACTTTGTCCGGAGCATATCTTCTTCATGCATAGAGGGATTTTGATGAAAGTTGGCACAATTGTTCATCATCATGAGAAGGAGTGTCATGCGCAAGAACCAGGTCCCTAGGTCTAAGGTCAAGGACACACTTGGAGGTCAAAGGATACAAGAATGAAAACTTTGTCCGGAGCATTTCTTCTTCATGCATAGAGGGATTTTGATGTAACTTGGCACAAATGTTCACCACCATGAGGCGGAGTGTCATGCGCAAGAACCAGGTCTCTAGGTCTAAGGTCAAGGTCACACTTAGAGGTCAAAGGATACAAGAATGAAAACCTTGTCCGGAGCATGTCTTCTTCATGCATAGAGGGATTTTGATATAACTTGGCACAAATGTTCACCACCACGAGACGTAGTGTCATGCGCAAGAACCAGGTCCCTAGGTCTAAGGTCAAGGTCACACTTAGAGGCCAAAGGTCAGATACAAGAATGACTTTGTCCGAAGCATTTCTTCATGCATGGAGGGATTTTGATGTAACATGACACAATTATACACCATCATGAGACGAAGTGTCATGCGCAGTTCCCTTCTTTCGAATTACTTCCCTTTGTTGTTACTATAAATAGCTTATATTGTAACTTTTTCATTACTAGTCATAGGGAAAAATCGAGACCACTTTTCTGTAGTACAATATGCATGCTACATCCAATTTTGAGGTGTATTTTGACCAGTTTCTACCTGGTAAAGATTTTCGTGAGGACTTACAATTTTTTTTTTTATTTTTTTATTTTTTTTTTTTTTTTTTTTTTTTTTAAGATTAACTTCCCTTAGTTGTTACTATAAATAACTAATATTGTAACTTTTTTATAATTGACCGTAGGGAAAAACCAAGACCACTTTTCTGTGGTACAACATAGATGTTACTTTCCAATTTTAGGTGTATTTTAAGGTATCTCTACCTGGTAAGGAGTTTTTTTGTGGACTTAGAAAAACAAAACACTTAGTTATTACTAAACAACCACAAAGTTAAAATTCCATTTGCAAATACAGGTGCTAGAGTAAAGAAATTTGCTGTGACGGGCGTATATTGTGACATTCTTGCACTCTTGTTTGAAGTGAAATGGCAGTTTGTTCATTTAGTTTAAGATTGAGTGAAAGACTTTTTTTTATCTCACATGACATTGTAAAACAAAACAAAATTAATTTATTTCCTGTCTTTCTGTGATTTCATCAATCTTTTTGTGAAAGTAGCCATTCATTTTAAACATTATGCAAATGAATGTTTGCAAAGAATTCCAGCAAAGTTTTCACAAGGTGTAAAGCATGCAAGAATATGAGCTTGAAGCTTTAAAATCATGCATGTTTTACCATCGCTCAAGGTTAATATACTGAAGAGAAAATTTTTGACTAACATGTACTTCCCAAAAAGATTTGTAACTGTCCTTTTGGAGAATTTATCATGTATTGTCATTTATTCTTCATCATACTGTAAAAGTAACCTTTGCATTGTCATATTTCTAAAATACTGTTAACACATGCTCAAATTGCTGTCAAATATCTGTAACTATAATGAAATGTTTAATGTTCCACATTGTGTATATATGTTTTCTTTGATTACAGGGTGCTAAGTTAAGAAGTTTACCATCCATTCTCACTATATCGCTGCTACGATTCAGCTTTGATTTTGGGAAAATGGAGCGATTCAAGGAGACTGGAAAATTCTCGTTTCCCCACACAGTCAACATGCAACCTTACTGTGAAAATGTAAGATCTGACATGCTTATATATATACTTGTGAATAAATGAAGGAGAATAAACAAGAAGAAGGCAATGTTGTTCATTTTTTCATTAGCTGATAGTTTTTGACAGTAGAAATGTATTTGTATTGACAGCCGTTAGAGATACATGGTTATAGCACTGGACTTCTAAGTCTTACAAGATTATGTTTCTGCTAAGATTGAATTTACCTTTGTCTCTAAAAGGTCTCACCATGCAGCAAGAAATAGATATATATTATACTCACATACGCATAGACAGTACAACTTAAATAAGGAGACCACTTAAGGGAGGCCAAAAAATAGGTCTCTTACTATAGGTTATCTCTTACTACAAGATAATTTGCTCTTAATAAACATAATTGCTCAAGCAGGTCTGTCAGAAAATTCATATATTATATCGAGTTCACACTTAAAAAATAACAGTGCAGACTTGTTATTAGAAGGTCTTTTACCTATATCAACTGTAAGTTAGACTGCTTGTAAGACAAGGTCTCATAGAAGGGCCTTTGAATTATAATTTTCAAGGCTTGCAAACATGACAGGTTAAAAGATATGTAATGTCATCTGACAGTATGTTTGGTGGAGAATTTTGTGGCATTGTTCTATGTACATAGCTTTTGTTTGTTGTTTCAGGCAGCAGACGGGAAGGACCTAGAGTATGAACTATTCTCAGTTGTGATTCATATAGGTGGAGCTGGAGGCGGGCATTACCATGCTTACGTCAGAGATATTGATGGTCTTGGGCAATGGGTTACTCCTGTAAGTTATTTGCAAAGTCATTATTTGATCACTTGTGAAAGTCTTGTGGCATTTAATTGCTTAGATTTTATTGCTGGTGCACATACCTAAACTAATACTGAAAGTTGATATTTTGCATAATATTATGTGCAATATTGTTTTACTTTGAGATAACTGAAATACTGTTGAAAAATGGCGTTAAACCCAAAACAAACGAATTAACTGAGATGGCATGTATGACTGAACAGTTAAGTTCTTTTAATACAAATCATATGTCCCTCGGTTCTGTAGGCTAGAGACAAGCTGTGAGCAAGAATACATTTAACTGACTTGCAGATGACCATGGGTTCCTGTAATCCAATCTTACCCGATGCCCAGCCATGCCAGAAATAATTCCTAAAACAGCACCAGTAAATCTCGAAAAGTGACCATATGATATAAACTTCTTCAGTTTTACATGACAAGCTCAAATGAAAAAAAGACATTTTAGTTCTTAACTGTTTACAATCTATTTGGCTGTTACAGGAAGAGGAGGAGATTATTGTGCCGACTGATCCATTTACTGGTACCGTTGACTTTATAGAGTGTGATTCTCCTATAGACCTTGTACAAGTCATACTGAGCAGAGAGAAGAATAAGGGAATGTCAGTAGACAAACTGGGACAGGAAATACTCAAACAGACTGGTTTATCTTGGAATAAAAGATTCAAGGGAAAATATGGCGCAATTACAAAAGTAAGTTAAGTAAAATCAGAAGAAATTGTGTGGGATTTACTTTTGCTATATTTGCTAAATGTCTGTTTGCAAAAAAATACTCCCAAAAGTGTTATTGTTGCTATAAATAGCCATCAATTTCTCATGAGTTTCCCATATATGGTGAACATTCTACCATGTAAAACAAGTCTGATTTATAATATAGCAAACTTTCTGCCTCCAAACAATATCTGACTTTACAGGATTATATGCTTATTACGGGAAGCTAGATGTATGTTCTTCAGAGTGTTTGACTTGACATTATTCTAAGTTTATTTATCTTTTACCACTTAGGTTTATGTGGGGGAAGTTGTCAGAAATTTAGCTGGTTAATGACTTTAAAACAAAGAAACATGATAAAAGAAGTTCTGTATTTATATCCATTTGACGGTGAAATGCATATCTGGGTCACCAAGACAACTATTTTGTACATTCTGGATGTCTTTTGCAATGATGACGTCTATAAATACTGATTTTTGGGTAAATATTGGACAAGTATTTATATTGATACCTCTGTTTTTTCCAGTTCTTAACAAAGTACAACGACAAGTTTATATTTGATCCTGTACACAAGCATGTATCTCTGCAAACATATGGACCAAACAGTGAAACACAAAACAGTCCTGCAAAGACTCAACCTGTTCCTTCTACTAGTGAATGCACATGTGATAAAAATAAAAATAAAGCTAGTGATGAAAACAGGGAACCAGATAAACAGCAGAACCAGTCCAGTGATAAGTCATGTGATAAAACATGTGATAAATGTGCTAGGAATTCTGGGAGTGACAGAAATGATCAGGGTGATTCAAGGAATGTGAAGAAAAGAAACGGGTAATTTTTTTTATCATTTTAAAATACAGTGTAGGGTTAATACAGCTTCTCAACCTAAATATTTTTCTAAAAGAAACAGAAATTTGTAATTTTTATATTTCCAGGTCATTATTAACATTTCCAGCCTATTTTTAAAAACCTTTCTAGTGTATTTTCATCATTTCTAGTGTGTATTTTCAACATTTCCAGCATAGAATTAACTTTTCAGGTGTATTTTATCATTTCAAATGTATTTTCATTATTTTCCGTGTAATTTAAACATTGCAGTTTTCATCATTTTTCATGTACTTTCAACAATTTCATTGTTTAATCTCAACATTTTCAAGATATTGTTAACATTTCCAGTGTACCGGTAATTGATGTATGAGGAAAGAAAACCTGTAAATAAATCACGTTTTGGCACTCCCAGATGGGATCATTGTATACAGGTTTGACAGAATATTATTTATTTTTGCAGGCTTTCAGAGAAGCCAAACCCTGGTAAAGCCTGGTTTGATTTTAATGACTCACATGTACATCCGATATATGAGAAAGCGATAGAGAAACAGTTCTCAGGCAGGGAGAGTGCCTACATGCTGTTCTATAGGAAGAAGTCTCTTGTTAGACCTAACAAAGGTACGGCTGTCCTAGAATTATGTCTCCCCCAGGAGACATATTGTTATTGCCCTGTCCGTCCGTCCGTCCGTACGTCACACTTCATTTCCGAGCAATAACTGGAGAACCATTTGACCTAGAACCTACAAACTTCATAGGGTTGTAGGGCTGCTGGAGTAGACGACCCCTATTGTTTTTGGGGTCACTCCGTCAAAGGTCAAGGTCACAGGGGCCTGAACATTGAAAACCATTTCCGATCAATAACTAGAGAAGCACTTGACCCAGAATGTTGAAACTTCATAGGATGATTGGTCATGAAGAGTAGATGACCCCTATTGATTTTGGGGTCACTCCGTCAAAGGGCCTGAACATTGAAAACCATTTCCGATCAATAACTAGAGAAGCACTTGACCCAGAATGTTGAAACTTCATAGGATGATTGGTCATGAAGAGTAGATGACCCCTATTGATTTTGGGGTCACTCCGTCAAAGGTCAAGGTCACAGGGGCCTGAACATTGAAAAGCATTTCCGATCAATAACTAGAGAACCACATGACCCAGAATGTTGAAACTTCATAGGATGATTGGTCATGAAGAGTAGATGACCCCTATTGATTTTGGGGTCACTCCGTCAAAGATCAAGGTCACAGGGGCCTGAACATTGAAAACCATTTCCAATCAATAACTAGAGAACCACCTCACCCAGAATGTTGAAACTTGATAGGATGATTGGTCATAAAGAGTAGACGACCCCTATCGTTTTTGGGGTCACTCCGTCAAAGGTCAAGGTCACAGGGGCCTGAACTTTGAAAACCATTTCTGATCAATAACTAGAGAACCACTGGACCCAGAATGTTGAAACTTCATAGGATGATTGTACATGCAAAGTAGATGACCCCTATCGATTTTGGGGTCACTCCATTAAAGGTCAAGGTCACAGGGGCCCGAACAGTGAAAACCATTTCTGGTCAGTAACTTGAGAACCACTTGACCCAGAATGATGAAACTTAGTAGGATAATTGGTCATGCAGAGTAGATGAAATCTAACGATTTTAGGGTCACTGTATTAAAGGTCAAGGCCACAGGGGCCTGAACATGGAAAACCATTTCCATTCAATAACTTGAGAACCTCTCGACCCAGAATGTTGAAACTTCATAGCATGATTGTTCATGCAGAGTAAATGACCCTTATTGTTTTTGGGGTCACTCCGTTAAAGGTCAAGGTCACAGGGGCCTGAACATTGATAACCAGTTCCGATCAATAACTTGAGAACCACTTGACCCAGAATGTTGAAACTTCATAGGATGATTAAACATGCAGAGTAGATGACCCCTATTGATTTTTGGGTCAGTCTAGTAAAGGTCAAGGTCACAGTGGCCTGTTCATGTAAAATCATTTTTTGGAAATTACTTGAGAACCACTTGACCTACAATGTTGAAACTTAATAGGATGATTGGACATGCAGAGTAGATGACCCCTATTTATTTTGAGGTCACTTGATCAAAGGTCAAGGTCACAGGAGCCTGAACAGTGACTTGAGAACCACTAGGCCACTAGTGTTGAAATTTAGCGGGATGACTGGACATGCCAAGTAGATGATCCCTATTGCAGCCAACCATCAGTGTCTCTGACTTTCGCTCCTGATCCCTATTGACTTCGTGCTGATAGGACTTTGCATTGGGGGAGACATGCGCTTTTTTACAAAAGCATTTTCTAGTTTTATCTTATTTTATTGCTTTTCCAACTGATTTACTTTCTGATTGAAAAAGTCTTAAGTATACCAAGTTAAAAATCTTTTAAGTCTAAAGTTGTCTCACATAATCATGAAATTGTCATTCACATATGATAGGCTAGTGTAGTCACAAAAGTTATATTGTCATAGCATATCTAGTGAAGCAAACAAAGGTACATTGTCATAGACACGCTAGTGGAGCCAGCAAAATGTCGCTGTCATAGACATTGTTGGAGTCAACAAAGATAAATTGTCATAGATTATTGGAGTATACAAAGATACACTGCATAGACAGTCTAGCGGAGCCAGCAAAGGTATGTTGTCATAGACAAGTGGAATCAACAAAGGCAACAAAGTCATAGACACAGTAGTGGAGTCAACAAAGGTATGCTGTCATGAACACAACGGTGGAGTCGACATATGTATGCTGTCAGTAGAGCCAGCAAAGGTAGGCTGTCATAGGCACTCCGGTGGAGCCAGCAAAGGTAGGCTATCATAGACACTCCAGTGGAGCCAGCAAAGGTAATCTGTCATAAACACTCCAGTGGAGCCAGCAAAAGTAAGCTATCATAGACTCTTCAATGGAGCCAGCAAAGGTTGGCTGTCATAGACACTCCAGTGGAGCCAGCAAAAGCAAGCTGTCATAGACACTCCAGTGGAGCCAGCAAAGGTAGGCTGTCATAGACACTCCAGCGGAGCAAGCAAAGGTTGGCTGTCATAGACACTCCAGTGGAGCCAGCAAAAGTAAGCTATCATAGACTCTTCAATGGAGCCAGCAAAGGTAAGCTGTCATAGACACTCCAGTGGAGCCAGCAAAGGTAGCCTGTCATAGACACTCCAGTGGAGCCAGCAAAGGTAGGCTGTCGTAGACACTCCAGTGGAGCCAGCACTGATAAGCTGTCATAGACACTTCAGTGGAGCTAGCAAAGGTAGGCTGTCAAAGACACTCCAGTGGAGCCAGCAATGGTAGGCTGTCATAGACACTCCAGTGGAGCCAGCAAAGGTAGGCTGTCATAGACACTCCAGTGGAGCCAGCAAAGGTAGGCTGTCATAGACACTCCAGTGGAGCCAGCAAAGGTAGGCTGTCATAGCACTCCAGCAGAGCTAATACAGGTATGCTGTCGTAGACACTGTAGTGGATCTATCAAAGGAAGACTGTCATAGACACTTGAGCAGAGCTAATACAGGTATGCTGTTGTGGACCCTATAGTCTATCAAAGGAAGGCTGTCATAGACATTCCAGCAGAGCTAATAAAGGTAGGCTGTCATAGACACGCCAGCAGAGCTAAAAAAAGGTATGCTGTCGTAGACATTATAATGGATTCAACAAAAGTAAGCTGTCATAGACACTCCAGTGGGTCAACAAAGGTACGCTGTTATAGACACTCAAGTGGAGTCAGAAATGGTACACTGTCATAGTCTAGTTTAGTCAACAAAGGTCATAGGCACTGTAGTGGAATCAAAAAACGATAGACTCTCATAGTCTAATTGAGTCAACAGTGGTCATAGGCACTGTAGTGGAATCAAAAAAACGATAGACTGTCATAGTCTAGTTGAGTCAACAAAGGTCATAGGCACTGTAGTGGAATCAAAAAAACGATAGACTGTCATAGTCTAGTTGAGTCAACAAAGGTCTAAAGCACTCTAGTGGAGTAAAAATGTACTGTAAAAGTTGCTGTAGTGGAGTCTCCAAACAAATACCTTGAAGGACATGTTTCATGGCTCTTTGGTGTTAATGGTGTTAACTGTTCATTACGAGTAGAAATTGCACTGGAAGCTTTTTTAAGTGAAACTTGACAGCCCTATGAATCTATCCTATTTTTAATGTGATTTCAAATTTAGAAATGATATGGTCAGTGGAAAGCCTGATAGTGTGTGATTCCCGCTATTAACTTGTTACAGAATTATTTTTTTACGTTTTGTAGCTTATGAATGCAAGACATATTGCATGTCCGAGAATCTTATCACAGAAATGATGACAGAAAACTCACTACTTGATGAGGAAAGGTATGATACTTGTTAAACCGTTGTTACTATAACATTAATGTAGTCATGGGAATCACTCAATGCTTCCAAGTTAATACATCTGAACAAAATAGCATGGTCTTTGAATATTAATACAGTTAGATTATCATGTATGTCCAAATAGCTTTCTTTCTGGATTTTGGACTATTAAATATTCTATATTGATTTTAAACATTAGTAGTTGATTTGCCACTATTCCTTCTCATTTAGAATCTTTTGACATGCACAGTAATAAATAAAATGTCAATTCCATCTCAAGAGTGGTAATATAACGCTTGATTTTGCTCATTTAGAGGCATTGACAGATTGTCAGAATCTATCGATGATAGAAACATTTTATAAAAACAATCACTTAATGAAACATGTAAACATAAATTTTCAAGGTTGTGTGACTTCTTGCAAACAGTTATACTCACGGAATATCATCGCATCTTTAAAAGCTGTTAGAATTGTTTGACATTCTTTTAATTTTCTACAGGAAACAGTATGACATTGAGATGAATAAGTTAACACTGCAGATACATTTCTCGCGATGTTACCAGTATAGAGAGGGTGCCCTCAAACCTCGAGATGGGATGTTATCATGGCAAGAACTTATTATAGATCAGAGAAATACAACTACACAGCTGTACGAGGCGGTAATGGAGGTAAATTATTTCGAAAGTTCATATGTATTTCGGTCGTAAATTGCGTATTCTTTTCCTTGTATCTTATGTACCCTCCAAATTTGGAAAGGAGCAAGGTAAGGATTAAGATGTAATCTTGTTTGTACATATGTCTATAGATGCAAAAATATCTACTGTCCATTTCCTTTTTCATTATCAGACAGAGTAAGGTCACACTTGGAGGTCAAAGGTCAAATGCCTTAACTTCGCTAGTGCCTGAACAAAATTTTCATAAACTATGTTTTCCTCACCAAGACGTAGTGCCAAGCTCACAACCCAGGTCACTAAGTCCAAGGTCAAGGTTGCGTGTTAAAGGTCAATTGCTGAATCTTAGCTCCATATCTTCTTAACCACTGGGAGGATTTTCATAAAACAGGAATCAACTGTTAACCTCATCCAGACAACATGCAGACTTCACAACCCTGGTCATTAGTTTCAAGGTCAAAGCCACAGAGGTCAAATATCAGATAGCTTAAATTTTTGTCTGATCTCTAAATTCTTGACCACAGGAAGGATTTTTATAAAACTAGCATCGGTTGTTAGCCTGATATAGGAGAACCTGTATAGTTTACAACCCAGGTGACATGATAATAACATTACATTTTCCCATGTTGCCTTTAGTGATAGCCCTAGTTGCCTCTTCAAGCATCTTTTATTTGTGGAGCATATTTTAAATAAATGTGTGGCTTATGGACTACTATTTTAGCTTGAAAATGGTGCAAAATGTAAGAAATTTAAGGAAAGAAAGGTCAGTCTTGGTTATAAAATTGTATAAACTGACTAGACTCTTATTTGTATATAATGGAATTATATAATTATTGAGCTTACTGCAATGCATGCATTGTACAGAGGTTGTTGCTCAAGAGAAGTTTATTTATTCAGAATATACCAAGGTTTTTGTCTACTGTGAAAGAAAATATCAACCTTAGTTTCGAGAAGGTGTAGTAAACAGAGGATGCACTATATTTTCAGTTGGGCATGGAATATCTCCCCTGTGATCAGTTTAGAATAGCCAAGTTCAAGGAGTTACCTGCTGGAGGCCATATATATGACAGTATTCAAGGTATGATTAAAATTGAAGTGGAAATTACAGTATTTTTAATGATTCTTTTCAGCTTATGTGAGCACAAATGCTCTGGGTGAGCCATTGTGATTACTCACCATCTGTCATCTGGCTATCAGTCGTTCAAATTAAAATATTTCATTTGTCAAAAGACATTGCCACTATAGAACATGGGCATTTTTCTCAATATGTTTATTCTGGAAAGTTGAAAGGTCTTATACACTCATAGCTTAAGCAATATGTTTTATAGTATATGTACATTTCATTAATTTTGTAGAATCTGTCAGTATAGGGAGTCAGTACACCAGTGATATCCTAAATAGTGTTTACTTCTTGGTAATTTGATTGAAGTGATACTGTTTTCAGTAGTATTGACCTAGACTGGATGCTGGGAGTTGAATATGACACATGCCATGCGTTAGTCTGGAAATAACTTGTTTTATTTCTTTCGGCATTAATCTTTAGTCTTCTAGCAGCAAGTGGTTCTGCCTCTGCGACCAGTGGACAGTAAGATCAGCCTGCATATCCATGCAGGCTGATCATATTCTGCACTGTTTGCTATTCAGTCCGTAAATTTTCAGTGAACACCCCTTTGAATAATAAATGATACTGCCTAATTTGATTGATAGACAAGTCTGTTATATAGAAAATTAGCAGAGTAAAGGTTATATTACAAAAATTTTGCCTTTCCCTTTATGTAATATAGTCAATTGTATTTGTTTTTAGAAAGTGAGGACCTACTTGTAAAGCATTTTGATGTACAAGATGGCTCAAAGCTCTTTGTTTGGGATGGAGAGTCGGTGAGTCATTCAAAATTCATTTATTTATACATTATGTTGAGCTTGACTATTCAGAGAACAGCAAGATCAGTTCTATTCACTTGAGTGATGATTTTGTACCCAGGTCAGGTTATTGCATAAATAAATCTGATTGAAAACTTCACACAAGGTTTCAGAATCAATAGGTGTACTCAGGTAGCCATGTTAGATAATTTTTGGGTGAAATTTATACAAATTATAGCTCTTTTTTGAACAATTTCGTCGTTGTGATAATGTCTTCAAAATAGTTAAACAGGCGTATAGGCAGCTCTTTTTTTTTCTGATAACTTACAGACAACCCTTTAGTTAAAACCAGTTGTGAACAGAAACTAACTTTAAAGACTTCCACTTTCAAATTTTATTCTTAGAACACAGGTTATGTTAACCTTTAGCCTGCTGGCAGAGTGATTCTGCCTTTGCGACCAGTGCAGACCATGATGATATGCAGGCTGATCATAGTCTGCACTGTTCGCTATTCAGTCTGTTAATTTTCAGTGAATACTCCTTCGAATATTAAATGGTATTAACTAAATTGAATGAAGGACCAGTCCATTTTAGAAAATATAGCAGGCTAATGGTTCATTAACTGTATCTGAAGAAAAAATTTATTCATTGTATTAATAAACGAATGGTTTTGATTTTAAGCTTAATGGAATGCTGGTCCCTACTGGTATAGACCAGGAACCAGTCTATATAACTGTGATATATGGTGACGGCCTGCAGTTTAGTAGAGGCTACTCCAAGGCTCTGACCTTACATAATATCAAAACTGCCATCTGTGATATAATAAGGATACAAGTTAAAAACCTCAGACTAAAGAGAATATATGGTAAAGGTAAGAAATCTAAAATAGCTTTTGTTATATACTGTCATACTGATTTTTCTGCAATTTCATGCACCCTCTGAATATTGTAAGGAGATCATACCAAAAGTTCTTGTCCAGTATGCCAGATTCCAGAGATACTAGAGAAGATGAATACAGAAGTCTAGTTTTTCTAGAAGTACTTTTTAATACATGTGAGAGGTTGTTTAACATGTCTGAATTTAGATTCAGAAGTGAAGATGGTTCCTTTGACTAACAAAGAAGAGAATTCCTGCCTAGCGGAGTTACAGATAAAAGATGGGGACCAGCTGCTAGCGGAGGATACAGCTGAAAAAGGGTATCTATAAAAACTACTTTAGAGAAGTGTTGATATAAATATCATATTGGTACATGTATGCAGTATGTAGTAAATCTCTATCAATGATGATAATTGTCGACTAGAACAATAAATTGATCGAGTGGCTTGCGCTTCATAAATGTACACTGTTTTGGATGACAAAATTCATTTTAACATGTGTTCCATGAACATACTTGTCTGAATTATGCCTCCATAGGTGCTTAATATATTATATGTTAAAATCTGTCATGTATATTATTTCTGAGGTAAATCCCTTTTCCATTTTGACTAGTAGTAAAAATCACTAATTTCATTTACTTTGATAGAGTACCATTTTAGGTGTTTGTTTTTATGTTTTAGACAAGTTCATCTGTTTGGGAGAAAATATTTACAGGAGTTTGAATAGAAGTATAATATGAGCCGCGCCATGAGAAAACCAACATAGTGGCTTTGCGACCAGCATGGATCCAGACCAGCCTGCGCATCCGCGCAGTCTGGTCAGGATCCATGCTGTTTGCTTTTAAAGCCTATTGGAATTGGAGAAACTGTTAGCGAACAGCATGGATCCTGACCAGACTGCGCGGATACGCAGGCTGGTCTGGATCCATGCTGGTCGCAAACCCACTATGTTGGTTTTCCCATGGCGTGGCTCATATCACTATTTACTACAGGTGCTACTACACCATTCTTGTCTGTGATATTTGAGTAAACTGTGTTTCAGGTCAGGTATCTCAGAAGAGAGTGTGTCAAGCACTATATACAGTTGCAAGTTTGTTGTTCAGGTGGAAAACAGATGTGTTGAGCTTAGCAAAGGCACCTTAGAGCATCCAACCACCAAAGTTGAAGTCGACAGAACAATTGTAAGTAAAAATTTTACAAGCATTAGGTAAAGTGAGAATGTCCAAAACTATTTTACCCCTAACATTAGGCTTATAGTAATAACATCATTAGTTAGCTTGTTTCTAAGCAGAGACCTTTAACAGCTTGTTTCTAAGCAGAGACCTTTAACTTGTAAGCAGTTCAAGGGATTTAAATGAAACTTTACATAAATGTTAAGCATCATGAGAAGGTATGTCATCAGGAAGACTCAGGTCTGTACCTTCAGGGTCAAAACCACAGATGAGGAACCTAACTCATATAAACTTTATCTACAGACATGATCAGTCTGCTTTCAGGCATTCATTAGAAACTTATGACATGTTTTGTTCCTGTTCGTTTGATAAGGGTTTTAGTTATATAACTGTTTTCATTTACCTCCAAATGTTCTAACTTTCTTTTTGCACGTCAGTCACTGACAACTTTCCAGCATGAAACAAAAATGGAAGACAAAATACACATTGTCTAAGACCTAAGCCACAGTTACATTATCAACAGTAGTATTGAAATGACACCATAAGTGACAATACATACAAGATATGAATTTTATTGTCAGTTTGGATAAATATTGATGTTTCAGTAGCTCTTGTAAATAATCAGAGATTGAAAATATGTGTGATAATTTAGAATATAAAGCAACAAAAAAAAAAACTGATCAAATGACAGATTACCTGCAGCTGCTGTTTTCGTAGTTTCAATTGATTGAAGAAATGAAACATGTATAACAGCAGTGTATTTCAGTTGTTTCAAACATGACAAAGAGTTGATACTTTAACAAAATAGTTTCTGAAGGTAGCAAGTTTTGTGCGGCATATAATTGATTCATGATGTTCAGATAATTTAAAGCGCAGTTCTGCAATAAGTTATTTTCATTCTAAATTTTTGCCTTAAATAAAATGTTAGATGAATATTAAAGTACCAGTACTACGTCTTGGTCTATATGAATAGGTCAGTGTGGCATCATCATTGGCATTAATTATTAGAAATAAGAATGATTTTTTTTTTTCAGTTATATTTATACAAACTTTTGTTTCAGACTGTATCAGAGCTGAAAGGGATTGTAATGACAAAATTGCATCTTGAAACTATTCCTGATGGTGGGAGGTTAAGAATTGACCATGATACTCTCGGCTTAAGGCAACCCTGTAAGTAAAGTCTATGATCAGCATATCTTTGTTTCTTAGATGACTGTCCTTCAATATCCAATGTTTGAAGAAATTCTGTCTGTCTGTCTGTCTGTGTGTCCGTCTGTCACAAATCTTGTCCACACTCTAAGATCAAATCTTCACCAAACTTCAAAAAAATGTGTTTGCCAATAAGTCCTCGGCCAAGTTCAATAACTAGCCAAATCGGCCCAGGCACTTAAGAATTATGGCCCTTGAATTACCAAAAATCGCGCAGGTCTTGGGACATAAAGGACCCATATACTACTAATGTGAATAGTAGTATATGGTTCATTTATGTCCCAAGATTTAATCATGTCAGATAATTAGGCAGTTGAGGTTTTGGTGCATGGTTCACTCATATACTTCTATTCAGATGATTAGGCAGTTGTTGGAGACATGAGCTTTTCTCAAAAGCAGCTCTAGTTTCTGTGATAATTTCAGTACATGAAGAACAGTCAATATTTGATGCTGGTATAACCCAGGGAAGTCGTCTGGTGCTTGAACCTGGTCCATCACCGCAGTCTGATGAGGTAAGGTGCAAGTGTTTAAAAGTACTACAATACTAGCCATAGATCAGATGGCCTCCTGAGCCAAACTGTTAAAGTAACTGACTTTGAATCACTAGCCTTTCACCACTTTTAGTCAAAAATTTGGCATGAGAAATTAAATTTTGTCATGTGAGGAAGTCATTTAGCTGGCTTATTGAAGGTCAGGTGTCCTGCCCATGGATCAGCTCATGCCTGAAATAAAGTCTGGAATTGCAGCTGAAGTTTTCACCATATAAAGCTGGGAGAAAGCCATATGACTTAAATTGTGTTGATGTGACTTAAAATTCAATACATAAACTAATGAAAATGACTATATAAGGCAAGAATTACTGTTTTGGGAAATAAGTATCTATTTTTGATCCTATACTATATGTGAATATTACGCCAAAATGGGTAACGTCTTTTGACGTCGTCATTGACGTCGTACTTTCTGTGAGGGGATACTGTTTTGTTATTATACTCTGATGAAGTCCAATCGACGAAACATGTTAGTTTTGAAGTAAAAAGTATATTTCTGGAGTTAGTTCTTCGCTTTATCTATGTTTTGGGAAAGGCATGTGTAGTAGATGAATGTTGTTCAACAGAATCCAATATTTTAAACAGAATGTTGCCTCATATTCTTGATATTATAGCTAAATGTTCATTTGAATTTTGCTATAAAGGCCAGCAAAGTTTTTTTTAAGAAAGTGGTCTTAATAATGGGTTTGTTTTTAGCTCACCTGAGCCAAAGGCTCATGGTGAGCTATTGTGACCGCTCAATGTCCGACGTCCAATTATTATTCAAATTATCCCTCTAGGGTCAAATACGGCCCCGCCCTGGGGGTCCCAAGTTTTACATAGACTTATATATGAAATTTTTTTTTAAAAATCTTCGTCTGAAATCACAACACATAGACGTTTGATATTTGGTTTGTAGCATTGTCTTATGGTCCTCAACCAAAATTGTTAAAATTGTACCCCTGGGGTGAAAAGAGGCCCTGCCCTGGGGGTTCCAAGTTTTATATAGACTTATATAGGAAAAAACTTTAAAAATCTTTTTGTCTGAAACCATACAACCTATGCTTTTGATATTTGGTATGATGCATTGTCCAGTAGTCCTCTACCAAAATTGTTCAAATTATGCCCCTGGGGTGAAAAGAGTAAGTATCATGACCCTCTTGTTTATTAAATACATTCTTGTAGCAGTGGTAGCCATTCTAAGTGTGAGATCAATGTAATGAAGGATAATAATATTCATTTGGTTCTTTCGGTAGTCTAGACTCCACATTGTAAACTTTTTGTCCACACTGTCAAAATTAAGAAGAAATTGAAAAAAGAGTGTTTGACAGAAAATTTTATATTTCATTGTTCATCATGTTCATGTATTTCAAATTTTGAAGATAAAAAGTATATGGGAATTTTTAAGATGTGTTGGGATTAAGTTTGTTGATTGATATAAGCATGAAATCCAGCAAATTAAGTCATTCACAAAAATAACGATTTCATGAGGATAAGAAGATATATTTCTTTTGCTCATTGTCTGTCTGTCCTGTCTGTCTGTTAGTCAGTAGTGACATTGTGTTTCCACTTAATAACTAGAAAAATGCTTGGACCTACCATGGTCAAAGGATGATTGCCTGTTCATAGGATGATTGCCTGTTATCAGTAGATAACCCCAACTGTTTTCGGGGTCAGTAAATCAAAGGACAAGGTCACATGAGCTCTGGGTTTGCAAAACGTTTCCACTTATTAACTGGAGAATACTTATGCCTATTGCTTTTTATACGCCCATTTGAAAAACGTGACGTATTGTGAGAACACCCCTGGCGTGCAGGAGGGCGGGTGGGCATCGTCCTCAAACTTTGTCCAGAGCATATCTTTTTCATCCATAGAGGGACTTTAATCTAACTTGGCATAATTGTTCACCATCATGAGTCAGAGTGTCAGGCACAAGAACCAGGTCTCTAGGTCTAAGGTCAAAGTCACAGAGGTCAAACGATACAAGAATGACAACTTTGTCAGGAGCATTTCTTCTTCATGCATAGAGGGATTTTGACGTAACTTGGCACAAATGTTCACCACCATGAGATGGAGTGTCATGCTCAAGAACCAGGTCCCTAGGTCTAAGGTCAAGGTCACACTTGGAGACCAAGGTTAGATATAAGAATGACTTTGTCTGGAGCATTCCTTCTTCATGCATGGAGGGATTTTGATGTAACTTTGTCTGGAGTATTTCTTCTTCATGCATGTAGGGAGTTTGATGTAATTTGACACAATTGTTTACCATCATGGGACTGAGTGTCATGCGCAGGAACCAGGTCCCTAGTTTAGAATTACTTCCCTTTCTTGTTACTATAAATAGCTTAATAAATTGTAACTTTTATATTACTGGTTGTAGGGAAAAATCGATACCACTTTTCTGTGATACAACATGCATGTTTAAGATTTACTTACCTTTGTTATTACTATAAATAACTGATTTTGTAACTTTTTAGCCCACCTGTCACAAAGTGACAAGATGAGCTTTTGTGATCGCGCGGCGTCCATCGTCCGTGTGTGCGTCCATGGATCTTCATGAAAATTGGTCAGAATGTTTACCTTGATGACATCTAGGTCAAGTTTCAAACTGGGTCACATGCGGTCAAAAACTAGGTCAGTAGGTCTAAAAATAGAAAACCTTGTGACCTCTCTGGAGGTCATATTTTTCATGAGATCTTCATGAAAATTGGTGAGAATGTTCACCTTCATGATATCTAGGTCAAGTACAAAACTGGGTCACATGCCTTCAAAAACTAGGTCATTAGGTCAAATAATAGAAAAACCTTGTGACCTCTCTAGAGGGCATATTTTTCAATGGATCTTCATGAAAATTGGTCAGAATTTTTATCTTGATGATATCTAGGTCAAGTTCAGAACTAGGTCACATGAGCTCAAAAACTAGGTCACTATGTCAAATAATAGAAAAAACGACTTCATACTCAGTTCATGTGGGTTAGGTGAGCGATTCATGACCATCATGGTCCTCTTGTTTATAACTGACTGTAGGGGAAAACCCTGACCACTTTTCTGAGGTACAACATAGATGTTACTTTCAAAGTTTAGGTGTATTTTAAGGTATCTCTACCTGGTAAGGAGTTTTTTTTGTGGACTTAGAAAAACAAAAGAATTACAAGAATTACTACACAACCACAGAATTAAAATTCCATTTGCAAATACAGGAGCTTGTGTAAATAATTTGCTATGACGGTCATACATTGTGACATTCTGGCACTCTTATTGTCTTCATAAAATTTCTTCCCAAAAATGTTTTATGGTCAGGAGGTGAAAGGTGAAGGTCACAGTGATCCTGTAACTGGTAAGAGATTCTGACAAATAATATCCTGGAGCTATTTTTTGGGTTGTGCGTCAAACTTCATAGTATGATGATTATGGCCAAGAGTTGGCACCTGTTGATTTTTTAGTCAGAACCTTAAGCGCCAAGGTCATAGTTGCCTAGAGATTGAAGACGGCTTATTATCAGTTGCTGGGAAAGTCTTTAGATTATGGTCTTCAATCCATATGATGATGTAGTTAGTAGGTGACCCCTGTTGTATTCAAGGTCAGACAAAATTACATACCCACTTGCTCTGGCAGACTAGTATGGGGAACATGAGTGTTGCAAACAGAAATGGTTGTTTCAAGTGAAAAGAAAATCGAATAACACTATGCACATTTACATGTTTATATGACTTGTTGAGAGTATTTCTCTTATATATTTGTAGATTACTTTATCATTTACCTGTGAGTTGAGCATGTCGGGCCCAGATTACAGTGAAGTCATAGTAAAACGGAATAGTACAGTTGGCTCTTGCTTACAATGTATATTAGAGAGAGCAAAAATAACAGGTAAATAAAAAGTATATACTTTACAGAGATAAAAATAAGACTTTTTTGTATCAAAGTTTGTACGTAGTTAACACCTTTTGCCTATATCAGTGACTCATCTAAAAGAATGTTAGTTGTTCAAATTTGGAGGATGTAGTGCAGTATACAGGAGATGCTCTGATTCCAAAAGCTTCCCTTGATTTCTGAACATGTAGGATAGAAAGACATGTATATGCAACCTTTATTTATAGTCGCATCTGAAAGACTATTAGAATTAATATATATATATGGAGAGTCCAGCTGTCACTGGCGTTTGAATCTTGGAACCCCCACTTGTGACTTATCACTAGCCACTGAGCTGTAAAGCAGTAAAACTAATCATTAACCCTTACCCTGCTAAATTTGAACTTGTCCATCTTTCAGTTTGGACAGTACCATTAATGGTTAAAAGGGGTGCTTACCAAAAATATACTTACTGAATGCCATTCAGTGAATGGCAAACAGTGCAGATCTTGATAAGACTGCACGTATGACCCATTTACTTATTTTTTTTGGCTGTTCATGTACACTTATTGATATATGTTACTATATATTAAGTAATAATAAGCAATAAAATATGATTCAACTAAACATAAAATGCATTGATTATATTAAGTATGTACTATTTTTAACCAGATGCATAGTACCAGTCAAAACACATAAACATGTTAATATTTACATAAATATAAATTGTTCGGGTCTAATATACCTATAAACTAGATAATTATATATTATTACATTAAAAAGTCTGACCTTACTATCAAACATAGTAGTTACAACCAAACTTGAAAGTAGTATTTTAACTAGATAATTCCACATTTTATTATAAAAATTCGTCCTTACAGTTACAAAGGATAATCAAAAACTGAACTGTTAGTGTTGTCTGTAAGAATGAGTTTGAAGGTGTTAGGAGAGTAATTTCTGCTACCAAACAGATTATACTGTTATATGAAAACTAGTAGAATAACAATGTTACCGATTATTGATGTTTTACAATTTTACAGAAGGGGATTGGCATTTAAGAAAGACAAATTGGTGTGGTGAGGCAGCAGAGCTTCTGGATGACCCAGATTCTTCATTGGAATACAGTCTTGTCAATGATGGTGATGTTTTGCTTCTGGAACGTGGCCGACTTCCACCCAAGGTATTGTCTCCATATTTTTGAGAATCATTAAGAAAAAGCAGAATCAATGTTTTATGAAAACATGTCCAGACTTCAATTTCAAAGACCTCAAAGGTCTGTTTAAACTTTATGTGTACCTTGTTTGGCTATGACCCTATTCCCTGTTACAGTTTATTTGTTTGATCCTGATTGGAGTCAGTTTTGAATTGGAGTCATAGAAAATATTACTAAAATGTCTCCAGCCCAGTTAAAGACAGGTGTGAGAAATATCAAAAAGGTACATACTAGTATATTCTTGTTTCAGAATATTTAAAATCATGGTACAGGGTTATAAAACAAAAGGCGGGAGACCAATCTCAGATTACAGCTTTGTCATTGGTCAATTTCAGTATTGACCTCAGGGTCAACCAGTCAGATGCTTGAGATTTGTGACTGGTCTCCAGACTGAGATTTATACTCATAGACTGATATTGGACAACTTCATGATGCAGATTATGCAGAAATTGACATATCTGAGTGATTTCTAAATGTTAGTTTGATTCTGCAGCCAAAAATTAAAAAGGAAAAAGGATATAGTGATGATGATTTGCAAAAAAGTACCATGAAAATGAAAAAAGGCAAAACAACAAATAGTGCCATGAGTTCAAAATATGTTTAGCACAATACTTTAAATTTCAAAGGTCATAGGTTCAAATTTTGGGCAGGGCTTTATGTTCTCAGTAATGAAAACTACATGTTCAGGGTGATTTACCTTTCATCTTCATGTCTGGACATTTTCAGTTACTTGCAGATAAACAGATAATTCTGGTTAAGTATCCTGTAACACTGGAAACATTAACTTACCCGCTTATATATAACTTAAACACTGTTGAAAAATGGCTTTAAAATCCAATAAAACAGAAACACTCATTATACATGAATTGACAGGTGTAAATATAGCATTTTGCTTCATAAGCAGGCATGGTCCTGGCAGTAATTAGTTTCATACCTAGGACCTTTGATGGGTTTGCCTTAACTGCGTCAGTTACTGTTCCTAACAAAGTTTGTGTTTAGCCAAACTTTGGGGATTAACCTAATTCATTAGAAATTGGATTACAGTCACTGTATATAGGTTCATCAAGGAAATGAAATGAAGTGGCTGAGTATTCCCATTCTATCGGAAAATATTGATCCCTACTGGGTGGAGAGTGTGATACTAATGGATCCAATAGTATTTCCTGTCACATCTTATATTGGTGTTATTTTCTGTCACTGTATTACAATATATGATCTCACTGATTTGATAATGTACTGTTGCTGCACGTTTGTATGTAGTCTTCAATGCCTTGAGACTTTACATATGTACTTGGGACCAGTGTATTGCTTCTTTGCAAGGAGGCATCCATATATTGGATGGTCAGGGAAGATGTCTAGCTGATAAGAGAGCACATCCTCCATGGCTCACTCAGCATATCATACTCGTCAAGGAAATGAATTTGAAGTGACTGAATTTACCACAGTGATGTTTATTTCAGGGTTTTATACGAATACCAGTATGGCTTCACTCTACACCAGAAAGTGTGAAAGCTGGGAACCAACAAAATGGTAGCATACTGTCATGGGTGTCAAACTTCTTTGGTAAGTGAGTCATTAAAATACATACAGTTGTTCATTCAATGCTTGACTTTTGAGATATCTCTGTGCTGTTTATTATTTATGTGTGTATGTCCTTCTGACACTGACTTGAAATAATTCTACAACAGAACTTCATTATATTTTGGTAATAGAATTCTATTTGAAATTCACAGTTTTGCTGACATTTTGCATAATTATAGATTTACCTATTTTCTGTCTTATGTACTAATAAAATGTATAGATTTGTGTGTTGATTTTGAGACACTTGTCCAAATGAAAGTAAACCTTAACTTTCAAGCTGAATTTATCACTACTTGGCAACAGGTTGCAAAAAGCGCTGTCTTTTTATTAAAATTTATTATTTTACAAAACACATACTTTTCATAATTAGTTTTGATTTAATTTCAGGGCAATTTGTTTCAGATACACAATCAAGTAGAACCAGTGAAGTTAGTTCAGAACCTCATCCTGTCAATATTGGAGAAATCGAAATTTCACGAGAATCCACGCTATTTGACCTCAAGGAGCAAGTTCTGACTCTCGTGGGTGACCTACCTATTCCATCAGTTGATTTTATGAGACTAAGATTGAAGGAGCAGAAACGACTAACAACAGTTCTTAGGGATAATAATCAGACGTTGAAGTAAGCTGTTTTCTTGTGATCTTTCAACATTGTGGCTTAGATTTATTAGTTCGCATTTTTCTTATTTTGATTTAGTGCTCTGCATCTGTCTCTCAGTCAGCCTGTCTGTATGTCACAAAGTTTGTCCACTCCATCAGGTGGATTCCAACCAAACTTCACAGAAATGATCAGTGCCAAGTCTTGTTGTGCATATCATAGGTGTGTTCCAGTTTGAAGATTTTCAGCAGAGTTATAGCTCCTGATTGTTGTATTTTACAGTGTTTACACAACTTGCTTGAATTAGTGTTTGACATGTAATGATGAAATGAAATGTTTGTTGTCTTTCTCAACTTGGCAAGGGAATTTGAATGAATATTACATTTCTTAAATACTGAACTAAAGCTATTATATTTGAAGAAAAAATATGTACCAAATACTAGTTTTAGTATTTTTTTAAAATTCATTATCAATGGGATAATGTTTGGATCTTCCATTTGGCCAGCAAAAAATTGGAGCTGGCTCAACGTTGGACCAACAGTGACAGATGAATTAAAGAGAGCCAATGCAAAAGTAGTATGTCAGTGGTTGGGTCAGTTGTATGCCAGTCATTTGGCCGATGTTGCACCCATTAGCCAAATGGTATTGGGCCAGTGCTTGCACTCTTTGTTTGACTAACAAAGAGTATTCAGTTGGCCCAACATTGGGCCATCACATGTCTGCTATTTGGATTAGTATATTGATTACTAGACTTCTAGACAGTCCATGTACAAGTTATCTAGAGATCTGGTAGCTTCACCTCTAGACTCCTAATGTAGAGGTCCGATTACCAAACCCCTTGCCACTTTTTGTCATTGAAATAATTATGTCAGTATTTGACAGAGATAATAAATAGAAACAAATGTGGATTTACAGAAGTTATTAAGTATAAAATGATTTAAAAACTCATATTCAGCATTGTGGTGACTCAAAAAAGGGAGCACAAGGATTCCTTCAAAGAGTCACAAGTTCGATCACCATACAAGATAAATTCTCAGTAACTATTTTGAAGACCGTACTTTTCCAAGTTAGTTGTTACAGTATTCAGTTGTCAATTTTGATAAGTTATTGAAGTTATTGTCTGTTTTAAAGAATTTGACATTTGATATACATCATTAAATTTTACATAACATTATCAATTACAGACGATTAAAGTTGACCTCAAACAGTGTACTAGCTTTACAGATACTGCCAGAGGAGGAGGAATTAAGGTATCGGTATTGTTACACTATTTCTTTAACATTAACTCTTCTTGCAACCTGCTCAGCAGGGTTTCCAAATAGGAGGTTTTAGGTTGAAGATCTTGTGAGACATATATATGTTCTTGGTAATAAATGACAGGAGACAATGTGTCTTGGTTCATTCGTCCTCTATATATGATACTGAAAATTAGCATTAAGGTAATGGACTCGATGACAGTCTGCAATTTTCGTTTGATTACATATTCTCATGTACTATTTCAATATGCTTTGGCCACAATAAAAAATTGGACAATGTGGAAGTTACATAAAGTGAATACATTATTGGATGGAAAATTCTGATAGTCATTACAGGCCCACTACCTTAAACCCAGCAGAATTAAACCCATTCACTTAAACTCTGTATACTTTGATAAGCATCAGAGATGTTGATAATGCAGATGTCAAAAATGCTTGTAAAACATAAATCTAGAGTAATTGTTATACCCTCGGATACAAAGTATATCGGGGATTTTTGAAACCATGCATGTCCATTGGTCTGTCTGTCTGTAATTTATGTCTGCTGCATATCATCTTAACTGCTTGGAAGATTTTCATAAAACTAGTGTCAAATATTTACCTTATCAAGATGACATGCAGAGGACTACCCAGGTCACTAGGTCCAAGGTCAAGGTCACTTTAGGTCAAAGGTCAAATAGCTTTAATTGATGTCTGCTGCATACCTTCTAAACTCCTATGAACAAGCAGAGAGACATCTGATTTACTGAATGAGCCTTTTATGGAAGGGTATCACTTTTCAAAAATAATTGAAGATCTCATTCTTGTACATCTATGTTTACTTGTAAGATCTTTTTCTTTTTTCAACAAATATCTGAGGTGATAAACTTCATAACTTTACAAATTTCACATACTCTAGCTGTATATGTTCGAAATTTTATTTGTAAATTATGTCTTCCCCCACACGGTGGTGTGGGAGACATATTGATTTACTCCAGTCTGTGTGTGTGTGTGTCTGTCACAAAGCTTGTCCGCACTCTAAGTCGAACATTTCTCATCCGATTTTCACCAAACTTGAACAAAATGTGTTTGACCATGAGACCTCGGCCAAGTTCGATAACTAGCCAAATTGGTCTAGGCTTCTTGGAGTTATGGCCCTTGAATTACCAAAAATCGGCCATTTTACTCTTGTCCGCACTCTAATTCAAACATTTCTCATGCAATCCTCACCAAACTTGAACAAAATGTGTTTGACCATGGGACCTCAGCCAAGTTCGATAACTAGCCAAATCGGTTTAGGCATTTTGGAGTTACAGCCCTTGAATTATTGAAAAATCTGCCTTTTTACTCTTGTCCGCACTCTAAGTCAAACATTTCTCATCTGATCTTCATCAGACTTGAACAAAATGTGTTTGACCATGAGACCTCGGCCAAGTTTGATAACTAGCCAAATTGGTCCAGGCATTTTGGAGTTACGGCCCTTGAATTACTGAAAAATCTGCATTTTTACTCTTGTCCGCTCTCTAAGTCGAACATTTCTCATCCGAACTTCACCGAACTTGAACAAAATGTGTTTGGCCATAAGACCTTAGCCAAATTCGATAACTAGCCAAATCCGCCTAGGCTTTTTTGATTTATGGCCCTTGATTTACTGATTGGATCCACTCGTCCAGACCATCTAATTGGATCCACTCATCTAAGCCATCTAGAGACACTAGACATTTTTCATAGGGGCAGTTGTTGGAGACATGCGCTTTTCTCAAAAGCATCTCTAGTTTGACATCTGATTTACTTGTGTAGTAAGCAACTAGGTAAAAAGTTTTAAAAACCGGACAGATGCTTGTTCTGTATAGAGATGTTTTCCATGTACACCAAAGATCTATAAGATACAATAGATCTGAAACTTGCATAAGTCCCATCAAATCTCAATATATGAGATTTTGTTTGTCACCAAAGATGCTTTCTTTGTACTTACTTATTAATAATAAACATCTAGGTGTTAAAGAACTGCCTCATTTGCCTAGTGGTAGAGCATCCACTTCAAGTGTGGGAGGTCGTGGGTTTGATCCATGGCCAGGTCATACCAAAGACGTAAAAAATGACACTAGTAGCTTCCTTGCTTGGTGCTCAGCATTAAGAGGATAGTACTAAGACTGGTCAGCCTGGTGTCAGTATAATGTGACTGGATGAGGTATCATGCCACGTGTCTACTGCGTGATATTCGAGTGAGGAAACACTATAAAGTTGGGCATTGTGCTCACTGTTATAAGTACACACCATCGTTTATATGACTGAAAAATAGTTAAACCTAAACACACACACATACAAATGAATCGATCATTATGATACTTGATTTTAGGGGGAAATGGTCAGTCACTATTCTCTTGCTTGTATTTTTTTGTGTATTCTGCCTAGAACATGCATTGAAATTGCAGCCTGTCTATGATTTAAGTATTAACAATTTCAGCATATACAGATATGTGTAGTTATACTGAAATCTAAAATAAATGTTCTGTTTCAGTAGGAATGACCAGATAGTTTTGGACATTTGCCAAAGGATTCCAGACACTAGTAATTACAGCCCTTCAGTAGAACTGGTGTGGGATACAAGTGGTGGCGCCACCATACATAGTCTGAAACAGGCTATAGCCAATGTTCTGTTTATAGAAACAGAGCATATGTGTATGGCAAAACATTTTCCACAGAAGTATGAATGGATGGTGATAGAAAAGAATGATAAGGTATGAACATTACAGATTTTTATGAACCATGGTCCGAAACTGGCCAATATTAATAAAAATATAGCATAAATGTATGGCAAGTCATTTTTTACTGAGAAATGATATTAAATTTTTAAAAGTGAAAATATTAGCTCCCTTGGAAAGCATATGTTGAGACAAGAAAGTGTTTTAAAAGTTAGTATTAACAACTTGCATGCTTTTATGTCTCATTGAAGAGAACAAAAATGGTTATTGCTACAACACTGATTTCAAACTCTTTATTTATTAGATTTGTATTTTTCACAAACATTTCTGCATGAATACAAGCCTTCTGTAAGCAGTGCATCACAAAATTATTTAATTATACAAGAGCATGCATATCCTTCAATAATAAAATCTTAACTTGAATTTGTCTTTAATTACTTAACAGCAAGGGAATCAAAAAGGGAAGAAAAAAAAAGGACAAGCAAAGAACAATATAAAACTGGCGCCTTTCCATATACGTGATGGAGATACTATTGGGGTTAAGGTAGGAGGTATTCATAAATTTAAAAGATAAAATAAATGGGAATTTTATGTCTGTTTGCATTTAATTTTTTGTCAAGAAATTGTAACAGTACAGAAATCAAATGCCATTTGGATAAATTGGCCCTGGATGTTTATTTTATTATTACTGAATTACTGTTGAAGTATTGGGATAATCCTAAATGAAGAACTATAATATATTACAGCATATCATTAACTAGCTTTTCCTTCACACTCTTTATCATATGAAAATCCTTAATTAGGAAAATAAAGGCAAAATGTTACCTGAATGGGGACATTTTCTCGGTGTGTACACTATTCCAAAAGTCCCGTGGGTTGGCAACCCTGCTAGAAGCAAGTTCTAAAATATTTATGTTTTGATTGTTTGATAAACAATTTCAGGATATGAGGTATGATCCAAACAATCTGGACAAGTTTATGACGGAAGAAGACGAAATAGGAAAGCTTCAGTTGCTACAGGAAATCGAGGAAAAAAGAAAAATGTAAATTTTAAAACGAAATTTAGTTGTTTTTTTCTTTTGTTATAAACATGTATGAGAAAGACAAGATGTGTTATTTGATGGGGTAATAGGCTGCAGAAGGTTTTCCTGACCAGTCAGTCTGGAACATCTTTGAGGTATAAGAGGAAGGTGGAGAAAACCTGCAGCCTAAGTCTTTTGTAAAGCTGCTGAGTAAGTATCTAGTTAGCATTCATGTTAGGCAGATACAAGCTACAGTAACATCCATCGTGGACAAACAGTGCCGGATCACCACTGCTGCCCTGCCCATCACAGAGTCACGACAAAACACTTCTTGATGGATGAATGTCTGGCTGACAATTTCTTTGTTTAGCAGCAACAATTCTCTATCTTTATACTTTCAGCACAATGTTTGCTATATGCAGTATTATTTGCTTTGTTAGATTAAGAAAATAAATATTTTTGTTGTTGCAGGAGAGAAGAGCGGAAGAAGTACGAGAATGACTTTGGACCAGTTCAGAAACAACGTAGACCAGAAGTTGGCATTACAATCAAAGTTGGAGACTTCAGTTGATGTACAATGTTTTACTTAGTTATGAATAAATACTACTGCTGAAGGACTGGTTGTGAAGTGGAGGCCAAAACTTTTACTCTAATCATGAAAACAAAATACCCGAAAGGGTCCTCTTACTCTGCTTTTAGCGGGATTAACATTTGGGAACCAATGAGATTTGTGTTATCTCCTTAACACGCTTAAGTACACTGTATCATGCAGAACGTTAATTTGAAGAGAAATGGTACTGGAAGTTTATCATTACATTTTTTATGCCCCCGAAGGTGGATATATTAAATTCGCACAGTCGTCCGTGCATGCATCTGTGTAAATTCTTGTCCAGGCTGTAACTCTGCCATCTATTAAGGGATTTTGAAATAACTTGGCATAAATGTTCATCATAATGAGGTGACGTGTCCTGCGCAAGACCCAGACCCCTAGCTCCAAGGTCAAGGTCAAAGTTAGAAGTCAAAGGTTAACAGGGTCTGTTTTTTTGTGCAGTCAATAACTCTGCCATTCATCAAGGGATTTTAAAATTATTTAGCACAAATGTTCCCTATAATGAGTTGATGTGTCCTGCGCAAGACCCAGATCCAGAGCTCCAAGGTGAAGGTTGCCTTTGGAGAACTTTTTTTTTTTTGCCTTGTCTCAAAATAATTCATACCTAAACTATTCTTGCATATTTTGCACAGGCAACTGTAGCATTCTTGGGCACATTTCAGGGGCATGTATCACTAATAGTGACAGCTCTTGTCTTACATTTATTCAGGGTATTAATTGATTCTTGCTTTAATGTTGTGAAAACAGAAATATTTGTGATGAATAAAGGATCAGATAGAAATCGTAAACATCATGAGTATCTATGTTTTTTCTGCGATATTTAGATATTTCTCAAATTTTGATTGATTTTTGACAGAGGCCTTAACTCTATTATCCACCAGTATTGTTTCATTCCTTGGATGTTGAGATTCAGAAAACTCATCCTATACACACAATTATTATCGAACACTTAAAACATGCTTCAACATGATTGAGAATTTAATTGTAAATGTATTCATTCATGGCTACAAAATGTACATTTTCCATACTTTCCATCGTCTTTCAGACTCTCTTTTTACTTTTCCTTTATATAGACGGCGATATATGACCATTTTGTGTCGATTCGCCGTAAAACCCAACTCACTCGCTCCTTTATATAGAAACTGACTAGTTTCCTTTTTATCATCTAAAACATGTTCATTACCAGTTTGTTTCCATTAAAGGGAAGTGTTTGATACTTCTTGAAAATAAACTTCCTATTTAACAAAAAAACAAACAATCTACATGTAACGGACTAGCCACTGAGCAATAGATGGCGCAGTAACAACTGGCAGAAATGCCCTTAATTGTTTGTACTTTCATTTTAAACCATCCAACCTTGTTTTGAGTATTGACTTTTAGATGTTCAGTTCTTTCTTTTATGATGATAAAGTGTTAGTATTTAATTAGAGAAATTTTATTCAAAATGTGAATTATTTATATCTTTAAAAAATTTATAAGTCTTTAAGATACAGAAGAATCATTTTATTTTGCTTTTTCTGTTAGAAATTGAACAGTATCCACTGATTCTGCCCTTTCCTTAGGAGGAGTTGTATTTTTGAGTATTCAGAAAATTATGTCATAGTTCATAGTTTGTTTATAATTGTTTGTAATAGTAAATGATAAGATAGAAATGAAACCGATTTAGTTTTTTGAATTTCTGTAGTCTGTAAATGTAGAGAAAAAGTCTACATATACTGTGATAATAACACAATAAAAATCTGAATAGAAGGACTTTGTGTGTTCTTTATATCATACCCATGTAAAGCTAGGTTATGCTGACTTCTTTTGGACTTACTGTTAAAATTTTCAAGACTTTACTCTCACTCTTTAGAAGAATGTTTGTAAATGGATTTTTATGCCCCCAAAGGGAGGCATATTAGTTTTCAACTGTTCATCCATTCGTTCGTTAGTCACAACGTTAACTTTTTGCATGAAGGCACTTTACTCGCGAACCACTGAACCCAGGACTTTCAAACTTCACATGCTGATAGTACTCATTGAGTACACGACCCCTACTGACTGGGGTCACCAGGTCAAGGTCACAGGGGCCAACGTTAACTTTTTGCATGAAGGCACTTTACTCATGTACCACTGCACCCAGGACCTTCAAACTTCACATGCTGATAGTACTCATTGAGTACACGACCTCTACTGACATTGGGGTCACCAGGTCAAGGTCACAGGGGCCAATGTTAACTTTTTGCATGAAGGCACTTTACCCGCGAACCACTGCACCCAGGACCTTCAAACTTCACATGCTAATAGTACTTATTAAGTACACGACCCCTATTGACTTTGGGGTCGCCACGTCAAAGGTCAAGGTCACCAGGTCAAAGGTCAAGGCGCTGCGGGGGCATTTGTCACCATCGGTGACAGTTCTTGTTTTACAAATAAAATTGAGACCTATATCCAAAACAAGAGCACCGCCATGCGGGTGCAGACACTCGTCTGATTTTTTTGTCTCAGTATAATAGAAATATTGTCATACCCATGATTTTCTAAGTCCAAAAGGGGACATAATTCTTGAAAAAAAGCAATGTAGAATTACAGTACTTTCTGTGCAATCAGCTTTTAATGGCGAATAACTGCTCCAAGTTTTAAAGCGATAGCTTTGGCTGTAGAGGAGAAAAGTTTATCTAAAAACGCAAAACTTAACCAAGAAATCTGATATTTTCTAAGTCCAAAAGGAGCCATAATTCTTGCGAAAAGCAGGATGGAGTTATGTTTCTTGCTGTACAGTGTCAGCTTGTGATGGTGAACAAGTGTTGCAAGTTTCAAAGAGATAGCTTTGATAGTTTAGGAGAAAAGTTGACCTAAACATAAAACTTAACCAAGCAATGCCGACGCCGATCAAGTGATGACAATAACTCATTTTTTTTTTCCAAAAAATCAGATGAGCTAAAAATGTCCTTTTCTTATATACCCAGTCTTCAGTGTCACAGGTCACACTAGGGGAATCAAAGTATTTTTAGCATTGGCCAGAATGTGATCATCTTCAACTGACACAATTTCTACTGTTACAGTACTGAATTATATGATCAGCTAATGTACTACTGGTAGGGATTTCTGTTGTAACACAAATAAGTTTTGACTTAGGCTACACAGTCATGGATGCCCAGGTTCTGATGATGTTTCCCGGCCTGCAGTTCTACCTGCATACCATGTTTCATTACAATGCAGTTACATTATTTGTAATTGTCTTATTTCTAACTAGCGCTATGGAGTGAATTTTGTTTTGATCTATTTAGTAACAGTGACCTAAACACCAGCAACCCCCGATAAGAACTTTTGGTAACAATGACTTTGACCCAAGTGGCCCCAAATAAATTCCCAAGCCAACTCTGCATAAAGGCTTGATGTACATGAAGTTTGGTGAAATATGTCAACCTGTAAAGTTATTGGATAAAAACTTTCTCCTTTTAATAATACAGATCCTCATAATTTCCCTTCCCATAAGTTTCCTACATCCAGGATTTATCACAACATCTTACTCCATACTACAGCTACAGAGCTGAATTCAATATTCTTGTTTTAGAAGCCCAAGATGTCCATAATACAACACTAGGTCCCTGTGTTAGTTTGTTACATACAAAGTCTGGTGACAATACCTCAATCTAAGCTGTAAGAGTGGATGCAGTGACCCAGTAAATAAATGTACCATGCTTTTTTTGTAATTCATTTATTTAACCATCATATAAATATAACACAAAACTTCAGTTAGATAATCCAGTGATATAATACAACCTTTCTAAGGAGGGAAAAAATCAGATCACATTTGTATATCAACATAAGAAGTATAGGTGATGCAAACTGCCTTGATGTCAAAAATTGCTCAGTTATGTGGACCACTTCTTGACATTTCAATACTTGTGCACACTGCTGTTCTTGTTATATTTAACACAATTTCTGCTATTTAGGCTTTATATAGTACTAGTATTTAACTTCCTACAGAAGATGGAAGCTAGTTTAAAATAGAATTAAAATTGGACTTAAATATTTTTCGTTTCAGATACTTTATAACTGATATATGTATTTTGTCCTGAACATTTAACTAAACATTAATTAATACAAGAGCAGACCTCTTTAAATAAATGGTGGAAAATCAAGACCTTATTTCCTGAATAAAGTATACATCAAATAAACATACAACATGACAATCATGGCAGATCAGTTTGCATCACCTATGAACATACACGTTTAAATAACAAATAAATTCTGTAACCTATAACTACCTCCAAGATTCTAAACTTGAGTTTGGTGACCAGTCTCAAAATGCAACACTGCCATTGGTCAGTTTCGAAACAACATGGAAACGGCCATTAAGATGCTGGTGTTTCAAGACTGGTTATAAAATTCAGTTTGATAACCGTGGACTCTGAACTTGAATTACTCTGCAGGCTATAGAGAGTCTTTGCTGTTCAGTAAAAGCTGTGTATTAAGACCATCTTTGAGAAAGCCTTAATGTAAGTGGTGCACCTCTTAACCAGAACCATCAAAACTGGAAACCCCTATAAGCTGAACAATGGTCTAAGTTCCTTCAATTGAAACGAAACCCTCTAAACCAGAAGTGTCTCAAAACTAAACTTAATTTTCCTTTGGTCTCGAGGTTATTCTCCCAGAAAGAGTCCCACTGTATTTATTGACAGAATGAAGTACAAATCAGAACTGACATTAGTAGTCTTTACAGTTTAAAGGTGGCCTTTTGTACACTGTATATACTTCTGAAGATTCCTTTTTCACATTGTAAAACAGGCATGACAAAACAATACAAACATGCATATATACCTAACACAGAACAAGGTAATATCCACAATTTACATTGACTCTGTTTTATCATGTTATATTCTCTGATAATATACCTTAAACCAGACTGTTTATTAGGAAGCTTACATAACCTATCCTACAATTCTGTATCCAAATATCACATTTTTGTTTCTAACAACTTTTCAAGAAAGATAACAATAACCAATCAAAGCTTTTGCACTGACTCCGATTTTGCTTCACAAGTGTACAGAGTGATATACATATCTTGGTATTTTACAACCACTGTACAGAAATTTAAATATCTTTTTATATTTAAAGTATACAAAGAATATTTTCAATTTTTATTTATAAACTGTTTTCTTCTTTTTCTTCCAGCAGTAATACGATAACCAGCTGTAAATTTCTGCATTGTAAATTGTTCTGTTTAAATTTTATCGTGTTGGAGCTCGTAGCTGTTCTATTTTTGTATTAGTTCTGCTATTTGGGAAAGGTGTGACGCTACTTGACGCAAGGTAAGGTGAAGGTGACGGCATTGTTGTGGAGAATGCCGCAAAATATTCAGCAGCAAATGCGATGACATCGTCAGGTTTCCGTAGCAACAGGAATTGCATGAAGTCGGCCAGCAGTGCTTTTAGTTCGGGATGATGACGCATGTATTTGGCATGATCAGCTTTCAACTCCTCCTGAAACATACGTTTATTATAAGACTTTAGTTATAATCTTAAATCAAAGTTACACTTAGACATCTGTAAACTATGTAAACTGGATACAGGTGGCTCTTAGAAATAAAGATTTCTTTCTCAAAAATTCTGGGAATTAAGGCACCATTCCAAAAATTTCTGTATTTTGTATCTGTTCTTTAAGGTTTAGCCAATTCCACCAGGTACTGAATGAAAAATTAAACTAACGAGATTCATTTGACAAACATGGTACATTATAACAAACAGGGCACATTATAAATGCACAAGAAATATTCTTAATTCAATGCAAACCTGCTAGACGTATGTGTAAGTAAAACAAAATTTTGATTTTTTTTCTCACACAAATTCAATGAATACACGAGGGAAAGGGATGTGTGTACCTTTCTATCAAGAAACTGAGAGTAGAGTTGAGCATCGTCCTCCCATCTTAATGGCTGTTTCTCAAATGTTGGCTTTGGTGGCTCTTCATCTATAACACATAAAGCATGCAGTAAACATACAATATTCCAAATATTTTTAGCTTGTTGTTTGAAATTTATCAAATAGCAGAGCTATTGTCACCCTTCTGCTAGCGTTGGTGCCAGCGTCTGTGTTACAAAAGTTTTACACATAAACAGGTTTCTCTAAAACTACCAGGCCAGATGCCTTCAAACTTCCTGACTTTGGCATTATGAGATGACCTCCCAGGACAAGTTAAATAATTTGGCTTTTCTTTTGTCAAAATTACGCTCCCTTTTTCTTTTGTCTGGTCTGTCAATGGTTACTGGTTGTGTAAGTCTCATGTATGTGGTGACTTTGGCATAATGACCCCAAAACAGTGATCTGGAGGATATTTATCATTATATGAACTTACACTACTACAGATCAAAGCACTCTACATCTATTAATGGGAAACCATTTTATTTTTCAAGGCCATTACGACTTTGGTCATTGACCTACTGATACTAAAAATAATAGTGGTCATCTGTCAATCATTAATGGGGTGGCTTTGCCATTGACCTGTGACCTACCGGCCCCTTGAACAATACGAGTCATCCATAGATCAAATGCAATTACTCTGTTAAGTTTGAGGGTCACAGACCAAGATGTTCTCTAGATATGTATCAAAACCTTGTCCAATCTCCAGGTAAATAATTATGTGACTTTGACTTTTAAAAGTTTCATAGCTGTAAACCAAGCCTTCCTGATTACTGATCAAAAACCAATTTCAGTCTGGAGTCCACAATGAACTTGACCTTTAACCAATGGACCCTAACAACTGTAGGGGTCATCTACTGACCACAGACCACAGACAAGTTTAACTGCTGCAGACTGCGTTTTCTAGTTATTGGTCAGAAACTAAATAACAATAATACTCTCAGACAGACCAACACCAAGGAAACAATTTAGCATGTCTTCTTCAAAGGTTTACATAACAGTTGAATTAAAACAGAAATAAAAACAGCAATTACCTCTGATGATGTATGGAGGAACAAATGCAAGTTTCATAGTAACAGGAGACCCAACTTGTACTCTGTTTGTTAGGTGTCTGAAATTATACGGTTACAGAATTAGATAGTGGTCTGTTTGTTACATGTCTGAAATTATATGGTTATAGCATCATACAGTGGTCTGTTTTCCACTTTTGCGAAATGTTAACAATGGCTTACTAATGATAAACTAAGATGGTGTTCTCATACTTCAAAGAAATATTAAAGATTTAACAGACGAATGGACAACACCGTACCATAGCACATCAAGTTTGTTAAAAGAGGAATATAAAAACACTTGTTTTACTTTTGATGAAGGTGTGAGCCAAGATGTAATTGTGACAAATTTGTATGTATGGCTAATGCGTTGTTATTGAACTATCCGCTGTATGGTTTTATTTACACAATAAGATCTCTTCTAAAATGAAATATTTTCACAAGGCAAAAAGTTTGCTATTTTGAGAATGAGAATAAGTTCAAAAGGTAGAATATTGGCAATGTTTGGCCAAGTAGTGAAATACATTTCAGAATTATACATTTTTTTTTCAAATAGTCAGCAAAAAATAGTGAAAACAAATCAACCGCTGGTACTACAGCATTTCTACAATAAGACCTACCCATCTTTCATAAAATAAGACTGCCATGTTGTTGGGAGATCTACGGTTGAGTTGATAGTTCTCTCGACACCAAACACTTTCAGCTCTGTTTTGTCCACTGTCTGTGTTCTCTCCTCTAATCTTCTCTAGAAGAACAAGAGATGTCACGAGTAAGTGATTTTCCCTTTAAAAGTAGTGCCCTTACCTGTGAGTTAGGGCTATTACAATTGTACGGTTAGGGTTCTTTCGTCTGACCTTGACCTTAGAGATACATACCCGAGTCTTTTTGCCATGCTTAATATTTTTTGTAAGTTTTATGGAATCATTTAAAAGTTACAGCTCAATCTCCAAGTGTTTTTAACAGACAGACAGACTAATGTGGCAATGGACTTTGCAATAACTACATGATTCCTTTCTGGAGTATAAAAATCCAAAATAAGAAGCATTTTACAAATCAAGCATGTAATACTTCCTTGGGGTTTGCAACTTTAAAGTCAAAACAGAACTGTTTAGGTCTTTCAGCATTGTTAAGCTTAGAGGTTTTCATAGCATTAATCTGTATCAAAACAGGGATGATTCCATGAGCAATTCTTATGCCCATGTCAACATTTCTAAAATCTGTCTTTGAAAATAATTCTAGGAAATTACATTTTTAATTGTGCCAGTAGCTTTATATAGCTGCTTTTATTTGAGAAGTTTTTGTAAGGGATGTGACATTCTTCTGGGGTTTTTTTTAAGAATCAGGATTTATTCTAATAAAGTTACTACCGGTAGTAAACTTCACATTATATAAAAACAAAGGTATATAGAAATAACCTTTAATGAATTAACCTTTAGCCTGCTGGCGGCAAGTGATTTTGCCTTTGTGGCCAGTGGAGACCAAGATCAGCCTGTATAGACATCATGGTCTGCACTGTTCGCTATTCAGTCAGCATATTTTTAAACACCCCTTCAAATAATAAATGGTATTGCCAAAACTGAATGATGGACCAGTCCATTTTAGAAATATAGCAGGGTAAAGGTTTAAAACTTACATATATGGCAGGACATAAGTTTGTATCTGAGTCAAATGAAATCAGCTGTAAATTCTCTGGAATTCCTTTCTCAATGAACACTCTGTGTAGTAAAAGATTGGAACCTAGAAGGAAAACAAAATTAGATATTTTACATATTGGTTAAAAAAGTATTCTTAAATTTAAATATTTCTACATTTTTTACAGAATAGGACAAGTGACTTCTGACTGTAGCAAGTTCTAAAATGGAAAATTTCTATCATTTCAAACAAATCTTTTTCCAAAATATTTTACACTGTATAATATACAAGTTAAATATATATAAATTCCTACAAAATTATTCAACCATATGAGATACAATAAAGTAATATAAAAATGTTTCTTTAATCACTGGCATAATTGTAATTTTTTATATTTGTGCAGACTGGGGCATTGCTGGCATAGTTTAATATCTACGGTGGAAAAAATGCTACTTTTCACAGGAAAAATATATAAGAAGATAACATTTCAGGATGAAACAAATGATAATTCTGTTGCACAAAAAATTCATTGCAGAATATAGTCTTTGTAACTGGACAAAGTATAAAGGAAACTATGTACACATGTTTCAGTTATTATCAATTTGAAATTTTCCCCAATTCAAACCTTGCACGAAATTTATCAGTTGTCTCTTTGAAGTATACTGCATGCAAATGAATATTTAACGAATGTAGAGATTGGATAGATGGACTGGTGGATGAACTGGATAGGATGATGAGGATGGGATGAATGGATGTATGGACATCTCTTTTAATGTAGCTACCCTTTTGTTCTGTCTACTGTTCATTTTACTAGCGAAACAGAATACATTTACTACATTTACTATTGCCTCACCAGCAGAATAAGTACCCACTTGTAAACACTGGCAAAAGAATGAACAAATGAACATAGAGACTGATGACTGATAAATGACTGAAGAAAAACAGATGAAAGATAGTGGATGAATATTAAATGAAAAAATGCATGAATCTTACCCTCTGAGACAAATCCTTTCATCACCTCTTGGTTTACTGTCTTTGATGACCTTTGAATATCCTGAAAGTAAATTGGTACATTTCTTGGGGCCCCTTTTCAATTAAACCCATTTACTATATCTTTAAATCATTCAAATTACAGATATCTAAACAAAATGGAAACATGTACAAATATACAGAGCATCAGTGTATTATAGGTAATAATTTATGATGCAACAGAAAAAATGACAGAGAAGTAATCAAGATCAATGTACAGATACAAAATAGACTGCATTTCTGACAATTACCTACATAAATTTTACACTAGATGTACAATTACAAGAGAAAATTTTTAAACTGCTTCCAAAAAAGGAAAGCAAACCTAGAATTTCACACTTAGGAAAGAAGAAGTTTAATAAACTTATCTTTAATTTAATATATATGTTATTTAAAAAGTATAAGATCAATATTTTACATATACATGTTAAAAATTAAAAGTTGAGTTGTCTCCCTTGTGATATATAAAAAAGCAATTACCTCCCCTTGTGTGATTACTCTGTTTATCACAAAATCATCCTCCTGTTTAACTATGAATGTTTTTCTATCCAGAGGACAATTTTCAAGCTGAAAATAAAATAGTTCAGTATTTAGAAATATTTCTTCTATACATACATATCAAGATTTTGATGAAAGTTGCATCTATCAACAGGAGCTTCAGCATGACTTATACTGAATTTCAGCTGCGCCATGAGAAATCCAACAGGAAGCATTTGCAACCAGCATATATCCAGACCAGCCTGCACATCCGTGCAGTCTGGTCAGGATCCATGCTGTTCCCTAACGGTTTCTCTAATTGCAATAAGCTTTGAAAGTGAACAGCATGGATCCTGACCAGACTGCACGGATGTGCGGATGGTCTGGATCCATGCTGGTCGCAAAGCCACTATATTGGTTTCTCATGATGTGACTCATTTTGTTTTACCTCTCATAAGATTCTAGTATTTCCATTGGATAAAAGGTGGTCACATGGCGACCTATATTTCTGTTGAGGGTCAGTTCATTTTCATGTTGTTATAGGCTAAAAATAAGTGGTCAATAAAACAAATCAGTTATAGCGTTTGTTTGTGACCATCCACTGAAATATTTGTGGTGGGTCATTAACATTTTTACCCATAATTAATAATACCATACAAGATATCTGAATAGATTGTTTGAATAACTAACTTACTAAGGATCAGAATTCTAACCCTGAAACAACCAGGTTGAATCTTACTGGGTAATGGAAGAAAAGTTAAATGAAATTCTCTAGAGGTTACAAAGCGCACACTCATCTAAATAAGTTTAAACTAAAAAGAACAGATTCGCTGGCTCAAATATCTCACTTCATATGTACTGAAAGCTCATTTATCATCCCAACCTTAACAGAAAAGTTTTGCAAGTTGTCCTAGAAGTCAAATGCAATAATGCAATTTTCAATTCATCCCTTGAAACAGGAACAAATCTCTTGATACTATTCGTGCAGGACATATTTTTGCGGATTTTGCAGGTATGTCATTCCACAAAATTAAATCTCAATTAACCCATAGAATACCATTCATTTTATCTTCAAAACTTGAAATCCATGAATTCATATCCAAATGAAATTGCCACTTTGATAAAAAACATTAAATGATTCTGCAATATATGAGAGAAGAGGTCAAACTTTACATTCACATATTCATAATGTTATAAAGAGGCAAAACCTTTCCTTCACATATTCATGATGCTGTGAAGAGGTGAAACCTTAGCCTTCACATATTCATGATGTTGTGAAGAAGCAAAACCATACCTTCACATATTCATGATGCTGTGAAGAGGTGAAACCTTAGCCTTCACATATTCATGATGTTGTGAAGAAGCAAAACCTTACCTTCACATATTCATGATGTTGTTGTTCCAGAGTCTCTAGATTATCTCCTACATAAGCTGTGATAGATGTACCACACGGTACCCCATCTATAGCTCCATGACTGTTTGCATGTACCAGAAAACATTCCTGTCCCTTGTGTTTTGTAGGTTCAATCGACACAGCAAATTCTCCAAGTTCTTTCCCTGTGTCTGATGTCGTCACCAAATGGTCCTCAAACATCAAATATTTGAAATCATCCTCTGGCACTATACAGAAGAAAATTGAGAATTTTGATAACATACAAGCACGACTTAGTGTTACTATCACATTACATGGTTTTTCATCCTGATATAACTGAGGCAAAATATCAGCCTCTTCCCAATCAAAAGAAAGATTATTTTTTCACAACTGTGGCAGAGAAACATTCCAATTTGAAAACCAACATTTTTTTGTATTGATTTTGGAAATTTCATTCACATATTCAATAATACTTAGTTAATATCAGACTGTGAAGCCACCAAATTCAGATTCTGTGTTAGAAGAAAAGTGGCCCTGTTTCAGTAAAGTGTCTTTCACCAAAATTGGCAATTATTTCACAGACAGGTATTTCCCAGTTTGAAAGGCCAAGGCCTCCTCACAATTGCTGGACGAATAGCTATCATCCCGTCTCTAGATTTGCCATGGTAATAAGGCTTTTGCCATGGAATTCCATGGAGTTCCGTGGCAAAAAGCCTGGAAATCCGTGGAATATTGAAATTTTCCATGGACATTGAATGGAACAGTAAGTTTGCCATGGATTTCCACGGATTACAGCTGAAATATTGATCAATTTCCATGGAAACAGGAGCTTTTGCCATGGAAAGTTGGACTTAGTAAAATTTTGGGATGGAAAATAGCATAGAAAATAACTTAGAAAATTTTTGTGATAGAAATTGATGGAAACTGTGGTCTTAGAATTTTTTGGAGGTATTTCTTGTGAACATAGAATATTTTAATGGATTAGTATGTTTAATGACCAATAACTGCAACTAACTTAATTAGAAAGGTAAAACAACTAATGGAATTACAGTAAAACCTGTCTTAAGAAGCCAGCCAAGGCAGTAGGAAAAAGTGGCTGCTTATGGCAGATGGCTGCTTAATGCAGGTAATTTATAGAATGAATGACCATTTTGGGAAATGAGACACTGGCTGCTTAATGGAGGTGACTGCTAAAGCAGGTTTTACTGAAAAACATTTACTATAATGCAGCTTGTCATATAAACTCACCTAGCAGATAGATTCATTTTGAACCAATCTTTAAAAAAATTATTGAAATCTCATCGAGAATGACTTTTTCTCCTAGGATAACACCAAAATGAACAGCACTAACAGTAGTTACATATATAATATTACAATTCTTTACACCAACATTCATTAAAAATTACCTGGCCAAGGGATTCTTAGTTAATCAAGTAATAAATTATTTGGTTCTTTTAATCTTCTGTAGTGTACCTGTTGCTTGTCTCACAACAGGAGATTATCCCAGACTGCATGATAAGATCTTGTCTGCTTTATATTTAGAAACTCATAACAAGAGATCAACCAATGAAAATAAAGTCTGTGGGAACTACTTCTGGGGGCTGTAATTGTACCTCAAAAAGTAATCCTGAACATTTTTCTGTTTAATATCAGGGCAAACTTCAAAAATAATGAGTATGTAAGTGGAATAAAATCAACCTGTGGTACAAAAATATTTTTAACATCCTAGATTTATCCTCCAATAGCTGACTGTAAATGACACATTTGCCCAAGAATATCTGAATTTCAAATCTACACAGGAAGTTCTTTGTTTGAGAGCAGGATGGAGTTATTTTACTGTGTTTACATGCAGCTTGAAAGTTAACAATAACTAAAAGAATACACCAGGTGAGTTCATAAAATTTATTCATGATTTTCCACCAGCAATGTAGAATACCTATAGCAAAAGTAACAAAACTAGTAAATGGATTCAAACTGGAAGCAGGTGGCTTAGATTTCATTGTGTTATGCAACAAATGATTTTTGTTCATTTATTTAACAGCTTTTGTTTTGCAAAGTTCTATTAAGCAGCTGTAATTTCTAGTTTATAATGCTTTTAATTTACTAAAAGGAAAATTGGATACTTTTTAAATGAAATTATTCAATGGTGTCAATAAAATTTTTGCCAGTAGAGTCATCTCCACAGGTGGCACTGCTGTATTACAGGTTAAACAATGCTACCAGTCAGCTGACCACTGTTTACTAAGTAAATTCAGAGAATTATAGTATGTGTTTTTAACCTGTTATTAAATTGGTTTATTGGTGTTGCACACATTTATGAATGTAATGAGAATTAAGTTTTTAGTAGAAATAAATGTTTATGGATTATTTACTTGTTATTAATCGATGATTATGCTCTTTATTGAAAGTGTTTAACACTGTTTCGAAAATTTAGCAATAATACACATATTAAGCAGCTATTTGTTATTTAGGTACTATTACTTTTTCTTTTGAATTCTGATATATTCAACTTCCTAGTTATTTTCAATATTAATATGATTTTTAAATTTACAAAAAAAGATAGAATCTTTCAGTGAAGTTGATGTCTAGTCCCTTAGCTCCAACATTAAATTATTAAAGAGCCTACTAAAATGAAAATCTATGTCTAACATTTACTCTTTTCAACACTATATAAACTGGAATGTACAAGTAAATGAAAATTGGTTATAATGTACAGATGTATGTGTTCATTTTAGAGGATTCTTACAGAATACTAGACTACATAATTATATATTTATGATGTTCAGGGAGATTGTTTTAGAAAAAGATATTTTTGTTAATGTAATATCAAACTTTCCATGAAATTAAATAAAATAAAAAGTTAATATTATACACTTAAATTGTATTACAAAATTTGTATGTTTAAAATGTGTGCCAAAATTCAAAAACAAAATTTTTATATAATCTTATCCGAGGGTAAAGTTAGAAATTTGCTGATTAATGTAACCCTCAATTTGCCACATCTGGAAAAAGCTGCTGATAAGATATTTTTGGCCACATTTATTCATCATGATTTATAGTTTTAATTTCAGGTCATTGACATAAGTAATAAATAATAAACCAATTTTTTTTATGGATATCTAGGTTTTGAACTATATCTGTTTTTCAGGAGTACATAAACAGCATACAGTATGAATGAATGAATGGAGATAATTCAGTTTAGTGACCCTGGATGTATTGTGTTCAAAGGAGGCTCCATCCAAAAATTCAAAGACATGTAAGTAATTACTATAGTATTATAAATACATGTACACACTACCATTGTTCTAAGTTTGATTGAAAGTGGGCAACTGACAATTTTCCCGAACACGACTGAATGGATGAACTTCATAATTTCAAGCAGAACCCACAACAGGTTTTATAATTATCTCCCTTATATAAAGTCCAGACCAGTATTTTATTTAATGATTAAAAAAGTACCAAATTAAGTTATCACTTGGCATTCAACACAACTTTGGTGTTAGTGCAGGTAACTGGTAGAATTTAAATTAGGTCACCATTTATACAATAATAGCAATGTACAAGTTGAACCTACTGATCACTACCCCAAAACAGTGAATATCTGTCTGCATGCCTTTTTTTGGAACCTTATTCTACCAACATTTGAAATCAAATTTAAAAATACAATTTCTTGAAAATATAATAAGTAATGTTATTACTTGCTTAAATCTGCAGTGTTGCCTGTATGATAAAGATGCACTACTTTGAATACCATTTTAAATTTTGAAATTATGAAGTAAGGACAAAACTAATGAAGTAACTGCTTTTATGGTTTAATTGGTTTAATATCTCTTGGTTTATTATTTCAACAGGTTAATGCAGTGAGGCAACTGATGGCAAATGATGGCTTTGTGGCGGTTAATGAAAACTACATGGTATTTTACACTGATGGTGGTGAACAGTGACAGAAAATTTCTCAACCAATAGTTACATTTAGTTGAAAGTGATGGCATAATCTTATACTGACTATACTCAATTATAACAAACATTGATATACTACAATGACAGTGGATCCATATAGAAACTGGTGACATTTTAGCTCTATATTGTTTTCTGTCACCTAGTGAAGAAATGTCAAAATTCATAAGCAGTTTTGTTATACTACAGACTGTTATGAAATTATAAATTAAGATGTGACATGCATAATGGTTTCTGATTTTCATTTCAGTCCAGTTCTGTCACCAACAAGTTTCCATGGTATTTCCACAGATTTCCACAAATATTTGCCATGGCAAGCCGTCCGAATACTCCACGGATTGCCATGGAATTTCGCTGGTTTCCGTGGTCATCTGTGGTGTACCACGGAAAGCCGTGGATTTCCACAGAACTCTGTGGCATTCCATTGAAATCCATGGAACTCCACGCATTTTTTTTCCATAAAAAGACGATATAAATTGGTAGTCCGAATACTCCATGGAATATTTTCCATGGATTTCCATAGAATTCCATGGCAAATCTAGAGACGGGATGTCAGCTTTTTCTTACTGTTTTCTCTGCTTAGACCAAGTTTAAGGATGTGCATGTATGTACTTGACTTTTTTTGCTTAAGGAAAAACAGACTTAACACAATAATGATGGTGTATGTTGTCATATATATCTGTAAAACATAGAATAAAGCCTGGTACAGAAAGGATAATCATTTCGCAACCCCTGAGTAAATTTATTAAAAATGGCAACATTGCTATCTTTCTACAGGTGAAATCTGATCTTAAAAAGTTTGACACATTAAAAAATACTAAATAATGTCTTAAATTCAGCTTGAAATGTGCAAGTCTCTTTGATTATGGGAAATTATAATGTAAAAAAAAAAAAAAAAAAAAAAACACACAGACCAATACATTTTATTTCACCATATTATAGACCAATGTTTATTTACACCTGTGAAAAGTTTCATTAAATTCTACATTGCAGAAAAATTTCTATTCACAAAAATGTAGGTCATTAAAATTGTGATTTTCCCACAGACTCCTATTATGAACACTTGTACAATCAAAGTCCAACTTTTTCAATTCAGTTTAGCAAAAAACCAAGCAAATAACCCTGTTTGTTTTATTTGCAGAATTTTCTCAGTATATCCTGAAGTTTTGAAAAAACACTGTTTAATCAAATCCTTCATTTGAATCCGTATGTTCAGAACTCCCAATGATCTCAGTAGTGTGTTCAAGTATGAGAATCTCATTCACATATCAATGATCTCAGAAGTGTGTTCAAGTATGAGAATCTCACTATAATATCAATGATCTCAGTATTGTGTTCAAGTACAAGAATCTCACTAACATATCGATGATCTCAGTATTGTGTTAAAGTAGGAGAATCTCGCTAACATATCGATGATCTCAGTATTGTGTTAAAGTATGAGAATCTCGCTAACATATCGATGATCTCAGTATTGTGTTAAAGTATGAGAATCTCGCTAACATATCAATGATCTCAGTATTGAGTTCAAGTACGAGAATCTCACTAACATATCGATGATCTCAGTATTGTGTTAAAGTATGAGAATCTCGCTAACATATCAATGATCTCAGTATTGTGTTCAAGTATGAGAATCTCACTAACATATCAATGATCTCAGTATGTCTTCAAGTACGAGAATCTCACTAACATATCGATGATCTCAGTATTGTGTTCAAGTATGAGAATCTCCCTAACATATCAAAGATCTCAATACTGGGTTCAAATATGAGAATCTCATTAATGTAAAAATGAAATATTCCGCAGTAGCTCTGTACAAAATGCAGCAATAATTGCATTATTTTATAACATGCTAATCTTGCAGACTTGTGCATTCAATACAAAGTATTTCCTGCTCAATCCATGAAACATTCACTAAGAGCAAAATTTCTGATTTAACATATTCAGTGAAATTTTAAAGCAAGTGTCTATGTTAGGGACATTTATAATTAGCTGTAACATTTTTAAAGATCAAAAGTCACAAAAATCAACAAATGAATTTGCTTTCATTTTTTTCATTTTCTGTTTTTCACATTAATTTTATGGACTTAAAAGTATAGACTAAAAGCAGCTGTTACTTGTTTGAATTGTTAAATTTACATTCCTAACTGTACTGAAGATTAATTAACACAGTTTCTGTCAGGCAAGTAACTTTCTTCAGCATACTAATCATACAGAAAAGGTTAGTATAAAACCCTGGTAAATTACCATCATGACTTACCAAGACTCTCTAGAAAGTTAACTGCTTCAGTTGAAGCTTTTGGTGGTGGTACATCTGCTGGAGTAGGCGGAACATTTTCTCCAGATGTTGCTGAACTGTGAACAGTAAAATTAAAGGTACATTTAATAAATCATTATTTTGTATGATATCAATGTACGCCTAAAACCATAAAACAGCAGTCTTTTAACAGATTTTGAGCTGATGGCAAAATACTGCTATAAGATGCTACTTATACCAATGATGTACTTTAACACTTGACAAACTTTCACTTTTTAATCTCCTATGCATGTCAATAATAAGATTATATCATTACTGAAAGTTTGCTTTAAAACTATAAAATAAGTATTTCTGCATGTTCCATACTACCAACTTGAAATAAAATTTGGGATAGAATACCAGTACACAATTTCAGCTATGGTTTTAAAAGCTAGGCTGCCTACATAAGAATAAAGTATTGATTAAAAGTGTGAAGTTACTGGTAAAGTGCAGATATCCCAAAATTTGGCATACCTCTGGTTTATTAGAAGCAACTGCCGGTCAGCTAGCACTAAAACCGTAATTAGCAGCAAGACATGTAAAGTTAAGAAGATAACACTGGAGATAACTTAATTTATTAAATTTTGATGGAGCTGTATTTGTATTCTGTATGATAAGATGTTCATTTTAGGATAAACACATTCACACATTTTTAAGATTGATACATTAAAGTTAATTGCCTTATTGAACAATCATTATTTGCATTGCAGAAATTACAGCAATATTTCTACCTTAATGATATTTTTTAAATAAATAAGCTCATAGGACCTGTGACCTCTACTGACCTTAGAATAAAGTATAAATGATTGATATATATTAAGGAAATTGCAAAGTAAATCCAAAATTCAGGAAAAACCCTCTTATGTATTCAGTAAATCATATGTAAAACCAACAAATCATAGAGTCTGCCATTTTTTTTTGTATATTCTCAAGAAATGCAAAGAAATACAACTACTGAAACATTTGTTATATTTTTTGCTTTCTGAAGCTTTTGTTCCCTATTAGAAGGTTTTTGTAAGAAAATCTAGACTGAAATGACTGCAGTTGTCCAAAAATCAAGGTCAAATACGTGAAAAATGTACACCATAACTTTGTAGACACAACAGTCAGAAAATAAAAATAGTATCAGTTAAGTTATGGGACGTAAAAATCTACAAGGATATACTACTTCCTATGTATTCTGTATGAAATTGTATCCGCTCTCGCAAAATATACAGTAAGTGAGATTATTGCATAGTCACCAGTGAAACTGCGGGATATTGTAAAAAAAAAAAATCGGCCATTTAAACAAATCTTAGAAAAGCAGTGAAAATTGGCAATAAATATAACAAACAGCTTCTAAATAAATTACTATTTCATTTCCAAATGGAAATTTATATATCGTCTACACCATTCATTTAGTGGACAATCATATCTTTGTGGTGTAGGTTCATAATTGAGATCAACCAAAAATTTTGAGTGAAAATCGGAGCCAAATGAAAGAACAAAATTTAAGTAATCAAAAATGGTGAGAATGAAAATGCTTAAAATTTTCGCAGTGAAGCAAGATATGAACAATGCTGACCAGCTTGATTTAATAATGAGCTTGTAGATTTATTACTTAATCTGCCAACATAAACAATACTTACATTTTTGATTTTCTTGGTGTTTAACTGGTAATTTAGCTTAAATTTATATTCCCCCTATATGTTTTGGTATATTTTGCAAATAAGGCAAGTGTATTTTCCAGCCTGATCCTAAATTTTGCAGAATTATGGGTTCTCACGTTAATGCCGCTTTTTTTCTTCTTCTTATTTTATGACCCCAATTAAGTCTAGATTTATTTTTATATAAGAATTTTGTCAGAGTTTCATCTATACATGCGAAAACAATTATGAAAGATAATGGTTAATGGACTTTACACAGGCGCTGTTTTAATTTGCCAATCACTCGTTGGTAATTTTACTACCGAACAATTAAGTGCTCGGAGAAAATCTATGATTACTGTTGAAAACTTTCGAAGGTAGTGCAAAGGTTTAAGCGAGATTTAAAAAGTCAGTCTCATTTACTAATAAATTGATAATTTCTTATCCAGATAATTTAAGTCCTTGTTGTGTGTGTATTAAACTTGTCTTCAAGTTGTGTTGCCTCAGGTTTTTTTTTTATAAATGTCAGGTCAAAAGAAAAATGGATTATAAGGAATATATTAAAGTAAAAGGTGAGTCCAGTGATTTTGAATTGAAAGTACATGAGCGAAGTACAGAGGATGACAGTGATAGCGAGCTCGAAGAGCAGGCCCAAAGGGCCTGCTTGAGAATCGAGCTCTACGGTAACGCAAGTATACTTTCACACTTGGTGATGGATTTGAAAAGTTTCGCACCCTAGCGGACTGGTGCTCACAGGAAGTACTTCTTTCCGGAGTGAATACAGAACTTCATTCAATTGCTAAAAATTATTCATCACTCAACAATTATGAAAGAAGGATTTCCAGTTGTTTGAAAAAAAAAAATTATTTGCATTTAAAAGATCAAGCATCGGCCAGAAAATGGAAAAAAATGTCATTAATAAGCAGAAAGAAACGGGAACGCGATAATGATTTCACCGTGACACCAGCTTCCCATAACTTTTGCAATGTATGATATTCACTGTTATAGGCATGGTGACACTAAATGTAGACTTTTTCAAGTGAATAGGTTCTCCTGAATTCTTGTGACTAGTGAATAGTTTCTTTGTGACAAATAAATGATGCATTATATTTTTAGCTAAATCTGATTTCTTTGAGCTTGCTTTGAGGCTTTGCCTTATTAGCGAGCTCGAAGAGCTTCGGGCCTGCTCGAGAATCGAGCTTTACGGTAACGCAAATTTACTTTCACACTTGGTGATGGATTTGAAAAGTTTCGTCGGAAGTTTAAAAAAAGCGCACCCTAGCGGACTGGTGCTCACAGGAAGTACTTCTTTCCGGAGTGAATACAGAACTTCATTCAGTTACTAAAAATTATTCATCACTCAACAATAATGAAAGAATGATTTCCAGTTGTTTGAAAAAAAAATATTATTTGCATTTAAAAGATCAAGCATCGGCCAGAAAATGGAAAAAATGTCATTAATAAGCAGAAAGAAACGGGAACGCGGTAATGATGTCATCGTGACACCGGCTTCCCATAAATTTTGCAACATATGATATTCACGGTTATAGGCATGGTGACACTAAATGTAGACTTTTTCAAGTGAATAGGTTCTCCTGAATTCTTGTGACTAGTGAATAGTTTCTTTGTGACAAATAAATGATGCATAATATTTTTAGCTAAATCTGATTTCTTTGAGCTCACTTTGAGGCTTTGCCTTATTTCATATTACATATTAATACTTCATTTGTACCCAAGTTAACTGCTACACGATAACAAACAGACAACAACAACAATTATTGAAATTATAGCGTGACAGATTCCTACCACAATTTCTAGTTGGATTTCAATACCGGGTTCATTTCACCTTAGAGATTTATAACAGCAGATAAACATCTCTGAACCTGAAATGTTTAGCTTTGGTGTTCAAATATTTGAGCATGCACTCATATGATATGTTGCCAACATAAAAATGTATCCATACATCGTCAGCTTATAAGATCCATATAAAATCCTATAATGACAATAACATCATAGTGTACCTTGTCGTGAGGCTCATGTTTTAAAGTAGTAGTTAATCAGAAACTTGCAAAGACTTTAAATTTACATATTTAGATGATAATTTTATCACTATGGCAATATTTCCGGGATGGGAAGTAACTCGTAAGTTACATCCGGTATTGGATAAAATCCGTTTAAATACGTATAATTACCGTATAAGAGGCCTCCGTACTGCACAATCAATACTGATCAATAGGCAGAGGCGTAAGTCATGTGAACATTTAAAGAATAAAAATACTATTGTTCTATAAAAACAAAGAAAAATATCAAACAGGGAACGCCATGCACCAAAAACGCAGCCTCCCCAAAACGAAACCCCTAGCACGCAGACGCGTGCACCACACACACACACACACACCCAAAGCCAACACATTAGGACAAAACGAACAACACACACGTACACAAAGCCAACACATTGTCTTATTGTAAAGAATGACCAACACAGTATTCTTACTATTGTAACGTTTAGTGCCACACAAATCCCGTCAGTGAAAAGCTAGCTCATCACCAAAGGTGATTTAATGTGCATATATACTGTCATCTTACTCCAATGACAATTGACAGGTTTACAAATTTGCATATTAATGGAATTACTTCCCTTTATGCATTCAGTAATCGTTACATTACTTTCCCCTCCGAGAAATCTCGTCCCGAGATTTGGCCTAGGAAATTCATGGGTAAGGCAACTCCAGTCCGGCAGTTGACTTCATCCCACCGCTGCCACCATTTGTTACGTTTCAGTGCCACACAAATCCCGTCGGTGAAAAGCTAGCTCATCACCAAAGGTGATTTAATGTGCATATATACTGTCATCTTACTCCAATGACAATTGACAGGTTTACAAATTTGCATATTAATGGAATTACTTCCCTTTATGCATTCAGTAATCGTTACACTATAAGTATATGTTTATTATATGAGTGCGCCTTAACAACTGCTGAAACAACATCCCAAACTGGGTGTGTATAAAATATACGCATGCGCTGTGAGTATACTACATTATCTACATAATGATACATCTCCCCTTTTGGCAAAGAACAAGGAACACAATTTCTGAAAGCTAAAATAAAAAAATAAAAATACTCCAAATTTACTATAACGTAAAATTTCTTTCATAAAGTCTGTTTCTCCATGAATGGCATATTTTTGCTATCAGCACTTAATTATCTCTGTTCACTGTTTACATAGCACGCGTGTTCCGCTATCTAATGTTATCATATTACATTGTTTCAATTAATCTTGTCGGAGGTTTAACTGCCCTGCCAGATCTACTCATATATGTTTTTTCACTTGCTTCATTATCTGACCTTTTATTGCTTTTATCAGAGAATTGTGAAATACAGTCAGAATTTTCTTGAGGCGCCGAAAGGTTGTTATTTTCCACATTTTGCATGTCAACTTTAGGTATGCACTCTTTTGATTCATTGGTTTGTAACAAATGCCTCCTATTGCGACGATATGTGTTACCGTCAGGTGTTTTAACAGAGTATGACCTATCATGGTGTTTTTGCACTACTACTGCAGGACTCCAATTTTTATTTGCTTGCTGAATTCGTGCCGAATCTCCTATTTCTAATGGTGGTAAATGCTTGGCTGTCATATCATAATACACTTTCTCCCTTTCCTTGTTTGCTGACAATTTCTCACGAATGACCTTGTGTGAGATTTGCCGGGGAAGTAATTGTGACTTAGCAACTGGCAACACTGACCTAATTTGACGTTGGAACATAATTTCACGGGTGAGAAACCTATTTTAAGTTTTGTAACCCTATATTCTTGTATTCCTATCATTGGTCGGTGCCTGATGCTCTGGCCTCGTGAAAATGCGCTTGCAAATTTTCACGTACGCTTCAGCAAAACCATTACCGGAGCTGTGGTAGGGACTTGTGGTCTGGTGTGTAAAATCCCAGAGCTTTGCAAAGTTTGCAAACTCATGAGATGCATAGCATGGCCCATTATCAGATACTACAATTTCTGGTATGCCAAATCTAGCAAATATGCCTTTGAGCCTACTTATAACTGTCGAACTTCTACAGTTAGGCAGCTCTTTGACCTCAAAGTAATGTGAATAATGGTCAGCGACTATCAAAAAGTCTTTGCCGTTGAACTCAAATAGGTCTGTGCCAACTACCTGCCATGGGTATTCTGTAACTTGGGTGTAGACAAGCGGTTCTTTCTGGTTTGAGTCTCTGTGTTGCAAACATACAGGACATTTCAGAACGAGATCTTTAATTTCCTGGGTGATTCTAGGCCAGAAAACAATATCACTTGCTCTACTTATTGTTTTCTCTATTCCCATATGACTTGAAGAATGTAGTTTTGACAATAAGTCTGCCCTTAGGGATTTAGGAATAACAATTTTGTGACCCTTCATTATTACCCCATCCATGACGGTAAGCTCATCCCTGTAATTCCAGAAATCTAGCAGTTCTGACTTGCAGTGATTTCTTTCATCTGGCCAACCTTCAATAATGACTTGCTTCAGGGACAAAAGTTGTTCGTCCCTGTCTGTATTGACCTTGATTTCTTGTAATTTCCGGTCACTTACCGGTAAGCTTCTTTTGACCATATAAACCTGGACTTCTACAGTTTCCGTCAGGGACGGATCTGTATCCTTTACCGGAAATCTAAACAAAGTATCTGGTAAAGGAATCTGAGTTCCCTGCCTATAAGTGACATCTATATCATACTGTGAAATGTTTAAGAGCAGCCGCTGTAACCTAACAGTACAGCAAATAAGGGTTTTTACATATAGCTATCAATGGTAAGTGGTCTGTAACTACTTTGACTTTTTTCCCATACACCCACTGGTGGAATTTCTTCAAGCCAAATACCAGTCCAAGACACTCTAACTCAATCATAGCATAGTTCATTTGGCTTGGCGTAAGACTTTTACTGGCATAACCTATAGGTCTACCTTCTTGAAGGAGTGTGGCCCAAGTCCTGACCTACTTGCGTCGGTTTGCAACTCTAAGGGTTTGGCCGGGTCATAGAAAGCAAGGACAGGAGCTTGCGTTATGAATCAATCATCTGATCATAAGCTTGCTGCTGTGATTCACCCAGAGAAATTCTACATCTTTCGCCAATAATTCTCGTAAGGGCAAAGTGACCTCAGATAGCCTAGGTGCATATCTAGCGAGATACTGACTCATGCCAAGTACCGTTTCGAGTTGTGACCTATTTTCCGGGATAGGCATTTCTCGAATTGCAGACACCTTGTCTGGATCTGGGCTAAGACCTTGTTTAGATATCACATGACCGAAATAACTAATCTGGGACTGCCCAACCTCCAGCTTATCTGGATTAAGGCGTATACCTTGTTCTAGTGACCTTTGGAGCACTGCTCTCAAATTCGCATCATGCTCCTCCCTTGTTTTGCCATATACTAAATATCGTCTACTATGGCAGCTACCCCTGGGAGACCCTCAAATATTTCGTCTATTTTCTTTTGGAACAGATCCATGGCAGACGAAATACCCATTGGAAGCCTCAGATACCTGTACCTCCCAAATATGGTATTGAATGTAGTCAACATGGAAGACTTCTCTGTCAAATGCATGGCCCAGTAACCTGACCTAGCGTCTAATTTTGTAAAAAATGTAGCACCGTTTAGCTGGGGAAGTATGTCATCCAGTGTTTTTGTCGGATGATAAGGACGTTGAATGTTTCTGTTCAAGTCACCCGGATCAAGTACTATTCGCAAGTCACCTGATTTTTTCTGTACTGTCACCATTGAATTGACCCACTCAGTAGGCTCACTTACTTTTGTAATGACCCCCAATTTCTCCATCTTATCTAGCTCCTTCTTGCATTTATCTCGTAATGCAACAGGACCTGTACGAAATTTTACAGCTGTAAAAAGCCTGTATTTTTGTTCAAAATAACAGTCATGCTTATTCCAAATTTACACCTGTAGATTTTATATAACAATATTGATTTTACAGCTGTAGATTTCAAATTACAGCTGTCAAACGACTGTAAAACAGTTCGAAATATGCAAATGAGCTACACCTGTAAAAAAAGTTACAGCTGTAAAAATGAAAAAAACTTACAGTTGTAAAAATGCCCAAAAGTTACAGCTGTAGAAATATTATAGGTATTGAAAAAGAGGGCATTATTTTAAGGGACGAAAGTAGAGGTGCAAAAAGTTTAAGGATGAATTGCAATTCTCCAGATAAGGTAGCAATTACTATGAAAATGGCAAAATAAATGATCTAGTACGTAAAGTATATGTGGTATGATTACAGTACAGCAACAGCAAAATTCAAGAGTAGGATACAAAGTAGAACATATGCAGATCTTGTTTATAAAACTTTCTTTGTCAGTCATGAAAACATATGACAATCTTGTAATTATTTCTTTTAAACTTATCGGCTTCCAGTATAGAGTAAATAGTTAATGTATGTACTTATACATGTTCTTTTACAACTATAATAGATAATTAAACATCTGTACTTACTCTTTACCGCTTTAAATTCCAAAATTTTACAAGATGTGATGTCTGTGTGAATTTCAGTTATATCCCGCCAAAATGCATTAAAGATGGCTGACAATACTCATGTTTCCCTCCAAAAATGTTACAGCTGTAATTTTGAGACATGACCATTTTACAGCTGTAACTTTCAACAGTAAAATTTTTACAGCTGTAAATTGAGACCTTCATATTTTACACCTGAAAATTTTAACTGTATTTCTGAACAGACTTCCATTTACAGGTCTTTTACAGTTGTAATTTCAAAATACAGGTCTTTTACAGACGTTTTACAGCTGTAAAACAGGTCCTTTTTTCGTACAGGGAATCCTACGTGGAGGATGAACCACAGGTTTAGCATCATGTTTCAGATAAATAGAACATTGCCCTGGAATAGAGCCAATGCCCTTAAAAACCTGGGAATATTCATTCAGCACTGCTGTTTTGTTAAGCGGGGAGGATACATAATTGGAAGTGACAGCATGTGCGAGTTTAACTAGGTCAAAATCTATGGAAGTCTGAAAACCAAACAAGGGTGGTGACTGGGTGTCTACTACATGAAATTCTACAAACTTGGTCTGTGCAGAAGGTTCATGGGTACACTGCAGGGTAATGGAACCTAGACATACTAAAGGGTTGCCATTATAACCTGTGAGCTTCGTTACAGAGGAACAGAGTGCGGTTTTTACACCTAATTGTTGCAATGCAAAATGAGGTAAAATATTCACCTGTGCGCCAGTGTCTCTCTTGAAAGAAATTTGTTTCCCAGAGGTCCAGTTTTAATATCCACAAATGCCCGATTGCACATCTTGTCCACAGCACTAATTACTGTATCAATGTAAATATCCTCAGATGAATCATCAGCCCTCACTTCATTGACACGTTTACTCCTGCACACCCTCGCGTAGTGATTCCATTTTTACAGTTTCGGCATTGCACTCCCTTCGCCTTACACTGTTTGTCCCCATGGAATTGACCACAGTTTTGGCACGATTTGTGCGCGACATCGGGCTTGTTTTCCGTTGATTTCCGCGACCCGCCTTTGCACTTTATATTTCGTTTTCTCGATTCCTCTTTTTTGTGAGTAGTTTTCCGTACAAAGTTAATAGAAGACGATTCTTGCATGTTATTCATTTGCTCTTGTGCATATTCTACAGTTTGACATATGTCAACAGCTTTCGCCAATGTTAGTTTCTCACCTACTGTCAAAAGCTTCTCTCTTATTTTGGACGACTTTACACCGAACACGATTCGATCTCTAATCAAATCTTCCTTGTAGGCTTCGCCATAAGAACAGTCATTTGCAAGTATCTTAAGTCGTGTGATGAATTGTTCCATGGTATATTCACCTTGCACTTCATTATTAAATTTGAACCGCGCAAATACTGGGTTTGATTTCGGCTGAACGTGTTTTTCAAATGCGTCGGCGGTATCTTTTACTGATTTTTTCTGATCAGCTGTCAACACTAAAGTTTTATAAATTTCTCTTCCTTTTTGTCCCATCCATAGGAGCAAGTATGTGATTTGTACTGGTTCATCTTTCCCCTTTAACGGACCCTGGAATATCAATTCCGCGTGACCTCTAAAGGTTTTGAATGTTTCCAACAAATTCGGACTGTCCCAGTCCATTGTAGGCGTCGGTACACCGGTTAAATCCATTATTTAAATCCGATACACTATATGCACTATATGCACAATGATTGTTAATAATCCTGACAAATGCGGATGTATTAAAATCGTTAATTTTCTGACACCATGTCTTATTGTAAAGAATGACCAACACAGTATTCTTACTATAAGTATATGTTTATTATATGAGTGCGCCTTAACAACTGCTGAAACAACATCCCAAACTGGGTGTGTATAAAATATACGCATGCGCTGTGAGTATACTACATTATCTACATAATGATACACACATAAGACGAAACGAACAAACAAAGGAACACAGTGGGGCACCGCCTTGGAATGGTCAGTGGCAAAAACACCACTGGGGAGCTTAAACCGGTTTATGGTGCACCTAACCTCACTCTTACCCCCACCATGTTCCAAAGACATGGGACAGTGTAAATAAAAGTAATCCCCTCATGGTGAATCTCTTACACACGTAATGGAAACAAAAAAGCATGGTATGTAAAACACAGAAATGCTCGTGTATAAATATATAAAAAACAAACCTTAAGAACCAAAAACGTATGTACTCAATGCCTTTTCAGAAGACAGAGCAACAAGAGAAACACCATTAAGGGCCCGACAAAACAGGCCAGAAGACAAATATCAAAACAGTTCAGTCCTGGTAGGATTTAAAAACTGCTTATCATGGTTAAAACAAAAGAAATACCTTGATTAAAGGGTTTAGTAGCCAGTCGCTAAGCAAATAGACTAAGACTGGGGTTGGACTTAGTCCAAATAATTGTACTCGAGAGTTGAATATCGTTATATTTTCTTGACTTGTCGATATCCGCCTCTCTAGGTAGACAACGTAAAATGTCAAAATGTAAAATCGGTCTACCCGAGGTCTCATTATTTAGACTAGGGTTGGACTGTGCATTGCTTGGGAGGGTATTCCACAGACGAATTGTTCTTGGAAAGAAAGAAGATTAGAAGTACTGTGTGCGTGAATGTGTAATTGGGTAGTTAATGTTCCTGATAGGGGTGAGATGGTGGTTTAGGTTATATTTCATTTTTATAAAATATAATCAGAGAGGTTTGGTGTTGGCGTTCTAGGGTTTGTCATTTAGGGTATTGTTGTGCTCGCGTACGGTCTGGTACGGCCTACGGGGCGATAGCCTGAACCCGGAACACAGCAAGAGTGATTTCCCTTGGCGCGGGCAGCACGAAAAGACGTTGCTGGTGTTGCTAGACAATATTATTTGGCTATTGTCCCAATTAGCATAAAGTACAGACTGATTCCACCTGGTAAGTTTCCCACAGTTACAATATTGGTGGCAGCGGTTCATTTTGAGCCCATATTTTGCCGACCAATAAATCGCTACCGAACTTCTATTTTTAGGCTTGGCCAACTTGCCAGTCGAAAAACAGTTGTGACTTGTGTTGGAAAAGGGACCGGGTGAGGCGTAATTGAATTTAGTCGATAACGTTCTTGGTCTAAAACACTTGTTATAGGTTGAATAATTGAAAAATTATTCGACATTTCCAGACAGTTTGTTGGGACTTATACCATCGGAAATCCCTATAGTTGGCATTGTAGTTTACCTTTGTTGAAGCTTTCGGATCTTTAAAAGAATTTTTTTGGATCATTCTGGAATTGAAATAATTAAATTTATTTCTGATTTTGTTTTTGTTATTTTTATTTTTATGAAAGATGTCACAACAAAATTAAGAGTCCAGAAGGTAAGTCAGTTACATCTGGTATTAGTGCACAAGTGGTTTCAATTAATTTTGCTACCCTTGAGCAATTGAGAATGATACCTGGAATTAATACAAAAATTGCCAGTGCAATTTTGTTGGTGCGTGAGGCAACGGGGAACATAACCCCGGAAGTCTTGTCCGTGCTGTGTCGTAAGAAATTTACAGAGTCTGAGCTGGGTCGAATTGATTTTACCCAGAATAAACTATGGCCACTTCAGGACAGTGATAAGGAGCCTGAGGCTAGAAAAGAACCCTGTGCTTGGTCACATGTTAAGACCGGAAATACTCTAGCTAGGCCTGGGGACTTGATCACCCCTAGACCCAGAATGCATGCTGTATCTTCTGGTATGCACAGGCCATTATTGAAAACTCCAGCTGAATTCCTTGGGACACCAGCATCGGGTAGGAATTATAAGGTATCGTTACCAGAAACGAAACTGAATTTCAACCTTGGTGAAGGTAGCACTCCTTTTGGTGATGATGGTAATGCCAATGCAAGTAGACCTTCATCGGATGGGGGAGTGGGAGCCGACTATAGTCAGCTGGCAAAGAAATTAAGTTCTTTGCAAAAGCATTTGGCATTTGATGGTAAGGGCAGCTGGGAAGCTTTTGATTTAAAGTTTTCCAGATATGCTGAGATATGCGGATGGTCAGATGCTGAGAAATTTGAGGGCTTGTGCTGGTGTCTTACTGGCAAAGCTATGGACTATTATGTACTGATACATGATAGTGGTGAGGTGAACTCTTACCAGGGTTTACATATTTAGCTTGAGGCGCGGTTTGGTGAGCACGAGTTGCCAGCTGCGGCTCAATTGCAATTTCAACAGGCTTGCCAGGAAGAGGGCGAGTCGTTAGATGATTTTGCAGACCGGCTTTTGACACTTGCAGAAAGAGCGTTCAGAGGCCTGCCAGATACATTTGTGACTAAACAAGTCATAAGTCGTTTCTGTCAGGGCCTGTTAGATAAGGATGAAGGCCATCATGTGTTTATGCTTGATCCTATGAGTATCCAACAGGCCAAGCAGGTAGTCCGTAAATACCAACAAGCACACATGGCTATATTTGGTATGTCAAATCACCATCCTAAGCCGTTCGAAGAGGAGGAATGGTGCGAAGAGGAGGAACGTATTTTTGCAGTGGGAGAAATGGCCGGTAGCACACAAGGGGCACCAGATGATAGGACTGTCATGGAGGCACTTAAGCAATTAGAGCTTAAATTTGAAGAAGTCATGACAGTCAGATCCAGTAGAGGTGAATCTGGTGAACTACCATAGAGGCTTTATAAAAGCAAAATCTGTTTTATGCTTTGACAGGCAAACTTCGGTTTGTGTGGCGGGGAGAGTGGGTCAGAGCTTTTGAAGTTTTGATAAGAGGCTCTGATGCAACCGCCTGGGTTAGCCTTGCTGATGGGGATGGATGAGTTTATGCTTTACACCAATGCATGGAATAAATAGATCAGTGCATAGGTACCATAGGTCCAGGTCGGCAAGGAGAAGGTCATTGCATATGGTAGTTATGGTAGTTATGTTCTTATTTGGTAAACTGTATTGTACGGAATGACCACTCAAGTTTAAGGTGATTCATGGGGTTCCAAGAGCCTCAAGGTTAACTGGTGAGACGGTGGCCGGAGGAGCTGTCTCGGTTGAATATTGTGCTGCAGCACGGGGTAGGTCGTGAGCATGATAAAGCTAAGGCAATGTCTTGAATGCCGGTTGGGTTTGAGGCATTGCAATGAGTATCATGCTGGGACACGACCGGAGGAGTTACCTTGTGGCAGGTGTAATTACTGTTAAGAAGACAACGAAAGTCGGGGTCCTTAAACCTTGTAGACGACGCAGTGCCGTTGGTCATAGGGTACACCGAAGCTTCCATCATAGAACGTTTGAGGGACCTAGGACCAACAAGGGCATGGGTACGACTGTCTACGGGTATCTTGATGTAGACGACGCAGTGTCGTTGGTAAAGGGGTTACCTGGAGTTTACATCACAGAGCATCCGGAGAACCTGAGACCAACAAGGGCATGGGTACGACTGTCTACGGGTATCACGATGGAGCCACAGATGACACCGAGGGTAAGAGTGGCAAGCCAATCCTTAAAATAGTAGTCTCAGATGCGGGATGACCCTTCTGAGAAAAGTAGCCTACCAGATGCTGGTATGGATTTAGACTACTGTGAGGTAGTAAGCTTCTTTGTGGTAGATATGTTTAAACATGGTGTTGTAAACATGAACATGGTGACCACAAGGAGGGTTGTGACTGAGGCTGTTTAGGGCCTCGGTTATCGGTAATACAGTCACGTCTGGACAGTCAGTTCAGTGCCTACTGTAGGACAACCAAGTTCACAGTCTGAGGTCCTATCCCCGGAAAGGACAAACAAAAGACTTTCCGTGCTTAAGAGTGCGACAGGTACCTCTGACTCTACAAAGGGTCTTGGGTCTAGCCTTCAGAATTCCATCTCGGTACCGGATCAAGGAGCTCTGAGGGATAAAATTGGACTGTGTAGTTGGTGGTTCTTAGTGGTGGAGCTGAGTGAAGTGTTGAAACAGGATGAGAAATTGCTGTTTGTTTTGGATTGGTATTGAGAAAGGACAGATCCGGCATGGTCCGATCTGTTTCATGCCAGTCCAGTAGCTGAGTCAAATCGGTAAAACAGGGAACAATTTCTTCTGTTAGATTGTGTTTTATGTTAGTGTGACTAAGGTCAAGATGACATACATCTTGGTATGCTGAAAAGTCTGAAGGAGGAAGCTATTGAACTCCGTCATAGCCTTCCCTCTTTGAGACATCGGACTCTGAAACAGATTAGTCCGATGAAGCCTCGTCCAAGAGACCTCAGACGAGGAAAGTGTGGTCTCACACAGTTTTACTAGGATAGGGCAGGCACCGCAAGGCCTCATAGAGGAGACTTGAGCTCTGCTTGGACTAGCAGTAAGGTTACCTAGCCCCCCCCCCCCCTCTGTTAGGCAAAGCTCAGGTAGAGGCAACTGTGTGAGGTAAGAGTCAGCCGCCTGTTTGACTAAAGGTTGTTTTATGGTAAGTGTTCGGCTGCTGACCATTCTTGGAGTAGGAACAGTTCTTATGATAGCATTGACTATCTATAGAAGAACTGAGTCTGTTTAAGCCATAGGGGCTGATCCCGGTGCACTATGGATGCGGAAATCCATGGTCGCCGGTAACGGTGGTATTGTGGCTAAAGTGGCACAATACTAGTACTGGTTAAACCCAGGAACATCTCATATTAGCAAGAGACCATGGTATACTTCCATGGTCTAAGGGACCATGGTATACCTCCATGGTCTAAGACACCATGGTCTACTTCCATGGTGTAGGGACTACCTCCTTTCAGCAGGACGGGGAGGAGTGTTGTGCTTGCGTACGGTCTGGTACGGCCTACGGGGCGATAGCCTTAACCCGGAACACAGCAAGAGTGATTTCCCTTGGCGCGGGCAGCATGAAAAGACGTTGCTGGTGTTGCTAGACAATATTATTTGGCTATTGTCCCAATTAGCATAAAGTACAGACTGATTCCACCTGGTAAGTTTCCCACAGTTACAATAGTATTTATCATGTGGGAAACACTGCTGGCGTAGTTATAATTTTTACAGACATAGCAAGCGGCTGCATTGTTAATCATTTCAATTTTGTTATTTAGGGACTCTTTCCAAGGGTGTTAAACAGCTGAACATATTCTAACTGGGGGTGGACATAGGTGTTTTAATTTCCTTTATCCTGATGACACAGAGGGAGTTATTTGCTTTGACTGTAATATTGTTGATATGGACTGACCAGTTAAGATTAAGGTATTTAGCCATAAGTAAGCTTCAGAAAATAGCGTAAAATGAACACATTTTCGTTAAAACATTGCTATAAAAAGCTCTTATTCGGCAGTGTATTGCGAACCACAATGAGTCCAATGTAGTGTCCTCTGTAGTGCGAGGCTGGCACCCACATCGGTGAAAGGCAAGTGATTCAGATTCAGCGACCGTTAACAACTTGACCACGGAGACTCCTGAACGAAGTCTTATGATATATTCGTCATGCAAAATAAATTGATGATCACAAGTTCTCGTTTTTCTTTTTGCACATGTAATCACAGCAACTTCCTAGTAACATCCTAACCTTAACCCGTTCAAGCAGGATGCGAGATGAAGATAATATTTATTAGTTGGTGTTTCATGTTTTTACATTCTACTTTTTGCAGTATTCTTACTTTATTTTATAACATTTAACGATTGACTGATATATACTTTCATTCAAGTCTCACTGTATACCTGACAATGTTCATTGCCGGGTTCTTTTTATTACTTTAAACTAATATTTACGACATCCATTTAGTCCTGTCTGTAACTCTCATGTATGTAGGTAGGTATGTAGGTAGGAAGGTAAGGTTGGGTGGGTTGGGTCGGGTCGAGTCGGTCTGGTAGCTAGAGTAGGGTGGGTAAGATCAGAGAGAGAGAGGGAGAGTGAGAGAGAGAGAGAGAGAGAGAGAGAGAGGTAGCTAAGCAAGTAGGTACGTAGTAAGGAGGGATGGCGAGAGAGAGAGAGAGAGAGAGAGAGAGAGAGAGATGATAGGTTGGTTGGATGGATGGACAGACGAACTGACAGATGATTTGAAACCACCAACTGTTTTCCCATAGACTTCCATTATAACATTATAGCGTGCACGGCCTTCCATAAATTGAAAAAAATGTATATCTAATCACATGTTTTTCAAGAACTATCTTCGTTCCACCAAAATATCGGACGAAAAACATATGAATAATTATACTTTATTTAAGTACTTTTCGTGTGAATGAAATGATCCCATGTTTACATCGTTGGCATAGCGGGAGAAATTCGTTTGATAAAGCTTTTTTTCAATACACATAAAATGTAGCAAATTTTGCCAAAATATGTAATAAAATACTGTAAATGCAGTAAAAAAAAATCAATTTTGAAAAAAAAAATGCTTCTTGGGTTCGTTAACATGACTGATCAATCAGAACGGACAAATATTACCTTATTCCCAAGTAAACACTTACCTTATTCCTGGTAAGTTCCCTGTATATTTTTGAATTGGTGGTCTCTGACCAGATGGATAGCTGGATGGATAAGATGGATGGATTGGTGAGTGGATGGGTGGTTGGACGCACGGATTGACGGACGGACAGAGACAGACAGATAGATAGACAGACAGACAGACACAGAAAGAAACGGATAGATAGAGAGAGAGAAAGAGAGAAGAGAGAGATTAGGTGCAGCCCCTAACAACGACTCTTTGGGATTGGTCCTTGAGAAATGACTTGACCCAACAGGATGCTACTGGATAGACTCCTAGTGTGTCGAATTTACTTAATTATTTATGGTGGTCAACTTTGCCGAAAGCTTTATTAAGTCCATTACATTGATGTCAAATTGTTGGCCATTCACAAGATGGTGGGAGACCGCTTGTGTAAAACTTATGCCTTGATCTGAAGCCATGCTGGTGATGTCGCCGAGGCGCTTTGCGTCCCTATTATTTGTTTGAGTAGGGATGTTGATTCGTCTCAGCGGTAGAGTGATTTACTATCTGGGGACTGGGGATGTTCAGTGACTGCAACTGTAACAATATATAATCCCTTTATTAATATATTATAGTATATGGAATATAATTTATTTAGGTTATGAAAACCAAACAACTATACATTTTCAAAATATCATCGTAAACTAATACGTTCATATATAAGCAAATGTAAACAAACATGGCCGACGACGATTACTTGGAATATACATTGAACATAATCATCTATTCAGAAATGCAAGATACATATAACATAATTAAATGAGTTGTATGCAATTGAAGATATGCAAAGTGACGCACCTGTAACAATATATAATCCCTTTATTAATATATTATATTATATGGAATATAATTTATTTAGGTTCTGAAAACCAAACAACTATACATTTTCAAAATATCATCGTAAACTAATACGTTGATACGATTGACTGAAAAGTATAGGAATAATAATAAATAATTACCATAACAAAGGGATAATAAGATATTAATACAGATAAAAGGACAGGTAATTTGTTAGTCACGTTAGTCATCTATTGTATATGTTACGGCTTACTACTGATAGGTAAATATAGGAAATAATTATAGGATTCTATGTATCTTGGTGACTCTCAATGAATAAAGGTAAGTATAGACATAGGTAAATACAGACACAGGTAAGTATGGACACGTGTAAGAATGGGCTAGGTAAGTATACATAAAAAATACGTAAGTATACGCCTACGTCGTAAGTATACGGCCTACGTCGTGACAATCTTATATGTCGGTAAGTGTATACATAATTTACATTCGTTTAGGGTTCTATCACACCTGCGACACATACATGCGCCATGAAATAGTGCTTCCCTATTTCATATACTGGTTTACATGAAAGACATATCAGAATTGAAATAACGCAAAGCAAAAGCATGTTTTAACATATCTCAACTACACGAATCTGTTATACGCCGCGTATACAATTCATTAGGGCTACGCCTTCGTGAAATTATTCCGCAAACGTATAACCCCATCGTGTTGTTTCGATTTTGTTAAGCAGCTATATATTATTTCTTAATTTATTTTAAACAATCTACTCCTCACTGGTTTAAATGTCCATTTATATTTAAACATAAGTATTTGTTTCCACTATTTCCTGCGTGTACGAAGCTACCAAATGTTCATTTAGACAAACATTGCATTTCATATTGTCCAAGTCCTTAATTTCTATGCGCCTTTCCAGACGTTTATCCGTTGGTCGAATGCTAGACTTCCGTTTCTTGGACTTCTTTTCTTTTCTTTTATCGCTTTCTGGTATTGGCACAGTAGATAAAGTTTGTGTAGCAGTCAATCTTTCATCAGTTTTTGTGTCATCGTCGGCATTACTTTGGTTTTGCACAGAACTCTGGCACCAGAATCTTCTGCAAACTGGTTGATCATCTTTACTGCGAGTTGTTGTTCTTTCCGTTCCTACTACCTTACACAGCTGACGCGGAATATAGCTTTCAAGAAATAAAATTACCGACAGTTTCTGCAGACGACAATGCATTTTTGTTGCAACCACGCCACCTTGGCTACTCATCAGATCCGTGCAGGAATTCGACATTAAAGCTATAAGAGCATTAAGTAGTAGTATTGTCGTAAGAAGTACGAAAAGAACAAAGAAGAAAATTGCAAGAGCAGGGTGTCTCGCATTAAACAGAATGCCTAATTTTCCTATACCCAGCATTATAGTAAGCATTTTCATCATGGTTTTACCAAAATCATCAAAATCATCTTCAGTCGTGTTGGCTCCTTGCATAACCATTGACATGGCTGCAGAATATGATACAAGAAATATTGACATCACAAAAAAAAACCTTGCCAAATCTAAAATGACCTTTTGTATCAATACCGTGAAGAAGCTAAATGCTTTCAGTGTCTGAATGTAAAACATGACTAAGTACCATCCTATAATAACAGCAAACACCAAACAATAGTTTTCATATTGCGGTACTGAAGCTGCTGCAACGGCGAAATCTATAACCAGACATAACGAAAATAATACAAAATAAATCTCAAACAGTGTATTGGAATACGGGATAGTCAAGTCTCGGTAACAGTGAATATACCACACTGAAGATGTCCGTGCTTGAAATCTACGAATGAAAACCCTTCTAATAAATTCCCAAATCAAGAATACCACACCTATGGCAACGCCTATTGCGCTTACAGCAGTAACGAAACCATCGTTTGTAACAACATTCTTGTACACAGCTGTGTCGGGCAAAAGAGCACTTCCATTTGCAAAAGCCGAGCTCTCAAGTTTTGATCGGCGAAGTGCAGCAGCAGTTAGGAAGCTCATAAAAACTACATGCAAAATGAACCAAGACCAAAATAGATATCTGTACCACTTCCATTTCATTCTGATTACCGCCCTTACAGGAAGACAGTCAGCGAATAGAAAAGCTGAATTAGTTCGATGAGTAATTATGTATTCCAGAATGGATTCGTGGTGAGCGGATTTGATATGCTCGTGTTCTGTGCCTGTGATTCTATTTTCAGGTGCAAATGTTTCAATTTCGGTGACATCATATTCTTCCGCGTCAAAAAGCCCATCACTTGAATCAGTTGAACGATAAACCTAAAAAAACAAATTATAGAAATAATGACAGCCTGTCATGAAAAGAACGTGATGACAAAAAAGAAAATATTATTTTTAACTTAAAGTACATGGGGATATAGTGTAGATATCATATTTCGAACTTCTGTTATTATTATAATCATCAGGAAAAGTAGTTTTATGGATGTAATTGTTATAAATATTCATATTTGCTCTGCCAGAACAGTGACTTAATAATGAAGAAGACGATTTGATATTCAGTTTTTGTCTTGTAAGAACTGTTATAGTCAAGAAATATAGTCGGGGCCCTCAATGGCCGATTGGTTAACGTCGCTGGCTTTTAATCACTTGTCCCACACCGATATAGGTTCGAAACCTCGTTTGGGTGTAGAATTCTTCATGTGAGGAAGCCATTTAGCTTACTTATGGAAGGCTGGTGGTTCTACCCATGCCTAAAACAATTATCGGAGTGGCACCTTGGGTCTTCCTCCATCACCATGTAACCGAAATTGAGTCGGCGTGACTTTACATGCAACAAAAAAGAAATAAGATCGTTTATATTCCGACAATTAATATTATTTAACATCTAGAATATTCCTTAACCCCTTAATTCTATGTCTACAGCATGCATCTGAAAAATAAAGTCAGATTTACCTCGTGTTTTAAAATCAGGTCAAATATTTGGTACTGTTGTCGTTTGGCGGCTAGCTGTAATGGGTTCAGTCCCTCCTTGTTTTGGCAGATTAATAGCTGTCTGGTCTTATCTCTGGCCTGTCCAGGGTGCATTGGTGTTTGGGTATCATTCCATTGACTGTTTAAGATAAAGTTCAACATTTTCAATGATTCGTCCAAATAGTTCGGATGTAAATGAACGTACTTAATCAAGGAATGTACGATATTGTCTCCCTTTGTATTTGTAACGCATAGGTCGGAGAAGAATTGCCAGAGGATGATTTTGAAAATATCCTCGTTGAATTTAAGAGCGGCAACTCCCAGTGGTGTCCCAGCCATCATAACTGTGTCCTGAAACTTTGTTCCTTTAGCGTCAATAGTCTTCATATTTGTTTCTATAGTATCTATCTTTCCTTTCTTTTCTAAACCACATCTCATTTTCTTTAACATGGATATATCTTGTTTCAGAATTGCCAGATGTAATGGTGTTATGCCGCTGTACCCGTGTGTTTCACCTTTCCTTTCTTTAATTGCCATTTCTGGTGCGTTTTTCACAATTGTGTTTATGATTGCGTTTAACCTTCTTTGTTTGTTGCTACCGTTAACAGATGGGATAGACATCGCCCGCAGAAGTAAAGTTTCGCCATTTATACTCCATGGCTTACTTGATCCCTTATTAGCTACATTATCCCTGTGGAATTCTGTGACCACACTTTCAAGAAGTTCATCTTTAAATAGATGGTCAATGTTCTCTTTATCAAAAAAAGTTTGAAACGTATCGGCATCAAACCCGGCTTCTTCATCATCCTCGTCCAATTTGGAAATTTCATCGAGATGTGCATACAGTTTTTTAGCCTCTTCATACTTCTGGTCTTCATTTCCATTTTTACCTGTTATAGTATCATCACTAGATAAGCAGGCCATTACGTCCAAATGCTCTAATGAGTGTCCAACGATCAAAATATTATTCCATGTCTAAAACAGTTGTATCAATCAATACGATATAACAAATACAATGAAATGTTAATTTGACGATTAGACTATTTGAAATATATGTAATCAAAACCATTTTGATAAATAATGCCACAGGACAGTTTCTAAGACCGCCATTTAAAGATCTAAAGTAATCCACATGCGTTTTGGCAACTAGATAATGTTTTGTGAATGCATGCTTTGCCTATATTAATTTGCTGACTTGACGTTATCTTTGCTGTTATAGTACAAAGCGCTATTGAACTATTGTCTAAATGTCTATATCTATCTATTTAGATAAATATAGCATTTATCTTGCTATTAATGTGTCATTTATTAAAGTTAACTGATTAAAATGACTTTACATTAGATTAAAATTATCTCCTGTTCTTAAATAAATTAAACCCTTAATTCAATTTTTTATTTAATAGATTCATATATGATCAATAATACAAATTACATAAGAAGCGGACTAAGATATAGAAGTTACATAAACAAGAGGACCGAATATTCCCATGTCACTGATCTGTCTGTCATCTGAGGAAAATCTTGAATAATCCTGCTGAAAGTGTGACTGAAGAAATTGTTCTCTGATTTTGTTTGTATTTTTAGCTCACCATGAGCCTTCAGTCTATTTGGATCGATGAATGTCCGTCGTCCGTCCGTCTATTCACATTTAGTTTATTTACACACTAGCATCTACAATTTTGAAGCAATCTTAATCAAATTTGGTCACAATGCTTTTGGTCACAAGACCTCGGACGAATTTGATTATGGGCTAGATCGGATCAGTATGTCAAGAGTTATGTGCCCTTGATTGACAAAATTTGCTATATTTCACTTTGTTTACACTCTAGCATCTTTATTTCTTCACCAATCCTAATCATATTTAAATAGAATGTGTTTGACTTCAAGATCTTGGAAGAGTTTGATTATGAGCAAAATCGGGCTGGCAGAACAAGAGTTTTTTGCCCTTGATTGATAAAATTCGCTTAATTTCACTTTGTTTACATTCTAGCATCTTCATTTCTTCACCAATCCTTATCATATTTACATAGAATGTGTATTGCCATGGATGAGTTTATTTTTGAACAAAATCAGACAAGTAGGATCAGAGTTTGATTATGAGCAAAATCGGGCTGGTAGGTTTAGAGTTATGTGCCCTTGCAATTGAATTACAAAAAAAAATACTATATTTTACGTTGTTTACACTCTAGCACCTTCATTTTTTCACCAATCCAAAAACATATTTACACAGTATATGTATTGCCATAGATGAGTTTATTTTTGAACAAAATCAGACAAGTAGGATCAGAGTTATGGTCCCATAATATTGCAAAAATCCCTATATTTTACCTTGTTTACGATATAACACCTTCATCATTCGTTTAGCAATCTAAATCATATTTATACAGAATGTGTATGAGCATAAGATCTCAAATTAGGTCGATTATGAGTGACATCTGACCATTAGGACTAGAGTTACTCGTCCTTGATTTTACAGTAATTGCTGTATTTTCCCTTGTTTACACTCAAGCACTTCATTTCTTCACCAATCCAAACAAATATTTACACAGAATGTGGATGAGTTTCAAGAGCTAAATCAGTTTAGTAGGACCAGAGTTATGTACCCTTGATTTACAAAACTTGCTATAATTCACATACAGTGTTTTGCATTTTTTCTTCTTCACCAGTCCTAATCATGTGCATGTGATTGATTTGAAAGTTCAAGTATATGTTTTCAGGTGGTCTCTGATTATAAGGGTGGATAACTCTGGACTAATTTTATTTTAAAATACCTCCCTTTTTCTTGTTTATAAGTGGACCTAGACAATCAAGGTAGACAACTCCGGAGTGGATTTTTGACATTTAACCTCCCTTTATTTTTAATTTGAATGGATATTTTCATTTGATGTGCATATAACCTGGTCAGAATGTTTGTCTCCGTGAAATCTCGAATGGATTTGTACAAATGTATCTGGGCCACGTTGGTCAAAAACAAGGTTACCAGGTCAAATCAAAGAAAAGGCTTGTTTACACTCTAGTGGACACATTTTATAGTCAATCTTCATATAACTTAATCAGAATGTTTGTTATTATGAAGTCTTGGACACTTTTAAATCTGGGTCATGTGGGATCAAAAACTAGGTCACTAAGTCAAATCAAAGGGAAAGCTTGTTTACACTCTTGAGGTCACTGTTTTGTTCCAATCTTCACAAAACTTTGTCAGAATGTTTATTTCTATAAAATTTTGGACAAGTTCTAATCTGGGTCATGTGGGATTAAAATTAGACCGCTAGTTCAAATCTTGTTTACACCCAAGAGGCCACATTTTTAGTCCAATCTTAATGAAATTTAGTCAGAATGTTTGTCTCCATAAGATCTCGGACAGGTTGAAAATTGGGTAAGGTTGGATAAAAACTAGGCCACTAGATCAAATTGAAGAAAAATCTTGTTTACACTCTAGAGGCTACATTTTTGCTCCATGTTTCATGACGCTTGGTGAGAATGATGAGTTTGAAACTGGGTCCTGTGGTTTCAAAAACTGGATCACACTGTTATGGTGTGATACTCAGGTGAGCGACCTAGGACAATCTTGGCCTCTTGTTTAAAGAAAGAATCAGGGAGGAATCATTCCGGCTTCTCCATCCTTAACCTTAAACCTATTGATCTTAAAAGCAATAGGGGTATCTATTCCATTTGTCCAATCACCCCACCAAGTTTTGAAGGGTGTAGGTTAATGGCTTCTCAACAAATGCTACGAAAACTGTTAAAACTGATCAAGACAAACAATCTGATCAAATTTCATAAATATCCAGCGTAAAATGCAGCCCATATATAGCATATACAAGCTTTTTCTTTGATTTGACCTAGTGACCTAGTTTTTGACCCAAGTTGACCCATATTCAAACTTCATCGTGGCAATTATTCCGATCAAATTTTATGAATATCCAATGAAAAATGCAGTCTCTATTGCACACACCAAGATTTTCTTTTATTTGAACCTAGATGACCCATATTCGAACTTGACGTAGATGGCATCAAAACGATTATTCTGATCAAATCTCATGAATATCCAGTGAAAAATGCAGTGCCTATTGCACATACACAGTTTTCTTTGATTTAACCGGGTGACCTAGTTTTTGGCCACAGATAGCCCATATTCGAACTTTATCTAGATTTCATCAAGACAAATGTTCTGATCAAATTGCACGAATAGTCACTGAAAAATGCAGCCCCTATTGCATACACAAGCATAGTGTGAACAGACGGCGGACGACGAACATCGAGCGATCACAATAACTAACCTGAGCAATGCTCAGGTGAGCTAAAAACGATACATGTTCGTACCAACAAGACAGTTTTAATAGTCAATTAATTACAAATATATGGTAGTTATCACGTAAACCTGTGATAGCTCAATAAAGTACAAGTACTTATTTCCATCCAATTTAAACAAGTATTTCTTAACTTCATATTTGAAAGTTTAACCCTGTTTACATTTGATTGTTTTAATACTCTCTAACAATGTATTCCAGTCTTTTATATCAATGAAATAGGAAGATCCGTATTCAAAACTTGTTATTTTAGGGACGATAAAGTTACATGAGCTAGATCTGGTCCTATAGTGTGAACTGTAGATACTCTAGTAAAGTTGTTATATAAATATTGCTTGGCTCTGTCATTAAAGATATTAAACGCGTGGTTAAGTCTAAGTTGTCAGGCTCTGTCATCGATTCTAGGCATACTGACAGCATCAAGTTCTTTACATGTACTTGGAGGAAGGTTTCATAGAAACCAATATTGATAATGTTTATATTTTAAATGTATCGCCACTAACTTTAAAACTGTGTGCAAAATCTAACGTTGTGCCTGTATTTTTATATAATATTATACAGTTAAATATGTATTTATAAGCTAGCAAATGAGCGATGCAATGTGACTGTTAAGACAGATGACCGCTAAAGACAAGCAGAAATTAAAACGAAAGGTCAAATTGGGAAGTTAGCTGGTTGGCTACTAATGGCAAGTGGTTACTTATAACATACGGCAGCTAAAGTAAGTTCAGTTATAGTCAAAGGTGTGCTGAAGATCACTTACGAACAGTAACAACTTCCCTTCTAGAGATAACAGATTTCAGTTCTGATTTAAACTTGCGGAGTGCACGTGCAGTGTATATTTATAGCTCCTGGATAAAGAGGTAGGTAAAACGTGAGGAATTTAAAACCACTCGAGAGAACATTGAAACAGCTAGCCTAATACAAATCAAACAGTAAAGGAACGCTAGACTTCGTAAGTGAGACTATTTCAGAAGGTTTTTAACATTTGTAGCTTTGTTTTAAAGCAAGGTTCGAACTGTTTAGAAATAGTATCACCTTAGATAACTGCCAGTATTTTAACATATTTCTTCCGTTTTGTTAGTAACAAAACAGAGTAAAGAAACGAATTGAGCCGCGTCATGTGAAAACCATCATAGTGGCTTTGCGACCAGCATGGATCCAGACCAGCCTGCGCATCCGCGCAGTCTAGTCAGGATCCATGCTGTTCGCTTTTAAAGCCTATTGGAATTTGAGAAACTGTTAGCGAACAGCATGGATCCTGACCTGACTGCGCGGGTGCGCAGGCTGGTCTGAATCCATGCTGGTCGCAAAGCCACTATGTTGGTTTTCTCATGGCAGGGCTCAATTGATATTGATAAATATGTATGACACTATTGTTAATCAGTAACATCAGTTCTAAAAGAACATAAAAAACAACACATATGAACATATAACAAGATGTTTTATTTAATGAAAATACCAAAATCTTTAAAGAAAGGGCAACATTATCATCTATATGCTGTCCGTCATTAAAATAATGAATTTTAACAATTTTAAGCTGAATAGTTTTGGCATAAATAGAATGATATACTGGTGTAACTTCTACAAAATTATGAAGAGAAATCGTTGACTTTGTTCAAAAACTGTGTATGCAATTAAAATTGCTTTCTCTGCATTAGATGTATTTTGCATGACCAAATTAAAAACACAAACAAACAACAACTATCACATGTATCAGTAAACAATGAGCTACGGCATCAGCTAAAACACAAAAGACAAAGTTGATGCACGAGCCAGAAGGAGTCGGGGCTTCAGTTAAAATCTGCATAAACAGCAAGTGGACTTCTTCATTAAGGTAGTTCTGCAAGTTCAAATCGTTTTTTTCTATACAATTTGGAATTTTAAGCCCTTCTTTTTTTAAAGAAACTTAATAATAAATAAAAATAATGTTATACTAAGAAAATGAGGAAAAATAAAAATGATAGGATCGTGCGCTTGACTTTTTGCTAGACTTATTTTTAAAAGAGATGGATCTCACGTAAGTTTTCATAATGGGATATAAAGAAAAAATCACAATGTTGATGTCAGTTTTGCGAAAAGATTTTTTCTGCAATGTAGATTTGGATGAAACGTTAAACAATTTAATGTAATGTTGCTGTCTTATAAGTGTACACACGGGGTGAAATTTATACGTACGATAATTTTCTCTTCCGTACAGCGGGTCTAGGCTTTATTCTATATTACCTGGATAATGACGCAACGTAATTATTCCCGGTTTATCAAACGTGCATAACTACCTTAACTAAATCACGGTCACTTCTATGCAACAAATACAATTGTAAGATAATCTTCAGAAAATTTCAGCTTTAACAAAACACAAAAATGAATAAACATTAAAAACAAACAAAATATACACAACAAGAAAAACTACTGTCTGATCCACCTTTACTGTAACAAGATTTTTTATTGAGTTCCTTGTTGATACAGGTCGAAAGAAATTCCATTCATATGGTAACAGGAACTTTTCAAGTTTTACAAAATATTTAATTTAATTTTATATTGAAATTATCCATGATCTAACAAAACTGTTTTTAAACGGTAAAATTTAGGTACTTTGGAACGAAAATTGTTTTAAAAATTCAATTTGACGGATATATCAAAAAACTTTACGAATATCTTATTTGGCATAAAAGTAACATATCCCAAATATTTTTTATAGAATTCCGAAAAAAAAAGTTCTCAAACTCCATTACATATTTGACGGATCAGTCAGTAATGTCCCCGTTTGTGTAACAATACATGGATTCCAAATTTCAAACAAAAATACTAAAAAACAACAAACAACTTGAATATGGTCAATGAACTCCGACATTAACTAAGTAAGCACAATGTTGTTGTCGGTAGCATCGAAAAATAATGTACTCGCTGCAACATTAATGTATACAATTTTTCAAATTCAGTTGAGTAAAACTGGAACCATTTTTTGGCAGTTTTTTTTTTAGTGCTTAACATACTCATTTTTCATTTTGGAAATATATAAAGCAGTATCTTATTCATTAGTAGAACGGCTACAGAGTTTTTGAATGATATATCTAAAAATACTTTTGATAATTTTAGCTTAGACCTTTTTTAAGAATGCATATTTTTTCATCATCTACTTTGCAATAGAATTGTTAGATTAGTTTTACATGTGTGAAATAAGCACACATATAGATCAATGATTTTATTACACATGCTTTTTACTCAACCCCCTGTCGCACTGATCAAAAATAAGGTGCCGATACGATTTATAGGTACTCTCTTATTCAACTTCACACTTTCTGAATGTACGGAGATTACGTAATCAAACGGACATTGCCGACTTCATTTTACTTGTTTACGCTGCCCCAGCAACGAGTTGCTTTAAAGAGACACGCTTCCACATTTTTTAGGAAATTTAGCAAAAACTATAATATGATAATTATGGTACATGAAAAAGTATTCAGTAGCGTAAGAGCGATTTCAAACTGGGGACGGCGCTCCCCTGCTCCAACGTTTTTGATATGTCAAATATTTAGTAAAGGCCTCAAAGCGACTGCAACGCTTTTTATCACACTCGTACTCATTTTGAAATCATCAACATAAATTCTATTGCTTTTTTATTTTTAATACCTTAGGGACTATATTATGATATTCTGATGTTATTAAAGTCTGGCGGCGAGTCACTTTAAGGTTTCTTATAAGAAGAGGGCCATGATGACCCTATATTGCTCACCTGACTCAAATGCGTACATAATTACTTAGTACAATACCTCTACACAATGCTATATGCCAAATATCTAAGCTTTCGGCCCTGAGGTTTGAGACAAGAAATTAAATTACCCCAGCGGTTGGGCCAGTTTGATCCAAGGGGCATGATTTGAACAAACCTGGTCGAGGACATTTACACAATTGTACAAACCAAATATTTAAGTTCTGGGTCTTACGGTTTGAGATTATTTTTTTTTAAAGTTTTTTTATACAAGTCTATGTAAAACAAGTGAACCCACGAAAGGCGGTAATTTTGACCACTTGGGCATGATTTTAACAAATGTTTATTACAGGACCACTAAAAATGCTACATGTCAAATATCTAAACTCTGGCTCGCCGGGCATTGCCATTTTGGGGAAGAAGATTGTTAAAGGTTTTCTTTTGATTGCCACTGCAACAATAATTCTATATCGAATGGAATTCTTTGAACAACTTTGGTAGAGGACCATGCAAAGAACATCCAGGCAAAGTTTAATCGGTTTCAGAGATGTCGTCTGAAGAAACGTGTGGACGGACGGACGCAGACGGTGAGTGATCCCAACAGCTCACCCTGAGCACTTCGTTCTCAGATGAGCTAATGAAATACATCTCAGTTTTTATATATAATACATGTATATGAATTTTTCAAGACAAACAAAAATATATAGCCTAAATAAAAACATTGCAGAAAACAACAACAATATTTGTACAGAAACTCTTCGGTATTAGTGTTAAATAATTTATAGATCTATTCTCGAAGCAAAATATTTTTAAAAATCGTCGAAAAGGCAGATTTTCTATAAAATTCTTTGCCCTTTCATCCGTGTTATGCAAGTGTTGCATTTCTTTCCGACGTCATGATCGCTGTCGGTGGACTTGCAAAATGGCGGATAAATTTTATATATTTCAAGTCATCAGTTTCAACGAAATTTTTTTGGGGGAAAAAAGATATCTCTAAGTTTCCATTTAGATCACATGGTACTATAGTGCGTTATATCTAAACTGTAAGAAAGTATAAGAATTAACCTATTTAAAAGGGTATTAGGTTTAAAAATCATTCAGCAGAGTAGTAATGATGTCATTTACATTAAAATGGCTGCCTCAACAAAGAGCCATTTTCTTCAATGTCAATCTTTTATATCCTTTTCAAAAGTGGTCCGATTTCGAAAAATTTTCAGCGTTATAAATGGTTGGATGATTACTTGTATAAAAGGATCGTTATAATCCCTCCTCTATCTTATAAGCGAATCTGGTGTTTACAATAATCTGATGTACAAAATTTTATTTGATGCTTTTCAGTGAAATACTGGAAATGGCAATATATCAGTGAAAGAATATTGATATTTTCTGTGTTTCAAAACAGTGAATCTATCATTTTTATTTTTACTGGTACGGAATTTCTCAAAAATACACAAATGTATATAAATACATACAAATACATAAACATATACCCTCCATCGTATCAAAAGGTAAAAAACAAATCTAGTAGATCATGGAATTATTTAAGGTAGTGGATCCGTATTGATAATCAGCAAATTATGTATTCTCCGTCTGTGATTTCGCCATTCTCCGGTATAACAGAAAGGCATGTTCGCTTGTGCTATTTTTACGTCCGAAGATTACCGATTGCATTACGAGAATACGTAATCACACGACAAATGCCGAGTGTTATCACGAGTCCACTGCCTTAACATTTTTGTGAACAAGATATCGTTATGTCACGACATTGTGACGACGAATGCAACGACGTTATGGGCTAGAGACCACCAGTTCAAAAAAAGTACAGGGAATAAGGTAAGTGTATACCTGGGAATGAGGTAATGTTTGTCCGTTCTGATTGGTCAGTCATGTAAACAAACCCAAGAATAGATTTTTTTCAAAATTGATTTTTTACTGCATTTACAGTATTTTATTATAGATACATTTTACAAAATTTTCTACATTTTATGTGTATTGAAAAAAAAAATATCAGACGGATTTTTCCCGCAATGCCAACGATGTAAACAGGGGGTCATCTCATTCACAAGAAAATTACTCAAATAAAGTATCACTATTCATATGTTTCTCGTCCGATATTTTGGTGGAACTAAGATAGTTCTTGAAAAAAAAAAGTGATTAGATATACATATTTCGATTTATGGAAGGCCGTACACGTATAATGTTACTACTAGTAATGGAATTCTATGTTAAACAATTGGTGGTCTCTAACCTATGACACAATTCACGTGACGCTTCGCGGGTAAAATTGGTATAATTTGGAAAACAAAATGAATTGAAAAGAAAATATGTTTGTTTTATGGAACAGCGAAATGTTCACTCGTGCTTTCACTAAAACAAAGAAACGTCCTCTATACATTTCATAACAGTTAGAAGTTTTTTTTAAACTCGTTACTGTAGCTCTGCCATTAAAATCTATTTATCTGTAAAATTTAGCCTTTTGAGAAACATATTACAGTAGAATTCCGCTATTAAGACCACCCATGGTTCTTTGTAAAACTGGTCTTATTAGCGGTCTGGTCTGATTAGTGGACAAGGCTATACGGGTATGGTCTGGCAGATAATAACACATTGGAATACAATCAAGACGCAGTAATGGCAAACACAGTGTTCAATTTATATGTACCTTAATTTTCTTTAATTTTTTTAGCTTTAAATACTTGATCACTGTGTTAATCAAAGAGTTAATCAAACTATGTATTAATTAAGGACGCACTTAACTGATAATGGTTTGAATTTCGTTCAATTAAAGACAATTACAACAATATCAAACAATTTCAAACTTCTTTCTCCGCTGAAATCCCAAACGTATTTACATCAATAATAACAAAAAACACCGTTTAGATCTAATTAAATCCGTATTAATCCAGTCAATTCGATCAGCGGACATTTGTCTAATTACAAACAAATTAATTATTTCAACAATTTCTTATGTCAAAATAGTGATGTAAAACACCAAATATTTTTAAATAACAATTTTAGACAATCAAACAGATTAATACGTTGTTTTGATAACGTTTAAAAGACTTGTAGCAATTAACGGATAAATACACAATGTACACGCTTAACGTGTTAACACGATGTCTTACGTGTTGATTCCCGCGGCGATTCGCGGTAACATACAGAAGAAATTGAGTGGTCGTAATTGCGGTGATTAATTAAGTGTGAAAAAATCAAACAGTTCTGAAATTGGTGGTCGCATTAGTGGATTAGCGGTCTGGTCGCATTTTCGGACAAACGACCATTGGTTTTAAGAAGGAAATATTCCGTTCTTTGCAAAATCGTTCGTATTAGCGGTGCGGTCGTAATTTTGGAGTGGTCGTAAGTAGTTTTACTAGTTTAAATATATCAAAAATCTGAATGACATTTTGCACTGCAAATGGATTTAGACGGAAGTGTATGTCACAACACGACTATTCAAACTGTCCTTAAAACAAAATGGGATGGTTAAAAGAAAGTCAGAAGTGGTTTTTTTTAGTTTAGAGTCAGAGGTTTAGGCACAAGACTTTAGCAACATCGAGTTTTATATTTCATGGTGCGGCCTGTGTCGTCGTTGTTCCAGTTTCTGAAACGAAAGTCATAACAGTTAACAAATTGATACTAAGAAATAGGTAATTGATACTGAAAAATAACGATGTGTGGATGTGATTAATCCGAAGCTGGATATTGCTATTAAAGCAAGAGTTATCTAATGGCACCGTGCTCACTATTTGAAACCCGGGCTGTCACTCATAATATTACCAGCTTGCAGACAAAAGTATTTTTTATTTGAAAAAGGAACATTCTTTGTAATCTGAAGTTGGCGATACGAAACCTGGCTCATAATGGTCATTTCATGATACCGTGTGCTTGTGTACAATAATTACTGTCAAACCTTAATTTTTCTTACATGCGAAACTTTCATGAAACTTTCCAAGTGAAAAGGAGCATAAGTTTGCCAAAATGTAAGTCAGAGTTACGACACCTGCTCTGCAAGGTCATCTCATGATATCAAATATATTTTTAGAATTTGAAAGCATTGAGTCAAGTACTGTCTGCAAAAGTTCTTTCACATGCAAAGTTGTGACAAAATATAATCTAGAGTTACATCATTTGTTCAGTGGTGTCAGCTTATGACGGCAAGACTTGTTTGAACTTGGGATTCTGAGTGAGAAAGGGGCATAATTGTGACATAATAAAAGCTATAGAGCTATGTCACTTGCAGTGCGAGATTAACTAATGATGACACAGACTTGTGCAAAGTTTGACAAAATAAAAGCAACAGCTATGTAACTTGTAATTTTGGGACATTTCTGAAGGCCAAACACGTGTGAAGTTTAAAAACACTTTTGCCAAGTAGTTATTGACGGAAAATCTTTGTGACAAACATTTCCAAACAAACTGGATATGACTTTAAGGACTGTAGGCAGGACCAAAGTCAATATAACCCTCATTAAATTTTGTGAGACATACTTTATCCAAACGGTTTTCATATGTTGCTTAAATCAAATAAGAAATATGTGTTATAATGCTAACAAAAGGACCATCTAAAGCACATAGTCTGGCAATAATAGATGAATTTAAGGATTACATGGAATGTTGAAAACTACGCGTAACTGCAAAGTGTTATGACTTTCGGCATGTCTGGTAGTTGTGCACAAACACATACAATTATACTAAAAGCACATATCAAAACAGATTTTTAAAGCTCCAGAATATTTCATGATCTGTCAAAATAAATCAACGATTTTTGGTTCAAACTCGTTACTTTTTTTCAATTTACAGGAAAGAATATCACATTGTTCTGTGTAAAAGAAATCCAACAGCTAGTGTAGACTGGTACACTATGTTACAATAATTATCACTTTCATTTAATTCAATGTAGAAACTTGTATTTGATCAGACCAAACTATCACAGAGAGAAATTAGATGTCGAGAGTGAGATTACTTCTAAGTTATCAACTTACCTTCGCAAGTATATGAATTCTCATGACCACATCCACCTAGACTTTCAACGAAAATAGTTCCGAGTGGGCAATCCTTTTCTTCCCAGTAGTAGGTGGTGGTACCATCCGATTGTGTTGACGCAGTCGCGCAGTGACAGTACGTCAAACAGCCCACACCTCCTAGAGCTTGAAGTCTTACATTATCATGATCGTCCTGAGTACATGTGCCTGCAAAGTTACGAATCAGAGTTAAGAATTAAACTTAAGAATCAAACTTAAGAATAAGAAAGGAAATACATTTAGATCAGAATCGATCGAAGCTTCTTTTTGTAGAAATAAAATTCAACTTTCTGAATTTAAAATTACAAATCAAATAATGTTAAAATTGTAGTTAAACGGTCCGTTCCATTTTCAATTTCGATTCAAATAGACAAAAAAGCCCCAAATCCTGATGGCCATGTTTTTGGCGAATGGCGTGAACAATTTTAGTAAAACGTTATCCTACACTGACCACGCCCTCTGATGGTAATGTTTTTGACGGATCAGAATAATTTGAACATTTTTAGTAGCGGGTCATCCTAGGAAACTTCGTGTGAAACAATTTCAAACCAAGATCATCAGTCTCACGACGTGATTTATATCTTTATATTTTGTCTAAATTTATAAATAGGGAAAACACTGACAACGCCTTCTCAGACGAAACAATCTTGGTAGAGGGTCTCCCAATGAATTTGTTTGTAAAATTGTTTTGAAACCAGGCCTATAGTTTCCTATTTATACACATGAGGGAAAGTGACCACGTGTAACCCCATCCAAAACCCCTTCCCCTCCTAGCGGCCGTTTTTGACGAATCATAATAACTTGAACAGTCTTGGAAGAGGTTAAATCATAGGAAGGAGATTTTTTGTGAAATTATTTCAAAATATTTCAAACTTCTATTTTCCACCTTGGTTTACATCAAGTTAACAACTTGGAAACTCCGTAGGTCGCCTAACACGACAAAAAATGAAAATGTTGCATGCTCGGCTTAATTGAGCATGTTCATGGATGGTAGTGGAAATACATTCTACTGTGCACGCCTTCTAGCCCCGGATTGAGCAGTATTCGCAATATGCACATGTAACAAGTACTAACGTACAGTTTATAAACATCTGCGGATAAGCATCGTTTTCATCAATATACAGTGAATCATGGTTGCATATCATATTAACGAACTGCAAGTAAGTGAAGAACGACAAAACAATTATAAAACTAACTATATAAGCATTTCTATTGCAAGTATATAATACTATACTTGAAACCCACTTGAAACAGATTATGATAATGTAGACCTTTTGTTCGATATTTTACCAATTTTCAGATTGCTAATATGTTAGTGTGAAAAGTTCTACAAGTTCAGTATATGATTATAGTAGATGGTATGTCATGCAGTCTTCCACATTTTCACGGGTACTCTATGGTTTCTAGTAAAAAATAAGCGCAAAATCGAAAAGAGTACGTTAATATAACAAAAAACTGATTAAGCATCTCAATCAAAATTAATCTTAATAGTTTTGTAAATCGGATACGTGGCTGACAGAAGAACCCGTTTAAAAAGTTTGTTATAACTATATAAGCATTTCTGTTGCAAGTATATAATACTATAAAACCCACTTGAAACAAATTATGATAATGTAGACCTTTTGTAAGATATTTTACCAATTTTCAGATTGCTAATATGTTAGTGTGAAAAGTTCTACAAGTTCAGTATATGATTATAGTAGATGGTATGTCATGCAGTCTTCCACATTTTCACGGGTACTCTATGGTTTCTAGTAAAAAATAAGCGCAAAATCGAAAAGAGTACGTTAATATAACAAAAAACTGATTAAGCATCTCAATCAAAATTAATCTTAATAGTTTTGTAAATCGGATACGTGGCTGACAGAAGAACCCGTTTAAAAAGTTTGTTATAACTATATAAGCATTTCTGTTGCAAGTATATAATACTATAAAACCCACTTGAAACAAATTATGATAATGTAGACCTTTTGTAAGATATTTTACCAATTTTCAGATTGCTAATATGTTAGTGTGAAAAGTTCTACAAGTTCAGTATATGATTATAGTAGATGGTATGTCATGCAGTCTTCCACATTTTCACGGGTACTCTATGGTTTCTAGTAAAAAAAAAGCGCAAAATCGAAAAGAGTACGTTAATATAACAAAAAACTGATTAAGCATCTCAATCAAAATTAATCTTAATAGTTTTGTAAATCGGATACGTGGCTGACAGAAGAACCCGTTTAAAAAGTTTGTTATAACTATATAAGCATTTCTGTTGCAAGTATATAATACTATAAAACCCACTTGAAACAAATTATGATAATGTAGACCTTTTGTAAGATATTTTACCAATTTTCAGATTGCTAATATGTTAGTGTGAAAAGTTCTACAAGTTCAGTATATGATTATAGTAGATGGTATGTCATGCAGTCTTCCACATTTTCACGGGTACTCTATGGTTTCTAGTAAAAAAAAAAAGCGCAAAATCGAAAAGAGTACGTTAATATAACAAAAAACTGATTAAGCATCTCAATCAAAATTAATCTTAATAGTTTTGTAAATCGGATACGTGGCTGACAGAAGAACCCGTTTAAAAAGTTTGTTATAACTATATAAGCATTTCTGTTGCAAGTATATAATACTATAAAACCCACTTGAAACAAATTATGATAATGTAGACCTTTTGTAAGATATTTTACCAATTTTCAGATTGCTAATATGTTAGTGTGAAAAGTTCTACAAGTTCAGTATATGATTATAGTAGATGGTATGTCATGCAGTCTTCCACATTTTCACGGGTACTCTATGGTTTCTAGTAAAAAAAAAGCGCAAAATCGAAAAGAGTACGTTAATATAACAAAAAACTGATTAAGCATCTCAATCAAAATTAATCTTAATAGTTTTGTAAATCGGATACGTGGCTGACAGAAGAACCCGTTTAAAAAGTTTGTTATAACTATATAAGCATTTCTGTTGCAAGTATATAATACTATAAAACCCACTTGAAACAAATTATGATAATGTAGACCTTTTGTAAGATATTTTACCAATTTTCAGATTGCTAATATGTTAGTGTGAAAAGTTCTACAAGTTCAGTATATGATTATAGTAGATGGTATGTCATGCAGTCTTCCACATTTTCACGGGTACTCTATGGTTTCTAGTAAAAAAAAGCGCAAAATCGAAAAGAGTACGTTAATATAACAAAAAACTGATTAAGCATCTCAATCAAAATTAATCTTAATAGTTTTGTAAATCGGATACGTGGCTGACAGAAGAACCCGTTTAAAAAGTTTGTTATAACTATATAAGCATTTCTGTTGCAAGTATATAATACTATAAAACCCACTTGAAACAAATTATGATAATGTAGACCTTTTGTAAGATATTTTACCAATTTTCAGATTGCTAATATGTTAGTGTGAAAAGTTCTACAAGTTCAGTATATGATTATAGTAGATGGTATGTCATGCAGTCTTCCACATTTTCACGGGTACTCTATGGTTTCTAGTAAAAAAAAGCGCAAAATCGAAAAGAGTACGTTAATATAACAAAAAACTGATTAAGCATCTCAATCAAAATTAATCTTAATAGTTTTGTAAATCGGATACGTGGCTGACAGAAGAACCCGTTTAAAAAGTTTGTTATAACTATATAAGCATTTCTGTTGCAAGTATATAATACTATAAAACCCACTTGAAACAAATTATGATAATGTAGACCTTTTGTAAGATATTTTACCAATTTTCAGATTGCTAATATGTTAGTGTGAAAAGTTCTACAAGTTCAGTATATGATTATAGTAGATGGTATGTCATGCAGTCTTCCACATTTTCACGGGTACTCTATGGTTTCTAGTAAAAAAAAAGCGCAAAATCGAAAAGAGTACGTTAATATAACAAAAAACTGATTAAGCATCTCAATCAAAATTAATCTTAATAGTTTTGTAAATCGGATACGTGGCTGACAGAAGAACCCGTTTAAAAAGTTTGTTATAACTATATAAGCATTTCTGTTGCAAGTATATAATACTATAAAACCCACTTGAAACAAATTATGATAATGTAGACCTTTTGTAAGATATTTTACCAATTTTCAGATTGCTAATATGTTAGTGTGAAAAGTTCTACAAGTTCAGTATATGATTATAGTAGATGGTATGTCATGCAGTCTTCCACATTTTCACGGGTACTCTATGGTTTCTAGTAAAAAAAAAAGCGCAAAATCGAAAAGAGTACGTTAATATAACAAAAAACTGATTAAGCATCTCAATCAAAATTAATCTTAATAGTTTTGTAAATCGGATACGTGGCTGACAGAAGAACCCGTTTAAAAAGTTTGTTATAACTATATAAGCATTTCTGTTGCAAGTATATAATACTATAAAACCCACTTGAAACAAATTATGATAATGTAGACCTTTTGTAAGATATTTTACCAATTTTCAGATTGCTAATATGTTAGTGTGAAAAGTTCTACAAGTTCAGTATATGATTATAGTAGATGGTATGTCATGCAGTCTTCCACATTTTCACGGGTACTCTATGGTTTCTAGTAAAAAAAAAGCGCAAAATCGAAAAGAGTACGTTAATATAACAAAAAACTGATTAAGCATCTCAATCAAAATTAATTTTAATAGTTTTGTAAATCGGATACGTGGCTGACAGAAGAACCCGTTTAAAAAGTTTGTTATAACTATATAAGCATTTCTGTTGCAAGTATATAATACTATAAAACCCACTTGAAACAAATTATGATAATGTAGACCTTTTGTAAGATATTTTACCAATTTTCAGATTGCTAATATGTTAGTGTGAAAAGTTCTACAAGTTCAGTATATGATTATAGTAGATGGTATGTCATGCAGTCTTCCACATTTTCACGGGTACTCTATGGTTTCTAGTAAAAAAAAAGCGCAAAATCGAAAAGAGTACGTTAATATAACAAAAAACTGATTAAGCATCTCAATCAAAATTAATCTTAATAGTTTTGTAAATCGGATACGTGGCTGACAGAAGAACCCGTTTAAAAAGTTTGTTATAACTATATAAGCATTTCTGTTGCAAGTATATAATACTATAAAACCCACTTGAAACAAATTATGATAATGTAGACCTTTTGTAAGATATTTTACCAATTTTCAGATTGCTAATATGTTAGTGTGAAAAGTTCTACAAGTTCAGTATATGATTATAGTAGATGGTATGTCATGCAGTCTTCCACATTTTCACGGGTACTCTATGGTTTCTAGTAAAAAAAAGCGCAAAATCGAAAAGAGTACGTTAATATAACAAAAAACTGATTAAGCATCTCAATCAAAATTAATCTTAATAGTTTTGTAAATCGGATACGTGGCTGACAGAAGAACCCGTTTAAAAAGTTTGTTATAACTATATAAGCATTTCTGTTGCAAGTATATAATACTATAAAACCCACTTGAAACAAATTATGATAATGTAGACCTTTTGTAAGATATTTTACCAATTTTCAGATTGCTAATATGTTAGTGTGAAAAGTTCTACAAGTTCAGTATATGATTATAGTAGATGGTATGTCATGCAGTCTTCCACATTTTCACGGGTACTCTATGGTTTCTAGTAAAAAAAAGCGCAAAATCGAAAAGAGTACGTTAATATAACAAAAAACTGATTAAGCATCTCAATCAAAATTAATCTTAATAGTTTTGTAAATCGGATACGTGGCTGACAGAAGAACCCGTTTAAAAAGTTTGTTATAACTATATAAGCATTTCTGCTGCAAGTATATAATACTATAAAACCCACTTGAAACAAATTATGATAATGTAGACCTTTTGTAAGATATTTTACCAATTTTCAGATTGCTAATATGTTAGTGTGAAAAGTTCTACAAGTTCAGTATATGATTATAGTAGATGGTATGTCATGCAGTCTTCCACATTTTCACGGGTACTCTATGGTTTCTAGTAAAAAAAAAGCGCAAAATCGAAAAGAGTACGTTAATATAACAAAAAACTGATTAAGCATCTCAATCAAAATTAATCTTAATAGTTTTGTAAATCGGATACGTGGCTGACAGAAGAACCCGTTTAAAAAGTTTGTTATAACTATATAAGCATTTCTGTTGCAAGTATATAATACTATAAAACCCACTTGAAACAAATTATGATAATGTAGACCTTTTGTAAGATATTTTACCAATTTTCAGATTGCTAATATGTTAGTGTGAAAAGTTCTACAAGTTCAGTATATGATTATAGTAGATGGTATGTCATGCAGTCTTCCACATTTTCACGGGTACTCTATGGTTTCTAGTAAAAAAAAAGCGCAAAATCGAAAAGAGTACGTTAATATAACAAAAAACTGATTAAGCATCTCAATCAAAATTAATCTTAATAGTTTTGTAAATCGGATACGTGGCTGACAGAAGAACCCGTTTAAAAAGTTTGTTATAACTATATAAGCATTTCTGTTGCAAGTATATAATACTATAAAACCCACTTGAAACAAATTATGATAATGTAGACCTTTTGTAAGATATTTTACCCATTTTCAGATTGCTAATATGTTAGTGTGAAAAGTTCTACAAGTTCAGTATATGATTATAGTAGATGGTATGTCATGCAGTCTTCCACATTTTCACGGGTACTCTATGGTTTCTAGTAAAAAAAAGCGCAAAATCGAAAAGAGTACGTTAATATAACAAAAAACTGATTAAGCATCTCAATCAAAATTAATCTTAATAGTTTTGTAAATCGGATACGTGGCTGACAGAAGAACCCGTTTAAAAAGTTTGTTATAACTATATAAGCATTTCTATTGCAAGTATATAATACTATACTTGAAACCCACTTGAAACAAATTATGATAATGTAGACCTTTTGTAAGATATTTTACCAAATTTTCAGGTTGCTAATATGTTAGTGTGAAAAGTTCTACAAGTTCAGTATATGATTATAGTAGATGGTATGTCATGCAGTCTTCCACATTTTCACGGGTACTCTATGGTTTCTAGTAAAAAAAAAGCGCAAAATCGAAAAGAGTACGTTAATATAACAAAAAACTGATTAAGCATCTCAATCAAAATTAATCTTAATAGTTTTGTAAATCGGATACGTGGCTGACAGAAGAACCCGTTTAAAAAGTTTGTTATAACTATATAAGCATTTCTGTTGCAAGTATATAATACTATAAAACCCACTTGAAACAAATTATGATAATGTAGACCTTTTGTAAGATATTTTACCAATTTTCAGATTGCTAACATGTTAGTGTGAAAAGTTCTACAAGTTCAGTACTAGTATATAATTATAGTATAGTTATATTTGCACTAAAGTACAATTCTTCCAGGTTGTGAAAGCTATGATTAACACAGAAATAGTGTTCCAGATGCTTTCTTCTACCATTAATAAATATTGACATTTAACTAGATAGTGAAATTCATCACTACATTATTACTGCAAAAGGTACATTTTCTTTCACAAGATGTAATGTCATGCAATCTTCCCTTTCCACGGGTATTCTATGATTTCTAGCACAAAAAAAGCGCAAAATCGAAAGAGTACCTAAAGATAACAAAGGACTGATACAAGCGACTCAATCAAAATTAATCTTAATAGTTTTGTAAATCGGATACGTGATTGAAAAGTTTGTTATTTCGAACATCCAAGCGATATATCCTTTGTACCACTTTGGAAGAGGGCACTCTAAGAAACATCCAAGACAGGTGTCTTCATCTTCCGCCAACTGGTTTCAGAGGAGTTGCCGTTGAAGGTAAATGTTTACGAACACCGGATAGTTCAGTGATAACAAAATCACACACTGAGCACGTCGTGATCTTGTCGCGCACATCAAGTGCAACCAAAGCCATAAACGGTCCTTCGAGCCACTTCCCCGACCTTATAATGCAATGATGGTTAGAGGGAAGAGGAGTACTACATACAACCAGTTTTAAAAGAATTCCGCTTTTTAAATACATGTAGTGCTTTTCTTCTAATTTCGTAGTACCAAAGTATATTAAAGATAAACATCATGCATCATGCTAATTTTGTAGCAAAGATAATACATACCGTAGTCGTCATAACAGAAGTCACCTGTCAAAGTAAACATACAACGTGTTAAACAATATTGCCTGTAACACATAAAAACTAGATTTTAGCCATTAAATAAGAATTCAATATATTCTTAATGGTTTCTAATTAAAAAAACAATAATGGTTGGAGAAGTGTGTATTCTTAATTATTTCTAATTAAAATTAAAAATGGTTGAGAAGTGTACGTGTATTTCTTACGGGAAGATAATGCGCTAATTTTACAGATCTTAAGTGTATTACAAAATCTGTGTGTTTATTCTTTCGTCATTTGGTCGGATACTCCTATTTTTTAAAAGTTCTAAAATAGTATTAAAAGCTAGACCACCTGAAGGTGTAGGTACAGGTGTAGGACTTGTACTTCCGTTAGTCGACCCGCTAGGCGTGTGAGTTGTTGTTGTAGTTCCATCTGTAATTTAGGAAAAATAAATGTAATATTACATTTTCCATAGCACGGGTTTGCGTTAATACAGTTATCTATAACATACCATCAAAAAAAGATTTATCTTTAAAATATTTTTACTTTTTCCGTTAGACTGTTGAATGGCAAATTCATGGAAAACATTTCCAAACAAACTGGACATGGCTTTACGGACTGTAGGCATGACCAAAGTCAATATAATCCTCATCAAATTTTGTGAGACATACTTTATCCAAACGGTTCTCACTTGTTGCTTAAATCAAACCAGAAACATGTGTTATAATCACGTTTTTTTATTGTTCGAACTCGTTCCTTTTTTCAATCTACATGAAGAATATCACATTGTTCTGTGTAAAAGAAATCCAACAGCTCGTGTAGACTGGTACATTATGCTGCAATAATTATCACATTCCATTTAATTCAATGTAGTTACTTGTATTTGATCAGACCGAACTGTCACAGAGAGAAATTAGATTTCGAGAGTGAGATTGGTACTTCTAGGCTATCAACTTACCTTCGCATGTATTTGAATTCGCATGATCACATCCACCAAGACTTTCAACGAAAATAGTTCCTGGCGAGCACACCTTTTCTTCCCAGTAGTAGGTGGTGGTACCATCCGATTGTGTTGACGAAGGTGCGCAGTGACAGTACCTCGAACAGTCCACGCCTCCTAGAGCTTTAAGCCTTTCATTATCATGATCGTCTTGAGTACATGTGCCTGCAAAGTTACGAATCAGAGTTAAGAATTCAACTTAAGAATCAAATTTAAGAATAAGTAAGAAGATACATTTAGATAAGAATCGATCGAAGTTTCTTTCTGAATTTAAAATTACAAATTAAATAATCACGGTGAAAAATTGTAGTGAAACGGTCCATTGAAGAATCATTGTGTCATTATCATTTTCGATAGATAAAAAAGAGCCCAAAATCCTGACGGCCATGTTTTTGGCGAATGAATTGAAAAATTTTAGTAACTGACCACGCCCTCCGATGATAATGTCTTTGACGGATCAGAATGATTTAACATTTTCAGTAGTGATTTATCCTAGGAAAATTTGTGTGAAACGATTTCAAACTAGAATCATTAGTCTCACGACGTGATTTTTATTCTTATTTCTAAATTTATAAAGACAACGCCTTCTCAGACGAAACAATCTTGGTAGAGGGTCTCCCAATGAATTTGTTTGTAAAATTGTTTCGAAACCAGGCCTGTAGTTTCCTATTTATACACATGAAGGAAAGTGACCACGTGTAACCCCATCCAAAACCCTTCTCCTCCTAACGGCCGTTTTTTACGAAACATAATAACTTGAACAGTCATAAGCTTGGAAGAAGTTAAACCAAAGGAAGGAAGTTTTTTGCGAATATATTTCAAAATATTTCAAACTTCTATTTTCCACCAAGGTTTACATAAATTTAACAACGTGGAAACTCCACAGGTCGCCTAACACGACAACAGGCTCGGTTAAATTGAGTATGTTCATGGATGGTAGTGGACATACATGCTACTGTGCACGCCTACTAGCCCCGGATTCAACAATACCCGCAATACGCGCACGTGACAATAACTAACGCACAATTTATAAACATCTGCGAATAAGCATCGTTTTCATCATTATACAATGAATAATGGTTGCATATCATACTAACGAACTGCAAGTAAGTGAATAACGACAAACATTTATAAAACTAACTATATAAGCATTTTTTTTGCAAGCCTAATACTATAAAACCCACTTGAAACAAATTATGATAATGTAGACCTTTTGTAAGATATTTTACCAATTTTCAGATTGCTAATATGCTAGTGTGAAAAGTTCTACAAGTTCAGTATATGATTATAGTAGATGGTATGTCATGCAATCTTCCACATTTCCACGGGTACTCTATGGTTTCTTGTAAAACAAAGCGCAAAATCGAAAAGAGTACGTTAATATAACAAAAGATTGATTAAGCACCTCAATCAAAATTAGCCTTAATAGTTTTGTAAATCGGATACGTGGTTGACAGAAGAACACGTTTGAAATGTTTGTTATTTTAAGCACCCAAGCGATATACTCTTTCCACTTCTTTGGAAGAGGGCACTCTAAGAAACATCCAAGCCAGGTGTTTTCATCTTCCGCCAACTCGTTTCAGAGGAGATGCCGTTGAAGGTAAATGTTTACGACCGCCAGATAGTTAAGTGATAACAAAATCACGCACTGAACACGTCGTGACCCTGTTGCGTACCTCCAGTGCAACCACAGCCATAAACGGTCCTTCGAGCCACTTCCAGACCTTATAACGCAGTGATGGCAAGAGGGAAAAGGAGTACTGCATACCACCAGTTTTAAAAGAATTCCGCTTTTATAAATACATTGTTTACATTAAATGCCTTTTTCATAATGTCATAGTACCAAAGTATATTAAAGATAAACATTATGCTAATATTGTAGCAAAGATAATACATACCGTAGTCGTCATAACAGAAGTCACCTGTAAAAGTAAACATACAACGTGTTAAACAATACTGCCTGTAACACATAAAAACTAGATTTTAGTCATTTAGTCAATTCAATATATTCTTAATTGTTTCTAATTAAAAAATAATAATGGTTGAAGAAGTATGTATTCTTAATGATTCCTAATTAAAATTAAAAATGGTCGAGAAGTGTACGTGTATTTCTTACGGGAAGATATTGCGCTAATTTTACAGATCTTAAGTGTATTACATGTACTTGACTTTGAGGCAGTAGCTTTACTTGCTTTCACACAATGGATTTACTTAAATTTAGACGACGACAGGTAAAAATACAAATGTGCTTCATATCTAAGATGAACTCTGCCTGACCTAGCTTGTGATGTAACCATGGGCTGGAAAACCTTATCTTATATAATCTAAATGGTCAGTGTGAATGGATAGAGGTTGAATCAGAACTGCTTAATCATTGATAATTCATCCGCATTGTTCATGAATGGGACTATTTTGTGTAGTATATGAACATCCTTTGGATGTGATTTGGAATACAATAAAGATCCTATATGATTGTCAGAAATACACTTGTAACTTTGGTAGCGGGGTAAACCCGCAACCAAAAATCAAGACACGGTGTCGATATTACTTTTCAAAATCTGTGTGTTTATTCTTTCGTCATTGGTCGGACACTCCTATTTTTTAAAAGTTCTAAAATAGTATTAAAAGCTAGACTACCTGAAGGTGTAGGTACGGGTGTAGGACTTGTACTTCCGTTAGTCGACCCGTTAGTCGGCCCGCTAGGTGTATGAGTTGTTGTAGTTCCATCTGTAATTTAAGAAAAAATTATGTAATATTACATATCTCATAGAAACGGTTTGTGTTAATACAATTATCTATAACATACCATCAAAATGATTTATCTTCAAAATATTTTTACTTTTTCCGTGAGGCTGTTGAAGCTCTCGGTCAATGGCAAATTCATGGAAAAGTTGTGCTCTTCGCATTAATTTTCTCAACATCTACAAACACAACTGCCATATATTCCAGTGATTACTCAAAATATTGCTATCAAGTTTTAGAGTCGTCTTCTAAAACTTGTCAGTACACGGTCCTGCTCGTATTCCGTTGACGTTCTAAAAAGTCTAGAGTAATCTTCTTATCAATGTCAAAGAAATGAAATAATACACTGTTCTGCTCTGGTTCCCAGCGCCATTGAGATTATATACTTGATAGGAACCAAGTCGTAAATATCAATCCCGTGAATGTTCTTTTTGCAGCAGGTTTTAGTTAGTACAGTCCGTGAAGGTTCTAAACATTCCAGAATACTACTTTTTTTTACTCATTGACTTAAGCATGTTAACAGTGTGTGCAGATTGATCAGAGGGCCCATGTCTATTAAATCATCCGTACATGATATCCACCAGACCTGATTTTCCATTGTCGTAAACCATTAAAACACATATGTGCTGAAAAACATTTTGCACTGCAGCAATTCGATTTCAAAACAGATCAATAATAAGCAACCCATTATATTACAAAGAGCGTGTTAAGATTTCTACAACAATAAAATCTCTGTTTTGTCAAAACTATACTAACGGGGTATGTCAAAACTATAGACAGGGGTATGTCGCGATACAACTATTCAAACAGTCGATCTAAAACAAAATGGGATGGTGAAAAGAAAGTCAGAAGTGTTTTTGTTCAGGTTAAATATTAAAACATTTTAACAAGTTATGTTCTGGACAAGAAATATGACAGGCAGATTTGACCTTGCAGTAACCTTGACCTTTTACCTACCATCCTGATTCATGCACTCGGCACATCGTCTCATCACCACCTACCTGTATCCTAAGTTTGAAGTAGATACTCCGGACACTAAATATGACGGACAGATTTGATATTCGAGCTCAATTGTGACCTGGTTCTAGGGCTCTGCACATCGTCTCATCGGTACCTACCTACCTACATGCCAAGTTTGAACGTAATACCTTTGATGATTATAAAGTTATGCTCCATACACGAATTATGACGAATGTACAGACAGACGGACGCATGCGCCATCACATAATCACTTAATTTTCAAAAATTTGTGTATAAAAATGTTGTAATTCCACAACCCCGTTAACATTTTGCCATTCTGAAACTATATATAGTGGGCTGGTTGAACTGTAGTTAAAATACGTCACAGGTAGTTCGTTGCAACAATAATTAAACTATATTTATAATAGCGGATGATCAAAATAAGTATACAACATGTTCCCTCAGAACATTGTTTTAGAGTGGTCGTCTATATTTTGTCAGTACATTGTTCTCAACAAGGCTATTTTATACAATTCATACTGGACAGTCACCCAGGACTGACTTTCTATTGTCACTGTGACTGTCAATTGCCAACACACAGTTTTATTTGTAACAGCCTGCATACGTTCTAGATAAGCACTCCTGGACACTGAACCTTCTCTGTTGGTCCAGATTATGTGCACTTTGTGCGGAATATTCTGAGTACTCAGTCAATGAAATATGGTCGGCATTAATTCTTCCTCATTGCACGTACACACGCATTGAATGGCAAACCCCTACGCAGTGATCTCCCAGGTGAACTATAAACCTAGTTAAACCCTATCCTCTAGTATATTATACACTCAATACGTGCGCATATGATTATCCAATAGGTGGGAATTAATGTTTGCGAATGAAATAGCCTCTTTATACAAACATGGTTATGAAATATACTTACCGCCACAATCGACAAGGTAGTCATGGTTACATACTGGTGTTGGAAGACTCTCGTCAAAGAATGTCCCGTCGGCACAAGTATGTTCCTCCCAGTAATACGTGACATCGGTGCCGGCGGATCCTTCGTCATGAGCACATTGGCAAAACTTTCTACAGCCTGATCCGAACTGTGGCTTCAGCCTCCTTACGTCATAGTCATGTTTTGTACATGCCTCTGGTGTCAAAAAACCAGTATAAGTATAGTCAAAATTACATAGTCATTTTGTACGCATACATCTTGCTTAAACGTTTCATTGTAATATTGTATTTATTCATTCATATATACATTAGGGTATATTTTGAATAACATAGCAATACTGAGCGCATATGCAATGTAATCATTACGGTGTACATACATATAATTGCGGTAAAGTACCATAAATCCACAGGTATATTGTGAACAACGTTAGAAGTGTTTATCTCGTGTACTTCAATATATAAATATTTTTATAAATGTCAGAGAGTAGAAAGGCCAATTCAAGAGAAACATAAACTGGTAGAAAGTTCTATAGATTGTCTCGTCATGATTGTCTATCAATAGCGTGTGCGCTGAATGCAGCGTTCCGGGGCTCGAACCGGGATATTCTGGCCTCCCCTTTGCCCAACAGCATTTGAAACGCGTCACTTATTTCACTGTTATTTACTGTATTCTGGCTTGTATTGCGATTAAAATGGGTGTTTTTATCATCCTAGGTCCGAAACTCGTGCCCGAGTGTTTTCAAAAGTAAGTGGAATCAAACCTTTATAGTAGAATAAAATCGGGAATCTGAAATATATTTGGTGTTCGGAGGTTGTTGCACTAGACAGAGGTTTAGTATATAACTAAAAAACTGTTCAAGTTTGTATCACATGAATCAAGTATTTGACGTAGTCATAAAACATTACGGGGTTTGTAATACAGCATGTGAAGTTATGCACCTGCAGGTGTTCTGTTTGGGATTTCACTTAACCAGACCAGAGTTATGATCCTTTACTTAGTAAAATACACATAAAGTGCTTAAAAGCTTGTGTTACATATATCTTAACCTTTAGCCTTCTGCCCGCAAATGATTCTGCCTTTGCGACCAGTTGCACTGTTCGCTATTCAGTCAGTAAATTTTCAGTGAATACCCCTTTAAGTAATAATTGGTACTGCCCAAATTGAATGATAGACCAGTCCATTTTAGAAATATAGCAGGATAAAGGTTAAAAAATATTGCATCTAGAAACATGTAAACCATGTGGGAATATATCCTGCATGTGATATTGTGTTTCTGAGGTTTTTTTTGTTTTCTTTCATTTCACTTTGCAAGACTAGAGTTATTGCCCTTCTTTGCAAGACCAGAATCATTGTCCTTGACTTAGTCAAAACATAAAAGTTTGTTTGTGCCCCATGTATCACAAAATGTACTTACCTAGAGTCATAAAACATTAGAGAATTGTTATATAGCATGAGAATAATAATAAAGCCGATACTCATATCATATACAGTAAAACCTGTCTGTATAGATCATCCTTTGCAAATGAAAGAAGTGGTCCTTGTTGACACACGTAAATTTACATTATGTTCAAGGAGGAAGAGGAAATATTGGCCTTTATAAGAAGGTTTAATAGTAGTGGTCTTTAAAGGAGGTGGTTTTATATGGAGGTGGTCTTTATATGGAGGTGATCTTTATATGGGGGTGGTCTTTATTACAGGTTTAAATGTAATCTTATTCAAGCTAATAACGTTATACATACCGTTGACAGTGCAGCCTGAAACAAAAAAGTTTCACTTTAAAGCAGTAAGATATATTTCAGATAGATAATCTATTGTAAAACAACAACAACACAATTTACACAGTTAATTTCATTTTTTCTAAGAACAATGCATACACTTCACATATTTTATACTGAAGTTCCTTTGATATTGACTGATAGAGAATAGCTCAAACAACAGGTTATTGATCTTTGACTTTTAATGCCCCTGTGTCGGAGACCCGGGAGGCATATAATAGTGTTTGAATTGTCTGCCCGTCAGTCCTCCGTCGGTCCGTCAGTCACACTTTCTTGACGATGTGTACTAAACTTTTCCTAGTTTCCATCCAGTTAAAATGAAACTTGTTATACATCATCAACATGAAGGTGATATGCACATATTGCCGGAACTTTTTAGAGTAATGACCTTGATGTCTTATTTATTACTCTGTCAAGCATTTCATGGCGGCAATTTGTCATTAAAAAATAAACACAATTCTTGACTTACTTTAAAAAGCAGTGTAGCCAATCTACACTTCATCTAAGTTTAAATCATTGTTCTATGAAAATCTCTACAATAAACTCTATGACACGAATGCCCCCACATACTCTGCCATCCTCTATATAGCAAAATTCTTATAAAGAAAGGGTATAAATTCTAAAAAAAATATCATAGACTGTGCTGTTGACCAGTCTGTAGTTCAACACAGGTTTGCTGGCCTAGAGTCAAAGCTTTTAAATTCATTTTCATATCATGTGATATAACGCGTTTTGAATGACATGTTGGACAATAAGTATTTATACGAGTATCAGAAATAAACTTACCAATGGTGCCTGTTGCTTCAGCAGTTGTTGTAAAAACTGTAATAAAAATAAAAATAAAAACTTTAAAGGGGCATGCCTTCAGTTTTAGACAGATATTAATTTGAATTATCCAAAATACCTATTTCGTATCAAATTTTCATTCCATCAATAATGCTTTCAGTTAGTTTTTCATTACTTTTACTCCATTTCTACTTTATACTGTAATACAGGATAATGATAGCATGACTTTTTATGTTATTTCTGCTATTGTTATAATTAACATGTACGCATTATTTATTCCCTGGTCAAACTGAAAAAATGTTTTGGAAACATATTGTTTCCGTAAGTTCCTCCTTGCAAACAGTTTGTTTACAATAAACAAGTATTACCCTCTTTTGGCGGTTATAAGTTGCCAATGTAAGTAAAAAGCCTTCATTATCAGTCTATTCACCATGTAATTGACTGTTATGTTTTGTTTCACTTGGTGGATTTAACGTCACACCGTCACAATTATAGGTTATATGGCGACTTTCCAACTCTTAATGGTGGGGGAAGCAACAAGATGCCCTCCGGGCATTATTTCATCACGAGCAGGCACCTGGTCTTTCTCAAATAAAGAATTCTAAGCCCCAAGCGTATGAGGGGCGAGTGATTTGAAATCAGCGGCCTTAACTACATGACGACTTAAATGCGACGGATATGGAAATGCAGAGGGTACGGAAATACTCAATGTTTCACAATTGCCATAACTATATATAGGCATAAAAGAAAAGTACATCTACCACAGAGTACGAAGAACTGGTCTTTACTAACCTGTTACAGGTGTCGTTGATGGTCCAGTATCTGAAATAAAATAAGAAGACAAAAATGATGTCACAGGATGAGAAAAATGTGCAGCGAGAGTCGAACCCCGGGGCCTCGGAATACCGTTCGAAAGCTCTACAGATTTAGCTACCCGACCGCCTACACATTTTTTCCATTTAAGTTCTATTCTGTGACATGACATCAAAGAAATAGTGCTACCATGGTTTAAGTTGATATTAAAAGCTGAACAAATAAGCTAAACTTATTCTAAAAATAACAGTAAATTTCAACTTTAAAATTGTGTATCCATAGAGTTTGCTCATATCATTTAGGAAGGGAGGAGCTACACAATGTTGCAATATTCTAAATAACATATGAGGTATCTTAAGGAGAAGCTACACAATGTTGCAATATTCTAAATAACATATGAGGTATCTTAAGGAGGAACTACACAATGTTGCAATATTCTAAATAACATATGAGGTCCTCTTAAGGAGGAGCTACACAATGTTGCAATATTCTAAATAATATATGAGGTATATTAAGGAGGAGCTACATAATGTTGCAATATTCGAAATAACATATGAGGTATCTTATCTTATGGAGGAGCTACACAATGTTGCAATATTCTAAATAATATATATGAGGTATCTTAAGGAGGAGCTACATAATGTTACAATATTCTAAATAACATATGATGTATCTTCAGGAGGAGCTACACAATGTTGCAATATTCTAAATAACATATGAGGTATCTTAAGGAGGAGCTACATAATGTTGCAATATTCGAAATAACATATGAGGTATCTTATCTTATGGAGGAGCTACACAATGTTGCAATATTCTAAATAATATATGATGTACCTTAAGGAGGAGCTACACTATGTTGCAATATTCTAAATGACATATAAGGTATCTTAAGGAGGAGCTACATAATGTTGCAATATTCTAAAGAATATATGAGGTATCTTTAGGAGGAGCTACACAATGGTGCAATATTCTAAATAATATATTATGTATCTAAGGGAGGAGCTACATAATGTTGCAATATTCTAAATAATATATGAGGTATCTTAAGGAGGAGCTACATAATGTTGCAATATTCGAAATAACATATGAGGTATCTTATCTTATGGAGGAGCTACACAATGTTGCAATATTCTAAATAATATATGATGTACCTTAAGGAGGAGCTACACTATGTTGCAATATTCTAAATGACATATAAGGTATCTTAAGGAGGAGCTACATAATGTTGCAATATTCGAAATAACATATGAGGTATCTTATCTTATGGAGGAGCTACACAATGTTGCAATATTCTAAATAACATATGAGGTATCTTAAGCAGGAGCTACACAATGTTGCAATATTCTAAAGAATATATGAGGTATCTTTAGGAGGAGCTACACAATGGTGCAATATTCTAAATAATATATTATGTATCTAAGGGAGGAGCTACATAATGTTGCAATATTCTAAAGAATATATGAGGTATCTGAAAGAGGAACTACATAATGTTGCAATATTCTAAATAACATATGAGGTATCTTATCTTAAGGAGGAGCTAAACAAAAGGTCATATATTGTCGAAGCTGTCACATGTTCCAACAGATAGTTTCAATTCAATGGATTGATATATAAATGACTTAAAACATATTTTGATATCTTTGTACACGCATTATATTAGAAACTCCTACCTGTACAGATAACGTCGTAGTAATGTATACAGCCTGGTAGGCTTCCATCAAATAATGTTCCCGGAGAACACAATTGCTCTACCCAATAAAAAGTGACGTAGCCATTTTCCATTGTTGACGCAGGCGCACAATGACAGAAGATTTGACAATTTGTTCCGTTAAGGCCTTTAAGTCTTACATTTTCATATTCATCAACATTGCATGTTCCTTGAGTAAATAGAAAGTCTACATTTGAATAAGAACACGATTTTTATATATATGTTTGTGAGTATTTTGATACCGAATTATTTTCAGGTATCTACTAAATCACCCTTTTCTCGATATAGGCATTTTATCATTTTATGGAGTGCCGTTTTACTGTTTGTTCACTATTTTGTTGATATCTTAGTTTTGTTTCGTGATATTCTTAATTCATTTTATGATACATTTGAATGTATTTTGTTACAACATAAATTGATATAGGAATCATTTTACAGAAGATATGTTTATATAACATTTTTGGTTTCGAATCAATTTACATAACTGGAGGAAGATGGGGAACATCTTCGCATCTTTCTGTTCGTTTTATTTTTATTTGTCTTCTTCCTGTCCTTACGAGGTGAGGTCAAACTAACTCGATAAACGACCATGAATGATGCTACAGACCATGTTTGGTGATCATCCAACAAGTGGTTCATTAATTAGATAAAGTCGTTTGAAGATTTATCTGTTTATAGCTAATGGTGCCCTACATGAAATAAGCGGGACCAATTGAATAAACATAATATTATGTAAATATCTCACAAAGAGGAAACGCACCAAGTTTGATAAAGTGGGTTTTTAGAAGAAGTTTTGTCTTCTATATTTACCTCTAGTGGCCCCTAAAAAGGTCAAGCGCATAATTATTTGAACTAATTTGAGAACGTTATTTACAAGAATGCTACTGACTAAGTTCGGTGAAATTCCATCAAGTGGTTCATTAGAAGACGTCGTTTTATTCTTTATTTCAATCTTTGCACTCATGTCAGTTTTCAAGAAAAACACTTCTTTCAAGATTTTAGTACACTCTTTTTGGAAATTCTTCACTATGATTACTAAACTTTCAATTAATGTGCAGACTTTGGGGTCTACTTCTTTATGTGAACACAGATAATGACGTGTAACGGTATCTAGAATGTAGAGCAATATTAAAATTCGGTACGTACCGTATTGTTGGTAGCAACGGTCGTTTCCTGCTCCTGTAAATTGAAATGTAAAACAATCATTTAATTTACATTTAATTAATAAGATAATGTTTTAAATCTTCAAGATGGAGGAAATTTTTTTTAACTTGGACAAAACTTACGGATTTAAGTCGACAAAACAGAAGTCATTTTGTTTTCAAGGCTTAGTATAAAATGGCGCCACAATAGAAGCTCCAGCAATCATCAGCAATATATTGATTAAGGTATTCATAATAGGATATTTATCAAAATTCACAGGCCCAGCTTTTGTGTACGCTGTTTGTACTATTAATATATTACAGACTAGTTTGAGTATGTTGTCGGTAGCGACCGTTTGATTAACGATGCGGCAACTAAATCAGAACAAATCTGATACAAGAGCTGTCAGAGGAGACAGAGCATCGACTATTTCGATGTGCTGGATAGTGAAATGGTATATCTGAGGAAACGAGAACTATCACTGGATTGACTAATGTCCCAATTGCGGATGGTCATGTTGGACAAGTCAACAGCTTATGTTTGAGTCACATCTCAGTCTGAGCAACAACATAGATACAGTGAAAGTGAATCAAAATGGTAGTATAAAAGGGACTTAATTCATGGAATATTTCTTCTACAGTAATGTGCATTGTATCATATAATGAGGATGGTGGCGTGGATCAACTATTCTAAGTTTGAATCTTATCATATTAACAGAGATAGAGTGAAGGTGCATCAAAATCATCTCAACCTAAAATTCCAAGTAAAAAGTGAGCTCAACACATGTAATATTGGTGCCAAAGTTATGGATCTAGTGTCATATGATGTCGGTGATGCTACATGACAACTACTTAAGTTAAAGTCAAATGCTGTTTGTACTATTAATATATTACAGACTAGTTTGAGTATGTTGTCGGTAGCGACCGTTTGATTAACGATGCGGCAACTAAATCAGAACAAATCTGATACAAGAGCTGTCAGAGGAGACAGAGCATCGACTATTTCGATGTTCTGGATAGTGAAATGGTATATCTGAGGAAACGAAAGCTATCACTGGATTGACTTATGTCCCAATTGCGGATGGTCATTTAGTAATAACAGAGATATAAATTGAAAGTACATTACAACGTTAACTGAAATTCCAAATAAAAAGGTAGCATAATTCATTACATATTGGTGCCAGGGTTGTGGGCATTGCGCCATAGGATGTTTCTGGCGACTTAAAGTTTTAATCTAATCCATTTAGCAATAACAGAAATACAATGTATAGGGAAAATGCATCAAAATTACCTGAAATTCTAAGTAAAAGGGACATAACTCATGAGGTATGGGTGCCAGAATTGTGCAATTTATGTCGTATGATGTGTGTAATGATTTTAAAAATCTGTTTTATGTTTTAATCACTTCAAGTTATAAACAAGAGAGATAGAGTGAAAGTGCATTACAATTTATAAGTTACGTGTGGACATAACTCATGAAAAATTGGTGCCACATTTACGACTCTTGTGTAGTATACGGTCGGTTAAGATGAGAAAGAAATAAGTATTTTAAGTTTAAAAGCAAATGCTTCGAGAAATAAGACTGACAATCTGTAACAATATACGCCCGTTGCAGTAAATTACTTCTGACTTTCAAGAAACTCAGTTTTTTACTGTGAGCAGAGTATTCGTCTTTTTCCTCGACAAATTCATGAGCCAAAGCAACAGAGACTGTTCTTATGTTATCGAACTTGGTCAAGAAAATATAACCATAAACAGTAGTTTAAAGAGGATTTGATAAGAACTGCTTACGTTATTAAGTGGACACTGTCAGTTTTCGCAAATTTAAGGTGGTTCGCGGGGTTCCTACCAAAATTTCGAAGTATGAGATATAAGACTGATATTAGGTATGTATGTACTAACATCTCCTGTCTTTCATTTGGAGAAAAAAGAAAATCGTTCCGAGTCCACATCTCCTTTGAAGAGCGCCACCTGGCGGCATATGTATTTTTCAAGGGAAATCGCCGTTTTACTGTAATAATCTCATTAAAATTAATGTTATTACATTTTTTCAAACTCAGGAATATAGCTAAATTCAATGTTATTGTGTATATGTTGCGTTTTGTAAATTATTTCATTTGGAAAATGCTTAGATAAAGAGATATCCGTAGTAGGGGTGGGGAAAAATGGCGAAAATATTAAATGTATTTCATGGCCGTTTAGCCGAAATAAAATAAAACGAAACGGTCAAAGTTCTTGATTTTTAAATATATTCTTCTTTAATCATTTCTGAACCAGAAAATAAAATAAAAATTGGGGGTCTTCACGGCAGATTTTTGCAAATTTACTTTTTATTTGTTTTGGTAATGTAAAATTTGTGACGTTGATACACAATGACGGCGTTAACGTCGCGCAAACGCTGATTTCATTATGTCTTTCATTGATATAAACAGGACCTTCAGAGTTTACAAAAATCCTTAGAATCTTTTTTATTTGAATATATTCACATGATGTAAATTAATGCGTATTTTGCAGTCAAAGTATATTATCTAGGAATATATATCAGAGTCAGTTAAATTCATTTAAAATTCATTTAAAATAAAAATTGGGGGTCTTCACGGCAGATTTTTTGCAAATTTACTTTTTATTTGTTTTGGTAATGTAAAATTTGTGACGTTGATACACAATGACGGCGTTAACGTCGCGCAAACGCTGATTTCATTATGTCTTTCATTGATATAAACAGGACCTTCAGAGTTTACAAAAATCCTTAGAATCTTTTTTATTTGAATATATTCACATGATGTAAATTAATGCGTATTTTGCAGTCAAAGTATATTATCTAGGAATATATATCAGAGTCAGTTAAAGCTACCTGTACGAAATTTTACAGCTGTAAAAAGCCTGTATTTTTGTTCAAAATAACAGTCATGCTTATTCCAAATTTACACCTGTAGATTTTATATAACAATATTGATTTTACAGCTGTAGATTTCAAATTACAGCTGTCGAACGACTGTAAAACAGTTCGAAATATGCAAATGAGCTACACCTGTAAAAAAAGTTACAGCTGTAAAAATGAAAAAACTTACAGTTGTAAAAATGCCCAAAAGTTACAGCTGTAGAAATATTATAGGTATTGAAAAAGAGGGCATTATTTTAAGGGACGAAAGTAGAGGTGCAAAAAGTTTAAGGATGAATTGCAATTCTCCAGATAAGGTAGCAATTACTATGAAAATGGCAAAATAAATGATCTAGTACGTAAAGTATATGTGGTATGATTACAGTACAGCAACAGCAAAATTCAAGAGTAGGATACAAAGTAGAACATATGCAGATCTTGTTTATAAAACTTTCTTTGTCAGTCATGAAAACATATGACAATCTTGTAATTATTTCTTTTAAACTTATCGGCTTCCAGTATAGAGTAAATAGTTAATGTATGTACTTATACATGTTCTTTTACAACTATAATAGATAATTAAACATCTGTACTTACTCTTTACCGCTTTAAATTCCAAAATTTTACAAGATGTGATGTCTGTGTGAATTTCAGTTATATCCCGCCAAAATGCATTAAAGATGGCTGACAATACTCATGTTTCCCTCCAAAAATGTTACAGCTGTAATTTTGAGACATGACCATTTTACAGCTGTAACTTTCAACAGTAAAATTTTTACAGCTGTAAATTGAGACCTTCATATTTTACACCTGAAAATTTTAACTGTATTTCTGAACAGACTTCCATTTACAGGTCTTTTACAGTTGTAATTTCAAAATACAGGTCTTTTACAGACGTTTTACAGCTGTAAAACAGGTCCTTTTTTCGTACAGGTACTTGCCCACAGTTTCGGTGAAATTATTCAACATGTTCATGTTCATAAGTGGTTGGATTTTTTATGAAAATGTTTTTTCATGCATAACTCGCGTATCTGACTCCGTATTTAAGGGTTAGTGAAGTATTGGGGGACGGGGGTGGGGGTGTAGAAAAAAACCTTATCAGTTTATCCGCTATGAATTAAAACGGAGTCACAATTCTTTATTTTCAAACATAGGTTTCTTTAATTATTCCCCGACAAAAAAATAGAAAAAAGTGTGATTTGCAAATTTACATTGAGCCGCGCCATGTGAAAACCAACATAGTGGCTTTGCGACCAGCATGGATTCAGACTCCAGGCTGTTCGCTTTCAAAGCCTATTGCAATTAGAGAAACTGTTAGCGAACAGCATGGATCCTGACTAGACTGCACGGATGCAAAACCATTATGTTGGTTTTCTCATGGCGCGGCTCATTTTACCTTTTGTATGAAATGTTTAAGTGCAAAACTGAACGACACTCCTTATTGTTTCAATATTTCAAGTGACCAGCTAACAACGAAGATACAAGATACGAAATGTGGTGAAACTGTTTTCCAGACAAAAATGAAATACATTTTTAACGAAAAAGAAATTTTTGAAGGGTGGCTAAAACATTAATATGTTTCTTTTTTGTTATGATATGTAACTTTATTTAGAGGTTTTGATTTTCATTATAATTCTAATTGTGTATTATATTTATTGCTTTTTAAACCTATATTGAATATTTTCAATAAATAAAATCATGGAATCTTAAGCAGATGATGGATAAATGAGATAATGCCTCTTACGGTAAAAATGTACTTCAGTCTGTGAACTTGAAACCGTTACTTGAATAAAGATCATTTTGGGGCCGCTTAGTGCATTAAATTTATAACGTCAACGTGAATGCACAATGCAAACCGTATTGAGGGAAAACTTGCTTCAAAATGACACAACAAAAATAAAACTCTAACTCATTTCGCTTCAAAACATTCAGAAAATAATATAAAACAGATACAGTCGACGCAGACGATATTTTAGGATGGAAAGATGGAAGAAGGGTGGTTTTAACTGAGGCTGCTCTTGCGAAAGGTTAGAGGCATGCATTCATTGTTCAGACCCGCTGTTTCTGTCAGATGTTTTCAAGGAAACGCACTTTCGACATGGTTCACTGTTGTACATACAAAGAGTTTCGATTATAGAATTTTGGCGGCAAATTGGGATCATTCTTATTTGATGAAGGTTTTATTCCAAAATCGAAGTATGGTATTCCAGTGCTGAATGTAATATCAAAAAAGTAACCACTATGATTTCATCTCGTGCATTTCTTTGGTGTTTCAAAAAATTTAAAAGACGGATAAAACTAAGAAATAAATAAAACCACAATTTACATGTACTTTGAAATGTTTTTCGCCAGAATGCTGAAAACAAAATATTTGACTTGTATTTAGTGTAAAAGAGCATTTTGACGCAGATGCGAATAAATTCGGATATTTCAGGACTGCAACTCACTGCAACTGTAGACCTGGAACGCCTGTATAAATTACAGACCCCGGTATATACCGGATTCAAGCAATTTGAATGAAAATTATCTTTAATGTATATATTTTGTGACCATTGTAATACTAACCCTAACCTTTTGTCAGTATATTATACATATTATACACTAAATGCATGCTGTCGTACAATAATTTGCGTATTTTTGCCGTGCGCTCCGATTGTTAATCAGTTCAGGACATGCGCAGAAGACCGCTCCAGCTGTGACAGACTGCAATGAGCAACACCGCATAAAGAATGTCCGTGACACTGAGCGCAAAGTGAACAGAACTTACGATATGCAAGCATCAAATGGGGATTTTACATTTATGCGTTTTGAAGCGCCTTGTCAGATTTTTCTGTTGATTTTATTTTCACAGTTTTGCATATCATGGATCACAATTGTATCATAATTAAAATGAATATAGTGAAGTCTACAAGCAACCACCGACTGGATATATTCCTTAATGAATTACTGTGATCATTGCGTTGGAAATCCATGGCTTAAAAATGTACCATGAATTGATTGCAGTGAAGCCTTCATGCATTAAGTTAGCTCTAAAACTGTTTCAAAAATGGATAAAACAATTTAGCAGATGCGTATTGGTTGCACGCAATGCTAATTACGACGCCAGTATTCAGAAATCCATGTGAATGTAGGCTCTGTTCTTGCAGACAGCTAGTCTAATAGAATTTGAGACGGGCTGAAATTTTAATACCCTGACAGAAACGGCAAGGGTGTCCGTGGTCATCATTTTTAAATGACATTTTACATAATAATATAAACAAAATAATTAACGTCTTTAAGGAAATTGTTGAACTGTCAAGAAAGTATATTTCTAGATGATTTACTTAGATTGTAAATTACTTAACACTGTGAATCTATTTAGTAAAAATATTTCATTTTTGTGTACTTTCATCATCCTGCTTATACAAAAATGTATCTTTAAAGGACATAATGGACAAAACGTTTGTGTGACGTTAACACCATAAAAGACGTATCTACGTCACAATAATTACCAAAACAAATAAAAAGTAAGTTTACAAAAAATCTGCCGTGAAGACCCCCTATTTTTATTTTATTTTCTTGTTCAGAAATGATTAAAGAAGAATATATTTGAAAATCAAGAACTTTGACCGTTCCGTTTTATTTTATTTCGGCTAAACGGCCATGAAACACATTGAATATTTTCGCCATTTTTCCCCACCCGTACTACGGATATCTCTTTATTTAAGCATTTTCTAAATGAACTAATTTACAAAATGCAACATGTAAACAATAACATTGAATTTAGCTATATTCTTGAGTTTGAAAAAATGTAATAACATTGATTTTAATGCGATTATTACAGAAAAACGGCGTTTTCCCTTGAAAAATACATGTGCCGCTAGGTGGCGCTCTTCAAAGGAAATGTGGACTCGGAACGATTTTCTTTTTTCTCCAAATGAAAGACAGGAGATGTGAGTACATACAGACTTAATATCAGTCTTATATCTCATACTTCGAAATTTTGGTAGGAACCCCGCGAACCACCTTAAGTCATGATTTCAGGGACCATATCTCATGAGAGACCGAAAGCATCCGGTTAACTATCGAACTTTGCCCAGATATCATGTCCATATACATTGTGGCTAAGTTTTGAGAACAATGAAAAAGAATTGCTCAAGTTAGAATGCGGACACTGTCGATTTTTGCAATTTTGAGAAATTCAAGGGTAATAACTGTATAGAGCCTCTGCTGATTACAGAGCGGACAACTTTAGCAGACGCCGCCAGACCGCTTGTGATAACTTTTTTCCGTTTCACGGGCGTATGATAAAGATAAAGAAAAAGTGCATCAATACTATAAACAACATGCAGACCTGGACGCCGGCGCCGAGCTGGGTAGGATATATCTCTGTATACTTCGTATAGTCGAGCTAAGAATGACTTTTGGCAGTGTAAACTATATGGTAACATACATATAATGTATTTTTCTGCATGGTTGCAGAGAAAATGTGATTTTTGCAATATTATAACTGAACGAAATTCGGAAAAATAATTTAGAATTCTACCACGACATAATTACATGCAAGAACAAAATTTCTTAATTTCATTTTACCTTGAGTAGTTGGCATAGATGTAGGCTCAGGTGTACTAACTGCATCCTCGGGTTCTCTCTTAAATAATTCTATAATAAAAAAAAACGGTTATACCCATTAAAAAATGAAAAGAACTTTGATGCTCACAGGTTTTCGAGTTACAGAATTAATTCAGTTCATTCAAACATGAAGTGTTTTCCTCTCATATTATACTGTTGTCTTATTATCATCATTTATGTAACTTAAATAAGCTTATTGCTACATCGTTTTAGTTATCAGTATAAACAAAATTTTTGAGCTTCAAGGGTTATATCTTTTACTTATTCATAAACATCATTGATCCTCCTGGAATTCCGTTAACTAGAGTAAACGTTAAGCTTTTAGTGCTTTACATATCTCAGACGAATTCTGTTTTAAAAACAACCTATTTCTGTAAACTACCGTGTTAGGGTTTTATATCACACTTACATTAGCTAAATCGTAAGTATAATCAACTTTACATTTTACATGTCACAAAAATTATTGTTAAATCAGATAAACTCCTTGCAAATTCCACAATATATCTGTATTTACAACTTACGATTTTACATACTGTTGAATCAAATACTCGTTTTGCTAACTCATCAGTACTAACAACTGTAAGCTAATTAGTTAAGATTTTACATACCATACCAATAAGTGGACACATTGGTCGAGAGGGCTAAGACGTTGTCCTACTCTGGTTCGATTCCTGGCGTTGGTGTGTCCATTTGGTAAGGCACTTCGTCAAGATTGCCTCAGTTGACCCATCGGGTAAGGTAAAATTGGTTTTAATTGTTATTAAAATAGGGTCTTTCAAAAAGCTCTACAGAGGTTACGTTCATTGATTCACAAAAATAAAATTTACCTTTACCTTTACCGTAAAAATCTCCTGTTAAATCGTGTACTCGTTTAGCTAACTCATCAGTATTATCAACTATAACCTACTGAGTTAAGAATTTACATGCCATAAACATCTGCTGTTCAGTTGGGTAGACAGCTTGCTAATGCCCCAGAGTTATCAACTGTAACGTACTCAGTTAAGATTTAACAGACCATAAACAGCTGCTGTTAAATCAGGTAAAAGTAAGCTAGATCGATGAGTTAAGATTTTACATATCACAAGCAGCTTAAACGTAACGCTAATTCCTCAGTGTTATCAACTGTAACATTTAACATACCACAGGCATCCTTTGTTAACTCGGGTAAACGTCTTGCTAATTCCTCAGTGTTATCAACAATAACTGTGTATGCGTCGTTTGAAGCAATGTCGTTCATTTCTGTTTCATTGACATTACCAATGCCGACTGAAAAGACCTTTCAAACAAATAAGAAGAAAAATCTAATACTAGAAACGAAAAACGTTAAAATATATAAGTATGCTAAAACGTCTTGGCAGGTCAAAGTTCGGAATTTATCTTTGTATAAGACGTTTCGATAGACTAAAAAAACTGATATCTCACTATTAAAGTATCTGTCTTCAGAATTACCACTAGACCACTGCGTTCGCACTCTTATTTAGCTTACCTTTTCAACGACGGCTCTTAGACTTGCTGCCGACGATGACGTCAGAGATGGCGACGGAGACATTCCGTTGGCTACAACAATCACGGTATCTTGTACATCATACCTATTTCCAGCACTGTTTATCATATTGTAATTGATAAAGTCTAAAGCTCCAGAGATATTGGAAACGTCGCTACCCATCCAACTGTAAAATCACATTTAAATGGCTTCGTTTTAGGCTATTCATAATAGAACGTGATTTCAAGTAAAATTCTTTTGATAATAATCACTTTCATTTCATTTCTGTTGGAGGAAATGAGGCAATCAAAGAAGTGTTGTAAAAGCTTTAAAATTATTTTTAAAAATCGTTTTCTTAAACACAGATAATCACTACGTGATTTGAATGATAGGGGAATGGAATCGACTCTGGTTATTCTTCTATAATTTATGTATTTCAGGATTGGTGATGTTTGTCAATTTGTGACGTGTTTGAAGAGCGCAGACACACCGGAATAACAAATTTGCGCGCCAGTAGGACCCTAATACCTTATTTACTCGTATGGGTGAACATATTTGAGGTTCGAACACGTTGGCATGCAAGCACCCTTCAAACGCCAGTTGTCGTTTTTGCGCCCCTGCCGGGACGACAATTTTAGCACACCTGTCACGTAGTGAGAAGGTGAGCTTTTGTTATCACCCTTCGTCCGTCCATCTGTCCGTTCACAATTTCTTGTAAACACGATAGAGACCACAGTTTGCATCCTATTTTAATCAAACTCGCAGGCAACTTGTATTGGCATAATATCTCGGTTTCTTTCGAAAATTGGCCAGATTCCTTCATGGGTTTAAGAGTTATGGTCCCTTAAACGGCCAATATTTGCTATTTTGGCTTGTGAACACGATAGAGACCACATTTTGCAATAGATTTTAATCAAACTTGCAGACAACTTGTATTGGCATAATATCTCGGTTCCTTTCGAAAATTGTTCAGATTTCGTTATGGGTTCCAGAGTTATGGCCACTTAAAAGGCCAAAATTTGCTATTTTGGCTTTTTCAGCCATATAGAGACTTCATTTATGGTTTGATTTGATACAAACTTGCAAAATATCTTTAACAACAATAGATCTTAGATCCATGATGAATCCGCCGGATCCAATCATAGGTTTTTGAGTTACGGCCCCTGACTGACCCCTGAAAGAGCCAAAATGTGTTGATTTTTACCTTGTGAACTCGACAGAAGTGATATTTTACATTCAATTTTAACCACACTAACACACAACTTAAGTCACGATAAGATCTCAGTTTCTTTCGGAAACCGGCTGGATCCATCAGATTCCATCATGGGTTCTAGAGTTACTGCCCGCGAAAGGGGCAAAACATTTATTTTGGCCCTTTCAGCCATATAGAGGTTTCATTTATGCTTTGATTTGATACAAACTTCACAGAATGTTTATCTTGATGATCTCTAGGCCAAGTTCGAAACTGGGTCATGTGGGGTCAAAAGCTAGATCACCTGCTCAAATCAAAGGAAAAGCTTGTTAACATCCTAGAGGCTACATTTATGACCCTATCTTCATGAAACTTGGTCAGAATGTTTATCTTGATGATTCCTATGGCATTTTTAAAACTGGGTCATCTCGGGTCAAAAACTAAGTCACCCACTCAAATCAAAGGAAAAGCTTGTTAACACTCTTGGGGCCACATTTATGACCCTATCTTCATGAAACTTGGCCAGAATGTTTATCTTGATGATTCCTAGGCCAAGTTTGAAACTGGGTCATGTGGGGTCAAAAACTAGGTCACCCACTCAAATCAAAGGAAAAGATGGTTAATACTCTTGAGGCCATATTTATGACCCTATTTTCTTGAAACTTGGTCAGAATGTTTATCGTGATAATAATAGGTGAGCGATATAGGGTCATCCTGACCATCTAGTTTCCGTCCTGGCTTGTTAGCGCCTTTCAACCGCGACAACACATCAGAACAACAAAACAACGCGTTTGAAGGGCGCCAACATGGCAGAACAAAAATAATAAGCACACAGATACTACAGATAAGATATTGGTCGTGTTTTGGTGGGGGCGCTGACACAACTGAAGTCGGTTCAATTTATTAAATAAAACATATCATTAAATATAACTAAAACAGGCACTTTTTTATTTTCTATCGGTTTTTTTACAGGAAATTATATGTTTCTGTCATTTTTCTGTTGCATCGTATAAAGCTTCAGCTATATTTAAAGTTTTGTATATATATCGGACATCCAGAGGCCCAGAACCAGAACTTTGATTTAGAGCGTGGAGCGCTGTGTTCTATAGGAACTCCGGAGGCATGCTTCCTCGGAAAATGTTTGACAAATTTTACTCAAAAGATGCAATCTGACGTATATTTGACACAGGTTAATTATGAATATTTGACACAATAACAACTTCTGATTTTTTAGATTTAAAACAAAAACTTAATTTGACCAAGTTGGTAGTATTTTTTTAATTTGACAGTCCTCTAATTTCCCCACTCCAGCAATTATAAGTTCTACTGAAGTTTTGCAAGAGAAGCGAGAAGCCGAAAAGTTTTCACTAAAACGGCTGATTTTCCAGCTTTAGACTATCAAAAATGTATGCTCTCCGGATTTTAATGGGGGCGTGCGTCTGCTGCCTGCTGATACCCCCCCCCCCCCCCCCCCCCCCCCCCCCCCCCCTCAACTTTGGTATTCCTACAAACTGTTCGATAACTATATGTACTGAGTAAACATTTCTCGACGTAAAAGTAATAAATGTTTAATTAACTTTTGTACATTTACGCATGTTACTGTCATATAGATTATAGCAATTTGATCTCAAGCCCGTTAGTACATTAAAAAAAGAAAACGGTCCTTTTGCAATAGGTATGCAATAAGAAAACTCACCTTAGACCGTCAATTTCATTTTGTAGCTCAGTCTTGTTGGCGTAATGGTCAAAATGAATGACCTCACCAACTTGTGTGCAAAACGTAAGAACTGCAAATCGTGTGGCATCGGCTTTCTCCGTGACGTCAAATGCCTCGATAAAGTCATTAACGGCTTGTAACTGCCGGGTGAAATCTTCCTCACTGACTCTTGCGGATGCGTCCAATGCTATTATCACGTCACCAGTATAGCTATGGCACTCTGCAAAACAAAAATGATTAAACACTCTCTTACAGGTAGTACTAGTCTATCTAAAAATGCAAGTAAACACGGTCGTTCTATCGTGAGGCTGCGATATTTAATAAAATTTCGCTTTCTGGTCTTGTGACATATCTGTTCTATTTCAAAGAGCCTGGATAACAACTGCATTTTTTGCATAAAATAATAAAACATGGGACTTCAACTATGAAAAAAGTCCACAAAACTTAAAAATTTACAATGATACATTGTGTGTCCAAAAACATGATAAATATACAGGACAATAACATGTATGCTAAAAACTAATCTTGCTTTCTTATCTTTCCTTGATTGTTTAGTTTTATATCAAGTTGGCCATACAAAATTGCTTTTACTTTACTTACCAGGCTGTGTCGATTCTGAAAGATATAAAGTGAATAGACAGCAATGAATAGTCATATTTACAAATACAAGCTCTAAGAACTTTGTTGAATACATTAACTACTGGTAATATTTTATTTTTTCGTAAGGATTTCGTGGCTTCTTTTAGAGTCCGGTTTATTTTGGAGTAAAAGTTTTGATGGCGTTATAAAATACAATCAGCTTATTTTCAACAAATGTCCCATATATAAATTATTTATCCACATTCCACATATTTGTGTGGTCACACGGCCGTACAAATATCTAATCTGTGTGAGCCCGGCTAACTTTCTGATATTTTTTTACCGGAATAAGCTTGTGGCTTATTTTTCCGACCGGTCGGCTTATTTCCGAGATTTTATAATATTGTGTTTTGATCCGATGTATGTGTATATGTGTATATATAGGTGGGTGTGTACCACACAATAGAAAGAAAGAAAACGAATTAATTAAAATGCCTTATTTACGCAATCTATTAATTTTATGTGTTGCCAATTTCAGTCATTCTCATTCATCAGATGTTCAACATGGTACCCGAGACGAACCGAGGGACCATGGTAGGGCTCTGGTGTGCGAGAATGATTTCAGTGCGCGTTAATTTTAACACTTACGATAGCATTGACTTTTTTTCTTCATGCCAACCATGTTGCGGTTCCATATGGAATTCATGGGGCATTTGTTGCACATTTTGTTTTTCCAGTTGCTTTTGTAGTATCCCGCACGGCATTTCGTGCAGGTTTTGCCACATTCAGATTCTTCGTATCCGGGTGGACACTTGGCTGCAATGAATTATACACGTAATATTTTTACTCTTCCGTATGCGCATAATGGTGCCAATAAGTGAAAACTGCTAATTGTGCGTGCATTACTTTTCTTAGCTATTGTAAAATTTCTCCAAATTTTGTCGATTTCAAACATCAGTGTAAACCTACTAACTCACCTGCTAAATCACCACGTATGTTGTTTGTTAACATGAAAAGTCGTAAACTCATTTTTTCAAATTGTATTTCATTTTGAAAAGCCCGTCATTTCACTCATCCTGTATTCCTCACCAATAAAAATCTTTGCTAGCGCCCCACCACCTCTCCACCAAGAGGTGCTGGTCAAATGATTTAAGACGTAATTTGCTTTCTATCAAATCGTCATACAGAACAGTTCTCAAACCAACGATATCACATTACCGTCAAATTAAGTGTTGTTTTTTTTATTTCAATTTGGGATCAAATCTAAATGGCAACTAACATCGTTTTCCCTAATTTAATGTCTAAACGCTTGAAGAAGACCTGAAAACATCCACAACTTAGCATGAAAACGTTGGTCTGATAAGGTATTATAATTATTGGTATCTTTTTTTTTGTCATTCATCAGCGAAATGCTAGCATAATTGTATATATTGATTGTTTCTTACAGTTTCTCCGACTTCTAATGAAAAATAATCCTAATTTGGATGTTTTACGACACATTTGAAAGAACGAACTATTCTTATCAAATCATTTAGGTCAAAAACTTACGGACACATTCCTTCCAGCTCTCCGCCCCTTTCCGCAGTGTGGTACAGCCAGATGGACAGTTCTTGCACAGGTCTGAGCCTTCGTTAGATTTGTAGGTGCCGTAGTCACACGGGAGACACTCTAACACAGGCAGACAACGGTATCCTTTCGGACATTTGACTGTTGTGAAAACAAAATAAACAGGCCGTGAAACAATTTAGTCAGATAAAGGCATTCAACGTGGAGTTTAAGTTTCGAATTTTTCGTCACTTCGTTGACCCGTTTCACAAACAAACCAAATCTGCTTTATCATTTTCGTTGAAAGTATTCCGTGTTTCCAATGGGTCTTATACATATGACTGACCTTGCAGGTCCTTCCACATCAATCAGTTAAATCAGAATTGTTAGAGCTGTTGCTTGCAATTTTGGTACAGCTTCACTTGTAAATAAACTAAAATTACATGGTTTAATATTAGATACGTGATTTCTCCTATTACAGTCTGTCATTACTGTGGAACTGCGTCCATTTAGTTGTAATACTTACACCCCAGGAATCTAGATATAGCATCGGTGCCATCTTCTACATCTCGATCTTTGACGGCCGTCTGTGGAAAATATATATAAAAAAGTTGGATTGATAAACACCTAGTAGGTTTAAAGACATTAATGGTACAGCTATTTAGTTCAGCACATGGAAAAGTTCGGGAACTTTGCTATAAAACTCTCTTTGTAGATGTCTTGAACGCTTTGTTAAAATACAACAGAAATTTGGCTGTTTAATACTTACACGTGTAAACTTCGTGTAATAAAGTTACCGGTGTTTGCAATGGTGCGACTTTAAATGTTTTGCCAATAACTTTGATATAAGCATTGAATTCAATCTCCCTTTTCAACAAAGAGAGTGTGTCTATGAAAGTAAAAACCTAATTACATACTGATTTAAACTATATCAAAGTAAGAAAATTTGAAACTATTCTTTAAGAAATTTCTCATTTTTATTTTTGACCCGCGTCTTGAACGACCTTGTCAAGATTTTTACTTATTCTTTTATTGAATTATTCTTTTTAGATTTGAAACACGACTAAATACGACAGATCTTAAAATAAAATCGTTGAAGCAAATAACTTTATTGTATATGTACTTCCTTATTACTCGGTCTTCAGAACAAAATATAAAAAAGAATTAACAGCTCAACACAACGCCATATTAGACGATTTGGAATGATTTTTTGCTATGGTGGTTTCACAAATTCTATGAATTTTAATCTGGTTATGGCCGATGAATTCCTGCCAATACTAAAAAAATGAATGAAATGCCCACGTTTCTTAATTTGTCCGATCATGCAGTAAGTGAAGAAATTGGTTTGGGGAAAGGGAACATTTTTTGTTACAATAGTCCACTTTCTTCTACAGTGGGGGAAGGGGGGGGGCGGTGACATGGATGTTTTACTTACTTCATGTACTAAATGTACGTGCGTAAGAGTATATAAAACATCACACTTATCATATATTACGTGCACACGTAGTATAGCTACTACGTGCGTACATATAATTTATAACGTAATCACTTATTAGTTATCACTTTTTATTACGAACGCACGTATACGCTACACACACACACTCACATGTGGCACTGCAGTATCATTGATTGGCCACCCCTCTCCACTCCCAACCCCCTAAGACCCCTGATACAACCCTGAAAAAATCTGACATTCTCTGGCGTTCCCTACAAGACCTCTGATACAACCCTGAAAAAAATCCCAACTATCAAAACAGTGGGATATAACGGAATGCCAGATAATGTCAGATTTTTTCAGGGTTGTATCAGGGGTCTTAGGGAATTGGGAGTGGGGAGAGGGTGGCCAATCAATGATACTGCCACCTGTGTACACAATACTTTGGATCTACATCTATGTTAACAATATGTACCTAATGAATGCTACGTATAACCAACTGTTTTAACGCGTAACCTTACATTTTGAGAAAAAAAAATCAAACAACACAAATAGAAAGAACGGGTTGTTTCACATGAAAACATGAAAATTGAACGTTTATTACTCTACAAAACAATAAGTATTGTCAGTATACTGATATATCCATTGAATTCCGGAAAAGGACTGCATAAAGGACATTTTCAGACAGTTAAACACCTTTAAAAACTCACCATTTTCAAAAGAACTGTTACATAATTATGTTCGTTTTGATGCATTTGCAGTAATGTCCTAGTGTAAGAATTTCACATAACTAGGTGGTACGTAGTTTTCAGAAATTGTTTATTTTTATTTCTTTACAAATGGCATTCATTCTTTAAGGGGTACAAATTTTTCAGAATATTTTAAGAATCCATCGTACGGGACAGTACGGCAGAACATGTAATGGACTGATAGATTGATTGTAAAGATGTTGTTTTCTGTGTTTTGTCATTGATGATGTACTCATAAATCTTAAGAGTTTAATAAAATGATACGCGCACATTTTGTCGTTTTTTTTACGAGTTTGATAAATCTTATGTGGAAAAACGCAAAAGCAAGATTCTTTTTTAACACATGTAAGCTTTGTATGCTAAAACATCCAAAGAGATTGGTTCGTTTTATTTGTGCTTTTTGACATGCACAGGTAGGTCCTTTGAAAGGTCTGTTTACAGACTAGATATGATGACATCACAATAAATTTCTAAAACTTCACACTTTAGTCAGAGGCTAGTACTGTTCTTCCCAGGTAATATACACCAGATACGATGTCACTTCGCAAAGAACAAGGCTAAGTTAGCCGGACAGGCATGTACCTAAAAAAATGTTTCTCTGTTCTTGGGGCTTTCTCTCGCTCTGTCCCTCTGATAAGTTCGCTCTTTGTCTTCCTAGTAGAGGATGAATTTGGCGCACTGAGTGGCTGCCTTTGCGCTATATAAAGCGTCTTTGAACGTTTTTATCATGAAAAGGGCGCTAAGTAAATCTGGTATAATATGTTATATATACACTGTGTAGTATGGTGTATGACTTAATATGGGTTGATATACAGGCTACTAAATTCGAGCAAAAATGGTCAAAGCTCTTTCTTTATAGACAATGTCAATTCGACCAATGTCTTCTATACTTAAGGTAGTTCTGCACATTCGGATAAAAAATTCTACAATGAAGAACTTGATTAAACCCTGATTTTTCAGAACTTCAGAATATACTTAGAAAATTCAGCAAATAAAAGAAAGGGTCATATGCTTGATTTTTTGCTAGACTGATTTGAAAAATTTGGACCTTACGCAAATTCTCATAATGGGAGTTTTTTTTTCATAACATTTTCACGAATAGGAATTTTTCTACAACGTAGATTTTAATGGAATTCTCACAATCGTAAATAAACATATGGTCTATAATGAGGTGAAATAACATGTATAGGTCCGTATGCTTATTTCTGAGATATCTGACCATGATTAAAGTGAACCGCATATTTCAAGCTAATTTTGAGACATAATTTTGAAATAATTAACGTGTCAGCTCTTTTAATATCATATTTTAGCTACAGACAGGTAGTAACAGTGCCATTGTAATAAATTTACTCACGGGTTGCCATAGATTTATAAAATGACGCTTAATCCAGGCTTTATTCTATGCTTTCCGGATAAATGACGTTACGCCATCGATTCCGGTTAATCAAACGTGCAGAACTACCTTAAAACGACGTCTACCTCAAACTGTAACATGGTTTTATTTCACTTACACGATATGAAGTATGTGATTAAATAATAATTCCGTTTAGTTGGCTGTTTTTATGTTGTTGTTTTTCTTTTGTTTTTTGTTGTTGTTTTTTTTTTTTTTGTTCTTTTTTGTTTTTATTTTAAACGAACTGCTACTGACAATACGTTGTCGTATAGAAATTGTTGTCAACAGTAAATAAAATAAAAATTTCTATGCGAAGAAAAAAACACACACACAAATTACCGTAGGAATTCAAAAGGATACCGTCATAAAAACGCGAAACAATATTCTTTGATTTGGTCACTTCATGATACTGTAAAAATGTAATACGACTTATTTTATTATTTAACCTGAAGTTTATAGCCAAAAAATCACTTAAATGGGTACTCACTTGAACAGAGTTGGTGTACGTGTCATCGCCGTTGTGTCCGGAGACAAGTGCCACGGCCACCAAACCAAGGAACCACAGAGTTCGTAACATCACCTGCCGAAAACGAGAATTTAGTAATGATTAAACTATTATTAGTTTTGCGTAATATATTTAGCTTACTTAAAATTCCTTTGTAATACCTTTTCATTTCTCCATGTAAATTTCATTTTGTATTAAGAACTATATTTTACATTGTACAACGTTGAAACATTTATAAAACTGAGAAAAAATATTTGATCTAATATGACTGACTTGTAAAGATTAAAGACATGTCTATGAACAATTAAATTTAGTTAATAGTAAATTGTAAGAAATGTAAATTAGCTTTTATATATAGAAAGCTATAGATATGGTAAACAATACTCACTTTGATAATGTAATTTCAAAATCTCAACAATTTTCAGCAGTTAAAACAGATTTTTTTAAAAAGTTTTTCACTTTAACTTCCGCCCACGAGTGAACCCAGGTATATTGTGAAATATTACTTTGTATTTTAATTTTAATTTACGTCATTGAAAATTTGATACCAAAAGTATTGTTTTCACCTATTAACGCCATACCTAAAAACAAAGAATCATATTTAAATACATAAATGAATGGAATTAAACATGCGTTTCACTGATTTTCAATTGTAAATGGAAAAGAAAACAAAAGAATGTGTCGGTTTTACTTATGGACAATCTATAAATAAACTGCTCAGTTTTGTTGGTCTTAACGTTTTGGCTAGCGAAGTATATAATTTGCTAACAACTTGTATGAAAAAAAAACTTTTAAAGGATGGCACTTCTTTAATGTTTTGTCTGGAATAGATTAATTATAATACTAGGACACTTACAGTTCTGAATAACTCGAGTGCACCTTGTATTACAGTGTGCTGTGAGAGTTATGAAACCCTTATCAAGGTTCGAGCCACTGACCTCGGAGGCTGAAGACCTACATTTTATCCTTCTTCACCACGTTGGTCTTCACCACGTTGGTGATTTCCTCGATCCCATTTCGAAATACAAAGGTAAAGGTAAACTTAAGTTAATACGGTGTCCATATAGGGCCATCGCCGCATATTGTGAGTTCGGAACAGCAAAGTACGATGCTACGATGTTGAAAAGTCGAAATATTGAAATTACGAAATTGAAAAATTGAAACCATGAAACTACGATATTGAAAATTCGAAACAACGAAACTGCATTCATGGTGAAAAGTCGAAATTATTTCGTACTTTCATCAAAGAACATTTGATTTTTTACCAACGTGGTTTTGTTGGTTCGACTTTTTACCATCGACGTTCGACTTTCAGTATCGTAGTATCGTTCTTTTTCGTTTTTTCAAGCTCAAAATATGTGGCGATGGCCCTAACGGGACACCGTAATTTAACAGCGAATACATAAGCTATTAGTCAATTCGGAAAAAGTGCCAGTTGAGTAGATAAATACGAACACTTCTTGATTATGATTGATATGTATGAAAACCTATCGCTCCTACACTGAATTGTCACTAAATAAAATGTTAATTCTTTCTTCATAAGTAACTAGTGCGCTAAAATTAAATACATAAAATGTGTTTATATCGAATTGCTAAACTCCCTTGTTCCTAAATGTCTAGTATAAAACCCTAAAAGGCTTGTGCATTCGACCTACCGTTAAGGTAAAAAAAAAAGGTAGTTTCTTGTTTAACGCGGGTAGTCGACGAAAGTCCCCACCTGGAATGGATGGAACAACTTATTTCCAGCCTAGCCCACGACAGGCATCATATTTACCTCCCTAGCATCCAGTCTGGGCCGATACTGCTGGACACAGTACCAATTTATGTAAATCACCCAGCACTGAACTCTAGTCGAGATATCAGCCGCGACCGGGAATCGAATCTGGGCCGCTGGCGTTGTAGTACAGCGTGCTAATCACTGCGCCACTGACTCCATTCCCTACCGTTGATGGTATCCAATAAAAACTACTTATAAGTCTTATTTTACCTCCTGTCACACCCCTTTTAATACTTAATGTCAGGCAAGGGAGCTAGCAGAACCATTTTTCACGTCTCTGCTATGACGCGGCCTGAAATCGAACACTCTCAAACCACCCTCAAAACGGACAATTTACCATTGAGCTATTGACCATTCTTTACGTTTAAGGGCTTAACGAAATAAAACCAGGTGGAAGTAGATTCTAGATTATACAAGTACTAGTAGTTTAAACCCAACTCAAAGAAACATTGCGGTAAAATATTGTACAAGATCATACCTCGCCAAATTTTCAGCTTTAAAGAAGAAATGCCCATATGCTCCGGATGCACCTATGTCGATCCATTCACCTTCCACAGGTCTTAAACGAAAGAAACCATCAAAACCCCTTATGAAATCGAAACATACATGATACGCTGGCATATATGGGATACCAAATCAGAATTCGAAGCAATTTGGTCACGCTGCTGTATAGTTTTGAAATTAAAATTTTAAATCGCGGATGACAGTCCTGTCAGTCAGAATCTATAATTACCGGAACCGTCTATCACTGTTAAAATGAGATAATCCATACGCAGTGTACATAATGAATCCCTCAACAATCCCTCACCTTAGTTTACATTGCGGGAAAATTTAACAGAAATGGCATCGTCCACTAAGGAATTCAGTGAGCCTCCTTAACAAGTTGATTTGTTGATGATAAAGTCTCTAATATCAATAACGACGACAAATTGCGCCGTCTGAACAGTAAATGGGACAATGTAGGTATTCATTTTAATATTTACTACAACAATATGGTTAGATAGTAGACAATCTAAGATATCATCTTTTTTGGTGAATAAGTATATTCTAAACGATTTTCTTATTTCTGTAATAAACGTGTTTCAGAATAGTACATACTACACCTATGCTATAAGGCCAATCCCGAATAAAAGGCCGTAACATGTAAATGCCACTGACGTTTCCTTCACATTAGTAGTACATATATGTTTGCCTCCGAATACAGCCCATCTGTCAACAAAGTCACCTTTGCATTTCCCAATGGTGGTCTTTACAGACGGGTTGGACTGCAGTTATGTTGTGATGGAATACCCCCATTAAGGAAAAAGGTCCGCACTACCCTCCTTAGCGATATTTATAACAGAAAATCGAGATCTTCACCATATCACCCTTGTGATGTGTAAAAAAGACATGCAAGTTTACCAGTCTAAAACATTTCTCTTGAGAGAGAAACAAATTTTTAACACCAGTTCGGCAACTAACGTCAGCTATGGCTGGGACTGCTCTGATGTGTATATCGTTACGTGAAATGTACATAATGACGTCATATTCTATTGTGCCGTTGCCGAGCGGTTGCCAATTAACGCTTAGAACGTTATAACGAAAAAAGTAAAAGCAAAAATGACTGACGGTATTTTCGAGTGTTTTCCATGTTTTCGGAAGAAGAAAATGAATTGGACATTGTCAGAGAACCGTAAAATCACAGGTTACGATGTCATATATATTGAAGTCCCAGAAAATGACAAGGCTGCATTTGAAGAGAAAAGGCCCTTTGGCAAAGAACTCTGTTTACGTGAGTTCATGGCATTGTACATTTATGTTACAGAAGAGCCGTTACCACAACCATGGTACGACTGTGAGTATGAATGCTATTATTTCGTCAATGGGGACAGAATAGTGATAATTCAGGGCTGGGTTCCGAAGAAAAGGTCCCCTTGGATGCGCACGCCACTTACATGGATACCAAAAGAGAACAAAAACTTAGTTGGTAAATTTAAAGAACCTGAAAGGTTTGGACCAGCAAAAAAATACGAAGTTAGCGAGTACAAAAGTCCCAACTGCGACGAATATGAAAGAAGTCCAACAAATGAAGATAACTTGATTAAAAAGCTGCATAGATCTACAGAAAATAGACCAGAAATTTCACAAAACAAACCAGGAAATTCAACATTTACTCAACTATTTCCATGAAATTGGGACTTGCTTATATTAATATTTCAGTTTATAAATATATGTTGGAGTGACTTGTAGGAAGTCATTTGAACTACACACGTGTTGACAAAACATAGATATTGAACGAAAGCAAGCATTAACAATTTATTGCCACAGGAAGTAATTTTATTTGTATGTTCGAACGGCCCAGAATTGTGTACCAAAGGAAATATTTTAAGCATATTCCTAACATATTTTCAATTACTTTGCATTATATGGCATTCAACAAAAGGGTGTAAAATTTCTCATAGAAACGTATTTATTTCATAAAGTCTACAAAATTAAACAACAGCAATTCAATCACATAAAATAATGGCGGCAAAGAATCTCAAAATTTCGAGTTACATGTACAGGTTATCAATGACCGTTACTGAAATGTATATTTGGTGAATATGACTTATTCATGATGAAAAATAGGCTTGTAAGCGTGTCAAAAACTAGGATTTATTGTGAGAAAATAAAGTTAGACAATCCACTGTTTGTTATCTTCCCTAATTTGTCGCGCCAATCCATTCTTCTTCGTCCATAATTATTCTTTAAACATAATTTACAATTTATATGCTATTTTCTGTTCACGTATGACGAAAACATTCACACGATTCTACCCCTTTGTTTTGTTGATTCTCGTAACTATGTTTTTAATTGCTATGAAAATTCTTCTTTTACACATGTTCGCTACATTCTGTATTTCATTACTTAAGAAATTCTTCACACCTACATTTAACACCAACGATTGTGGATACTTATGTAAATAATGCAAACCATTGTTAAATAAGTAATGGACAGTCTGTGCGCGATTTTCTCTAAGCTACGCATTTCCCCGTAAATCTTTGCGAAATTCCTGTATCCTGAATTTTCTTGTTTAGTTTCTCGATACTTTGTACAGCGTCTTGTAGAAAGTTTTGTTTTTGGTTTTCGTTGGGTTAAGGGTCACGTCAACACAATCTAGGTCATATGTGGACTTTTCCAGCAATGGCGCATAGAACTCCTCCAGGCATTATTTTAGGTGTGGGTGGGCTTTCTTACATGAAGAAATAGTCTCTGCAGGAGAGTTTCGAACCCAAATCGGTAAGTAGGCAGTGGCCTTAAGGACTGGGCCACGGAGCACTCCCAGTTTTAGAAAGTCTTCTGGTCATTTGCTTCTATATATATCCTCAATCAGCCATTTGATATCTTTGTAGTCGGATAAAACTGTGAAGGTAAAACTGTTCAGATAATTATATCTTATATTTTGAAGACAGTGATTATTTTGCATTCAGTGGATGATGATTATGATGATGATGGTGATGATGATGATGATATTTTGGCGGTAATTGTAAAGAAGCTGGAGAGGATTGAAAATTCGGGTTATCTCTTTCTTATATGACAACGGCACTGGGTTTTCTGGAAACAGACATGTCTGTTTCTGTTCTTGGTTTTGCAGTGTAGGTTGTCTGTAACCTGTGTGCACCGAAGCTGTAGTGACGAAACTGTTTTTTTCTTTTTCCAAGTACTGTACTACCAGACACGTCAGTGCGTGATTCAGACAGACAGATATTTTAATGCAGCACGAGCTTATAATTTTGAAATCATGTTTTCTTTCGAACAAAACCTCAGAAACAACACTCACAACCGTCTATAGGAAGATAATTGTTGTTTTCGAGCCGTATCAATAAGAAAACATAATTCTAAATGTGTTAAACCGAGTCGACGAACAGCTTTAACCATAGAACTTACAGATATAAATACAGAATAAAACTGTGAGGGTCGACTTTTTCCAGTTGTACATTCTGTACTTTTTTGCTGCTAGAAGTTACTGTTTGTGTATGGTGCAAAGCAGTTTAGATATCATATGATGATAATTTGAAAATGAACGCTGCCCGGAAAGTCCTTTCCGCGAATTCCCTGAGAAGAAAAGGGGGCATAATTACACAATACTGGCGAAACATACGATTTGATTATAGACTATTCATAACCTAGCAATATGTGAAAAATGCGTTTCAGATTTAGAAATGCACTTTATTTGTAAAACTGCACGTAAATACTGAAAGGTGAAGAGTGCGATTTCATGTCACAAAAAAAACCTGCACCGATCACAAGTTTCACAGAAAATGTGAAATTCTGCCTATGTTGTACGTAAAATTAAATCTCATTTCTTCACATATGTGACGAACAGAATCCAATTCTTCACACGTGTGAAAATTGTGATTTGGAGAAAATATGATTCTACAAAGCTTTCAATTGATAATGTGTAGTATTGACAGCTGTCTGTTCTGAATTGACTTTGTAACTTATTTTTGTTTTTACTGTTCACGAGTTCTGTTTTCATCATTCATTTATAACATAGATATGGACGCATTAATCGAGTGTTAAGACGTTTCCCTACGGAGGTGAAGACCCCTGGTTCGATTCCTGTCTACTCCCATCGCGATATGTCCTTTGGCAAGGCACTTTATCACGATTGCCTCAGTCGACCCAGCTGTAAATGGGCACCAGCAAATTGCTACGGGTAAGGTATAATTGGTTTTAAATTGTTCTTGGGCCATTGGAACTCTCTTAATGAACCACAGCACCATGCAATATCGCTATGACTACACTGTTCTTAAAATAGGGTCGCTCAAAAGCTCTACAGAGCTTATGTTCATTGTTTCGGTACAACCTTAACCTTTATGTATAAGAAGTGAGACCGAGCACAATCTGCATATTCTAGTAACCTCAAGTTGAGGAAACATTATACTTCTTGAAAATCTAAACTTGCACATATTTCAGTTGTTTCATAATGAATCCTAGTGCCCCAAAGATAGTTATGGATCACCAACCACAAATCTTAAAATGTCTACAAATGTCTTCCCGTTGATCGTTATTTTTCCTGTACTCTGCATGTTTTGATTCGGACCATAAACTTTGATCATTACTCAGTATTACTCGTAGGACCGTACGTCCATCGCCTATAGTTCTGGCCTTGCAGGTCTTTGGCTTGTTTTCAGCTGTGCTTTATTTTTTCAAAACAAGTTTCATGATTACAGTTTTGTTTTCTGATGTAACATAATCTTTGCAAATTTTACGTAAAATATCTTCCTTCATAAAATACATCTTATTGTAAACAATGTTTCATATCATGTGATGGAACCACATTCTCAAAAAATAGTGAAAAAAAATTAAATGTGGAACATTGGAATTTCATACATTTCTGAAGTCCAAATGTTTTTCTAAGACCTTCAACCTTTCAGCTATGAAGACAAAATTTAGCTTTTATACGCACGAGTTAAAACAAACGGACATGTTATGGAATGGTGATGTCCCTCCGTCGGTCCGAGTAAACGAAAGGACATTTGTTGGGAAATTCTGTTCGTTCGTTACTGTTGTGTACTTTCTGTCGCTTGTTGGGTACAGAAAGTGTAATACCTACAACTATAACGTTTACAGGATGACTAAACACATTTGATTAGGATCTCAATGGTTTTGGGGACAATGGGTTAAAGGTCAAGGTCACAGTGACATGTAGACTGAAACTGATTGCTTGACTCTGAAAGTCAGAGTCTTAAACTTAATACAATGACTGAATACCACTAGATGAAGATCCAAATCGACCTTTGGGTCAGTGATCAGTGGCTCAAAGGTCAAGGTCACAGGGACTTGATTTAGCTGGGGGGTTTCCAGGCTCTAAGGCAAACGCATATTAACTACCGGTTTCAAACTTTACAGGATGACTAAACACCATTAAGGATCTTTATTGATTTGAATCAATAGGTCAAATGTTAAAGTCACAGTGACATGGAAATCGAAAACATTTTCCAGATTGTAAATCTTAAAGTAAACCAACTACAGCTTTTAAACTTTACAGTGACTAAGTACAAATAGAGGAAGATCCCTTTCATTAAACAGTAAACAAAAACAAAACTGGGATAGCATGTTTCTGTAAAAAAATATAACATAAGACTTACTTTAGGTGGCCATTTTGAAATGGCCGCCAGTATTCAAGAAGGGATATTTTTGGGCCAACTTCACTTCTGAACTTGGGCTCATCTCCGAGACATAAATATAACCAAACTGCAAAGTTTATAGATCACTAGTAATTGCTGTTGTCTAAGTACATCCCAGTCTTTTAATATCTACAGACAGAATGACAAATTGTTTTATACAGGATTTACCTTTAATATCCTGAAGGGGAGGGAACTATATGAAACAATTTCATATAATGGCATACTGTTAGTCTTCCGAAAATTCAAAATAAATTACAAACAAACTTTAAAGTCCATAATTTATTTACAATAAATGACAGTTCCTGTAATCAACATCTGAAATAATATAAAAAAGAAGTTATCTCAGCCAATCTTTCTGAACAAACTTTCATAACATTAAAATAACAGTAAAAATAGACTGAGCAAAAACATAGTACTCAAAACTATTATGATGCTGTATTATCATCTGACATCAATTTCATTTTGACCTTTTTTTTTTAATCTAGAATACAACCAGATTTCATTAGAGTGTACATAACTGAATCGGTATTAGATAAAATATAAATTATTATATAAATATAACAGAAGTTATAGTAAAATACTGACCACTCGAGGTCATTATGAAACAAGCAAAATACTCAAGTTATCTTGGGATTCAAGCGATCAAAACATAGAAAATATGGATAAAAACAGCTGGGAGACACATGTATTATTGAAGCAACTCTAATGCTTAAATACAATCATTTGAATAAGATCATGTTGTATCAAGTTTTGACTGACGAACATGCAGATGAAGTGACAATGCTATCATCAACTTGGTTAAAGGAAAAATAATGCCTATTCACAATGCAGTTGAACTGGTCTGTAACAATTAGTCAAGAAGTGGACTTTTTTCCATGTAGTTCTTTCCTCACAGGTTAAAAAAGACTGATTTTTTTATCAAAATTTGAATTAAATAGAAATATAGCAAATCAACTCAACTAGATGCCCACGGGCAACATGTCGAGGCTGTCCTTTGACCCCTAACTGTGACCTTGACCTTTAAGATAGGAACCTGGGGTTTGCACTTGACACACCGTCTCTTTGAGTTACACATTCATGCCAAATATAAACAAGATTCCTCAATGCATGTTAAAGTTATGGGCCAGACAAGATCTGGCATGACCTTTGACCTCCAACTGTGACATTGACCTTTGAGATAGGGTTTGTGCACGACACTCTGTCTCACTAAGGTTAACATTCATGCCAAATATAAACAAGATTTCTCCATGCATGTCAAAGTTATGGTCTGGACAAACAAATCCGGAGGCACACACGCACAGACGGACGCATGCACGATGCACGCACATACACTGAACAGCCATTTGGACAATTTCATCTTCGCTTCCGCAAGTGGGCTTGACAAAAACCAGGTTGTTTCTGGCACAAATGCTCTCTTGCACACGTCTGCCTCTATTGTGTTCTTAATATTTTCATTTTCTCAAGTACAGCTTCACTTTAAGCTGGTTTGTAATGCATAAATGCTCCAGCAATGGTCTGTTGTGTGTAACTATACAGTAATTGTATGTGTAAAGAATGCTGTGCCCTGACATTTGACCATGATATGATTCGAAAATATAGTATGGTCACTTACTGGCCACAAGCGAACATCCTATGAAGTTTGATGACCACAGAACCAAGCATTCTCAAGATACTGACCTGTCTAAATGGCATAAGGTCTTACTGTTCTAATTAGTAAATGCGTCAGTAGATGACCAAAAGTAACTGAAGGCCAAAAGGCTCCATTTATTGACAGGAAACCATTTCAGCCCCTACGACACGGAGGCCTTGGGCTATGTTTTACAGATCCCCCAAAACAATGGAAGCTACCAATTCATTATAGGCATACATCCCTTATGCCGCTGTCCAGTTATTGATCTGATACTGCTGTCAAACATGATGTAACTTTGGCCTTGAGATTTACAAAACATATAGCCTACTGACACACAAGACAATCCTATGAATTCTGACAGCTACATGCCAAAATATTCTACTGTTATTGATCAGAAACCAAACGGAGTGCTGATAGCCCAACTACATCAGCTAACTATAAGCCCCTTTTGTCAAAACTGGGGCAGAGAAGCTATGATATAAAGAGTATCAAATATGAAACATTTCATGCACAATGGAAGAAAAAAAACAAGATCTAATTGGGTATAATCAGTCCTCAAAATTAAACGTATCTATACAGCCATGCAACAGTTTGAATGTACTGTGGTGTACTTTATAAAAATTGAAGAAAAAAAACAAATAAATATATACATCAAACATTCATGTTTCCAACAAACAACTTATTGCAGCATTGTATCTACAAGCATACTGAAATGTATTAGCTGTTCAGAGTTGTTCAAACACACAAGATTTTGTAATTTTTCGTAACTGTTTAATTCTGCTCACATGTAAACAAAGTACTTTACCATTTAATTTTCCAAGACTCAAAAAAATGTGTATCCTGCAATTTCAGAATTATACAAATTAAAGCCAATTTTTATAACCTATGTTTACATCATTTTATTGATATACACATCAATTTTCAATAGACTTGTGCCGCCTTTCTCATTTCCAGACAAGAAAGATGGAAAAAAATTCTATGACACCAGATCTTGATCCAAAAATTTCCAGTATTATGCTATATTCATCTCGGCTGCGTATGTTGTATTGAAACACCAAAACAGGGCTTTTTCAGCAAGTTCATGGAAACAGGCCCCTGAACATAGTGGGATTTTTTTACCAACAAAATGCTGAAATTGGAAGAACCTTAAAGAAACAACTAAATATGATATCTCCAGTCCTGTAAAAATTCTATTTCATTAACAAAAGTGTTCACCATATACCGTATAGCGGGTTATTTCTACGGGGGGAATATTTCTGCGTTTCTGCGGTCTCTCGGTAGAATCGCAAAAATATTTCCAGCAGAATATTCATCCAGCAAAAATTTAAAACGCAAAAAATAACTGCATTTTTCCCCAACGTTTTCATGTTATGTTTCCCTAGGTAATCCGAAGTAATTATTGGAAATTACCGTCGCAACCTGACAATTACCGATAATTGTATAATTAGGTGTGATGGTCAATCAAAGCCCTTACTGTTAATCCCTCAGAAAACATTTTTCTTCTGTGAATGACATAATTGAGTGAATTTGAGTTGTGTTATTCTTATTAAACCATTGTAATAAATATCTTCCGAACTATACTTTAATAACCTTTATATAAGTATAACCGTTATGCCGATATACCATAGCTTGCAGTTGTTGTTTGTGCAATTGTTGTTGTACTTATATTTTTTCAATTCACATGTTATTGTACCCTACAATGTTTTCATTAAATGCAAAGTTATTTTACAACAGTTACCGGTAATTTAGTTTATTGTTTTCATACGCTATCATTTTCACAACGCCCGATCACACGAGAAAATACCTCCTATTTGGCATCATAAACGCAGAAATTTCTCTTCCTTTTATGTGAAAACGCAGAAATTAAACACGCAGAAATTTGTTTCACAAGTTTTGGGGCCAAAACGCAGAATATTTTGATCGCAGAAATAACCCGCTATACGGTATTGTGCTATTCCCAATCAGCGATCTATAAGAACTGTGAAGAGATGGGTGATTATTCATTTTCAACTGGGATTTTTCTTTTTCAAAATGGGAATATTTTTCTTTCCAATTTTGCACTGGAATGTTTCCTTTATCCTGGCTTATAGAGCATCTAGAATATGTGTTGCATGGCTTAACCCTTAGCCTGCTAAATTTCTATAATGGACTGGTCCATCATTCAATTTGGGCAATACCATTTATTATTCGAAGGGGTGTTTACTGAAAATTTACTGACTGAATAGTGAACAGTGCAGACCATGATCAGACTGCACGGATGTGCAGGCTGATCTTGGTCTGCACTGGTCGCAAAGGCAGAATTACTGCCGCCAGCAGGCAAAGGGTTAAAGTTAATACATTGCTGCTTTACTAACATCATGTACCTCAAAGAAAGTATAAACTAGCGAGGAGAGAAGAGCATATTTCTGAGATACAAGAAGTACATAAACTCAACACTTGCCTCATGAAATGCTTCATAGAATAGTATCATTATGTCCAAAAATGGAGCTTACTCAAAAAACAAACAAGAGGGCCATGAAGGCCCTGTATCGCTCACCTGACCTATTGACCTAAAGATCATCAAGATCGACATTCTGACCAAGTTTCATTAAGATATGGTCATAAATGTAGCCTCTAAAGTGTTAACTAGCTTTTCCTTTGATTTGACCAGGTGACCTAGTTTTTGCCCCCACATGACCCAGATTTAAACTTGACCTAAAGATCACCAAGATTAACATTCTGATTAAGTTTCAAGAAGATACAGTCATAAATGTGGCCTCTAGAGTGTTAACAAGCTTTTCCTTTGATTTGACCTAGTGACCTAGTTTTTTAACACACCTGACCAAGATTTAAACTTGACCTATAGATCATCAGGATTAACATTCTGACCAAGTTTCATTAAGATATGGTCATAAATGTGGCCTCTAAAGTGTTAACTAGCTATTCCTTTTATTTGACCCCCGTGACCTAGTTTTTGACCCGACATGACCCAGATTCGAACTTGACCTAAAGACCATCAAGTTTAACATTCTGACTAAGTTTCATGAAGATACAGTCATAAATGTGGCCTCTAGAGTGTTAACAAGCTTTTCCTTTGATATGACCTAGTGACCTAGTTTTTGACTCCATCTGACCCAGATTTAAACTTGACCTAAAGATCATCAAGATTAACATTCTGACCAAGTTTCATTAAGATATGGTAATAAATGTGGCCTCTACAGTGTTAATTAGCTTTTCCTTTGATTTGACCTGGTGACCTAGTTTTTGACCCGACATGACGCAGATTCAAATTTGTCCTAAAGATCATCAAGTTTAACATTCTGACTAAGTTTCATGAAGATATAGTCATAAATGTGGCCTCTAGAGTGTTAACAAGCTTTTCCTTTGATATGACCTAGTGACCTAGTTTTTGACCCCACCTAACCCAGATTTGAAATTGAGCTATAGATCATCAAGATTAACATTTGACCAAGTTTCATTAAGATATGGTCATAAATGTGGCCTCTACAGTGTAAACTAGCTTTTCATTTGATTTGGCTTGGTGACCTAGTTTTTTATCCTACATGACCCAGATTCAAACTGGACTTTAAGATCATCAATATTAACAATCTGACCAAGTTTCATGAAGATACAGTCATAAATGCGGCTTCTACAGTGTTAACAAGCTTTTCCTTTGATTTGACCTGGTGACCTAGTTTATGAACCCAGATAACCAAATATCGAATTCGTCCAAGATTTTATTAAGGGTAACATTCTGACCAAGTTTCATTAAGACTGGGCCAAAAATGTGACCTCTAGAGTGTTAACAAGCTTTTCCTTTGATTTGACCTGATGACCTAGTTTTTGACCCCAGATGACCCAATATCCAACTCGTCCAAAATTTTATTGAGGGTAACATCCTGACCAAGTTTCATTAAGATTGGGCCAAAATTGTGACCTCTAGAGTGTTAACAAGCTTTTCCGTTGATTTGACCTGATGACCTAGTTTTTGACCCCAGATGACCCAATATCGAACTCGTCCAAGATTTTATTGAGGGTAACATTCTGACCAAGTTTCATTAAGATTGGGCCAAAAATGTGACCTCTAGAGTGTTAACAAGCTTTTCCTTTGATCTGACCTGATGACCTAGTTTTTGATCCCAGATGATCCAATATCGAACTCGTCCAAGATTTTATTGAGGGTAACATTCTGACCAAGTTTCATTAAGATTGGGCCAAAAATGTGACCTCTAGAGTGTTAACAAGCTTTTCCTTTGATTTGACCTGATGACCTAGTTTTTGATCCCAGATGACCCAATATCGAACTCGTCCAAGATTTTATTGAGGGTAACATTCTGACCAAGTTTCATTAAGATTGGGTCAAAAATGTGACCTCCAGAGTGTTAACAGTCAAATTGTTGACGACGGACGGACGGACGGACGACGGACGACGACGGACGCCGGACACAGGGTGATCACTAAAGCTCACCTTTGAGCACTTCGTGCTCAGGTGAGCTAAAAAGTATTCCGACAAGAATGTCCAAAAATATCCAACAATGTCTACTTTATGTTGATGACTGATGCCAAGTGTCATTTGAATTGAATGGAAACAACAAAATTTAGTTGTAATATTATTGAGTCTAAAGGGGGCACAACTCTAGAAACAAGAGGGCCATGATGGCCCTATATCGCTCACCTGTTATCATTGCACTTGAGGACAAGAAGGTCCTCAGAAAAAATATTTAAGTCCAAAGGACAGGAACAACAAAGGAAAGAAATTTAACCAAAAAGAAAAAAAAATTCTTACAAGGTACAGATATGTCAAAATACACCTTAAAATTGGAGGTACCATCCATGTTGTACCACAGAAAAGTGGTCTCAGTTTTTCCCTAAGGCCAATAATAAAAAAGTTACTAAAAATAAGCTATTCATATTAAAGTAAAAGGGAAGTAATTAAAAATAAAATTATTGTAAGTGAACAAAAGAAGGATCTGCCAAATAAATCTGTTGACATAAATGAAATTTCAGATCAGTATCTTCATTAGCTACGGAGATATACCCATTTTAATTTGAAATAAAGGGAGGTAATTTGACATAAAATCAGTCCATAGTTATCTACCCTGATTGGCTCAGTCCAACTAATGATAATAATGAAGTTTCAAATAAGTCCTATAAGTACTTACTGATATAAATCCATTTTGACTACAATCAGGGGAGGTAATCAGATATAAAATAACTCTGGAACCTACGATTGGATCTGATTTGTCATGGAATCCAAGATTTATTGTTGTTGAAGATATTTTGGAAGTTTGTATCAAATAAAACCATAAATGAAGTCTCTATATGGCTGCAAAAGCCAAAATAGCCAATTTTGGACCTTTAAGGGGCCATAACTCTGGAACCCATGATGGAATCTGGCCAGTTGAAGAAAGGAACCAAGATCTTATGGTGATACAAGTTGTGTGCAAGTTTGGTTAAAATCAAATCATAAATGAAGCTGCTATTGTGCAGACAAGGTCAAAATAGCTAATTTTAGCCCTTTCAGGGGCCATAACTCTGGAACCCATTATGGGATCTGGCCGGTTCAACAAAGGAACTGAGATCTTATGGCAACACAAGTTTTGTGCAAGTTTGATTAAATTCAAATCATAAATGAAGCTGCTATTGTGCAGACAAGGTCAAAATAGCTAATTCTGGCCCTTTCAGGGGCCATAACTCTGGAACCCATAATGGAATCTAACCAGTTCAAGAAAGGAACCAAGATCTTATAGTGATACAAGTTGTGTGCAAGTTTGGTAAAAATCAAATCATAAATGAAGCTGCTATTGTGCAGACAAGGTCAAAATAGCTAATTCTGGCCCTTTCAGGGGCCATAACTCTGGAACCCATAAGGGATCCGGCCAGTTCAAGAAAGGAACCAAGATCTTATGGTGATACAAGTTGTGTGCCAGTTTGGTAAAAATCAAATCATAAATAAAACTGCTATTGTGCAGACAAGGTCAAAATAGCTGATTTTGGCCCTTTCAGGGGCCATAACTCTGGAACCCATCATGGGATCTGGCCAGTTCAAGAAAGGAACCGAGATCTTATGATGATACAAGTTGTGTGCAAGTTTGGTTAAAATAAAATCATAAATGAAACCACTATCGTGCAGACAAGAAATTGCTGATGCACGCACGCACGCACGCACGGACTGACGACGGACGACGGGTGATCACAAAAGCTCACCTTGTCACTATGTGACAGGTGAGCTAAAAATAAATGTACATAAAAGTCTTGATAATATGTGCATGTCCACTTCATGCTGATGTAGTATAATGAGTTTCATTTGACTCGGATGAAAACTGTTGAAAGATTGACTATACAATGTGCAGATGTAGGTGTAATGTTTCAAAGTAAAAAAAAAAATGGCCTAAACTCCAGAAAAATAACCAGACATTAAAGTTCTGAAAATACCCTATTCCCACTTAATATGATGGTATACACAAAGTTTCATTTGAATTGGATGGAAACTGTAGGATATAAGTATACAAGAAACCTGAATGATGGATGACAGCCAGACAGTTCATACACTATTATGCTCCCAAGTCTTTGATACTGGTGGCATAAAAAGTTATTCCAACAATTAAGAAAGCAAACAAAATTGAAAACAATCATATTGTTATCACAAATTTCCTTTTCTACTGCAACATTTATTGCAACATTTATTCTATACATATATTAAATACTTTTTCATTCATACGTAAAACCAGTTAATATACTAGAAAATGCCACTGTATCTTGACTGAAAACATTTTCACATACATGTACACTTAAAACTACTCATCAGCTGGGCTGAAAAACATTTATTTTCATTATACTCATAATTTAATGCAACATTAATGTAGTGGACCTGCAATAACAATAAACAATTTCCATGCCTTTTCTTAATTTTGTCTGTTATCTTGGCATTCTTCTCTTCTAAATGTTGGTCATAGGAGCAATGCTATAAAACAGGTGAATTCCGAAATGGTCTACAGAGAAAATGTTATCGAATTGAAATTAATTATGGGTCCACTATCTTTAGAGGAACCAAAAGAAGTGAAATCAAGAATTAAACCTTTCACTGGAAATTAAAAGACTGGTGATATAGAATTCTAACACGACCAGCAAATAACCTATTTACATATAGGAGAAAATCATTCAACGGTTATTTTGCAATAACCCATGCGCATGCAAATATAGTGATGTCATACTCTATGTATAGAATGATCCAGATGCGTAGCACAAAGTGTAGTTCATGTCGTAAAAAGTTGTTACCATTTTTTTCTAACACTGTTGATACTAGTACACGTATGTCGTGTTAGAATCGAAATAACAAGTTCCTACGAGTGATTTATTGTAGAATAACCCGAATTTTTCATTCTTATGCGAAACAATATATCACGAAGGCCTAGTGATATATTCTTACACATAAGAACTCAAAACACGGGTTGTTCAAGGATAAACAACGCTTGGGAACTTATTATTTCTTAAATGAATCATTAAAGTATTTCTAAAAATATCTTATGTTATTAAAAATGGCCTCCATTTTCAAAATGGCCATCTCAAATTAAATCATAACTTGTGTCAACATAGGTTTTTGTTTTATAAGCATTTAAAAAAAAAAAGTTTTATAAAAATTATAAGCAAAACAAAAACTTTCATAGGATTTACCTTTCATTTCTAAGTACTTAAAAGTGAGCACAGTAAAACTTGTAACCAGAGATCAACAGGCTCTTAAAAACCACAATAAGTGTTTCAAATTTAAAAACTTGCAATATCAAATATAATCAAACTGCCCATTATAGACCATCTGAGAAATAAAGGTCAATATAAGTAATGTCTTTACAGACAGATCTGACTGCAAGTGAGAATACTGGAAATTTTCACTTCATCTATGAACCAGTTGCTTTAAGGTAGCGGCGACATTCAGGCAATCAGCAATTTCCAATTATTTCGCAATTAAAGCATTCTCCTATGTACTTGCATAACTTCATCAAAGACCACATAATAATGAAATAATACATTAAATCACTTATAAAATAACAAACAAAATAACAAAAATAACACAAAAATACATGGACCTGCCTGCTGTCATTACAGATTCACTGCCTTAAATGAAAATAAAAGCATCTGTGATATTTGAGATATTTTCCACATATATTTTGTTCAAAACAAAATTTTCTGCTTTATGAATTTTGAAAATAACAGCATTTCATTGTTACTGTCCAAACAATCATAAATGAGTTTTCATCTATAACACCAAAAACTGTCATCCAGCAAGGGCATTTTACTGACACAAGTTAAAAACCAGGGAACAAATGAATTCAAGATGAAACTACACTAGTGCCCCCACTTCTTGTCACATGTTACTTGTTGACAGTACGTGACTAAGTAAACTTTTAAAACTTTATAATACCTTGGGTTGGGCACGTAAGTCATCAGAAAGGCGGGGTAAGGGTGGAATATGGATACTACAAAACAAAATAATCCAAAATATTGAGCGAAAACTGTTTTTCTATTTGTTGTTATGAGGGGAGGGTAGGGGGGGAGTGCGGGTAAATTCTGATTAAATCCCCAACAATCCTATAAGTTCCATGACTCTTGTCAGTTTCTTTTTGGGTATGTTCCTCACAAACCTGTAGACTCTTAATGCATGTTTTTATTAGGTCAGGGGCCATAACTCTTGTTTGGTGGATTGAAATCCCAAACAGAACATCAGGTGCACAAATTCACATCTTGATTTAACATCCTATATTTACTGACTCTAGATCAAATAATACTTTTTCAGATATGCATGTCACAAATTCAACTACAAGATGCCCGGACGGACAAGGGCAAATCTAACTGCATCCCGCAAATGGTTATAAAAGATGACATTCTGTTTTAACACATGGTCATGATATTTTCTATCTATATAAACAAAGCTACAACCACACCTGTATATTGGCTGGGTGGGGTTAAACAATAAATCCTATTTCCATAGAGTCCCCAGCTTCATTCTCCACTACCAACATTCTTAACATTTCAGAGTCCAAGGTTATAAAACTGAATTTGTAAACCAGTCTTAAAACTCCAGTTTCTGATTGGTTGTTTTTGAGAATAATTTTGAAACTGACCAATGGTTAGACTGCATTCTGAGACTGGTGCCCAAACTCAGATTTATAATCTTGAAGCCTGATTTTCTTCCCTTTTTTCTCATACATAACACATTCATCAGTTGAACTGCAGCAATCGAAACTGTTCACCATTTGTTTATTTCGAAAAATCGTTTCCCATGAAACCATGGCATCTTTGCTACTACGCTGAGAGCACAAAATGATGCATTTATCAAAAAATGAACTTTGTCATACTTTGTATAAAAACTCGCAAGGAAAAACCTGAAAAGACAAAAAAAGAAAACATAATTTCAAAGATATCTGAAACTCGAATGAATATATAGTGCAAAATCTCATTAAATGTTGTGAGAACCAAAATGAGATCTTGTTTATTGATGATGATGATTTCTTAACGCTTTACTTAGCGTCTACTGAATTGATAATGGTGAAATGAGTTAAGTCTTTCATAAATCAGATAATGTTAAATAAGGGCCTCTATGGGTTCAAGTCCTGCGGAGGCTGTTGTTTTAGCAAGCCATCTAACTGGAGAAGATCAGTACCTCTACATTTGAGTCTATATGTGTCAGATATAATACCGTGTAAGGCATCTGTCAATCATTAAAGCATGAAAGTCACAATATATGAACTGTAACCATTTGACCTAAAAGCCAATTGTACTTGAAAACAGATTTCACACATGTGACAAAACACTCATAGTTTTAATCAAAATTAATGTTGACACTAAATTTCTACTGTCTTTTTTTTTGAATATATAAAAAAATTGGTCTGACTTACAGAACTATAGGTACAATTGTGAGAAATTTTTTTGTAGGAGTGAATTGTTTCCCTTGGTCAAGCTGCTCCCATTGGGTCTGTTTTCTTGCTGTTCCTTGATCTTCCAGCATGTATGGCGTACCTCGAGTCACATGTAGAATCACAAATAATGACTGTAATACAATAAAATGGTAATTTTTATTGACAGGTGGAGAAGACGTATTGATTGCCCAAAATGAGTTGGGCATTTCAGCAATGATTTTACAGAGAGTGCCCCTGAAACTATCGTCAATTAACTACTGCTAACCACTGGTAACTTTCTCATTTGAAACAGCATCCTACCCCTTTTAAGACGGCACCCTGCCCTTTTTGTTCCAGAAATAATACTATAGATACAGGTAAGTTAGAATGTAAGTGCAACAATTTAGCCATGTATAATGACTACCCATCTGAGTGATCTCAGAAACTGGCTTTAAGGCATCCGATCCACAAAGAGGTATATTTTGACGCCTGGTGACCACGTTCCTTTGGTATCATTTGAAAGAGGTGTGTCTGCTGAACAAGAATTAGTAAATAAAACGACTATAGATAATATGCATGCAAAATGATAAACCTTACACTGTAACAACTAGATTTCTGTTGAAGTATTGTTGAAGGATATAAAGTAAAAAAATAAAAATTCTATGTTTTTTAATGTAATTTATATTTTCTTTTTCAGTAGACAATACACTTTCAATTGATGTCAAAATTATATGAGCTTACCAGACATCAGTATTTGATATATTTTAATAGCACTGTTATATACCTATATAACTTCCTCATTTGTGGATCGGATACCTTAAAATGGAATACCTCTCCGGATCTATGCCAAATTCAAACCAAAAGGTGTAAGCCCCTTACAGTTACTAAAATCAATCTCACGTGAAGTCTGATGATTTTACTGGCAGAAGTTAACGATATCCCATGGCCATCTTTTACTATTGAAGTATTTTATCTTAAATATTTACTTCAAATGTATAAAATCCTCTTTAAATCCATGTACATAAATTAAGTCTGCATATAAAGCTACATTCATAATTAAATGTCATGCAGTAACAATAACTGTTAAAAAAAGCAGCCAGTTTTTTAGTTGGGAAACACATTTATACTGTGTTTCTATACATGTATACAGTGTGTAATTTTATATGTAATGCATAGTACTGTTATTAATACACAAACTTATTAATTTCATGTTGAAGTTATTGTCCATGAATGATTTTAAACATGAAATTTGGATCTAATATACCTTTAAAGCAGATACAGAGCAATTGAGAAGCTTGGCATAGAATTTTACCAGCACTAAAGCAATATTTGACCACACTGACCTTGATCTTTGTGGTGACCCATCGTAAACCAAAACATACATGTATCTGCCTCTTACTAAGATCAATATAAATGTTAAACTTAGAAGCTTAACATTAAATTTTAACCAAAATCTGATGCCGACGACAGGGCATGCAAAATACAGGGGTCACGCTGTCGATCGCCACTTGAGCCATTTGCGACAAAAAAATTAAATGTGGCTCCGAAATTTTCTAATTGGCGAAAATGGCCCGAAGCTATGTCTGTCTGCAAAACTACGAATATTGCAAGTTTTACGAACCAAAAGGTGTGAAAAACCGATAATCTGTGTAACAACATCCGTTATTGAAAGGGTCTCAGGGAGCCAATTTGCAATTTTTGTATTTGATCAGGCAGTTAATCGGCAATAATTAGATTACTGAATAACAAACTGGATAATTATAATCTTCATTTTGTGCACCTGATACGATTTTATGAGCAGTCGGCCGTTAGACAAATTTTCTCTGATTGCCGAGGATTAGTTTGAGTAAAAACAAATAAAAATGCTTTAGACAAGCAGAAATTGTAAGTATTGAATAGCTATGATGATAGAAAAGCAATAAAACATAGGTATTTTATCAAATATTTAATTCGAACTTAAGTTTTCCAAATTTGTCACCCGTTTTCGCGACCATGATTTTCGGATATTTCTGTCATTTCTGACGATATTTTTTAGTGCAATCTTAATAAAAAGCCAATAAAAAGTTTACATTTAAGAAAAATATGACAAATGTTGCAAAAGGAGCTCTTGAGAAGTAAGTTTTTGAAGTAATTTTCGGGAACCCCACCCACTTATAGGCACTGTGCAAAATAAGACACTGCTGTTTTTTTAAACATTTTTTTTCTTTTTTGACATCTTTATTTTAAATGTGATTTTCAGAATATTTTTATTAAAGGGCAGCTGTTTATAAAAATGATAATTTTAGAAATTAACACAAATTGATTTTCTAAATAGCTTTTTAAAGGGTTACTAAGAAATATGTAATATTAAACTACATTAACTTCTTGAGTAGTATGAGTACTTTGGTACATAAAATGTAGTCCTACAAGAACGTCAATGCTATGCACTTCGCCGTTATTGCCCTTATAATTTTATCTTCGGAAAAAGCAGTGGCTCAGAGAAAAAAATTCCCAGTGTGACCCCTGAAAATAGCCTTCCTTATTCTTCAAGTAACGCTTAATATGATTAGAATTCTATGTAATAATATATATACTAATATTACTATTGTTATTTTGTTCAAATACAAGAGTGGCAAACTGTCACAATATAAGCCCGTTGCAACAAATGTCTTTTGACTTTAAAAAACACTACTTTTAAAATGAGCAGATTAGTAGTCAGTTAATTCAATTACCTAGACTACCCAGCTGGTTATCAATCTTGGCCAAGATAATATGCATAATAACACCAGATAAGAACTGCTGAAGACGCCATTGAAGTGGACAATGTCAATTTTTGAAATTTTATGTAATTCACAGGCTGTAACTAAAGAGTGGCTAGAAGCACCTGGCTAGTTATGAAACTTGTCCAAGAAATTTTAGTACTGGTGATTCAAGGTCTGTAACTCTGGACAATACTGCTGAATATAGAACTTGGTCTTAAAGATTATGCCCACTGAGACCCAGTTTGGTGAACAGTGCATAAGACTTGCTCAAGGTAGAGTGGGGATACTACACTGTATCCATTTTTGCAATTTTGAGTAATTCTAGGACTATAATGCCAGGCAAACTTAAGTGGATCCAGCTGATTATCAAGCTTTTTCCAGATTTATGCCCACTATTATTGTGACCAAGTTTGTTAAACAATTAATAAGAACTGCTCAAGGCAGACAGTGATGTCAATTTATTTTTTTAAATTTAGAGTAATTCAAGGGCTGTAACTTCAGAGACTTTGAGGATCCAGCAGGCTATGTCACTTGGCCTTCAGAGACTTTGAGGATCCAGCAGGCTATGTCACTTGGCTTTCAGAGACATTGAGGATCCAGCACGGACCAGCAGGCTATGTCACTTGGCCAAGGCATCATGCAAATAAACATCATGACCAAGTTTGGTGAATACTGGATAAAAACTATGCAAGACAGAGAGCTGACACTGCCAATTGTCAGAATTTCAGTAATCCAAGGGTCATAGCTCCACAGCCTATAGGACAATCCAGCTGGTTATCAAACTTGGCTGATATATTATGCTTATTAACATTGTGACCAAGTTTGAAGAACATTCGGTAAGAACTGCTCAAGTTACATTGTGGACAACTTTTTCCAATTTATTGTCACAGTTCAATAATTTCCATTGAAATTTTGTTCAAAAGAGTCTTTTTCAAATAGGCCCATTACTACCACAGATTTAGGTGAAAGAATGTCTGAGTCCTGTATAGTTTTTGATGGCAACTTATATTAAATAAAAGAATAAATTAAACATTTACTTACTATGTCATGTAATACATTTGTCAGTGTCCATGCAACTGCTGTACTGAAGAATGGCATGCTTAATATGAAAAGATGGGCTAAAAAGATCACAAGTATGTACGTCAGCCATATTCCCCGTTGGTTAAAGTAGTAAGACGTGGGATTCTCAGATCCCGACGCAGTGCCAACTTGCATCTTATGTTCCTCTTCAAACTATCAATTTACCCCTATGAAATAAGAAACAAAATGAAATTATTGAAACTTTCATTAACAATAACACAATTTAAACAAGAGCTGTCCGTTAGACAACCCGACTTTTCTCAGTGCTTGACTTGGAATAAGAGCTTTAATTTAATGTCAGTAAAAACTTTACAAAACTTTAACCAAACAAGAGGGTCATGAATCTCATGATGACCCTATATCGCTCACCTGTTAAACTTGGCCTTGGAATCATCGAGATAAACATTCTGACCAAGTTTTATATAGATAGGGTCATAAATGTGGCCCGTGAGTGTTAACAAGCTTTTCCTTTGATTTGAGTGTGTGAGCTAGTTGTTGACCCCATATGACCCAGTTTTGAACCTGGCATAGGAATCATCAAGATAAACATTCCTGACTAAGTTTCATGACGATAGGATCATAAATGCAGCAATCTTTTCCTTTGATTTGACCTATAATGTTAGAATTGGAACAAACAAGAGCACCGCCTTGCGGGTGCTGACGCTCATCTGATTTTTTTTGTGTAATGGAAATATTGTCCTACCCATGATTTTCTAAGTCTAAAAAGGGCCATCATTCTTGCAAAAAGCAGGATAGAGTTATGTTTCTTGATGTACAGTGTCCACTTATGATGGTGAAAAACTGTTGCAAGTTTTAAAGCAATAGCTTTGATAGTTTATGAGAAAAGTTGACTTAAACATAATACTCAACCAAGAAAATGATTTTCTAAGTCCAAAAGGGGCAATAATTATTGCAAAAATCAGGATGGAGTTACGCTGCTTGCTGTACAGGGTCAGCTTATGATGGTGAACAAGTGTTGCAAGTTTCAAAGCAATAGCTTTGATAGTTTAAGAGAAAAAGTTGACCTAAACATAAAACTTAACCAAGAAATCTGATATTTTCTAAGTCCAAAAGGGGCCATAAATCTTGCAAAAAGCAGGATGGAGTTATGTTTCTTGCTGTACAGGGTCAACTTATGATGGTGAACAAGTGTTGCAAGTTTTAAAGCAATAGCTTTGATAGCTTAGGATAAAAGCTGACCTAAACATAAAACTTAACCAAGAAAACTGATTTTCTAAGTCCAAAAGGGGCAATAAATCTTGCAAAAAGCAAGATGGAGTTATGTTTCTTGCTGTACAGGGTCAGCTTATGATGGTGAACAAGTATTCCAAGTTTCAAAGCAATAGCTTTGACAGTTTGGGAGAAAAGTTGACCTAAACATAAAACTTAACCAAGAAATCTGATATTTTCTAAGTACAAAAGGGGCCATAAATCTTGCAAAAAGCAAGATGGAGTTATGTTTCTTGCTATACAGGGTCAGCTTATGATGGTGAACAAGTATTCCAAGTTTCAAAGCAATAGCTTTGATAGTTTAGGAGAAAAGCTGACCTAAACATAAAACTTAACCAGGCAACGCCGATGCAGACGCCGACGCCGACGCCGACGCCGACGCCGACAACCGCTCAAGTGATGACAATAACTCATCATTTTTTTTCAAAAAATCAGATGAGCTAAAAATATTTACATTAGTTCATTTCCAAACATTTACCCCAAAAGAGACACAATTTCTTTAATTAGGCCAAAGAAGTATAAAATACATATTTTTATAGCTCTTTGATTAGGCTATAGGCCTAATGAGATTCTATTACTATTAGGTAAAAAAACATTCACAGGCCAAGCTTTTAAATTTTAAGCATTTATTATTAGTGAGTCGTTTAGAACTATGATAATAATTTATGTATTGTTGATACAGTTATGTTCCAATATGAATAAAAGAAATTATTCAAATACGTTTTTCTCTTCATTTTGATGCAGATGTATCTATACCGTACTTTCTTTTGTTTAGAATGTTTGTCAAGTGTTCACATGTCTACGACGTAACAAGCTTATACGTCATGTATTGCATTCAGAAATTATGGATTATCATTAATACAGTTAATTCAATTGTAATAGCTCTAATAGAATATAAACAGTACTAAACTTCCTAAAAACGGATCCATAACTTGAGATATTAGTAGCAAAAAAAATTATAAAATACATATATTTTATAGCTCTTTGTAGGCTTAATTAGGATGACTTATTTTATGATCTGTTATTTTATAGTTGTCATCCCTCAGCGACAGTCAAAAGTTATCATGCTGTTCCAAACGTCCTATCATTTGGACTATGTTGCAGCCATAGCAATAACACCACTTCTTTAGCTTTTTATGGGGCACTGGTGATTTTTCAAGGGAGCTCTGTCTTTTAGGTAGCACCTAATTTCATATTATATATATGTACAAATGATATTATATAAATATCATATGGCAGCGTGTGTGACATTGATATTGTCAGCCCTAGGGCAGAATGTCACCCAAGGCGAAAGCCGAGTGGTGAAATTCTGTTTCGAGGGTTAACAATGTCAATGTCACACATATTTATTTTATTATACCGAACAACCCGGCTGTAGAATGTCCATGGCCAGATATTTTTATCCATGGTTAAAACATGGATATCCATGGCCAGAGCATGGATATCCAGGTGAATTAGGAGTTTTTCCATGGAAAAGTTGAATCCATGGACAGTTGTCCAGGGATGAAGGCAGGGATATCATGGACATTGTCCATGGAAAGTGAATAGCAGCATGGACATGGTCCATGGTCAGCTTTTCTGTTCACACTTAGAAATTCTCTGATGAATAAGGCAGAAAAAGTTCTAAGTCGAAAAAATGGGATTTTTTTTTTAAAATTATTAATTCATTTCTGTCCTTAGTTTTATGGTCATATAGGTATTCAAATTAATTGAAATGAAACAAGGAATGTAACTAAATAAAATGTTTTCATTTTGCATATTAAAAAAAAATGTAAATTAGAATTATATCATTTTATTAATTCATCTTGACAGTTGATGTAACAAGATATCATACATCATTGAAAATATATCCCACTATATCATACATCATTGAAAATATATCCCACTATATAAGCTATTTATTTCTTTCAGTTTGTTATTGAACATCTCAAACAATGGCACCAAAAAAAATACAGTAGTTCATAAGGATTAAATGTCATATAGTCAAAGAAATTGTTATGAAATTATGCTCATATATGTAAACTCATCATATTATAAACTAAATTAGTCTATGCCTTTGATAATCCAGGCAGTGATTAATTATCTAGCTTTTACAGCCAGTTAATACACTGCTGTTCAATGTGTACTGTTGTATAAATGAACACACAGAGATAGCTGATAACATCTGGAGATTCTGACCTCTGAAGCCGTTTTACACATGTAGCCCCAAGAAATAATCCCAATACTTTTTTATTTTTTTCTGTGATCTTTGCAAATTCTGTGAGCAAATAAATGGAAAAAATTTCATGAACTGTATATATACTTTAAGAACATTCCAGATATTCCCTTCAGTAACTATACTGTACCAAGGAATATTGCTCATGAATACAAAAATTTGAATGTAAACAGGAAGTGCTTTGTTCTAGATGTTGGAGGCAAAATGGAATGAAGCTAAATAATTTTGTACCTTGAAATTCTAAAATGCTTTTAGAGAGATATCAGGTAAGAACATTAAACTTTCTGAACTAAAATATAATTAAAATCTATAGAACTAAAATAAATAGACTGAAGCAGGAACTTTATTCATCTCAGCGGCTTAAACTTTCACCTGGTTACTGCTAAATACAGGTATTTTTTAAGGTGTATGTGAATGATGCATAATTATGCTTCTGTAGCAACAGTTTATTTAATGCATATAGTTCTTGCAGTTTTCTATTATTCATTTCTTGTAATTAGTTCTACAATCACTTTGGCTTACAAGAAGTCTAAACATTATCTTATAATTTTACTTTGCAGATGCAAGAGTGTACATATTTAGTTATTAGAAGCATTGTCTTCAACATGTATGAATGAAATGATGTAATCAGAGATATTTGATGGCTTTAGTGACTATGCTACAGGATGAAATGAGATCACAGACAGAGACCCCATCAAACACTAAACTGTAAGTAAATATTTGCAAACACTTACACTAGTATATTTATTTCTATAAAAGGTTGATGATGTATTAATTTATCTTGTTGGGGATAAGGTTTCACTGACAGGCTGATAATTCCATCAACATTTTATGACATTAATTTTTTGTCAGTACGAAATTCTAAAATTTCTTTTTAAGCTTGTCTGTCATCATTATTAATAAGCATTTACTGAGATGAGGGATAGTACCCACAGATTGTGCTCTTATTTTCATTTCAGTGTCCAATTATAAAGTAACTGGTTTTGATACATTTAAATGGTAACTGCAAATTAATTCTGGATTTAGAGTTTTCATTTCACATAGGTAATATTGTATTGTCTAAACATTTTAATTGCAATTATTAATATAAATTGTTTATATCAATTTCAGAAATGGCTGGAATGAGGTTCCTGACCCTGGTGATGGTTTTAGCAAAGCTATAAGAGACATTCTAGTGCCACCTATATTGAGCCATCATAACTCCAAAAATGATTTTGTTGTATTCATAACTTTCTATTAAATCATTTTTATATTTAATATATCTTTTAGTTTAATTTTTTAGTTGAAGCTAAGTGAATATTTATCATTCTTAACCAGACATCCACTTGTCTGATATGTAGATTTGAACAAATGCCATGTTACGGTAGGAAGTTCAAGGCACAGTTGCCAGGTTAGGCTAAGAAGTGCTGCATGATGACAGGTCCTTGGATGGCATGGACCCAGTCCACGGATGGCATGGACACCATCCATGGATGGCTAGACACTGGACAATGTCCATGGATGGCATGGCCACTGTCCATGGATATGCCCTGGACACTGGCCATGGATGCCATGGACATTGTCCATGGCCACTGTCCCTGGACAGGCATGGATTTTTATCCAGGGATACACAGTTTTTGTCCATTGATATGTGTTCCAATACTCCATGGACAACAGACCATGCTGAAATCCATGGAATCCATGGACATACTACAGCCGGGAAAATTTAGTACATAAAAATGTTTAAAAATGTTTTTAATTCATTTAATTTAATAGTTTCATATTTAGCGAGGTAATTACCTGTGTACACATTGAACAGTGATGTCACTACTATATGTGTACATGGGAGGGAATCATTTGACTAAAAATATTAAAGCAGTTAACAGCCCTTATATGACATTCAAAATATCAGCGTGGTCACATGACCTGACAATCACTTTCGCTTAGTCACATGTCAAAAAGGTTGAAAATGTTTTTGATAGTCAAAATATCTCTTTCACGGGTAAAAGGATTTTATCATTGTAGACAAAAGAGAGGTATAATAAATTGATTTATATATGATCTGTTGATTACTGTGTGTACTCTACCTGTCCTGCACAAGTCTGTTTAAAAGTAACTATTCTGTAAACAAAGAATAGAAAAATGTTCGAAGTAATATTGAAAAAGAAAATGTTACTAATTTAACAGTGAAATAACAGCAACACAATCTTTTGTTTTCTTTCGTTTATTCATTTATTCCCTTAGTACTGCGAAAATAACAACAAACAGGCTACTGCGAAACAACCTGCATGCCTTGAGAAGTGAGTTCCCTACTAGCCTGTTATGCTGTAGTTTCGATCCCCTTAACACTTCATTCCGCGCATGCGCATTAACACAGACATGTGCCAGGGTCAAAATTAGGTCAAAGTATATTTTGGGCATTCCTCCAAAGATATAAATAGCTTAAAACACAAAGAAATATAAAACATGTAAATTATGCATACATAAAACCAATCATGTCATCGGTCTGGATCACTAAAAAGCTTTCTTGTTAATTCGCACCCTCTGAATGCATTAATGTGTAGAAAGTCTTGTTCAATGTGAAAAATTAGTATTTACAGCACAGTTCACTTCGTTCATTCCACCCTGAAGCCACTTGTATGTAGAATTGTAAAATAATGATGTACAAACTGGATAGTGTAACTTTTTAAAAACACATGTCAACTGGGATTATTAGTTTCTGGACGAAGAAATCAGTTTTAGGCACTGCACCCTTCAGTGATTTTTTTACTTTTTTTTGGCAACAGCCCATGCCTTTTAAATTGGGAATTTTTAGCGCGATTAACATCAAAATTGGGAAAAATTAACAAAACTTTATAAAAAAAATCATTTTGGAAAGTTTATAATGAAATGATGGAAAAGGTTACATCCAGCTGAGAGCACTGAGGTTGAACAGACAGGACAGACAGGTTATTTTCTGATGTCAGGGGATCGGATAGCTCAGATAGCTTAGGGTCACCATGAGCTTGAATCTGTTAATTTCTGAGGGTCATTTTGTAGGGAGTCGGATTTCTTGGACAGATCACTTTGCTTTTCTGACGTTTGAATTTGATTTCTCTTTAACTTTATCAAAAGATGTTCTAATGTCCAGAGTACCGATGGCGTGTTTAAGTTTTATTTTCTTATTATAATATTTGAAATTATGCGACATTTTTCGATAATTTTCTAACAATTTTTTTCTGACTCATTTTGACGCATGAAAAAGCATTTAGTGACTGTGATGAAAGTCATACTAAATGCCGTACTATGCCGTAACCCGCAGGGCTTAAGCTAGGCTAAGATTTTAGGGAGAAGTCACTTCTCCCTCAGGTAAGATTAGGGAGAAGTGGAGAGATTTTAGAGAGAAGTTGCGAGATTTTAGGGAAAACGTGGAAAGATTTTAGCACCATGACATGCAAACTGAAGAAGGAACTAAATATGCTTAATATAACGTTACTATTTTTATTATTCCCAGTCTTTGTTTACAAAGTCTATTAATTTATAGTAAATAACAAATTCACTGAAAATGTCAGCGGTTCTGTTTTCTTATCATTTTTAACCTTGTGAATCCATGGAATCTTATGTGATTATATAAACTGCAAATTCAAGTTTTTTTTCACTCTTGCAATGATTGTCCAAACCAAGAAAACCCTTTAAATATGAATACAATTAAAAAAAGTTAATTCCATATCAGCAAAAAAAAAATAAATCAAGCTCCCAGGGCTAATGCACTCAAAGTCAGTCACTTCAAATAACAAGTATGTGAATTAAATACATGTCAATAGCAGTGACATCACTATGACATCACACGGAATACACATCTTCTTTGATCTGCTGGTGTCTCTTTGATACGCTGGTGTCGGCACACATTAAAAGAAACAGTTGTCAAACAGGTTTAACCCAGTTTCTGATGGCAGGTGTCAAAAATTAGCTTGTATCATAGCTAGGTGTTTTTTCTTAACAAATTTGGTGCAGGTAATTCGTATACAGTGAATACAGGGTGCGGTAACTAAAAGTGTGCAGGTATTTGATACCCGCACGCTAATTACCGCACTGTTGGGTAGGAAAGTATGCCAGCGTGTCTGGAACTGTAGACAGCGAAGTGTATTTTATTGATTTTCTGCTCTAGCATTGGTTTATTTTACCTGGGCTTTACACATTTGTAAAGCAAGGATATTAATTACCCACTGAACTGGTGTATATGGCAATGTGAAACGCCTACAACTACCATATATGGATGGCTATGATACAAAACAGAAAGAACATTAAAACTCTCGGATAAACAATTTATACTTGGGGGCTATGCCCCCTCGTACAAATCGTTTACCCTCGAGTTTCAATGCTCTTTCTGTTACGTAAATTTTAGTCACAGAAAGTGCCAGTGATAATATTATGTTTCTAAAGTTTGGGTTTTGAAAAATACGAGTAAAATTAAGTGGATCTAAGGAAATTACTCGAGCCAAACACGGTAAGATACTTTCTAAAGGTCAAAAAAGAATGTGTAAGCTTATGTAATATAAATCCCTACTGCTTTGTTTATCAACAGTCAGTTTACAAAACAGTGTCACTTTCGCACTTCTCCGTAATCTGAAGTAGGCGGAGCTTAAATTATGCCATCGTGTATTCCAGTCAAGTGTCAACAGTCCGATAGCGGATAACTGGAGGAGTGTGTATAAAAAAATCGGGTGACTTGAATTTCGCTTTGATGTTAGATTAGAGCGAAGTGGGGAGCTACAAAGCGACTATTTCGCTCAAGTCGCTCCCTAGCTTAAGCCTTGACCCGTTTTATGTAAACAACGCGCTTCGAATTGGCAACAAAATTCTGCGAATAAACCATAATTAGAGTCGGAATTTTTATGATTATTTGCATTGTTCTTGTTCAACTTTCACAAGAAATCAGTCTAATTGGGAAAAATCATCTCGTTTTTGGGAATTTTTAAGCATTTTTGGGAATTTTTACCATTTTTGTCAATTGGGAAGACGCCGAATTTCGGAGTCAAATCGGCGCAAAAAAATCACTGCCCTTATTTCGTTTGACCCTCTATAAAACACCAATTAGTTGATTGAAAAATCAAAAATACTGGCATTATGCAAAGAAGTATACAAGAGATCACAGAGTGATCTTAGCGCCCACCAATGTGCCATTTTTGAGTGTTCCAAATTTCAAGACTTATTGACTAGCTCAAGGTCAAATTTCATTTCCGTACACAACACTGTGCATATGGTCCAAATTCGAAAGCTGTAGCTTGAGAAATGTGAAAGTAGGTCACTAGGTCAATGTCAAGGTCAGTTTGTTTCAGTACACAATCCTATGCATGTGGTCTACATTTGAAGCCTGTAGCTACAGAAATGTGAAAGTAGGTCACTAGGTCAATCTTAAGGTCAAAGTTCATTTCGGTACACAAAACTATGCAAGTGGTCCAAATTTGAAGGCTGTAGCTTGAAAAATGTAAAAGTAGATCACTAGGTCAAAATCAAGGTCAAATTCTATTTCCGAATACAAAACTATGCATGTGGTCCAAATTTGAAGCCTGTACCTTCAAAAATGTGAAAGTAGGTCACTAGGTCAATGAAAAGGTCAAAGTTCATTTAGGTAAACAAAATTATGCATGTGGTCAAAATTTGAAGGGTATAGCTTGTGAAATGTAAAAGTAGGTCACTAGGTCAAAACCAAGGTAAAATTTTATTTCGGAATACAAAACTATGCATGTGGTCCAAATTTGAAGCCTGTACCTTAAAATCGTGAAAGTAGGTCACTAGGTCAATGTAAAGGTCAAAGTTCATTTCGGTACACAAAACTATGCAAGTGGTCCAAATTTGAAGGCTGTAGCTTGAGAAATGTAAAAGTAGGTCACTAGGTCAAAATCAAGATCAAATTTTATTTCGAAATACAAAACTATGCATGTGGTCCAAATTTGAAGCCTGTACCTTCAAAAATGTGACAGTAGGTCACTAGGTCAACGTGAAGGTCAAAGTTTTTTTCGGTACACAAACCTATGCATGTGGTCCAAATTTGAAGGCTGTAGCTTGAGAAATGTGAAAGTAGGTCACTAGGTCAAAATCAATGTCAAATTTCATTTTGAAACACGGAACTATGCATATTGTCCTAATTTGACGCCTGTACCTTCAAAAATGTGAAAGTAGGTCACTAGGTCAAAATCAAGGTCAAAGTTTTTTCCAGAGCACAGAACTACGCATGTGGTCCAAATTTGAAGGCTGTAGCTACAGAAATGTGAAAGTAGGTCACTAGGTCAAAATCAAGGTCAACTCATGTCCAGGTTCATCTTGCCACTCAAAAATATACATGTGGTCCAAATTTGAAGGCTGTAGCTACAGAAATGTGGAAGTAGGTCACTAGGTCAAAATCAAGGTCAACTCGTGTCAAGGTTCATCTCGCCACTCAAAAATATACATGTGGTCCAAATCTGAATGTTGTAGTTATTGACAAGAACATTTTAAATGCTTTTCCCTATATAAGTCTATATGAACCATATGACCCCCGGGGCGGGGCCATTTTTGACCCTAGGGGGATATTTTGAACAAACTTGGTAGAGAACCACTAGATGATGCTACATTACAAGTATCAAAGCCTTAGGCTTTGTGGTTTGGACAAGAAGATTTTCAAAGTTTTTCCTTATATAAGTCTATGTAAACCATATGACCCCCAGGGCGGGGGGGCCATATTTGACCCTAGGGGTATAATTTGAAAAGTCTTAGTAGAAGACTACTAGATGATGTCACATACAAAATATCAAAGCCCTAGGCCCTGTGGTTTTGGACAAGAGGTCATTCAAAGTTTTTCCCTATATAAGTCTATATAAACCATGTGACCCCCGGGGCCGGGCCATATTTGACCCCAGAGAAATAATTTGAATCATCTTGGTAGAAAACCACTAGATGATGCTTCAAACCATATATCAAAGCCCTAGGCTCTGTGGTTTTGGACAAGAAGGTTTTCAAAGTTTTTCCCTATATAAATCTATGTAAAATATAGAAATAAACAAAGGGCCATAACTCACTCATAAATTGTTGAACCAGTCTGATTTTCAGGGGGACACAACTAGGGTACCAACTCATCATTCTGACAAAGTTTGGTCAAAATCCCCCCAGTAGTTTCTGAGGAGATGCGATAACGAGAAATTGTTAACGGACAGACAGACGGACGGAATGACGGACGGACGGACCACGGACGCAGAGTGATTTTAATAGCACACCATCTGATGATGGTGGGCTAAAAACCCACAGAATGGCAACTGGCTGTAATCTCGCGTGATCTCGTGTCAGAGCGTGAATCAGCGTTATCTCAGTAAAAACAAACATCGGCGAGCATAGAGTTACAATTTGTACTTTTAAAACCACATTTAAAATACATGTCAACTTCTAAAACAACATTAGTTTAATTTAATGTGAAATAGTCTTAAGACACAAAGTACATGTTTCTTGCCATCAAAAGAAGCGTGGTCATACGGTGATAATTATTTACTGTTGAATAATTGCTTTCGCATACAAAATGGCGCATGGAGAAAGTGCCATTTCTGGTAAACGAGATATTATTCAGTTATCATGGGATGTTAGCGAGATTTGCTCTATATGCCTTTCTAGTTGCTTATCTATTTATTTTTATAGCTCTTTGTATTATGCAATAAAATGTATTATTAAATAAGATTTAAAGCAAAATCAAGAAATTTAGTGTCAAAAGAGCAGGTGCACGGACAATTGCATGACCAAACCACCCGTGAAATTGTCCCTCATTTTGCATTAAAAATGGCGGACCTGTAAGTATGAATTTAACGGTAAAATACGGGGTTTTTGGAAGGAAAGCAACTACCGGCTGAAAAATCAATACACACCTGCAAGAGTCCGGTTGCGTGGAAGAAAGTTTAGCGAACATTAAATGGAAACTACAACGATTTAATGGCAAATAATCGGGAATTTAGGTGAAATTAGGGTCGAATATATACTGTGGCAACCATTTGTTTGATGATTTATCTGCTTTTTGCGCATGTTGAGTGATAAATTCATGTTTTACGCTTTGGTGAATCTTCGACGTATCAAATGTAACCAGTACTTGGCTGATGTCAGATGCGTCTCGTGCGTTATTTCGGGAAATGCTAAGGGATCGAAACCATTGAAAACTGACAAGTAGGCATAATGCATAGAAACAAACTAAGTAACTATTAGGTCATTAGTAAACTATAAATATACAATATATAAATCATATACTTAGAGACACACTTTTCCTGGTTAAATAAAAACTGGCTCTGTTTTTTTTCTGTTTATATGCACATTTATCGAAAATGTTTGACGTTTGGCATTGACAGGAAGTGATATCATTGACACTTCCGGTAGTGTGCATATTCGCCGTATCATTCCGTACTAATCCGTACAAGAAAAAAGTTGCCTCTGTCCAAACGGTCTACACACTGGAAACTGTTTCTATAATAATATGAAATTAGGCTCTGCCTATCTAACGGGAAAACCTGTTCATACGGACTCTTTCTTCTTTCTGCATAATTTTTCATTTTGATATTTTCAGTTTTGACATTACTTAGCTGAAAACTGTTAGTGGACGCGACCATCAGAAAATAAAAACAGCGTCAGTTAAGTTATGGTAGCCAGAACTAGACAGTACTAAGCCTGACAGTTTTGCTCTTGTTATGAAAATTACGAACGAAGGCAAATGTTTTAAAATGTTTGGTTTAAATGAACGAGAGCTAATATTTTTTCAAATGTGTCAAAAGACTGATCAAAGAGCTATAAAAAATAAATAAAAAGAAAAGGCTTTAGGAGTAATCTTCGATGACGAACTCAGTTTTAACATCTACATCTACATCTACATGATACTTCCAACAATCATTAACGATTATGACTGGAAGGCGCTTGTCTGGGCAGTGTTAAAAATGAGAAAACTCATTAGGTGCAAAGAATAAAAATTACTACAGGTGCTAAGTTAAAAAACATAGTGAAGGAAGTTACTGCAGATGTACAGTGGCCAGCCGCTCAGCAAATATGTTGAGGCTGGGGCTGGACTGTACATATTGGGGAAGGCCATTCCATAGTCTGATTGTACGGGGGAAGAAGGAATTCATGTGGTATTGAGTACGGGACTGTGGAATTAGGTAGTTCAGGTTTCTGGTCGGAGTTAGATGGTTATGGTCGACGCATACATGATTTGTTCGGATTTTGTAAAAATAGATGAGAGAAGATTGTATGCGCCGTTGTTCTAAAGTTTGCCAGTTTAGGGTGTTAATCATCTGGGTTACACTGCTTGTATAGTTATAGTCGTTAAAGATAAACCGTGCAGCTGATCTTTGCACTTTTTCGACTTTGTATGAGAGGGACTTTTGCCAGGGGTGCCAGATGGATGAGCAATACTCGAGTTGTGGACGGACATAGGTGTTATAGGCTTTCTCTTTGACCTTTTTGTTTGTTGTCTGAACATTTCTTTTGATGAATTTAAGAGAGTTGTTTGCTTTAGAGGAAATAGTATTAATATGTTCAGACCAGTTTAAGTCTTTAGTTAGTGTAACACCTAAGTATTTAGCGGTATCGGTAGATTTCAGTTCCTTGTCATGCAGGGTGTAAGGAAACATGACAGGGTTTCGTTTGCGAGTAATTCTCAGCACCTCACACTTGTCTGGATTGAATTCCATTGACCAGTCCTGTTCCCACTTTTCAAGGGCGTACAAATCTTTTTGTAGTGTTTGGGCATCAGATGAGGACTTGACTGTAAGGTATACTATGGTATCATCTGCAAACAGTCTTGCCTTACTTCTAATAGAATCTGGTAGGTCATTAATGTAAGCCAGAAAGAGACAGGGCCCTAGGACGGATCCCTGAGGGACACCGGACAGGACAGGCAGGGTGTCAGAAGTGCAGCCGTCTACAACTACTCTTTGGGTTCGACCCTTCAGAAATGACTTTATCCACTGTGATACCAGAGGGTGGACACCCAGCTCATTAAGTTTAAATATCAATTTATTGTGATCAACCTTGTCGAATGCTTTACTAAAATCCATTACTATTACATCTGTTTGTTGACCTTGCTCAAGGTTGTCGTAAACTTCTTGTGTAAAGCTGATCAGTTGTGATTCACAGCTATGCTTAGATCTGAAGCCATGCTGGTACTGGCTTAAGAGGTCATTATTGTCAAAATGTGTCATGATGTTGGAGACTAGAATGTGTTCCAATAATTTGGAAGCTATGCAGGTGAGAGATATTGGCCTGTAGTTACTGGCCTTGGATTTCGGGCCTTTCTTATAAACAGGGGCGACAACTGCACTTCTCCAATCTGGCGGGACACATCCAGTTTCCAGGGATGACCTAAATATAATTGTAAGGATGGGCGCTATCTCGTGGTGTAGCTCTATTAGAACTCTTGGTGAGAGTTCATCTGGGCCAGAGGCTTTGTTTGGAGAGAGCCCCTACAGGAGTTTATCAACACCCTCTTCTGTAACGGAGATCATGGGCATGTTTAATGAACACATTGCACAAAAAGTGAAAAAAGCCAACCAGTCTTTGGGGATGATCCGTAACACCTTTACTTCATTGGATGCTGATATTTTTCTTCCTCTGTACAAGAGTTTTGTCAGACCTCATCTTGAATACGCAAGTGTAGTGTGGACCCCAAAATTTAAAAAAGACATTGTTTCAATTGAAAATGTCCAGAGGCGTGCTACAAAACTTGTGAGCGGAATGAAGGATTTTACATATGAAGAGAGACTTAAGAAATTAGGCCTGCCCACATTGTATTATCGACGTGAACGAGCTGATATTATACAACTTTTTAAGATAATGCATGGATATGACAAATCCTATATTCCTAACATAAAGTTTTCAACATCTACGTCTACAAGAGGTCACTGTTACAAACTATCCAAAAATCACGTAAACAGTCCAGTGAGTCAACATAGGTTTTCCAACAGAGTCGTAAATAATTGGAACAATATGTCCCAACAGACAGCAGTAGCAGAAAACGTGAATGCCTTTAAGAGTGCACTAAACACAGATTGGAAAAATAAAGATAATAAATTCACCCTTCAGTAGACTATGAAAATATTTCACCAGCCTTAATGTGTGCGTACATGTGTAATATAAACTTTTATTGTGAATGTATGATTTAAATTGGGCCAACACGAGTTTCTACTCAGAAGACGGCTATCAACATCAAGGTAAATCAAGGTAAATCAAAAATAAATGTATTTTATAGCTCTTTGGACTGACGATGGAAAATAGTGTTCATGAGTTAAGATAACAGTGAAATTCGGGTGCTCAGAATCTAGTCCCAAAATGCACCAGAGATATTTTTGAACACTTTTGAAATATGAATCTTTTTCTTGCTATGGCCGGTAATATGTCTATATGTCGTTTGCTAAGTACCTACGTATCGTCTTACAGATAACCGATATTATTTTAAACAAATACCCTCTCCTTCATTGATTTCCACCGTGCACGTGCATTACGTGCTTTTCATGTTTAAATATCTACCGGTCGCTCTACACGATCCAAAATATGTGTATATAAAATCTGTATGATCACTCCCCAGAGAAAAAACATAAAAGTTTGCGGTTTCCACAAGTATGCACAAGGTGATGTAAGATGAGAGAGGGTGCGCCGTCGGAATGGTCCAGAGTGGCATATCAAACCGTGAGGTACACGCTTAAACAACATATTTTATATGAAATAATATTCGGAAACTAGTTGAAATGAAAACAATATTCGTGTGCTATCGTTGTGTTCAAAGTCTCCTGATTTGAACCCCATTGAACACCTGTGGGATGAACTTGGGCGAAGAGTCAGGAGTCTGAGACAACGTTCCTCGCAATCTCCGTGAACTACAAAATGCTGTTGTAAGAATATGGAATGCTATTCCATACAGATCATTCGTTCCATGCGTTTCAGGTGTACAGTCGTTATCAATGCTGTAGGTGTGCACACGAAATACTAAGAACTCAGATTGTGTGACTTTTCATTTTGGGGTTGGACTGTTAAAATTGTTCACGCTTCAATGAATTTGCCATTTTATGCAACTGATTTTTTAAATAAATATTTGATCTATGTAGTGTCCAAATTTTGTTGAAATATGTACAAAAGTTAGCGAGATATATCCAAAATTTTAGGCGTGGAGTTAGAATTTTTGCTGAGTACATACTAATATTTAAAACTGTCCAGTTTACCCCCTTTGGTACATACCTACACTTGGCGTTATTCACCCCAACGATCATGTCTTTGCTGTAAATTTGTTTCTCTTATACAAATTTCTGAATCCGGGAATGCAAAGTTTCTTTTCCGTTCATGTGTTACGGATAGTTGTGTGTTGTTCTTTTAAATGATTTTTTTTTTGGAATGATATTTGGTGCAACATCAAGTCCGACGTGACACTATTCATGCTTCATAGCAAACTTAGAATTTTCTTTTAAAACTTATCGTTTTGAAGAGAAAATGGACATCACAATTAAAAGGAAACCAAAATGAAATTAGCCTAAATCAACATTAGTGCCCTATCATGAAAAAAATTAAGAAGTTGTGTTATCGTAAATTAATGAAAATACCTGGTATTACAGATTCTTTTTACGAAGTTTGATGTTCTATTTAGTTATTAACACAATTGTTTGCATTAATGATCATCCGTAATTCCTGAATGTAATATCAGTTTGTTATGATTCTTAGACTACATTAAAATTAAAACTCAGTTTGGCAAAATTTATATTCTTAATAAAAAGAAGTACGTCTACTACATCACAAAGATTAGGAGAATTTATTGAATTATAATTAAAATATTTCCACTATACGGTTAATCATTTAAATTTTTAATGTAGATATTTAATGTTCTTCTAATAAACTTTTGTAGTATAGATACCGGAACTTACATATCATGTTATCCTAAATACAGACTATTGCAATTCTTTTAAATGTCATTATTGTCAAATGACACTCTTTAAGAACAATTTTTGTCCCACTAATTAGCTATGGCAGGAAGGTCTGATACGTATCAGTTGTTCCAGGCTATGGTAAACCTCTTGTAATCATGTGGGAGAATGACAAACAACCATTTACATGTAAAAGTCTTATTTCAAATTCATTCTAAAAAGTTCTTGTTCAGAATTTTATATATACATTTTTTTCCAAGTGTAAATTTAGTTCTATAAATTAATTGATTTTTTGAGAAAGTACTTTCTATGTAAGTGAAAGACTGTGGAAGGGAAGGGAGAAAAGCAACATATGCTTTTCTGTGCTTTTGAATTTGAACCCAGAACTCTTGTTCAAAATTTACAGGCAGACCATTGGTTAACTATGCACATTAATGATTTCTGCTCAAATGTTTGCAAGAGTTGTGACAAATATAATAATAAAGTAAAACAGGACCAAAAGCAAAACAAAAAAATTAAATGGAAACGAAAAACGAAAAAAAAAAAAGCCTCCAGCAGGGTTCGAACTCCAGTACTCGCGCATGTGAAGCATGTACGCTAACCATTGGACCACGGGAAACTATGTCTACAAATGACTGGATTAGTTTTAGATTAATATTTTTGTAATTACTGATTTTTCTACATAAAAGAAAAATAAACTGGCGAGGTTTTGTCATTCAAACAGTACTACATTACAATATTACAATATTGGAAACAATTAATAAGCGGGAGCCGGGACGCTTGAATCAACAATGAAGAAACCCGTATGACACCGATTCCATTAATACCGCGAATTTTCAACTCGTTAGAATACGATACAGGGCCGTAGGAAGCATTTTCAGATGGGGGGACACATTATAAAAATCAAGGGACCTAAAACAGACCCAGATCCAATGAATACAGTATTCAGGGTTGTCAATAAGGCTGAAATAAGAAATTAGGCGACTATGTAGGGGGGGGGGGGGTGTCCGGGGCATGCTCGCCCGGAAATTTTGAAATTCAGCGCTTCATTTCCTGCATTTTGGGAGCATTTAAGAACACTTTTACCACTGCAATTTTATATACAATATACCCCATATTTCGACATTTTCAAATGAATACAGTATAGTGAGTATAGTATAAAACCCCTAACCTTTTTCTTGGGCTTGGGTCCGACAAAGAAACGCTTTTCTAAGGTTTTTTTTATCATTTTTTACATGTTTTCTTTTTTGATTTAACACAAATAAGGTTAACAATACAATTATAAAACTGCATGTCTGGTGACAGGTCACAGCTAAAATGGACTCGCTGTCAAAATATAATTAATTGTTAAGATAATTACCATAATATCGGTCCCCCACCTCCCCTTCCCGTTCCTACGGCCCTGCGACAGAATAAGAATAAGTTGTTTTCTTTTTCATATATCTATAACGGTAATTCGGCGCCGGTAGGTCTGCTTATGATTGTTCATAAGCAACTTTATTTTATTTTATCGAATGTCGTCCTGAAAATTATTCACTGCAAACACCGCGGCAGCAGTTCTGGGAATTATGGGTACAAACAACAGCAACAAAAACGGTGAAGGTATAAAACATATTCCCAAGTCGAACGGTATTTAGGTTTACTTTGACAAATATACACGTACACAAAATTATCTACAGACGGAAAAACCTTTGGTTTCCCCGTATGAAAGATGTCAACAGTACACTACCGACCATGGAGCTCATTAAACCAGATAATCTGTATATTAGCTTAAATAGACATAGTAATCGATCTGTGACAGAACTGTGCAAGGAAGGAGGAGCTAAAGTTTCAATGTGCAAATTAGATAAGAAACCGTGATTTAATGGAAATTGCAGCAGTGAGAAGGAATCGAGCCCAATTTCGGCCACCTAAGTTTTAAGTCGATACCTTGAATGGTTATTTGTTTCGGCAGATAAAAGTAACATATGTGATTAATGGAATATTACATTTGTGACTTTCCACATGTAATGTATCAAACTCGTTAAATAAAATTGGCAGTGCCTCGCATTTTATTATTTTATTAAACTCGTTTAATAAATCAAATATGAAAAGACACTCATGCAGTATTCTCTTGTTTAGCATGTGCAGAGGCGTAAGAGCAATTTTCTGTAATTGGACCGCGGTTTCGCGGCTCCAGTTTTTCATTGCAAGGAGAAAAAAACAGACCATATATCGGATGGACTTGCAGCTGTTTAAATGGGATTATAGATCTATAAGAAGAAAACAAAGCACACCGACTGTAATAGGTGAGGGATTATTCAGAAGGACCTCGAGCATGTAGCTTTAAAGCTGTCGTGGATTCTACACCGAGACAATGAACTTAAGCTAAAATTTGTCATCTTAGGTCATCTTTGGAGTCTTTATGAGATACAAAATGAAACTTGTTTTAGCAATTTATGCATTATGTGCCGACAAAGAACGGTGAAATCTGTTTAAATATTTAGCGTTTTTCAGCTAACCGAAATCAGGCCCTAATCCTTGTTACTGCTGTAACTCAGAGCGTCCAGTAGGGCTTGAGGCTGATTTGAACCATGTGGATATATGGTTGGCATGTATATATATAAAAAAAGAATATTACACTGCCGACGGATTTGCAGGATGCCGACGGCATATGTCCAATGAAGGATTCTTTTTCGAAATTGGAACATGTTTTGGTGCCTAGATACTGCTGTAGGCCCTATTCTGGACCGAAACGATGTACTCGAGACAATATTTGTTTTTTATCAGGTGTCCGATTGTGGGCTCCAATCCTTGTTACTGCTGTAATTCGTAGCGTTTAGTAGGGCTTTCCAGTGCATTAAACCTTGTGGATATGCATGGCCAAAGTATAGTACTGCAAATATCATCTTGCCAATGGATTTTCAGGATGATGATAGCATACGTCCAATGAAGGCCTCATACCTGTTTCTGTGCTTAGATACTGCTATAGAACCTATTCTAGATCGAAACGAACGATGAATTCCAGCCAACATTTCAGGGGTCAAATTTAACAATAGTTTGTACTAGCTGAAATTAGCTAGTGCCCTTTTTGATCACTAGCTAAAATGAAAGCTACCGGTTAAGTTAATAATATTTAATTACTCTATTAATATTTTACTGGCCAAAACTTACTGATTGATCTCTGTTAGTAGCCAGTCACAAACAAAAATCTTTTCTATTAGCTTAAAATAGCTTGTGCCATTTTTATTGAACAATAAAATATCATAAACATAAATGATAACATTCCTTTCACGAAGAAAAATGTGTACCTTCAAAACAATTAAACTTTACTAAAGTTCTGAAGACATTTGCTTGTTGTATTATTGACATTTCAAACCCACTAGCTATTTTAAAATTCCACTAGCATTTAGCTTGTATGCTTGTCTAAATTTGAACCCTGCATTTGGACATCTTAGGTCATCGTTGGAGTCTTTATAAACTACAAAATGAAATCATGCAGTTTAAGCAATTTATACATTATGTATAAACGAAGAACGGCCAAATCTGTTGCAAGTCGTGGCTGTGGTCATTTTTCAGGCTTCCAGATATGGGCCCTAATCCTTGTTATTGCAGTAATCCACAGCGTGTATGGGGGCTTTTCGATGCATTGACCGATGTGGATATATCATTGGTATAATATATGATGAAAAGAGAGTACATGTTACATTGCCGACTAATTTTCAGGATACCGAGGGCATACGTTAAATGAAGGCCTCATCACGGACTTGGAACATGTTTTCATTCTTAGATACTACTGTATTTTACGCCGAGACGACAGACTTGGGCAAAGATTTGTTCACCTTAGATTATCTTTGAAGTCTTCATGAGATACAAAATAAAATTCGTTTAAGCAATTTATGCATGATGACCTACGAAGAACGGTGAAATCTGCTGAAAATCATAACTTTTACTTCTAGGACCCATAAAAGAGCTAAGCTCAACTACTTGAACAAATCTGAAGTATCAATACTACGATACTACAGTAATTCTGACCAGCAGTTTCAGAGATGTTGACATTGACACAAGCGGATGTATGACAGATGCAAGGTCACACCTCACCTGTTCTAAAAATGCACTTTTCTTAACATACGGAATCTAATTGTGATGTAATATAAAATATAAAAACAGTCTGAAAGCATGTTTTACTAAATACACTACCAAGTTTATTCGCCCGTGCGACTTTTACTTGAATGAGAAAGTAGAGGTGTGTAAAATCGAAAGGTGCATATGTTTGTTGGTGATAGCAAAAAGCTGGGTGATTTACATGCTGATTCTCTATATTCTTTTTAAGCACAATGCAAGATAAAAAGAACATATTGAAGAGCTAAATCTGTTGCTACCAAGTAAAAGCACAAACAAAACCAAAACTGCAAAACTTCACATTTCATGGAGTTTTATGAACAATAACTGATAAATTCTTATGTCAGAGGTATATCTTGGTATGTAACTATATATATGATGTCACCTTTGACCAACTGGTCCCTAAATCAATAGGGATTACTACTAATATCAGGCAGCCATAGGCTAAAGTATTGTGCAGTCATTGATTGGCTAAAGGTCACTGTTATCTTGACCTGACCTCTTAACTAATAGGGGTCATCTAATGACCACAATAAATCAATATAAGACATTTTACAACTGTTGACTAAAACGTTCTTGTAAACCATCACATGTCTGAAGGTCACCGTGACCATGACCTTTAATCTAATAGCACACCAAAGACCACACGAGTCATCTACCGACGACAGACAATTATCCTATAAAGTTTGGAAAACCATTTTCAGCTGCAGGTCACCCTAACCTTTAGCTTTTACTTACCCCCCCCCCCCCCCCCCCCCCATCCCCCTCAAAAAAAATCAGGGATCAATATCAATATCAAACAGTGAAAGCCGTGTTCCAAGAACGCAGCCTGCCTAAATCGCAACATAATAGAACACACAACCAACATGCACGCTAGCACGCACGCAAGCATACAGCCCATTATGACATTCTTATTATGTCAAAAGTCTTAAATCGCTCGAGCGATACCATAATACACGCTGAGCATGTTTATTAGTGCACTGAACGTGTTTTTGAGCGCTTAGCGTGTTTATTGGTCGCTTAGCGTGTATATGAGCGCACTGAGCGTGTTTATGTGACACTGATCGTGTATACATGTGCGCTGAGTGTGTTTATTTGCGCGCTGGGCTTGTTTTTGTGTGCGCTGAGCATGTTTATGTGTACGCTGAGCGTGTTTATGTGTACGCTGAACGTGTTTATGTGATCACTGAGCGTGTTTTGTGCGCTGAGCGTATTTATGTGTGCACTGAGCATATATATGTATGCACTGAGCGTATTCGTTTACCAGCTTACCGCGTAATTCGATCAGTATATGTATAAAAGTACGCGCTTATACAACGAGAAAAAAAAAAAGAGAAAAAAAATGAAAATCAGAATCTCAGTCACTGTCACATTGTTTTAGTGCGAAAGACGTTAATGCGAGTGACGTAGGGAAAGTACGTGCTTATACAACGAGAAAAAAATGTAAAACAGAAGCTGCCGTGGTCACTATCACATCGTTATAGTGCGAGTGACGTAGGGAGCACTTTTAGCTTTCCAGATAAAAGGTCATAAGCACGTTTACCAATATATAAAGGATCTACACAAGGACGTTCGCTTTCAGTTACATTCAGGCGGCCGATTATCAATAGCGGTTAAAAATGAACGGCCATTTCTCATGGAAAACACAGTCGGTTGTGATCTTGGACAAGTTTTTCAAAAGAAGGGGAATATTAAACTCAGTCGGTGACGATGATCTGCCAGATGGATATGAAAGTGACAGTGATGAAAGAGATAGTGACGATGACGATACAAATGATGAGCTTACATCTTATGATAACGGCGTGTTCGAGGCAGTTTCTAGAACAAGACTGCTCTCTTTGCAACGTCAACCGGGACTGGATTGTCGGCTCAGTCGGTGGCTGGAACTAACAAATGTAAATACAGGTCCAGAGTCGACACAAAATAAAAAAGAATATGGTAAAACTTCGGCTGGAAAATTGTTATTCAACAATGAAAATTGTCATGCTCGTTGTCCTCTTGGGATAAATAAGAAACAAGCAGATACAACAAGTTGTGAGGAGAGTCACCGGTGTTTGCGGGGCAGTCTCGAGAACACTGCAGTTTACACTGATACAGGAACAGGATTTTCGACTTCAACGGAGAAGAGAACTCGCGAAGGTATATTCAGCAGCCAAAGAGCTGACACGTGACTTACAATTCGACTCGACAGATGTTAACTAAAAACGAAACATCGCAAGCACGTTATCAAACTGGATAAATAACAAATAATTTGGTGGAAACAATGCTTTGTTTTCGATGTTGTTTCATGAATATGACAGCAGTTGAATCCATTGAAACAGGCAACGGCAAATGCATGACATGTTAAGCACTAAAATGATCGTGTAAATGTATGTAAAAAGCAAATATTATTTAGATAACATTTTGCCATTGTACAGAAAACCTCAGGACACATGAACAAAGATCAAGTTGCCACAGAATGAAACATGATCGAATATCGTGTCACCATAGAAGAGCACATGATCGAATAACATATCACCATAGAAGAGCACGTGATCGAATATCGTATCACCATCTATATAAGAGCACGTGATCGAATTACATATCACCAAAGAAGAGCACATGATCGAATAAATATCACCAAAGAAGAGCACATGATCGAATTACATTTCACCATAGAATAGCACATGATCGAATAACATATCTCCATAGAAGAGCAAATGATCGCATAACAAATCACCATAGAAGAGCACATGATCGAATATCGTATCACCATAGAAGAGCACATTATCGAATAACATATCACGATAGAAGCGCACATGATCGGATAACATACCACCATAGTAGAGCACATGATCGGATAACATGTCACCATAGAAGGGCACATGATCGGATAACATGTCACAATAGAAGAGCATATGATCGAATAACATATCACCATAGAAGAGCACATGATCGGATAACATACCACCATAGAGGAGCACATGATCGGATAACATATCACTATAGAAGAGCATATGATCGAATAACACGTCACCATAGAAGAGCACATGATCGGATAACATACCACCATAGAAGAGCACATGATCGGATAACATATCACCATAGAAGAGTACATGATCGAATAACATATCACCATAGAAGAGCACTTGATCGGATAACATGCACCATAGAAGAACATATGATCGAATAACATATCATCCACATCTCAACTAAAATATTTTAAAATAAGACATACAAAAAGAAGTTTAAAATGGACAAATGGTTTTATTGTTATGTGAAAATATTTGATCGGTTACAATAACATTGTTGAAGAAAACTTGGTGTATTCATATTGTACGTTTGTACATGTTTGATGTTTAGAAAGAAGCTCCTGGTGAATATCTAATCGTGAATACGAAATTATTCCACCTTGAAGTTACGTGACACTTTACAATTACAAAGCACATATCAATACGCAAGACGCAATGTCAGGTTTTGGCAAATTTTAATAAAAATGTTAACGTGTTTCTTTGATTTTATTTTTTATTCAAATACTCTCCATACTATAATTTTATTACTTATATTCAAATGGGTTAAGACATGTGCACATTAAGCAGTGTACTGTAACACTGCTTAATCTAGTTAATAAATACATAAGGACGTATGTTGCAGTTTGGTAAAAAAATCCCAATAATAGAATTTGTTCAAACTTTGTATATAAACACAGTGTCATGTTTGAAACAAAATTATGAAAAAATCGACGGTTACCATACTTGTTCAGGATTTATCAGCCCTTGAATATCAGATTTTGAAGAAAAATCCAGATTTAAGGGCAGATAACTCCTAAACAAGCACGGTGACCTCATATCTTATCTGTTTTACGAGAGCCAGAATTTTACATTTTCGCATACCAGATGTCTCCCAATTGAGTTCGTGTTGGGATTTCGTCGAATATCTGACGGATGTGAATGGAATGTTAGAGTTACATTAAGTAAACTCATCCTTATCCGTTTTGCGAGAGCCAGAATTTTAGAGGTTGCAATACATTAAGTAACCACAACCTTATTTATTTTACGACAGCCAGAATGTTAGAGGTTGCAATACATTAAGTAACCACATCCTTATCTGTTTTGCGAGAGCCAGAATTTTAGAGGTTGCAATACATTAAGTAACCACAACCTTATTTGTTTTGCGAGAGCCAGAATTTTAGAGGTTGCAATACATTAAGTAACCACATCCTTATCTGTTTTACGAGAGCCAGAATTTTATAGATTCCATTTCATTGAGAATCCTCATCCTTATCTGTTTTGCGAGAGTCAGAATTTGAAAGGTTCCATTATATTAAGTAACCACAACCTTACTTGTTTTGCGAGAACCAGAATGTTCGAGGTTCCATTACATTAAGTAAATATTTTCTTATCTGTTTTGCGACAGCCAGAATTTTAGAGGTTCTATTACATTGAGAATCCTCAACCTTATCTGTTTTGCGGAAGCCAGAATTTTAAGGTTCCTTTATCTTAAGTAACCACAATCTTATTTGTTTCGCGAAAGCCAGAATTTGAGAGGTTCCATCACATTAAGTAAACATATTCTTATCTGTTTTGCGAGAGCCAGAATTTTAGAGGTTCCATTTCATTTAGTAACCTCATCCTTACCTGTTTTGCGAGAGCCAGAATTTTAGAGGTTCTATTTCATTGTGAATCCTCATCCTTAACTGTTTTGCGGAAGCCAGAATTTTAGAGGTTCCATACATAAAGTAACCACAATCTTATTTGTTTCGCGAAAGCCAGAATTTGAGAGGATCCATTTCAATAAGTAACCACTTATTTTTCTGCGAGAACCAGAATTTTAGACGTTCTAGTACATTAAGTAACCATAATCTTATTTATTTGCGAGAGCCAGATTTTTAGCGGTTCTATCACATTAAGTAAACACATCCTTATCTGTTTTGCGTCAGCCAAAATTTTAGAGGTTCTATCATGTTAAGTAAACACATCCTTATCTGTTTTGCGAGAGCCAGAATTTTAGAGGTTCTATCATGTTAAATAAACACGTCCTTATCTGTTTTGCGGGAGTCAGAATTTTAGAGGTTACATTGCATTATTCACCACAACCTCATTTGTTTTGCGATAGCCAGAATTTTAAAGGTTCTATCACATTGAGTAAACACATTCTTATCTGTTTTGCGAGAGCCAGAATATTAAAGGTTTCATTACATTAAGTAACCTCATCCTTATCTGTTTTGCGGGAGCCAGAATTTTAGAGGTTCCACTGTGTATATTTGTACGGATAGCGACTTTTCCGTTATATATACTTTAGCTTGCAATAACTTGCAATTGCTTAAACGGGTTGAGCAGCTGCTTAAAACATGACCGGTGGAAAAAAAAACACAGACTGACAATTAAGATGAAAAAGAAATACTGACAATGTGCTTGCTTTTCTGTTCAAATCAACACGGGTTGTTGCATGTGAGACACTTAGTCCTTCTCACATTTGGATGCTATTTGCGTCATCTTTTTAAGAGTCACGTGGTAAATAACAAGTAGAGCTACTGATTTCTTCCGATATATTTTGTTGCAGTGACTTCTAATACAAATAGTTCGAACATTTATTGATTTATTAATTTATGGAAAGGGGTGATAATAAGATTTCGACATGTAAATGCCGCAAATTGTGGCTATTTGTATCTGTTTTGTAGAAATAATTACCATATAACGACAGGGCATTTTAAAGCCCCTGATTGTATGGCTAGAAAGTTTACCAATTTTTTTTAAAAAAATGAGATGCTGTGTAACATATAAGAAACATAATCTAGTTTTGAAAATCAACGCCCTCTGAAAATGCTCCCTGCCAGAATTTTAGAGGTTCTATCACGTTAAGTAAACATAACCTTATCTGTTTTGCGAGAGGCAGCATTTAAGAGGTTCAATTACATTAAGTAACCACAACCTTATTTGGCTTTGGCTTCCGGTGTCATGGCGGAGTAGAATCTCTTGTTTTTTCCGGACTTTTGTTATGTAAAATTATCAGTGAATACTGCAAGAAGTGATTTTGAAAGTGACAGTATGTGTTTGTATTAAGTGTTCTATTGGATTTTTGGACTATAGAAATGCAGAGGTGAATATCTATTGACATTATTTGCTATAACTGAAAATGCACCTGTAATTTCACCTGTGTCACGCATTGGTGATCATCGTTGTACCTTATTCCTGTCTCAAGAGTTCAATGACCTATACCTACGCCGCTGAGATTTTAGAGTATACTAAGCGAAAAAAGTAGCGTGACATGAGCATGACACGTTATATGTTAGCATGCACGCAATTTGAATCTATCATACCGTACTCTAGGTTTCTAACAAACCATGATAATAAGAAATGTATTACTTCGTAAAACATACGGTATCAAACATTATTTCGCTACGCTTAGTTACTAATTTTATAAAATCTTATAGAAGTTCATTAAGTCTCTATCTCTTATTTTTTTAATGCACGATGGAATTAAAAACAGTTCATTCTAATTATTCTAATTATCATTAATCGCTACATATCTTATTCTCAAAACATTAGTCCGATTTCAAATACTGATTAGTTTTATCATTCAAATCATGTTTTGTTTTGTTTCTTTTTTCGTTTGTTTTCTTTGTATTGTTCACGGTATTGGCGGGGTGTTAGAACCGACAAGCATGATTTCCCTTCTAGGTAGTCCTGTTGTCTATTACTGTCTGGCGGCGCAGCACGTAACAGTATGTATGATATTCGATCCGCCTTGATTATGTGTATGTCCTTTAACTATAGTGCGCGCCGTCCATTGATTTTGAAGTCCTACTACCTGTTACCGTATCTTGTAATAATCAGCGATTTCTTATTGATATTAACTTCGGTATATATATACTATGTACTTCTTTTAATCTCTGGAGATGTTCAACCCAATCCTGGCCCTGACACTACAGTGTCAGATACATCATCAATTTCTGGATACAGTGAGGTGTTGAACAGTGGTCTTAGTGTTTTGCATCTAAATATACAGAGCTTGAAACCCAAGATCGAGATCCTTGAAGTCGAGTCTCAATCATATGACATTTTAGTTTTCACGGAGACTTGGCTGAATATGTCTGTTGTATCTGATGACCTACTCTTGCCAAACTTTCAACCACCCTTTCGATGTGATAGAATGAACCGTATTGGTGGTGGTGTCGCCATTTATGTCCGAGAGGGTATCATTGCTTCAGAAAGAGTAGATCTTGCTATTACTGGTCTTGAGGCGCTTTGGTTAGAACTTATTGTTAACAAACGTAAAATTATCTTGGGAGGTATCTATCGACCACCTGACTCAAACAATAACCATTGGCTTCTCTTAGAACAAAGCATAGATCAAGCTTTCAACCAGTCGTGTGATAACATACTTGTTACAGGAGACTTTAACATCAATGTTCTTAACACCACTTCAAATAAAATAACAAACCTAATGGCATCGTACAATGCAGAACAACTCATAACACTCCCTACCCACTTCACTGAACACCCTAATTCTCTAATTGACCTTATGTTTGTGAAGAACACGAACCAAGTCATTTCTAGCTTTGTTGCTGACCCTTTCATTCCAAACCTCACTCGTTTTCACTGTCCAGTCGTTGCGGTTCTAAAATTAGACAAACCTAAACATACTTCATTTAAGCGCAAGATTTGGCTGTACGACAGAGGTAACTATGATGACTACAGAGCAAAACTCCAAGCAACGAACTGGGAGACTCTGATGGACAGTAATGATCTCGAAAAGGTTACTCAAGACATTACAGAGAGTATCTTATCAGCTGCATCAGAATCTATACCAAATAAAGTAGTAACCATCCGACCAAATAACATCCCATGGCTTAACACTAAATTACGTAAACTCATTAGAAAACGCAATAAGATACATAAAAGGGCAAAAAAGTCTAATACAGTTGAATCATGGGCTACATTTAGGCAAGTACGTAATGAGGTCACTAATCAGATACACAAAGCAAAACTAGATTATCAAAATAAATTAATTGAAAAAGTTAACTCATCCAATATTTCAGCCAAATCATGGTTCAAAACAGCAAAACAACTTACACACAAACAAACATCCAAAACTATCCCAACCTTATACGAAGGCAACATGGAAGCGTCCACAGACCAGGGAAAAGTAGAACTTCTTAACCAGTATTTCTGCTCACAATCTACCATTGACGACCAAAATCGTCCCTTACCACATAGCCAAATGTTAACCAACTCATCTTTATCTAATATTACTGTCACTCCCCAGGATGTAAAAGATGCTCTTACTCTTATAGACCCATCAAAAGCCAGTGGTCCAGACCTTGTCAGTCCAAAACTTCTCCGCGAAGGCACATCAGCACTATCCGAACCACTTTCCAAATTTTTTAACAAACTATTGATGGAATCTTACTTTCCAAATTCTTGGAAACTTGCAAATGTCACACCGTTATTCAAAAAGTCAGATCCGTCAAAACCATCTAACTACCGTCCGATATCCCTACTCAGCTGTATTGGCAAGCTTATGGAGCGCTGTGTCCATAAATACCTTTACAACTACCTTGTCAACAACAACCTCCTCACAACTTTTCAATCTGGTTTTATTAAGGGCGACTCCACCGTCAACCAGCTTACAATTATCTACAATGATATTTGCCGAGCCCTTGATGAAGGAAAGGAAGTGCGTGCAGTATTCTGTGATATTTCTAAAGCCTTTGATCGGGTGTGGCATCGTGGACTTTTACAGAAACTGTCTTCACTGGGTGTAAAGGGTTCACTTATTCAGTGGATTTCTTCCTATCTGTCGTCCCGTAAACAACGTGTCGTCTATGCAAACGCCTCTTCTAGTTGGTCTCAGATTAATGCTGGCGTTCCTCAAGGGTCCATACTCGGACCTCTTCTGTTTTTGACCTATATCAACGACATTGTCTCTATTACCAACTCTAACATTCGTCTTTTTGCTGACGACACCAGTCTGTACATAATAGTCGAAAATCCCAATCAAGCATCAACTGCCTTAAATTCAGATCTCCAAAGTATTCATTCTTGGTCTGAGTCCTGGTTAGTATCTTTCAATCCATCAAAGACTGAATCAATGGTCTTCTCACGCAAACACTCCAAACCACATCATCCAATGTTATCTATGAACAATGCAGCAATCACAGAGGTATCTACTCATAAACATCTTGGACTAACTTTCTCAAACGACCTGAAGTGGTCAACCCATATTTCCATCATACTGAAAAAAGCATGGCAGAGGATTGGAATAATGAGGTCGCTGAAATTTGTGCTTAACCGCTCTAGCCTTGAACGAATGTATTTTTCATTCATTCGCCCTCTTCTTGAATACTCAGATGTAGTCTGGGACAACTGTAGTGAAGCTCTGAAAAATGATATTGAGGCAGTCCATAACGAAGCAGCTCGTATAGTAACCGGTGCAACAAAATTATGCAATATCCAGAAACTATTACATGATTTGAAGTGGGAGACCCTCGCAGAGCGGAGGAAAAAACATCGTCTCATCTTATTCTACAAAATGCTTTATGGTCTATCTCCATCTTACATGTCTGATCTCATTCCAGGTCGTGATCAAATTAACGATGAAGGCTACAATCTAAGAAACATAAGAAGTGTAAACGCCAGGACACAGTCTTACAATTCTTCATTTCTGCCCAAAACAATCCGTGACTGGAATGCATTACCACAAACGACAAAAGAAGCAGCTACCCTAACAGCTTTCAAATCAGCACTAAACAAAAACTTATCTAAATCTTCTCCTCTGTTTAACTGTGGCTCTAGAAAGGGACAAATTCTACATACTCGACTGCGTCTTGGGTGCAGTTCTCTGAATTATGACATCCAAAGAAGATCTTTAACTGAATCCGCTCTTTGCACCTGTGGAAACACTGAGACTGTCGATCACTTCCTGCTTCGTTGTCGTAAATATCAAACAATTCGTGAAAGGTTTTTCTTAAATACTCCATGTCCATTGTCAGTAAACAATCTTCTCAATGGCAACGATAGGCTTTCTTTCGAGCAGAATAAATCTCTAATCGTTGATGTTCAGCGTTACATTCTCGCAACAAAAAGGTTTACTACCTAATTCGGCCCTGCTCTGTCGATTTGCACCCCGGTACCGTGAGTATATACTTGATTCAAGCAACACTCCTTTTTATTTTACAAAATTCAGTACAAACAGATAGCATTTCAACCATGTTATATAATTCTTATTTGTCATATAAAATTAGTTATCACTAGCCATGATTCCTGACAATATGGTATTTGATGATTTGTAGTTATTTCATATATGGAGAGGAATTTATATAAGTTTTAAATAACTTGTTTTCCGATCCATTAATTTCATGTATTTATTGTTGTATACCATGTATGTCAAACTTGCTGAAATAAAGTTTAAACCAACCTTATTTGTTTTGAGAGAGGCAGGGTTTTAGAGGTTCTATCACGTTAAGTAAACACTTCCTTATCTGTTTTGCGCGAGCCAGAATTTTAGAGGTTCCACTGTGTATATTTGTACGGATCTTGTAATACTCGCAGTTACTTAAACGAGTTGAGCGCTGCTTAGAAAATGACAGGGAAAAAAACAGACTAAGAATTAAAATAAAAAAAATACTGACAATATGTTTACTTTTTTGTCCAAATCAACACGCTTTGTTGCATGTGAGACATATCCATCTCACATTTAGCTGCTATTTGCGTCATCCTTTTTAAGAGTCGCGTGGTAAACAACAAGTAAAACTACAGTCTTTCTTAAACTGATACAGTCTGTTGCAATGACTTCAAATACAAATAGTTCGAACATTTCTTGATTAATTAATTTATAGAAAGGGGTGATATTAAGATTTTGACATGTAAATGCCGCAAATTGTGGCTTTTTTCATCTAATTTGTATAAATAATTGCCATATAACGATAAGGCATTTTTAAAGCCCTTGATTGTATGGCTAGAAAGTATACCAATTTTTTTTAAATGAGATGCTATGTAACATATAAGAAATCTACGCCCTCTGAAAATGTTCTCGTGAAAATTGCTGTTGAGCAAAATTTAGAGAAAATTGCATTTTTTTCTTAGTGTCGAGCAAAATCACAATTTAGAATTGAAAAATCTTACAAAATATTAACATTGAAATGTCGTTTATATGACAACTTAAATGTCCTAAAAGTTTTAAAACAATCCATTCATAAATAAAGTCAAAATTGATGGGGGGTTTTTTATTTTGTCAAAAAAGGCAGAGATTTTCAATGGAAACAAATTCCCTATCGAAGATCATTCAAAACTCTTGTTACCATCTTCGAAGTTCTTGTAAATGATTTATAACTTCATATTTGAAAAAGAAATGAAGGGAAAACCTTGTGACCAAGAAGATGGAACAAACAGTTTTAAACATTTTTATTTGTATTTTTTTAATTAAAAACACGAAAGTTAGCTTTATATTGTCAAAAATGAAAATCATATAAATATTCCTTTTTACAGTGGTATGTTATGGACATGCATTTTTTAAGGATTAGATTATCTCGTGCGCACGACATCTTTTCTCGAGCGCACGACATCTTATCTGGTGCACTCGACATCTTAATTCGTGCGCTTGACATCTTAGAGCACGCAACATCTTATCCCAGTAACACAGTAGCACAGAAGTACACGGGGAGTATTCGAGATATTTTTTTATCTCATTCCAAACAAGAATGTCTAATATCGTATTATCTTTCACTAACTTCCTGGATATCAGAAGTAATCTTTTGGTAGTCTTGTTGTTCATGAACGGCATAAAATCTATTGAAAGATGTAAACTGAAGGTATAATAACTTAAAATGAAGGATTCAAACATTAACACTGTAACTTACTATTTTTGTTACTGATGCATAAGAATGGGTTCCGTTTAATAAAGTATAAAATTCCAGGAACGTCTTAAAATGAAGCATGCTCTTACCTGTGGTTAAAACTATTTAGAAAATGTAGAAAATTTCATATATCAGTTGGTTAACTTACTTGTTCGGTTAAAATCTGATTGTTTGTGTTACTTTTATTTTTCAGAATTAAGCATGTATGAATATCAGAAAGAAACACGCAAACATAAGATGGACAAATGGTCATGTAACAATGCAAAATGCCTGGGGTGTCAGAAGGAAGCATGTGAACATGAGAATCACAAATGCATATAGGTAAATCGCAAGATCCGATGTACGAAAGCACAATGCAGTTTTTTTGTCCTAATTCTGTTCCATATACGTGTGCGCTAAGCGTGTTTATGTGTACACTGAGCGTGTTTATGTGTGCGCTGGGCGTGTTTATGTGTGCGCTGAGCATGTTTATGTGTACGTTGAACGTGTTTATGTGATCGCTGAGCGTGTCTGTGTGCGCTGAGCATGTATATGTATGCGCTGAGCGTGTTTATTTACAAGCTTACCGCGTAATTCGATCAGTAGATGTATAAAAGTACCTGCTAATACAACGAGAAAAAATGTAAAAAAGAAAAGAAAGAAAAACAGAAGATGCCGTGGTTACTGTCACGTTGTTTTAGTGCGAGTGACGTAGGGAGCACTTTTAGCTTTCCTGATAAAAGGACATTAGCACGTTTACCAATATAAAAAGGAGCTGCTCAAGGACGTTCGCTTTCAGTTGCATTCAGACCGTCTGTCAATAGCGGCTCGAATTAAAAATGAACGGCCATTTCTCATGGAGAACCCAGTCGGTGAAGATTTTGGACAAGTGTTTTAAAAGAAGGGGAATATTAAACTCAGTCGGTGACGATGATCTGCCAGATGGATATGAAAGTGTCAGTGATGAAAGAGATAGTGATGACGACGATACAAATGATGAGCTTACTTCTAATGATAACGGCGTGTTCGAGGCTGTTTCTAGAACACGAATGCTCTCTTTGCAACGTCAACCGGGACTGGATCGTCGGCTCAGTCGGTGGCTGGAACTAACAAATGTAAATACAGGTCCAGAGTCGACACCAAATCAAAAAGAATATGGTAAAACTTCGACTGGAAAACTGTTATTCAACAATGAAAATTATCATGCTCGTTGTCCTCATGGGATATATAAGAAACAACCAGATACAACATGTTGTGAGGAAAGTACCCGATGTTTGCAGGGCAGTCTCGAGAACACTGCAGTTTACACTGATACTAGAACAGGATTTTCGACTTCAACGAAGGAGAGAACTCGCGAAGGTATATTCAGCAAAAGAGCTGGCACGTGACTTACAATTCGACTCGACAGATGTTAACGAAAAACGAAACATCGCAAGCACATTATCAAAACTGGATAAATACAAATAATTTGGTGAAAACGATGTTTTTGATGTTGTTTCTAGAATACGACGGCATACACAAAAACTTCAACCGAAACAGGATTTTCCCTTCTTCGGTGGCGAGAACTAACAAATGTTTATTCAGGTCCATAGATGACACCATTCAAAAATTAAACAATTTCTAATGATTAGGCCCGACAAAAAAAATATCAATTGAAAATGAAGTTTTATACAAATAAGCCACAAACAAGAAGTTGTGATGAAAGCGAGAATTCAGTCTAAACATTCATGAAGGTGAGATGATATATGAATATATACCATGCAATGCAGAGCGACTTTATACCTGTTAATTGTAAAAAGCAACGGTAAATTTATGAGAAGGAAAGACACGTCCCAAGACAACAGCCTCCCCAAGCCGCAACTTACAGCAGTGCACGCGAACAACAAACACATACACACGCGCGCGCACACACACATATACGAGCGCGTGCGTACGCACCCACAGACAAAGCAAAACATAGGGAAAACGCTGACAAATAAACTAATAAAGGAACTAGATGAGGCACCGGATTGGAAACGTCAGTTGCAAAAACACCACTGGGTAGCATTAACCAGATAATGGTGCGCACCGAACCTCACTTTTAATCCGTACTACGTACCGAAGTCATAGAACAGTCTACATTGTAGTTATCTATGCCAGCTGAATCCCTAAAAACAGCAACGGCAAATGCATGACATGTAAAGCACGAAAAGAATCTTGTAAATTTATGTATTAATCATTACAGAAAATAAACGTGCCATAAGAAACTTAAGCGTATATGTAGAAAAAGCATTTGCAGTTAGAAGAAGGTAACTTTACAGAAGCAACACTTTTTAGAAATCAACATATTACGTTTGTCTAAGATATGTAACTGAGCAATAGTTTATAACAATATATTAAGATACTAATAGACTCATTGAATGTATGTATACGCAACATTACTACGTTTGTATTTCGTTTTTTATTGTTTCAGTTCACTATTCAATGTACGAATATATTAAATATTTACATAGTAAAATATAACGTTCTGTGCATCTAATGTATTTATTTGTCTGATGTTTCGTCTATTGGCGACACATAATATATAAAAATCCAGATGTCACACCTTGTTAGTTTTGCTTTTCGAGCAAGACGTGACTCGATCTGGAATTTTGGTAGCTTAAGAGATGACAGAAATATTCATGAAAACATTTTTATTCGAAGATATTCGTTTTAAACATGTGATATACAGAGGGTTAAAATTCAAATTACGTGATCATTGGTTTTGCATGTATACTCATAATGTCTTACTGGATAGAATGTTGTTGGCAGATATATTTGTAAAATAATAATATTATTATGAGAAATTTACATATGTCATTAGAATATATCCTTCTTTAGCATGTCGCCATATTTATATGTATTGTTGTATTGCCACATGTATTGGGTCTCAGACCTTCTGGATGGAAATAAATAAAATAAAAAACTACATTGTATGTAAAAAGCAAGCATTATTTGAATAAAATTTTGTCATTGTACAGAAAGCCACAGGACACGTGATCGAACATCATATCACCATAGAAGAGCACATGATCGAATAACATATCACCCACATCTCAACTAAAATAATTCAAAATAAGACATACAAAAAGTAGTTTAAATGGACGAACGGTTTTGTTGTTATGTGAAAATATTTGATCGGTTACAATAACACCGTTGAAGAAAGCTTGATGCATTTATATTTTGTACGTTGGTAAATGATTGATCTCCTGGTTAATATCTAATCGTGAAAATGAAATTATTCCACCCTGAAGTTGCGTGACACTTTACAATTACAAAACACATATCAATATGCAATGTTCGCAATGTCAGTTTTTGGCAAATTTTAGGACTTGAATTTTGATAAAAATGTTAACGTGTTTCTTTGATTTTATTTTTTATTCAAATACTCTTCATACTATAATTTTATCTTTTATTCAAATGCTTTCTGACATATAGGTTAAAACATGTACATATAAAACAGTGTACTGTAACATTGCTTAATATACTAGTAGTCAATAAGTACTTAAGTAGCCATATTCTTACCTGTTTTGCGATAGCCAGAATTTTACATTTCCGCATACCAGAGGTCTACCATGGTTCCCCAATTGAGTTCGTCTCGGGATTTAGACGAACCTCTGACGGATGAGGATGGAAATTTAAAGGTTCCATTACATAAAGTAACCTCATTCTTATCTGTTTTGCGAGAGCCAGAATTTTAGAGGTTCCATTACATTAACTTTGCGAGAACCAGAATGTTAGAGGTTCCATTACATTGTGTAACCTCATCTTTATCTGTTTTGCGTGAGCCAGAATTTTAGAGTTCCCATTACATTAAGTAAAACTTCCCTCAGCCGAATGACAATATACGATCAAAGTCGTGTTTGGCGTTCCATGAAAAGTGGTCGCGTTTTTTACAATTTCATACCCAGATGCGAGTACAAATGAATCAATAATGATAACTCACTGTATGGTAACTACACCGGTAGCCGTATGTTTGGATCTGTCCAATATGGCTCTCCCGAGCAAACAAAAGGCAAAACAGCACGTATGTTTTGCTAATTCTTACCAAAACACCACACATTTTTTTGCACAAAAAAATTATTAAGTCTTCAGTTTTTATTCTTATGTTTAGATTATTTGATATCATTCCAGTTAAAATACTTATTGATAAAAACGTACAGATAATGGAAATTGAGAAGCGAAAACAAAACTTTCAAATGATGTAATCAAAAATCTTGCAATTGTATCACCAGGAAAATGGAAAAAGGTGTTACAAGAAACATTTTCGCATATATTGCCATTGATCACTAAACTGACAGTTTAGTTTTTTGGCGGAAAAATACCACCTTAAGTCAACCGCAAATATTATATGCGTAACGGTTTGGATAGAACTAAAAGAAAAACAGTTAACGGTTTGGAATTAGTATATGTAACGAGGTGGATAGAAACTAAATTCATATTCCTGCGCGAAATATCAGTTACAATGTTGAAAAACAGATACAACCACACTTATCTCTTTCACTAACTTCTTGGATATCAGAAGTAATCTTTTGGTAGTCTTGTTGTTTATGAATGGCATAAAATCTAGTGAAAGATGTAAACTGAAGGTGATAATCTAACAGAGGTACTGTGCATGAACGATTCGAGCATTAACACTGTAACTAAGTATTTTTGATAAAGTATAAATTTCCAGGAACATCTTAAAAAATGAATCATTATCTAACCTGAGGTTAAAACTATTTTTAAATTATACGATGGAAGTACGTTTGAGTGCCATGTCGGTTAAGAGTATCCAAAACATTCGTATTTGAAGACCTGGGTTCGATCACAAGCCAGTCTACCGCCTCGAGGATTATTAGATCTAAAACAAATTTTGTTGTGTGCAGAGTCACACCGACACAATTTAGGTCATATAGTGACTTTTGATGGTGAAGGAAGACCCAAGGTGCCCTTCCGATCACTATTTCAGGCATGGGCGGGAACCAGGGTAGAGCTGTCTGTAAGCCAGCTAAATGCATTCCTTACATGAAAAGTTCTACACCCCATGCGAGGTTTCGAACCCACATTCTTCAAATTATTTTAATGTTCATTTGTCTACCACATCTGTCGTTTGCTTTTTTAAAGGCTCATAATGCCTTAGTTGATAATGTGGCTGCCACAATTTTTTTTTATAAAGCTCTAATATATCAACAGAAACAGTTAAATCAAAAATAGCCTTAATTTAGACCCTATGGCAACCCAGTGTGAAACATTCATACCGAAACCCTACAGCAATAAGTGGATGGATATCTATATAATAAACTATACACAAAATACATACACACTTTAGAGTATAGATAACGTAGAAGAACTAAACAAACAGCTGGGATCATCTTGAATTGGTCATTAGCAAAACCACCACTAGGTGAATAAACCTTTTCTCATATATAGAAAGGTGATAAGGTAAACAAGTCGTTTGTCCCCTGTAGAGCAACCGCTAAATAGTAAGTGCTAACGCACTTTTTTCATGGTATCGTGTGATAGATACGTACATACTGGTTAATGAATGCTGGTACAACCCTTTAAATAACGAGTACCAAACAAAGGAGCTACCAGTACCATTTTTCACGTCTTTGATATAACGCGGTCGAGAATAAAACTCCCGACCTCCCGCACTCAAGCTGAGCTATTGAGGCGGTCTATGAGCTATTGATAATTGAAGAGGTATGTATGTCGGAAGATATATTTTGAACATGTACCACTAATCTCTACGTTTTCCATGTAAAATACGGAAATGTTACTTACGAGTAGAAACAATTATTGTTGTCAGTCTTAAAATCATTACTTAAAAGGTTAGTCAAAAAACCGCAAACAGATTACTAGTAAGTTTTCCAAACTGGTGTGCATTTGTTATCCAAACCGTTGCATTTATGTTTCTCCCACAATCCAGGTCTGTGTCCGTTTGTACCTTTAGATACTTTGTACATATTACAATTTATGCATACTTACACTAGAGATTATTATAATGTATATTTACATCCATTAAGTCGAAATATTTTGATTATACTAATAATAAAAACAAAATTTTGGAACATCTGACGATTGAAAATTTTCTGACTTTAGAAGACGTTTCTATGCTTAAATAACATTCAGAATGCCAGTGCGGCGATTATTTGTTTGGACATTACCAGGATTGCTGAACAAAGTTTTGTAACAAAACTTGAAAAGACGTAGAAAATAATTTCAAGAACTTACACGATGTTCCATTTTTCTTTTTCGTTTGTTTGTTTTGAGCGGCCATCATCAGACAAAACCAAACACACCACTAACGATGTAGTTGCCAAACAGTCATAACTTACGCGTCCTTATTTGCAACCATGGCAGTCTGACCATTTGTTTTTTGAACATTCCTTCTTGGTTATTCCTATTGAATCTCTGTCGTTGTTTTTATAGGAAACAAGTGAGCCGCACCATGAGAAAACCAACATAGTGCGCTTGCGACCAGCATGGACCCAGACCAGCCTGCGCATCCGCGCAGTCTGGTCAGGATCCATGCTGTTCGCTAACGGTTTCTCTAATTGCAATAGGCTTTGAAAGCGAACAGCATGGATCCTGACCAGACTGCGCGGATGCACTATGTTGGTTTTCTCATGGTGTGACTCAAGTCTTGTTTTCTATTGTGATTCTTTTACAACACAAAATCTAAAATTATGTAAAAGGAACACATGAACTTAGGGTCACCAACAAGTGCACGTGCAAATAACCTCCCCTCAATGTGACAAGACACCACTTAGTTATTACTTCCACTGGCGGTACGATGAAAGATAATTGGTTTGCACGCTTTTCAGAAATTAACTTATGATGGACACTTAATGAAGAATTTTAGACGATATCATCCGCTAGAAGATAAAGAAACAGGCTTAACATAATAAGAAAAGACAAAAACCGTTTATTTTTATCTATAAATTTTATTAGAATACAAATGAAAATAGGTCTTTGATATACACTGATGTAGAGTTTCGTGTTTTTGGAACAACTTTATTGCTTATATCTATTGGATCGTTGTTTTCTTTTCACAGAAAACAAGGTTGTTTTTTTTATATTAGATCTATAATGTTTTACCATACAAAATCTACAATTATGAAAATATGAACGTCTGAACTGAGGGTCACCAACAACTTCTTTAAGATACAAGTAATAGTAAAGGAAAGTGCTTCCAAGATGTTTCAAATAACACCCCCTCTTTGTCACTGACAACACACCTATCAATGATTACCTCCCCTAGTGGTACGTTACCTGCATAGGAGCGTGAAAGATAATGGGTTTTCAAACTTTTGTGAAATGAAAATGGACACATTGAAGTATTTTAACGAAATAATGAATAAATGGTTTTAACGTGGTATGAAGAGACAAAAACGATTATTAAACGGTCAGTTTTAGTAGTATACAATTATACATAGGCATTTGCTATACATGTATAAAATAGTTCAATTACATCTTTCACGATATGGATGCTTGTCAGACATACCATATCACATCAGATTGATAAACATTGTCATTTCCTGAAAAAGGGCTAACTGATTCCAAAAACAAAGGATTTTACAAAACAAACATACACAGTGAGTGCGAAATGTGCACAATATCACATATACTGGATAAGAATATTTAAGGTGTTCATTTGCAGCGTACCATGCACTCATTAGAATTAGTTCATAGTGAAAGTGCACCTGTTAAAACATTTAAAAGGGTCATTTCAATGTGTAAATAAATCAACAAATATTATCATAGGTCATTTTAAAAGAGATATTCTAAATGAACCTAAATAATGAATAGACGTATTTCTAGTCAGCAGGCTATTAAGAAACAATTTTATGAAAAAGCATTGGTGGGTGAAAAAAGGACAAAAACTCCAATAGATCATAGGTTATCGTTTTCTTATACACTGAATAATTTAGATAAGAATGTCACTTTCAATTGAATTAAGACAGCAATAGTATAATAGACAAAGTAGAGAATAGTGTTTAAAGTTTGTTTTTACATTTCAAGATTCCTTCATGCTGAACTCTATCGTAACACCTCCGTCTTGAAAAATCCGTCAAATCTTGAGTTAGTTCTTTTGTTGATAAAGTTTTCAAACACGGTCTCTCCCACTTTGTTTACTTCATCAAGCTTCACTGTCACTTGTCCCAATTCTACCAGAGAACTCTTCCTTCCTTGTCTACCACAGACTTTGATTTGTAAGGACTTTTGTTTCAGTTCTTGATCCGGTACTTTAAAATACACAACCGAATTAAAGATGGGATTGCATGTTCCTTTCTGTAGATATGTAACTTGCGTGCGTGCATCACCAGGCATCAGACTAACGGCTACATTTACAGCCAAGTCTTTTTCAGAACTAATACCGCCGAACAAGTTTAAAACTTCACCTATAGTTACTTCTAATCTTTTGGAAACGGCAAGGTATTGGATGTTGAATGTAACCATACTTTCATCATGTCGATCAAGTGAATTCCCGATGCCTTCACAACTATGTTGAGTTAAATCATTAACACCATCTTTTTCATCGGATGTCATCACAGGGCCTGTATATACATTAATGAGCCGTGCCATGGGAAAACCAACATAGTGGGTGTGCGACCAGCATGGATCCAGACCAGCCTGCGCATCCGCGCAGTCTGGTCAGGATCCATGCTGTTCGCTAAAAGTTTCTCCAATTCCAATAGGCTTTAAAAGCGAACCGCATGGAGCCTGACCAGACTGCGCGGATGCGCAGGCTGGTCTGGATCCATGCTGGTCGCAAAGCCACTATGTTGGTTTTCTCATGGCACGGCTCATTTGTAAGTTCAGTCCATCGACTTATCCGAAGATCCGAAGATTCCGGTTGAAGTTGTAATGCGAGCCGCCGTGTTCTAGAAACATCCTTGAAGACGCCGTTGTCGGAAAATGTAAGGTCATCACTGGAATCATCAGCGTCACTTTCTCTTTCATCACTGCTACTTTCATTATCTTCATAGGTGTCATCAATATCGACTGAATTGTCCGTCCCTCTTCTTTTTAAACACTGCTTTAAAATCTTAGCTGATTGGTTTCCCCAAGAAAACTTACTATACATTTTAAACCTAAGTAACTAAAGACGGAACGAAGAAGTTTTGATGTAACTCCGCTTTATATACTCGACGTTCCTGAAAAAAGGTGATAATACCATATGGATCATTCTTGCATACCAGACGGGGTTTTCCGGTATTTTTACCAGTGCTGGAAAAATCCATCTTACACCCCGGGGTGTAAGATGACTCTCGTGCTTTAAATGACGTATTACGAACTACATATATGTAGAAGATTTATGTAGTTATTTATATTTTATTTCGAAAAACGGAATGAGAATCAAATACCTTGACAGTTCCTCTTTGTTCCTGATAGTATATTTCTCGATTCAAAACACGTTAATTTATCAAATATTTATAACGTTACGCTGGAACTGATAAAACAAAACCGGAACTAAACATTGTTATTTGTCTTTGAAACGTCATGACGTCTTTCCTGTTTACGGACGTTGATTTCCCGCGCTTTGTTTAAATACGCTGCTTTAAGAGATAGTTCTAAAAAGAAAGCCGTTCGACTGATTTTATTTTTATTATTATATCTTGATATCGGTATGCAAGAAAAAGATTCTGTCACTGGTTATAGGTGCAGATGGGAATATCCGGCTCTCGGGTAACTGTTTAGGCGGTAACTCGGTAGGAACCTCGTTACCGCCTAAACAGTTACCCTCGAGGCCGGATATTCCCATCTGCACCTATATCCGGTGAAAGAATCTTATAATATTGCATTAGGTAATGAAATACAGCGAAATCTAAAAGAACATACCTTTATTGTATTAACATAGATTACATAACTATTATTGCGCACAAATCATGTTTACAAGAATTGCCATTCAATTATTTTGAAAATATACTTTGGGAGAAATTATTTGTAACTTCCACATATGTGTGACTGGAAAGTAGCCTCGTTTTCGCCAATTATGACGATATCGTCTGCATAGAGAAGCAACGTTTGGGCATAATTCACTTGAAAATAATATATGATACCACTGTCATCTCTACTGAGCAGATTCTATACCCTGTCTAACTACGGTAACACTTAAGAAGAAGGCAGATGTTTGTCCTACAAGCACTGGTCCGGTGTATTTTTTTTTTCAAAAATCCCTTTTTTTCACACAAATGTACTGTTTATACGTTAGTCAAACGGAAAAAAAAATGACCAAAACCCCGGTCACAGTATCATATACATTGCCCACCGTTCTCGATCAGGACCTGGTGTTTTTCGAAGTGGTTAACTAAATTTGATTTGCAAATACGCCCTCCAAGACATTAGAAGGTCATAATGTCCACCGATACCGCAAGATCAAAACTATAACAATGATGGACCCTTCGTGCTTACAGAATGGACAAGAGTGTGGTAAACCTGGACCTGGGCTAAGAAATATTATTTTCCATGTGATTATCTTTTTAAAATTACCGTTTTCAACCGGTAAAGGATAGTGAGAGCATCTAATATCGCAATTTAAATGCAAGTTAATTGGATTGATATTGAAATAGTTATTGGTAAAAAGGGAAAATTTTTCCCGACTCGAAACGAAGTTGCTGTGCACTTAAATGCATATTTTACATCATTAATGTGTTGTAAATATAGGCCTTAACATTAAGACCTTTTATGCAACGTCTGCGGGCGCCATATAAGTAGTTTTTGGAAAAATCTTGAAAAATGTACCTTTGCTTACATTTCATTTGTAAACTTTTGTGGCTAGAGTTGGCCAGTGAAAATTATCAATTAAACATGTTAAAGATATTTTCATGATGATTTTTATCGTGCCGAGGAAGTGATGTTTGAGTAATATTGAATTTCATAGATTGTTGAAAAAAAATAAAATCTGTAAAAAGATCCGTTGGAAGCAAAGAATGCAACCAAGAAGAATAATAGCAGACTCGGTTTGATAAAATCTGTTCATGAGAGGTAATGAAATGTGCAACACCCCTCACACCCCCTAGCACCGGCTTAAGCGGAACTCTATTACACATATGTTGAATGGACTCCATGATCCCAAAGGACCAGAAAATATAACAACACTGAATCCAAGTACGGGGAGACTTTTTACAGCCGCCGCACGGCACTTAAAGATTGCTGTTGTGATAGTTAATAAAATCTGTAAAAAGATCCTTTGGAAGCAAAGAATGCAACCAAACCTTATTCTCTTCTGTAATCCTTTAAAATGGCCCCTATCTATGAATATACCTTAATTTTGGCGGCCGTATTTGATTTTTTGGGGGAGAAATTTTGTCATTTCCACGTCATTTCTTTGACACTTGATAAATGAAATTTTAAATCATTGTTTGTAGTTTGATATATACTGATAAGATGTAGTTTTCTCTAAATTCTATATAATCGATTTTGGTGATATTCATACCATTTCTTGCACTTGACTAGAAAAGTTTTGCACATTTGGGAAAAAGTCTTTGAGCAGTCATATTGTATCAGTTTTGGGTGCTTGTCTGTAAACATAAACTTATCAGTTGTTTAAGAAGAGTGTTGACTTGACTTTTGTCTTAATTAAAGTTGTGTGGTAATAATTGAATTTATTATTGTAGCACTAAGCATTAAAAAAACTTTGAAATTGTCCTACAAGTGGTTGAATGCTGGCTTTTTTCCTTGGATTATTTTAGGCATTGGTATCGGTTACCCTGAACATATAATCCCAGAATCCCGAGTACTAAATGGTCCTCCGATTGAACATACTGTGTATTTTACAAAATTGGCAAAAGAACCCGAGTGAAAAAACAGTCACTTGTGAGAAACTATAATTTAGGTTCTCTTTGGTGTATTTTCTTGTTAAGTCTGCGGTAAACTGTATTCGTTCCATAAAATTTAAGGCAATGGATTTGATTTAAGACTCCTACCGTAACAAATTTAAGTGCTTATGACAGACGTAGTGGCTTACTTAACCATTACCCTGCTAAATTTCTAAAATGAACTGGTCTATCATTCAATTTGGGTAGTACCATTTATTTTTCGAAGGGGTGTTCGCTGAAAATTTACTGACTGGATAGCGAACAGTGCAGACCATGATCTTGGTCTGCACTGGTCGCAAAGGCAGAATCACTTGCCGGCAGCAGGTTAAAGGTTAGATTACAGCTTATGTTCGATGAAAATCGTGACTTTTTTTCAAAGCTTTTTCTCAGCATTATTGTCTAATGAGATATACAAAAGGTTAAAATACTTGATTGTCATTCATCTCCTCTCATTTTATCTTTAAGTATAAGTCCACACACGTATTTCACTTACCTCGGGTTCAATGCACCACACTGAACTCGCACGGAGATCGATGTGAAATAAGACCCATTCACGACAAACAAACAACAGTAAAGAGTCACGGAGTGCTAACGCACGTACAAGCACGTGATTATAAGAGCTCCAATGTACTGTAGGATCTAAACAGAGGGAAGATTTATGAAAAAGCAAGCTTTTTTTTTCAATTTTCATTCATCTTATAAGACTATAATGCTGTGAAAGTTATATGAAATTTTTTTTTTCAACAGAATGGGGTAAACTCACTTTAAAGTTTAGACAACATTTTATGACATATTTCACATTTTTGTATCTGTTGGAGCTTAGTTTAGGGAACTAAAAGCATAACGTATAGTTAGAAATATATTCTTTATTGATTTTTATAACATTCTGGTATTACCCTTTTTAAAATGAAAGTATTTAAAAAGTGGATTTTTTTATTTCAGTACAGTTTCTTATTTAACACATGCATTTAAAGATAAAACCTCCGCTTAAAACTGCGTGCAGCTTCTGGAATTTATCTTGTTAGCGAGACCAAGATAGGGAAAAGCAGGTAACAGTATGTTTCCAAACTTGCATTTCTAAATATATATCTTGATCAAATGTAATTCAGTAAGTGTTATGTTCATGCCATTCCTTAGAATAATCATTTTTTACACTTATACTAAACTAACTTGACTGGGCAGCTAGGATAGGAAAATCCATCTCGAGAAAATCTAAGTTGTATTAAGCCCTATGTGAATGTTAAAATTTCAAACAAAAAAACGTTACTTGACCAAAATCTGATTTACCACCTTTTATGGTACGCCAACAGTTCAGTTGTTTTTAACAGTATACTCAAAGTTTAAAGTTGACTAATTTGATTTTGATCAAGTAATGGGTCGGGCCTTTAACATCTGATCACCTTTTTATGTTCATTGGTCGCTTTTTTGAAATTTCGTTGCCCAGCAGGGATAGAGATATTTTAGTCAGTATAACTTTGAAAGACAAACAAGGTGTTCCATAATATATATACGTATATAAAATGACATTGAAGTTAAAAGAAATACTCATACCAGCTTTTTTGTCATATTAAAGGGATGAGATTACAAAATTTTATTTTAAAACAATAAATCTTGAACAAAATATAATCAGGTGCCCGCTCGTCATGAAATAATGAACAGCAAAAGGAAAGGCGCGGAAGTTACGTCAACGCAACATAGAGATAACGGGCCGCTGTTTTGACGACGTCCGCGTATAGTCAGGGAGAACGTTCCTTAGACGACGTCGCAGCTGTTCCGTCTGGTGAACAGAATGGCCGGGAAGCTGATTTTAATGTTAAATGTAACAAAATGTGTGAAATTTATAATATAATCTTGTTTACAAATGGAAAGGAAATACAATGTAACTATTTATAAGTGATAAAAATTTTTTCGGTGTTCATGCGAAATGAATGATAGAATAGGATCGGCAAATTTAAACATGAATCGCTAGCGCGCGATTCATGGATTAACCGATCATATTCTGTCGTTCATTTTCCATGAACACCGAAAAAATCATGACATGAACTATGTCATTCTGACATCGGGTATCTTATTATCTATGTGCGATTTCATCCAGATGTGACATCACGCATCTTATCATACAGATGTGACGTCACATATCATGCAGCTGTGACGTCAGATATCTTATCATCCAGGTGTGAAATCACGAATCTTATCGTGCAGGTGAGAGGTCACGTATCTTAGCATCCAGGGGTTGACATAATATCAAACAAACAAGCAAAACTAATAATGAACAATATCTTTTTTTTTTCATTTTCTTTATTTATTTAAGTTTATAGAACAAACATTTGACAACATTTAACAAAATTAAAACTATACTAACTAAAATATGTAAATATATATATATATATGAACTGTCTTGTTATATGTATTAACAAGAGCACCGCCTTGCGGGTGCTGACGCTCATCTGATTTTTTTTGTATAATAGAAATATTGTCCTACCCATGATTTTCTAAGTCTAAAAAGGGCCATCACTCTTGCAAAAAGCAGGATAGAGTTATGTTTCTTGATGTACAGTGTCCACTTATGATGGTGAAAAACTGTTGCAAGTTTTAAAGCAATAGCTTTGATAGTTTATGAGAAAAGTTGACTTAAACATAATATTCAACCAAGAAAATGATTTTTTTAAGTCCAAAAGGGGCAATAATTATTGCAAAAAGCAGGATGGAGTTATGTTGCTTGCTGTACAGGGTCAGCTTATGATGGTGAACAAGAGTTGCAAGTTTTAAAGCAATAGCTTTGATAGTTTAAGAGAAAAAGTTGACCTAAACATAAAACTTAACCAAGAAATCTGATATTTTCTAAGTCGAAAAGGGGCCATAAATCTTGCAAAAAGCAGGATGGAGTTATGTTTCTTGCTGTACAGGGTCAGCTTATGATGGTGAACAAGTGTTGCAAGTTTTAAAGGAATAGCTTTGACAGTTTAGGATAAAAGCTGACCTAAACATAAAACTTAACCAAGAAAACTGATTTTCTAAGTCCAAAAGGGGCAATAATTCTTGCAAAAAGCAAGATGGAGTTATGTTTCTTGATGTACAGGGTCTGCTTATGATGGTGAACAAGTATTCCAAGTTTCAAAGCAAAAGCTTTGATAGTTTAGGAGAAAAGTTGACCTAAACATAAAACTTAACCAAGAAATCTGATATTTTCTAAGTACAAAAGGGGTCATAAATCTTGCAAAAAGCAAGATGGAGTTATGTTTCTTGCTATACAGTGTCAGCTTATGATGGTGAACAAGTATTCCAAGTTTCAAAGCAATAGCTTTGATAGTTTAGGAGAAAAGCTGACCTAAACATAAAACTTAACCAGGCAACGCCGACGCAGACACCGACGCCGACAACCGCTTAAGTGATGACAATAACTCATCATTTTTTTTTCAAAAAATCAGATGAGCTAAAAATGCTGTGTATTCAAATGAAAAAGACGCTATAAACTAATTCTTTTAAACTATTTTTTTTACTTTCAAATCGTGATTTAAAACTCTTTAGAAATTGTATTATATCAACTAAATAAACTAGAGCTGTTTTTGAGAAAAGCGCATGTCTCCCACAACTGTCCAATTATCTGAATAGTAGTATAAGATAGGATGAGAAATGTTCGAGCGTAAACCCTACTCCCCATATATTCTTAATTCCCAATCAGACTTTCAGTGCTTTGATTATCAAAAACAATATTTCAAGGGCCATAATTCCTAAGTGCCTGGGCCGATTTGGCTATTTATCGAACTTGGCCGAGAACTTATTGGCAAACATATTTTGTTCAAGTTGGGTGAAGATCGGAGGAGAAATGTTTGGAAATGTTCGACTTAAAGAGTGCGGACAAGATTTGTGACGGACGGACGAACACACAGTCAGACAGGAGTAAATCAAGATATCTCCCACCCTATTGGCAAACACATTTTGTTCAAAACTGGTGAAGATCGGATGAGAAATGTTCTACTTAAGAGTGCGGACAAGATCTGTGACAGACGGTCGGATAGACACACAGACAGAGAAAATCAATATGTCTCCCACCACACAGTGGTGTGGGAGACATAATAATGCCAGTTTATATAACACAGCAAATGATTTTGGCCACAAGTACCTACATCAATATAAGACTTCCCATATAAAACAGTTTACTAAGGAATTGTTACCTGGGTGCAAAAACACATTTATTGACATAAAGAAGCAATTATCAACCTTTTTTCAAAAAATCAGTTGAGCTAAAAATGATCACCCTATTGTAAAGAATTCTTTCATTTGTAATATCTAAATTCAGTCCCCTGTCTTTTAAGCAGAGGTACTTGCATACTGAATTTAGGGTCAGGTAGTCTCTATCAACAGGTGCTCTTTAGCACAGATTTTAAGTACCGGTAATGCACTAATTTACTGGTACATGTTGTTGTCATATGAACTGCTCTCTTCTTAATATTTTATTAGCACTACTGGTCTATTAGCAAGTAGAAGCACAAGAAGTGCTAATACATGTATGCTAATACAACAACTGCTAAAATTCTGTTCTTGAAGCAGCAAAAGTAAATACTTGTATGGACTAAGTGCATGAACTTCATATAGAGGTTGAAATTCATTACCAAACAAATCCCTGTACATATTAAGCAGCCGATTAAAACTCAAATTTAATGGAGTTGTTTGCTGCAGATTCCAGTAGAGATTAAACGTATTTGGCTAAACTGTTGCAAACTTGCAACACTTTTGAATTTTGAAACCTCAGACACTTAATGAAATCAAAAATGAAATTTGACATGTATGCGTACCCGTACATACTGAAATTCAAATGAGATTTCTTTCCCAATTATTTTCAACCAAATCTGTGAAGTGTTCAGCAATTATGACCATGTATAAAAATTTATTGTAAAATAAAATCTAGATAATGTTCCAACACCTACATCTCCCTTGGTCCTCTTACCACTTGATTTTTGATAGGATTATTAAACTTTCTTTCTAGTGTTCATGTATGTGAAAACCCTGCCGAATAATGCACACACTGAATAAAGCCCCTAGGTAAGCGTGTTTTCGTAATGATCTCTGCTTTTCTTTTATGACAAGATTACTAAGGTTTTAATTTTGAATTGAAACTATGATCATCAGAGATAAGAAATAACCTAACTTAGCGAAGAACTGCTAACTTAGCAAAGAAATGCTAACTTAGCGAAGAAACACTTAGCTTAAAAAAAAAAAAATGCTAACTTAGCGAAGAAACGCTAACTTAGCTAAGAAGTGCTAACTTAGCAAAGAAACGCTAACTTAGCGAAGAAGTGCTAACTTAGTGAAGAAACGCTAACTTAGCGAAGAAGTGCTAACTTAGCCAAGAAACGCTAACTTAGCTAAGAAGTGCTAAAACTTAAATGTTTGTTCAGATATAAGAGTTATCATTATTTCAAGTATTATTGCTACCAGACTCGGTCTTAGAACAATTAATGCTGAAATATGCACATGAATACAAAAATGGTGATCAAGGGTTTCACTGACATGTGCAAAAGTCTCAGCTAAAACAATAAAATTGCTTGAATCGATAGATATACTGGAAGTATTTTCATAATAAGGCCGTATATTTCAGAGTGTACATTTAGAAACAAAAAGCAGGCCTTTAACATATTTTCTAAAACAAAGCATTACTCAATATTTATTTTGAATATTTAATGAGTATGACTGCTAAATTCCTTGTATTTTATTTCAATTTTGCATCATAGTTAACACAGTAGACATCTTTACCACAGGCTGCACAAGCTGCTTTTATTTATAGCTTAACACAGACCAGAATTCACAGAAAAAGTTCGCTTTTCATTTTCATTTACAAACACTACTAAGAGAAAGTAGTCTCAATTTTGAGAAAACTGATATAAATAGGGGGGCAATATAACGCTTATTTTACTAACATATCAATTTCGACAAAATAAAAATATATTAGACCCGCATACAACAACTGCAATAAAAATGCATGTTTAGAAACTTTAATACGATGATTGTATTTGTCGCTAAAAAGCAAACTGTACACTTATGTAAAACATCCTTGCCATTACCGTATTTTAGTGTGTATAGGTCGCACTTTTTCTACCCATTTTGCTGCCTGAAAAAGTTCCTGCGACCTATACGACAGAACATTGCCAGCAGTTTTTTTTTCGGGCCAATTTTCTGACCGTAGCTCTCGCAAAATTACGTGCATCTGTTACGAACGAACAAAATGGATAAAAAATATCAATATCGGCGGCTTTTCAACCAATAGCGGTTACTTTCAATAAAATATATCGTAAATAACCCATACAGTCTATTAAAATTACAACTGACTTTAATTCAAAGATGTTTTTGCAGTCTGAATTACGTTTGTTTCTACTTTCGTTTTACTGGACGCCATTGACATGTACTCCGGGTTGGATAAAATCCGGACAGACCCGTCCTCCATTCCAAACATTATTTATACTAATTCTTAGTGTATTAAAAAGCTTGAATGATTATTTTTTACTTTTGATTTTTAAATAAAAGAAAAAAATCCAAAAAAGAGATATTTTGTTAATCTTTTTACTCAGAATCAAAAGAACGCGGTTAATTACATGACACGGAAAGGTGTTATAATTGCTGTGCAAACAATTCACACTTAAACTTGCATGATAACAGACGTCTGCTGCCAATTAGTGTCAAAAAGCCGCTTTTCTTTGATGTAGTCTGTTACCGATACTACTGTTGGTACGAACAAAGAGCTATAAAAATAAATAGATCGGCAACTTGAAAGGCATATAGAGCAAATCTCGCCAACATCCCGTGACTACTGAATGGGATCTCGTTTACCGGAAGTGACGCGTTCTCCACGCGCCATTTTGTATGCGAAAGCAATTATTCATCGGTAAATTAATTATCACCGTATGACCACGCTTCTTTTGATGGTAAGAAACGTGTACTTTGTGTCTTAAGACTATTTCACATTAAACTAATGTTGTTTTAGAAGCTAATATGTATTTTAACTGTAGTTTTAAACGTACAAATTGTAACTCCATGCTCGCCGATGTTTGCTTTTACTAAGATAACGCCGATTCACGCTCTGACACGAGATCACCCGAGATTACAGCCAGTTGCCATTCTGTGTATTTTATACTTCTTTGGTACGAAACGGTTGGGAACGAAAATAACACAGTCCGATTTCCACCAATCAGGTTCTGATAATAATTCAGTCCGCGGCATCAATATGGCCGCCGCCATAACTTTTTTGCCGGTAAATATTAAATATTGCTGGGGAAAAAATCCGAAATTTAACTGCGACTAATACGCTAGAACTTAAATTTTCCGACCATTTCCAGAGCAAAAATTAGATGCGGACTGTACATTACCGCGACCTATACACACCAAAATACGGTATACATTCTAGCATAGAACTGCTGTTTTCGAGACCAGCAGAGCTGCTGACCAAGTTTATTCTTTGTCAATCATCTTAATGTTATCATTTTCAAAGTTTTAACAGGAGAGTAAACAGGTATTAACAAGCAGACTATGTGCTGTTAAAAACAACTTTTTATATATGCACATTCCAGGGCAAAAAAATAAATGTAACACAGCCCTTTAATGCATAAAAAAAACAACTTTGAGAAAAAATGAACATTTATCAGCATTATATTATTTGTTTAGCATTTTAAATATTTTATGCTAGAACTGCAATAACACAACGTTCTTTCCCATTACAACATCTTATAACAGGTAAAAAACAGAAGTTATTCCTTCAGTATCAACAAATAAAATATACAACAATCATCATGGACACAAAAAATGGTTTTGTTTTTACAACAATCAACTCATCGCTATTGATGGGTTATAATAAAGCAAACAAACAGTTAACATATAAACTTGATTATGTCTTTACCTGTTATGTATAAAAATATACTTCTTTAAAAAAACAAAACTGGATTTCTAGACTAATGCAAAAAGGCAATCATTAAAAAGGGACCATCTGGATTAAGGCATCTAAAATGTACCCTTATTTATAGTAACTTGGGGTGACATACTGTGAAATCATTAATATTTGTGGGGGACTAATTTTCGTGGATTTCGTGGTTGAGTCAATCCACAAAATAAAATCCCAACAAACAAGTAAAATTCCGATTCATTTTATGTTCAAAAGTTGAAATCCACGAATTCATATCCTCACGAAATTGCTGTTTTGACCAAAATCACGAAATTTCATGCCTACCAAATTAAATGATTTTACGGTAATCAGTTAAATGAGTATGAAGCAAAACAACAAAGAAAAAAAGACAATAGTAGATGTTCTCCTTAAATATTCTAACATATGGTTATTGTTGTGGCATTATCCAATCCTCGTATACATATTCATCCATAAATTCCAGACAAATAGCCAGCTAAGCTGCTTACATCAAAATGCAATTAAAAAATAAAATGTGCTGTTATGATACGACATATGGTCACTTCCAAGCCATTTACTAGTAAAGCCTTATTTTTTAACACATATACCAATCAAAATTTCTGAAAAAAGAAAAATAATCTTTATATAGCAATAACATAATAAGTCATATATATTTTGCAGCAAAACACATTGATATGTTATCTAAAATAGAGAAAAATATTTAATTAAAAATGAGCAAGCTTTGATGAACCTAAGGTATAAGATAAAAATGGAACTTTTGACCATTCTAGCATAGCAGGGCTTTGACTGGGAAAAAAAAAAAAAAAAAACCTAGTTAAGAAAGCCTTTATTCTGTAGCTACAGTGACTATGCTTCAAGGTTGTAAAAATTAAGTTTTTTAAACAGTCTAATGATGCAGCATTCTCACTGGTCAATTTCAAAATTGTGCTAAAAAACAACCAATGAAATGCAAGTGTTTTGAGACTGGTTTTCAAACTAAATTTTATTACCTGTGTTCTGGTATGACAATGAATGGTACATAGGTAAGACAAGCCCCTGGGTAAAAAAACAAAACAAAAACTAACCACTGAAACTCTGAGTGTACCATCTTGATTAAAAAAAAATAGTTTGCAAAGGTATTACTTGAAAAAAGTTTAACTTCAAAATGATACAAAAAATATTACACAGAATTATATAAGGATATGTTTTACACTGGGATTTTGTATGTGTCTATATGTGAAAACTGATAAAGGCAGTACATTTTCAATAAACAGCAGTAAGATTTGAGAGTAGAATTTTTGGTATATAATAACTAAGGAGATCAGTAAAGATACTGTAAAAGCATTAAAATTTGTGAGGGGCTAATTTTTGTGGATTTAGTTAATGGCTATATTCATATAACATCCCAACGAAAAATAAAATTCCAATTCACTTTACCTTAAAAAAAGAACCAGGTAACTGTTGAAGTCAACAATTTCAAATCCCAAAGAAAACAGCCATATTAGCTAAAACCACGAAACTTCGTGCCAAGGAAATTAAATGATTTCACAGTAATGATGGGATATGCTGAGCATAGAAAACATGATTCAAATAAAATCAAGTTTGCCAATTGTTTTACATATAAAACGACACATACCTTTCAACTGGTTCATACAGAGAATATATATAGAAGTAAAATACTAAACATTTGGGCCCATTTATACTGCAACATTAATATCTGATAATAATCTTTGAGATTATTCGAACTCCTCAAATGTTTTTTTTTCAACTTTAAGTAAGTTTACTAATATTTAACAAAATGAATACAAGTTAAGCGTAAATTTCAGCAATGCTAAAACAATATCACAACTTGATATGTGACACACAAGAAACACTTGCATTTTTCACTTATCTGTCTACATATACATAATGCATTTCTCTCTTTGATAATAGAATAAAGTTGTTTACAGAATAAGCTTCAAGATTTCTCAGCAACCCTGTTTAACCTTTACCCTGCTATATTTCTAAAATGGACTTGTCCATCATTCAATCTGGACAGTACCATTTATTATTAGAAGGGGTGTTGACTGAAAATTCACTTACTGAATTGCAAACAGTGCATATCATGATCAGCCTGCACATCTTGGTTTGCACTGGTCGCAAAGGCAGAATACTTGCCCCAGGAGGCCAAAGGTTAAATAAAGGTAAGAACATCAAATGTATGCAAACTTGGTATATATGCAGACAAAAATGAAATATGCCAATCTAAATCACAATAATTGTCATGTACAAGTCTTAACACGTTAAACTGTATTATATCACATATAAAGACCAAATATGCACCAGATTTCATATTATACCTTTGTGCCTATTGTTTCTAAAATTCAACCATAGCAGCAGAAACATGTATTTATGTATATTTTGCATGCAAGTGCTTCTCACCACACATAACAGCAGAGGCTCTACTTCGTTAATTCAACCAAATACCGGTACAAAATGTAGTTTACATTTTAAATATTGTTTTATAAATCGTTTGAACAGAAAACTAGAAAATGCTTTTGTAAAAAAGCGCATGTCTCCCCCAATGCAAAGTCCTATAGGCAAGAAGTCAATAGGGGTCAGGAGCGAAAGTCAAAGAGACACTGATGGTTGGCTGCAATTGGGATCATCTACTTGGCATGTCCAGTAATCCCGCTAAATTTCAACACTCTTGGCCTAGTGGTTCTCAAGTCACTGTTCAGGCTCCTGTGACCGTGACCTTTGATCAAGTGACCTCAAAATAAATAGGGGTCATCTACTCTGCATGTCCAATCATCCTAATAAGTTTCAACATTCTAGGTAAAGTGGTTCTCAAGTTATTTCCAAAAATGATTTTACATGAACAGGCCACTGTGACCTTGACCTTTAATAGACTGACCCCAAAATCAATAGGGGTCATCTACTCTGCATGTACAATCATGCTATGAAGTTTCAACATTCTGGGTCAAGTGGTTCTCAAGTTATTGATCGGAACTGGTTATCAATGTTCAGGCCCCTGTGACCTTGACCTTTAATGGAGTGACCCCAAAAACAATAGGGGTCATTTACTCTGCATGAACAATCATCCTATGAAGTTTCAACATTCTGGGTCGAGAGGTTCTCAAGTTATTGATTGGAAATGGTTTTCCATGTTCAGGCCCCTGTGGCCTTGACCTTTAACAGAGTGACCCTGAAACCGTTAGGGGTCATCTACTCTCCATGACCAATCATCCTATGAAGTTTCATCATTCTGGGTCAAGTGGTTCTCAAGTTACTGACCGGAAATGGTTTTCAATGTTCGGGCCCTTGTGACCTTAACCCTTCACAAAGTGATCCCAAAATTGTTAGGGGTCATCTACTCTGCATGACCAATCATCCTATTAAGTTTCAACATTCTGGGTCAAGTGGTTCTCAAGTTACTGACCGGAAATGGTTTTTCATGTTCAGGCCCCTGTGACCTTGGCCTTTAATGGAGTGACCCCAAAATCGATAGGGGTCATCTACTTTGCATGTACAATCATCCTATGAAGTTTCAACATTCTGGGTCAGGTGGTTCTCTAGTTATTGATCGGAAATTTTCCATGTTCAGGCCCCTGTGACCTTGACCTTTGATGGAGTGACCCGAAAATCAAAAGGGGTCATCTACTCTTCATGACCAATCATCCTTTGAAGTTTCAACATTCTGGGTCAAGTGGTTCTCAAGTTACTGACCGGAAATGGTTTTCAATGTTCAGGCCCCTGTGACCTTGGCCTTTAATGGAGTGACCCCAAAATCGATAGGGGTCATCTACTTTGCATGTACAATCATCCTATGAAGTTTCAACATTCTGGGTCAGGTGGTTCTCTAGTTATTGATCGGAAATGGTTTTCCATGTTCAGGCCCCTGTGACCTTGACCTTTGATGGAGTGACCCGAAAATCAAAAGGGGTCATCTACTCTTCATGACCAATCATCCTTTGAAGTTTCAACATTCTGGGTCAAGTGGTTCTCTAGTTATTGATCGGAAATGGTTTTCAATGTTCAGGCCCCTGTGACCTTGACCTTTGATGGAGTGATCCCAAAATCAATAGGGGTCATCTACTCTTCATGACCAATCATCCTATGAAGTTTCAACATTCTGGGTCAAGTGGTTCTCTAGTTATTGATCAGAAATGGTTTTCAATGTTCAGGCCCCTGTGACCTTGACCTTTGATGGAGTGACCCCAAAATCAATAGGGGTCATCTACTCTTCATGACCAATCCTCCTATGAAGTTTCAATATTCTGGGTCAAGTGGTTCTCTAGTTATTGATCGGAAATGGTTTTCAATGTTCAGGCCCCTGTGACCTTGACCTTTGACGGAGTGACCCCAAAAACAATATGGGTCGTCTACTCCAGCAGCCCTACAACCCTATGAAGTTTGAAGGTTCTAGGTCAAATGGTTCTCCAGTTATTGCTCGGAAATGAAGTGTGACATACGGACGGATGGAAGGACGGACGGACGGACGGGGAAAAAACAATATGTCTCCCCCCAGGAGACATAATAATACTTTAGGCATCAAGTTTATGAATTATCTTGATACTGTATTGCATGACACACATGCCAGGGTGACAAAATAAGTTTAAACAATGGATACCCTCCAAACCAAACATTTTATGTACAAAGGCAAAAGTTCCAATCACATGGATTTCGGTTTAATAGGGGTATTTTTGGCAGTTGGAAGTCTGACTTGAAAAAGCTGTGCAGAAAAGAAAACAGTGTTTATTGTTACTGGCTTTCATTCTCTGGTAAATAACATCATAAACTGTAAATACATTTCATTTTTTTTTTATACATTTAATTCTGACTATGTTTATCTAACAATTTATCCTATGATCAAAGAACAAACAAATATTAAATCCATTTGAATAACTGTAGTCGATGTAAGTTTCTTATAATCCCAACTGATGTTGCTATCCAAATTTTAATTATCGAATTAACAATTATCAAATATGATTACTGAAACATTAAATATCATTGCAACGTTAATCCTTTAATTTCACCGACATTCTAATTTAATTTTTTAACTCTTACTTTTACCACACATTTGACTTGTGTATTTCATAGCATTGCTGTAAAGTCAAAAACAAATTATGACATATGGTTGCAAATTGACTTGGTATAATTTTGTATTTAGTAAAGGTGTTAAGTGTCATTCATCATCTTTCAATTCGGTAGTTCTGTATTCAGAGGTCATTTTACTTTCCAATATATAGAAATGGTTCTGAAAATCTGTTCAGTTTTCAATGTAGGGTGGTTTCAGATTTCAAGGAGATCATTTCATTGAAAAAAAAAGACAACGTCTGGACCAAGAAATTTCGTGTTTGAGAAATTTTACCCATTTTCATGAGTCCGTTAGAGCCATCACTTGAACATATGAATTATTCTCCAGTGTTTTATATTTATAAACAATAAAAAGGATATTTTATGAGAAAATTTGCTTAAACTATCTACAAAATGATTTAAGCAAATGGCATATTATTGCAAAAAGGATGAGTTTGTGCTTCTGAATCATTGAGGTAAAATTTCACAATAAATAGCATTGTGATTCATTAATGACTCCAAATTTGACCAAACATGAAATCAGCTAAAACAAGAAAATAATTCTTAACCAAAACTTTTAACATTTAAAACTGATTTTTCAGTTCTACTGTACTAATTAAGGATTAAAACTGTTGGCACAAAGTTGCAAATACTTAAGCAAACTAAAGCTTTGCGGTGTTTACAGAGTATCAAGTAAATCTTGATATTACTTGCTTCACCAAAAAATCTGTCATTTCGTAATATTTCACCGAGTACCATCAAAGCAAATCTTTAGACCAAGTAGTCGAGATGAGGAATCTATTTTCTTCTGTGCCATGTTTAGTTTGTAGTGAACTTGCTGATTCATTTCAACTGTTGTTTCCCATTTCAGGATAACAACCATGCTAATCACACAAATATTGATCAGCGTTCTGAATGTAAAAGTATGAGGCTAAATTCAAAATACTGAGTTCTTCCTTCTTGCATGCTTAGTCATCTTTGACAATCGTCAAAGAAAAGTTGTTAATAAACAATAGTTGATATTGAAAGCGATTTTGAAATGTCAAAAATGTGAACCAGCAAACGCAGCAAATTGCCAGAGTAACGACAGTGATGTACACTTAAAATCATATTTATCTTTCCATTTAAAGGAGTCATAAAAAGTGCCAGCTCAGGCACAAAAGGAAATCCCGTTTGAAGTTCCCATTTGCCGCGAGGGGTATCCGGTATGCAGCGCACTGCCAAATACATTACTGAAATATACTGCACATATTTTATTTAAAAAGTATGGTGTTTTTTTAGAGGAGTTGTCAGAGGAATGCTTTTATATCGGTAAAATATTCAACAAGCCAATTTGGAATCATAATTGTACTCCATTATTATAGCAGTCCGAACATCCAATCAAAAAAATTCCAAAAATTTTAACTAGATTTACACTGATTTCAAGATTAACACTGGTACTAAATTTATATGGATTAAAACTTTGCACAAAGTTTCAACAATAACTATAGCAAAAACTAAAACTTTTGCGGTGTTTTACAGAGATATCAAGCTAAATCTTGATATTTTACTTGCTTCCCGACCAAAATATCATTCTGTCATTTGCGTTAACTATTTCACCGGAGTACCATTCTAAAGCAAACTTTAGACCAAGTAGTTACCGAGATGAAGCGAATCTATTTCTTTCTCTGCTGTGCCATGTTTAGTTTGTAGTAGAATCCTTGCTGCTTCATAAGTTCACTGTGTGTTCCCATTTCAGTGATAACACCATGTCGTATCACACAAATTTTGTCAGCGTTCTGGATCGTAGAAAGTCTATGAGCTATCACAATACTGGTTCTTCCCTCTCTTGCTGCATCTAATGCATCTTGCACAATCTGTCAAAGAAAAGTTGTTAACTAAACAATAGTGAATATCTGATCAGTTTTGAAATGTCAGAAAATGGTGAACCAGAAAGGCAGCAATTGCAGATGTTACTGACATTGATGTCACACTTTAGAAATAATATCATACATATGCCCCCATTTAAAGGAGTTCATCACAATATTTTGTGCGCAGCTCAATCGCGCAGCAAGCGATAACCACTGTAAAGTCCAGGATTCGCCGCCGAAAGGGCATAACTGTCGGATATGCAGCGCACTCGCGCAAAAAATATCATATGTACTGACAATATAGGTCGTGCATCCATATTTTACCTTTAAAAGTGATGGTGTTTTATTAGAGGAGTAGTCGTAGGAAGTGCTCGAATCGAATATATTGTGGACAGCCAATTTGAAAGTAAACTATTTCGTCCAGTAATGATGCAGCCGACTCCAAGTCAAATAAAATTCCAGAAAATTTTAACGTAGATCTATCGCCTTCAAGTTCAAATGTGACTTCCTAAAAATGTTGTTGTACTTTTTGTGCTCCATCCCGCATTTCACGTAGTAAGACCAGAGTTATGGCCCTTGACAGTCAAATTGTACATAAAGGGTCTAAACATTTGTGTCGCATGTACCTCAAAAGTATATGTGTCAAGAGTCATGAAACCACACAAGAAATAAATTCAGCATGCGAAGTTGTTCACCAGTGCTTTTATTTGAGGTTTCATTCAGTAAAAACAGATTTATGTCCCTTGACGGGGTCAAATATATATGTAAGTGGCAAGTGAAAGCTTGTGTAGCACGTATCTGAAAAAGTATCTGACCTAGACGCATGCAACCTTATAGGAGCATTATTCCGCATGTGAGTAAGAAAATTGGTTAAGAAACTGATAATAACATTGTGCAATTTGTTTTGTAAGAAAAATAAATGTTCATAATTTTAGGTGGGTGGGGTAATGAAAAAATACTTTTAATGGTGGAGTGAATATTTTTTAATTTTTCTTGAAAACAAGCACGGGTTGATATCGTTTTTTTGGTTTAGATTTTTTTGTCTTAGTTCTAGCTTACATAATATAAAATTTGGTAAAAATCTGTCCGCTAGATTTTTCATATCATTAAGAAATACTTTGTGTTTTTCTCAGTTTCAGATACTTTCGACATCTGTCAAGAGTAACTTTTTTGAGTTAATATATCTATATGTTGACATTTTATGCATAGTTATAGTGGTTTCATTAATTGTGACACATAAACAGTAACATCAGAGTGAAACTTTGAATAAATAATTGTTTGCAGTAGTTTTATTATGACATGTATGTATTGTTTCTTCAAACAAAAATACCGATTTGGTGTTCTTAATAAACTTTGAATATTGAAAAAAGAAGCACGGGTACCTATCATTTTTATTTTTTATTTTAACTTGTCATACATCAATCTGTAAATATGCAAAGTTACAAAAAATTCTGACCGCTAGAAATAATTGTGAAAAACATCTTTAAATGAAAAATTTAATTTCTTTGTTTTAAGCTTTATGCACAATTTATGGGAAGAATAACTTAAAATAACCATTATCTGCCATTTTGTTTTAGGTAACCTTGGAAACATATAATGGCTGTCATTTTCATCAAATGTTTAAAATACTGGTAACTTTCTTATTCTTTAATCAAATCTGATAATTGTTTCAAGGCAGTGAAATGCACAAACACAATCTATTATAAATAATGCAGGTATAAGTAATTTTCATATAAAAAGACAAGCCAAAAAAATCCATTCTAACCTTTTCACTTTCAGTATCCAGTGCAGATGTAGCCTCATCTAAGAGAAGTATTTTAGGGTTCCTGACCAAAGCCCGGGCTATAGCCACCCTCTGTTTCTGACCTCCACTAAGCTGGGCTCCCTTCTCTCCAACACTTGTGTCATAACCCTGAAACATTAGTTTGTACTATATGAGATTCAGTAGTGAATTTTTATGATAGAAAGCATGGACTTTTACAGACCAGACTGTTACAGAGCAGTGGACATTTCCCAATGAACACTGACACTGGCCAAAGGTTAAAATTAAGAGGTCCATAATGACTTTGTATCACTCACCTGAATCCAATGGGTACAGGTTTGGTGCTCTTATTACATGATATATGAAAGGCAAACATTCATGATTTACAGATTCTAAGGTGTAATTGTATGCAACACATGCTCATATTAGCATTATCATTGCAGGGTGCAAATATTTTTATCCAATGTTTGAAATTAAGGAACAAATATGTTACAGCTGGTTATAGGGGAAGAGAGTAATAAGTAGCACTGTAAATAGTTTTTTAAAACATTTTGAGAAAGTCATCACAAATGTTAGTCAAGTTTTTCTCATATAAAATGTGACCCCCAGGCAGGGCCAGTTTTGACTGCAGAGGTAAAATTTGAACAAACTTTGTAGTGGACCACAACACAATGCCTGAAAAAAGACCAATACAAATGCAATGTTCATTTTCAAATTTAACATGTATAATTTCATTTTCTTTTTTTTCTGGAAAAAGCTGAAGGCTGTCTGACATCACTTTCTGTGTTGTCAAAATCATGTGTATGCTTTGTGAGATTGTATAAAAATTTACCAGCTGTCCTAAGGATTTAAAACAAGAGGGCCATGAAGGCCCTGTATCGCTCACCTGACCTGTTGACCTAAAGATCATCAAGATTAACATTCTGACCAGGTTTCATTAAGACATGGTCATAAATGTGGTCTCTGAAGTGTTTACTAGCTTTCCCTATGATTTGACCTAGTGACCTAGTTTTTGACCCCACCTGACCCAGTTCGAACTTGACCTAAAAATCATCAAGATTAACATTCGGATTAAGTTTCATGAAGATACAGTCATAAATGTGACCTCTAGAGTGTTAACAAGCTTTTTCTTTGATTTAACCTAGTGACCTGGATTTTGACCCCACCTGACCCAGATCTGAATCTGACCTATAGATCATCAAGATCAACATTCTGACCAAGTTTCATTAAGATATGGTCATAAATGTGGCCTCTACAGTGTTAACTAGCTTTTCCTTTGATTTGACCTGGTGACCTAGTTTTTGATCCTACATGACCCAGATTCAAACTGGACCTTGAGACTATCAATATTAACATTCTGACCAAGATTGATGAAGGTACAGTCATAAATGTGGCCTCTACAGTGTTAACAAGCTTTCCCTTTGATTTGACCTGGTGACCTAGTTTTTGATCCCTGATGACCCAATATCGAACTCATCCAAGATTTTATTGAGGGTAACATTCTGACTAAGTTTCATTAAGATTTGGCCAAAATTGTGACCTCTACAGTGTTAACAAGCTTTTCCTTTGACTTGACCTGGTGGCCTAGTTTTTGACCCTAGATGACCTAATATCGAACTCGTCCAAGATTTTATTAAGAGTAACATTCTGACCAAGTTTCATTAAGATTGGGCCAAAACTGTGACCTTTAGAGTGTTAACAAACTTCTCCTTTGATTTGACCTGGTGACCTAGTTTTTGACCCCAGATGACCCAACATTGAACTTGTCCAAGATTTTATTGAGAGTAACATTCTGACCAAGTTTCATTAAGATTGGGACAAAATTGTGACCTCTAGAGTGTTAACAAGCTTTTCCTTTGATTTGACAAGGTGACCTAGTTTTTGACCCCAGATGACCCAATATTAAACTCGTCCAAGATTTTATTAAGGGTAACATTCTGACCAAGTTTCATTAAGATTGGGCCAAAATTGTGACCTCTATAGTGTTAACAAGCTTTTCCTTTTATCTGACCTGGTGACCTAGTTTCTGACCCCAGATGACCCAATATTAAACTCGTCCAAGATTTTATTAAGGGTAACATTCTGACCAAGTTTCATTAAGATTGGGACAAAATTGTGACCTCTAGAGTGTTAACAAGCTTTTCCTTTGATTTGACCTGGTGACCTTGTTTTTGATCCTAGATGACCTAATATTGAACTCGTCCAAGATTTTACTGAGAGTAACATTCTGACCAAGTTTCATTAAGATTGGGCCAAAATTGTGACCTCTAGAGTGTTAACAAACTTTTCCTTTGATTTGACCTGGTGACGTAGTTTTTCAACCCAGATGACCCAACATTGAACTTGTCCAAAATTTTATTGAGAGTAACATTCTGACCAAGTTTCATTAAGATTGGGACAAAATTGTGACCTCTAGAGAGTTAACAAGCTTTTCCTTTGATTTGACCTGGTGACCTAGTTTTTGACCCCAGATGACCCAATATTAAACTTGTCCAAGATTTTATTAAGGGTAACATTCTGACCAAGTTTCATTAAGATTGGGCCAAAATTGTGACCTCTAGAGTGTTAACAGTCAAATTGTTGATGACGGACAATGGACGACTGACGACAGACACAGGGCAATCACAAAAGCTCACCTTTGAGCTCAGGTGAGCTAAAAATGTCACCCAAGTGGGACAAATTCTGATACCAGGGGCATAAAAAGGCTGCATACCTAATACCTAATTTAGGTCAGTTTGTAAGTTTTGCCACAAAGTTTAGTGAGTGTGAATTCTAACTCAATTGGGTCATTTATGCGGGCTGTAGGACCATAAAATGTTGTTTTTTTCTAATTTTTTAAGTTTGAGGATGAAGGTCATAGGCGGATCATGGTCAGTTTGTTGGTCTTGCCACAAGGACTGTTGAGTACGAGTATGAATTAAATCTGGTCATTAATGTGGGATGTATGACCAAAAATGTTGTTAATTAAGGTTTCAAGTTTAAAGGTAAAGGTCATATGAGGATCAGGGTCACTTATTTATAGGTCAGTTTGTAGGTCTTGCCACAAGGATTGTTGAATGTGAGTATGAACTAAATAGGGTCTGGTATTTTCACCTGTCCTATACTTAATTTAACTAGCTAATCCAGCATTGAATGTAATACTGTCATAACTCCTATTTAATAAAGAAGGACTTACGACAGTATTGTGTTCAACCCTCGAAATGCAAGTGGAGGAATGGAATTTAATGCCCCTGAACCTGTTTAACAAATTATCAAATTATTTTGAAACATGAACATTATCAATTCAGTTGCATTTAAGTAGTGCATACCTCTGGTAAAGATGCAATAAATTCATGGATATTTGCTTTTCTTGCTGCTTCGATTACTTCCGGCATTTCAACCTTCCTCGAGTTGTCACCATAAGCGATATTTTCTCCGATACTCCGGTCAAACAAAACGGGCTCCTGAGACACAATGCCAATCTGCCGTCTATACCACTGCAGGTTCAAGTCTTTGATATTGTGTTGATCTAGATACTATAATACAAGAGTTAGATTTCACATCATGCTGGCAGGGTTGAAATAGATCTAATGTGGCATTTTTCAAGCTTTACTGGTAGGAGCAAGAGCACAAGTTCTCCAAAAGCCATTATTTCTGGCATCTTCAAGCATATGAGTAGAACTATAGCTGGATAGCTTCATCACAAGACAACCTGAGCAAGGCTTGAACTAGAGAGTAGAAAGTGATTGAAAGTTTGGGATCTCAACCACTGGCTGCCATGACCCCTTACTTAATGGAATTTAGATATTGCAAATTACATGTACCCATATTTACAGCATTTAGTAAGAAAGTTTCAAATTAACGTTTATCAACCAGTACCAATAAATTTCAGCTTTTTTTTTTTTTTTTTTTTGGAGGCATTAGTTTTTCGACAGTACTTCAGTAATGTAATGGTTGGCAATTAATGTAGTGTTCCTGGATTCTGTACCAGTACTAATCTGTACTCCGCAAGTAACTGCCAACTTCTCCACATGAATCAGGTTGAGAATGAAATGACATCAGACATAATGTCTTTCATCAAATTGCAATGGAAAACAAACACCTTGCAAGGAGATCCAAATCACAACCTGGCAATCAGTAGATCTGTGCTCTCCCTATTCAGCTAAGCATGTAAGCATGTAGGCTATACGGCTTGTTTATCCGTAACCATATTTGTACAGCAAACAACCTTAAAATATACCTCACCTGAAATTCAAACCTATGACTTTCGGATTGAGCTTGTTGTCTTCTACCTTGGACTTGCTTGATTGTATAAATCAAGAGTTCAGTTTAATATGAATCAAGAAAAGCTGACTATTCTCTGCCTACTTGGTTTGCTTGGTTAAATACATCAAGAGTTCAAATAAATATAAATCAAGTAAAGCGAGAGACTTACCACAACACCATCTTCAGGATCATAAAATCTTTCTGTCAGCTGTACTGTCGTACTTTTCCCGCACCCAGAGCTTCCAACGAGTGCCACAGTCTGGCCTGGCAATACGTCTAGATTAAACTGGTTGAGAACAACAGTATCAGGTCTGGTTGGATACTTGAACTTGATGTTGGTAAACCGTACTTCACTTGAGCACTGTTCATATAGCAACAAAATAATCAATGGTTTGATTTCTATATTGTATTTCAAAACATGTTGCCAAAAAAAAAAACTAGAACTGTCACAGGAGTGACTCATACCCCCACCATACAGTCTTGTCACAGAAGAATGGCAACCATAAGAAATCTTAAAAATACTTAGTCTTTGGAGTACTTCATCCTGGGCTTCCACATGTAAGTAATACTAGTATAATACTAGTATAGTAATATTAGTAAATATATTAAATCTCTAATATTAGAGATACACTAAAAGTGAATACAAGAAAGTGTCTTACCGACCCATGTTACCACAGAAAAATGTATTTACTTTTTACATAGGACTTATAATAAAAAAGTTAGAAAAATACCTAAAATATTGAAAATCTAAAAATAGGATTTCTAAAAATAGACCAATTCCTGGAATTTAAGGTGAAGAAACTCCATACAAAAGTTAAAAAAAGGTTACTTCCCTTAGGCTCTAAGCCAATCAGAATGAGATATAGTGAAAATACATCAAAATTAACCTTAAATTCTAGGTAAAAGGGGACACAATTCAAGAAAAATTAGTGTCAGAGTTATGCACCTTGTGTCACATGATGTGGGTGATGAGGTGGAACATCTTTTATAAGTCTGAATCAAATCCATTCAGTAGTAACTGAGATATAGTGAAAATACATAAAAATTAACCTTAAATTCTAAGTAAAAAGGGGCATAATTCATGAAAAATTGGTGTCAGAGTTATGCACCTTGTGTCACATGATGTGGGTGATGAGGTGGAATATCTATTTTAATTTTGAATCAAATCCATTTTGTAATAACTGAGATATAAAGAAAATACATCAAAATCAACCTTAAATTTAAAGTAAAAGGGGACATAATTCATAAAAAATTTATGTCAGAGTTAAGCACCTTATGTCACATGATGTAGGTGGTGAGGTGGAACAACTATTTTAAGTTTGAGTCAAATCCATTTAGTAATAATTGAGATATAGTGAAAATACAACAAAATTAACCTTAAATTCTAAGTAAAAGGGGACATAATTCATGAAAACTTGGTGTCAGAGTTATGCACCTTGTGTCACATTATGTGGGCACATGATGTGTGTGATGAGGTGGAACATCTATTTTAAGTTTGAATCAAATCCATTCAGTAGTAACTGAGATATAGTGAAAATACATCAAAATCAACCTTAAATTCTAAGTAAAAAGGGGCATAATTCATAAAAAAAATTGGTGTCAGAGTTATGCACCTTGTGTCACATGATGTGGGTGATGAGGTGGAACACCTATTTTAAGTCTGAATTAAATCCATTTAGTAATAACTGAGATAGAGTGAAAATACAGCAAAATTAACCCTAAATTCTAAGTAAAAGGGGACATAATTCATGAAAACTTGGTGTCAAGAGTTATGCACCTTGTGTCACATGATGTGGGTTATAAGGTGGAACATGTATTTTAAGTCTGAATCAAATCCATTTGGTAATAACTGAGATAATAGATTTCGGGACGCGACGGGACGGGACGGGACGGGACTCGACGGGACGCGACGGAACGCGACAAAACTGACTCCTATATACCCCCCTCAAACATGTTTGGTGGGGGTATAATTAAGAAAAGAAAAATTTTCAGAACAATTTGGCCTCTGAAAAGCAACATGTGTAGGTTTTCAGATAGTAAAAAAACTCAGTTTCAAAGCTTTGGTTCTTTGTACTTATTTACCAATTCAGCTTCTAATCAAGCTTTTGGTAAGGTAGAAAGTTTAATTTATGAAAATGCTCTGGTGCTAAATATATGAACTAAATCAACCAGAAGTATTGACATTTAAAACTGCAAAACTTTAGTTCTTTTTATTATCATTTTCATTAGCACAACCTTTTAACATTTTATCAAGCTGGTAAACTGACATCTGGAGTCATTTAAAGGATTTCAATAAAACACTATAGAAATGTTAACTGCATTTCTGCAAATTTCAGTCAGACTGCTTGAGAAAGACAAAATTTATGACCCTCTGTACTTGTATATATAGCACATAATGAAGAGTTTTCATTCCATTTTATGTATGTCCACCGTCATATCTCTGTCATGGTTTAGAAGACTCAATAAAACAGTAGATTGCTCAGCAAAGACAAGATTTATAACCCTTTATTCTTATTTAAGGTAGTACTGCAAGTCTGGATCAAATTTTTTTATACAATGTAGAATTTGACTGAACTCCACTTTTTCAAAACTTCAGAATATATCTGGAAAATTCAGCAAATAAAAAGGATAGGATTGTGTGCTTGATTTTTTGCTAGACTGGTTTGAAAAATTTGGACTTCTGGCAATTTTTCACAACGGGAGTCTATGGGAAAATCATAACTTTCATAACATTTTTGCGAAGACAATGTAGACTTTGATGAAACATCTCATTTGTAAATAAACATATGACCTATAATTTGGTGAAATGTATAGGTTCATGTGCTTATTTTTGAGATTAAGGTGAACCGAATATTTCTCTCAAATTTTGAGACATCATTTTGCATTATTTAATGTGTCATATGTTTTAATATCATATACTGACTTTAGAAATAAAGTAACAGTGCCATTTTAATAAATTTACTCACAGGTTGTCATTAATTCAAAAAACTATTTTCATTTCCATATGCCGAATCCAGGCTTTATTCTACATTTTCCGGATAAATGACGTTATGCCATCACTTCCGGCTTATCAAACATGCAGAACTACCTTAAGAAGTAAATGTTTTTTTTGTTGTTTTTTTTTCCCACATTTAGACTGGTATAAACCATACTGAGAGTTCTTACATATCTATGAATCACGCAAACAATTCTTGGCTAATTTGCATTAAGTCCCAGTGTTGTTTTATACCTGTCTAAATGCAAACAAATAACATTCAATTATTATATTTACATTTTACAATTGCTTGCCATAAATATAACTTGTTTTTGTTTTTTTGCATCAGCATCAGAAAAGCAAAATAAATGTAACTGTCAGTCTATACATCTTTTCAACATGTAAATAGCACTTCAAAAATGAAATGACCTGCCCACCTTAAATTGCAGCTCACCTGATAAAAATACATTTCCTAATTTTTATTTAACCTTAAGCCTGCTGGCACCAAGTGACTGACAGATTCTGCCTTTGCGACCAGTGCAGACCAAGATCAGCCTGCAGAGACCTTGGTCTGCACTGTTCACTATTCAATCAGTAAATTTCCAGTGAAAACCCCTTTGAATAATAAGTGGCACTGCTCAAACTGAATGACAGAGCAGTCCATTTTAGAAATTTAGCAGGCTAAAGGATAAAATACTTGTAAATACAGTAAAAAAATCACACCATGTCAATTTTGTTTTGATCTTTAACATCAGAAAGAAATATTAGCTATTATTAAATGATATTTTTAAAATTTTGCTGTCAGTAAGAAGACATCTTTTGGTTCATGTTTTTTTTTCTTAATTAAAATGATGTCAAATTGCACGTGCCATCTCCCTTTCACTTGGAATCATATCTAAGAGATAGTTTAAAGCATTTCAATGAAACATGGTAGACTTGCTAACTACTAGAATGAAACATGGCTTTGAAAGTTTCAGTTTAATCACCAGCTGACGGCAAGAGTGAAGCCAAGGCCCTTAGTACCTATATAATGTTATTTTTTCAATGACAATTTATTCTGTAGCAATGTGCAAGTATAAAAATAACAATTCGGAATGGAGCAACCACACTTTTTTTAAAAGAAAAAGATATCCTTGCTTGAATTCAACCCAAAGTTTCAAAAATTACCTATGCAATCTTTATTTTTTCCATTTCCAGTTTTTTTTAACAAAAGGGTAAGATACCCCTAGATTGCCCAACTGTGTTTCAGAGCTTAAACAGATTAGACAGTGTGCAACTTTGGAAGAGGACCATATTACATTCCAAGTTTCAAAAGTTTCAGACGTAGTAGAAGTTGATTACATAAATTTATGTGATGAATGAAAAACAAGAAGATTCATCAAGCGGTTTCTGAACTGAAATCGTTTAAAGGTTTTTCTATTTTTAGCTTTAGCAGTCCATAAATGGAGCCAAGCATCACAATCTGAATAAATTATAAGAGAGGACTTAATAATAATGCTACAGACCATGAACATCTATCAAGCGGTTCATAAAAAAGTCATTTAATGGTTTTTTATATCATTAGCTCTGCAGCCCCTAAAAGGGGCCAAGCTGAAACATTTGAACAAACTTGATAGAAAACTATGCCAGGATGCTACTGACCCAGTTTGGTGCAACTCTGTCCAGTAGCTTCAAAGGAGATGTCATTTTAAGAAAACTGTGGATGACAGACTGGTGATGGACAGACAAATGAATGCATGGTGAGTGATTAAAATAGCTAAAATTCTGCTTTTCAGTTATGTTTTTCACTGAACAATACTTAAACTTCCATGACAATTCCTTGAATTGAAAAACAAAACTCAACTTTCCCTGACTGTTTAAGGAGGATAGCAACCCCGAAGCAATCTTTGTATCATATCAAATTTTCTTACATCTTTAGGCTGATCTCCCACAGTAGATTCAGAGTCAATGTCTGGTTTGAGATCAAGAAGCTTGAAAATGACGCTAGCTGAAGACTGAGCCTTTGCAGCATCGGGAGCAAATGAGCTGGCCTGTCCAATAGCCATCCCTCCAAACACAACAGCTGAGAATGCCCTGAAATAGGATAATTATAATTTATCAGATTTATATAAAGAAATAGGCACAATTTCTAAGTGGAGATACTGCACTACTTTATGAGTGCAATATTATTTGGCAAAAAAAAAAAACACACAAGAGGGCTATGATGGCCTTAGACCGCTCACCTGAGTTTCAGAACTTAACCAGGCTAGAGAGTGTGCAATTTTGGAAGGGGACCATATTATGCTCCAGGTTTCAAAAGTTCCAGAGGCAGTAGAAACTGATTACATAAATTGGTGTGACAGATAACAAGTGATAAAATACTATGTGCTTCTTTCTTAGGTCTTTAAGGCGAAGTGGAAAAATTACACAAAGACTATTGGAGAAGGCTGAGGGCATTTTTGAAAGTCTCTTTATAATGGCTATTTGCATCCAGCAGTTAATGAGTAGAAGTTGTTAAAAGGTATTTGTACTGAGCTAAGCGGGCGGGCTAACAAATGTATGAGTTCAGTATTATGAACCCTAAAATATCTTTACAGTAAAACTAAAACATCAAACTAGTGATCCCACCAAGACTAACATTTCAAATCAAAATTTAACTGGTGGTTAGTTTAACAGTTGGTTAAAGTTTCTAACAACTGGGTCATGATGATTTCATACTCCTAACTTTCCTTAGAACTAAAATTACACAGATAAATACTGAGGCTAAGCTGTAACAAATTGAAAATCTTAATTTTTCAGTAAACTCAAAACCCTTTATAGCAAAGATTCAATTGTAACAGATATACTGTCATTGTACGAGTACAGGTCGCACCTTATTTACCGAGTTTCTGGTCAGGAAGGACCAATGCAACCTATACATGGGTATAGGACAAGACCACAGTTTTTCCCTGGCTAAAAAAATTAAGAAAATTAATCTTTAGTTACACCACGTACCTTTACATTGAAAAGAATTCAAGGGGAGTAACTACCTATGACTCGCGCATAGGTAAAAGCCAGTATCAGGACCCGGCATCTTAAATGAATTTTGTATTAAATGAAAAATTAAGAGCTCCCACAAAAGCTGCTGTTTTTCATTAAAACATATTTTACAACGCATTTCTATAACTCATCATTCAGTTTTTAGCAAACCTGTGTAAAACTTTCCAAAGTTGGTGTTTTCACACATTTTGCAAGTACATCAAACCAGCTGTAATTACAAGTTGCCGCAGTCGATAATTAGATGTTTGAGAAGGTGATGAGATCAAAAATGTGTTTTCACAACTTTTTTTAAATTATGGGTGCCGCAACAATAAAAAGTTCCCACAAAACATCCAAGACAAAATTCAATGACTCTTCAAGGACTTTACATGTATCTTTTTTTTTTACTTTTTCAAGGTATCACGTCCTTACACTGTAGTCCCGACAATTTTAATCAACTATGTCAAAAATGGTGTAACAGTTATAGTGCAAATTGCTTTCTGTGTAAACTGTGACAAAATCTTATTTATGACTACTGCCTTAGCACACAACTTTGATAAGTGACCAAATTATTTCCTTTCAAATTATCTTCAATTTTTCTGTTTATTTTTTAAATTCATTCTTTCCACAAAACAAGCTCTGGACAATTTTTTTTCAAGGAGTTTTAGACTAAATTCGAACAGGACTTTTTTTTTTCAAAATTCATGTACTTTTTCAGGTTTTTAGGGTGTTAAATAATTTTGAAGGAGTTTTCAAGGACTTGCATCAAAATTCAAAGACTTTTTAAGGTCTTTGCAAACCCTTTAGTAAATACGATCAGTAAAAAATATTCTTGGAAAGCATATAAAGCAAAATGATAGCAAACAATGTTTGACTGAGCCTGTTGAGACATTGTGAAACATGGGACACCACCCTGCGCAACTTAGCTGAAAATTAACTGTTCTTTCTGTAAAGTTTGAGGTAGAAGGCCCATACATATAATCAGATATTTCCGTGCAATTACATATATGAGCCTTGCCATGAGAAAACCAACATAGTGGGTTTGCGACCAGCATGGATCCAGACCAGCCTGCGCATCTGCACAGTCTGGTCAGGATCCATGCTGTTCGCTAACAGTTTCTCCAATGCCAATAGGCTTTAAAAGCGAACAGCATGGAGCCTGACCAGACTGCGCGGATGCGCAGGCTGGTCTGGATCCATGCTGGTCGCACACCCACTATGTTGGTTTTCTCATGGCACGGCTCATATGTATATTTGTATGCTATTTCGGCATTCTTCAGTCATTTATGCAGCACTTTTCAGCACATAGTGGTCCCTACTAGCCAAGTAGTGCCGAGATCATATACAGAGAATAAAAAACTGCTGACTGTTATTACAGGTAACTATCTTAAAGCAGCTTTTTCAATGATGTATCACCCTTTACAAGTGTCCTTGGTCTACATTTATTCAACTTTATACAAATCTTCAAAGTTGACAGGATTATTGAATTATTTGTGCAATATTCTGTATGCAACAAACAGAGTAATCAACCTGACTGTTCACTAAAACTTATATCATATATTTGCCCAAACTAAGTTAACAAATTTAACGGAAATGAGATGTGACATTGAAATCTCTTCTTAAGTAATATCTGACCCTGAACTATTGATTTCAACCTAGTATTCTCTGCAAGTGATTTACAACTTTCCCACATGAATCAAAGACTAAAGATGAAAGGTCTTAGGACATGATGTCTTCAGTCAATCATCACAAAGAACGTGGGATATGCCCTGATATGACACCCTGATTTGAAGTATTATGATCTACTTGATTTGCAAGCTACAAACCTATTCCTATTTCTAGACTCTCACTTACTTGAATACATCTACATAATCTAGTTCAGCCTGCTTTATCAAATAGGCACCCAACCAGAATGCTGCGGCATATGCAAAGAAGATCACTCCTTGAGAAAACGAGAATGATATGCCAATAACGTGGGATTTTCTCAGGGCGTTGTTATAGGGTGTTTCCAGTTCATCACAGAACATCTTGTAAAACATCTCTTCACGAGTAAGTGACGCCACCGTACGAATATTTTCAATTGACTCTATTGCTATCTGTAAAAAGTGAAAAATGATCTTTTACTTTAGAAAGGACATTTTTCATGTTATTGTCCAACATATAAATCATTAAACAATGTTTGTCTTGTCACGAATTTGCTCCACAAAGCTGGTCACAAGTTTTCAAATAATGCTGGCAAAATTTCAGGACTGTTCTTAATTTTGGGTGACAGTTTCTATCTTTGTAACAAGGAACTGCATTTTCAAAATGCAAAATCATGCCCATGTATGTATGACCAAAGATGTTGTTTTTTTGAAGTATCAAGTTTAAACCTGAAGATCATAAGAAGGTGAAGGTCATCTATATATAGATCAGTTTGTACGTCTTGCCACAATGTCTGTTGAGTGTTGAATGTGAGTATGAACTAAATTCAATCATATATGTGGAATGTAGGACCTAAAAAACTGTTTGTTAAGGTTTTTAAGTTTGAAGGTGAAGGTCACATGAGGGTCAAGGTCATTTATACATAGATCAGTTAGAAGGTCTTGCCACAAGGAATGCTGAGTATGAAGTAAATCTGGACTGTAGGCAATATGGTTCCTACAGATGGACAAACGGACAGTTCAATCGCTATATATCTGGAGGCATAAAAATTATAAAGAAGTTGTTTGCATCAAATCCATTTAAGAAATGAGATAAATTTTTTTGGTGTTCATGCGAAATGAACGACAGAATAGGATCGGCAAATCCGTGAATCACGCTAGCAATTCATGTTTAAACTGCCAATCCTATTCTGTCGTTAATTTCACATGAACACTGAAAAAAATAGTTTCATTTCTTATATTTACATTATATTTCCTTTCCATTTGTAATCAAGATAATATTATAAATTACACATATTCTGTGGCATTTAACATTAAAATCAGCTTCCGGGACATTCTGTCCACCACACGGTACAACTGCGATGTCATCTAAGGAACGTTCTCCCTGACTATATGCGGACGTCGTCGAAACAGCAGTCGGTTATCACTAAGCAGCGATGACGTAAATTTCATGCCTTTCGTTTTGCTGTTCATACGAAATGAATGTCATAATTTTCAATGGAAAAAAATAGGGCGAATGTAAATATTTAGTAATAACAGAAACTTAGTGAAAGTGTACCAAAACTTTAACCTAAAATTCTAAGTAAATACAATTCATGAAATATTCGTGCGAGATATGAAAATGGTAACATATGATGTTGGTAATGACATGACGAAACAACTTTTTTAAATCTGAAGCAAAATATATCAAGTTAAAAGGTAAGTTGAATTTAAAAAGCATCAAAACTGTAACCAAGCTATGGGTGCAGATGCTTGGGGAAAGAGGTTTAAAGCAGTGGGTGTTCTCTAAAAACCTTACTTTTCCTGCTGTCTCAAGGGCTTCCTTGTTTTTCCCAGCAGCACCTTGCAACATTTTCATCTGAAGAGCTCCACCAATCATAAGGAAGGGTAAGAAAGCTATAATTAGTAACGTAAGCTTCCAGCTGTAGATGAATCCTATAACCAGACCTGCTACTATGCTAGTTATTGACATCAGGGTTGAACCAAGACGTATACCTGCAGCCTGAAACAATTCAAATGATGATACAGTAAGAAATGCTCATAAAATGGAACCACAAACAAATATTAGGAAACCTCATTACAAATGTTTTCGTCTATATTAAGTTCTTTTCACTGATAATATCCCCTTTAAACAGAAAAGCCCTCTACACAAGAAACCCCTCTAAACAGCCTTATATGATGAAAACAGATGGTGGAAAAATTATAGTTAACAAGGCAGTCTGAAGGACAGCTAAATCCCCCGCCACTGCTATGGATAGTGAAAGGGTAAACCTTTGATTTTAGCTGTGACCTTGACCCTGAACTGACATGGCTAACTCATGAGGTGATCATTTGACCCAAGTTTCATGAAAATCCTTCAAGGGGTTTAGGAGATACAGAGCTGAAACCTTTGACCTTCAGTTGTGACCTTGACCTTGAGTTGACATGGCTGACTCATGAGTTCTTGATGAGGTGATCATTTGACCCAAGTTTGATGAAAATCCTTCAGGGGGTGTAGGAGATACAGAGTGGAAACAAAATGGAAGGCTCAAACCTTCGACCCTTAGTTGTGACCTTGACCTTGAGCTGGCATGGTTGACTCATAATTTCTGCACATGGTTTTGATGAGGTAATCATTTTACCCAAGTTTTATAAAATTCCTTCAAGGGGTTTAGCGGACACGAAATGGAAGGCTCAAACCTTTGACCTTCAGTTGTGACCTTGACCTTGAGCCGACATGGCTGACTCATGAGTTCTACACATCGCCTTGATGAGGTGATCATTTGACCCAAGTTTGATGAAAATCCTTCAAGGAGTTTAGGAGATATAGAGCGGACACAAAATGGAAGGCTCAAACCTTTGACCCTAAGTTGTGACCTTGACCTTGAGCCTGCATGACTGACTCATGGGTTCTGCACATCATCTTGATGAGGTGATCATTTGACCCAAGTTTGATAAAATTCCTTCATGGGGTTTAGGAGATATAGAGCGGACACAAAATGGAAGGCTCAAACCTTTGACCTTGAGTTGTGACCTTGACCTTGAGCCAACAAGGCTGACCCATGGGTTCTGCACATTGTCTTGATGAGGTGACCATTTGACCCAAGTTTTATAAAATTCCTTCAAGGGGTTTATGAGATATAGAGCGGACACAAAATGGCAGGCTCAAACCTTTGACCTTGAGTTGTGACCTTGACCTTGAACCGACAAGGCTGACTCATGGGTTCTGCACATCGTCTTGATGAGGTGATCATTTGACCCAACTTGACCTAGATATCATCAAGATAAACATTCTGACCAATTTTCATGATGATCCATTGAAAAATATGGCCTCTAGGGAGGTCACAAGGATTTTCTATTTTTAGACCTACTGACCTAGTTTTGGACCACACATGACCCAGTTTCGAACTTGACCTAGATATCATCAAGATGAACATTCTGACCAACTTCCATAAAGATCCCATGAAAAATGTGACCTCTAGAGTGGTCACAAGCAAAGGTTTACGCACGGACGACGGACACTGTGCGATCACAAAAGCTCACCTTAGGTGAGCTAACAAGAGGACCATGATGGTCCTGAATCGCTCACCTATCCCCACATGACTCAGTGTTGAACTGAGTATGACGTCGTTATTTCTATTATTTGACAAAGTGACCTGGTTTTTGAGCACATGACCTAGATATCATCAAGATGCACATTCTCACAAATTTTCATGAAGATCTTGTAAAAAATATGGCCTCTAGAGAGGTCACAAGGTTTTTCTATTTTTCGATCTACTGCCCTAGTTTTTGACCGCACATGACCCAGTTTCGAACTGGACCTAGATATCATCGAGGTAATTATTCTGAACAATTTTCATGAAGATCCATTGAGAAATATGGCCTCTAGAGAGGTCACAAGGTTTTACTATTTTTAGACCTAATGACCTAGTTTTTGACCCCACGTGACCCAGTTTCGAACTTGACCTAGAAATCATCAAGGTGAACATTCTGACCAATATTCATGAAGATCTCATGAAAAATTTGGCCTCTAGAGAGGTCACAGGGTTTTTCTATTTTTAGACCTATTGACCTAGTTTTTGAGCCCACGTGACCCAGTTTCAAACTTGACCTAGATATCATCAAGGTGAACATTCTGACCAATTTTCATGAAGATCTTGTGATATATATGGCCTCTAGAGAGGTCACAAGGTTTTTCTATTTTTAGACCTACTGACCTAGTTTTTGAAGGCACGTGACCCAGTTTCGAACTTGACCTAGATATCATCAAGATGAACATTCTGACCAACTTTCATAAAGATCCCATGAAAAATGTGACCTCTAGAGTGGTCACAAGCAAAAGTTTACGGACGCACGCACGGACGGATGACGGACACCGCGCGATCACAAAAGCTCACCTTGTCACTTTGTGACAGGTGAGCTAAAAATGGGAACACTACAGATATTCATACTTGAATAATTCTAATATCTATCAATTCAAGCTTTTAACTGGTTAAGGTGAATTGTTCACACACTGATGAGCTTTTACTTATCATTTTTGTATTCATGAGCTTATTTCAGCATTGTATCTATGCCTGAAATTTAAAAAATGTTGATAACTTTTTTATTTCTGAAGGAAACAAGTAAGTGCAAGCACTTATTTTCTTTGTCAGATCATTTCCTATCCAATGGTCATGGTATCCAATAAAAATTTGACAAAAAGTTGTTTTCAAAATTTTTCATGAGGAGAGTAAAATCATTAGAACATAAAAAATCTGTTGAAAAATATACACAGTATTTATTTGAAAGTATAAAAGTTTAAAGTATTTTTCTCTGGTGATCATGCACATGCAAACCCTGCTAAATACCAGTAACTCACAAACTCAACAGAGCCACAAAGAAGCATTATGTGAAATCTGAGTGCTAATGCGGTTCATTTCTTAAAACAATATACAAATATGTAAGATACAGATTTTATTTACCCCCTGGACTTGTGAAGCATCTGTTGAAAGTCTGGTAGTCAAGGCACCAACACTGTTTTCATGGTCATCAAAGTATGTTATCTCCTGCAAAACAAATGATTTTTCTCCAGTGAATCTACCGGTATTGCCCTTAACTTTCAACTTCATTTACAAAATGCTTCAGGTTTCTGGCCCATTACATAATTAGTATTAAAATGGTGATTGGAAACCATTTCTTTTTATATGTCAGAAAGTTCAATTTGACTAGCTTTTTTTTACTTTCAAGAGTCACAATTTTAGACATGAAATCTGCAATTCATGTGATTTTGTCCTTGGCATGTATACTTTGAGATAAAGTATAAAAATATTCCTTGTAAGACTTGCTGGCTGGGTACATTAACTTATATAACTTCAAAAGTGTATGGTACACAGTAACTTTAAATGCATAAAAAGTAAGTGAAGACCAACAGTATTCGTATCTGAGGTAGAGGACTTGTAATGCCAACTGGCCATAATCTACAACATTTCCATATGTGGTAAAAAAAATCAATATAATCATAATTTGAAAAAAATTTCCATATTCCAACACAGCATTGGTAAATAAAGCCATGTACTGTAACTGCCCACTTCTCGAGCTCAGCAGGCGGGAAACAGTGATATCTTTGTTTTTCACTACTGACGTACACTTTATAACAAACTCTATGGAAATAAAGAAATTCATTCCTTTCAAAAAAAAAAGTAATATTCAGAGTGACTCGTATAGTCTGAACATTAAAAACATATTTACCTGTCTCAACATGGCCTTAAAACACATTGCTCTTATCCGAAGAGTCAGATATTCTCCTGACCGACCAAACATGTATCCCTGAAAGCAATTACATATGATAAAACAGTTCTATTATTAATGAATATTTTATTCATACTCTGTGGATGAACAAAGCTCGCTACAAGGAATTTTTCTAACTTGTAACTCTGTTTCCAACACTTTTTGTTACTTCTCAAAGTCAGATGTACATCTTTGTAAAACTTTCTGTAAATGAAGATTTTCAAACTTTTGCCTAACAATGAACATGTAGCTCCAATGTCAAAGGTAACCTTTTAACAAGAGAGCAAACTGTCACAATATATGCCAATAACAGCAAGTTCCTTTTGACAAGTTCAAGTAATTTAACGGCCAAAACTTAAGAGTGCCTGTATCCCTTGTGAACAAGTGAACACAGGATAAGAACTACTCTATTTAGAAAGCTGGTACTCTCAAAAACTACTTCAGTTATGAAGCTAAAACCTTCAATTTTGACAAATTCAAGGGCCATTATAATTGCTGAGGTACTGGTCCAAACCTGCTGATTATCACACTTTTCCTAGATTTTTCAGAGCTACATACTTTACAGTTTGGTTTATTTCTAAGAAAACTTGCTCTAGTTATTGAGCAGACAATGTCAACTTGGCAATTCTGACTGATTCAAAGGCAATAACTCTTAAGATACTAGTCAGGATTGACAGATTTGATCTAGATTTTATGGAGATATATACTTTGTACCGGTGTTTGGGATATTTTCGTGTCGGCAAATTTTCGTGCTTTTAACCCAAAAAGGAGTGGTTTTATTCTGGCCTGTGTATTTTTTGCCATCTTACATAGGTGGCGAAAATTTCCCCGAAAATTTCATCAAAATCCAACAACTTTACCGGCATTTTTGAAGAGTATCCAAGGGAGGTTACTTTTCTGCGATTGTCCAACAACACAAACTGCGTACATTTGTCTTTATTATATCATAATGTGGTATATACATACTGAAATTTACTGCAAATTGTATTAAAATGTAAAAGCAATAAAATTCGTTAACATGTTCATGAACGTCTAAATTTTTTTTGCCGTACCATCTTTCAATTTAAAAACATACAAGCACAAAAAGGGGTGCTTATCATGCTTATCAAATGAATTTCTTATTTAAATCAGTCATTTTGATTTTCATATTCCCAAAATGGCTGGGATTCCACATTACACAACTCGCGTAAATTACAGTCTTCACTGTTTTTTTTTCTAGTGGTAGAAGAACTTCTTTTTTTTCGGTTGACAATATTTGAGAATAGACATGTTTGTTTTAACACTGTGACAACCATTGTACTATACAGTAAGTGTATTGAAATTAAAACTGCCAATTTTCAACTACACATATTCAATAAATTCGATAAAAATTGGTCAAGGTGAGAAAATCTCGGGTTTCACGTTTTTGGTAACAATACAGGTAATACAAAAGCAATTATCCTTTCACACCCGATGTCAAGTATTTGCAATCGATAGTCAATGTAGATAAGGAGGTATTGTAGTGTTAACATTTATAAATATGGTGTATATGTATATTTTTGACATGGGTATATTTCTGAGCGTTATATATTCGTCACTTCATATTGGTGGTGAAATAGGCGAAAAATTAATCATGACGAAAATATCCCAAAGTACGGTATAAGTTTCGCTTAGTTCTGAGAAAAGATACACTAGTTATTGAGCAGAAGCTATTTTGACCAGTTCAAGGGGCACTAACTCACTACTGAGATATATACATTTAATTCTATGAAAAAGCTAGTTATTGACAATCGATTTCAGCCACCAACCCAACTGCCTGTAAAGGGTGAAGTTATCACAACACCAAAATATCTTTACAAATAAGTATAAAGCAACATAGCACTGTATTATAGAATGGTACTCTATTACAACGCGGCACTATATTACAAGGTGGCACTATATTACAACACAGCTGTATTACAATGCGGCACTGTATTACAAGGTGGCACTATATTACAACACAGCTGTATTACAATGCGGCACTATATTACAAGGGGGCACTATATTACAACACAGCTGTATTACAACGCGGCACTGTATTACAACGTAGCACTGTATTACAAGGTGGCACTATATTACAACACAGCTGTATTTCAACGCGGCACTGTATTACAAGGTGGCACTATATTACAACACAGCTGTATTACAACGCGGCACTGTATAACAAGGTGGCACTATATAACAACACAGCTGTATTACAATGCTGCACTGTATTACAACGTAGCACTGTATTACAAGGTGGCACTCTATTAAAACACAGCTGTATTACAATGTGGCACTGTATTACAAGGTGGCACTATATTACAACACAGCACTGTATTACAGCGTGGTACTGTATTACAACGCTGCACTTTATTCAGGTTCATTCTTTTATTCATACTGACATAATAAAAACATTAAACAAGAGGACCCTGATGGTCCTGAATCGCTCACCTCTTCCCACATGACCCAGTTTTGAGTATGACATCGTTTTTTCTACTATTTGACATAGTGACCTAGTTTTTGAGCTCATGTGACCCAGTTTTGAACTTGACCTAGATATTATCAAGATAAAAATTCTGTCCAATTTTCATGAAGATCCATTGAAAAATATGGTCTCTAGAGAGGTCACAAGGTTTTTCTATTATTTGACCTATTGACCTAGTTTTCCAAGGTATGTGACCCTGTTTTGAATTTTACCTAGATATCATCAAGGTGAACATTCTCAGTAATTTTCATGAAGATCTCATGAAAAATATAGCCTCTAGAGAGGTCACAAGGTTTTTCTATTTTTATATCTACTGGCCTAGTTTTTGACCGCACGTGACCCAGTTTCGAAACTGACCTAGATATAATCAAGGTGAACATTCAGATCAATTTTCATGAAGATCCATTGAAAAATATGGCCTCTAGAGAGGTCAAAATATTTTTCTAATTTTAGACCTACTGACCTAGTTTTTGACCGCAGTTGATCCAGTTTCAGACTTGACCTAGATATCATCAAGATGAACATTTAGACCAACTTTCATGAAGATCTCATGAAAAGTATGGCCTCTAGAGAGGTCACAACGTTTTTTTATTATTTGACCTACTGACCTAGTTTTTTAAGGCACATGACCCAGTTTCTAAACTGACCTAGATATCATCAAGGTGAACATTCTGGCCAATTTTCATGAAGATCCATTCAAGGGTATGGCCTCTAGAGAGGTCACAAGGTTTTTCTATTTCAAGACCTACTGACCTAGTTTTTGACCGCAGTTGACCCAGTTTCAAACTTGACCTATATATCCTCAAGATAAACACTCAGACCAACTTTCATACAGATCCCATCAAAAATATGACCTCTAGAGAGGTCACAACGTTTTTTTATTATTTGACCTACTGACCTACTTTTTCAAGGCACGTGACCAACTTTCGAACTTGACCTAGATATCATCAAGATGAACATTCTGACCAAATTTTATGGAGATCCATTCACAAGTCTGTCCTCTAGAGAGGTCACAAGGTTTTTCTATTTTTAGACCTACTGACCTAGTTTTTGATCGCACATGACCCTGTTTGGAACTTGACCTAGATATCATCAAGATGAACATTCTGACCAATTTTCATACAGATCCCATGAAAAATATGGCCTTTAGAGAGGTCACAAGGTTTTCTATTATTTGACCTACTGACCTAGTTTTGACGGCACGTGACCCACTTTCGAACTTGACCTAGATATCATCAAGGTGAACATTCTGACCAATTTTGATGAAGATCTCATGAAATATATAGCCTCTAGAGAGGTCACAAGGTTTTTCTATTTTTAGACCTACTGACCTAGTTTTTGACCGCAGGTGACCCAGTTTCGAACTTGACCTAGATATCATCAAGATGAACATTCAGACCAACTTTAATACAGATCCCATGTAAAATATGGCCTTTAGAGAGGTCACAAGGTTTCTCTATTATTTGACCTACTGACCTAGTTTTTGATGGAACGTGACCCAGTTTCGAACTTGACCTAGATATCATCAAGGTGAATGTTCTGACCAATTTTCATGAAGATCTTGTGAAATATATGGCCTCTAGAGAGGTCACAAGGTTTTTTTATTTTTAGACCTTATGACCTAGTTTTTGAAGGCACGTGACCCAGTTTCGAACTTGACCTAGATATCATCAAGGTGAACATTCTGACCAATTTCCATGAAGATCTTGTGAAATATATGGCCTCCAGAGAGGTCACAAGGTTTTTCTATTTTTAGACCTTCTGACCTAGTTTTTGAAGGCACGTGACCCAGTTTCGAACTTGACCTAGATATCATCAAGATGAACATTCTGACCAACTTTCATAAAGATCCCACAAAAAATGTGACCTCTAGAGTGGTCACAAGCAAAAGTTTACAGACGGACGGACGGACGACGGACACCGCGCGATCACAAAAGCTCACCTTGTCACTTTGTGACAGGTGAGCTAAAAAGAAATGAAATTACACGAAATGCATGTTACAGAGACAGGTGGAATGTTGCAAAATGATATGCCAAATTCTCCACAATCAAATATATATTACCTGTAAGAAGTAAGTGATGAAGCTTATACCTCCAAGAGACACAAATAGGATGCAGTATAAATTAATATCTTTTTCTTGCTCTTCACGCGGCTTTGAAAATACCTGAAATGTAGTCATAAAGCTTGAGCAACTTGTAAAGCCTGACAGATTTTCTGCAATCTTGTAAAGATAAAAGAATGGGAAATTTGCCTGTTCACTGGATTTACATTTTGGGGACTGGTTGCAGGAAATCCATGAAAATTTTAGTCCTCATGAATATTTATGATTTCAGAGTATAAGAGATAAGACAAGCGGGTCATGATCGCTCACCTGAGTTTCAGAGCTTAAACAGGCTAGAGAGCGTACAATTTTGGCAGAAGACCATAACATGCTCCTTGTGTCAAAAGTTCTAGAGGCAGTAAAAGTCAATTACATCAATACGGGTAACAGAATATAAACAGTATATAGTTCTTCAGGTCTTTAAAATGTGGTGAAACACACACAGACAATTCTCTTTAAAACGGTTCTATTTTCAGCTCCAGCAGCCCTTAGAAGGAACAAAGTGCCCCCATTTTCTAAAAATTGGAAGAAGACCTTATAATGATACTACAGACCAAATCTTATAAAAAGCATCCAGTGTTTCATGAGAAGAAGTTGTTTAAAGGTATTTCTATATTTAGCTCTAGTAGCCTCTAAAAGGGTGCTGACTGCCCCAACAAGATTGGGAGAGAACCTTATACTAATGCTTCAGACCAAGTCTGATGAAGCTCCATCAAGCTGTTCATGAGAAGTCCTTTAAAGCTACTTCTATTTCAATCTCTAGTGGCCCCTAAAAGGGGCCAAGTGCACCCATTTGAATAAAATTGGAAGACAACCTTGTAATGATGCCACAAACCAGGTTTGATGAAGATCCATCAAGTGATTCATGAAAAGAAGTCATTAAAAGGTATTTCTATTTTTAGCTCTGTAGGGCCTCTAGTAGGGGCCAAGCTCTCTCATTGAACAAATTTTGAAGAGAACTTTATAATGATGCTACAGACCAACTCTGATGAAGATCTATCAAGTGGTTCATGATAAGAAGTCATTTCAAGGTTTTTCTATTTTAAGCTCTAGCAGCCCCTAGAAGGGGCCAAGCTGAAACATTTCAACATATCTATGTCAGGACATTATAAAGATGCTCAAAATCCATCCACAGTTCATTAGTCCTTTGAAGGTACTTCAATTTTTAGCTCTAGCAGCACCTAAATGGGGCCAAGCACCTACTTCTGAACAAATTTGGAAGAGGATCTTGTAATAATACTACAGACCCAAGTTTCATGAAGATTCATCAAATGGTTCATGTTAGAAGTCATTTTAAGGTTTTTCTATTTTTAGTTCTAGCAGCCCCTAAAAGGAGCCAAGCTGAAATTTTTCAACAAACTTGATAGAGGACCATGCCAGCATGACCAAATTTGGTGCAATTCTGACCAGTCGTTTCAGAGATATCATCTGAAGAAAAGTGTGGACAGATAATGGACAGACAAAGGTGAGTGATCACAAAAGCTCACCTCGAGCACTTTGTGCTCAAGTGAGCTAAAAATGGTCCACCTGAATCAAAATTCATGCCAACATAGGGAGGCATTTGTTCTAAACAAGTGATGTTAAAAGGGTTAAAACTCACGAGTTTAGGGTAAACTCATTTATTTTCACTGGTATAAAATTCCTGGGTTATTGCAAAATGCTGTTTCATGGGAACATAATTGTGGATAGCGATGTTTAAAAAATAAGTAAAATAGGAAATTTTCACTGTATCTATTTTCATTGGCATCTGAATAAATATACTGCTGCAAACATGGAAAAATATAGTTTGTCACAAATAGTAATGATTTTACAGTATTCTACAGCTTTCTACAAAGGTGGTAAAGCAGACTTACCCCAAGAATTTCAGCAAATATGACAGCAAATGCAGGCATGAGACCACCATTAACTATACTTCCAAACAATCCAAGTGCAATGAGATACCATTCCGAAGCGTTAAGCTGAAGTATTCTTCCCATACCTGCATTAACTTCTTCTTTCTTCTTTTCATCCTGCACAAAATCATACATGGGGAAATGTCAGTTTATCAGTTTTGAACAGAGTTATGAACCTTTAGCCTGCTAGTGGCAAGTGATTTTGCCTTTGCAACCAGACCAGACTGATATCAGCCTGCACAGATCATGGTCTACACTGTTCGCTATTCAGTCAATAAATTTTCAGTTAACATCCCTTTGAACAATAAATGGTACTGTCCAAATTCGATGAAGGACCAGTTCATTATAGAACTTTAGCAGGCTCAGGGTTAATTATTAATCAGTTCAAGAACATGAATTAAAATTTACCTCTTTCAGCTCCTCCCCTTTCACAGACAGAACCCTCTTCAGTGGTGTATCTACTACAGATTTTTGTGCTTTTAGAGGACTTTTGGGATTGTCATACATTTCAGCCTCAATATCTAAAAATATACAGCAGAGCTTTTATTTTTGTATATGATACAAGTTTTGCTTTCACTACTCTGTCTGAATAATATCTATATATACAACAGAATGAGATAATCTGATTACAAGTAAATTTCAAAGTATTCATGAAAGATCTAAAGATACATGTTAGATATATATAATAAATGTATGTCTATTATAGATACGCAGCTGAAAATATGAAAATACTGCACAGCCTTAAATGTTAGATTATAACAAACTAGAGCTATCACTAAAGGTGATGAATGTACCCCCTGCATGCACTGACACAGTACATTGAATTTGACACACACTAGACTGCATAATTATGTGGACTGTATGTATACAGTATAGTAACAAAAAACAAAGTCCCATAACTATGTAGAATATTTATCTAAAAGAATGTAACATGCACCATGCACAACTAGGGTTGGTACTGATCACTTGTGTTAAGTTTCATTAAATTGTGTGCAAGGGTTTGGTAGATTAGGCACACACAAGATTGCATATGCAGGCTGTATGTACATAGTATGTTAACAAGAAACAAAGTCCCATAACTCTGCAATTTTTGTCGCTGAAAGAACCTAACATGCCCCATGCACAACTACTGTTGTTACTGATCAGTTGAGTGAAGTTTCATTAAATTGTGTCAAAAGGATGAGGAGAGATGGTGCGCACAAGATTGTGTCTATGTATATAGTATAGTAACAAAAAAACAAAGTCCGATAACTCTGCAAATTTTTTTTCTGAAAGAACCTAACATGCCCCATGCACAACTACTGTTGTTACTGATCAGTTGTGTGAAGTTTCATTAAATTGTGTCAAGGGGATGAGGAGAGATGGTGCACACAAGATTGTGTCTATGTATATAGTATAGTAACAAAAAAACAAAGTCCCATAACTCTGCAATTTTTTTTTCTAAAAGAACCTAACATGCCCCATGCACAACTACTGTTGGTACTGATCACTTGTGTGAAGTTTCATTAAATTGTGTCAAGGGGATAAGGAGAGATGGTGCGCACAAGATTGTGTCTATGTATATAGAATAGTAACAAAAAAACAAAGTCCCATAACTCTGCAAATTTTTTTTCTTAAAGAACCTAACATGCCCCATGCACAACTACTGTTGGTACTGATCACTTGTGTGAAGTTTCATTAAATTCTGTCAAGGGGATAAGGAGAGATGGTGCGCACAAGATTGCGTCTACGGACAGACGACCAGACGGACAGACAGACAGGACAGACAGACAGACAACCTGAAACCAGTATACCCCCCCTTACAACTTTGTTGTCGGGGGGTACAATAAATACACATTCTACAATAACAGAAAATATACATGATGTGTGGTTCACTGAAATTGTAAAATGCTGAACTGTGCTTTGAATAACATACTCTTTTGTTTGTTATGATAAAACTTCATTCATTGATCATCACTGTCCACTTTCCTGCCCTAATTCTGTAACTGCCAAAAAACCCCACTTTTTTTCATCTCTGTGGGTAATACTGAGAAAGAGTACCCTTTTCTTGCATACCAGACAGGGATTTCCAGCGTTTTCACTGGTGCTGAAAAACTCCATCTTACAACCCTGGATGCAAGATGACTCTCAGGCTGTAAATGACTTATAGCAACTACATAATTATATGTATGAGATTTGTGCAGTAACTGATAATTCCTCCTTACAGTATATTTTATACCAAAAAAAAAAAATTTATCAACAAGAGCTGTCACTAATGGTGACAAATGCCCCCCACCGGCAGCACCTTGACCTTTGACCTGGTGACCTTGACTATGACCTGGTGACCCCAAAGTCAGTAGGGGTGGTGTACTCAATAAGTAATATCAGCATGTGAAGTTTAAAGGTCCTGGGTGCAGTGGTTCGCGAGTAAAGTGCCTTCATGCAAAAAGTTAACGTTGGCCCCTGTGACCTTGACCTTTGACCTGGTGACCCCAAAGTCAGTAGGAGTGGTGTACTCATAAAGTATTATCAGCAAGTGAAGTTTGAAGGTCCTGGGTGAAGTGGTTCGCGAGTAAAGTGCCTTCATGCAAAAAGTTAACGTTGGCCCCTGTGACCTTGACCTTTGACCTGGTCACCCCAAAGTCAGTAGGGGTGGTGTACTCAATAAGTACTATCAGCACGTTAAGTTTGAAGGTCCTGGGTGCAGTGGTTCGCGAGTAAAGTACCTTCATGCAAAAAGTTAACGTTGGCCCCTGTGACCTTGACCTTTGACCTGGTGACCCCAAAGACAGTAGGAGTGGTGTACTCAATAAGTACTATCAGCATGTGAAGTTTGAAGGTCCTGGGTGAAGTGGTTCGCGAGTAGAGTGCCTTCATGCAAAAAGTTAACGTTGGCCCCTGTGACCTTGACCTTTGACCTGGTGACCCCAAAGTCAGTAGGGGTGGTGTACTCAATAAGTACTATCAGCAAGTGAAGTTTGAAGGTCCTGGGTACAGTGGTTCGCGAGTAAAGTGCCTTCATGCAAAAAGTTAACGTTGGCCCCTGTGACCTTGACCTTTGACCTGGTGACCCCAAAGTCAGTAGGGGTGGTGTACTCAATAAGTACTATCAGCAAGTGAAGTTTGAAGGTCCTAGGTATAGTGGTTCGCGAGTAAAGTGCCTTCATGCAAAAAGTTAACGTTGGCCCCTGTGACCTTGACCTTTGACCTGGTGACCCCAAAGTCAGTAGGGGTGGTGTACTCAATAAGTACTATCAGCATGTGAAGTTTGAAGGTCCTGGGTGCAGTGGTTTGTGAGTAAATGCCTTCATGCAAAAAGTTAACGTTGGCCCCTGTGAACTTGACCTTTGACCTGGTGACCCCTAAGTCAGTAGGGGTGGTATACTCAATAAGTACTATCAGCAAGTGAAGTTTGAAGGTCCTGGGTGCAGTGGTTCGCGAGTAAAGTGCCTTCATGCAAAAAGTTAACGTTGTGACGAACGAACGAACTAACGAACGAACGGACGGACAGTTGAAAACTAGTATGCCTCCCTGAGGGGGCATAAAAATACATAACATTATGCTGCAAGTGATAAAACAAAACTGAAACTAAGCATTGTTATTTGTCTTTGAAACATCATGACGTCTTTGATGTTTACAGATGCTCATTTCTTGTGCTTTGTTTAAATATGCTGCTTTAAGAAAATAGTGCTACAAAGAAAATCATTCCTTTGATATTTCATTTTTACTATTATTCTTTGAACATGGTATGTCAGAAAAAGATTCTGTCACTGACTGTAAGAGCAGATGGGAATATCCTGCTCAAGGGTAACTGTTTATACAGTAACTCAGCAAAGCCTTGTTACCGCCTTAACAGTTATTCTAGATAAGAATATTCCCATCTGCTCTTACAACCAGTGTAAGAATCTTATAATCTCATATTTCCTTTTTCAAACAATGCTTAACATTGAAATGATCCATGTAAAAATAGTATTGCTAATATCAAAGAAAAGACCTGATAACCAAAACACTGCTTCCTTTCTCCTGAATACAATATACTTGATTCAAAATCAGCAAAATTAACGATTTGGCTAAGGTGGCCCAACTGTTATTTTCAGCCATGTTAATGAAAACATTTTTGGAAGCTGGTAAAGCAATATGAACCATGCAGAAGATGCTGTATACAAAAAAAGCTTATAGCTTTGGGTATTTTCAACCAATCAAAATGTTTTATAATATATTTCAACTGATAAAATCAACACAAGTACCAGTACTTTTTAATAATTCTGTGGATATTATTTTTAACCAATGAAATCACAGCTAGCACTTCGCAAGAATTCTGAAAATGTGTTTTCAATCAAACAATCAGACAACTTTGAAATATTTTTCATCCAATGAAAACAGTGTGAATACTTTGTAAATAATTCTGTGAGTTTCTTTCATAACTTTGTGAGTGTTCATTGTATAGATTATTCAGTGATAATTTTAAAATAAATGGTACAAAGACAAAAACTATTCCATCACATTTTGGCTTAGGTAAACCAAAATCTTCACCATGTAACCCCATAATCATTATAACTTACGTTAAATCTAAAATGACAAGTATTATGTTCAATAGAGCAGAATTGCTTTGAATTTCTGGTAATGCTTCAGATTTAAACGATTTTCTTAAAAATTTTGTGTGTTTCTGTTGAAAAATGAAACAGGGTTTTATGGGTGGGAATGTGGATCGAGTCTGGGGAAAATTTTACAAGCAAAGAATTTCTCCCATTCATTTCACCAACATGCTAAGCAACAGTGTTCAGGCCAGGTATCTCAAAGATGTACAAAATAAGTCCAAAGTTATAAACGGAGAATAGAGACCAGTCTCATGATGCAAACTTGTCATTGGTCAGTTTCAAAATTGTGCTCAGAAAGAACCAATCAGATGCTAGAGTTTCCAGACTGGTCTACAAACTCAAGTTTTATAATCTAAGACAATAAGACAAAGATTTCTTTCACATACAGTGTAACCTCTCTTTAGTGAACACCAATGGGAACAATAAAATATGTTTGTTGTACTGGAAACGTTACTTTCTATCTATTGGGAAAGACAAATTATGCACTGAGTGTATGCTCGGTGTTGTAAATAGAGGTTGCTCTGCACAGTCAGAATTATATTGATTGTATATATAGTCATAAAATTAATGACCTTGCCAAAGTACAAATGACTCAAAATGAGCAGATTAACTTTCACTAGTTCATATAAAACAATTTCGCAATAAAAATCTGACTACATTCCATCCTCACACCCTAAAAGGAACATGAAATAAAAACAGAATGCTGCAAGATTTCTGGCATGAACACTGCATTATAATGATAGTTACTGAACGCTCCTGATGCATTAATCAATATAGAAATAATTTAAGCAACAACATTTACATCCTTTTTTTTTGTACAGAACAACATAATCTTTGGACACTACAACTGTACTACCAGTAAGTATCTCTGGTCTTCTTTTATCATCATTTATGTTAGAGTTGTGAAATCATTATAATTCATGGGTGACTCATTTTCTTCCATGTTGTAGTAATGCCAATCCATACATATTAAAATATCAATGAACAAATAAGACTTTCAATCTGTGTTATCTTAAAATTCAAAAATCCACAACTTCATGTCTACACAAAATAGCTGCAAGACTAAAATTACATAATATTAAAGCCAATGCAATTAACTGATTTCACAGTGGTCGATTATAAATGGTAGGTACTGACAGACATTTTTTTTAACAGGAAGACAATTTTTATAAACATGGTATTTTAACAGTGAGGGACACAAGGGGTCCAATCATGCACATACTGGGTGAAGGAGGGACTGTATACAGAAGAGAGATCCAAGTTCCTGTGAAGTTACCTTCATGCATATTACTATGAGCATCTTTGATTGTTATGTAACTGTATTAAATTAAGTTAACAACTGAAAAAGTACCTTAAGGTGATTTTATACATTTTGTTAGGGTCTGAGTAACACTGACATAACTTAGGCCCCATGGAAGCTTTTGGAGGAAGACCCCAGGCCCCAGTTGCCCTCCTAACTAGCAGGTACCAAGGTAGAACCACCAACCTTAAACAACCCAGCTAGATTATTTCGTCATAGGAAACCATCTGCATCTGAAATAAGGTTTCAAACCTACAAAAACAGATAAGGGAGTTTGAACTACAAAGCCTGTGGTCAAGGTTCGATTCATGTTTCTGGCTGATATTCTCAATAGCTTTCAGTGCTGAGTAATTCCCTTAAATTGATAATGTTTTCAGCACAATCAGCCTTGACTGGATGCTGGGAATTTCAAAATGAAGCCCGACAAGGGCTACACAAGTTGTTCCGTGCATTCTAAGCCGGGATGTCCCTCAACTACCCATACTAAACAAGAAACCTGTACTTCAAAGGCGGGTGCAAATAAACTGAATTCCTGGATGCCAGGTGCCCCTCCAGGCACTGTTTCATGCACAGGCTGGAACCTGGGTAGAACAACCAACCTTCTCTAAGTAAAATGATTTAAGGATTTTTGCATTAAATTTTGTTTAATGGGTGAATTAGGGTTTTGTAGCAACATCATTAATACAGTTTTTTGAATTTTAATTATAGGGAATTCCCAAAAAAAGATAGATAAGAGACCTCATGTTGTCACAATAATTTGGACAAACCTTCTCACAGTAAGGTACTTTTTCAAATTAATGGTTAGTAATTTATTTCAGTTTTATTTTCTTTTGGGGCCAACTTGGATATACCTTTTATACATTTACAAGTATAGGAAGTCCTTATTAACTTGGCACAACAGTAACATGGCTAAATGTCAGTGCTGTGCCAATTTAAACAGACATATCAGTAATAACAAGTAGTAACTGTACCTTCTGTATAGTGACCAAGTTCCAAGATGCAAAATATAAAATATGAACATACAGGTTTTATTATTGTATATATTAATGTATAATATTTTTATACAGTTCGTGCAAAAAAGGCCTGCTAGGGGTACACTTAAAATTTTCAACAATTTTAGTATAATTATGATGAAAAAGTTGCAGAAAAAATAAATGCAAAACTTATGGGCACTTTATTTACTGCACTAACAATTATAATGATACAACTACAAGAAATAAACAGTTAGAAAAAAAAATGAATGTTACGTACCGTCCTCGGAAACCATACTCTGAAATGAAAAAATAAATTGCAATGAGTACTGTTTTTTTCCCCAAAGCTTACTGTCTGATCCACAGCATCCTTGACAAGTCTTTTTTCATAAACTACAACCTGAGTTTGTACGATCCAAAAATAAGTTACAACTCATTCTAAAGGTCTTTAGGAATGTCAGCAGAAACATTATAAATTTCTGTGATCTTTAACAATGTCAATTTTTATGTAAAATTCTTGCCTATGAGCAATTTTGATTTCTATTTTCAATTTTAATGTGCTAAATAAATATTCTAAAAAATGTTTAATGACAATCTATCCACAAAAGATTCAAATTCGGAATTTTAAAATATTTTTCGAGTCCAAAATATATTTTTGATGATAAATTCAAAATTAATCAAGATATATTGAAAATCAAGTAAGTTCTGATTACCCCCCTTGTTTTTCTTAAGAATAATGTATATGAGTGGCATTGTCTAATATTTGACGAGTAAACAGAAAAAAATCTTGTTACCAAAAAGATCTAACAAACAGTAATTAATGTTTCATTTTATTCTTGTCAAGGGGCAGAGTGTGAAGTTGATGCAAACATACTTCAAGGGAAAAAATGGTTGCAAACCTGATAAAATGATGGACATTGACTCAAAAAATCTCAAATGTTTTTTGAACAAGTAACTGTTTTTGTGATATTCTGCATTCTAAGAAATCTGAGGAAAGATCCTATGGAGTACATTCATTTTTTTCTGTAATAGAGTTCCACTTGAACTGGCGCTAGGGGGCATTAGGGTTGTTCCACTTTTCATTACCTCTCACGATCAGACTCGGTTAAGCTAAGTCTGCTGTTATGTTGCTTGGTTTGTTTTGTGCTTCCATAAGGATAGCAAGACTCTTCCTTCTGTATCTATTTCAATGAACTGTTACACATATTGTCCATCATACACATCCTGTTGAACTAGTCTTATCCTTTAGTTATTTTTGAATGAAACTTTGAATGAATCTGCACTGTAGCTACAGACATCACATTTCATTAATATAAATGAAGGTACAACAATTTGAATAATTTGCCAATTTCATGTGTTATTGAATACAAAGCCAGCCCTCCAAGACCTACCTGTTGTGTTACAAGTTGATAGTAGATTCCGTTCTTTGTCATTAATTCGTCATGTGTTCCTTTCTCCACAATTCGACCGTCTTTAAACCCGGCAATCATATCAGCTGTTTTAATAGTTGACAGTCTATGGGCAATCACAATAGTTGTTCTGCCATGGCTAGCCTGTTTGAAAATAGTCATACTTCATGTATTCAGAAATGCATTCAAGCGATGAAAATTCTTTACAAGAAAAATAAATCCCAAATAAATGTGTGTCCATAGGACACAGCATTCTCGCGTACTAGAGGTCTACCGTGGTTCCCCGGATGAACCTCTGGCACATTTCGCCGATATTTGTGGTTTGGTTACATTACAGGTAAAACGTTTCAGCCAATCAGCGTCATTTCGCGACAAAATGTAGCGAACCAATCAAAATCGTCCATGAAAAGCGTGACCGCGTCCTTTCATATCGATGAGGAATATTATTATTTCTTCAGGTAAATTTCTTAACATCGAATAACAGAAATAAATCTTTATTAATTGCAATCATGGAATATCGCCTTTATCCATCGTTAGCAACTACCTTGCTTACATATTGTTTGAAATTTCAATTCGGCGTGCCAAATAGTGGCGAACATTGATTGGCTGAAACTTCTCCCGGTAGTAATTACGAGTGTGCATGCTCACCAAATAAACGACAGAAATAAATCAGAGGTTCATCTCGGGATTTTGACGAACATCTGATGGATGAGAATGAGGACACAGGCGCCCCCACTTCCTGTCACTATACGTGGTTTCACATGACTGTAGGTGTAATATTTTGTAAGATATATGCAACACAAATTCTTAAGCACTTTATGTGTATTTTTTACTAAGTTAACGACCATAACTCTGGTCTAACTGAATGAAATCCCAAACAGAACACCCGGTGCACAACTTCATATGCTTAAGGTTTTATGACTCCAAGACCAATACTTTTTGAGATACATGCAACACAATCTGGTATGTCCTTTCTACATATTTTTACTTAATCAAGGGCCATAACTCTAGTCTGTCAGACAGAAATCCCAAACAAAACCAAAGGTGTACAACTTTGCATGCCAAATAATATTCCTACTTTGTTTCATGACCCTAGGTCAAATATATCTTAAGATATGTGCGATACAAATTTTCATGCCCTTTTACAAATATTGTTGACTAAGTCAAGGGCTGTAACTCTGGTCCAGCTGGATGAAATCTCTAACAAAAGCCAAAATGCACACCTTTACATGCTGAATAATATTCCAGAAAGGTTTCATAACACCTCAGATGTCCCTCCATGTGTCCCTCTGGGCATTATTTCAAGACGGCAGAACCCCCAAGCTTCCATATGCCAGCATGATGCTGTCTTCCTCACATGCTGACCAGAGTAAGTCAGCCAACTTAACCACTTGTCCATACAGGCCTTGCTGCCAATTTCAGTTATATATTCTGTTTTAAGAGATGAAAATGTGTTTATATAGGCACAAGATCACAGTTATTTTCCCTTGGTTGACCACAATAATGAAGTGGTCTGTTTGATGGTGAATATTGGTGAATTTTTGAGTGAAAGACCTGCAATAAATGGCATAATTGAATAGAGGAGATATAAAATGGTAGGTACAAGTACAATCTGATAGATGAGAATGTCAAAATATGAATAACGTGACTTTTTAATAGGGCCAGTTTTGCCTGTTTGCAGCCATCTAGAGAGTATTGTTCATTTCAAAATGGTGGAGAAAAGAGCCGGTCAACCCAATGTTTACTGTGGCTGGAATTTTTTCTCTTGGATAGTTCTGTTGAGTTCAGGTATTTTTATAGGGGTTGGAATGCATGCAAAATTGCTATAGTGTCCAGTGCCTATATAGAACATATAGTAAAAATAACTGTGGTCTTAGACCAGATATCGAAAATCTTCTTTAGAGATTTTCATCTTTGCATTATTTACCTAACATATTACATGTTCTCACAGATAACAACTAAAATTTTAGTTATACTTTTTCAAGGGCCTCTTGTACTACTCCTTCACTTTCCGTGTCCAGAGCCGATGTGGCTTCATCCAGTAACAAGATTTTAGGATCACGCACGAGGGCACGTGCAATAGCAATTCTCTGTTTCTGTCCTCCACTGAGTTGTGCACCTCTCTCACCAACCGAAGTTTCAAATTTCTGAAATGATAATACAGATGTGCTTCTTTTATATTATTATTCTAGATTCAATTACCAGTATCTTCCCTTGCATGAAAAACACTGAGATTGACCCAAATCTACCAAAAAGTTCCCAAAGTAGCAACAATCTTTGACCTCTGACCCTTTTAAACATTTTAAAAACATCTATATTAACCAATACATATGTATTTAAAAGTACCATTTTAATAAAATACCATTATTACCATTATTAAAAGATTCCGCGATAATTTCAGTTTTGCAAGAGAGAATTAGGCCTAAATTAAAATTAAGTTTGTTTGACCTTTACCGACCCAGTATTTTTACAGTGGGTAGGTAGGTAGGTAAATAATTATATTATATTTTAGTTTTTTTTTTAATGTTTGTTGTCTCAGTAATAATAAAAATTAAAGTCTATTTATTAATACCTATTGCTTGTAGATAATCTTGGAAGATGCTCTGTTAAATGTATGCTTGTAATAAACCCCTAGCCCTATTCATGCACACACAATATGGGCACAGACTTAATTTGCACATAAGGCAAAGTAGTATCTTTCATGTCTATACTTTTTCTTTATATATATATCAAAAATGTTTTCACTACATCTGCGATTAAAAGTACAAAACGATATAGTCGGGAAAATATTTGGTATCTAAACACACTACTGAATTACAGCTTATTTTCAACAAGTGTTTGATGCTTAATTCAATAGCTTTTTATGAGTTTTAGAAGGTTTTTACAACGGTTATGGCAGTATGCAAGCAAAAGTGATGATTTTTTAGCTTTAAGCTACTTGCACGTATTGGTCATGTTACTAAGAACAGAAACAAGATTGGGTTTCCCCGACATCAGACATTTATTATGCCAATGTCCTGGCAAAAGAAGTATAAGATTTTTATACCTCTTTGTTCTGGCATTGCAAAATTAAAATATTAAAACTATCTAGCTTGTCATATTTCAAAACATTTACGTTCGTGTCAAATTCTTGAAATTCGGAAACTGAGATTTTCTCACTTCGAACAAATGCATTTCAAAACGATCTCTGATTAAAGACATTTTGAAATCAACAATTAAGTCAGTTCATAATATATTTTCACAGATAATCAAATTTCCCACCACTCGCCTGTCAATTGCCGTAATACTGTCACTGTTATGAAAGCAGTATTATGTACAAGCAATTTTCAGATATAACACATAGTAGACAAATAATAATCTCATGTACATTACGTTTCCTTTGTAATCAATCATATTTGTTCTTCTTAAATTTCGTTTTCACAGCAGACATTTTTCTTTCAGGGTATTTTAGTAATCACCACCACCTAGTTGCTCTCCATAATAACTGCATCGGTAGTAAAAATAATCACAGTCTAGCCCTTACCGTATTTTCCAATAAGAGCTGTCACAGGAGACAGCGTGCTCGACTATTTCGATGCTGGATAGTGAAACTGGGCACATCTGAGGAAACTAGAGCTGTCACTGGAGTGTTTAATGACTCCGATTGTGGATGAAGATATTGCACAATAGCCTGAGTCTATGTCAAAAATATCAACTTAAAGTAATAAGAGAGGTAAAGATAAAATGTATCAAAACACTATATAAGTATGTCCTAAGCAAAAAGGGGCATAATTCATTAAATATTGGTGCCAGAGTTGTGCAGCTTGTGTCATATAGTGTGGGTGATGATGTTGAACAACTATTTTAAGTTTGAATCAAATCCATTCAGTAATAACAGAGACAGAGTGAAAAAGTGCATCAAAACTTTAACCTAAAATTCTAAGTAAAAAGGGGGAATAATTAATAAAAACTTGCTGCCAGGGTTATGCACCTTGCGTCATATGGTGTGGGTGATGATGTTGAACAACTATTTTAAGTTTGAATCAAATCCATTCAGTAATAACAGAGACAGAGTGAAAGTGCATCAAAACTTTAACCTAAAATTCTAAGTAAAAAGGGGAAATAATTCATACAAAATTGGTCCCAGAGTTATGCACCTTGCATCATTTGATAAGGGTAATGATGTTGAACAATTGTTTAAGTTTGAATCAGATCCATTCAGTAATAACAGAGATAGAGTGAAAGTGCATAAAACTTTAACCTGAAATTCTAAGTAAAAAGGGGAATAATTCATGAAAAATTGTGCCAGAGTTATGCATCTTGTGTTATATGATGTGGGTGATGATGCTGAACAACTATTTTAAGTTTGAATCAAATCCATTCAGTAATAACAGAGGTAGAGTGAAAGTGCACCAAAACTTTAACCTTAAATTCTAAGTAAAAAGGGGGAATAATTCATTAAAAAATAGGCCAGAGTTGTGCATCTTGTGTCATATGATGTGGGTGATGATGCTGAACAACTATTTTAAGTTTGAATCAAATCCATTCAGTAATAACAGAGGTAGAGTGAAAGTGCACCAAAACTTTAACCTGAAATTCTAAGTAAAAAGGGGGAATAATTCATGAAAAAATGGTGCCAGAGTTATGCACCTTGTGTCATATGATGTGGGTCATGATGTTGAACAACTATTTTAAGTTTGAATCAAATCCATTCAGTAATAACAGAGATAGAGTGAAAGTGCATCAAAACTTTAACCTGAAAATCTAAGTGAAAAGGGGGGATAATTCATAAAATATTGGTGCCAGAGTTATGGCCCTTATGTCAGATGATGTGGGTGATGATGAGGAATAAGTATTTCAAGTTTGAATCAAATCCATCAAGTAATTACAGAGATATTTTGAAAAAAGAGAAAGAGCACCAAAACTTTAACCAAGGTGGGGACGCGGAAAGACGCCGACGCCGACGCCGGGGCGAGTAGGATAGCTCTCCTTATACTTCGTATAGTCGAGCTAAAAATGTTAGGACTAGTTATTTTCACTTTCTCAAGACTTATTTCCCGAAAAATGATTATTTTGTAAAGTGTCCCAAAAATATGGACACAATAATCATAATCCACCCAATGTTGAAAGCGTAATAAAGAGCATAAACGATTATCGGTAATTAATGATTTTAATCTGTTGATAAACTTAGTCCTTGTCCTTGTTTTCATCATCAAGTAACACCCGCCTCAAAGAGCTAAAAGAAATGTGTAGGTATCACGGCATCTGAAGCGGAGATAAAAGCGTTACAGTTGCCTGAGATTGTCATGGAATTACGTCATGTTTTTGCGCCATATAACACATCACTGTTTGATCGTACCGCCTCGGTTCTTTGAATTAATCAATAAAAAAGTTTCTTCTTTAATTTCTTAAAGCGAATTCAATAGCCTGTATAAACTGACAGTAAATGTGTCAAACGATAATTGTGGATATCCTACCTCTGTGAGCTATTTTGCCGCACTAACATAAATCTGTTTGCCAAAAGTCGTTTTATGCCATGTATTTAAATTGCTAATGCTTTTTTTCATTATTTAGGATTTTTTTATTGTTTTTTTTTTTTTTTTTTTTTGTACCTTCTGGTCAAAAGTCTGAACTTTATGCCCATAGAATTTATCATTTATTTACTCTTAGAAAGAAATAAGACCGCACTGTTTGAAATTTTACAAAGAACTAAATTTAAATTTGACCGTTTTTATAGAATTTTGCCTACATTCCTGTCGATATCTTATTAAAATCGTTATAGAATTCAAACTATATTACTTCTTAAGCGGTGCTAAAAAAATATTGATGCGATAATAACAAAAAAATGAATGCACTACGCGCGTTTTTTTTTGTGTATGTGTAAACAAAAGTAACGCTGAGTGATGGAAATTAGATATTACGATAGCTCGCACGTGCTCGTGGAATGGAAAAGTACCAGCATGACGTTTTGTTTTCTTTACGTTTTAGCGGGTAAATTAGATACTAGATTTGTAAAATTATGTCCTTTCGTCAGATTGCCTTCCGGTTATAAGCGGTTTGATTGTCGTCTGCATCCTATGGCCTTAGGCAACGTTATCGGCATAGTTGACACGTTTTCGGAATACACGAGATGATAAACAGTCCGCTTTATCGATTTCTACTAGCCGACCGTGGGTTGCTTTCTCACTTGCCATAATTATGTATGCATTTGTTAAATAAAATAATCACCAGTTGCAAGCACCAAAATAAGTTTTTCCCTTTGATAAGAAAATAAAAATATTTTTTTTCTCTGGAATGCAATAAAATTATTTGAGTCGGGGCAATTTTTTCGGGTCGGTCGGTAAAGGTCAAACAAACTTAATTTTATTTTAAGCCTTATCAAGGCTTACATCAGGTAACTTCATGATGAAATCGTATGCGTTTGCCATTTTTGTAGCTGCTTCTATTTCCGCATCTGTAACATTCTCGCGTCCATAGCGAATGTTTTCCTTGATTGTAGTGCCAAACAAAACTGGTTCCTGGCTAACTATACCTATATGTTCTCTCCACCATTTCAAATTTAAGTCTTTTATGTCCCTACCATCAATACGGATCTGTGTAAAGAATTACAGAAAACTTTCTGAAATCACGTAAAAATATTCAAGTATCTCTGAGCTATCTGTAACAGAATTTTACCAAATTTTGTATTATCTGCATTATTTAATTTAACGTGAAGTCATTCATAAGAGAGTTTGTGGACTTAAAGTTTAAAAGGTAAAATAAATAGGAATTTCATTTGTTTGTTGCCATTTAATTTCCTTGATTGATCCAACAACCCTAAAATGCACAAATATTAGTCACCCACAAATATTAATTATCTCACTATTAATTTTTGTGGATTTCACAGTTGCTTAAATCCACAAAATAAAATCCTAACCCAACAAATAAAATTCCTTTTGTCTGTAAAATTTGAAAACCACGAAATCATGTCCACACAGAATAGCCAACCTGGTTGAAAAGGTGCAATTTTATGCTAAAGGAATTAAAAAAATTCTTTTAACAAATGAATTTTTCTGCCCAATCTTCATGAAAATTTGGATAGATGTAAATCCATTAAATACAACTACAAATTGAAGACGGGTATTTTTTTTTTTTTCCTGATCCTGGTATGGACTGGTTAAAACTTGTACGTACTGAGCCCTGTTCTGGGTCATAAAATCTCTGTATAAGCTGCACAATGGTAGACTTGCCACATCCGCTAGCCCCGACTAGAGCAACGGTCTGACCTCGGCTTATCTCTAAATCAACACCCTTTAAAATCTAAAAATTAACATCAATATTAGTATCATTCACGTAATTCCCTACCAATGAATACACTTTCGTAAAATGCTCAAGTTTTTAACATGGAAACTCATTTCACCAATTATACTAAAATACATCAAAATACTTGTCTTTTACAAAGAAGATATTGAAATTCCTAGAATTTTTTTATTAATTTTTTTTTTCATACCTGGTTTAATGTCATTTAAAGAGCTCTAGTCTTATGACAATTTTCCATCTTTTTCTAGTGATATAAGAACATGGGCACTAGTGGTCAGTCAATCTAACCAGTATTCCTGTGTTCTTCACTGGTACTAACTTGTTTTCCACAACTTACTAACAATTTTTCAACAAGATTCAGAGGTGAAAGATAAATGCCTTAAGACACATTAAAAGCTGACCATTTCTCACAGAAAACTGAATTGCCCGGGGAAAAAAACTCACAACCTGAAATGCCTTTATTCTACCTGCTGAACTAACTGTAAATGCAGACCCTGGTAGGCACCTCGTAGAACTGTCATTGTCCAGCAAGCAAGCCTGATCAATATTTCCAAGCAATTATCCTCCAAGAATTTTAACTTGTATATTGAAAGCACCATAAGTCAACTAGAGCACCGCCTTGTGGGTGCAGACACTCATCTGATTTTTTTGTCTCTGTATAATAGAAATATTGTCCTACCCATGATTTTCTAAGTCCAAAAGGAGCCATAATTCTTGCAAAAAGCAATGTAGAGTTATGGTACTTGCTGTACAGAGTCAGCTTTTAATGGCGTTTAACTGCTCCAAGTTTTAAAGCAATAGCTATGACCATTAAGGAGAAAAGTTGACCTAAATGCAAATCTTAACCAAGAAATTTGATTTGATTTTATTTGATCTGAGTTTTACGGCGCACCAACACAGTATAGGTTATATGGCGCCAAACAGGACTACAAATTTTGGTTCCACATCTCATTTACATCGAAATAAAAACACGAGGTATGGAATCAAAATTTGTATACCTGCTGGAATCACAGAGTTACAGCAAAACCAAGTGTTAAGTCACCTCTTACGATCATGCAATGGTAAGGCAGTGGTTCCAATTCTTTTCATACATAGATCGTCCCAGAAACACATGGCGCAAGAAATTTGATTGTTTCTAAGTCCAAAAGAGCCCATAATTCTTGCAAAAAGCAGGATGGAGTTCTGTTTCTTGCTGCACAGAGTCTGCTTTTGACGGTGAACAAGTGTTGCAAGTTTCAAAGCAATAGCTTTGATAGTTTAAGAGAAAAGCTGACCTAAACACAAAACTTAACTAAGAAATCTGATTTTCTAAGTCCAAAAGGGGCCATAATTCTTGCAAAAAGCAGGCTGGAGTTATGTTTCTTGCTGTACAGAGTCAGCTATTGATGGTGAACAAGTGTTGCAAGTTTCAAAGCAACAGCTTTGATAGTTTAGGAGAAAAGCTGACCTAAACATAAAACTTAACCAAGAAATCTGATATTTTCTAAGTCCAAAAGGGGCCATAATTCTTGCAAAAAGCAGGATGGAGTTTTGTTTCTTGCTGTACTGAGTCAGCTATTGATGTTGAACAAGTGTTGTAAGTTTTAAAGCAATAGCTTTGATAGTTTAGAAGAAAAACTGACCTAAACATAACCAGGCAACGCCGACACAGATGCCGACGCCAATGATGATCAAGTGATGACAATAACTCATAATTTTTTTTTCAAAAAATCAGATGAGCTGAAAATGAAAGTTGTGCAAAAGCTATCACACTAGAATTACCTTGACATCAGGTCTAGATGGGTAGTTGAAATATATATTTCTCATAACAATATTTCCATCAAGTTGCTGTGGACGCTCTCCAGCTGTTGAAAAACTGTCAATTGGAGGTTCCTGAAATTCATTTTCAAAGTATATATCGGTACATATGTACTTAGATAAAATAACTAAATGTTTAAAGCAAAAATATATTTCCTTTAATGAATGTAACAAAGCATGTTTGTTTCTTATCATTATAAAATATGAAAGTTTTTTTTTTTTTTTTTTTTTTTTAGTGTGGGGTGTGGGGGGGGGGTATATCCTACAAAACATCCAGACATCTAAGTTGAAATTATTTTTGGCTGTTTGCTTTTGTATAATAATACCTCAACATAACATAAGCCTTTGTGGCCGAATGGTTAAGACTTTGACCAGTAATTTAACATGCTTTCAGGTCATGGTTTCAAACTTATATTAAATCTCTTTTTTCCCCTTTTGTTACCTTTTAAAGAGTCTTTTGACGTCTGTTTTTATAAAACAAGAGGACCATGATGGTCCTGAATCGCTCACCTATCCCCACATGACCCAGTGTTGAACTGAGTATGACCTAGTTATTTCTATTATTTGACATAGTGACCTTGTTTTTGAGCACATGTGACCTAGATATCATCAAGATAAAAAATTCTGACCAATTTTCATGAAGATCCATTGAAAAATATGACCTCTAGAGAGGTCACAAGGTTTTTCTATTATTTGACCTAATGACCTAGTTTTTGAAGGCATGTGACCCACCTTTAAACTTGACCTAGATATCATCAAGGTGAACACTCCCACTAATTTTCATGAAGATCTCGTGAAAAATATGGCCTCTAGAGAGGTCACAAGGTTTTTCTATTTTTCGAACTACTGACCTAGTTTTTGACCGCACATGACCCAGTTACAAACTTGACCTAGATATCATCAAGCTGAACATTCTCACCAATTTTCATGAAGATCCATTGAGAAATATGGCCTTTAGAGACATCACAAGATTTTTCTATTTTTAGACCTACTGACCTAGTTTTTGACCGCACGTAACCCAGTTTCGAACTCGACCTAGATATCATCAAGGTCAACATTCTGACCAATTTTCATGAAGATCTCTTGAAAAATATGGCCTCTAAAGAGGTCACAAGGTTTTTCTATTTTTAGACCTACTGACCTAGTTATTGACCGCACGTGACCCAGTTTCGAATCTGACCTAGATATCATCAAGGTGAACATTCTGACCAATTTTCATAAAGATCCCATGAAAAATATGGCCTCTAGAGGGGTCACAAAGTTTTTCTATTTTCAGACCTACTGACCTAGTTTTTGACTGTACGTGACCCAGTTTCAAACTTGACCTAGATATCATCAAGGTGAACATTCTGACCATTTTTCATGAAGATCCATTGAGAAATATGGCCTCTAGAGAGGTCACAAGGTTTTTCTATTTTTAGACCTACTGACCTAGTTTTTGACCCCACGTGAGCCAGTTTCGAACTTGACCTAGGTATCATCAAGGTTAACATTTTGCATTCTGACCAATATTCATGAAGATCTCATGAAAAATATGGTCTCTAGAGAGGTCACAAGGTTTTTCTATTTTTAGACCTAGTGACCTAGTTTTTGACCCCACGTGACCCAGTTTCGAACTTGACCTAGGTATCATCAAGGTGAACATTCTGACCAATATTCATGAAGATCTCATGAAAACTATGGCCTCTAGAGAGGTCACAAGGTTTTTCTATTTTTAGACCTACTGACCTAGTTTTTGAACCCACGTGACCCAGTTTCGAACTTGACCTAGATATCATCAAGGTGAACATTCTGACCAATTTTCATGAAGATCTCATGAAAAATATGGCCTCTAGAGAGGTCACAAGGTTTTTCTATTTTTAGATCTACTGACCTAGTTTTTGACCGCACCTGACCCAGTTTCGAACTTGACCTAGATATCATCAAGATGAACATTCTGACCAACTTTCATAAAGATCCCATGAAAAATGTGACCTCTAGAGTGGTCACAAGCAAAAGTTTATGGACGGACGGACAGACGGACGACGGACGACGGACGCCATGCGATCACAAAAGCTCACCTTGTCACTTCGTGACAGGTGAGCTAAAAAGAAGGAATGGAAAGCTAACAGGGAACAAGAGTGCCAGAATGTCACAATATACGCCCATCACAGCAAATTTCTTTACTCTAGCAGCTGTATTTGCAAATGGAATTTTAATTTTGTGGTTGTTTAGTAATCATTGTAAGTCTTTTGTTTTTCTAAGTCCACAAAAAAAACTCCTTACCAGGTAGAGATACCTTAAAATACACCTAAAATTGGAAAGTAACATCTATGTTGTACCACAGAAAAGTGGTCTTGTTTTTTCCCTATGGTCAATTATAACAAGAGGACCATGATGGTCCTGAATCGCTCATCTATCCCCACATGACCCAGTATGATGTTGTTATTTCTATTATTTGACATAGTGACCTAGTTTTTGAGCACAGGTGACCTAGATATCATCCAGATAAAAAATTCCGACCAATTTTCATGAAGATCCATTGAAAAATATGACTTCTAGAGAGGTCACAAGGTTTTTCTATTATTTGACCTAATGACATAGTTTTTGAAGGCACGTGACCCACTTTTGAACTTGACCTAGATATCATCAAGGTGAACATTCTCACCAATTTTCATGAAGATCTCATGAAAATTATGGCCTCTAGAGAGGTCACAAGGTTTTTCTATTTTTAGACCTACTGACCTAGTTTTTGACCGCACATGACCCAGTTTCGAATCTGACCTAGATATCATCAAGGTGAACATCCTCACTAATTTTCATGAAGATCCATTGAAATATATGGCTTCTAGGGAGGTCACAAGGTTTTCCTATTTTTAGACCTACTGACCTAGTTTTTGACTGCACCTGACCCAGTTTTGAATCTGACCTAGATATCATCAAGTTGAATACTCTCACCAATTTTCATGAAGACCCATTGAGAAATATGGCCTCTAGAGAGGTCACAAGGTTTTTCTATTTTGAGACCTACTGACCTAGTTTTTGACTGCACGTGACCAAGTTTCGAACTTGTCCTAGATATCATCAAGATGAACATTCTAATCAATTTTCATGAAGATCTCTTGAAAAATATGGCCTCTAGAGAGGTCACAAGGTTTTTCTATTTTTAGACCTTCTGACCTAGTTATTAACCGCACGTGACCCAGTTTCAAACTTGACCTAGATATCATCAAGGTGAACAATCTGACTAATTTTCATAAAGATTCCATGAAAAATATGGCCTCTAAAGAGGTCACAAGGTTTTTCTATTTTTAGACCTTCTGACCTAGTTATTAACCGCACGTGACCCAGTTTCAAACCTGACCTAGATATCATCAAAGTGAACAATCTGACTAATTTTCATAAAGATCCCATGAAAAATATGGCCTCTAGAGAGGTCACAAGGTTTTTCTATTTTTAGACCTACTGACCTAGATTTTGACCGCACGTGACCCAGTTTCAAACTTGACCTAGATATCATCAAGGTGAACATTCTCACCAATTTTCATGATGATCCATTGAGAAATATGGCTTCTAGAGAGGTCACAAGGTTTTTCTATTTTTAGACCTACTGACCTAGTTTTTAACCCCATGTGACCCAGTTTCGAACTTGACCTAGATATCATCAAGATGAACATTCTGACCAACTTTCATAAAGATCCCACAAAAAATGTGACCTCTAGAGTGGTCACAAGCAAAAGTTTACGTACGCACGCACGGACGGACGCACGGACGGACGACGGACGCCACGCGATCACAAAAGCTCACCTTGTCACTTTGTGACAGGTGAGCTAAAAAGGTAATGAAAATGAACACGTCAAATCAAAAATCTTGTAGTGGCTTATTCAAAATAAGGATCTTCAAAAAATCTGCATGGTAAATATATTTTCCTTAAAGGTTTGCCCTGTTAATACATAACCTATACATGTTTTTTAATATCATTTCTATCAGAAATAAAATACAAAAACTTTTGACCGCATTACACATGTAGTTATTTTTTCAGATGTTAATTTTGTTTAAATGCTAAATTTCAGTTTAAAAGAAAAACATGACCACCACAAACAATAATTGCCTTGTGAGTTTAATAAACAATGCTGATTAGTTTTCATCACATTACAATATGAAGAATCTATAAACATGTATTTTGTCTATAAATGATTAATATGAAAAAAGACAAAAATGTTATACATGATAATGTATTGTCTTGGTTTGGTGGTAAACCCTAGGGTCGTGAGTTTGAGCCCCATCGGGGTCATGACCACTGCTCATAATGACAGTATTACTGGTTTTTCGACAATAATTAAAATAATCTTGTTACAGTCAAGCTATAACAAATTAGTAGACACCACAATCAGACAACAGTAAAATACTGACCTGTTCTATTAGCTGATAAACTATGTAGGCTGCTCCTCGGGCTATAGCAAAGCTCTGAACGTTTGGAGCAGCATTTCCAAGAGAGAAGGCACCAATAAGGACTCCAAAGAACACCTGAAATAGAAATAGAATCAAATATCTAATAAATAATATCATTTTGTTCTGAAGAATAAAACACAGCTGGCCATTGGTGTTACTACATTTTTACATAATTATCACGTTTTTTAATGACACAGAACTATTATACAGAATTCTAATATGCTTTTCTCTGTTAAAACATTCTTGCGCTAGAATGACATCACGTTAACGTGCGATGATGTCACTGTTTTTGTTGCGACCAAGAAAGAGCACTACTGTATTTTATCTACCGTTTTACATTAAGGGCATATTAGAATCGAAATAATTCATAGCAAAACTGTGTTTTAACACTATTTATACACTCGGGTGGTAATACGTCGTACAAATAATTTCACTCAGGCTGCGACGTAGTGAAATTATTCAGCCCGACAGATAACCGCCCATCTTGCATAAATAGTGTTAAAACATTCTTTTGCTATAAATTATTTCTTAAATATACCATGACTCGATCAAAAAAAAAAACCCCAAAAAACACCAAACAACTTCTGCAAAACTGCAGGACTGTTCGGGTTTTGGTTTAAGGTCACATCAACCCAATTTGTGGTCATATGGCCACTTTCCAGCTTTTGATGGCAGAGAAAGACCAAAGGTGGACCACCAGGCATTATTTCAGACACAAGTGGGTGCCTGGGGTAGAACCATCAACCTTTTGTTAGTCACCTTTTATCTTCTGGAGGTCAAACCAGCCTATGTATCCTTGCTCCATGCACTTCAGTTGAGAACTTTGTTCACTTGAACTTAATAGGACCAGCAAAATTAATGCAAGTTCGACCCATCAAACAAAATGATTTATATAGGTATTTAGCCAGGACCTAACAATGAGTTAAAGCAAAGGGTGGTGTTCCAACTATCCAAGTTTAAGCGAACAAAGTTTAACTGTATATAACACACACCTCTATGTGCCATGTGCACTGTGATTTGTTACCAAATAACTATTACCATCACTATTATAGATACATGTACTTACAATCATCACATCTCCGATAGAATACAAATCTGATTCTTCTCTAGCTAACTTTGCTCCATACCAAAATCCAAGCGCATATGCACCAAATATAATCAACCATGTGACACCCATGGCTAGACCATTGACCAAGCCTTTCCTTACACCAAGATCACGTGCTTCTGTCAAATTGGCATTATATCTGAAATAAAATCGCAAATTTGTTATAACCATTTCCTAATGAAGATAAAAACAAAAGCAACTAGAGATAAAATAAGAAGGGGCATAATTCTGTCAAAATTCAAATCAGAATTATGGGGATTGTTTCCCCTGGTGTAGACTTTGATAGTAAATAACTATTTTAACTTTGATAGTAAGTAGCTATTTTATGTTTCAAGTTAAAAGCTTTGATAGTAACAGAGATATTTGACTTCTATCAAAAACTTTAACAAACCGCAATGGTGACGCCTGATCAAGTGCAACAGCTCTACTTTTTCTTCGAAAAGTCGAGCTATAAATAAGTGCCTCACTGGATCATCAACCTTTTCTATTCAGTCTTGTACTCTTCTCATGTCACTAGACTGATCCCCAAGGTTACAGTTGACAAGTGTAAAACATGTTAAGTACTTAAAGGCCCACTAAAAATGATGAGGTAATATATATCTAGCTCTTTGCAACATATCAGAAATTATACATCAAAATACTTAACACACTAAGAAATATGAAATTTTATGCCCCTGGCATCTACTGATGCGGGAGGCATATAGTGATTGTCCTGTCCGTCCATCCGTTTGTTCGTCCGTCCATACGAGGTTAACCAAATGGGACCGTTTCGTCTAGCATCAATACCCCTTACTAGAATGACTTGATACTAATGAAGATGTAACCTGTGACCATTCCTCATCTTCAGACATCACCTGAACTCAGTTTGACCTTGACCTCATTTTGGACTTAGGCTGCTTTATATGGGCCATCTCTTGGTTAACCAAATGGGACCGTTTCGTCTAGCATCAATACCGCTTACAAGAATGAATTGATACTAATACAGATGTAACCTGTGACCATTCCTCATCTTCAAACATACCTGACCTCAGTTTGACCTTGACCTCATTTTGGACTTAGGTTGCTTTGTATCGACAAGGATGCCATTGGGGGCATCAAGCGTTTATTGAACGCAGCTCCTTGTTTTTAAAATGTTTTTTTCTCTTAAGACATTACTTATCATTTCATTAATGATTATTTTTGTTGCAGCCATTATGATAAGACATTGGTAATAGTTAAAAGTACCTTTCACATTCCTTCTCCTGTCCACCGAATGCAACGACAGTCCGTATGGCCCCCAACACTTCCTCCGCAACAGCCCCAGCACGGGCATACGCCTTTAACTCTAGTGATGATGCAAGACCCACCAACTGTTGAATAAATACTTAAAATGATAACATCCTTATTTCAAAGAAATAAAATAGTAAGTGAAAAAGGGTTAAATGGAACACATGACCAATACAAAAAAATCATTCGACTAGTTTGGTTCTTAAATGGTCTTCATCAGAACTGAAATACAATCAAACACTCATCGCTCAATGTTGAAAGGGGTTGAGCAAAATTCTCCAGTTATCCCGAGTTTCGAGTGACCCAAACAAACAACATAAGGAAATCAACTGGTGACGGCATGTACTGCTCGAGTGAGCTCAAGTGCTTGAGCCATCCAAGCATAAGGGAGCTGTGTTTTACTGTAACAAAAAGTCATCTTTTCCAAGTATTTGTAGGATAGAACCAAAGTACAAAGAATCTATATTAAGTAAACATTAGGACCAAATTGCTCTAAACTTTATCCAGTGAATATCTTTTCCAAAAAATGTACATACAAAATCTGATTGCTGACTCAATTCTTTTTTTCAAACTTTCTGACTGCCCTTGTTTGTCATAAAACAACTGATATTACAATGGACTAAAAAAACTACTGTGTAATTCTTTAAAAACCAGTGAGAAGACTACTGGTAAAACATACTGCATATGGTGTGAACTCATGAAAGGTATTTCACTCTTACACTGAAACAAACTAATATCCTCTATTTGTACAGTGATACTTGTTTTTTAACAGCGGCAGATCTTATGATCCTCAGTGACCCTTCCACTTAAAATTTACCATCTTGCATTGACTTGACACAGAGGTCTTGTTTATCCACACCTCATATGAAAGAACAGAGGGCTGACCCTAGAAGTCAATGTCTTTCTATCCTCCAAAACCTCAAAATGACTAACCTCATAGAGCAAGATGGCCACTATAAATAAATTACAATTCAAAGACATAAACAGTATACAGAGCAACCTCTCTAGGGTGACCACCACCAGAAAGAGTACAAGAGCTGCACGTAAGACAACACGTTTAACTTTTCTCAATGCTTGTTTCTGAATTAGAGCTTTGCCAGTAAAAAACTTTATAAAACTTTAACCAAAAAATATTTAGTTTAAAAGGGGCAAAACTCAAATTCAAATCAGAGTTATGGAGATTGTTTCTCTTGGTGTAGACTTCGATAGTAAATAACTGCTTTGAGTTTCAAGTCAATAGCTTTGATAGTAACAGAGATATTTGACTTTATCGAAAACTTTAATCAATGTCGATGCCTGTGTCGGGTGGAGTGCAATAGCTCTACTTTTCCTTCGAAGCTAAAAAAGCCACTATTGTAGAAATTTATTTTGCCAGAATAATCTACTCACTATTTCCTCTTGCAGAAAGGGAAAGATCTGCCTATCTAAAGCTTTTTATCAGAGGTTATACTGTATTTCTGCAAAAACTTTCATACCTTTGTCATAATGAAGGCGGCCCCTGCTAACAAAGGGCTTATCGCTAAGATAACCAAGGTGAGTTTCCATCCATAGATAAACCCAACAACAAATCCAGCTATACCACCACAAAACCATTGTGTAAATGCACCCAATTTGTCACCTATACCCTCGTGGATTTTTGATATGTCACTGAAATTGTTGCAAAATTGAAGATGTATAAATCAATATATTCTAAGTCCAAATGCCTTTTTCCTTCAATGGCACTATATACATAAACTGTGGTAAATTTTTCGAAAATATTGATCTCAGTAGCAGACTATTCAGGCAATCAAGGGCAAAATCACATGAACGTCTGTTTGCATATCATGTCATAATACAGTCAAACTTCGTTCGTTCAAACTCAAGAGGACTGTCAAAATTAGATTGAAATATTGGCATTTCAAGCCATCGAAAATTATACATCATAAAGGAATTCTGCTGAGACCCAATGATGATCAAAGAGTACAAATCAAAATTTAAGAGTTCAAGTGAATGAAACTTGTTTCCTTTACGTGCAAGACTTATGAACACTAAATCTTACATTTTAGTGAGTGACTACTGTAAAATCATTTCATTTCGTGAGCATGAAATTGCGTCGTTTTGGTCAAAACGGCAATTTCGTGGGGGTATGAATTTGTGGATTTCGACTTTTGAACATAAAATGAATGGGAATTTTACTTGTTCATTGGGATTAAATTTCGTGGATTGACTCAACCACGAAAATTAGTCCCCCAAGAATATTAAATTAAATTAAATAATGTTTTCACAGTATGCCATTTTTAAAAATAATGCATCAGGAGTTAAACTTGATGTAATATATATCTAGCATACACTGAAACAAACAAATATCTTCTATGTAAGAATTTAAAGCACTTTCTAGTAATAAAGCGTCACTGTGAAAAAAAGGTTTTCTTTAAATTTCATATCAATTATTTTAAAAAAATGGGGTTGGGGGTTCTTAGTCACAAAGACACAGTTTCAAAAGTTGGAAGTTGCAAAGTAGAGAGGGGTCTTGGAGTGTTGCAATTTACAACTTCATCTGCTATAGGAAAAGTAGATGGGACTTCAAGTCACTATAGCAGGGATAAATTTCCACATCCCCTCCTCAACCTTAATTGAAACCCATGATGAAAGATTTCTTCAACACAACTGAGATTTTCAAAATACAGCTGTAAGGGGCAAGTGATTAAAAGTTGGTAGCCTTAGCAAACTCACCAAATATTAACAACATACTGAAAAAATTGCAAAAGTGCTCACTTGGTTATCCTAGAGTTCATCTCTCCAGATTCGTGCGTGTCAAACCAGCCAATATTTTGTCTCATAACGTTTCTATAGAAACTTTTACGAATTCTGTGGGTCTGTCTTTCTGATGCTACCATCCAAAACATGACCTGACCATATCCTACAACAATCACTGCACACCCAATGGCTGAAACAGAAAGATAGGTTCACTAGCCATGTGCTGAATAATCACTCTGTTGATATATTACAAACTTACTGAATGGCTTGCCAGTCAATAGTCAAAACTGTTGCCCAATGTCTGAAAGACCAAAGGCTAATAGTTTTGATAATTTCACGACTCCTTACATAAATTGCCGCTACACATTTTGTGCTATTTACGATGGATAAATCAAAATTCAATTTTACTGGGCTAGCCCAAACTTGAAGAAAAAGATACAAACAATTATGTCTGATGTCATTTAAAGTAACTTATTGAATGGCTTGCCAGTATAAGTATGTACTACTGATGGGCATGCAATTCTTCTTCTTTGTTGGATTTAACGTCGCACCAACACGATAGGTCATGTGATGACTTTCCAGCTTTTAATGGTGGAGGAAGACCCCAGGTGCCCCTCTGTGCATTATTTCATCACGAGCCGGCACCTGGGTAGAACCACCGACCTTCCGTAAGCCAGCTGGATGGCTTGGCAAGCAATTTAGTAAGTGTTTTATTACATGACACTAGAAATGAATTTTAAAGTTGTTTCTTTCTGGGTTTATGACTTTAACCCAGTAAACATGCGTTAAACTATTGACTGGTCAATAGCACAAACTTTGGACGGGCCATTTTATAAAGATTCATGTAATAACATTATTATGTTTCATTTATATTTCTTTAAATAAATTTGATGTAACACAACAGGTTAAAAATTCTTAATGTTATCCAAGATACATCATGATCGCACACCTCTAAATATAGCACAATTAGTAAAATCTGTATTAAGTCGGTCGAGACTGGAACATAATGTCAATTCAGAAAGTTTGCCGACTGACTTCTGCCTACAGTGAGTTTAATTGTAGGTCTAAAAACAGAAATAATGTTTTCCCATTAGAAAATGTTTAATGACACCCATGTAACATTATGATATCATATTACACTCATTAAAAACAGCTCATGTCTAAAATAGATACTATGTTTCTTATTTAGAATCTGTACTTCCTACTTATTTCTAATAGTGGCGATATTTTATTTTATTGGTCACAAGTTTTGAATTCTACAATCACACATTTTACATATAAGAAAGTTACAAATTCCACACAAATAAATTATACTAACATCTTTTTTTTCGATAGACTTGTTCTAAACTATCAACTTATAATCACTAAGTTTTTTTTTAGCTTAAACATTAGCCATGTATTAAAACTGGTTGACATTTTCATTTTTTAATTAATTATATCCATAATTTAATATGAATAAATCAGTATGAAAATTTTAATAAACTATATCCCAAACTTACCAATGAAATACAGAGCAAACCTTTGCATGACTTCGAGCAGATCATTTTCGACAGCTTCTCGGACCGCTGCAAAATCTACTGTACCATTAGAGAGGGTCTTTATATCATTTTCATAGTTACTGAAAGAAAGCAAGCAAAAACATTTCTTTGAGCTTAATTTAAGCTTGAATGTTAAAATGACTCGAGTTCTTTGTGTTTTTTAATAGCTCATGGGTTTATCAGTTTCTAAACTCCAGTACTTGACAACGACCCTGAACTCATTCTTGAAATCAACTAAGTTTGCATTCTGAGACCAAGCCCAGAAATTTTTTCTTTTTTTATAAAGTCCGAGTGACGTAACCTCTTTTTACATCTGCTTTTTGTCACACATATAACAAGTATATTAAAATCTTTTTCAATTTTGCACCAAACAATCCGCATCAAAAATTGCTGATCTCCATCTCTTTTGTTCTTCTTTGACAAGTCCTGCCACTTGGAAATCTAGGGGGTACTTTGTCATTAGCATAAGTTTAGACTCAATACATGCCTCTTGTACATGCATATTCAACTGTTAGGCAAGTATCTGCAGCAATTTGAAGATGTTAACCATTTTCAATCTTTGTTCTCTAATTAGAAATTTTGTGCAAGAATTGTAATAATATTTTGAAAAAAAAAAATTTTAACACTAAGCACTAACAAAATCTTGCAAAATACAAACTCTTTTTTATGTTGTATTAAGGCAGCGGACCCGTAATCACAATTTATGCCATCATGTATTTTCCTACTCTATCCCAGCTTATTTCCTCCCTGAATGAAGCTTTACTTAGCTCACAGCTTTACAGAAAATATATACGTGACCTTCATTATAGGTCCTCAAACTACAGTAAGCAAAATAACTTACTTCAGTAATGACGGATCTTCAATTACACCTTCGTATGTAAGACTTATATTATAGGTGGCGCTTAAGTTCGCCAAGATGCCATATTTTGACAGGTTTTTAGCAACTTCAGCAAAATTTCCTGACTGCACGAACAAGTCAATCATCTCCCCAAACACGATGATCATTACTGGAAAGGCGGACCCGTGAATCATAGCACTTAGTGTTCCCAGGATCATGAACAGAACGTCTTTCCCTTCTGCATATTTGAACTGAAATGGAGCAAACATTTGAATATATATCCAAATTGAAAAGCACAATACGGATTAAATACAGGGGAAATCTTTTTTCCCATATATATATTATATATATATTATGTACATGTATAAGTAATCCAATGATATTATTTCAGACCAGCATAAGTTTCCACCAGCCTATCAAGGCATGTTTGATATAATATGTCTTCCTGCTGGACATGCTTTATCTGATGTCTTTTTTTTTTTAACCCTTACCCTGCTAAATTTCTATAACGGACTGGTCCATCATTCAATTTGGGCAATACCACTTATCATTCGAAGGGATGTTCACTGAAAAATTACTGACTGAATAGCGAACAGTGCAGACCATGATCAGACTGCACGGATGTGCAGGCTGATCTTGGTCTGCACTGGTCGCATAGGCATAATCACTTGCCACCAGCAGGCTGAAGGTTAAAGAAAAGAGAAATGTATTGAATTTCTCATCATCCTTCGAATTAATTAATGTTAATATGCAATTATATGTATGATTTACTGGCATTTTTAACTGTAGAGACTTTTCTGAAGACATGTTGCAATATTTATGTAAATGTATCATAGTGGAATTTTTCAAGTACTCAAAATAGTATAACATTTCATTTTCTCCCTGCCGAAATGATTTTTTTAAAAATGTTTTTGTTGGGTTTAGAGTCACTACTGTGACAACAACATAGTTCAGGTTACATGGCAACTTTTCCAGCTCTCACAGGAGAGTTCTACTACCCATGTGCAGTTTTGAACCCACATCAGTAAGGGGAATGTGCACTGTTCAAATGAAGCTTTACAATCATTTGCCAGTCTACACTTTCTCAAAATGAAATATGTTTTAGTACATTACAACCATGATCAACAGTAATTGCTATTTCAACTTTTTTGTGAGTTTGTTTTGTTTATAATAATTTATTTTAGCTTGATTGTGATGAATTTTCTAGCTTACTGGAACCACTCTCGGATCCGCTTCCTGGAAAAACCAGTACTGGTGTCATAATAGAAGTCATGGTCGTGACCCCAGTGGGGCTCATACCTACAACCCCTTAACAGAGCGGCCGACAACTTATCCACTAGACCACCGCTCCCCTGAGTTTGTTTTTAATTACAAGTGATCAAAGTTTAATATCTCTATTAATTAAGAATAAATATTTATAATAATCTAAGTATCAGAAATCTGATGCTAAAATTTATATAAGGCCTGACATCTTTCCAGCTGTACGAGTTGCAATGTAAATAGCTACGTCTTACAATTTCAAACACTCCAACCAACGGCTGTGCTTCTTCTTTCTCTCCACTCTTCTTACTATCAGTGTCTCCACTTTTGCCCTTTGATGAAGTTCCATTCTGAACACCGTTTTTCTCTTTCATCTCCATGGTTGTAATGTCTGTTGGCGTTACACGCCCTAAAATGTTTAAGAAATACACTTATTTTTGATCATTGTAATAGAAATGTAGTAGTAAATAAATAAATCTCTGTTAATGACATCTCCAAATAGCAAACACCTCTCTACAAAAATATTTTTATTCATTTAGTCTAGATTCTTAGTAAATTAACCTCCACTGTGCAGGGGACAAAATTTTGTCTGAGACAATTCGTCCTGCAGGACTTGTGACTTACAGTTGTTACTAGTCCTGCAATTATTTGGATGCCTGACATTTTTTGCAGACGACACTTATACATGTACAGTGTACAACTGTGATGAAACTGAGATACAATCTGTTTTACATCATATGCGTCTTAGCAACACACCAGCATCTGCAAGCACCAACTCTCTTCCTGTTTCATTTTGGTGGATGTGTGATACACATGCACAGAATCAGTAATGAACCCCCCAATAAACTACACCATTAAGACAGCATTGCAGTATTATTTAAGCCAGGGTGGTCAGATTTATTGGTACATTCATTGAAAATACTAATTTCTACCCCAAGAAAATGCACTCACCCTGCAGGACAACCTACAAAAACAGAAAATTACACTCATCTTCAGGCCGTTTTTACTTGTCAATACCAGCAAAAGATTGGAATTTTTGTCTCCTGCTGAGTGACAACATCCCCTGAGTGACAACTTATAAAATCACTTATTAGTCTTATCATCAAAATATTAAATGCTAAGCAACCTTGTGAGATTGAACTGTTCTCAGTTTATAAATGTTTTATTAATGTAGCATGTTTTTGACAGGAATTTAATAAACGTTCACCAAAAGAAAGTAATTACTGGATGAAAATCATCATCATAATGGAGTTTTGAGAGACAGGAAATGTTGTGCCTTTTGTTTACAGTAAATCAAAACACTGCCAAACAATCGAATTTATTCATAGTAAAAACTTGTTCACCATAACAGCCCTACTGTAAAGTCAAAACTTTTCTGGAAGGATTTATTTTCACTACATTCATTATCCCTCCATTTTCATGACAACCAATATTCACAAAGCATATTCTTTAATAGAAATAGCCTTACATGCCTCATGATATATATCACCAAAATTCTGTATCAGATTCATCCCTCTAAATATAGTAAAAAAATTTACCTGTGTAAGTATCTGATTAAGCAGTGTACTGTGAAATCATTAATTTTTGCCGGCATTAAATTCTGCGAATTTGGCCAAAATGGCTACTGGTATTTTCTAAAGATTTTGTGGTCTCAACTTTTTAAACATAAAATGAATGAAAACTGTGTATGTTTGTTGGGATTAATTTTCATTGATTGATGCAACCATTAAATCAATAGAAATTAATCCCCAACAAATATTTATGATTTCATAATTTACTGCAACCACATCATGATTCAGCATACAAATTCAAATTCTACACCTCTCTTTTCCACAAATGTAGCTTATCAAAAACTTAGTTAATACAAAACACAACACCTGGCATCTTAAAGGAATTTCCCTGTAATCTAAACAAAAGAATATCAAGAATTCTTCATTCCTATATCCTGTTTCTAATTTCCTTGTTCCTCAAAGTTTCACCAAAACCCTCCCAAAAAGAAACAATTCACAAATTCCAGACACTTTGCCATTCTATAACACAACAAATGTTCAATATTTAATTCAAAGTCCTAGTTTTGAAAGTATTTTCTGATTTATCTTTAGGTACAGTAAAGCTCAGGTGGATTTGGTAAAATCAAGGGGATATGATTTATAAACTTGACCCTTACAGGCTTATCTTATCAGCAGGAATAGAACAGAATCAATACAAAACCTGACAAAACAAAAGAGGAATTATGCAATGAAATAGAATGTTGAAGAAAAATCAGTCTTGTTGCATTATATTTTCTTGCATGAAAGGTAAAAACATCAACAGGACTTCTCTGAAAACACAGGCAACTTCTGGCCTTAACAGCCATTTAAGTTTATCAGAAATATATTCTTGTCATAAATTTCAAAATTTGTTCACCCCTTAAACTTTGTTTGAATTAGCCATTTTTCAACAGTTCCTACAACTGTGACACTGGATTTGGTACCAATACTGATTTGTTCTCTGGAAGTATCAGATACACCAACAGAGGTAGAGGACAAAATACATCCTTAGGGCAGCCGGCACATCTTTATACAATCACGCTAGGCATACCTATGTTTTTGAAAACACAGAAAATGACATCAGATGACCATCAGATTTTCCCGGAAGTAAAGAAAATGAAAGTACACAGGCTAAACTTGAAAACGAAAGCCGCATTTGCATTGGTCTACAGTCAGGGTTCACGCGAAGGAGTCGCCCCGTCTAAATTTATGCTCATGGACGTTTTTTTTTTTTGCTAATGGGGAGTCAATTTTCAGCATTTTCTAACGATTTGGAAAAACTTGGCCTTTAGCACAACATGTCAGCTTTTCATCTATGAAAAATATTTGCACTTTGAGAAACAACCAGAAACCCCACAGGGATCCGTAACAGAGCAAGGGTATATGGAGATTTTTGGAACTTCCTCAAATCATTCAAAAGGTCCTTTTTGGTGTTGTCTAAAAGTTTCATATGCCCCAGATGTCAGATATTTCCGTATTTGAGAGCTAGACATTTCAGAACTATTTTCAAAATGAATTTCATGTAATAAATGTTGATTCTACGGAAGCGTGAAAGGGCCATCACACACTAATACGTTTTTCACATTACAGATACAGAAAGGACATATCATTTCACAAAGATAACAAATTCAGAGAATGCATTGACTGACATTCTAGGCCCTGACTGCCATTCAAGACCTTAGTTTATACTAATTTATTTTAACTCAATTGTGATGAAAGCTTTGTTTTCTTGGAAAAACTAGTTATGCCATAGTGTCAATGATGATGAGACTTGGTCATGACCCCAGTGGGACTCTAACCCATGAACCCCAGGTTGAGAAGCCAACACCTTAACCACTAGACTGCTGCTCCCCTCCCTTAACTGACATTAAAGACATGGACATAAGTGACAAAATTAATGTCTCTGAAGTGGGGAGTCACTGCCTGCAACCTTGCGATCTTAAGAAACACAAAGCTGTTCGCATGTGACACAAAAATTTCTTATCAAGCTTGACATTTATTTATAGTTTCATTAGGATCCCTTGATTTGTTTGAAAGACACAACTGAGACAATGGGATAATCACATCCCTCCGAGGACACGAAAAATACATACTGCTGCTACATGCTGAAATGTGCATATCACTGTTTTCATTCTCCAACAAAAATACATTAAAAATCTTCTAGTGACTTCAATTTTTTCACAGTACTTTTATCACATGTGATTTTCTTTCATTCTACAACTCACCTTTTGATATATTTTACCTTTTATTTTCATAGACTATTCATAACTCATGCTTCTACTTTTTCTAAATAGGTCGTGTTCACATTACGTCACAAATTACTATTTTGATAAATCAACTAAGGACATGAATGCCTACCTGAGCTTTTATCCGCAACATCATTAGTCGCAACTTTCATATACCTTGCCGACTCCATGGCAACGTTTTCCAATAATTCTAAACACAGAACTTTAAGTAAGCTATTCCACTCTTAGACAAGGATGAACACTGTCTTAGTACTACACAACAATTTACACAATAAATGGGTATCCCTATCCCAGCTGTGTAAATGAAAATAAATTAACAGGTCAATGGAAACAATAAAAGTTAATTTAAATCACTTTTTCCCATCCTATTTCTAAGAAATAAGGTATGGACCACATATGCATTAACTTTCCTCATGAACAATAATCAATGAAGTTGACGGAGGTATTTAGTCATTTCAATACGACATCACAGCCTGAGGCAATAGTAGTATATAGCAAAGCTCATAATTATAATTACATTGTTTTAGTTGGCCGTGACTTTAATGTCCTGTTTGTATATGAAAAACATGCAAGTTAATCAACAACAATGAACAAAAGGATTTTCATCTCAGTTTTTTTTTTTTATTAAAATCACTTTACAGTCTGTAAACTATTGAATAATGGGAGATAACTGGGAAGCAAATATCAAACTCCTTTAAGTGACTACCTCCCCTAGCAGTACCAGTAAAGGGAGACAACTGCAACTCCTTTAAGTGACTAATTCCCCTGGCAGTACCAAAGGGAAAACTCTTGCATAAGAGACTCTGTACTGAAACCATTTATATACAAATATATACAAATTTATTATAATTAAAGAAATCTTTAAATAAACATGACCTGACTGCTGACGCTTGATTCCATACCAGTCTGTGAAAAATGACCTTTAACACAATAGAGTTTTGTTAAAAGTAGACTTTCTAAAGTACTAATGAATTTGATTTTGTATAATATGCCACAAAGTTGAGATAAAAAAATATAAAAAAACAGACAAGATTTAATTGTAATCGTACCATACCCTTGAACAAAAACACTATCTACAGCTAAACTCAAAACAAGATTGTACTTAAGAAATAACTGATCCTAGAACAAGAGAATATTCCAAAATAATTCCAAACAGTGTTTTTATTCTCGGAATCTGGCACCTGAAACAGTTTAGAACTTGAAGGATGTATTATCAGTGCTGATCAATACAGCACTGAAGTTCACTTCCCAGGTTCCAGACAAAATGTCAGTCGCATCACATTATGATATCTAACAATAATATATGACAAGAATCTGCTGTTCTCCTCTCCTCCACAATCAACACCCGTAACAATTTAAATATGACTTCATTTTGTACATTAAACAAATTAAATATGGAAAATAATTAAAATGGCTTAAAAAGTTTGAAGACCATTAAAGGTGTTTACCATTAAAGGTGTTTAATCAGATTTTGGTCAACAAATTGATTTGTCTGGAACTTAAACAACTGATCATTTACACTTATCTGTGTTCAACAAGTTCTTAATACTCGTCAGATTTTCACTTGAAATATTTACAAAATTTGATTTTCGGGTAATTTAAACATTTAAGCTACGTATAAATTTAATCAACAAATTTTGCCTAAGGAATAATATAAAAATAAGCACTACTGTATTAAATCAAATTGTCGAAGACTTGTATAGACAAGTACATATTTTACCAAAATTCATTAGAAAATTATTACCTCCCTTTGTCTATCTGGGTTGCGCAACCAAGAAAGAGTGAAAAAAGATGGTAACTTATAACATCGCAACAAGAAAGCTTTTTCCTTCAAGATGAGGCCAGTAAGTCTACCTATTTTTTAATTTAGTTATGATGTTGTTCAATGGTCTTAGTTGCATTTGACCAAATTTTAGACCAGGGCAGGGTCGAAGCTCAGGTCTAAACCCCAAGTATCTGTGTGCGATATAACACTATTAAACATTTCAAAGGTGTTGATCATTTTAATTCAGTCGTTGAAGTCTGGTATTCCTTTCCATCTTGGATCACATTGTTCTCTAACTCAGCTTTCTGTCATCCTTTTTTTCTGAGAAAATTAAAGAAGGCTGGGCTGGAATAAATGATAGTGGGCCAGAGAGGATGAAAATATAGCATTTAACTAATTATAGCTGTTCAAAGTATACACTGCAGTTACTTTCTTATCACAATTTCATGCTTGTCCAATATGACTGTGTTCATACTGAAAGGGAAGATTCACTGGCACCAGACCACTGTACATGTTATATCCTAACCCTAATAAGAACCATGGTCATGAATGGGAAAACCTTGGATGAACTGGTGCCAGCGGGAAGACTGGGTGTTTCCTGCACTGTAATGCATTTACAAGTAAACTTGTTACAATTACCTTTTGTATTATTATAGTGAATTTTATTTTCACCTGGCGGGCGTGGTTTCGCGACGGTCCACTACATTATTGTGCAGGGTATGTAGTACATGTAACCAATGTAGCGTTGAATATAAGTCATTGGCTACCTAAGATTACGGAATTAAACAGTTATATTGCTCAACCTATTTTGCTCGTTTTTTGAGATTACCATTATTTGCATATGTCAGAGATTAACTCCGCCCCGCCAGGTCAAATAAAACAGACTATAATATTAGTGAATCTATTAATATTATTAGTCTCTATCAAGACTTAACATAGCAATTAGCTTATGAATAATTGTGTGTACAAGTTCTTACCTTTTAACTGTATAGATTATTCAAAATCACTAAGAAAAGAACAGTCATGAAGTTTCTATCTAAAATAACCATAAGAGCATGTGGACATTCTCTGAAGACTGGAACAACTTTACAGAATCAATATATAAACATCATTTCCCCAGCAACAGAATATCTATACAAATCATATAACTGAACTCTGTGGGCAGCAACATATCACGAAAAAAGTAAGTCTGCAAGTTGTTATGAGATAAAAAAAAGTTCTATTCTAATTATGCTCATCTTCAGTTATCATATCATATCAGTTAATACAAATCTATTCCAATCTGATCTGTTTATTGGTTCTATTTTTTAAGTCAAACCAACAAAGTGCGAGTCATATGGCAGCTTCTCAGTTTATTTTGGTTTTTTGGTTATTTTAATGGGTTTAACGTCGAACCAACAGAATCATAGGTCATTAGTGCATTTCTAGCTTTGACGGTGGAGGAAGACCCAGATGCCGCTCCATGCATAATTTCATCCTGGGTGAGCACCTGGGTATAACCTCCTACCTTCCATAAGCCAGCTGGATGACTTCCTCACATGAAGAATTATGAACCAAAGTGAGGCTCAAACCAATATCAGTGAGATGCAAGTGATTCAAACCCAACACCATACCCACTTGACCACGCAGGCCCCTGCAAGTTGTTGTGGAAGTTGTGGCATGAAAAACAACAGCACCGCAATGTGGAGCACTATACACCCGAAGGTATCTTTGATAGTTAACTGGGACCAGACGATGTTGCTTAGTAAACACTGGTTATAGTTTAATATTGTGATAAAATATGTCATGACTAAAATAGGTGGACAAGAAATAAGTCATATGACCTTTGACCCCTAAGTGTTACCTTGACCTTGAAGTGAGCCATCCGAAACATGCACTCTGAATGTCGTCTCGATGTGGTGAACATTTGTGTCATGTTTCTTTAAAATCCTTCAGGCAGTTCAAGAGTTACAGAGCAGACATGAAACAAAGTCATATGAACTTTGACCCCTAAGTGTGACCTTGACCTTAAAGGGAGCCGTCCGAAACATATGCTCTGCATGTCGTCTCAATGTGGTGAATATCTGTGCCAAGTTTCTTCAAAATCCTTCACGCAGTTCAAGAGTTACAAAGTGGACAAAAAATAAGTCATATGACCTGTGACCTTGATGCGAGCCATCCAAAACATTGCGCTCTGCACATTGTCTTGATGAGGTAAACATTTTTGTCAAGTTTCTTCGAAATCCTTCAAGGGGTTCAAGAGTTATAGAGCAAACACAAAATTGCTAACGAATGGACACCGGCATCATAACAAAATGCGCCACCTTCAGGCATATAAAAAGTTTTATTCAAATTAGCTCATATACAGTTATTAAATAATTATATAAGTTAATACAAGTCTATTCCAATTTGATCTATTTGTTCTCAGGAACCTGAAATGCAATCCATAAGCCACCGCAAGTTTATATATAAAAAAGAACTCCCTCTATTTTATGTTTTTTTATATAGAGGGGAGTATTTTCATATATAGACTTGTGGTGGCTTATGAATAGAATTTCAGGTTCCTGTGGTTTGTTGGTTCTATTTTTAAGTCGGGTCATATGGTAATTTCTCAGTTTATTTTGGTGGAGGAATACCTAACACAAGGTGCTCAACTGGCACCTGAATAAAACCACTGTCCTTTCCTAAGGAGCTGCATGGCTTGTTTGATAATCCAAGCAATGCTCCTGAATGTTACCAATATCAAAAATGATTTTTTTTTCACAAATAATTTTACTCAAATTATTGGCTTAACTGGGGACAACATTATATAACTGTTTTAATTTTTTCATGAAATATTTGTGAAAATCTTTCTTTATAAAACTATGCAATTTCATTAACTTCCATCAGTTCTGATACAAAATTTAAACATAGTACAGAAGAGCTATAGACAACTTTAACAGGCTGGTAACATTGTCCGATCGGGCTTAAGACATAAAAAGTGATATTTCTTGAAAAATAATAAAGATATTTCTTTCAAACTTGGTCCATTTATTAAGCATAACATATGATGCTTATCAAGATAGAAGTAACTTTGTTGCCTTCAGTTTTGTTAGAATTACTTCCCTTTTTCAGATTTTTATGATGCATAATTTTTGAAGTCCAAAATAGTTATGTTTTAATGCAATGTTCAAAACAGAAAAGGTTCAATGGCTTTCTATTGCTCCAAACTTGTGCGCCAATACCTTTATTCTATATATTTAGGGTTAATACTTCGTTTCTAGTGCAGATGTATGAGCATTTTTTTTAAAACTAACATTTCTCTATGATGTTGTAAGTGAAAGCAGAGTAAAATGTAAACATTCATGTACTAGCGCAATAATTTAGAGCATTAGAAAGCCATTGAACCCTTTTTTTTGTTTTAAACTTAGCATTAGAACATGTTTTTTTGGACTTCAAAGATTATGCGTCATAAAAATCTGAAAAGGGGAAATAATTCTACCAAAACTGAAGGCAACCAAGTTATTTTTATTCTAATTTGTATAATTTGTTATGCTTAATAAATGGACCAAGTTTGAAAAAAATAACTTCATTAGTTTTCAAGAAATATTACTTTTTATGTCGTAAGCCCGATCGGGCAATGTTACCAGCCTGTTTAATATCAACAAAAATTTTGAAAACTACCCTAACAGCGTTACTATCTATAGAATCATTAAGTGTAACTTCAACTGGTTTTGAATACTTTATGGTTTTTCCATTATTTCCTCAAACTGATATACCCCTGGTACAAGTATCATGCCATATAAGGAAATATCTATTTCAGTGTAGCAAAAATGCAATATACCTGTGGTATATTACATTTGAATATCATGATATTACCATATAAGGTAAATAATATATTTTGAAACAGACTATACTATTTGCACTCTTTTTTTTTCAATGATTACTAAACCATGTCACCTGTTACAGTTTCTTGACAGCCACTGCTTTTTTTTTTCAAAACAAACATGTTTGAAATATTTTTTTTTACATTTTTCATTTTCAAAATTTCTATTCATATAGGTAAGTTAAGGTCATAGTAACAATTTAAACTTACAAAATATTTGACCTACTCCGATAAAGACGTAGGAATGTGTGACAGGAAAGGCCGTACCGGCGACAGCAACCATCAGAACAAATCAACACCCTTTACAATATTTACAAATTTATTTACATAAGATGATTATTTACAATGAATAGATATGAAAAGAAAAAAAAACTGATTATAAGAAAGAAAAAAAAAAGTTCAGTATCTCTAGATACAAAAGTTCTTATACTTCCATTCTAATCTGACGTGACACAGGTCTTTAATGTAATTGTGAACTTTAAGTAGCACAAACAAAACATATCTCAAAATCCAGTCCCTTTAAACCGTGAATACGTTGATTCCGTATTGGCTCCCTATGGTGGTAGGTGATTGCATCCCTGAGCTGACTTCAGAGGATAACAAAAATCATCGTCTTTGCGGTTTACGGCACAACCATGGGACGAAAGCTCTGCGCTGGGAATATCACATCCAGGCGAGTGAAGACAAGTGAACCTCGGCATTGTACTTCCGGGTTATGACATCACCAGGTAAAATCGTCTGGCGGAAGAAGCTAAAATATATAACATATGGTAAGCACCATAGCAAAACAAATAAGTCAGGGCATAAAACTGCTCCTTTGGGTACACCATACCTCCGTAGGCTCCCATAAATAATACGTGCTACTTATACAAAACATATGTGCTACTAAGTTCATACGTCACATGATTAAAATACGTCACTTATTACTTCCATTATTACAAAGATTACTTACTTAAAAGACTAAAGTTAAAGTATGAAAAAGATATGAAAAGTATATGATGAAACATTATAGTAATGGAAATGATAAACTGCAGCCATTTTTAACAACTACAAATTAACAAAATTCAATGTAAATCAAACGTTATATGAGAGTTGGCATCCATATAATATCTAATGCCATACACTACAACGGACATTAATTAGATGTGCTATAGACTGGCACACAATTACAAATTACAATAATATATTACAAACATGGCACTAGACTTGCCATATAGATTTATACATAACCATACAATGCAGTAATGGCGTTCCATAATTAACAAAATGTTTGACATAAGTTTTTGAAACAAAGTACTTTACAATTATCACGATACAAATTTCAGTATAAATTTTACATCTTATATAAACGAAACATTTAGACTCCTCTTTCTAAATAATTTACAAAAGTCTGAAAAATTTAATAAATTATCCTGACATACCGAAACTAGCTAAAATCATATGCCGAAAAGTAAATGTTACAGAATTCTGTAGAATGAACAAAAATTTACCAAATAAAAATCGTAATGCAAAAATCATACAAAAATCTAACAAATAAATTTCTTACCTCGATCGAGCATAAATTTCTAGCAAGAAAATCATTCAGACATAGATTCGTCTATAAAGTCGTAAGGTGGTGTGCGCAAGGCATATCTAGTCCAGTCTATTTAAAGGATAATGTCCCGCCAAATACTAAATTTCATGGGATTCACGGCTAAGCCGTGAGCTATGACTATTGTCATTTTCATGGGATTCACGATATAGCCGGGGAATCTAACTACTTTGGCGCGAATTTAAATTGACAATTTGAGGCCCATTATAGTGGTTTTGGGGATAAAAACACGAATTACTGAAGTTTATAAAATATCAACTTTCTTATTACTGAACAGAATTTAATGAAATTTACATGGAAATTTAAGTTATGAAATACAGAAAAACATGAGAGGTATTTCATGCGTGAAATCTGACATTTACCTCAATAACTCAAAAAATTACAAAAAGATGATGCAATACCTGCATTTACAATACAGATAAAATAAGGCCCGTATGTCAATTTGTGACAGAATGCCAAGTTTTTTTCAAGTGCATTCTTCAGTTGTTATAAAATATCTTGAAAACTGCACAGTGGGGAAACTGTACTTCAGACGTATATTTTTTAAAAAAAAGCCTGATTCTAAAAAAACTTAAATTAGTTTTTTTTTTCAAAAGTAACTGACTGTCAGTATTTAGTACATGTATGTATGTAATTTATCTAAATTACCTTTACTCTAAGTGAGATTACATTATTAGGTTAAAACTGGCCATACAACTGAAATGATAGATTAAGCCACTGATTTCTGAAGTGTTTAAACAGACAAGCCTAAAAGTTTCATCATTCTTAAAATTAATATCATCAGTCATATATCAATCTTACTTCAGCTGATAACCTTGATACAAAATGTAATGTCACTGGAGCCATAAAAACATATAATTATAATGAAAGTGCTTTATCTATTTACAATTCTTTCACAAGTGCCGCTCATGACAGCACATTCATCTATTCAAAGCCTTGTTACTGTAAACATGGATTTTCTGATATATAATTTTGTCTAATTTCATGATTAAGTTATGGGACTTGATGCTGTAACCTTTTGCTGTTACCTGAAAGATGAATGTGAGGTTTGAAGTAGCATCTGCGATGGTTAAAAATACCATGATATCTTTTTATTGTACTCTCAAAACTCTAGCCATAATTACAAAGTTAAAATGGGACATAATTCTGGAAATATTACAGGTAGAGTTACACAACTTGTCACACTTATGTACACTGTCATTATGAGCAAGTATAGCCAGTTTCAATTAAATATCTTAAGTAATGAAGAAGACATCTGGAGTTTAAACAAGAGCTGTCACTAATGGTGACAAATGACCCCGCAGCACTTTGACCTTTGACCTGGTGACCCCAAGGTCAGTAGAGTTGTTGTACTCAATAAGTACTATCAGCATGTGAAGTTTGAAGGTCCTGGGCGCAGTGGTTCGCGAGTAAAGTGCCTTCATGCAAAAAGTTAACGTTGGTCCCTGTGACCTTGACCTTTGACCTGGTGATCCCAAAGTCAGTAGGGGTGGTGTACTCAATAAGAACTATCAGCAGGTGAAATTTGAAGGTCCTGGGTGCAGTGGTTCGCCAGTAAAGTGCCTTCATGCAAAAAGTTAACGTTGGCCCCTGTGACCTCGATCTTTGACCTGGTGACCCCAAAGTCAGTAGGGGTGGTGTACTCAATAAGTACTACCAGCAAGTGAAGTTTGAAGGTCCTGGGTGCAGTGGTTCGTGAGTAAAGTGCCTTCATGCAAAAAGTTAACGTTGTGACGAACGAACGAACTAACGGACGGACAGTTGAAAACTAATATGCCTCCCTTTGGGGGAATAAAAAACTCTGAACCAAACTTTCTAAGTTAAAAAGGGCCATTATTCTGAAAATATTGCAGGTAGACTAATGTATCTTGTCATGCTATGGTAATGTACATTGTCACCATTAGCAACAAGTTTCAATGGAACCAAAATATGAAAATTTGTCCGGCTACTGGTTCCCAGTCAGTACTGACATGCACAGAAAGCAAGGTAAATTTAAGGATACTGCCATTAATGACATCAAAAATTGATATTTTTATCACAAAGCAAGCTTTACACTGCAACTTTAACCTGTGAGGATGCCACCATAGTTTTCATGGCTGACAGCTGCAGCTGAAAGGCATAACTTCACAATGATATATGTAATTTGTTATATTTGATGAAAATTGGTCACTGTCATTGGTTGTTTTTTTCTATTTATAAAGGAAACTTTTTTTTTTCCTGCTTGAACTTTGAAGTTCTATTTATCCACTAGAAAATAATATTTACCTGTACAATACTAAATAGGAACAAGGTCAAAGTTTGTTTCAGTACACAATCCTATTCATGTGGTCTAAATTTGAAGCCTATAGCTACAGAAATCTGAAAGTAGGTCACTAGGTCAATCTTAAGGTCAAAGTTCATTTCGGTACACAAAATTATGCAAGTGGTCCAAATTTGAAGGCTATAGCTTGAGAAATATGAAAGTAGGTCACTAGGTCAAAATCAAGGTCAAATTTTATTTCGGAATACAAAACTATGCATGTGGTCCAAATTTGAAGCCTGTACCTTCAAAAATGTGAAAGTAGGTCACTAGGTCAATGTAAAGGTCAAAGTTTGTTTCGGTACACAAAACCATGCATGTGGTCCAAATTTGAAGGCTGTAGCTTGAGAAATGTGAAAGTATGTCACCAGGTCAAAATCAAGGTCAAATTTTATTTCGGAATACAGAACTATGCATGTGGTCCAAATTTGAAGCCTGTACCTTCAAAAATGTGAAATAGGTCACTAGGTCGATGTAAAGGTCAAAGTTTGTTTCGGTGCAATTACCATGCAGGTGGTCCAAATTTGAAGGCTGTAGCTTGAGAAATGTGAAAGTAGGTCACTGGGTCAAAATCAAGGTCAAATTTCATTTCGGAACACAAAATTATGCATGTGGTCCAAATTTGAAGCATGTACCTTCAAAAATGGGAAAGTAGGTCACTAGGTCAATGTCAAGGTCAAAGTTTATTTCAATGCACAAAACTATGCATGTGGTCCAAATTTGAAGGCTGTAGCTACAGAAATGTGGAAGTAGGTCACTAGGTCAAAATCAAGGTCAACTCATGTCAAGGTTCATCTTGCCACTCAAAACCATACATGTGGTCCAAATCTGAATGTTGTAGGTTATTGACAAGAAGTTTTTATAAGCTTTTCCCTATATAAGTCTATATGAACCATGTGACCCCCAGGGCAGGGCCATATTTGACCCTATGGGGATAATTTTAACAAACTTGGTAGAGAACCACTAGACAATGCTACATTACAAATATCAAAGCCCTAGGCTTTGTAGTTTGGACAAGAAGATTTTCAAAGTTTTTCCCTATATAAGTCTATGTAAACCATGTGACCCCCGGGGCGGGGCCATATTTGATCCTAGGTGGATAATTTGAACAATCTTAGTATAAGACCACTAGATGATGTCACATACAAAATATCAAAGCCCTAGGCCCTGTGGTTTTGGACAAGAGGTTTTTCAAAGTTTTTCCCTATATAAGTCTATATAAACCATGTGACCCCCGGGGCGGGGCCATATTACACCCCAGGGAAATAATTTGAATCTTATTGGTAGAAGACCACTAGATGATGCTTCATACCAAATATCAAAGCCCTAGGCTCTGTGGTTTGGGGCAAGAAAATTTTCAAAGTTTTTCCCTATATAAATCTATGTAAATTATAGAAATAAACAAAGGGCCATAACTTACTAAAAACTTGTTGAACCAGTCTGATTTTCAGGGGGACACAACTAGGGTACCAATACATCTTTCTGACAAAGTTTGGTCAAAATCCCCCTGGTAGTTTCTGAGGAGATGCGATAACGAGAAATTGTTAACGGAAGGACGGACGGAATGATGGACGGACGGACGGAAGGACGACGGACCACGGACGCAGAGTGATTTAAATAGCCCACCATCTGATGATGGTGGGCTAATAAATGCACAATGGACAGATATTGTATAATTCACTTTATATATCACCCTTGTTTTATATTAAAGTCCAGAACTGACCTTGAATCATATTGTGATACATTTCTTATATAGATAAAATGGAAGTTTCTTCTAAATTTTGAAAAATCTGACACACAGTTGGTTCAGGCAGGCCCATTTTACCAACAGTAACTTTAAATCAACTTTGCAACTATCAGTTCTTGAGCATTTTAACTGCACCAGACTGACAATCAGTCATCATTTGCTGGTGGAAGTTTGAGTAATAAACATGCATTCCCAGTCATCCTCAGAGATTTCATAGTTTCTCTGATTAGTATACTTAGTTTTCCTGGATTATAAAGCTGAGATGGGAGATCAGTCTTAAAAAGTGGTTGATTGTAAACTAATCAAATTTTCAAATTGACCAATAGAAAGATATCTTTCCACGACAAGCCTCCAACCTCAGTTTTATACCCTAAAGCTAGTTTCAAAAATCTTGCTATTAAACCACACCTCAAACTGGAATTAACCAACAGTAATTATCATCAGCTTTTCAACAGGAAGCTCAAGCAGAACATATAGGATATACACTTGCCCAGAGTCTGATCTGCAAAAGCTGCAAAAAAAATACTTATCCACAACAAGATGAAAAAAAACTTTACACTATAAAATCTAACGGCAGCCGACAGACTGACCGATTTCATACCAGTACTTGCATATCAGATGAGGAATGCAGAGATCATGGTTTAATTCCGCGCTGACAGGGATCTCGAACAGACTGACAATTGGATCAGTACTACTCATAGCCCTACCACTACACAAATGTATATCCTTTTATAAAAATAATAAATAAATAAAAAAAATTAACTTCTGAAACATCACTGGAAAAAAGACAACAGAATAACATAAAACTGAATAAAAATACTTAACACCATACCATTGAAAGTACTCCTGTTTTCCGTCTTTTTTCCTAATATTGACAATGAGAAATAAAATAACAAAATGTTTTGTATCTCACCTAAAGAAATAGAATATCAACATAACATCAGTATCATCCTCTAAAAATTCAATCACCTGCATTTTATGTGTAACTTGATCATATGTCTATTATCATTTTAATAGCAAAATACTTAAATTAAACTGTAAATTTCTACAATAAATCCCTCAAAAGAATGAAGCTGAGTTTGTTTGTTTTGGATTTAGCACCATTTTTCAACAGTATTTCAGTTATGTAACACAGGGCAGTTAGATTACCTAACCAATGTTTCTTGATTCTGTACCTGGTATTAATCTGTTCTCTGCAAGTAACTGCCAACTTCTCCACAAGAATCAGGTGGAGGACGAATGATTTCTGACATAATGTCTTCTATCAAACTGTCAAGAGAACATAAGCCTCGCCCAGGGATCTAACTCATAACCTTGCAATCCGTAGATCTGTGCTCTCCCTACTGTCAGCTAAGCAGGCGGGTTGATTTAGTTCAGTATCTACAATGTTGTTTTTCTCCAATGTTTTCATTTCTAACTTTTAACACTAAGCTAAAATTTATTATGAACAGCACTTCAATCAGTAACAATTTATTCTGTTCTGGTATCTAAACTGTTCTCTGAAAGTTCTACTAAATACTTCTCCGTAAGAATCAAGGGTATGTGTAAATATAGACCATTCAGCCAACCAGTGATCAAACCTGTAACTGTGGTGTGGGTAAACATAGACCATTCCAGGGATCAAACTTCTAGATGAGAGGTATGAGTATAAAGATAGACCATTCATGTTACTAGGGTTCAAACTTCCAGCCAATTTGTGAGTAAAAACAGACTGCTCACCTTACCAGGATCAAAATCCCAGTTGAAGAGTGTAAATGTAGACCAATTTGTCATGGAGAATGATAAGCTTCACTTGAGTATCTAACAAAATTTAACCCCTATTTCAGTAATGAGCTTTATAAGCAGGCAGGCTGTCATCTGATTTACAACAGCATTGTGAATGATGAAGCATGGTTAATCAGATGATAAAAACTCATTAAAGCATTGTTTCTTTTCCTTTTAAAATGCTCATTGCATTAAAATATGATGATATGCTGAACTTCATCAGGGGCATCATTCAACCTGCTATATGGTGTCATAATGTTCTTACAAAGGTCAATGGAACTGACAAAATATTCAGCCATGCTAAAATATTAGATTTCAATGAAATCCTATACTTTCCACTTTAGTTAAACATGATATTAAAGGTTCAGTCAAAAATTAGCACATGAATGATGAAATATGATATAAAAGAATTTAATATTTATCCCAGTCTGGACTATTTCAACGACACAGCCATTTATATAACTTCAGTATTTTTGAGGGTAACAGTTTTTTTCAGAGTAATTTTATTTGAAAAGGAAATAACCAGTCAAGCTGTGAGAGTTTTCATTCTCATAAATCACTTTGATATGTTTTTTAAAAGTGACTTATATTGGTTAAATCTTTACAAACACTCAGGTAATCTGTTACAGAATCCAAAACTTAGTGTTTAGTGATGATTAATATTTCATATCATGTCACTCCATTTTATCTACTTTGTCAGTTTCTTGCTACTTGGTGTCCTTTGTGATCTGAAATACATTTGCCAATTTTTGTCATAACATTCGTTTTTTCGTATATTGTTGTAATATTCGGTCATATTTTTAACAATTAATGCAACCAATTTTAGTATTCCTAGATATCACAGAATACACTTCAATTCATGCAAGCTGGTTGAAAGTAATGTAGCATCAGAAAAGGGAGCACTGACTTCTTAATTTATGCATGTTTTACACAGCCCTATTGCCCAGTAAGGGCAGAAGTTATTTATACCTGGTCTTCAGGTGTGAGAAGCAGAATTATGAAAGGATCAGTAATTTAATGAAGATATTGAGATATATTATTTCGATTCTAACATGCTATCAATGATTATTATGTACATCCTTGATGATATCCATCAAATATGTTTTCTGTTGGTTTCTTTTCCAGCGTGCCGCTTTGCCATCTGACGCTATGACGTAATAAATGTGATGTCAGAAAAATGAATTGTAGTATAATAATACACAATTTTCAGCCTTCTTTGTTTAATAGGAATGTGTTTTATAACATAATTATTAGGTTATGTTACAGAGTATTGCAAGCAGACAGACCGAAACCAAAATTGAGAATACTCATGTAGCGGCTTTTTCAATATCAATTTTTGTCCGAAAGATTTTAGCTTTGTAAGACAATGTATTTGTTAAGTGCCCATCTTCATCAGAATTTCTCTGCAACAGGTATCTAGTAAACAGGCAACAGGTATCTAGTAAACAGACAGGAAAACAGACAAGACAAACAAGACGTAAAGGAGCTGTATCAACCTTTACAATACAGCATGTTCAAATCTGTGTTCAATAAAATCTTAACCCTTTAATATCAAAAGATAACAAGAACACTGTTAGTATTGAAAACAATGTTTGAATAACCCACACTTCAATCTGAAGAAGTGTTAGTTGAAGGAGTGTTAGTTAAAACTTCAGAAGCAAGCTGCTCAACCTGAAATACTGTGCTGTAAATGGTTTACCCTGCTAACTTTCTAAAATGGACTGGTCCATCATTCAATTTGGGCAGCACCACTTATTATTCAAAGGGGTGTTCGCTAAATAATTACAAACTGAAGAGCTTGGATGTACAGGCTGGATCTTGGTTTGCATTGGTTGCAAAGGCAAAATCACTTGTCACCAGCCGGCTAAAGGTTATACAACAAGAGGGCCATGATGGCCCTGTATCGCTCACCTGAGTACCATTGCTCAAAATGATATGATCAAGTTTTGACACAGAGCACATAGGCATACACATTAAATATCATCAGGATAAACATTTTCTTGTAACAGTCCTTTTTGACCTAGTCTGGGCCAATTTCCATACCAAGTTTGAGGGTCCTAGGCTCAAATGCTGCATTTTTGTACTAACATGACTATTCCTTACCCTGGAAGACTTAAATAACATTTAAAACCAATCTCATTAGACGCTGCTGATATATATTCGTTTACATAAAATATTAAAAAGGGAGATAATTTGTCATAAATTCAGTCAAAAGTTATCTACCCTGATTGTCCGAGTCCATCTGATGGCACAAATGACATTTCAAATCAGTATCTTCATTGGTTACTGAGATACACCCATTTTAATTTGAAACAAAGGGAGGTAATTTGACATAAAATCAGTCCATAGCTATCTACCCTGATTGCCTCAGTCCAACTAAAGACAATAATGAAATTTCAAATGAGTTCTATAAATATTTACCGAGATAAATCCATTTTTATTAAAATCAGTGGAGGTAATCATGCATTGGTATATGCATGTAGACGATACAGAGTACAAGCCTATAAAACAATATATTAGTAAAGTATTCATATCAATAAATGTTCAATCAAGAGTTATCTAATATGACTATTTCTTACCATGGAAGACATAAATAACGTTTCAAACCAATCTCATTAGAAGCTAGGGGTGTAACGATACATCGAACTATCGATGCATTGCGATACTAAGTGTCCCGATAGCATGCATCGATAGAAAAGTCACGATCCAATAACAATCGCCGATAGTTCCTTCAACAATCGATAGGTTCGATAGTTTTGAAATTTTAGTAAATACAGAAATAATTTATAATTTATAAACCAAGAAACAGAGCCAGCTTTCATTTGCGCCTCGGAAAATGTTTACGTCTCCATTACAATAATTACCCTCACGGAATTAAACTACCATAAAGGACTGAGAAGTCTGGGAGATAATTAATAAATTTAGCTTCTTAGAAACTTTGATTAAATATATTTAAATAACCTGTTAATTTTAGATGAGAAAATGTACTATGGACATGGAGAAAGAAGGCTACTTGTATTATACAGCAAACTGTTCGGTAGGGCCCTTCATTTAGTGCTGGTACACCTTAACCCGATCCGTTAATTTTCGTCTTTTTCGATGCTTTGGGTTATTAAACATGTTGACATTCGCAACAAAATGGCCGATTCGTTTGAGTATACCTTGCCAATCTGACTAAAGTACATCTCCTATTACGCTACGCATAGGATCTGAAAACGACCTATTCATTGCCTCGTTCTGACGGCCCTTTCACTAGCCAATCAGAGCCTAGCTTACAACATCTTGCAAATCTACCTCTAGCATTGACTTTTGATATTTACAATTCTTATGTCGTAATGTATCAGATAGCCTGTTAGCTCAGTCGGTAGGCCACTTGCTTTGTAAGCGAGGGGTCCCGGGTTCGAGTCCTTGAATAACTGCATATTTTTCTTACTCTTTGACAATCGAACAAGTCGCCTGATTGGATAACATAAAAATAGCAATAATGGAAATCCAAAATATACAGAAGACGAATGTGAATGGGTCGTTCTCAGATCTTCGTTTAGAAGATCAAGTACTTTAGTCAGATTGTATACCTTGCATAGGTTTATTGTTTTACTTATTGTTCCAAAGCCAAGGAAGGCAAGAAATATTTAATGTTAGAATTATTTCTGTCCGTTTCAGTTATACAAACATCTCAATGTGTGTTAACAGCAATTATAAACAGTGTCGTCTCTTACACTGTGTAACAATGCCAGTTGTTAGCTTTACTGTATAAAATATGATGGCCGATAACTATTGCAATAGTATTGCAATAGTAACCTGCAATAGAATAGTATCGCAATAGTTTTTAAGCAATATCAATAGTATTGCAATAGTCAAAATTGGCCTCAATAGTCACCCCTATTAGAAGCTGCTAAGGTGTATTCATTTAGATAAAAAATAAAGGGAGTTAATTTGTCAAAAATTCAGTCAATATGTATCTTCACTGATTGTCCAAGTCCATCTGTTGACATAAATGAAATTTCAGATCAGTATGTATCTTCATTAGTTATGGAGATATACCGGTACCCATTTTAATTTGAAATAAAGGGAGGCAATTTGACATAAAATCAGTCCATAGTTATCTACCCTGATTGTCTCAGTCCAACTAATGACAATAATGAAATTTCAAATAAGTCCTATAAGTACTTACTGATATAAATCCATTTTGATTACAATCAGGGGAGGTAATCAGATATAAAATAACTCTGGAACATATGATAGGATCTCATAGATTTGATTTATTCCTACTGAAGATATTTTGGAAGTTTGTATCAAATCAAACCATAAATGAAGTCTCTATATGGCTGCAAAAGCCAAAATAGCAAATTTTGGACCTTTAAGGGCCATAACTCTGGAACCCATGATGGAATCTGGCCAGTTCAAGAAAGAAACCAAGATTTTGTGGTGACACAAGTTTGTGCAAGTTTGATTAAATTCAAATCATAAATGAAGCTGCTATTGTGCAGACAAGGTCAAAATAGCTCATTCTGGCCCTTTCAGGGGTCATAACTCTGTAACCCATAATGGAATCTGGCCAGTTCAAGAAACAAACCAAGATCTTATGGTGATACAAGTTGTGTGCAAGTTTGGTAAAAATCAAATCAAAAATAAAGCTACTATTGTGCAGACAAAGTCAAAATAGCTAATTTTGCCCCTTTCAGGGGCCATAACTCTGGAACCAATAATGGGATCTGGCCAGTTCAATAAAGGAACCGAGATCTTATGGTGATACAAGTTGTGTGCAAGTTTGGTTAAAATAAAATCATAAAAGAAACCTCTATCGTGCAGACAAGCATTTGTTGACGCACGGACTGACGACGAAGGGTGATCACAAAAGCTCACCTTGTCACTATGTGACAGGTGAGCTAATAAACTGCTTCAGGTAGCCTGGTCTTAAATCATGACCAAAATCAGATATACAAGACCATATGCTTTTTGATATTTTTGGACATTTCAAATAATTTTCAACTGGTCAATTTTAACAATTCTTTGTATTCACAAGTCTAATTACATGCAAACTAATGGTTATGGCTGGAAATTTTGCCAACTGCACTATTTAGCTTATTTTCTTTTAAATCATTGCTAGGACATCAGAATACATCAACCATGAAACTTGGTTACAAATAATTTCAATCTGTATCTTAGGTTGTATAGATCAACTTTATGCATCGAGGCGTGTCTGTACTTTTAGCTCATAACAATACTGCGGTAAACACCGAGGATAGTGGGGTAAGTCACGCCTCACTTTAAATTGACGTTGAATTACACAAGGTATTCTAGATCTAGATAAGCCACAGCCTTTGTTATAAAGGTTGGTAAAATGTACTAAATACAAAAAGTGAATTCACATAAGCTAAATTCTGAACTTTTAAATTGTATTGCTAATGTCTATTTTTAACTTTACCAAACCCATTGATTTTTTGTTTTAACCTTGCTCCAGATATAGATATGTTTCATCAAGCGAGTGAGTCAGGAATGATTTGGAATGATTTCCTGTCTGATGGTAATAATGAATAATCTTGCACCAGCTTATCTGTTGCTTTTCCTTTCCATTTAAAAAAGTCACTCAAAATAACCTGAAAACTTCAATGATGTAAGTAAAAAGCCAACAATAAATATTAAAATAATTTTTTTCATCATCAAATAGCTAAAAAGAATTTTCAAAATATATAATTATGCCTTCATTTTCTCTGTACAATCATGCTGCAGTATTTCACCTGTTCCTCAACAAAGAAAACGCTAAATATCAAACTTCAGTAAATAAGAGGGGCATGATGGCCCTAGATCACTTGCCTAAGTAACACTGTACTACAGCTTTGGAAGATGGTAGTTATGCAAGGAAAATGTCTACGAAATTATTTTGAAATAGTGCCAATGAATATTTTAGAAGTTCCAACTAAATAAATATGTGTGTGTATGGGAGGTGGGTTAAGAGGTTGAGAGAATGATGACAATCATAAGATTGTAAGTGACAATATCAAACAAAAAGATTTTTAAAGTTTCCAACAATATACATAGGGGAAAGTGACCACTCCCCCTAGGGGCCATGTTTTTAATGAAATGTATTAATCTGTACAATCTGCTTAAAGAAACAGTTGTGTAAAATAATTCTGAAATTGGGCAAGCAATTTCTGACCATGAGATTTTTAAAGTTTCCACTATATATATATACATTGTATAGCGGGGAAAGTGACCACGCCCCCTGGCAGCCATGTTATTTGATGATTCAGAATAATTTGAACAATCTTTATAAAGGGTTAACACAGGAACATTTGTGTAAAATCGTTTTAAAATTGCGTCTGCTGTTTCTGAAAATAAGTTTTTTAAATTTCCACTATATAATGGAAAATTAACCACATCCTCTGGTGGCCATGTTTTCTGAGAAATCAGAACAATTTCAACATTCTTGGTAGAGGTTCACACAAGGACCATTTGTAAGAAATTATTTTCAAATCGGGTAAGCAGTTTCGCACAAGGATTTTTTATGTTTCCACTATATTATACATATAGGGAAGTGACCATGATGCCCCATGGCAGCCATGTTTTTTGACAAATCGGAATCATTTGAACAAACTCATTACTAGGTATGAAGGTATTAAATGCCTCCGCTACTATTTTCTATATAAAATTAACAACTTATAACATATTTTTATCAAGATTTCTAGCCTTTCACTTCCTGCGAGACTACCCTTGTCTTGAAGGTCTGTCTTTAGGCAATCAAAATATACCAAAAAAATATGGGGTTGACCATAATGCAGTGAAACCATGGTCACGTGACTGAGACACGTGATGAAAACGCTAATATTGCATAGGTAGACATCAGGAAATACCTACTTTCACTTTCATTTTACAAGGCAGCTTCCAATCAACTTTTGAAGCATATAACGTAGCTTAAAATCATCTGCGGACATTCCTTTTTACAATCAAGCATCAAAAAAGCTTATATCTGGCATGAAAATGGCCTTTACTAGGCGGGAAAATTGCACTATATATTGATATGGACTACATTCAAGTGGACCACGGAGGCATATCCGGCTAATTGCCCCCTTCATGCCTTACTACAGAGGGTCACACAAAGACCATTTGTGTGAAAATATTTCAAAATTAGGCCAGCAGGTTAATACAAGAAGATTTTAAAAGTTTCCACTATATACATATAGGGAAAACTGACCACGTCCACTGGTGGCCACAATTTTTGACAAATCGGTATAATTTGAAGAAACTTGGTATATGGTTACATAAAGACAATTTGCGTGAAATTACCGGTATTTCAAAATCTGACAAGCGGTTTAGGAGCAGATGTTGTTAGATGACTATTCTATTTTTAGCTCTGGTGGTCCCTATATACAACCAAACGGAATGGTTAGAAAAACATCCAAGGAACATCCAGGCCAGGTTTCATCAAACTTTACGGTATCAGGACAGCTGTTGTTTGAAAATAGTGTTGACGGACAATGGACAGACAAAAAGGACAGTGAGACATCACAACAGCTCAGCCCAAGCATTTTGTGCTCAGAGTTTGCTAAAAACAAGTAAAATAACCCTTTTATATTATATATGCAATTTTTTGCAAAATTTAAAATTCACTAAATCAAATGAAACTGCAGACTTGGCCAGAAAAAAACAAAATTATTAAAATATTTTGCAGTTAATCAAATCAGGACACAAAAGTCTTATATTGTTTTATGACACACAACTTGACACAAGTTCAAGGCCAGTCATACATCAGGAAGATAGGACAAACTGTGAGGTGAATCATTTACAATGTATGTCCTGTGAAGGGATATATTCCTTCTTCAGATAACATCTCTCAGTGTTAAATATTGTACAGCCACTACAAATGACTCTTAACCTTTAGCCTGCTAAATTTCTAAAATGGACTGGGCAGTACCACTTATTATTCAAAGGGGTGTTCACTGAAAATTTACTGACTGAACTAGCGAACAGTGCAGGCCATGATCAAAATGCACGGATGTGCAGGCTGATCTTGGTCTGCACTGGTCGCAAAGGCAGAATTACTTGCCGCCAGCATGCTAATGTAAAGTTACTGCTTATCGGATATTTTATTAAATAAATTTTCACCATTCTTTTTCGCATCACATTTTATAATTATGACTGAATTTTTTACTTAATTTAAGGTTATTGCATGCTTATAACTAACCACACAGAAAATGTAAAATGCCACAAATTAAAAACCAGGGAAAATCACTGAAACATACCATTACATTCTAACAATGTACACAACTAGGCCCAGTAGTGGTAACTCTGCTGAAGTTTGGTGTAACTCAAACCAGTGATATATGAGAATAGCAGATGAAAAAAAATGAAAAGAATATGACAAATCAAAGGTCATGACTCTACTGAAAATCATTTATTCAGAAACTATATACAAAACTAATTAACTATGCTTCACACTAATCACTCTTGAGGTTTGGGGGAAATTCAAGCTTATTGTACACAGCAAGAAGTGTAAACACTGTAAAACATGGAAAATAAAGGGCCATAACTTCGCTGAAATTCACTGAACAGGAATATGCTGATAATATGTATAACTAGGCTTGGCACTGACAATTCGTGTAACATTGGGTGGAAATCTGCTCAATGGTGTATGAGAAGTTACCGAAATTTCATAAAATTTGAAAAATAAAGGGCCATAACTCCCTTGCATAACAAGACTTGGCACTGATCACTCCTGTAATGTTTGGTGGAAATCTGCACAATTATATAAGACAACAGGCTAAAACATAATAAAATTTGATGAAGCAAGGGCACGGACAAACTTAAATTTGTATCATATAGACAGACTGACAGACACAGGGATATCACTAAATCAATATGTCGACTCCCCAGTGCTACATGTGGGAGACATTATAATTTTTATCAAATAAACAGAACAAATACATATTAAGTGCAGATAAAAAGAAAGAAACTATCTCTCTTTTTCACTCCCTATCTGAAAAATATATGCTAATTCTAGGAGTTAGCCACCCCTATTTACCATTTATTTCGCTGCCTGCAGAAGACGGCCTATAACCCTTCAGCTCCGCCATCTTAATTTCACTGCCACAAGTGCCAATTAATATATGTCAATTTCCTTGGTTACTGCCTGGTGTTCTGGAATGAAAAATGTTTCATTATTTGCTGTAGTTTCTAAATACTTTTTTTATATATTTCCATTTGTAGGTAGAACACTTGATTTTTCCTGCCTTGACTTTGGATGATCAGCATGGTCCAAAATATGTGTTAAGGGTTACCTAAATGACTCATAAATTGAGCCCCGAACATAATGGGTTTTTTTTCTCATCTTGGAAAGATTTTTTTTTGCCATCAGTAGTTAATTTTAAGTATATATTGGTAACATTTTCCCGATGCGAGGATGGAGCGTTTATCACAGGAACTGTGGATAAATATGGCCAAATGGTAGTATTTTGCTGTCAACAGTACTCTTTTGTTTTTTTTGTTGGGTTTAACGTCGCACCGACACAATTATAGGTCATATGGCGACTTTCCAGCTTTGATGGTGGAGGAAGACCCCAGGTGCCCCTCCGCGCATTATTTCATCACGAGCGGGCACCTGGGTAGAACCACCGACCATCCGTAAGCCAGCTGGATGGCTTCCTCACATGAAGAATTCAATGCCCCAAGTGAGGCTCGAACCCACATTGGTGAGGGGCAAGTGATTTCAAGTCAGCGACCTTAACCACTCGGCCACGGAGGCCCCGTCATAGGTACTTAGGTTCCAAATGCGTTTTATCCCTTTTTCTTTTGCTTGTAATTGGAAACAACTTGTGAGTCAAGAGCCTATATAACACTTGTCCGGTGCAATCCTCTGCCATAACGTAAACCATTTTTAATAAAGTGAATAAAGTACCGTAACTGCAGACACTTGCTAAAAGACTCAAAATCTCTATATTTCACAAAAACGAAATATGTTATGTCTGATAGCCTGAATGAAAGTAAATGGTACCTGCTGACAAGGAGTGAAACACAGACAGACGGACAAACATACTTATGAAGCATTAAAACGTGGTAAATGGATAACCATTTGTGTACGAGTGAAACCGGGTACGAACAAGACATCAGTGTTATAAGTTAACAATGAAGTCTTACCTTTTGTCTGCTATTTAATGAAACAGTTCCTAAACACACCAATTTCTAACTTGATAATGTAACTAGTAATGTCATATTTCAATGAAAACTTTTATTCAATGATCATTAACACGGCGGGCTAAAATTTATCTTCTACCCGAATTCTTAACGCTTCGGTGACCTGGGCAGGGCACCAGAACAATTAAAAATAACCTATAGTCTGTTTCATGTACTCTATTATAACCCTATTCCTTGGAGTTATTTAAAGTTACGAAAAATTTACTGATGAATACCCTCTTTATTTGGACTAATAGATGAAGTGCTATTCAGCACTGACAGCAGTCGTATTCGCGCATTAACTCGCTGTCGGCGCGCGCGCGTTTTAGCATGTGCTACTTCTTGACATCACAGTCATTTTTTTCCACGATGTGCCCATTTATGACCCAACTGAAATATGTGATGTATTTTTGTAAATCTACGCTTCACTGATTTGTTTTAAGGATTACATGGTGTAATAGCCATATTTCATATCTTGTAACTGGATGGTAATAGATCTATTTCAATGAAATTTGGTCACTTTAAAGACATTCAAAATTAAAAACGTTTCACCGAGAGATTTTTCAAATTTTATCATTTTTGGGGGAGATAATCGGTACTGAAGTTAACATTGATGCCTATGGGAAATATATAATTCCTTTGATAATAAGAATCTAAACTTGAATTTCGAGAACATTTTGCGGTAGAAAGCTGCATTAGATCTATATGATTCTGATACAAATATCAAAAAGAAATCTAAAATTACCCGTAGGCAAAAGGGGAAAATTATATTTTCTAGTTTTCAGGGGAGATAACTCATGAAAAACCAAAATTATCAGGGGAGGTAATCTAAAGGAAATTTATGAGAATTCTATCACTATATAACTGTAACTTGCCAATATGCACCTTATTTCTATCGTTTGACATTTTCAAAGCTTACATTATCAAGTTGTATGAACGCTTTTTGTGAAATTGAGGCCTATTACGGGTAGTCATCCTTAATACGATGTCACTGTGCGGTTTTTCATTGTCAGCACTGTGATACGCTTGCACCTTTGTAATCATTTTAAGCAGTGAAAGGAATGCTTCAAAAAATGAAGATAGTGAGAAAGAAGATAAAAGTATGAAAATGTTAAGTAAGACGAAATATATACAAGTTAAAAGGGGTTAAAAACACCCGCTTTGTGAGTTCAGGGGCGGTAAGAGAGGACCGAGGGATCAAGACATCGTTTGAACCCCTCAAGGTCAGGCTGAATTACAGTTTGAGAAGGCAGGTGGTTCCACAACACGACAGTATAAGGAAAGATATCCTTGCGGTTTTAAGGTTTAAAAAGGTTTAGTAGTAATGACTGTTACAGGAGCAATTTGCATTGTAAAAACTTAATATACAAATGTATAGTTATGATTAAAATTATGTTGTCAGTTTTGAAGAAAAACTGTTGTGCATTCATCAGAAACATACTTCGTGACGAGTAAGGAAATTTCAATTAAAAAAAAAGTGACAGAAAAAAGCATTGAAATAAAGGATCTCAAACAGATTTATATAAATATGCTCAAAATTTACCCCAAAATACATTTTATACGTACAGCCAAATTTTATCATAATATATGGCCAGTAAATGATTAAGATGCTATTTTTGAGGTTCGCAGTCATATATATGTATAGGATATATAAATGTTTTATAAAGTGATATTTCACCCCTTCTACAAACTAATCATTATTGCTCAAATTTGTGCTTACATATGCTAAACGTGGGAGTGGATAAGGTTGTACGACACATTTGTACAGATTTTGCATGGCCTGGCCTGGCTTGGCCTGGCCCGGCCTGGTCCAGTCGAAAATTGGGCTCATCGGGTCAGGCCAGGCCAGGCCAGAGATTAGAACATGCCGGTAATTATACAGGATTTGCATTGATATATTTAATAAACCAATGCAATGTCACCGTGTTTAAAGACCCACCACGACCACAGGCACCAGTATCGGACCTGGGACAACAATACGTTTATTTTCATCCTAAACCAGTTCAAAATGAAAAATATGTACTGAAATATGAGCCCCCTTCAAAAGATACATATGTCTACTGTCTTTTGAAGGGGGCTCTTTTTTCAGTACATATTTCTCATTTTGAACTGGTTTACAATGAAAACAAACATATTTTTGTCCCAGGTCCGATACTGGTGCCTGTGACCACGACTGGTGACCTACTTTTTTATACCACAAGAACTTCATGAAAATCATTCTAATAATACTGGTATAATACAAGACAAGACAAGACAAGACAAAATTTTATTATGATAACTTGTACACATATTGGTACCCAGATAGCAGACATGCGTTGGCCCAACGTTGGGCCAACGGCAGACTCTTCGTTGGCCCAACGAAGATTTCCGACGTTGGCCCAACGCCATTTTGCTAATTGGCGCAACGTTGGCCCAACGGTTGGTACACCGTTGGCCCAACGACTGGTATCCTACACTCATCGTTGGCCCTCCATTGGGCCAACAACTGATATCTTACACTCATCGTTGGCCCTCCATTGGGCCAACAACTGATATCCTACACTCATCGTTGGTCCTCCATTGGGCCAACAGCATTTTTTCGTCTGTCACGGTTGGTCCAACGTTAGGCCAACTCTGTTTCTTTATTGGCCAAAGATGGGTGCCAACACTATCCCAACGATTACGAAATTGAAAAAAAGACTAAAACTAGCATTGTTTAATACATGTTTTATTTTCAAATAGTTGTGATTTTGTTAACATTTAACAAAAAGAAATCTAACATTTATTTAAAGTTTGTTTGCAATTTTCCTAAAGAAATATAACAGAATATTTCATCACTACAACATGTAAAATATTGATTCCAGTCTTTTATAAATCTAAATATTTTTCTTATTTCAGTCACTAATTAAATCCTACTAAAGTGAATTACTGTCTGTATATTAACTCATTATATATCCAAGTTCTGTTTGTTTTTGTTTTTTCTCACTGAAGTTGCAGCTTTTTATATTTTTATTTTTTCCTGTGCACCACAGTGCTAGGCACTCCATTATTACTCCCTTGAACAGCACCCTGTAAAAAACAAAAATCATAATGTTGATTAAACCATCTACGTCAAATTGATAACAATAACTAATGTATGAAATTAATTCTTGTCTGTATTTAACCGAGAAAAATATGTTAGAATTAACAAGAAAATGAGTTATTTTATTTACAGAATTTAATACTCAACACAAGTGCCATCCGCCAGCTTTAGATATTAGTATTTAACATATGTATGTTCAAGTCATATGGATATAACATGCATACAGGACATAAAAAGAAATTCTGTATAAGATTCCATAACTTTATCAAAAAATATTTTTTTTAAAAACTTCTACTTACAGTTTATAGCTGGAAAACCGGGTTTTTGTTAAATCTAGACCTATCACATGTATAATAGTTTCCTTTACTTCACATGTCTATAAAGCTAGAAATCTGGCCTAGAGAGTAAAATTAACCACATTTTCTGGGATTTCTTACATAACTCGGGTTAACGAGAGTTCATGTTCTGGAATATTCAACAGATTTATTGTAAACATTTTATGATTGTATAAAATTAGATATTTGTTATAGAGTTAGTAAGGTTTTTTTTCAATACTTTTTTCACATTTTTTTCAAGGTAGTAGATTTGAAATAGTTCAAAATATCATTACGGCTGCAGATAGGTTTTTAGTTTAATTAGCCCAAATTTAACTGATTACGAATTGGTGCAGAAAAGTGTTTAATAATTAATTAAATATTGCATGTTACAGCTACACAACCTGTGTATACCTGTGGGGGCTTGTGATAAAACAGTGACCTGTAAAATATACAATTATTATATTATTACTTATAATGGACCAACGTTGGCCCAACGTTGGGCCAACGATGTTTTCTCTGTATAAGTCTTTCCCTGAAAATCAATATCGGGCCAATGCAGAGATATCTGTGACTGAAATTTAAAGTTGGTTCAACGTTGGCCCAACAGCTGTATTTACAGTACTTATTAATCATTGTTGGGCCAACAGTGGCCCAACAACGATTATCCTTTGACGGTTTTCCGTCGTTGGCCCAATGACTTCATGTTTACAGGGTACATCGTTATATACAAACAAAATTGTAAATGAAATTCGTATAAGTCAGTGAACTAAACACATAAGTAAGAAAATATATATAGAGATGGTATTATTATTTTGTAAATATTATGGAATCGCCAAGTTAAGACAGATAAATTGAATGAAATGTGTGTGTATACATTTCTATGAATTTTATCCACTCGATAGAAAACATTATTAACTTTAAGTGGAGAATGAAGCAGTTTTTAATTGGAAATACCTAAATACTATGGATTAAATATTAACTTTAAGTAAGGAATGAAACATTTAAATCATTAATAATAAAAGTATGGATTACTACATTAAGGTAGTCGTTACTAGGGGAGGCAACCCATGCATGAATCTTATACCATTTCCTTTATTAAAGTAATGAAAAAGTATTTAACCGTTTCAACATGGTTTCAAAGGGAAGACCTTTAAACTTTTAAAGCGTCCTGTAAACGCAACGCACGTCGTATGAATAGTTGGTTGATCAATACGAGAAAATGATTACCGCATTAAATAAGTAAGTTCGTTTCTTGCAATATTTGCCTTAACTAAGAATTGACAAAGATTCTTTAAAGTTTTTTTTATTCTTGGATTGAAGTAGTTGCGTAAATTTAAACATACTCGGGCGGAAATAATAGTAACGCTTGATGAATTGTACTCGCAAATATTCTAACGCTTTGCACACAATCACAAAGTGATACTCATCTTCTATCTCGTTTGAATCACAGAGCAAACAGACTCTTTCGTGGCGCTCTAAGCGATCTCTCCCGTACCTTCCGGACTCGATGCGAAGCCTGTGCGCGGACATACGAAGCCGTGACAATGCGCTTCTAAGAGATTTACACGGTAGTTTGTCCAAATAGGTCTCATATTCAAACTTATCTTTTACATGAATATACAGTTGTGACAAAACACTTGAATTTCGCAAATGCATGTGCCAGTCTTGTAAATAGCAGTCAATAAGTCTTTGCTTAAAAACTGTTAAGCTATCTGGAAAGTGCCATATTTCAGCAAAACCCAATACAGTAAGCAAGTTTTTAACTTTACCTGCCCAATTATTTATGCCATTTTCGCATTTTTCACAAGCATTAAGGTAAATATTTTTCAAAATAATGTTTTCTGTATTGATTAACTTAAACCAATACTTAATTATATGTAGATACCTCGTTATGTAAAGCGGATAACGACCTAATTCCCCGTAAACTGCTACGTTACTAGTATTAACTTTGACCCCTAAAATGGACTTGCAGAATTTAAGCTGTATACTCTCTATTTGTTTCGACTTTGTGAAACCCCATATCGGGCATGCATAATTTAATACTGAGCCCACGAATGCATCGAATAACTGTAGCGATACAGAAGGTTTAATGTCATACTTATTTATATTACACGTCAGTACATTTAAGGCTTTTAATGCCTTTCCCACAATATACTGGTTATTAAGTACGAACGACCCAGTGTAATTGAATACAACCCCCAGGTAATTAAAGTCGTTAACTATTTCTAGGGGCTCATTATTAAAGGTCCATTTCTCGGTGCGCTTAACCCCACCATTTCGACGAAAGACCACAACTTTGGTTTTGCTTGTGTTGACTTGCAGCCCCCATAAATTACAATATTCATACAACTTGTTAAGACTTTCTTTAAGTCGGTAACCGAGTTTCCGACGATAGCCATATCGTCTGCAAATAAGAGGATAATAACGCACATATCGTACAGCGATAACCCGGATGTATTTGTCCCTTGTAAGAATAACTCGAGATCTTCGAGAAATAATGCAAATAAAACAGGTGAATTATTTAGTCCCTGTCTCAAACCTATTGATATATAGAAAAAATCGGAGTATGAATCCAGGTGTTTGACACATGATTTCACAGTTGCGTACATGTATTTAAACATCCTAAGAATTTTTCCGTCCATTCTTAAGTGGTGCAACTTAAACCAGAGGGCGTTACGGTACACAGAGTCGAATGCCTTTTGTAGATCTATGAAGGCGCAATGTAGACGACCCCCCTGAGACACGACATGTTCTATCAGATTGTGTAATGCAAATATGGCGTCAACGGTACTGCAGTTTTTCCTAAATCCAAATTGGGCGTCGGACATGATATTATTTCTTTCAAACCATGATTCAACACGTGCAGTCAGTACCCCAGTAAACAGTTTCCCAAAATTACTCAAAAGTGTGATACCTCTGTACTGGTTGGGATCATTTTTGTTACCCTTCTTGTGAATGGGTACAATAAAGCCATGGGCCCAAACCTCAGGGAAATGTCCTGTATCTAATACCTTATTAAATATGTCAGTAATATGCCCGCCAAGTATATCTGAAGATTCAATGAAGTATTCATTCAACAAATTGTCACTCGGACATGGAGATTTATTACGACTGAGTTTCTGTATCGCTGCAGTTACTTCCCCTACAGTTATTGATCGGTTCAATTCCTCAAACGTCGGGTTATCGATATTTAGATCACTATTTTCATTAAAACTTTCTACTTCGTCGATAATCGTCGAAGTAATATTGCCGAATAGATCGGAAAAATACGTTTTGAAATCTTCAACGCTTATATCGCATCCAGAAGACTGTGTTTTACGTTTAAATTCCTTCCAGAAATCTCGATGTTTCCTCTTTCGAAGTTCGGCAAGATTACGACTTTGTTTTAATTTGAAAGCGCGTTTTTTCTTACGTACTTTATATTTATATGATTTACGTGCATTACATACTTGTTCCCTATTATAATCGGTTCTCGTATTGTTGTAATTTCGCAAAGCCAATTTATATAAATTTTTCATAGCAGAGCATTCACTGTCAAACCATTCGTTCGCATTATGTTGCGCTAAGCCGGTTTGGTTATTTTTAAATACACGTTTACATAACGGCGATGCAACATTCACGATTATATTTGAGAATTCAGTCACAATACTGTCAACACTAACTGGATTGCTATTATTATCCTGTACAATGAGATTGTTAAGGTCGGGTAGTTTTGCAATAAGGCCACAGCTAGATCTATACAAAGAACTATAAAATACATTATTTTTATAGCTCTTTGATCTATATTACATAATGACAGGTGGACAATGTATGCCCTCCCTGAATATATTAATATGTTTTCACAACTTTATCTACAAACTTATTCAGTCAATAGCTTATCAGTAGAATCTATAGGTTTAAAAACATAGATAAATATATAGATCTATAACTATCTTACCCTGTAGAAACAAAGAATGATCTAAACTCATACTGTTCTTAATGCTACATTCATCCAATACAATGTTTAGACATTAAACACATTGTCTTGGCCTTAAATATGTCACAGTAAATTTGTTAGTAGATACTTGTACTTCTCACTTTTTTCATGCAAATCATGTATAATTACCATCATGGAAATACAAAAGAATACAGTTATTTTGTGGTGCCTTTTTTGTATGAAAAAAAAATGAGATATACAAGTATTTAGTTACAAACTGACAGTGATGTATATTAGGCCAAGACAATGTGTTTAATGTCTTCACATTTCATTGAATACTGTAGCAATATGTACAAAGTGTGGTCTGAGCTCACCTTAATACATCAAGTACTGTGCATACTTCTACATTAATTTAATAATGTAACAAGTTAAAGCATACCAAAAGTTCCTTCTAGGGCACATCTATATAAATATATAATGACCATCTTGTAAAATTTTGGTTGCAATGTCTGTTTTATACCGCCAAAAAATGTCAAGTAGGTATTTACGCTAGTTATTATTTAACATAAATTGTTAATCAAACAAAAAATTAAATCTGTTACCACTTTCAGTTGAGTAAATACGGCAATAAGACATTGACCCGGTCAATCAGTTATGATTCGATGCGTGAATTTGCAGTGCCGTCGCCGGGTTCGAAAAAGTGGTCCGGCCATGGGACGTCGAAGGCGTCCCGCGAGTGCCGACGGCAGGAGAGTGGGGAGAGCAGGAGAGGGGGTTTCCCCCTCTCGTAAGGGGGGTTTGGGGGGTCTCCCCCGAGAAAATTTTAAGATATGGGATGCCCGTAAGTACGTTTTCCTTGCATCTTGAAAGCATTTTCCATTAAGATTTTCAGTCAATTTTATAACAGTTTTCAAGGATAACTATCCGACATTTGCCCAATGAATGTTGACCCCTCTGTGAGTCTCATCAGGCGGTGGCATTAATAATGAAGGCTTTATCAAGATTCGAACTTGACAACTTGCCGTCTATGTGAGCAAACATACACACATGACAATAAGCAAGGTCATTAGTTTCATCGTAATGCAACCACGATCTATTAGTGAACCACAAAGGCTGAAAACTTCTGTTCACCGGATTTTTCCGACCAAAGGTGCGTTTCGGAAATTTAAATGTCTTAGGTTGTTTTGGAATTTCAGGTATGACCATTTTGCAGCAATACGTTAAGCAACGAGTTAAGCATACGGTTTCAGAATTTAGAGAAGATAGAAACGAAGTTTATATTATTTTATATAGTTGAGATGTACGTAAGCATTTTATTTGATTTAAAGCAATTATTTAAGATTATTCAAAATAATTAGAAGAAATTAGCTTTCGGTTAGTTTTGTTTTATTATACCACGAAAAACACATCTTTTCTAATTTTTTCAAACATACGACTATTTTTTTTTTCATCAAAACAATTATTATAGATTATAAAAAAATGCCCTTTAGATCATACCGGATTAAAGATATATCAGATAAGCGTTTAATTATGATTAATCCAATCAAGCAGGGTCGATACTTTTGACACGAAGTGTGCCGAAGTTTTCACACCCCGCGGGCAATTATGACAGATACCGCTCTTGCGGATAATTAGCAAGGCAATATTTCGGCACTTTCAATCTAAGCAAAAGCTGAAATTTTATGCGAAAAAACAACTGGTCATGCTCGGCCAGAAAAGTGGTCCGGCCATGGCCGGACCGGCCGGACCGCCCGCGACGGCCTTGATTTGTTACACATAATTAGAGGGTCGCAATGGGGTGTTTTTTACATATTAACCATGCATTTGAAGATAACGATACTATTTAGCGTTTACATGTAAATTTGTTTGTACATATGTTATGTTCTTCAAGAATGGAGGAAATAAAAGAATCACTCAGTCAACCATCCTCGGGTTTAGTAATATGTAATCCATGGACGCATTCAGTCAGAGAGTCGCCTCAATTAGGAAAGAATAGTAACTGTTTTAACGTCAGAGGTTATTTCTAAGGTCACGGAGTTTGACTGGCCAGCTTGTAATGACAACAGTTTTCGATATCAGTAGCTCAGTCAAATGTGACTAACCAAACTATAATATTCCTTCTTAAGAGAAGGAATAATTAGACATTAAACATATTGCCTTGACCTTATATATGTCACTGTCAATTTGTAATTAGAAACTAGTCTTGTTATTTCCAAAGAGCTATAAAATAATGTATTTTATATTTCTTTGTTATTTCCCATTTTCTTCATGCAAAGCATGTATAATTATCATCATGGAAATACGAAAGAATACAGTTATTTTGTGGTGCGTCTTTAAAGTTTTTAAAGACCCACCATGACCTAGTAACCTACTTTTTTCACGTGAAAATCATTCTTGTACGAGGATTGTTCAAATATGAATGCATCTAGAACGTTATCTCGCTCAGTAATGTGAAAATCACAAGGAAATTAAGATTATTGGGTACTATGGTATTGCTTTGACCCTTGTATTGTTTAACACAATTGGTTTCTGCTATTGAGACCAGTGTAGATCTTGATTAGCCTGCACTGCAGTGAAGTCTGATCAAGATCTGTGCTGTTTTACGCCTATTGGTCAGTTTTTTTCGGTAAACATCTTGTAATCTCCATAGTACTGTTCGAATTAAAGAAATCTAACATGGCAAGGGTCAGGGTTTTATACGAGTTCTATATAATACAAACTTTTTCAAATAACTCAGTATGTAATTACCTACTTATAGAATATTTCTTATACTATATGCTATATGCTGTAACCTACTATTGACAAATAAAAAAAGGTATAAGTTACAACGCACTAAAAAAAAAAGATTATTTGGTAGATAAACATGTTAGTTTTACATTGATACAACACCCATTAAAATCCGTTCACTTCAGCTGTTTCTATCGCTCGCTAAACATTGCCTACTCGTGTATACTAATACAAAAATGGTTGGAAGGCTAGCGTACGCCGTTGAAATGAATCGTTGTATTCTTGGCATAGGGTGTAAAGACATTTTTGATGAAATATGTTCCGTTTATGGGCATAATGAAATGTCTTTTTCGACAGTTATTCGTTGGTTTAAGAAATGCAAATGTGCGTTAGTTTCAACAACAGATGCTCCACATGGCCGTCGGCCGAAAACAGCAACGTCTGCCAAGATGGTTGATAGAGTGAAAAAAATAGTTGCTACTGATGCAAGATACACCGCTAGGCAAACAGCTAGTACGGTGGGCATCTCATTAGGAGCAGCTCATACAATTCTGAAACGTAATTTGAAAATGAGAAAGATCTGTGCTAGATGGATTCCCCATCTGTTGACAGATGAGCAGAAAAAGGCACGCGTGCAATGCACAAAATTGTTGCTTAAACAGTTTCCAAATTACAATGCACGGTCTTTCGCAAATGTCGTCACTGGTGACGAGACATGGGTTCACTTTTTTGAGCCCAAACGAAAGATTCAGAACAAAATATGGGCAACAAAGTCTGGCAAAAGACCATGCATTGCAAAGAGGACCATGAGTGTCAAGAAGGTAATGTATGCCATATTCTTCACAACTCAGGGTCCCGCCATTCAGGTTGCTGCACCTAAAGGCAAATCCGTAAATACGAAGTTTTACAAGACTAGTTCTTCGAAAACTGAAGAAATATTTCAAAAATCTAAGACCCGCAACTGGTTTGGCCAATGACAAATTACTACATGACAATGCGTCATCGCACAAGGCGTCTATTGTACAAGACTATTGTACAAGACTTTCTGAAGCATGAAAAGGTTGTTGTGCTCCCTCACCCTCCTTATTCGCCTGACCTTGTCCCGTGTGACTTCTTTTTTTTTTCCCCAAGGCTCAAAAATACCTTTCTGGTCGAAAATTTGTGCAGCGCAAACACCTCGGTTCTGCAATATTCCATTGTCTTCATAGTATACCTAGAAAAGACTATGAATTTTTTCAGCATAGTTTTAAGAATATAGATGAATAACTATCTTACACTGTAGAAACAAAATGTGATTGAAATTTAACTTAATACACTGATTTCTATACATATTGCTACATTAATTCAATGAAATGTTAAAACATTTTAAAAACATATTTTCTTGGCCTAATATATATCACTGTCAATTTGTAACTAAATATTTGTATATCTAATTTTTTTCCCATGCAAATCATGTATAATTACAATCATGGAAATACAAAAGAATACAGTTATTTTGTGGTGCCTGTTTAAAGACGCGCCATAAAAAAACTGTATTCTTTTGTATTTCCGTGATGGTAATTGTGCATGCTTTGCATGAAGAAAATGAGAAATAACAAGTATCTAGTTACAAATTGACAGTAATATATATAAGGCCAAGACAATGTATATAATGTCTAAACATATTATTAAATCCGGAGTTAATCAGGTGTTTGTAGGTTATGTCTTTATTCCCGCGGGGTGTCTATGTGTGGTTTTGGTACGTTTCGATTCCTCTCTGCTTGGTTTCATTCATTTGAAGACAGGGTCATGGATACTTACATCCGGTAATGACGCACACTGTGTATAAATGTAGAATGGGAGCATACGGACATGTTTGTATTTTTAGGTATATGGAAGTTTATTGCAACGTACGGTTATTTCCGGCAGCTGTTCACTGTTGGATTCTGATTAGATGTACATGTATGCTTTAGTTCTTAATATATTAACAAAAATTTTTGATTAGTTATTGACTTTTGACGTTTGTCTGAATTTTTGGGGGTCTGCTACGTTTTATGTGTAGTTGTTACGGGTGGTGGCATAGCATTTTTGATTGGATGGATTTTAGGCCGGGGTCTGGGCTTATGGATGATCTAGAGAGTTTGGTCGGTGAGATTGTTTTAATATTAGAGATTCTGTTCGGGATTCGGTCGAAAATTTGATACGAGCTCAAAATTCGAAATTTAATTTACATGGTTCTATGGCGGTGCCCTGGAGGTTTCACTCTGTATGTTAAGGTAAGTATTCTCGCATTGTCACAGTTTGGTGAGGGTTATTGTTGTTGTCTGGGGGTTGGAATGTGGCTTGTTGTGGCTTCGGATTTCGGGTGTGGTGCCGCCGCATGAATTGTTTTGTGGGTCCGGTGGGACGGACGGTTGTTTGGTGAAGTTTTGAGCAGAATTGCGAGGTAATTTTCCTCGGCTATATATAGCGACTTTCAAAGATAATACATCATATGCGGAACGTGAATCAATCTTAGTTGATTACACAGACAAATAATACCTATTCAAATTTTAATCAAATTTGTCATTAGGCACGGATTGGGTCAGGGACATAACAAGAATGCTTCTTAGTAGTAGGGTGCACCATTCCTATAATCACATGGATATAAGGATGGATAGATTGCTTGTAGACTCAGAAGATGTTTTTTTGGATGGCAAACATCAGCCGTTTTGATCTGAAACAAATGCAAGTAACAAATAACACATATAAAATATTTTTTGGAACAGAAGGCAGATTAGACGAACATCACAATTACTACAAATACTTTTGTCTTATCATCTACGATATTCAAAGTGATTGCACGGTTAGACTGACAGCCACCTTTAATAAGGATCTAGCTAGGTTCTTACACAAAATGAATAATGGTTTAAGACAAATGGTTTACAAAAATCTCCATAATCACTTTTTCATGGAAGATATTAACTTTGAAGAAGACATGTGAACAGTTTTGCTTGGGATTTTCTTCGGATTCGGACCGGATAGGCAAGGAGCGTTGCGCGCGCGTAAAGGCCTTAACTTGCCATTAATTCTTCGCAAGGGAATTTATCTGGTATTGTTTCCGGGGAGTTCATCGGGCTACTGTTGTTGCATGTCGGGATGTGTTGATACATAGCTTTCGGAATTAACCAAACTGTTTTTATACAGTTGGACACGGCTGGTTGTGTTTGCAATGTCATGTGGAATATTTGAATGGCACTTTTCTGCGTGCCAGTTCATTCATTTCATTTTTACAACTTGATGTTGCACGACTCATAGGTACAGTGGTGAAGAGCACATACTTTATGTGTCAAGCCGCCCTATACATAAACATCGAATGTAGTCCATATCAATATATAGTGCAATTTTCCCGCCTAGTAAAGGCCATTTTCATGCCAGATATAAGCTTTATTTGTGCTTGATTGTAAAAAGGAATGTCCGCAGATAATTTTAAGCTACGTTATATGCTTCAGAAGATGATTGGAAGCTGCCTTGTAAAATGAAAGTGAAAGTAGGTATTTCCTGATGTCTACCTACGCAATATTAACGTTTTCATCACGTGTCTCAGTCACGTGACCATGGTTTCACTGCATTATGGTCAACCCCATATTTTTTGGGTATATTTTGATTGCCTAAAGACAGACCTTCAAGACAAGGGTAGTCTCGCAGGTAGTGAAAGGCTAGAAATCTTGATAAAAATATTTTTTAAGTTGTTAATTTGTATAGAAAATAGCAGCGGATGCATTTAATACCTTCATACCTAAAAAAGCGCCACAGAATAACTGAGTCTAGATATATCTAATCTTTTGTAGGCCATTTCCATGATGGTAATTATGGCATGTTCTAGGCCAGGCCGGGGCCTGGCCTGGCCCGATGAGCCCAATTTTCGACTGGGCCGGGCCGGGTCGGGCCGGGCCAGACCAGATTTTATTGTACATAGAGAAATGAGTGGCATAAAATCTAAATATACAATTACAGTAGCAGGCAGTATTAACCTGTATTGTTTACTTGCTGCAGGTAAAACAAAATGAGAAACCAGTCCTCTGGAGAATCATTTATTAGCCGTCATTCATCTTATTTGAAATACAGATATGCACTGAAGAAAATGGTGTAACTAAATGATAACTACCCTTTTTTTCTGTGATCAAATTATTTAAAGTCAACTTCAACACTTGGTTTTAAAACTAATGGCTAATTTCATTGATAAGTTTACCTGCTACAGTATAACTGAATATTTGCATGCAGTGAATGCATCTTTTTGGGAATTGTAATTACAGGTTGTGTCCCTGTACTATCCTTAGCTGACCTTTTAACTGTTCAGTTGCACTTTTAATGTGTGTTTGGTTTAGTTAATAAGCTGATGTTCAATTAATGGAAGAGTAATAAAAATAATATTCATCGTGGGACCTCTAACTCTTTGTCAGGGTGTTGGCATTTTAGATTATTGATATTTTTCTTGCACAAAAAAATATGTTTCGTTGTGTTTGTGTTATTTCTAAGTGATATATTTAATGCTAAAAGATGCTCTTGAGCTTGTTTCACAAAACCTTGCAGGACTTTTTCCCACATACTTAGATCAATATAAAAACAATCTTACAAAAATATTCAGTATGTGTATAACCTAAACTACAAAATTTATTTATCGCTTCCCCGCACCATACTATCCCAGATCCTAGAATGGAGATAGCATTATTTTAGAAATTGAAAGTTGTTGTCCGTTAGTATTGACAGGTGCCACTCATTATTCTTCGCCAATATTTTTGGGCATTTTCTTTATTTTACACCAAATTTGTAACCTGAAAATATCTAAGTTGACCAAAATAACATGCAGCGTTGGTCAGTCATATTTAAGCAACATTTTATGATGTTTCACTTTTCTTATATTCTGTCACAGATTTACTTAAGGAAAAAAACTGAGGCTCATTGCATATAGTTAGATTCCTATTAGAAATGTTTGATTTAATGATCTTATAAAATTGTATACTGAACAGTCTTGTATTTCTCCTGATTTCAATAAATTTTCTAGTTAGTTAGATAGCTATCATGATACTTCATAGGTTAAGAAAAAATTAATACAATATGATATTGATCAACTTTACCGCTTCACCAACGCTGAGATTTTTTCACAGATTTTTTGAAACCAATTAGGCATGCTTTAATTGATTATATTCGTTACTGGTTTTGTTCTAGATCATTTCTTACAAAATGTATGGGTTTGGTCATCTAAGATCTTTTCGCGAAAACATTAGTTGTTTTTTTTTTCTTTAAGCAACAAATTGCTTCCCTTGAATCAATCAAAGAGCTATAAAAATAAATGTATTTTATACTTCTTTGAATCAATGCAGGGAGATAATACACTCATTTTTATTCCTCGTTTGGTTTTAGTTTTAAAACTGTTTTTTCCCTTGTATCTAAATGTTTCCAGTACTAATTTTGTTTATTGTAAAATTGTGATGGAGAAAATGGGTCACCCCTCTGCTCCATCAGGAATCGAACCCACGCACTACAAATATAACCAACTGCTGTGACATACATGAAGTAACAGCGAAAAAGAAACCATGTAACTGAGCTAGAAAACTTAAAAAAAATCATAGATGAGTGACGAATTAGCCACGGTGGATCTACCGACGGAGCAACCGAAGTATTACCGCCGGCAGAGATCATACTGCTTTTGTCTCAGATGATCATACTGCTTTTGTCTCAGATGATAGATATACCCACCATGCTATGGCTCACCCAGAATTGCACAACACATTTTGTATATATAAAGCTATAAAGTGTGTTATTTATAGATATTACTCAACGCAGGACGGAGAATACGGAAATACCCGATGTTTCACGCTTGTAACTCTAAATATCTGAAAATAGTTATTATGACCGCGAGATAGCTTAGTAGCTACCGCACTTGATAAAGCGAAGTTTCTTTAAAAGATTATCAGAATAGTCGAAAGTTTTCTGGAAATATTATTGCGATAATTTACAATATTATCTCGATAAGTATTGCGTATGTGTCCATTAGCTGGATAGCTATCTCGGTACCTTCAGACATTGTATTGGTATTTCGAACTTTTCTGCAAAAAAATTATCTCAATAGCCTAAAGGAAAAAATACATTCAGGAAATAAATAAAATATCTAGAAAATATTACTTACTGCTGATAAAAAATGGAAGTTAACTAGATTTATACCGTGATTGCTATCTAACTACCTCGAATATGCGCTACTTTTACAAACAATGATCCTATCTATCTATCTATCTATCTATCTATATACGGCTGGACTCCCCTCACGGGTATAATAGCCGGGTTGCGCGTCGCAACCTGATAAAAAGTTGTTTTAAAGCAGTAAAAGGAATGCTTCAAAAATGAAGATAGTGAGAAAGAAGATAAAAGTATGAAAATGTTAAGTAAGACGAAATATATACAAGTTAAAAGGGGTTAAAAACACCCGCTTTGTGAGTTCAGGGGCGGTAAGAGAGGACCGAGGGATCAAGACATCGTTTGAACCCCTCAAGGACAGGCTGAATTACAGTTTGAGAAGGCAGGTGGTTCCACAACACGACAGTATAAGGAAAGATATCCTTGCGGTTTTAAGGTTTAAAAAGGTTTAGTAGTAATGACTGTTACAGGAGCAATTTGCATTGTAAAAACTTAATATACAAATGTATAGTTATGATTAAAATTATGTTGTCAGTTTTGAAGAAAAACTGTTGTGCATTCATCAGAAACATACTTCGTGACGAGTAAGGAAATTTCAATTAAAAAAAAGTGACAGAAAAAAAGCATTGAAATAAAGGATCTCAAACAGATTTATATAAATATGCTCAAAATTTACCCCAAAATACATTTTATACGTACAGCCAAATTTATCATAATATATGGCCAGTAAATGATTAAGATGCTATTTTTGAGGTTCGCAGTCATATATATGTATAGGATATATAAATGTTTTATAAAGTGATATTTCACCCCTTCTACAAACTAATAATTATTTCTCAAATTTGTGCTTACATATGCTAAACGTGGGAGTGGATAAGGTTGTACGACACATTTGTACAGATTTTTCATGGCCTGGCCTGGCTTGGCCTGGCCCGGCCCGGCCCAGTCGAAAATTGGGCTCATCGGGCCAGGCCTGGCCAGGCCAGGCCAGGCCAGAGATTAGAACATGCCGGTAATTATACAGGATTTGCATTGATATATTTAATAAACCAATGCAATGTCACCGTGTTTAAAGACCCACCACGACCACAGGCACCAGTATCGGACCTGGGACAACAATACGTTTATTTTCATCCTAAACCAGTTCAAAATGAAAAATATGTACTGAAATATGAGCCCCCTTCAAAAGATACATATGTCTACTGTCTTTTGAAGGGGGCTCTTATTTCAGTACATATTTCTCATTTTGAACTGGTTTACAATGAAAACAAACATATTTTTGTCCCAGGTCCGATACTGGTGCCTGTGACCACGACTGGTGACCTACTTTTTTATACCACAAGAACTTCATGAAAATCATTCTAATAATACTGGTATAATACAGCTAGATCTATACAAAGAACTATAAAATACATTATTTTTATAGCTCTTTGATCTATATTACATAATGACAGGTGGACAATGTATGCCCTCCCTGAATATATTAATATGTTTTCACAACTTTATCTACAAACTTATTCAGTCAATAGCTTATCAGTAGAATCTATAAGTTTAAAAACATAGATAAATATATAGATCTATAACTATCTTACCCTGTAGAAACAAAGAATGATCTAAACTCATACTGTTCTTAATGCTACATTCATCCAATACAATGTTTAGACATTAAACACATTGTCTTGGCCTTAAATATGTCACAGTAAATTTGTTAGTAGATACTTGTACTTTCCACTTTTTTCAAGCAAATCATGTATAATTACCATCATGGAAATACAAAAGAATACAGTTATTTTGTGGTGCCTTTTTTGTATGAAAAAAATGAGATATACAAGTATTTAGTTACAAATTGACAGTGATGTATATTAGGCCAAGACTATGTGTTTAATGTCTTCACATTTCATTGAATACTGTAGCAATATGTACAAAGTGTGGTCTGAGCTCACCTTAATACATCAAGTACTGTGCATACTTCTACATTAATTTAATAATGTAACAAGTTAAAGCATACCAAAAGTTCCTTCTAGGGCACATCTATATAAATATATAATGATCATCTTGTAAAATTTTGGTTGCAATGTCTGTTTTATACCGCCAAAAAATGTCAAGTAGGTATTTACGCTAGTTATTATTTAACATAAATTGTTAATCAAACAAAAAATTAAATCTGTTACCACTTTCAGTTGAGTAAATACGGCAATAAGACATTGACCCGGTCAATCAGTTATGATTCGATGCGTGAATTTGTTACACATAATTAGAGGGTCGCAATGGGGTGTGTTTTTACATATTAACCATGCATTTGAAGATAACGATACTATTTAGTTGTTTACATGTAAATTTGTTTGTACATATGTTATGTTCTTCAAGAATGGAGGAAATAAAAGAATCAGTCAACCATCCTCGGGTTTAGTAATATGTAATCCATGGACGCATTCAGTCAGAGAGTCGCCTCAATTAGGAAAGAATAGTAACTGTTTTAACGTCAGAGGTTATTTCTAAGGTCACGGAGTTTGACTGGCAAGCTTGTAATGACAACAGTTTTCGATATCAGTAGCTCAGTCAAGTGTGACTAACCAAACTATAATATTCCTTCTTAAGAGAAGGAATAATTAGACATTAAACATATTGCCTTGACCTTATATATGTCACTGTCAATTTGTAATTAGAAACTAGTCTTGTTATTTCCAAAGAGCTATAAAATAATGTATTTTATACTTCTTTGTTATTTCCCATTTTCTTCATGCAAATCATGTATAATTATCATCATGGAAATACAAAAGAATACAGTTATTTTGTGGTGCGTCTTTAAAGTTTTTAAAGACCCACCATGACCTAGTAACCTACTTTTTTTCACGTGAAAATCATTCTTGTACGAGGATTGTTCAAATATGAATGCATCTAGAACGTTATCTCGCTCAGTAATGTGAAAATCACAAGGAAATTAAGATTATTGGGTACTATGGTATTGCTTTGACCCTTGTTTTGTTTAACACAATTGGTTTCTGCTATTGAGACCAGTGTAGATCTTGATTAGCCTGCACTGCAGTGCAGTCTGATCAAGATCTGTGCTGTTTTACGCCTATTGGTCAGTTTTTTTCGGTAAATATCTTGTATTCTCCATAGTACTGTTCGAATTAAAGAAATCTAACATGGCAAGGGTCAGGGCTTTATACGAGTTCTATATAATACAAACTTTTTCAAATAACTCAGTATGTAATTACCTACTTATAGAATATTTCTTATACTATATGCTATATGCTGTAACCTACTATTGACAAATAAAAAAAAGGTATAAGTTACAACGCACTTAAAAAAAAAGATTATTTGGTAGATAAACATGTTAGTTTTACATTGATACAACACCCATTAAAATCCGTTCACTTCAGCTGTTTCTATCGCTCGCAAAACATTGCCTACTCGTGTATACTAATACAAAAATGGTTGGAAGGCTAGCGTACGCCGTTGAAATGAATCGTTGTATTCTTGGCATAGGGTTTTTGTAAAGACATTTTTGATGAATATGTTCGTTTTGGGCATAATTGAAATGTCTTTTCGCCCAGTTATTCGTTGGTTTAAGAAATGCAAATGTGCGTTAGTTTCAAAAAACAGATGTCCACTGGCCGTCGGCCGAAACAGCAACGTCTCCCAAAGATGGTTGATAGAGTGAAAAAAATATTTTGCTACTGATGCAAGATACCCCGTAGGCAAACAGCTAGTACGGTGGGGCATCTCATTAGGAGCAGCTCATACAATTTCTAAAACGAAATTTGAAAATGAGAAAGAATCTGTGCTAGATGGATTCCCCATCTGTTGACAGATGAGCAGAAAAAGGCCCACGCGTGCAATGCGCAAATTTGTTGCTTAAACAGTTTCCAAATTACAATGCACGGTCTTTCGCAAATGTCGTCTCTGGTGACGAGACATGGGTTCACTTTTTTGAGCCCAAACGAAAGATTCAGAACAAAATAATTGGGCAACAAAGTCTGGCAAAAGACCATGCATTGCAAAGAGGCCCATGAGTGCAAGAAGGTATGTATGCCATATTCTTCACAACTCGGGGGTCCCGCCATTCAGGTTGCTGCACCTAAAGGCAAATCGTAAATACGAAGTTTTACAAGACTAGTTCTTCAAAAACTGAAGAAAATTTAAAAATTTTTCTAAGACCGCAACGGGTTTTGGGGCCCAATACCAAATTACTACATGACAAATGCGTCTCGCACAAGGGTCTATTGTACAGACTATTGTACAAGACTTTCTGAGCATGCAAAGGTTGTTGTGTTTCCCTCACCCTCCTTATTCGCCTGACCTTGTCCGTGTGACTTCTTTTTTTTCCCCAAGGCTCAAAAATACCTTTCTGGTCAAAAAATTTGTGCAGCGCAAACACCTCGGTTCTGCAATTATTCCATTGTCTTCTAGTATACCTGGGAAAAGACTATGAATTTTTTCAGCATAGTTTTAGAATATAGATGAAAACTACCTTACACTGTAGAAACAAAATGTGTTTAAAAAATTTTAACTTAATACACTGATTTCTATACCTATTGCTACATTAATTCAATAAAAATGTTGAAACTTTTTAAAAAAACATTTTTCTTGGACTAAATTATTCACTGTCAATTTGTAACTAAATATTTGTATATTAATTTTTTTCCCATGCAATCTTGTATAATTACAATCTGGAAAATACAAAAGAATAGTTATTTTGTGGTGCCTGTTTAAAGCCCCGCCATAAAAAAACTGTTTTCCCTTTTGTATTTCCGTGATGGTAATTTGTGCATGCTTTGCATGAAGAAAATGAGAAATAACAAGTATCTAGTTACAAATTGACAGTAATATATATAAGGCCAAGACAATGTATATAATGTCTAAACATATTATTAAATTAATGTAGTAGTATGTACAGTACTTGATGTATTAAGGTGAGTTTAGACCACTTTGTTTCTACAGTATAAAATATTTATTATTATGAAATTAGACATTATATGAAAAGAGAATGACTGAATAAATTTTGCAGACGAAGTCGTGAAAACGCATATATTCAGGGAGGGCCTAAATTGTCCACTTGTCATCTTGTAGAATAGCTGTATTTATACCAGTATTATCAGAATGATTTGCACGAAGTTCACAAGAGCGGAATACGTAGTCGACTAGGTCATGGTGGGTCTTTAATGTCTAAATATTTTATAGAATGAATGTAGCATTACGCAGAAATTGATTGAATAATTTTGCAGAGGAAGTTGTAAAACACATTTATTCAGAGGGGCCTAAATTGTCCACTTGTCATTTGTAGAATAGCTGTTTTATACCAGTGTTATCAGACTGATTTGCACGAAGTTCATGTGGGAGGAAAAAGTAGGTGACTAGGTCGTGGTAGGTCTTTAATGTCTAAATATCTTATTAAGTTAATGCAGCATTATGCAGAAATTGGTTGAATAAGTTTGCAGATGAAGTTGTAAAAACACATTTATTCAGGAAGGGCCTAAATTGTCCACCTGCCATCCTGCAGAAGAGCTGTATTATACTCAATCTGACTAAAGTACATCTCCTATTACGCTACGCTTAGGATCTGAAAACGAGCTATTGATAGCCTCGTTCTGACGACCCTTCCGCAAGCCAATCAAAAGCTAACTTACAACATTCTGCAAGCTTGAAAAAGCCTTGGTTTCTGATATATAAAATTCTGATGTCGACAGATGTCAGATAGCCGGTTAGCTCAGTCGGTAGGACACTTGCTTTGTAAAGGAGGGGTCCGTGGTTCGAGCCCTGGACTGACTGGAAATTGTTCTTACTCTTTGACATTCGAACAAGTCGTCTGATTGGTTAAAATAAAAATAGATTTGCGAAAATCCAAAATATACAGAAGACGAATATGAATGGGTCATTCTCAGATCTTCGTTTAGAAGATCAAGTACTTCAGACAGATTGTATTATACTACGCTGGGGTGGTTCTTTAAATACGCGCCACAAAATAACTGTTTCTTTTGTATTTTCTGAATGGTAATTATATATGCTTTGCAAGAAGAAAATGAGAAATAAACAAGTATCCAGCTACAAAATTGGCAATGACACTTTAAAAAGCCAAGACAATGTGTTTAATCTAAGATACATTGAATTTAAATTGTAGTAGTATGCACAGTTTAGGTCACATTTTTGTTTCTACAATGTAAATAGTTATTTTATTCCATGTTTAAAAAACTATACTGAAATAGATAGGACTAAATTTAAGTTTTCAGATGAAGCTATGAAAACACTTTAAAATTGAGGGAGAGCCTAGATTGCCCACCTGTCATCTTTTTTACCTGTATTATCAGAGTGATTTGCATGAAGTTCATATAGGAGGAAAAGTAGGTCCCCCTAGGTCGCGGTGGGTCTTTATAAACCACCCCCTCAGGGATTTAAAATTTTTATCACACGGTTGATATTTGAGTTTAAAAACCACCAAACGACCTAGTGACCTATTTTTTTTCACCCACAAAAACTTCATGAAAATCATATTATAATACAGGTAATATACGCTAAACTACAAGTTTTCAGGTGGACAACTATGACCCTTCCTGTATAAATCGTAGAAACAAAATGTGATTGGATTTAACTAAATACACTGATTTCTGTACATACTGCTACATTAATTCAATGAATTGTTAAGACATTAAACACATTGTCTTGGCTTAATGTATGTCACTGTCAATTTGAAACTTAGTATATCTCATATTTTTCATGCAAATCATATATAATCACCATCATGGAAATACAAATGAATACAGTTATTTTGTGGTGCGTGACAGCGTCTTTAATAAATTGACCAGTCGCCGCTCATCAATCAAACTTATATCTTTGATCCAATCTGTTTATTATCAGGTATCGATTATTTAAACACAAGTTCCGTTTTTAATTATCGCCGCAATTTTCCGTCGACAATCGAGTTTCGGATTAGCAGACAAAAAAAAGCATCTGTTCTTAAACTAAAGTATTGTGTATTGTGAAAATTTTATTTCTTTCCTTCTAACAAATGAAGCCTCTGAAGCCTCGATCGAGATCAGGGCAAACTTTTACCTTTGTACAATAATAATCAATTACGTCGGCTGAAGATCCTTTAAACTTTCATAAACCAAAAAGTTATCAAAAATGTGCCCCAATATTAAATTGAAAGTCAACTTTGCCTCTAGAAACCAAACTACTTGGTGAGGACAAAAATAAATTGAAAAGATGGAACGAGCCGATAATTTCATCAGAAGTTAATATTGTTCATTTATAGAAAATCTTAAATTACTGTTCTACAATAAAAGAAACAAGAGCTGCCCACTATTGGTGACAAATCCCCCCGAAGCATGCCCAAAAGAATGTACAGCTGTATGCGTAAAAATCACATTTTGTGACCTTGACCTTGACCTAAGTGACAGACATTCTCAGTATGGTTAACATTTATTTAAAATTATTTTCAAATCCCTGTATAGGGCAGAGTTATGAAAAAGACAAAAAAAACATTTGACTTCTCAGTTTAACCTTGACCTTGGAGCTAGGGGTCTAGGTCTTGGGGCATGACACCTATCTCATTATAGGGAACTTTTTATCCCAAGTAATTTTCAAAATCCCTTCTTCGAAGGCAGAGTTGTGGACCGTACAAGCAACAGCCCCTGTTAACCTTTAACCCCCCTTTTTGCCCCTGTTATGTCCTCTTTTTATGCCTTCCTCCCTTTTTATGCCTCCCATCCTTTTTTATACCACCCCCCCTCTATTTTTATGCATGCCAACCTTTTTTTATACCCCCCCCCTTTATGTCTTCCTCCCTTTTTGTGCCTACGCCTCCCATCCTTTTTTGTTTCCACTTCTTTTTTATGTCCTTTATGCTTACCCACCTTTATGATCCCCTTTTATGACTCTCACTTTTAACTTACCATTTTTACATTACCCCACTTTTAACCCCCTTTCCATGTTTTATACCTGTCATTTTCTTGTTGATGGATATCTGCTGTATATTTCCCCTACAGTTTCTCTTATGTGATGTGTGACCCGGGTGCATTTGCTGTGCTCAAGTGCTTCCAGGGAGTCGACCCCACCCTTTTCATTTAAAGACATTTCTGTGACAAGGTGTTCATTGGAGCTGTTTCGAATTTAGTTAAATTTGTGTCTGGCATTGTTTGCAGTTGTACTTCAAAAAACTTTTTACTAAAAAATGTATGATGCATACCGATTGTTCGGTATTCATCCATTTTACAGGAACAGGTGGAAGACATATTGACAAGCAAATCTTAAAGCCCATTGATACTGTGATGCTTTGATACTTGTCATTTGGCTAGTTTAGCCTCTCGTTTCTGCGCTTTCTTCAAAGGCACTGAGTACATGCGTTTGGGACGTTTTCTTTTATATATTTTACACGAGCATTTAAAACACTTGTGCATTTGTTACATAATTATGTAATGGGACTCATCTGGCGGGTATAACTTTTATTTACACTGTCCTATAACTTTGAAACCTAACCCCAATGAGTTCAGCTCTCCGGTGGTATTTTTGTTCATTGGCCGATCCGTGGCGGTGTCCCCACTGTGTTCCTCTGTTTGTCCTTGTGGTCAATTTGTTTTAATTGTCTACTCTTTTATGTGTATATGTTTATCGTTTACACATGCATATAAACATACACTAGCTGTTGTGGGATTTTGTTTAAGGAGGCTGCCTTTTTTTGGAACAGCCTGATAAGTTTTTTTTACTGATCGCTGTGCTTAAAGGGATCGTAAGCTAATAACGTTTTAGCTATATCTTTTATGGATAATCAGAGCTAGACATAGTCCCGACGGTTGAAGAAAAAGGGGTGAAAGTAAAGGGGAAACAACACTCTCTGTTTTAGAGCACTGAGTTTGAAAGGTGGTCGTCCCTATTTAAGCAACATTATATGTATGTTTCACTTTTCTTATATTCTGTCACAGATTTACTTAAGGAAAAAAACTGAGGCTCATTGCATATTTTTAGATTCCTATTAGAATGTTTGATTTAATGATTCAATAAAATTGTATACTGAACGTCTTGTATTTCTTCTGATTTCAATAAATTTTCTAGTTAGTTAGATAGTATCATGATACTTCATAGGTTAAGAAAAATTAATACAATTATGTATTGATCAACTTTACCGCTTCACCAACGCTGAGATTTTTTCACAGATTTTTTGAAACCAATTAGGCATGCTTTAATTGATTAAAATTCGTTTAAATGGTTTTGTTCTATATCATTTCTTACACAATGTATGGGTTTGGTCATCTAAGATCTTTTCGCGAAAACATTAGTTTTTTTTTTTAAGCAACAAATTGCTTCCCTTGAATCAATCAAAGAGCTATAAAAATAAATGTATTTTATACTTCTTTGAATCAATGCAGAGAGGGATACACTTTTTTATTCCTCGTTTGGTTTTAGTTTTAAAACTGTTTTTTCCCTTGTATCTAAATGTTTCCCGTACTCATTTTGTTTATTGTAAAATTGTGATGGAGAAAATGGGTCACCCCTCTGCTCCATCAGGAATCGAACCACGCACTACAAATATAACCAAAATGCTGTGACATAAAATGAAGTAACAGCGAAAAAGAAACCATGTAACTGAGCTAGAAAACTGAAAAAAAATGTTAGATGAGTGACGAATTAGCCACGGTGGATCTACCGACGGGCACCCAAGTATTACCGCCGGCAGAGATCATATGCTTTTGTCTCAGATGATCATACTGCTTTTTTCTCAGATGATAGATATACCCACCCTGCTATGGGGTCACCCAGAATTGCACAACACATTTTGTATATTAAAGCAAAAAGTGTGTTATTTATAGATATTACTCAACGCAGGAGGGAATAGGAAATACCCGATGTTTCACGCTTGTAACTTAAATATCTGAAAATAGTTTTTATGACCCCGAGATAGCTTAGTAGCTACCGCACTTTATTTTAAAAAGAAGTTTCTATAAAAGATTATCAGAATAGTCGAAAGTTTTCTGGAAATATTATTGCGATAATTTACAATATTATCTCGATAAGTATTTCGTATGTGTCCATTAGCTGGATAGCTATCTCGGTACTTCAGCATTGTATTTGGGATTTCGAACTTTTCTGCAAAAAAATTATCTCAATAGCCTAAAGTTCATGGAAATGAAAAAAAAAAATTAAGGAAAAAATACTTTCAGGAAATAATAAAATATCTAGAAATATTACTTACTGCTGATAAAAAATGGAAGCTAACTAGATTTATTACCGTGTAGCTATCTAACTACCTCCAATTATGCTCTACTTTTACAAACAATGATCCTATCTATCTATTTTATCTTTTTCTATCTATCTTTATATTATTTTATATATATATATATATTTATATATATATTTTTTATATATTTTATAATATATATATACGGCTGGACTCCCCTGAGGGGATAATAGCCGGGTTGCGCGTCAAACCTGATAAAAGTTGTTTTAAAGCAGTGAAAGGAATGCTTCAAAAATGAAGATAGTGAGAAAGAAGTAAAAGTATGAAAATGTTAAGTAAGACGAAATATATACAGTTAAAAAGGGGTTAAAAAATCCCCTTTGTGAGTTCAGAGGTAAGAGAGGACCGAGGGAGATCAAACATCGTTTGAACCCCTCAAGGTCAGGCTGAATTCAGTTTTAGAAGGCAGGTGGTTCCACAAAACACAGTATAAGGAATGATATCCTTGCGGGTTTAAGGTTTAAAAGGTTTAGTAGTAATGACTGTTCAGGAGCAATTTGCATTGTAAAAACTTAATATACAATGTATAGTTATGTTTAAAATTATGTTGTCAGTTTTGAAGAAAAACTGTTGTGCATTCATCAGAAACATACTTCGTGACGAGTAAGGAAATTTCAATTAAAAAAAAGTGACAGAAAAAAAGCATTGAAATAAAGGATCTCAAACGATTTATACAAATATGCTCAAAATTACCCCAAAATACATTTTTACGTACAGCCAAAAATTTTTCATAATATATGGCCAGTAAAAAGATTAAGATGCTATTTTTAAGGTCCCCAGTCATATATTGTATAGGATATATAAATTTTTTTATAAAATGATATTTCACCCCTTCTACAAACTAATCATTATTGCTCAAATTTGTGCTTACATATGCTAACGTGGAGTGGATAAGGTTGTACGACAATTTGTACAGATTTTGCATGAATTTTGTGCATAGAAATAAACAAAAAACTGGATGAGCATACCGGAAAAATAGTTCATGTTGACTACAAAGGCAATTTAACGGATTAGGTATAATAGAACAACTTTTTATAAAACATGCAAACCTTGTGTTTCAACAAGCATAAACAGTTTTCTGCAAGAGTAAGAAAGTGTAAAGAATCATTTTTGCCAGATTTTAGCAAATTCCACCATTTAAATCTTGTTTAGTGACGTAAAAGAAGAAAAAACCTGCGGAAAAAAAATCGATCTTTCCTCTATCAAGAAACGAACCCACGCACTACATGAAATTTTCTAACTTAGTTGTTTCTTTGTTGCAGAACCAACATGGGAAAAAAACCAAACTCATCTATATGCTGTAAAAATACAAAAGGATATGAGTGTCGAGTTAGCACAGTGGTTTCTACCGACGGTCCAACCGAAGTATTTCCGCCGGCAGAGAACATCTGCTTTAGGGTCAGATGTAAGTTCAGTAAGTGTAAGTATCCACCATGCTACGGCTCACCCGGGGATGTACAGACATTTTAAATATTAACCTAGCTTATGTGATATTTATAGACATTTACTCAAACCGATGAATCTATTTTTAATTTTTTTTGATACAATTTAAAATTAAAAAGTAAAAAAAATCTACATATTAGACAATATCCGGCTTATGCACATTTACTTTTGTTTTTTCAACTTTCAAAGACCATTGAAATTGCTGGTGACTTCTTGGCCCCAATCAGGACCGCATTTTTTTTTGTTAAAAAAATTAGTTGCCTATGCCAACAAAATCTTTGTGATTGTGATGATAGTTTGAATTTCACAAAACTCTTGACCATATGGCGCGCTCCTTGAAAAAGATAATTTACAAGAGATTGTAAATTAATTAAAAACTGTTACGGGGTTTTTAGGTATATTTTTCATTTGTAGATTTTGTTTATAAGAATACAAGAGGATACTAGTCAGTATTTTTCCAAATAATGGTTGGAGTTGGAAAAGTGAGCTAAAAAGTGGCTAGAAGTGGCTCAATTGTCTACCCCCCTCCCCGGGACACCAAATTCGTCTGATTCGTGCACGTTTCAGTGGGTAGCTGTGCGAACATCAATAAAGTGGGCTCCATTCATAAAAAAGAGCTATCTGATCACACAATCAGTACACAGAAAAAATGGAAAGATCAGAGGCGTTGTCCAGTTGATTTCTTGTATAATTATTCAGTTTATTGAACCAATAAACCTTTCATTATTGTCGCCTACCTTTCGTTGTACGCTCTTTGTATACATGTGTAACGGGCACCGCCTTCCTAAGCCGGGGTTTAGGGGACAAGTACATATTAACAATGTATAAATCCTACATGTTAGCAAGTGAGGGAACTCGACGCTTGTGCAGCGAGAGAAAGAACCCTCTCGAACAGTCATCGTTTACACATTTTATGCACATTTTACAGCGTAAAAAGATCTAACAATTGTTTCATTGGTCGCAGCAATAGTATCTAAGCAACTCATTACAAAACAAAACTTCGTAACTTTCCGTAAGTGCAACTGACTTCAGCTGTTTCTATCGCTCGCTAAACATTGCCTACTCGTGTATACTAATACAAAAATGGTTGGAAGGTCAGCGTACGCCGTTGAAAAGAATCGTTGTATTCTTGGCATAGGGTGTAAAGACATTTTTGATGAAATATGTTCTGTTTATGGGCATAATGAAATGTCTTTTTCGACAGTTATTCGTTGGTTTAAGAAATGCAAATGTGCGTTAGTTTCAACAACAGATGCTCCACATGGCCGTCGGCCGAAAACAGCAACGTCTGCCAAGATGGTTGCTAGAGTGAAAAAAAATAGTTGCTACTGATGCAAGATACACCTCTAGGCAAACAGCTAGTACGGTGGGCATCTCATTAGGAGCAGCTCATACAATTCTGAAACGTAATTTGAAAATGAGAAAGATCTGTGCTAGATGGATTCCCCATCTGTTGACAGATGAGCAGAAAAAGGCACACGTGCAATGCGCAAAATTGTTGCTTAAACAGTTTCCAAATTATAATGCACGGTCTTTCGCAAATGTCGTCTCTGGTGACGAGACATGGGTTCACTTTTTTGAGCGCAAACGAAAGATTCAGAACAAAATATGGGCAACAAAGTCTGGCAAAAGACCATGCATTACAAAGAGGACCATTAGTGTCAAGAAGGTAATGTATGCCGTATTCTTCACATCTCAGGGTCCCGCCATTCAGGTTGCTGCACCTTAAGGCAAATCCGTAAATGCGAAGTTTTACAAGACTAGTTCTTCGAAAACTGAAGAAATATTTCAAAAATCTAAGACCCGCAACTGGTTTGGCCAATGCCAAATTACTACATGACAATGCGTCATCGCACAAGGCGTCTATTGTACAAGACTATTGTACAAGACTTTCTGAAGCATGAAAAGGTTGTTGTGCTCCCTCACCCTCCTTATTCGCCTGACCTTGCCCCGTGTGACTTTTTTTTTCCCAAGGCTCAAAAATACATTTCTGGCCGAAAATGTGTGCAGCGCAAACACCTCGGTTCTGCAATATTCTATTGTCTTCATAGTATACCTAGAAAAGACTATGAATTTTTTTCAGCATAGTTTTAAGAATATAGATGAATAACTATCTTACACTGTAGAAACAAAATCTGATTGAAATTTAACTTAATACACTGATTTCTATACATATTGCTACATTAATTCAATGAAATGTTAAAACATTTTAAAAACATATTTTCTTGGCCTAATATATATCACTGTCAATTTGTAACTAAATATTTGTATATCTAATTTTTTTCCCATGCAAATCATGTATAATTTCAATCATGGAAATACAAAAGAATACAGTTATTTTGTGGTGCCTGTTTAAAGACGCGCCACAAAATAACTGTATTCTTTTGTATTTCCGTGATGGTAATTGTGCATGCTTTGCATGAAGAAAATGAGAAATAACAAGTATCTAGTTACAAATTGACAGTAATATATATAAGGCCAAGACAATGTATATAATGTCTAAACATATTATTAAATTAATGTAGTAGTATGTACAGTACTTGATGTATTAAGGTGAGTTTAGACCACTTTGTTTCTACAGTATAAGATATTTATTATTATGAAACTAGACATATACTGAAAAGAGAATGACTGAATAAGTTTGCAGACGAAGTCGTGAAAACGCATATATTCTGGGTGGGCCTAAATTGTCCACTTGTCATCTTGTAGAATAGCTGTATTTATACCAGTATTATCAGAATGATTTGCACGAAGTTCACGTGAGCGGAAAACGTAGGCCACTAGGTCATGGTGGGTCTTTAATGTCTAAATATTTTATAGAATGAATGTAGCATTACGCAGAAATTGATTGAATAATTTTGCAGAGGAAGTTGTAAAACGCATTTATTCAGAGGGGCCTAAATTGCCCACTTGTCATTTGTAGAATAGCTGTTTTATACCAGTGTTATCAGACTGATTTGCACGAAGTTCATGTGGGAGGAAAAAGTAGGTGACTAGGTCGTGGTAGGTCTTTAATGTCTAAATATCTTATTAAATTAATGCAGCATTATGCAGAAATTGGTTGAATACGTTTGCAGATGAAGTTGTAAAAACACATTTATTCAGGAAGGGCCTAAATTGTCCACCTGCCATCCTGCAGAAGAGCTGTATTATACTCAATCTGACTAAAGTACATCTCCTATTACGCTACGCTTAGGATCTGAAAACGAGCTGTTGATAGCCTCGTTCTGACGACCCTTCCGCTAGCCAATCAAAAGCTAACTTACAACATTCTGCAAGCTTGAAAAAGCCTTGGTTTTTGATATATAAAATTCTGATGTCGACAGATGTCAGATAGCCGGTTAGCTCAGTCGGTAGGACACTTGCTTTGTAAAGGAGGGGTCCGTGGTTCGAGCCCTGGACTGACTGGAAATTGTTCTTACTCTTTGACATTCGAACAAGTCGTCTGATTGGTTAAAATAAAAATAGATTTGCGAAAATCCAAAATATACAGAAGACGAATGTGAATGGGTCATTCTCAGATCTTCGTTTAGAAGATCAAGTACTTCAGACAGATTGTATTATACTACGCTGTGGTGGTTCTTTAAATACGCGCCACAAAATAACTGTTTTCTTTTGTATTTTCTGGATGGTAATTATATATGCTTTGCAAGAAGAAAATGAGAAATAACAAGTATCCAGCTACAAATTGGCAATGACACATAAAAGGCCAAGACAATGTGTTTAATCTAAGTATATCATTGAATTAATGTAGTAGTATGCACAGTTTAGGTCACACTTTGTTTCTACAATGTAAGATAGTTATTTTATTCCATGTTTATAAAACTATACTGAAAAGATAGAGACTGAATAAGTTTTCAGATGAAGCTATGAAAACACGTTAATTGAGGGAGAGCCTAGATTGTCCACCTGTCATCTATTATACCTGTATTATCAGAATGATTTGCATGAAGTTCATGTAGGAGGAAAAAGTAGGTCACTAGGTCGCGGTGGGTCTTTATAAACCACCTCCTCAGGGATTTAGAATTTAGCACACTGGTTGAATAGTGAGTTTAAAAACCAACCACGACCTAGTGACCTACTTTTTTCACCCACAAAAACTTCATGAAAATCATATTATATTACAGGTAATATACAGCTATACTACAAGTTTTCAGGTGGACAACTATGACCCTTCCTGTATAAATCGTAGAAACAAAATGTGATTGAATTTAACTAAATACACTGATTTCTGTACATACTGCTACATTAATTCAATGAATTGTTAAGACATTAAACACATTGTCTTGGGTTAATGTATGTCACTGTCAATTTGAAACTTAATATATCTCATATTTTTCATGCAAATCATATATAATTACCATCATGGAAATACAAATAAATACAGTTATTTTGTGGGGCGTGACAGCGTCTTTAATAAATTAACCAGTCGCCGCCTATCAAACAAACTTATATCTTTGATCCAATCTGTTTATTATCAGGTATCGATATTTAAAACACAAGTTCCGCTTTAATAATATCGCCGCAATTTTCCGTCGACATCTGAGTGTCGAGATTAGCAGACAAAAATAAGCATCTGTCTTAAACTAAAGTTTTGTGTATTGTGCAAATTTATTTCTTTCCTTCTAACAAAATGAAGCCTCTGAAGCCTCGATCGAGATACATGCAAACTTTTACCTTTGTACAATAATAATCAATTACGTCGGCTGAAGATCCTTTAAACTTTCATAAAACCTAAAAGTTATCAAAAATGTAGCACAATATTAAATTGAAAGTCAACTTTGCACTCTAAGTAACCACTACTTGGTGAGGACAAAAATAAATTGAAAAGACTGGAACGAGCCGATAACTTTCATCAGAAAGTTAATATTGTTCATTTATAGAAAAATCTTAAAATACTGCTCTACATATAAAAGAAACAAGAGCTGTCACTATTGGTGACAAATGCCCCCGAAGCATGCCCAAGAATGATACAGCTGTATGCGTAAAAATCACATTTTGTGACCTTGACCTTGACCTTGACCTAAGTGACAGACATTCTCAGTATGGTTAACATTTATTTAAGATTATTTTCAAATCCCCTGATATATGGCAGAGTTAATGAACCAGCAAGAAAAACATTTGACTTTTTCAGTTTAACCTTGACCTTGGAGCTAGGGTCTAGGTCTTGTGCATGACCCTCATCTCATTATAGGGAACATTTATGCCCAAGTAATTTCAAATCCCTTCTTCGAAGGCAGAGTTGTGGACCGTACAAGCAACAGCCCCTGTTAACCTTTAACCTCCCTTTTTTGCCCCCTGTTATGTCCTCTTTTTATGCCTCTCCTCCCTTTTTATGCCTCCCATCCCTTTTTATACCACCCCTCTATTTTTATGCATGCCAACCTTTTTTTTATACCCACCCCCTTTATGTCTTCCTCCCTTTTTGTGCCTACGCCTCCCATCCCTTTTTATGTTTCCACTTCCTTTTTTATGTCCTTTTATGCTTACCCACCTTAATGATCCCCCTTTTATGACTCTCACTTTTAAGTTACCATTTTTACATTACCCCCTTTTTACCCCATTTCCATGTTTTATACCTGTCATATCTTGTTGATGGATATCTGCTGTATATTTCCACTACAGTTTCTCTTATGTGATGTGTGACCGGCTGTATTTGCTGTGCTCAAGTGCTTCCAGGGAGTCGACCCCTACCTTTTTCATTTCTGCGACAAGGTGTTCATTGGAGCTGTTTACGAATTTATTTAAATTTTGTGTCATGGCATTGTTTGCAGTTGTACTTCAAAAAACTTTTTACTAAAAGATGTATGATGCATACCGATTGTTCGATATTCATCCATTTTACAGGAACAGGTGGAAGACATATCGACAAGCAAATCTTAAAGCCCATTGATACTGTGATGCTTTGATACTTGTCATTTGGCTAGTTTAGCCTCTCGTTTCTGTGCTTTCTGCAAAGGCACTGAGTACATGCGTTTGGGTACGTTTTCTTTTATATATTTTACACGAGCATTTAAAACACATTGTGCATTCAGTTACATAATTATGTAAGGGACTCACCTGGCGGGTATAACTTTTATTTACACTGTCCTATCACTTTGAAACCTAACCGCAATGAGTTCAGCTCTCCGGTGGTATTTTTGTTCATTGGCCGATCCGTGGCGGTGCCCCCACTGTGTTCCTCTGTTTGTCCTTGTGGTCAATTTGTTTTAATTGTCTACTCTTTTATGTGTATATGTTTATCGTTTACACATGCATATATACATACACTAGCTGTTGTGGGATTTTGTTTAAGGAGGCTGCCTTTTTTTTGGAACAGCCTGATAAGTTTTTTTTACTGATCGCTGTGCTTAAAGGGATCGTAAGCTAATAAACGGTTGAGCTATATCTTTATGGGATAATCAGAGCTAGACATATGTCCCGACGGTTGAAAGAAAAAAAAGGATGAAAGTAAAGGGGAAACAACACTCTCTAGTTTTAGAGCACTGAGTTTGAAAGGTGGTCAGTCATATTTAAGCAACATTATATGATATGTTTCACTTTTCTTATATTCTGTCACAGATTTACTTAAGGAAAAAAACTGAGGCTCATTGCATATAGTTAGATTCCTGTTAGAAATGTTTGATTTAATGATCTTATAAAATTGTATACTGAACAGTCTTGTATTTCTTCTGATTTCAATAAATTTTCTAGTTAGTTAGATAGATATCATGATACTTCATAGGTTAAGAAAAAATTAATACAATATGATATTGATCAACTTTACCGCTTCACCAACGCTGAGATTTTTTCACAGATTTTTTGAAACCAATTAGGCATGCTTTAATTGATTATATTCGTTACTGGTTTTGTTCTAGATCATTTCTTTCAAAATGTATGGGTTTGGTCATCTAACATCTTTTCGCGAAAACATTAATTGTTTTTTTTTCTTTAAGCAACAAATTGCTTCCCTTGAATCAATCACAGAGCTATAAAAATAAATGTGTTTTATACTTCTTTGAATCAATGCAGGGAGATAATACACTCATTTTTATTCCTCGTTTGGTTTTAGTTTTAAAACTGTTTTTTCCCTTGTATCTAAATGTTTCCAGTACTAATTTTGTTTATTGTAAAATTGTGATGGAGAAAAATGGGTCACCCCTCTGCTCCATCAGGAATCGAACCCACGCACTACAAATATAACCAACTGCTGTGACATACATGAAGTAACAGCGAAAAAGAAACCATGTAACTGAGCTAGAAAACTTAAAAAAAATGATAGATGAGTGACGAATTAGCCACGGTGGTTCTACCGACGGAGCAACCGAAGTATTACCGCCGGCAGAGATCATACTGCTTTTGTCTCAGATGATCATACAGTTGTTCAGATGATAATATACCCACCATGCTATGGCTCACCCAGAATTGCACAACACAATTTTTAATATATAAAGCTATAAAGTGTGTTATTTATAGAATATTACTCAAACGCAGGACGGAGAATACGGAAATACCCGAATGTTTCACGCTTGTAACTCTAAATATCTGAAAATAGTTGTTATGACCCGCGAGATAGCTTAGTAGCTACCGCACTTGATAAAGCGAAGTTTCTTTAAATGATTATCAGAATAGTCGAAAGTTTTCTGGAAATATTATTGCGATAATTTACATATTATCTCGAGAAGTATTGCGTATGTGTCCATTAGCTGGATAGCTATCTCGGTACCTTAAGACATTGTATTGGTATTTCGAACTTTTCTGCAAAAACATTATGTCAATAGCCTAAAGTTTCATGGAAATGAAAAAAAAAAAAAAAAACATTAAGGAAAAAATACTTTCAGGAAATAAATAAAATATCTAGAAAATATTACTTACTGCTGATAAAAAATGGAAGTTAACTAGATTTATACCGTGATGGCTATCTAACTACCTCCAATATGCTCTACTTTTACAAACAATGATCCTATCTATCTATCTATCTATCTATCTATATACGGCTGGACTCCCCTCACGGATATAATAGCCGGGTTGCGCGTCGCAACCTGATAAAAAGTTGTTTTAAAGCAGTGAAAGGAATGCTTCAAAAATGAAGATAGTGAGAAAGAAGATAAAAGTATGAAAATGTTAAGTAAGACGAAATATATACAAGTTAAAAGGGGTTAAAAACATCCGCTTTGTGAGTTCAGGGGCGGTAAAGAGAGGACCGAGGGATCAAGACATCGTTTGAACCCCTCAAGGTCAGGCCCGAATTACAGTTTGAGAAGGGCCCGGTGGTTCCACATCACGACAGTATAAGGAAAGATATCCTTGCGGTTTTAAGGTTTAAAAAGGTTTAGTAGTAATGACTGTTACAGGAGCAATTTGCATTGTAAAAACTTAATATACAAATGTATAGTTATGATTAAAATTATGTTGTCAGATTTGAGAAAAACTGTTGTGGATTCATCAGAAACATACTTCGTGACGAGTAAGGAAATTTCAATTAAAAAAAAGTGACAGAAAAAAGCATTGAAATAAAGGATCTCAAACAGTTTTATATAAAATGCTCAAAATTTACCCAAAAATACATTTTTATACGTACAGCCAAATTTATCATAATGTATGGCCAGTAAATGATTAAGATGCTATTTTTGAGGTCCGCAGTCATATATATGTATAGGATATATAAATGTTTTATAAAGTGATAGTTCACCCCTTCTACAAACTAAATCATTATTGCTCAAATTTGTGCTTACATATGCTAAAAAGTGGGAGTGGATAAGGTTTTTACGACACATTTGTACAGATTTTGCATGAATGTATGCATAGAAATAAACGAAACTGGATGAGCATACCGGAAAAATAGTTCATGTTGACTACAATGGCAATTTAACGAGATTAGGTCATAATAGAACAACTTTTGATAAAACATGCAAAACCTTGTGTTTCAACATAGCATAAACAGTTTTCTGTAAGAGTCAGAAAGTGTAAAGAAACATTTTTGCCAGATTTTAGCAAATTCCACCATTTAAATCTTGTTTAGTGACGTAAAAGAAGAAAAAACCTGCGGGAAAAAATCGATCTTTCCTCTATCAAGAATCGAACCCACGCACTACATGAATTACTACTGAGTTGTTTCTAGTTGCAGAAACCAACATGAAAAGAAACCAACATCATCTATATGCTGTAAAATACAAAAGGATGAGTGTCGAGTTAGCACAGTGGTTCTACCGACGGTCCAACCGAAGTATTTCCGCCGGCAGAGAACATGCTGCTTTAGGCTCAGATGTAAGTTCAGTAAGTGTAAGTATCCACCATGCTACGGCTCACCCGGTATGTCACAAGACATTTTAAATATATAAACCTAGCTTATGTGATATTTATAGACATTTACTCAACCGATGAATCTATTTTTAAATCATTAGATACAATAAACTTATATAGTAAATAAAAAAGCTACATATTAGACAATTATCCGGCTTATGCACACTGACTTTTGTTTTTTCAACTTTCAAAGACCGTTGAAATTGCTGGTGACTTCTTGGCCCCAATCAGGGACCGCATTTTTTTTTTTTTTTTTTTTTTTTTGTAAAATCTTAGTTGCCTATGACCAACAAAATCTTTGTGATTGTGATGATAGTTTGAATTTCACAAAACGCTTGACAACAACAAATATGGCGCGCTCCATTGAAAAAGATAATTTACAAGAGATTCGTAAATTAATTAAACATGTTACGGGTTTTGAGGTATATTTTTACATTTGTAGAATATGTCATAAGCATACAAGAGGATACTAGTCAGTACTTGTCAAATACATGGTTGGAGTTGGAAAAGTGAGCTAAAAAAGTTGCTAGAAGTGGGCTCAATTGTCTACCCCGCTCCCGGTACACCAAATTCGTCTGATTCGTGCACGTTTCAGTTGGGCTAGCTGTGCGAACATCAATAAGGTGGGCTCCATTCATAAAAAAAGAGCTATTCTGATCACACAATCAGTACACAGAAAAAATGGAAAGATCAGAGGCGTTGTCCAGTTGATTTCTTGTATAATTATTCAATTTATTGAACCAACAAACCTTTCATTATTGTCACCTACCTTTCGTTGTAGGCTCTTTGTATACATGTGTAACGGGCACCGCCTTCCTAAGCCGGGGTTTAGGGGACAAGTACATATTAACAATGTATAAATCCTACATGTTAGCAAGTGAGGGAACTCGACGCTTGTGCAGCGAGAGAAAGAACCCTCTTGAACAGTCATCGTTTACACATTTTATGCACATTTTACAGCGTAAAAAGATCTAACAATTGTTTCATTGGTCGCAGCAATAGTATCTAAGCAACTCATTCTAAAACAAAACTTCGTAACTTTCCGTAAGTGCAATTGACCAACCATGAACAAGATGACATATAAGTGATAATAATTGGTTATTAGCGGTGTGCGTTCCAATCAAATGCCTCGTATCAGCCAGCAGACGACATTTACTGGATGTCAAATAATAGAACATTAGCCAGTGTAATACAAAATATGTATGTCATCCGTACAGGTCATTTACACAGTTGAAGTCTAAAAGATAACTTTAGGTTTGTACTGGGCCTGTTACACATGTACCGCTAATTAGCAAGTGGTACAAACATAATAATAGGCTGCTCTTCTAATCTATGCATTGTTTATCAATTAACTTTTACTTATAAATTGATCAATAAACACCTTTGATAATGAAGGACATTATGGTACTAAATACAAACCACGAGATGACCATGTGTCAGTCGGCACATGACGCTTCGCCTACTGCCATACTTTCGCTTGTGGTGGTGAACAATATTGAAATTCACCGGGATTTGATTGACAATGGGCAGAACTTTGGAACTCGAAAATTCCGCGAGACAAACCGACGCACAGGGCATTTTTTGTGCGGGTCAAATACGAGTTTTTCTCGATTTTCGCGGGTCAAAACCCAGAATCTTGGGTCTACCTAATGCCCTGCACAGTTATTTGTATTAATGATAATTCAAGTTTGGGGACACCTGCACTTTCAATAATACTCAGAGGATGATTTGAGCATTGGGGAGGCGGAGGGAGTGAGTTTGGGAGGGGTATCCCCCACGCATCAACGGGGTCCAGGAAAAATTGCATATAGCTAGAGTAAATAGTGCAGTATGGTGACTTCTTAGACTGCTTAGTAGCTGTTAAACATACTCGTTTTTTCTCTCGAGTTTTCACCCCTTTTTTACAGTTTACTGTGTTTAAACACTGAAATGGCAGTATGATGTCAGATACGGACAATGCCTTGTCAGGGTAGAACCAGTAATGTCTAAGTTGGGGATCGAGTACAAGACCCTGACTTAAAGGCGTAAACCAATCCTGATGGCATTTTAGTCATTAAATGGCATTTTAAAGGTATTTTCCATTTTTATGTAGAAGCTACCTTTTTTGGCAAAATTTGAGACACAACATTAATTGCAAGTTTTAATAATTTGTTCCGCAGTAAGCAAATAAATACGATTAACTTTCATTACTTAATGTATCGCCTATAATCCGAGTCTGCTGGGCGTGAAAATACAGCGACATTGGTTGTTGCGGATTATCAAATTTGTACAATACGTACCTGTCACCAAGGTGATCTAGCAAGGTGTCGATTCTGTGTACATATTAGTTGCCGATGCATTTCATGATAAATTGACAATTGGCAAGGGAAACCTGCTGTATTTATTCTCTTTTCTATTATTTTCTAGCCTTTTCAAACATTTATGAGTTCGGCATTGCGTCGCTCCTTGAAATATTGGAGCGGTACCCACGGCCCCTGCCGCCCAAGCTCCTGTGTCCTTGATACTCTCTTATAAACCATAGACTGCATCAAAATTAAAACATGTGAAAACTTGTTAAATATTCTAAGCAGAAGGAAGTACGGTAGATATACCAGTACTACAGTACCAAGATGAGAAAACCGTATTTGCATAATTCTGTTTAAACTTTATCATATTAAAACATACTGTATTGACTATTTTACATAAATTATCAGGGCCTCCTCTGGGTTTTTAAACGCCCGAAGGGAGGTATTATGTTATGACGCTGGTGTCCGTCCGTTAGCAATTTCGTGTCCGCTCTGTAACTCTTGAACCCCTTGAAGGATTTTAAGGAAACTTTACACAAATGTTCTCCACACCGAGACGATGTGCAGAGCGCATGTTTTGGATGTCTTGCTTCAAGGTCAAGGTCACACTTAGGAGTCAAAGGTCATATCAGTTTGTTTCGTGTCCGCTCTGTAACTCTTGAACCCCTTGAAGGATTTCAAAGCAACTTGACACAAATATTCACCACACCAAGACGACATGCAGAGCGCATGTTCCGGATGACTTGCTTTAAGGTCAAGGTCACACTTAGGGGTCAAAAGTCATATCAGTTTGTTTCGTGTCCGCTCTGTAACTCTTGAACTGCTGGAAGGATTTCAAAGAAACTTGGCAGAAATGTCCTCCACATTGTAATGATGTGCAGAGCGCATGTTCCGGATGACTCCCTTCAAGGTCAAGGTCACACTTAAGGGTCAAAGGTCATATATGACTTTGCTTTGTGTATATTGCTCTGCATTGCAGTGCTCTTGTTTTTATTTGGCAGATCTCTTTTTTAGCTCACGTGAGTTTTTCTGATCACTCGATGTCCGGCGTCTGTCTGTCTGTCGTCTGTCCGTCAACATTTAGCTTGTGTATGCGATAGAGGCTGTATTTTTCAACTGATCTTCATGAAATTTGGTCAGAATGATCTCCTTGATAAAATCTAGGCCGAGTTCGAAAATGGGTCATCTGGGGTCAAAAACTAGGTCACTAGGTCAAATCAAAGAAAAAGCTTGTGTATGTGATAGAGGCTGTATTTTTCAATTAATCTTCATGAATTTTGGTCAGAATGATTATCTTGATGAAATCTAGGCCGAGTTCGAAAATGGATCATCTGGGGTCAAAAACTAGGTCAAATCAAAGAAAAAGCTTGTGTATGCGATAGAGGCTGTATTTTTCAATTAATCTTCATGAATTTTGGTCAGAATGATTATCTTGATGAAATCTAGGCCGAGTTCGAAAACAGGTCATCTTGCATCAAAAACTAGGTCACTAGGTCAAATCAAAGAAAAAGCTTGTGTATGCGATAGAGGCTGTATTTTTCAATTAATCTTCATGAATTTTGGTCAGAATGAGTATCTTGATGAATTCTAGGCTGAGTTCGAAAATGGGTCATCTGGGGTCAAAAACTAGGTCACTAGGTCAAATCAAAGAAAAAGCTTGTGTATGCGATAGAGGCTGTATTTTTCAATTAATCTTCATGAATTTTGGTCAGAATGATTATCTTGATGAAATCTAGGCCGAGTTCGAAAATGGATCATCTGGGGTCAAAAACTAGGTCACTAGGTCAAATCAAAGAAAAAGCTTGTGTATGCGATAGAGGCTGTATTTTTCAATTATTCTTCATGAATTTTGGTCAGAATGATTATCTTGATGAAATCTAGGCCGAGTTCGAAAACGGTCATCTGGGGTCAAAAACTAGGTCACAAGGTCAAATCAAAGAAAAAGCTTGTGTGTGCGATAGAGGCTGTATTTTTCAGTTAATCTTCATGAATTTTGGTCAGAATGATTATTTTGATGAAATCTAGGCCGAGTTCGAAAATGGGTCATCTAGGGTCAAAAACTAGGTCACTAGGTCAAATCAAAGAAAAAGCCTGTGTATGTGATAGAGGCTGTATTTTTCAATTAATCTTCATGAATTTTGGTCAGAATGATTATCTTGATGAAATCTAGGCCGAGTGCGAAAACAGGTAATCTGGGGTCAAAAACTAGGTCACTGGGTCAAATCAAAGAAAAAGCTTGTGTGTGCGATAGAGGCTGTATTTTTCAATTGATCTTCCTGAAATTAAGTGAAAATAAAAACCTTAATGAAATCTAGGCTGAATTTGAAAATGGGTCATCTGGGGTTAAAAAGATCTTCCTGAAATTAAGTCAGAATGATTGCCTTGATGAAATGTTGGTCAAATTTGTATATGGGTCATCTTGGATCAAAAAGTAGGTCACTGGGTCAAATCAAAGAAAATACTTATTTATACTCAAGGTTTTTGCTCCAATTTTAATGATAATTGTCCAGAATATTTTTTTCCATGAAATCACTAGGTCAAATTATGGTGTGTTATGGTGTGTTTCCCAGGTGAGCGACCTAGGGCCATCTTGGCCCTCTTGTTTGTACTTACAATAATTTTTTTTTTAATTACTTCCCTTTTATGTTACTATAAATAGCTTATTTTGAAACTTTTTTATTATTGGCCGTAGGGAAAAACCGAGACCTCTTTTCTGTGGTACAACATGGATGATACCTCCAATTTTAAGGTGTATTTTTACATACCTGTACCTGATAAGGATTTTTTTTGTAGACTTTGAATATTTTTTTGTTGACTTAGATTTGTTTTTTGAAGCTTTCCTTTTGTTGTTCCAGTCCTTTGGGGCTACAACAGTCAAGTTCTTAAAATTTTTCTCCCATCCTATGACGTAAGCCTTCAGGTGTATATTGCCCCGCTTGGCGGCGCTCTTGTTCATACTTGTCGCCAACCTTTTCGCCAATTTGAAAAAGGTGGAGCCACTTTAGAGCCATTTTTGAGCCAAAGTTCTGAGCCACTTTTATTTCTCTTCTTTGGCTGTCATAGTGTGCATAGAGAAATAAAATATTGTAAATAATATCATTAGGAATAATAACAACTTTTGAAGGTGTATTAGTTTATTGTAGAAGTAAATTCAATTTGTAGCTGGATACAAATGACACAAATCATTATCTATTAAATTTAATAATCATATCTATCCATGTCAGAATTACCAATATTTCAGGACACATTTATTTTCGGAAGGAAAATTCGGATTTTTTCTGTTCTAAAAGGTCGAGTTTAACACTCCTCTAATGTTTTTTAAGAAGCCACGGTAGCAAGTGAGATCTTCCAGTTTCTGAACATTTCAAAGAAATTAACCAGGTCCAGGATACAAATTGAGGCCTATGTGTTTTTGTTTTCGGATCCATTGTTAAAATCTTTTATGAAAACTGAGGAATTACAAAATTATCTTGCAAAAAGTAACAAATTAAATGTATCTTTTGTACTTATTTAAAATTCGTCAGTCATACCAAAGAGCTATAAAAATAAATCGATTGGCAACTTAAAAGGCATATAGAGCAAATCTCGCTAACATCCCGTGATAACGGAATGAGATCTCATTTACTGGAAGTGACGCTTTCTCCACGGCCATTTTGTATGCGAAAGCAATTATTCATCGGTATAATAATTATCACCATATGACCACGCTTCTTTTGATGGCAAGAAACGTGTACTTTGTGTCTTAACACTATTTCACATTAAACTAATGTTGTTTTAGAAGCTAACATGTATTTTAAATGTAGTTTTAAAGGTACAAATTGTAACTCCATGCTCGCTGATGTTTGCTTTTACTAAGATAATGCCGATTCACGTTCTGACACAAGATCACGCGAGATTACAGCCAGTTGCCATTCTGTGTATTTTATACTTCTTTGGTCATACAACTGCATGCCACAAACATGTCAATCTTTTTTTTTTGTAAAAAATCGCAACACATAAAGTACACCGTAATCGGCGTTAATTTTGGTGAATTCTCGGCAGAGGTCAAACATACAAGCTGGCAGATGTTTTGATTACTGATTAATCATCAATTCACACAATATTACGCAAGTATCTTCTCAAAGTGTCAACCAACTTCAATTGATTAGTCGTATTGTCAAATACACTGCCTAGACTGGTTATAGATTTTATTCACTACCAGCATCTAGGTAAACACGTGTATCGGGTACCAATTCTTAGGCCGCTTATATCACTAAAGAAAAAACAAATGCCGAGGAAAAAGCTATGCGCCACTCATTTTCGCCAGTTTGCAAAAATTAGCGCCAAATTCTTAAAATTATCGCAAATGGCGACATTGGCGATCGACAGCGGAGGCCCTGAATTATGATCATAGAAACAAATCACTTACTATAAATGCTTCAAATTTAAAGGCTTGTCGTGCGAAATATTTTTTAAATTCTTACAGAATCTTATTAGGACTTGAGCCTATTTAAAAAACTTTTGTCTCTTTTTGGGTGAATGTTTGGAAATGAAGACTTAATGTAAATATTTTATGTTCTTTTGATAGCCTTTTGTAATCCAAGTGAAATTCCAATGTACCAGGGGTATCCCAGAAGTTCTCGGAATTGTTAGATACCATTCATAATACTGGTTATTTAAAACAAAGAAATCATCAGGACAATATTTAATATTTTGAAACATAAATGTATAAGAATCAAAAGATTACAATAAATATGAATTCATAAATGAATGTACAGAAACTACCTATCACGCAACACCTGGAGCACATATGACACCGATGACATTAACAAAACATCGTTCCTTTTGGTGTTTGGTCAGTAACTGCGACACCCAGTGGGCACTCACTTTTGACATTCCTAGTTCTTCAGTGATATTGCGGTAAACAGTCGATTTCATGATATCTAGGTCATCTTCAATACTTAGCACTGTTGCCCGACTGTCTTTGTCAATATGGTTTTTCACCTCATCAATTTTCTAATTAAATTGCATTGGCCACCCGGTTCTGGGGTTATTTTCAACAGATAATCTTCCATTACAGAATTGCTCATGCCACTTGTAAACGAAAGTTTTCCTGAATGGCGGAAGTGTTGTTGATTTTTTCATAAGCTTTAGAGTTTCTGCTGGCGACATCTGAAGGCCTACGCACATTTTCACGACACTCCATAACTTGACGTCACATGCCGATGTTGTTTTTAAACAGCGATGTTACTAAAGTTACAGAGAGATTTGAACGGAAACAGCTATGATGTTGAAATTTTCAGGAATTACGTCAGTGCATGCTGGAAACGACACATCATTTCGCGGTTTGGGGTTTCCTTGTATTTGGCACAAGATGTCTGCCAAACGCTCTCAGTATTTTTGCCCAAATGTATTATTCATGGACCATGTGAAGGTTATGTGTACACTGGGATTTAAGGGGAATATATACCCATTAAATAGAGTCTGATTCCTATTGTGTGTCTAATTGCTTTTATGAAATTTTGTTACTACTTCCCTTTAATATAAAAACATTTAAAAAGTGGACAATATCTTTTGATTTCCATACAATTTCTAGTTTTACATTTACATTTGATAAATATTGGGATACTTTAACAAACTGAAACAAAAGGCAAGTTTTTAAACAGCCTGTAGCTTTGGAATTCATCCATTTTCAATCTATCTTGGTTGCGCAACCAACCAAGATAGATAAAGGGAGGTAATAATAATTAATAAACTTTTCTAATCAATTTTGGCAAAATATGTACTTGTCAGTGCAAATCTTTGACAACTTTAATACAGTAGTGCTGATTTTCATATTATTCCTAATGCAAAATATGTTTATTTAATTTATACCTATGCTAAAATAATGCTATCTTGGTTGGGCAACCAGGATAGGAAAATCAAATTTTACAAATATTTCCAGTGAAAATTTGATGTGTATTAAGAACTCGGTGAGCATAAATGAGTGTAAATGATCAGTTGATTAAGTTTTGAACAAATCCATTGGTTGACCAACATTTGATTATCCACCTTTAAGGCTTTATTCAGGTGAGAGACTTAGGCCCATTTTGGCTTCTTGTTTACATATTTCAGTCAGTATGGTCGTCCGTATAATCGTAGGTAATGGGCTAAGTACAAGTTCTTGTGATATGCAACATTTTTGTTAAAAAAAACACCTTTTTTTGCAAATTTCCAATTTGCATAAAGTCGTGATTTATTTTTATACACCCATTAAAAAAAACAGACTTATTATGTGATGGTGTGTGTACAAGTTCTTGTGATATGCAACATTTTTGTAAAAAAAAACAACACCTTTTTGTGCAAATTTCCAATTTGCATTAAGTCGTGATTTATTTTTATACACCCATAAAAAAAACAGACTTATTATGTGATGGTGTGTGCATAGATCTGTCCATGTCTGGAGCATACCTTTATAACCATTAAAGTTATTGACAATAAACTTGGCATATAGGTCGACGGTGATGAAACGATGTGCAGAGCACTTGAACCAGCTCTGTAGGTCAAAGTTTAAAAATTCTTTAAATTTTGCTCTTTCTTTAAATTTTTCATCCAACCTCCGCTGATATAACCCTTCGGGTGTATATTGCTCCGCTTGGCGGAACTCTTGTTTACTAATTTTTCATGTTTTCAAGATTGGTCTGAGTAGTACCAAACTCATTCCAAAAAAAGGTAAAAATTAAAATGCAGTTGTAACAATTTGTTGTTGTTTTTTGAAAATAAAGCAAAGTTAACATAGAAGTTTGTATTACAGGAGTATGAGGAAAATTTTGCTATCTGCCAGCAGTTTGTCATCTCTAACTTGAAATATCACAGATTCCTCAGTGTTGACAGTCACAAAGTTACAAGACAGCTAGACGGGTATGTAGTTTACCTTCTTATCTTAAAGTCCAATGCTGGGGATATTTAATGTTCAAAATATTCTAATATTGTAAGTTTTATAAGAAAAACAAGGTAGACAATGTTTTCCACAAGAGTTTAGGGACGTGACCTACAGGAATAACATTTAAGAGGTGGGAGTTTTAGCTGTATTAAGGTATTTCATTTGTGTAATACATTCATTTTTAGCTTGGGGCCACCTGAGCAGGAAATGCTAAATATGAGCTATTGTGATCACATTTTATCCATTGCCATTCTTTTTGCATTGTTTACATTTTAATTGTTAACTCTCCAGAGGTCACAATTTTTTTACCCAATCTTAAACTTTGTTTAGAATGTTGGTCTCAGTCAAATCTTGGATGCGTTTGTCATCTGGGGGTCAGGTATTTTATATAGAATTTTATATAAAATAGTCTCTATTTTGACAGGCATCACTGTTCATAGTCAGGATTTTCATAGTTTAAAAGGTAGGACTGGAGCTGGTCTTTAACACTATAGAGGCCACATTTTCTACTTGATCTTCATTAAAGCTTTGTTAGAATATTTGTCTCTATGAAATCTAGGTCAAATTCAAAACTGGGTACCAAAGGCCAATAACTAAAGTCTGTCAAATCATAGAAAAAACCTTGTTAACATTCTGGAGGCCACATTTTCTACTTGATCTTCATAAAATGAGCCGTGCCATGAGAAAACCAACATAGTGGGTTTGCGACCAGCATGGATCCAAACCAGCCTGCGCTTTCATGCAGTCTGGTCAGGATCCATGCTGTTCGCTTTCAAAGCCTATTGCAATTAGAGAAACTGTTAGCGAACAGCATGGATCCTGACCATACTGCGCGGATGCGAAGGCTGGTCTGGATCCATGCTGGTCGCAAAGCCACTATGTTGGTTTTCTCATGGCACGGCTCAATTAGAAGAACCTTGTGTACACATTTTCTATCTTTGTCTTAATGAAGTCAGTTGCAGTTGCAGTATAAGGTCATATTGGCATAAAATCAAGGTCACTAGTAGGTTAAATAGAAGGAAAAGATTAATGTTAGAAATGACATCGTGGGATGGATATTTATGAACCTTCCTTTGTCTGTCAAGTTTCAAAGTAAATACAATTTTTACCTTCCTTGATACAGTGTGTCATGACATATGTTAAAGGTGAAACTGTCAAGATCGGTTGAGCAACTAAGTGGCATCATTTTAACCTAATAGGTTAGCCAGCTACATGCAAAGATTAACATTAGAAATGACATCGTGGGATGGATATTTATGAACCTTCCTTTGTTTGTCAAGTTTTAAAGTAAATACAATTTTTACCTTCCTTGATACAGTGTGTCATGACATATGTTAAAGGTGAAACTGTCAAGGTCGGTTGAGCAACTAAGTGGCATCATTTTAACCTAATAGGTTAGCCAGCTACATGCATTTCTTAGATAAAAACTGTGTTATTTAGAACATAAAGTCTTATCTATTGAACCAAGGGACCTGTAACATTTGTTTATCTTTTTAACATGTAAAGTATTTACCTTTTAGTGTATGTGAGAAATTGAAGATTCATTCAGAATCAAAAAAGGCATCAAAGCTTCAAGCACTGTCAGAAGAATTTCTAGAAACAGCAGTGTATGAGGGCAAGGATGTTGGAAAAGTAAGTTGTTTCTCTAGCTCTTACCCTGCTAGATTTCTATAATAATGAACTTGTCCATCTTTCAATTTGGACAGTAACATTACCTGTTTAAAGGGGTGCTTACCAAAAAGATACTGACTGAATGGCGAACATTGCAGATCATGATCAGACTGCACGAATGTGCAGGCTGATCATGATCTACACTGGTCGCAGAATCAGAATCAAATGGTGTCCAGCATGATAAGGGCTAGATAGAATTCTGATTAAGCTGGTGTTAGCAGGCATGAGATTACTGCACATTTTATTATTTCTGTTGAACAGTCTTGACCAAACTGAGTGTTCTTTTGATTGGTTGTGTTCTTATGCTTCTAAAGTATCTGTTATAGATTTTACTTTATTATGACAGTTGTTTTCTAGGAACATGCGTGTAGATAATCGTCTTGTATTTCTGCCTATTGAGGAAAGTATCTACATCTTATTAAGGTAAAAAATTATGGGACTTCCTAGTTTTTGCGGTAAAGGAAAGCCCCAGCTCCCCTTCCTGCAGTACTTCAGGCTTGGGGTGGCAAGTGATTTGAAGTCAGCAACCTTAACTTCTCAGCTAGAGAGGCCCTCAAAGCAGTGAGTAGAAAGATTTGAAGTCTGCAACTGCTTGGCCTCAGAGACCCCCACATCAGTGATGGGCAAGTGAACTTAACCACTCTTCCAAATTGGCTGCTGTCATTGGGGTCAGGTTGATTTAATCTTTGCTTTTGAGCTTGACTATTCAAAGAATAGGGGAGCTATCCTACTCGCCCCTGCGTCAGCGTTAGTGTTAGCGTGAGCGTGAATGTCACACAAATGTTAAAGTTTGCGTACCACCACAAATATTTTCAAAGTCCATTGAGATATTGCTTTGGTATTTTGCATACTTGTTCACCATCATGACCCCAGTCTGTAAAAAGGAGGAGGCAACTCTATCAAGCATTTTGACTGAATTATGACCCCTTTTTGACTTAGAATAAATGTTAAAGTTTGCGTATCACCCCAAATACATGTATTTTAAAAGTCCATTGAGATATTGCTTTCATATTTTGCATACTTGTTTACTATCATGACCCCAGTCTGTAAAAAGGAGGAGGCAACTCGATCAAGCATTTTGACGGAATTATGGCCCCTTTTCAACTTAGAATAAATGTTAAAGTTTTCGTACCACCCCAAATATTTTCAAAGTCCATTGAGATATTGGTTTCATATTTTGCATACTTGTTTACCATCATGACCCCAGCCTGTAAAAAGGAGGAGGCAATGCTATCAAGCATTTGACTGAATTATGGCCCCTTTTCGACTTAGAATAAATGTTAAAGTTTGCGTATTACCCCAAATATTTTCAAAGTCCATTGTGATATTGCTTTGATATTTTGCATACTTGTTTACCATCATGACCCTAGTCTGTAAAAAGGAGGAGGCAACTCTATCAAGCATTTTGACTGAATTATGGCCCCTTTTCGACTTAGAATAAATGTTAAAGTTTGCATACCACCCCAAATATTTTCAAAGTCCATTGAGATATTGCTTTCATATTTTGCATACTTGTTTACCATCATGACCCCAGCCTGTAAAAAGGAGGAGGCAATGCTATCAAGTATTTTGACTGAATTATGGCCCCTTTTTGACTTAGAATAAATGTTAAAGTTTTCGTACCACCCCAAATATTTTCAAAGTCCATTGAGATATTGGTTTCATATTTTGCATACTTGTTTACCATCATGACCCCAGTCTGTAAAAAGGAGGAGACAACTCTATCAAGCATTTTGACTGAATTATGGTCCCTTTCCGACTTAGAATATGCTTATTGTAATGTTAAAGTTTTACTCATAGCTTATATTATACTATCAAGCACTAAGAATAGTCAAGCGCGCTATCCACTGACAGCTCTTATTTGTTTTGTACACAGTCAATTTCATTGCTCCCTTTGGTTGTTCATTAACATTGTCACACTGAATGACAGTTTAAGATATACAGTGTCTTATATACAGTGTTTGCTTTTTAACCAGGTTTTCAACGAAAACTTGAGTTATTAGATTGGGGAATGTCGTTGGTTGGGCGGGCGGGCGGGCAGATGGGCGGGCAGCGGCGTCAAACTGGTGTTTCCGGTCAATAACTTTTGTTTCGGTAAAGATATTTGAATAAAACTTGGTATGTATGTAGCTTATATCAAGACAAAGGCTAGGATTGAATTTGGGGTTTCTGGGGTCAAGGTCAAGGTCACTGTTACTTAAAATAGAAAAAGGGTTTCCGGTCAATAACTTAACTTAGGAATGAGCTATCATGATGAAACTTGGTGTATAGAAAACTTATATAGAGTTGTAGCTTGGGATTGATTTTGGGGTTTCTGGGATCAAGGTCAAGGTCATTGTTACTAAAAATAGGGTTAGGGTGAGGGTTAGGTTTGGGTTAGGGTTGTGCTTTAAAGTAGTGCACTGTGATTCAGTATACTTTTTTATTCTTATGAAAAGTGTTGAAAACCTGGTTTCGTGGCATTGCCGCATTTCTTGTTATTGCATTGCAGACGGACACACACTACTCTGTTTTGTTATTCCTCTTGCTGATATCAAACGATCCTATACACAGTGACTATGTGGAAACAGAAAAGGTCACTGCCCAAGGTAGCTACTAGAAATTTCAGTTGTATTTCAGCTGGTTAAATGTGTTTAAGGCTTAACATGCTAAATTTTTATAATAAACTTGTCCATCTTCCAATTGGGACAGTACCATTAACTGTTAAAAGAGGTGCTTACCAAAATGATACTGACTGAATAGCTAATAGTGCAGATCATGATCAGACTGCATGGATCTACTCTAGTCGCAAAAGCAGAACCAGTCGTGTCCAGCATGGTAAGGGTTAAGGCTTAAATCACATATTTTTCCTTTGGGCGGGGAATAAAGTTTCTCTGTTGATTTGTTTGTTTGTTTTGGGTTAAGCCCAATTTTTCCAACAATATTTCAGTTATGTAATGTCAGGTAGTTAACTAGTGTTCCTTGATTCTGTACTAGTACTAATCTGTTCTCCACAAATACTGGCAACTTCTTCACATGAATAAGATGTGGTGGACAAATGACACAATGTCTTTTATCAAATCATCAAATTTCTCTTGTCATTAGTTATGGTTTTTACTAATTTTGGTGGTAACCGCCGCCCATAATTAGTCTGTTTATGTGATAAAGTTTAAAAAACATTCTGTTTATTCTGTTTTGTAGACATGAAAGACGACATTGACTGGGGAGCTTATTTATTAGAAGGCATTCAAAGATACGATCCCAGTGATGGAGAGTTATCAGTAAGTCAGCAATGACCTGTAGTCTCTTTATATACCGCATATTTAAGACAAAATTCATTACCTAATTACTGTTGTCAAGAAAAATGACATTAAACACTTGTTATATTTACAAACATGTCAGCCTTTACCATAGACAGGATGTTCCATTTGTATTCTGATGATTATTTCCTTCACTTGTTTCCTGACATATTACTCTCATTTCAAGCACTAGTGGGAAGAAAATAACAGAATACTAACCCCTTTATCTTCATTATTAAAAATTATTTTGCCTAAAAATAATTACTTTTATTTTTCCCGAAATTTATAGCTATCTCGTTGCTAGGTGTGTTAGCTATAAACTATCGTCGTTGTCAAGTAATCCAGTTTTCTAGTTCCTTGTCTAAACATAACAGATAAATGATAAACGCCTATTCGTCAGGGAACCACTCGAACGTTATATTAAATCGAGAGCACGTGCAATCTTCTCAGTTGAACTAAAGGTGTATTGGCTAGCGCTTCAGATCGATGTTAAATTGAATAGCCATGCCACGTGGTCGATGCAGAGCACGCCTGAAAGGTAGAGGCGAGCCAGCCTGTCGAGATGATTATGAAGGGAAGGAAATGAAAGGCGAACTAGTCGGCGGATTTGCCAGAAATTCCAGGCATCAGACAAAATGCCGGTAGGTTTGTTATTGATTTCGAACAAATTTTGAAGGAGTCGCAATTAATTCTGCAGTTTGGTAATGACAGTACTTACGTCAGTAAATCGTTATACACAATGTCTTCCCGTTAACATATATGCACCGTTATGAATTGTGTATTGTATTAATGTAAACTTAATACGGGGGGTTGGCGACCCTATTTCTATAATTTTACAGATTCAAACCCAAAGCAATAATGTTGCTAGTTCAGTCAACTGCGTAATAGTTTCTTGTTTCCCGACAGGCAGTGGTACTTTCAATACACGAGATTCATATAGGGCATTTCCGTTTTATTACTCGTAAGGTGCTCGCAAAGTAAATAGTAAAAATCGGTGACGCACATTTCATAAGACAGTGACACTGCTGTGCTCATTTACTTCCGAAATTTTAAAATAGCAAAATTTTTGGAGTGTTTTAGGGTTAACGTCCCCTTTAGGGGACGTCGAATAGTTTAGTTTTGCAAGGGTATAGTTATGGATTAAGATCGATGGGTGATGGAAACCAAAAAGATTGTAAGGAAAAATATTTATACAAGGACGCAACGGGTAAAATATTAAGTAGGTTTTCTAAAGCATATTAATTACGACCCTCACTTTGCGATAAGTTTTACATGACCAGGAGAATCTGTCGGCATGCAAACGCAGGCATCAGCACCTGTTAACGTTGGATCAGGTTAGGTCATTTAACTCTTTCGATATCTAAACAAATATCACTAACAAATTCACTGGTTCAATATTAGACTTAGATGTACTTACATTTTCTTCCGTTTGGTTTCGGTAATGATCTTCAAATACACTGCACGGAACCCGTGCATACATAGAATCGAAATTTAAAGACCCACAATATTTAATCCAAAAAAAATAAAGAAGTTGAACTTGCTAGGTTGTATAATACAGGTAAATAAAACATGTCAGGTGGGTAATTTAGGCCCTTCCTTTGATAAATGTTTTTTCGCAACATTATCTGAAGATTATTATTAAATCTCTTTTCAGCATAGTTTGTCAAGTATAGAGTAATAATTTTCTTATGCTGGGAAACAAATATGATTGAAATTTAACTAAACCACGGAGTACATATTTTTCGCTACATTAATTCATGAAATGCACAATGTCTTCGCTTAATTTTGTCCTGTCATTTTGGAACAAATTCTTTGTGTGCCTCATGTATTTTTCATGCAAATCATGTAGAGTTGTCATCACAGATTACAAAGAGTACCGTTACTTTATAGTGCATCTTTGAAATAGAGTTGAGGCTGTTGTTGATAAATTTTATGTAACTCGTCCATGTTATTGTAGGCTAAATGCTCGCAAACGTTTTACAAAAAAAAAAAATCAAATGGTCTATTATGAAAATAAGATTCAGACGTTTTTAAACAGTATTAGTTGGGCAGTTTGTTCTTTGTTTGGTGTTCAGGATTGTTAATTGTTGCACTACTACGTTTTTAATTTTGGTGAGGAAATTCTTTTTTCGTTGAAGCTCAACTTTCCGTACATTAAATTTGAAACGATTGTTACTTTTCCCGAAACACATTGTTACTTGAATTTTTCGAAAAAGAACGGGGTCAGAATCGTGATGTCTGTCAATTTAGAGGCTGAAAAACAATAGGTATTTGTTATTTTCCATACAGAACCGGATTCTATTATATTATTATAGATTCTATGGTTACCAGAGTCAAATAAGATATCACGGAAACTTTGTTAATTCAAGTTGCAGCCTCAAATTTTTTTATTTTTTTACACCATTCTAAACTTTTAAAACTAAAGAGAAATCAATTGAATTTATACATTTTATATGTGGCAGCTTTCCTATGATATTTTATTGGTTGTCATTAATTCTTAATAGTATTTAGTTAGAGCTTTTTCGTATTTATTCTAAGGGCACGGGTTTGTCAGTTAACATGACATTTTAAAATGGCGTGACATTGCAAATAACAATAGTTTAGAACTGTTTTGCACTTGGTTTCCCATTATTAGTGTCACGTTTTTGTTTGGGGTTAGAAGCTAATAATTTAAGATTAGGACATCAATAGTTGAAAATATGTAGCGTTAAGATATACTGCCAATTTTTAGCCGAATCCAATATCACAGTCATTTTAATGGTTTTAAATTTTGGAAGTCATCATACTGTATTACAACACACTTGACTGATGATTTATCTTGGAGTATGTATGTGTAGATTAGTAAGCAAACTTCAGAGCTGTTATCATGGGATTTGGTTGAAATCTATAACAAACTGCCAGTCGTTGTTACGTTAGTATAAATTGAAAACTTTTGGGTTGTCTTAATTTTTCCCCGGTTCCAGTAAGTGAATTCTCTTCGAATAGCTCATGTAGCACTATATCATGTTAACGAAATTCTGTAGTTTTTGACCTTAGCCCGGAACCGGGATTTCATAAATCAGTGTTGGTTTGTTATATAAATTATTAAGTCGGAATTTTAATTTTTAAAGTAACAAATTTCTTTGACAAACCAAGCGAAATTATTTATAAAGACAAGTTATGTTAAACGTCATTATGTATTAGATTTAAAAAATAAGGTTGAAATTGTGTTTCGTGTAAGTTTAGTTCTGGGACATATTTCATGCTGTATAGCGCAATCTATTTATAGAACGATTACGTATTTATAAGTAGAAAGCGATATGCGAAACATTATTGGAAAAGTCGATTATTCAGGGTTTTCGCAGTAAAGTAGGGTTTTTCCCTTTTAATATACGATTCGACAGAAGTCAATACTTAACACGTTATTGATAAATATATCGACCTATTTCCCGCAGTAGATCTATTCATTTAAAAATTAAGTATAATTGCACGACAATTTGGGAGGGTGTGACCCACCCGCTAGCTTCGGTATTTTACCGCAGTATTATTAAAAATTAATAGTGCAGACATGCCTTGATGTATAATCCCACACGGTAACTTAAACGATAAAATGTTGATAATTATGATTTTCTTCTTTTAAAACGTTTCAATACAAAAAACATTTTCAGTATGCCTTAACTTTTTTCATTGACAATCTTCTTGAGTTCAACGATGCATGAGAACCATAACAAGCAAACGACAATACAATGTATAAACATACAGTCGTTTTAATTTAGTATCAAGTTGATCTATACTATGTTTAAATTGGTACCGTAGTGTATTGGATTGTGTTTTTCATACCCAACCCGTTGAGGCCTGGTAAATCATTAAAAAAGCTAACCAAAATGCAGTAACAACATAATGCTTGTGGATAAAAGGATAATGCTTGCGGAAAAAAGGGGATAATGGTCTTTCTGGATATTGATGTATAGCCTTGAGGGGGTACATCAACATGGTTGGAATCAAATTTTAACTGAATTACTTAGGACATAAATCAAAGATAAAACGTGTATCCAACAAATATATTTTAGGTAAGCATTTAAGTTAGTTATTTCTTTCAAAGATAGATATAGATTATCATCATGATGATGAACAAATGATCCGAATCACGCAAGACGATAATCCTTCTGCTCCTTGTTTCATACTTTGGGCAAAACGTGACCACGTGATGTTGGCGGGATTTGCTCTATTGTCTTTCAATAGCTATCCGATTATGTTTTAGTTATATGGATAAACCAGTTTGGTTTTAAAGAACAAATATAATTGTTGTAAAGCTGAGAGTATTTTTTAGAATTTAAGAAATCGTTTGCACAGAATTTTTGGGGATAAAATTTTGCAAATTTTTGTGGCCTGGAAAAATTCTGTCGACCGTGGGGGGGGGATCGGGCGTGCTTGGACGTTTTGATGGTATGGATGTTACGGTTTATATTAAAGGTATTGCTCTAGTGCCTTGGCAATATCTGACTAGCCTTGCTTAAATGTATCATAGCCTTGCTGATGTCATAGCCTTGCTCATCATATAGTATTTGCCTCGCTTAGAATACAGTACTTGCCTTGCTCCATTGGTCCGTAAATGTTCCTCCCTTACTTTGCAGGAACGTCGAGTTATGGGGAATATTTAATTTACTGTGGTGTACTGTAGCCTTGCTCATTATAGTATTTGCCTTGCTTAGAAGTACAGTACGTTGCCTTGCTCCGCTAAATTTGTGGTGTACTGTGCCTTGCTCGTTGCTTAGAATTAAAGTACGTTGCCTTGCTCCGTTGGTCCGCTAAATATTGTTGTGTACCGTAGCCTTGCTTGTTGCTTAGAACCACAGTACGTTGCCTTGCTCCGTTGGTCCGCTAAATATTCCTCATTGCTTTGCAGGTAAGTCGAGTTTTGGGGGATGTTTAATTTTTTTTGGGTGTACTGTGGTATCCCTTGCGTCCGTGTGGCGCTGCTTGTTGCTCTACAGGTAACGTGGAGCAATGACGTGGTGCTTTCGAGTACGTCTGGTTTCCCCCCGGTCGACTGGTTTTTCAAATAGCTTTCATTGGAGTGGCCATACTCTGCCAAAATATTTTATAATAACTTTTATATTGAAAGGAATATTTCATAGGTTGAATTAGCATGTTTACAGATCTTTTCGTACCCGGTAATTGAAATTGGAAATGTATTCATATCTGAAATGTTTAAATAAACATGTAAAAATGTGAATGTTACTTTTCTTCTGGTTATAATTTCGGGTATAAAATAATAAAAATTATTTTGCCTAAAAATAATTACTTTTATTTTCCCGAAATTTTTAGCCTATCTCGTTGCTAGGTGTGTTAGCTATAAACTATGGCGTTGTCAAGTAATCCAGTTTTCTAGTTTCCCTTTTCTAAAAATAACAGATAAATGATAAACGCCTATTCGTCAGGGAACCACTCGAACGTTATATTAATCGAGAGCACGTGCAATCTTTTCAGTTGAACTAAGGTGTATTGGCTAGCGCTTAGATCGATGTTAAATTGCCCACCCCCCACACCCCAGTAATAATAATAATAATACTAATAATAAAAATTGTTGTATACTACAATTCATTATATTTTGTATCTTTAATTCTGTTATGACAATCTGACTGTTTTGTGAAGTATTTATGTTGCAGATAATTGCTGCCATTGGGTGCCAGCTCCGGAAGTGATCAGACTCCAGGTACTTTCCACAGACTTAATCGAAGGATTCCTGGGCTACAAACAATTTGTGAAACAGACAAATCTAAAGGATATCATTCTTCCGGACTGTTGCTTTATGAGAAATCAAAAGGACAATTTAGAATTAATTTCATGTATAATTTTTATTACTAAAATTCCGTAATCATTTCCATATTTATATACAATTATTTTTATGTCACTCCTAATTGTAAGGGCCTGGAAAAATTCTGTCGACCGTGGGGGCGATCGGGCGTGCTTTGGGGCGTTTTGATGTACGGATGTTACGGTGTATATTAAGGTATTGCTCTAGTGCCTTGGCAATATCTGACTAGCCTTGCTTAAATGTATCATAGCCTTTCTGATGTCATAGCCTTGTCATCATATAGTATTTGCCTCGCTTAGAATTACAGTACGTTGCCTTGCTCCATTGGTCCGCTAAATGTTCCTCATTACTTTGCAGGTAACGTCGAGTTATGGGGAATATTTAATTTACTGTGGTGTACTGTAGCCTTGCTCATTATAGTATTTGCCGTGCTTAGAAGTACAGTACGTTGCCTTGCTCCGCTAAATTGGGGGTGTACTGTAGCCTTGCTCGTTGCTTAGAATTACAGTACGTTGCCTTGCTCCCTTGGTCCCCTAAAAATTGTTGTTACTGTAGCCTTGCTCGTTGCTTGAACACAGTAAGTTGCCTTTGCTCCCCTGGTCCGCTAAATATTCCTCATTGTTTGCAGGTAACGTCGAGTTTTGGGGGGGTGTTTAATTTTTCTGTGGTGTACTGTGGTATCCCTTGCGTCCGTGTGGCGCTGCTTGTTGCTCTACAGGTAACCGTGGAGCATGACGTGGTGGGTTTACGAGTCGTCTGGTTTCCTCCCGGTCCCACTGGTTTTTCAAATAGCTTTCATTGGAGTTGGGGCCCTACTCTGCCAAAATATTGATAATAACTTTTATATTGAAAGGAATATTTCATAGGTTGAATTAGCACTGTTTACCGTATCTTACGTACCGGTAATTGAAATATGTGACTGTATTCATATCTGAAATGTTTAAATAAACATGTAAAAATGTGAATGTTACTTGTCTTCTGGTTATAATTTCGGGTAATAAAATAAACCACCAGATACAAAGTATATTGGAGTTATATTGGAGTCACGCCTGTCAGTTAGTCTGTCTGTCCATCAATTTTGTCCGGATTTTCATAAAACAGCACCAGTTTTTAACCTGATCAAGATAATGTGCAGAATTTTCAATGCAGAACTCTTTTAAGTCCAAGGTCAGACTTGGAGGTCAAAGGTCAAATAGCTTAAATTTGAAACTAGTATCAGTTGTTAACCTCATCAAGATGATGTGCAGAGAAGACAACACAGGTCACTTGGTCCATGGTCAAGGTCATACATTGAATTCAATGGTCAAATGTCTTAAACACTTGGAAATTTTCATTAAACTAGCATCTGTTGTTTACCTTATCAAGATGACATGCACAGAGTACAATTAGGTCCCTAAATCCAAGGTCAAGGTCACATTTTGGGGTCAAAGGTCAAATAGCTTAACTTCATATCTGCTCTGCATCGTCCTTATCACTTGAAAGATTTTCATAAAACTAGCATCGGTTGTTTGCCTCATCAGGATGACATGCGGAGCATATGACCCGTGTCAAGGTCACACTTCAGGGTCAGAGATCAAATGGCTTATATTTGTGTATGTTCCATATCTTCACAACCACTGGAAAGATTTTCATAAAACCACCAGACAACATTCAGAGTGTGCAACCCTGGTTGTAAGGTCGAAGGTCAAGGTCACTTTTAGTGATAAAAGATCAAATAGCTTAAGTACGTGTCTGCTCCATATCTTCTTAAATACTGGTAGGATTTTCATAAAACCAATTGTTAACCTCATTAACCTCATTAAGACAACTCACAGAGTTTACAAACCCAGTCCAAAGTCAAGGTCAAATTTGAAAGTCAAAGGTAGTTTGATCTGGTGTTGAACCTGTGTTTTATGTTCTTAATTATGTATGATTTAGTAACATGCACATATATACTGTCATTTAGGATTGGACTGACGATGATGATGACAGTGAAGAAGAGAAGTATGTAAGACGTACTGCCCGCGATAACAGTCAATCGTTTGATGAACGGCAGACAGTAGCTCCATATATTGTCTCAGGTAACTCTTGAATTTTTTGTACTGAGACTATTTTGATTTTATGATGTCTGGACATTCAAGTAGTTGTAAAAATGATTTAGTGCTTCCCCCTTTTATCTGATAAATATTTGCCACTTTTTAAATGTTGATGTGACTAGTGCTAAACTGAAATTCAGATTCACCTCTGTCTAGACACAGACATGCTTCTCTAACAGGGCTCAATTGTTTAAAACTTTAACTGACTGTTAACCTAACCACTGGTTAAATTTTTAGCTCATCTGATTTTTTGGAAAAAAATGATGAGTTATTGTCATCACTTGAGCGGTTGTCGGCGTCGGCGTCGGCGTCTGCGTCGGCGTTGCCTGGTTAAGTTTTATGTTTAGGTCAGCTTTTCTCCTAAACTATCAAAGCTATTGCTTTGAAACTTGGAATACTTGTTCACCATCATAAGCTGACCCTGTATAGCAAGAAACATAACTCCATCTTGCTTTTTGCAAAATTTATGGCCCCTTTTGTACTTAGAAAATATCAGATTTCTTGGTTAAGTTTTAGTTTAGGTCAACTTTTCTCCCAAACTGTCAAAGCTATTGCTTTTGAAAACTTGGAAAACTTGTTCACCATCATAAGCTGACCCTGTTTCAGCAAGAAAAAATAACTCCATCTTGCTTTTTGCAAGATTTATTGCCCCCTTTTGACTTAGAAAATCAGTTTCTTGGTAAGTTTATGTTTTGGTCAGCTTTTATCCTAAAACTATCAAAGCTATTGCTTTTAAAACTTGCAACACTTGTTCACCATCATAAGTTTACCCTGTACAGCAAGAAACATAACTCCATCCTGCTTTTTGCAAGATTTATGGCCCCTTTTGGACTTAGAAAATATCAGATTTCTTGGTTAAGTTTTATGTTTAGGTCAACTTTTTCTCTTAAAAAATATCAAAGCTATGTTTGAAACTTGCAACACTTGTTCACCATCATAAGCTGACCTGTACAGCAAGCAGCGTAACCCCCATCCCGATTTTTGCAATAATTATTGCCCTTTTGGACTTAGAAATCATTTTTCTTGTTGGGGGTATTATGTTTAAGTCAACTTTTCTCATAAACTATCAAAGCTATTGCTTTAAAACTTGCAACAGTTTTTCACCATCATAAAGTGGACGCTGTACATCAAGAAACATAACTCTATCCTGCTTTTTGCAAGAATGATGGCCCTTTTTAGACTTAGAAAATCATGGGTAGGACAATATTTCTATTACACAAAAAAAATCAGATGAACGTCAGCACCCGCAAGGCGGTGCTCTTGTTATCCAAAATATTAAGTCTTGGTGGGAAACACTACTTTGACTTTCTGATTTTACTGCAATGACTTTTTAGTGTTCATAATCCTAAACTCATACATTTGCTTTTACTATATTTGTAATATGTTGAAATATAACTCACATAAATTCAAGAAATTTTTGTATTTAAAGCTCTTTTTTGAGGTAAATTCTATATATAGGGCAAGTTTTATTAAAAGTGGTACAAGACTTACGAATATAGTGCAAAAAGCATTTTAGCATTTCAAATTTCAGACTTAAAATACTGATAAATTTAGACCCAAATATGGAGAGTCCAGGGGTGGGACTACAAAAGTATGACACTTAAGGTTATTTTTTCCAGATTCAAGTACTGTTCATGAGGAGGAGCCTGGAGATGTGGAAGATTGTGATTGGTTGTCAAGAAATTTGATAGCCCAGTACTGGAAAGGGGAGAAAGTGGAGGTGGAGACAGGGAAATATAGATCATGTCAGCTTAATAACAACTGGTGAACATCTAAACTGTTTAAAACAAACAAAAAATAGACTTTATTTTATTTTTAGTGGTTAAAGTTCTGCCAAAATACCAATACGTGCTACTAAACATTAACATTACCGTATAACATTACTTCCATTATTGTGTTTTAATTGTTAATTTTACAGTGTTAAGTTACTTCCATTATTACATTATTATGATAAAGAAAGCTGATACGTATTACAAACCTTGAAAGATGTCCTTTAACACTTACTGTCCCTTTGCATAACAACTGTTAAAAAAGAAAACAATCTTAATGAAATGAAATTATTACTTTATAATACAAAACTAGCTGCTTATTCAATATTGTTGTGTGGGATTACCAGATTGTGTAGGGTCCTTTGAGTGCCTTTTTCTGGGAAAAGGGACCTTTTCTGTATTTTCAACTGGGATTTCTTTTAGCAAAACCATTCTTACGTCCCCAACTTTGACAAAAAGTTGCATAATTTAACTAAAAGTATGTGTCACAGGCATCTTCAAAAGCAGTTGAAGAACAGTCATCAGATTTTATAGAAATGTTATTCGGGACCTTTGGTTTTGTTTGGGATTTCACATAGTATATGACCAGTATTACTTATGGCCCTTGACTTGATCAAAACTTAGCATAAAGGACCTAAAAGTTTATTGTAAAGATATCTCTAAAAGTATCGATGCATTCATTTTATTTTAAAAGCTGCTTTGACAGCACTTAAATACCAGATGACCATTTTCTGTCTTACAATAATTTGTTACAGAAAAGTAGGGGAACCCTGTGTCCTACAATCACACAAAAATATGAAAAAAATGTAAATTCACTGTATGAGTAAATTTATAATGTTTAAGAAAATATTTTATCATCATTTGTGTACCATTTTAATAACAGGGAGGCATACAAAGAAAGAATAGATCCATTGTCTTGTGACAGAAATAAAGTGGTGGTTACGGAAAATGTTCTTCTACGAGAAGTTATATGGTGAGAATATTTGTGCTATAAATAGATTCTGCTATAAATAGATTCACTGACAGTTTTAGTTCTTGGAATTTTCACAAAACTTAGAGGTACCAAGGTGACTAATGTATATGGAAATATCTTTATCAGTAGAGGTTATTTTATCAAATGTTTAAATTTTATAAAATCGGTGTAAATTTATGTAAACTTTAAATCAGAGCCCATATTCATCAGTGTCATAGTCTGATACTTAGATATTGGCTTTAAATTTCTAAATTTTCTTTTTACACTCAAATGTATTTTTCATTAAGTTTTGCTTGAATAAGCCTTCTACAGCTACAGAAATCTCATCAGAATTTCAACGATATAAATATTCTATAAACAAAGCAAGGCAAATAAAAATATTTAGAGTTTCTGTGTCTATATACCAGACTTTAAATGTTCAGAGATTCTTGACCTTGTTTCTTACTAACATGAACTATCAGTCAGTAGTATGCAATTATTGATTATAAATTAGGGTTTAAACTCTAGCATCTGAATGGTTGTTTTGGATCACCATTTCAAATTTGACCAGTGACAAGACTGCATTCTAGGACTGGTCACCAGACTCGGCTTTAAAGCTTTGAAGTCAGATTTCACTTTAAATTTAAGTATTTTATGATTATTGATAAAATATAAAAGAAACTGAAATGATCGCAAAGGAGAGGGGAGACATGAGACATTTTGCCAGTGGAAAACATAAAACAAAGGATTTCTTCTTTTTCATTATTTAGGATGTTAATGGGCATATCTAACCTGTATCTACTGGAGTTCAATGGCCGTTTCTTCGTACCAAAACGAGACATCAGTGTGCCACACTTGTCAGAGGAATCATTACACAACTGTCTTACACAATTCACCAGATATGGTGCTTACATACAGATTCTACAGGTAATTTATCAACTTCCAATACATTAATGAGCCACGCCATGAGAAAACCAACATAGTGCATTTGCGACCGGCATGGATCCAGACCAGCCTGCGCATCTGCGCAGTCTGGTCAGGATCCTTGCTGTTCGCTAACAGTTTCTCTAATTGCAATAGGCTTTGAAAGCGAACAGCATGGATCCTGACCAGACTGCGCAGATGCACAGGCTGGTCTGGATCCATGCTGGTCGCAAATGCACTGTGTTGTTTTTCTCATGGTGCAGCTCATCTTGTTCTCCACTTAATTTTTCTAATACAGTTATTTTGTAGAAGTCCCATTTTCTCATATTTATTCATTAAAGTGTAATGGTAGTCAGGCTGAGGAAAGGGACTTTATGATGTAGATGTTATTTACTAAGCAATAAGACTTTAAATATGTCAATATGAAAAAAATGTATTTTTATATGGATAGTTATGGTACTTTTTCATTGTCCGAATTATTTCTTCTATAAATGTCTAGTAAAAATATATTTTTCATAATTATATGTCTCTAAGAATGTCTCTAGGAATTCTTAAATTTGGAAAGTAAGAAAATTTATGTAGGGTCTAATTTTTTTAGAAGCCTATGAAAGGTTATGACATATTTTTTGTGAATGAGTCTTTTGTGACATAAGCATTGAGTTGAATCACGATGACATTATAGTGTTTTAAAGGTTGGTGACTGTGTAAATGTGATTATTTTGTTCTTGCAATTTCAAGGAAAAATACTTGAATGTGCATTATTATTCAAAGATGGTTTTGAAAATTTTGTCATAAGTGAAATATATTTATCAGCTTCTAGCTCAGATATGTTTGTAACATCTGTTTGTTTCAGAATTTTGTTGAAGAATGTAACCATGGAAACAGATCAGATATTTGCCAGACATACCAGTCTTTTGCTAGTACAGTGGCAGACTTCTTACAGGATGTGAAGACACAGTTATCCATACTCGAGCAGAAACTCATTAAGCAAGGTAGCTATATTTTGTGCACTTAAGGTAGTTCTACATATTTGGATCAATATTTTTGATATAATGTAGAATTGAATTTCAAAATTCCAGCTATCTCAAAAACATTTTCAAGTCCTGTCCCTAAAACACATGCACAAAATATCATTTTATGTTGAATTTCAGTTATTTTGAAGAAAAACGCTTGATCCCTTTGAATTTGAGATATCAGTTGTATTTCAAAGGATATTGATGCACTCAAAAAATATAAAAATGCAGTTGCTGTAAGACCTAATATTTTAAAACCCAAAAGATAATATGTAGAGTTGTTGTACACCATTGATACAAGTGTCTTTAGTGAGAAAGTTGTCAGATATAAAATCCAGGAACTTTGATAGGTAACTTTTCATATTTGGTACTGAATTACTTGGAAATATGACATTAAACCCCACAGTACAAAACCTGAATTTTTATTTGAATTTTTTACAGAGGAGGTATTGACCTTGCTGACTGTAGCTAGGGATACAGAACCATTGATGCAGAAAGTTGGGATTGTATGCCTCGTCTATATGCGTGGAATTCATCAGGGGAGACCATACAAGCTGGCTAGTCAGAAAGCTACGTTACTACTGACGACGTTGTACAACACGCTTCTCAGCTGTGATACATTGTTTGAAACACCTTTGTTCGACGAGGGAGGTGTTGACCTGAATCAAGGACAGAACTGTGATACAACAGATATGGTATGGCATCTGCTAAAAAGATCTCTTTCAGTTCTGTAGTTTTACTTCAACTTATAATTTTGAAGAAACCAGGTAAGAGTATATTTTAAAGGATACCAATACCTGGATGTTGAACTGAGAGCAGTAACAGAACAACTATCTGTTTATTTACGACAACAGGCTTTGTGGTGCCACTGACTTCAAAAAGAGTTTTGATGTTAAGTTTGTTGCAGCCTGTAGGATGATTATGTTGAACAGTCGAATACATGCAGTCCTCTTTTTGTTTCAAACATCCACGCACAGTTTGCTGTTGGTTTCAGATACTGGCATTGAGTTCTCTTTTGGTTTCAGACGTACATGTACAGTCCTTTGTTTATTTCAAACATCCACGTACAGTCCACTTTTGATTTCAAACATCTACATACAGTCATTTGTTAGTTTCAAACAACCATGCAGTCCTCTAATGGTTTCAGACATCCACATACAGTCCTCTGTTGTTTGTAGCCATGTAATAAGCCTATTGGTCAAATTTGTTCTTCCGATTTTGAACTTGAAATAACTGTCTGTGTTGCTTAAAAAGCCAGCAAAGATTATTCTTAAAGTGCCACCTTACACATGGAAATTTAAACCATTTGAACTGTTAGTCTTCATTCCAAATTGTGCCAGTTGCCAAGGTTTGAGCAGATAGATATGTCACTCCATCTTGATATTAAAATTACTGTTTAATCCATCTGTACTGTAACATGAATTTTTAAAACGTCTTTAATAAGGAAAATTGTATGGCTAAAAATATGTTTTTCTTGTTCTAAAAATCAGACAAAGTCACAATTTTGAAAAAAGTTCTTTTTAGAAAATTTACAAATTTTGCATGGAAATGTTACTTGTACACTAACTGAGATATCCTGAAAGTTTTATAACAATCTATTCACAAATAAAGTCAAAATTGAATTTTACACACACAAAAATTGTAAAAGAAATCAGCGAAAATTTACTCCGGAAAATATGCCTTCAAAATTGTCTAATAGTTAAAATGAAATATGGTGAAGGTAGATCATACAGCAACACTTAATTTTAAAATTGTAATTGTTATATTGAAGCTAAAGTTGTTGCTTCCAATGTGGATACAGACATGCCAGCCATACATCAACATCATAGACACATGGATATCACATGGTTATCTCACTGACCCTCACAGTGAGTTCATTATACAAAGGTCAGTTATAGTAACTGTTATAGTTTTCATCCGTTTAGGGTACAGTCATAGTTTTAACCTTTAGCATGCTAGATAAATTGTCGTCTGCTGGAAATGTCGTCTGCTAAAATTGTAAAGTTCATTCAATTTGCTCCAAAATTGGAAGAAATATTGTCAGAGTAGCAAACAGCTTGGAACCTGATCAGACGCCGATTTAATCGGCGTCTGATCTGGTTCCAAGCTGTTTGCAAAGGCTGTTAAATTCGCCTGCAGCAGGCTAAGGTTTGATTTATGCCAAGCAATGTGCACAAGTTCTGCAGGGTGAATATTCACAACTTCAGGAGTCGGTGATTTTTTGTCGGGGGGGAAGTTAGAGAGAGGAATTTCTTGATGTTTTGTCAGAAAAGGGAAATTTTCAGGTCTATAATACCATTCAGTAATGTTATCAATTCCTTAACTTAATAAATTTAAGCAAAACCTAATGGTTATTTATCAAGATTTGCAATATACTGGTGCAAGTTACCAAAAACAAAGCAAGATCTTTTATCTTAATACATCATTTAGTTGGTGCCAAAACACTAAGGAGTTTTTAGTATGCTATTTCCAACCAAAAACATGTAACATTATTCAATTTTGATCATTCTAAACTCTGTTGTTGTTTTTTTTCTAAAAACAACAAAAAATCAAGGTTGCAATTGGCAATTTTCTGAAGAAGATTCCGAATGCAAATGTTAGGAATGCTTAGTGAAGCTTTTGCTGATGGAAACTGAGATTCTGGTGACAATTCTGGCCAACACTTGATGAAATAAATACCAGATTTTTGTTCCTCAGTTTGAGGGGATGGTTTTCATTAAATTAAAAAGTTACATACTTTTTCAGGAGAATGGGACCAAAATAAGTTGAAGTGAAAAAATCACACTGGTAATGCAATAATATTCTTGGCAAAAAGAGCACATATTTCTTGATACAAAGCTAATAATGTTAGCAAACTCACCTAGACTTAAAAGTTATATTATCAAAATATCAACGTTCAAGAAATTTACATTAATATCACATTACAAATGACACCATTACAAAAATTTACATGCGAATATGGGAAAATATTGGTGATAAAGTAGTTCTGCATGTTTGATAAACCGGAAGTGATGGCATAAAGTCATTTATCATTGTAGAAAAAAAATTATGTTCTGTTGTAACTTAAAGTTCAGAAGTGAGTATTGTAAAATCCTTTAGTTTTTTGTGCCAAAATGACTGTTTGTTGGGGATATAAATCTGTGGATTTCAACTTAACCTTTACCCTCAGCTGCTAAATTTCTAAAATGGAAAGGTCCATCATTCAGTTTGGACAGAACCATTCATTATTCGAAGGGGTGTTCACAGAAAAATTTACTGACTGAATAGTGAACAGTGGAGACCATGACCAGACTGCATGAATGTGATAAATTTCAGTTAAGCACATATGTTGGCTTCAGCTCATGCAGTTTCAACATTTATTTCATTAATTTTTAGAAACAAAGAAATAGACACTTTAGATGAAACATTCTGGGAGAAGTCATTTGCTTTCCACACAATGGTGAAAGATCCTGATACATCTGGAAGTGGTTCGGACAAAAGGGTGCAAGAATACGACACAATGGACTGGGCACCCAAGTTCCTTCAGCCTGTCTTACAACAAATAGTTCTTACTGGAAAATCCATGGAAATGTTAGAAGGGCTCGGGAAATTAGCAGAATATGATGGAAAAGGATTTTCTAATCATCTGAATGGTATGTTCTGTGAAAAGTTGTAATTATAAGCTTTTATATTGATTTCTATCACAGAATTTCCGACTATTTAATTGATAAAAAAAATCTTGCTTTGTGATATTTTCTCAATGCTGAACATATTTAAAACTTTCCCGAATAACATGTATGATTGTTCTTCCTGAATTTAGTCTAACTGAATATTGTAGCTTTGCTGTAGTATACACAGGCAATCAGTTCAGTGATTTATTGAGAAGTAGTGTAAAAGTGATCACCATAAAATACAATGCCTCAGTCATTTTAATCTTACTCACCTGTGTCCAGTGCTTGGTAGAAGTTTCAATGCACTTTCACTCTATCTCTGTGAATACAAAAATGTTCTAGATTGTGTGTTTTTTAGCTCATCTGATTTTTTGAAAAAAAAATGATGAGTTATTGTCATCACTTGAGTGGTTGTCGGCGTCGGCGTCTGTGTCGGCGTTGCCTGGTTAAGTTTTATGTTTAGGTCAGCTTTTCTCCTAAACTATCAAAGCTTTTGCTTTGAAACTTGGTATACTTGTTCACCATCATAAGCTGACCCTGTATAGCAAGAAACATAACTCCATCTTGCTTTTTGCAAGATTTATGGCCCCTTTTGTACTTAGAAAATATCAGATTTCTTTGGGTTTAAATTTTATGTTAAGTCAACTTTTCTCCTAAACTATCAAAGCTATTGCTTTGAAACTTGGAATACTTGTTCACCATCATAAGCAGACCCTGTACATCAAGAAACATAACTCCATCTTGCTTTTTGCAAGAATTATTGCCCCTTTTGGACTTAGAAAATCAGTTTTCTTGGTTAAGTTTTATTTTTAGGTCAGCTTTTATCCTAAACTATCAAAGCTATTGCTTTAAACCTTGCAACACTTGTTCACCATCATAAGCTGACCCTGTACAGCAAGAAACATAACTCCATCCTGCTCTTTTCAAGATTTATGGCCCCTTTTGGACTTAGAAAATATCAGATATTTTGGTTAAGTTTTATGTTTAGGTCAACTTTTTCTCTTAAACTATCAAAGCTATTGCTTTGAAACTTGCAACACTTGTTCACCATCATAAGCTGACCCTGTACAGCAAGCAACATAACTCCATCCTGCTTTTTGCAAAAATTATTGCCCCTTTTGGACTTAGAAAATCATTTTCTTGGTTGAGTATTATGTTTAAGTCAACTTTTATCCTAAACTATCAAAGCTATTGCTTTAAAACTTGCAACAGTTTTTCACCATCATAAGTGGACACTGTACATCAAGAAACATAACTCTATCCTGCTTTTTGCAAGAAAGATGGCCCTTTTTAGACTTAGAAAATCATGAGTAGGACAATATTTCTATTATACAAAAAAAATCAGATGAGCGTCAGCACCCGCAAGGCGGTGCTCTTGTTTAAGCTTATTTATAGTCGCCACCAGTAATCCATATGGGCTACTCCTCCAGAAGACTGCTGGTACTCTTAGTAGGAAGATAGTCTAAGATACAAAGACACTCCAATTCCAGAAGCTTCCCTGGTTCTTTATCCTGCCATTTGTAAAGCACCCATACCTGAGACTCTCGTTTTGTAGTCAAATAGTCTTACCACTGGACCACTGCATCCACACTTGTACTAGATTGATTTGCTTCAAACTTAAAATAGCTGTTCCAAATCATTACACAGTCATATGACAAAAGTTCAATACTCAGGAAGAAATATTCCATGAATTATGTCCCCTTTTTCTTAGAGTTTCTTGTAATGATTTGGTACACTTTCACCCTCTATATGTCATTTCTCACTTTATTTGATTCAAGCATAAGATAATTGTTCCACATCACGCCCACATGTGAATGGTGTAGATTTGCATGACATTTATTACAGCTTGTGGGGTGTGGGGGAAGGGCAATGTATGCTGTGGGGATCACCTGTAACCCCTAAATTTCTTCACTTATTTGAATTTATCTTGTCAGCTGAGAAATTGCTCACATGAAATGTTTTGTTTCCTGTGACAGAGTAGTATTGTGGGGTTATGAATCACTCCATTTATAGTTCTTACTGTTCTAGGTTCCTCAGATATGCCCCATTTCTCTAATGGACTCCAGTTTTAATGGTCCTACTTCGACTCTGTCATTGGGTATTAACTGTTATAATGTTAAATGATGTTTAAAACAAATACATGATAATAAATGAAAAGAAATAGATAAAAGAATCATGCACCAAATTGATGTTTTTGCAGCACTGTAATAATTACACCTCTTGTGAAATTAAATGCTGTATTTGATAGGACTTTACAAGAAGACATTTTGTATTTTTATGGGCATTACAGATCTGTCAAATAATATGCATGCTGATATCATGCATGGGATTGAATAACTGGAATAGAATCTTTTCACAGAAATCATGTAGTAATGTATCATATCTTTAATACAGGTGTCTTTTTTCCTTTCAGAATTTAAAGAAACTCACTTATATGACAAGTTTATCACCTCATTGCAAACTCTTCTGGGGACTAAAACTAAATCAGACAGTGGAGAGGAAACAAGGGGCACGACTCAGAATGAACCAGTTTTCTCCCCTGATATTGAAAGACAAATGAAGGAAAAGGGAATTCATGACAGCTTCCTGAAAATGCATTTTGAAAAGATAATGCAGCAAGATACTGAATACCATTCCATCTTAGAAGAAAACTTTTCACAGTAAGTAGTATTTTGTTTAATTTCTATAAGTAACAAACAAATTTCTTAAACTGAGCAGAGTTGGAAGAAAGTGAACTTCAGAAAGATGTTATCATCAGTTCTGTTCATCTTACATTTGGATTGAAAAAGATTTAAAAACCAGATTATCCAAAAATGTTGGACATGGACACAATAGCTTCAGTGTATTTGCATGCTTTACACAGAGCTGTGAAGTCTAGAATGAATATAACAAGGGTTTGTAGTCCTTTATCTAAAATATTTTACATACTGCTAACAAAGTATGTCCAAAAAGCCAGATCACTTCATGTAAATTTGAGACTTTCACAGGGGTTTCAGCAGTATCATAACTTTTTCATTCCTCCTCAAGGAAAAACATAGGCCAATTAGGTCCTGTTTTTCAACTTGGAACCCCTAAATTAGACCTAAAAATAGCCTTGATCTTAAGCCACTATAAATTAATTGCTAAATTTTCAGCCAAATTTTTTTCCAAAATGGTGGGGGGGGGACATTTTATCTTTTATTAGCTCACCTGTCACAAAGTGACAAGGTGAGCTTTTGTGATCGCGCAGTGTCCGTCGTCCGTCCGTGCGTGCGTGCGTCCGTAAACTTTTGCTTGTGACCTCTCTAGAGGTCACATTTTTCATGGGATCTTTATGAAAGTTGGTCAGAATGTTCATCTTGATGATATCTAGGTCAAGTTCGAAACTGGGTCACGTGCCATCAAAAACTAGGTCAGTAGGTCTAAAAATAGAAAAACCTTGTGACCTCTCTAGAGGCCATAATTTTCAATGGATCTTCATGAAAATTGGTCAGAATGTTCACCTTGATGATATCTAGGTCAAGTTTGAAACTGGGTCACGTTCTTTCAAAAACTAGGTCAGTAGGTCTAAAAATAGAAAAACATTGTGACCTCTCTAAAGGCCATATATTTCACAAGATCTTCATGAAAGTTGGTCAGAACGTTCTCCTTGATGATATCTAGGTCAAGTTCGAAACTGGGTCACGTGCCATTAAAAACTAGGTCAGTAGGTCAAATAATAGAAAAACCTTGTGACCTCTCTAAAGGCCATATTTTTCATGGGATCTGTAAAAAAGTTGCTCTGAATGTTCATCTTGATGATATCTAGGTCAAGTTCGAAACTGGGTCACGTGCGGTCAAAAAATAGGTCAGTAGGTCTAAAAATAGAAAAACCTTGTGACCTTTCTAGAGGCCATATATTTCACAAGATCATCATGAAAATTGGTCAGAATGTTCACCTTGATGATATCTAGGTCAAGTTCGAAACTGGGTCACGTGCCATCAAAAACTAGGTCAATAGGTCAAATAATAGAAAAACCTTGTGACCTCTCTAAAGGCCAAATTTTTCATGGGATCTGTATGAAAGTTGGTCTGAATGTTCATCTTGATGATATCTAGGTCAAGTTCGGAACTTGGTCAACTGCGGTCAAAAACTAGGTCAGTAGGTCTAAAAATAGAAAAACCTTGTGACCTCTCTAGAGGCCATATATTTCATGAAATCTTCACGAAAATTGGTCAGAATGTTCACCTTGATAATATCTAGGTCAAGTTCGAAAGTGGGTCACATGCCATCAAAAAGTAGGTCAGTAGGTCAAATAATAGAAAAACCTTGTGACCTCTCTAGAGGCCATATTTTCCATGGGATCTGTATGAAAGTTGGTCTGAATGTTCATCTTGATGACATCTAGGTCAAGTTTGAAAGTGGGTCACGTGCCTTCAAAAACTAGGTCAGTAGGTCAAATAATAGAAAAACCTTGTGACCTCTCTAAAAGCCATATTTTTCAACGGATCTTCATGAAAGTTGGTCTGAATGTTCATCTTGATGATATCTAGGTCAAGTTCGAAACAGGGTCATGTGCGGTCAAAAACTAGGTCAGTAGGTCTAAAAATAGAAAAACCTTGTGACCTCTCTAGAGGCCATACTTGTGAATAGATCTCTATAAAAATTGGTCAGAATGTTCATCTTGATGATATCTAGGTCAAGTTCGAAAGTGGGTCACGTGCCATCAAGAAGTAGGTCAGTAGGTCAAATAATGAAAAAACGTTGTGACCTCTCTAGAGGCCATTTTTTTCATGGGATCTGTATGAAAGTTGGTCTGAATGTTTATCTCGAAACTGGGTCAACTGTGATCAAAAACTAGGTCAGTAGGTCTTGAAATAGAAAAACCTTGTGACCTCTCTAGAGGCCATACCCTTGAATGGATCTTCATGAAAATTAGTCAGAATGTTTACCTTGATGATATCTAGGTCAAGTTTGAAACTGGGTCACGTGCCTTAAAAAACTAGGTCAATAGGTCAAATAATAGAAAAACCTTGTGATCTCTCTAGAGACCATATTTTTCAATGGATCTTCATGAAAATTGGTCAGAATTTTTATCTTGATAATATCTAGGTCAAGTTCAAAACTGGGTCACATGAGCTCAAAAACTAGGTCACTATGTCAAATAATAGAAAAAAACGACGTCATACTCAAAACTGGATCATGTGGGAAGAGGTGAGCGATTCAGGACCATCATGGTCCTCTTGTTTTTCATTTTTCTTGGCTGACTGTTTCATGATTGAATATGTATTCGTACTCTGTATATCTTGCTGAAGGGACCATACAGATGTATTCTTTTGGTTAAGAAAGCACAAATCATGTGTTTACTACACATTAATTTATTTTATGTCTTTATTAATATCAAGCTCATACTTTTATGTGTGTGCATAAACATACATATACAAAGGTATTACTTCTCGGTTGTTATTTTACCCCTTTTAGGCATCAAAGGGTTTTTGCCAGAAATACACATTTCACATGTTGGGTAGTTTTCCTCTGTTTCAACAAGATCTTTCTCATTTCCACATTAGTAGCAAACTGAGGGAAAACCTGCTGAAAAATAGGAAAACTCCACTGACATTTGACAGGTGAGATTCTCCCTGACAAAGAAGAGGGGATGAAAATCTAGCAATTACTTTATTGTCACCTAAGCTTAACTTAAAAAGTGTGCATTTTCTAAACCTCTTAGCAAACTTTGGCCAAACTTTGCAAGAAATATTCAATGTGCAGTCTTCTTTCAACATTATTCAAAGAAATCCATTTCATGCAGAATTCTGATTGTCATGGCAATGGAAAGGAAAAACTTTAAAACTCTTGTCAAAAACTGCTACCTATTAAATTTTAAAATGTTTTTAGGCAGAACTTCTTCTGGTGATCCTTTTATAAAGATTTTAAGAATATTTGGATAGACAATAAATTGTCTTATCTTGTAACAGTTGTTTGTCTTTAAAGGCTGTTATTTGGAAATATAAAAACATGTGTACCAGTGTACTAGTGTAGATCACGATCAGCCTGCACATCCATGCAGTCTGATCATGATCTGCACTGTTTGCCATTCAGTTTTGAAGTATCTGTTTGGTAAGCACCCCTTTTAACAGTTAATGGTACTGTCCAAATTAACAGATGGACAAGTTCATTATAGAAATTAAGCAGGGTAAGGTGTAAAGAAGATAATAGATGAATTTGTTTTAAAGGGGCTGTTATGCAGTCCAACTTTATTCATACTACCGGTAAACCTTCATAAAAATGTACTTGTTGCATGGAATTTTTTTGACAGTGGTAATAAACAGAGAATGGTTTCTGCTATTATCATTTATTACTAAGATAACATAGACAAAGCATGCAAAGAAAATTCAGATATGATAAAATAATCTTTTTATTTACAGTTAATATAATTTTATACATGCAGTTTCATGGTTATGTTCTAGAAGACTTCATAGAGGTAGACAATGTCATTATATCATTTTGTGTAGAAAAGCATTTCTGTAAAACCATTTTACCAAATTAAAACATCCTTGAAGGGATACAATAAAATTGGTAGGTTGAACAAAATGGTTTTAAAGCTTCAGAGATTTTATCAGTTTCAATGAACTGTCAAACCACACAGCATACAAGAAAGTTATTACAGTCAAAAATGGCCCCATTCCAAATCAAACTTGCCTTGTAAATAGTTTTCCACATTACATTTTGACACCTGAAAGACTTGAATACAGTCGTTATTTATATCTCTCAAGCTGTAACTGCTGACATACAGTTTATTGTCTGTACCATTCCAACAGACGGCATGGGGCTTCTTCATATCCTTCAATAAAGCACTTCCTTTGGTTAAGTCACAAGATATATGTTGTATGTTACAGTTGTCACGGTCACTCACTAAAATGGATCCATCCTCTAACAGAGCAATACCTTCAGGAAGACCCATACCACCATAACTGCCTATCAGTTCACCTTGCCAGTTTAACTGTAAAACAGCATGTTTACCTGCATCAGATACATAGATAGAGTGGCTGTTCGATTTCACGTAATAAGGCACATTTAAAATATCTTGGCCATTGGAGTCTGTTGCTATTGTTTTTATTACTTTACCTTTCATATCTATGATTTGAAGCATACTTAGAGAGGAAAATGTCACCACCAGTTTCTTTTGATAACAACTTATACCGCTGCATGTTCCATCTACCTTAAGTTTGTTTTTCAGTTTCAGTTTGTTGGAAGATTCAGATATAAACTGAATTGCTCCTTCATCCTGTAGTGTAACAGCAACCTGGTCATTCGTTACAGCTGTAATATCCCAGGGTTCTGTGACTAATTGTAATTGATCAGTTAGAGAATTGTTATGCAGGTCAATCATTTTGATTGATTTATTATAGCGGTCTGCAAGAATGAGTTTAGAAGGTGAAAGGAGAACCATTCCTATTATTATGAATTTGTATTCATCTTCTGATGTCTTTACACAGACATCATCATGACGTGTAATACAGTTTATCCTACCTAGTGATGTATCCTTCAGGAGAAAACTTGATAGAGTTAGATTTGGTTGAAAATGGTAAGGTTTTACGTGATTGAGTGATGCAAGCAAGGAGACCTTTTTCTCGTTATCTTTTATCAGTTGTTCTGCCCGTTTGAGTTCCATGAAGAGTGTGTCTGCATGTTTTAACTTGTTTAATTGTCTAATGTCTTCAGAGAGTGCTTTTAGAGATATTGTGACATCATCACATGTTGTTTCTGCTGCTTTTAATCTTGCATCATTGTCTTCTTGCAGAGTCTTTGCCAAGTCTTCAACTTCCTTTTCTAGTTCATCTAATCTTTGATTTATCTCTCGTCTGAACTTTCTTATTTCTTCATGAACATCTGTCAGTGAATGGTTAGATGCGGTTGTCATTCTCTTTAGATCTTCAGTTACTTTTTGGCATTTTTCAGTTACATCATCCATTACTTCAAGAGATTTATAGTATTCAGTGCTGTTTACAGTGTGCTTAGATATATCCGGAATATAGTCGACCTTGCAAGATGTTTGGGTATGTTCAAGGGTGACACATACACTGCATAGAAGTGCATTATGGACATGGCAGTAGAACTTTATCATTTCTTTCTTGTGTGCAAGGCAGGGTGTTGTAAGATCATCAGGCTTGCCAGCATGGGTAGATTTTGATGGAACTTGTAGAGTTTGTGGCATGTTGTGTTTATCCAGGAGGATATATTGTCTTGAAGGTTTGGCCCTTTTATGTTGGTTAAAACAGGACTCACACATATGCTCCTCACAGTCCTTGCAGAACCCATATGCTGGAAGTCGCAGGTCATCCTGGTCACATCGTTGACAGAAAAGTTCAAAGTCTTCACAAGAGCCTTGGGACAGCGTTGGAGACAGAGTATCTTGTGCTTTTCGACCAGATACTTCCATATTAGATCTGGACTATATGAAACCTAGAAGTCAGCAAAACATACTTATTAAATACTTTTACCATTGTCTAGCAAATGAAATGTTTCCTAGAATATAAAGTGTATAAAACAAAACAAATAAAACTATATAATTTATTATGTCTCACCACCCCATTGTTTTTGCCCCGTCCGTCCATAACATTTCATTTCCGATCAATAACTGGGGAACCAGTAGACCTAGAACCTGCAAACTTCAAAGGGTTGTAGGGCTTATGGAGTAGACGGCCCCAATTGTTTTTGGGGCCACTCCATCAAAGGTCAAGGTCACATGTGCCTGAACATGGAAAACCATTTGATCCAGATTGTTGAAACTTCATAGGATGATTGGATATGCAGTGTAGATGACCCCTATAGGTTTTAGGGTAACTATTTAAGGTCAAGGTCACGGGGGCCTGAACATGGAAAACCATTTCCGATAAATAACTTGAGAACTACTTGAACTAGAATCATTGTCAAACTTATGGACTAAACTTTGGATTTAGACATTTGCAGTGTGTCTGCAGGAAAGAAATCAAAGTCAGAGAGAACTGTACAGAGATGGGTTTTTTGTTAAATAAAATTCTGTTTTATGTCTATGACTGGGTGCCTTAATGCTACATGGTGGGGTGAAGTAGAGAATAATTGCATTTGCTAGTTATCTGTTAACAGATATCATGTCACTTGCACAAAATAAAATTTACGAAAACCATTACAAAGGAAACATTTTATATAAAGAAAAGAAATAAACAAACTGAATGTTTGAGGGAAAGAAAATAAAAAAAAAGCATTATGAATGTCCCGGATTGTGTTACAAGATACAAGAATCTCTGTTTTGAGTCCGTTTTTTAAACATATAACATTAGCATTTTGCTATTTTCCGACTATAAAACAAAAGACAATAAAGCATTTAAAAAACAAACAACCTGTAACTAAAAGATATTAAGTTAAGATTATACATTTAAAACATGGTTAAAACAAACATGACTGGCAATAAGTAGGATAATAATAATAATAATATATGTTAATACATTTAAGACAAGGTAAAGAAATAAATAGACTAGCGAGCATGCTGACTAGCTGCAGCTGAAAGACAAAAACTGAAACTGAAAAAAAAAAAAATTAAAGACTAAAAAGCAAGCAAAAAGGGAGCATGCATCTAACCTACTGTAACTAAGGGGGGATAATGGGATCAAAACTAGTGGGACATTGACCATTTACAGCTTGGGCCGACCCATGTCCGGATTAGCCTAATAAACTCCTTGTAGTTGTCTACTTGGCGTATATTGTTTGGTAGGCTGTTCCAGACCTGTGTCACCTCAAACTGGAAAGATCTCTTACCGTAGGTAGTGGTTCTTACATTCGGGACTTCAACTGTATTGGTGTACCTACAAGAATATTTGGAGTTTTTAAAGGTTACTAAGTCATGTAAATATGGTGGAGACAAATTATAAAGACATTTAAAAGTTTCAATTGCTAAGGTTCTTAATCTTCCTAGGTGTAGTGTTGGCATGTTTACTCTGTTGAGAAGTTCGTTGTACGAGGACTCGAAATCATTTTAGACAATCCTCAAGGCTCTGTGTTGTAGTTTTTCCAATTTATCTGTATTGGTTTTACTGCAAAAATACCAGATTACTGGGCAGTAGTTAAAAGTGGATCTAACAAAAGATTTATATATAAGTAATTTGCATTCAAAGTTTAAAAATTTGCTTAGTCTGAGTATTACATTTAGTATATGTTATCAGTAAGTAACAATCGCATGCCAAAATATTACAGTTATTACCTAGTTGTGTAAAAAGAAAGACAGAAATAGGCCTGGAAATTCTATATGCAACTGAACACTGTTCAATCTCACACAAGTCAGGAACTTCTTTAAGCTAAATGGTTTTCATTGAAGTTACCACTGGCTGGACTACTTTATTACTGGTAAATTTTATATTGTCTAAAATTACTGCAGTCAGCTGGACTACTTGATCATTAATAATTATCATGCATAATGTGCATCAATGGAACTATTTTCTGTAGAGCATTAACTTCTTTTTCGATGTGTTTAGGTTTATAATTAGGATTCTATGATTTGTAAAAGTATTCTTACACTTTGGTACCTGCAAAAAGGTCTAATTGTGTCCATCAAAGTATATGTTGTCAGTACTTGAATTTTCAAGTCAGATTATCTGTTCCATTTTGGACTATATTGCCAGTTACACTGACATTTATGTGTAATAAAATCATAAACTTGTTATACAAATACACTAGCCTGTTCCAAATTGTTATTTCAGTGTTTTATACGAAAGATATATTATAATAGAGGATGCATCTATATGGTTTAGTGTCACTGACTTTATTTCTTGCTATTCTCACACTGTTGATGGTTCAAAATTTTGATTGGGATATAGAAAACTTCAGTGTAAGAAATCTATGCAACATGTTAGCCGAAGGTTAAACAGTTTGCTCATTACTATTAATGTACAGGGTAAATATGTAATTGCACTTTTTAGCTCGACTATTCGAAGAATAGGGAAGCTATCCTACTCGCCCCGGCGTCGGCGTGAGCGTGAGCGTCACACAAATGTTAAAGTTTGCGTACTACCCCAAATATTTTCAAAGTCCATTGAGATATTGCTTTCATATTTTGCATACTTGTTTACCATCATGACCCCAGTCTGTAAAAAGGAGGAGGCAACTCTATCAAGCATTTTGACTGAATTCTGGCCCCTTTTCGACTTAGAATAAATGTTAAAGTTTGCGTACCACCCCAAATATTTTCGAAGTCCATTGAGATATTGCTTTGATATTTTGCATACTTGTTTACCATCATGACCCCTGTCTGTAAAAAGGAGGAGGCAACTCTATCAAGCATTTTGACTGAATTATGGCCCCTTTTCGACTTGGAATATGCTTATTGTAATGTTAAAGTTTTACTCATTGCTTATATTATACTATCAAACACTGAGAATAGTCGAGCGCGCTGTTCCCTAATGTTGAACAAAACTGTGCAAATATTCCCAAAGCCAAGCGTATGGTCCATCCTCCCAAAATGCTGAGCAAAAAACACTGATGTTACTTAATAGCCAACAATACAAATCATTATCACATACTGCATTTCTTTTCTTTTTTCAGAAAGATGCATTCCCTGAATTTAGACAATCTTCAGCCAGTAGAATTGATCCTGCAGGAATGTTTGTATCCACATATATACAAACAGTATGGAAAAGTATGTCTCAAGTTAGTTGACACACTGAAAACTGAATATCATCTGATGGATTATCTGAAAGCAATGAGGGTAAGTTAACCTGTTGGATTATCTGAAAGCAATGAGGGTAAGTTAACCTTTACCCTGCTAAATTTCTAAAATGGACTGGTCCATCATTCAGTTTGGACAGTACCTCTTATGATTCAAAGGAAAGTTCACTGAAAATTTACTGACTGAAAAGCGAACAGTGCAGACCATGATCAGCCTGCATGGATGTGCAAGCTGATCTTGGTCTGCACTAGTCACAAAGGCAGAACCACTTGCTGCCGGTAGGCAGAAAGTTAATGATACAATGTTAAAATGGAGTTTCAGGAATGTTAAAAAGTTCCAACAGTCAATCAGAGCATACTGATAAGAGGGGCATATATAAGATATGGAATAAACTGAATCAGATGCAGTATAATGTTTTGGAAAAATTTGAAGTGTTAATGCAGTGATCTAGTGGAGTGTGTCAATTTGGTGAGTGTTAGTTAGTAAATGCTTTGTGGAGTTTGTCAGTTTGATGAGTGTAAATTAGTTATGCAGTATTCTAGTAGAGTTTGTTAGTGTGAAGATAGTAAATTAGAAATGCAGTATTCTAGTGGAGTTTGTCAGTTTGATGAGTGTAAATTAGTAATGCAGTATTCTAGTGGAGTTTGTCTGTTTGAAGATAGTGAATAATTAATGCAGTGATTTAGTGGAGTTTGTCAGTTTGATGAGTGTAAATTAGCAATGCAGTGAATCAGTGAAATTTATCAGTCTGATGTGTGTAGATTAGTAATGCAGATATTTAGGTAATTTTGTCAGTTTAATGAGTGTAAATTAGTAATGCAGTGATCTAGTGGAGTGTGTCATTTGGATGTGTGTTATTAATGCAGTGATCTAGTGGAGTGTGTCATTTGGATGAGTGTAAGTTAGTAATGCATTAATCTAGTGGAGTGTGTCATATGGATGAGTGTTAATTAGTAATGGAGTGATCTAGTGCAGTGTGTCATTTGGATGAGTGTTAATTAGTAATGTAGTGATCTAGTGGAATGTGTCATTTGGATGAGTGTAAGTTAGTAATGCAGTGATCTAGTGGAGTGTGTCATTTTGGATGAGTGTAAGTTAGTAATGCATTAATCTATTGGAGTGTGTCATATGGATGAGTGTTAATTAGTAATGCAGTGATCTAGTGGCATGTGTCATTTTGGATGAGTGTAAGTTAGTAATATGCATTAATCTAGTGGAGTGTGTCATTTACATGAGTGTTAATTAGTAATGCAGTGATCTAGTGCAGTGTGTCATTTGGATGAGTGTTAATTAATAATGTAGTGATCTAGTGGAATGTGTCATTTGGATGAGTGTAAGTTAGTAATGCAGTGATCTAGTGGAGTGTGTCATTTGGAGGAGTGTAAGTTAGTAATGCAGTGATCTAGAAGAGTGTCTCATTTGGATGAGTGTTAATTAGTAATGCAGTGATCTAGTGGAGTGTTTCATTTGGTTGAGTGTAAGTTAGTAATGCAGTGATCTAGTGGAGTGTGTCATTTAGATGAGTGTTAATTAGTAATGTAGTGATCTAAGGGAGTTTGTCAGTTTGAAAAGTGTTAACTAGTAATGCAATGACCTATATGAGTATGTCAGTTGGATGAGTGTTAAATAGTTATGCATTAATCTAATGCAGCATATCAATTTTAGGAGTGTAAATCAAATATATTGTGATCTAGTGAAGCATATCAAAGTTTGAAATATAAAAGAGTGGTGCAGTGACAAAATGATGTGTAAATTTAGCTCAGTATATTACTGTTGTGATATTTTCTGCTCCTTTGAGGTTATATAGTTCATTCTGTTTATCTGTATAGTAGAATTATGCTAATGCCGATGCCTTGAGGCTTTAGAGGTGTTACACATTTTATCACCGCAGACTGTCCAGCTGAGTCTGCTATTATTTTGCTTGGTTACATTCTTTGCTTCCAAAGAATCTTCTTATAGATTTTATTTACTGTCAGATACAAGATGCATGTAATAGTTGGATCAGTAACAACAGTGAAACATCACTTTCAGAGAAACATATCTGCTGTATTATTTGTCTTGTGTCAGTATGAAAGAAATATTTTATTGTTAATGAAAAGATGAACATAAGAACTATTCCTCAAAATGTCACCTTTCCCTTCTAGAGATTCTTCTTAATGGAAGCAGGAGACACAATGTTTATTTTCTATACAGAGATATTTGATAAGGTAAGATAATTGCATAGTTCTTTAGACATTGTTAATGTTTAAAGTTGTTTATATTGCTGTGTTATTATGTTTCTCAATCATTTTTTGCTTGACAAAAGGAGATTCTGTCCAGCATGATTACAGTGTCTTGCACCTCTCCATAGGGGAGGGGGCTTGGGGGCCTCCATGGCCGAGTGGTTAAGTTCGCTGACTGCAAATCACTTGTCCCTCATTGATGTGGGTCATAGCCTCACTCGGGGCATTGAATTCTTTATGTGAGGAAGTCATTCAGCTGGCTTTTGGAAGGTTGGTGGTTCTACCTAGGTGCCTGCTTTTGATGGAAATAATGCACAGAGGGGCACCTGGTGTCTGTCTCCACCGTCAAAGCTGAAAAGTGGCCATATGACCTATATTGTGTCAGTGTAACATAAAACCCAACAAAAAAGAAAAATTGCACCTCCCCACCACCAGTACAAGTCTTGCTAGGGTCCAGAATACTGTTGTCTGATCGTCCAGCTCACTTTTAATCTTTGATCTTACTGTCGTCATAAAAGCTTGAAATTTACCATGTATTATTTATTAAGATTGAAATTCATGAGGTATCTTATAAACTTGAAATTCACCCTATTACATTAGGTTTAAATTCAACAGAAATAACATTAAATCCACCTAATTGTATCCAGCTTTAAATTCATTACGTCATAAAAACAAAATTCGTCATATCATGTCTGCTGGAAATTCATATGTTAACTGTACATGTATATATACAGTATTTGCTTGAAATTCATCGTATCATATAAGCATGAAATTTCCCATATCATATAAATTTGAAATTCACCACATCCTGTATACAAATTCACGATAATTTACTTTTTTTATTCAGATCAGATTACACGAGCATTGGAAGGATACCACAACAGTAACATGGGCCCTGCACGAGGCGCTTGATCGACATTTCCCTGATGAGGTGACCAGGATAGCTGTATTCGTTGACACAAGTGAAGATGATAGAGATTCTCAGCCAATCAATGTGACAAACTGTTTGAAACTTCAGTATCAGGTAATGTTCTGTTGGTTCCTTTTTTTATGTGTTTTTAAATTCTGAATATTTACCCTTATTGATCATAACATTTTCAAAGTCACTCTCAGCAGGGTTTAGCTGTGCTGGTTTGTTAATGTGAGTAAGTCATCCATTTGGCTTAAAAAAGATCAGTGGTTCTACTCTTGTGGTCACCCGTGGCTGTAATAATGCCCAGAGGGGCTCCTGTGGTCTTCCTATATTGTGTCACTGGGATATAAAACCCAAGCAAAAAAATCAGTTTACTTAAACAAAGCATGACTGTGCTTGTTAAAGTTGCTGAGGACAACAAGATATTTAGACATTTAAAGTGGCAAACTGTTCAAAATAATTATGAATTATACAGTCAGGTCATTTATTACAGAACACTTCATGTTTTGATATGAATAATTTCACCCATTAAAAGGAATCCAACTTGAATTGACTTAGAAATAGTGGCTAGCAACACCAAACACAACCTCTCAACTAGCTAACCCCAAATTTTCCTAAAAGTTTTAACAAAATGGAATTGTTTGCTTAAGTATGTTCTCCAGTTTGAAATGCCCCTAAACTGATTTACATTCTTGATCCTACAAAGAAAATAATTACTTTTCTCATTACGTTGAAGATTCCTAGTCCAGTGGATGTTGTGATCAATGAAAGATGTCAAGAGATTTACAACCACATCTTCAGTTTCCTGCTTCAAGTTAAACGTGCCAAATATTGCCTTGATGAACTCAGATTTTATGGTAAGAAAAGGACATTAATACGCCCAAACAGTGGGTCTCTTTTTTTTTGGTTTGTCAGATTTTAGAGTGGAGTTTGAAGGTCCTAGCTTGACTATACAAAATATAGGGAGAGCTATCCTACTCGCCCTCGCACCGGTGTCCTTGTCCAAACGGTTAGAGTTTTGATTCGTTTTATCTGTGTTATATTATAGAATGAATTTTCTTCAAACTTAAATTGTTATTCCTCGTCATCACCAAAAATTAATGATCTTGATATGACACAAGGAAAATAACTATTGCTCCAACATTTCATGAATCATCCCCCTTCTTAGTTAGAAGTTTAGGTAAATTTTGATGTACTTTCACTATATCTTTGTTGTTATTTAATGGGTTCGTCTTTCAAACTTAAAAAATAATTCTCCTCATCAGGTAACACATGGTTTGTAACCCTGTTTTTTTTTTGTGATAAAAAACCATTGGGTGAAGGGTATGTTAAACTAAAAAAAACTTTTTAAACTCTGTTTGTCTAAAAAGTTAGTTTCCAATTTTTGATTTAGTTGGGATTTACTTATTGACACCAAACTTGGTATAAAACAAGCATATTTGAAGAATTAGATTTGGTCGATATATGTGATCACTGTTACTAAAAACAGAAAAATGGCTTCCACTCAGTATCTTGAGTTTAGGTACTCCTGTTGTCAGCAGACTTGGTTTGTTGATAGCTTTAAGAGTTAAAGGCCACTGTTACCAAAAAGTAAAAAAAAAAATGGTTTCCGCTCAATAACTCTAGTTTGGAATGATATAACTTAATTTGAAATCTGCAGTTTGCGGCACAGTGGTCTAGAACTTTGGGCTAAAGTGATCTTTATGCCGTGGAATAGATGGATTGAGGTTCAAATCCCACTAAAGGCCTAACTTTTCTTGTGATAAAAAGTTATTTTAATATCACTGTGCCATCCTCTATATTGCAAAAAACTAAAGGGCATAAGACCCATAACTGCAGTAATATTCAAAGAGAAAGATCCTTCCATTAAGGTCATCTGCACATCATTCTTGTTCAATTGTGAAAGTTTGAAGCATACAAGCTATTAGTGTGGGAGGAGTTGGACGCAAGATTCCGGGACGTACAGATGTACGGACAGCAGCAACACTATATGTCCCCCACATAGATGTGTGGGGGCATTAAAATATCTATTTTTATCAGCTGTGACCTTGACTAATCAGTGATACTGCCCAAATTGAATGATGGACCAGTCCATTTTAGAAATTTAGCAGGATAAAGGTTAAGCTATTGTCATCTATTGTCTTCCAAATTTGAGTCATTAAACTCTCTGTTTATAGCTCAATCTTCCATCCAATTTATCAAGCAATGAAATAGTCAAGAACACTGTCTTCTGAGATGGTTCTTTTTACAATGTATGGTTTAATGCTGCTTTGGTGTTTTTCTTATACAATTTTAAACTTAACATCTTTTGATTTAGTATTAAGAACAATAGTGATGAGCTTCATATAGATTCTATTCCACAATTGCTTTACAAATTGTAAGTAGAAGTTGATAGGTATTTGCAGGTGTCATTTTGATATATGAGCCGCGCCATGAGGAAACCAGCATAGTGCGTTTGCGACCAGCATCTGCGCAGTCTGGTCAGGTTCCATGCTGTTCGCTTTCAAAGTCTATTGCAATTAGAGAAACTGTTAGCAAACAGCATCCATGCTGGTTGCAAATGCACTATGTTGGTTTTCTCATGGCGCGGCTCATATATGAAATTTGAGTACCAGTGCAGGATATCTAGCAGTTAAGTGCAATTGAGTACATAATGAAATACAAATGACAGATTTTAAATGTAGGAGTTTTACAAGTTCATTAAATGAAAAACGAATACATTGGAATAATTTCAGTCCAAATGACCTCCAGTGATGACACTACAAAACAGCTATTACATTACATTCTGAACAGGTTTCATGAAGATAGTGTCATAAATTTTAATTGTGTTTTTTCTAGATCTTGCCAAAGAGTGTGCTTCCTCAACCACAGACAGATTGTTGAAGTCCCTCAGCCTGGATAAAGAACCTCGGTCAGCCAGAATTCACAGAATGCATCTCCTCAGAATGAAACTCATCAACTTTGTTAACAGTCTACACAACTATATCATGACTAGGGTAGGCATACACCTTTTAAGATAACTGGTAGTCAATTCTGATAGTAAACTTTTATTGTTAGCTCACCTGAACTTTATTCCTGTTTAGGGGCCGCAAGAGCTAAAAATAGGAATACTGTTAAACAACTTCTTCTCATGAACCACATAATGCATTTTCATCAAACTTGGTCAGTAGCATTATTGTAAGGCCCTCTCATCGTTTTTAGCTCACCAGAGCACAAAGTGCTCAAGGTGAGCTTTTGTGATCGCCCTGTGTCCGTCATCAGTCGTTCATCGTCCGTCGTCACCAATTTGACTTTTACCACTCTAGAGGTCACAATTTTGGCCCAAACTTAATGAAACTTGGTCAGAATGTTTCCCTCAATAAAATCTTGGACGAGTTCTATATTGGGTCATCTGTGGTCAAAAACTAGGTCACCCGGTCAGATCAAAGGAAAAGCTTGTTAACACTCTAGAGGCCACATTTATGACCCTATCTTCGTGAAACTTGGTCTGAATGTTTATCTTGATGACCTCTAGGCCACGTTCGAAACTGGGTCATGTTGGGTCAAAAACTAGGTCACTTGGTCATATCAAAGGAAAAGCTTGTAACACTCTAGAGGCCACATTTATGACCCTATCTTCATGAAACCTGTTCAGAATGTTTATCTTGATGATTCCTAGGCCAAGTGTGAATCTGGGTCATGTCAGGTCAAAAACTAGGTCATTAGGCCAGATCAAAGGAAAATCTTGTTAAGGAGGTAGGTTACCTTCATATTTGTATGTGCGCATGTCCAACCGGAAGCTAACGTGACGATTTACGACGACGTTTACGAAAAATTAAATGTGTTTGTATATTAATTCTCCTGAAAACAAATCATGAACCTGCCTCCGATCTGATACTTTATGGTTTAATAATGCAGAAATAATGAATCAATTGCCGCAGAAACGCTTCAAAACAATGTTGCCTTTAAATGACGTCATTGACGTCATGACGTTACGTGTCAGTTATCGCGCAAAATTAATAGCTTTTATCTTGAAAGTACGTAATTCTGTGCATTTTCTTTATTTTAACTATCTTCAAATAACAAATATTTGCTGAAATATTTGTTATGAATCTTTTGCTCTGAATAATCATCAATATTTTGCTTCTTTTATGTAATTATATTGAAACGTTGTGCGGATTGTAAGAAAATGGATGATGGTAACCAATGTTATTTGGAATATAGTTGGATGAAAGGCTACTTGTAACGGCCATCTTCAAATAAAAAATCTAGCAGTTTGATTTGTAATACCTATTTTTCAGGTTCGGTTGATAATTTGTTACTTATATACTAAAAATAAGATCTAAAACTGTTCAAATTTCAGTAGAAAAATGTGGTTCCTTAAATTTAATTGATGTTACCATGGAAACGAAGCCCGTGACCTATGTATCTAAATGTAAAATTCAAAAGCTTTGACACTGGTCTATTTAAGAAACACAACTTCGGCTTTTTATTTTCATTTCAACAATACCCATTAGAATAATATCAGCATGCTGAACGAATTTTCCATGAAAAATGCCAGGCGAGGGGTACTGCCGTATGTATTCTAAGCTGTGAAATTTGTTTGAATCAATGCAAATAACAAGAAAATATAACTTACGTTAGAAATAATATGTTTTAAAGCTGCATTAACTAGAAAGATAATCTTATTCAATATTTTTTCTATAAAAAATTACGACAAAAAGCAAGATATAAACTATTTAATTTAAACATCTCTGTTGCCATGATTACTGTAAACTTTAAGAAAAATAGGGTACCATGTAAAGTCCAGGGTATTTTGCTTATAATATTTCCCAAATATTCCATGTTAGTCATTAACAGAATGCCACTTAAGCCGTCGAAAACCCCTATTTTTATACATAGTTGTTTAAAATTGAGAGAAAATGCGTTACTATGGAAACACGAGCCCCGCGACATATGCATTTAAAGCTTATATTAGAAAGCTAACGTGCATACTAGTAAAATTATAAATTATGCAGACTTTTACGGATATCAATGAAACTAAAATACACTGAAAAGTGTTAAATATCCGTATTTTCCTTCTTCTTTTAATATGAAATACCTTCAGAGGGTCATGTTCTTCAAACCTAGATAAAAATTGAATTTGAAGGGACAGAGACAAACGAAATTGAGATTGTAGCAGGTAAAACTTCATATTACATGGAATACAAACAAATGCAGCGGTTAAACTAACTTGAATTTACCCTTGTAACAAGGTAACCTACCTCCTTAACACTCTAGATACCACATTTTAAGTTTGAAACTCATGGGAATTAGTCAGAATGTTTGTCTTGATGACCTCTAGGTCAAGTTCGAATCTGGGTCATGTGGGGTCAAAAACTAGGTCACCCAGTCAAATTAAAGGAAAAGCTTGTTAACACTCTAGAGGCCACATTTATGACCCTATTATCATGAAATTTATTCAGAATGTTTATCTTGGTGACCTCTAGGCCAAGTTCGAATCTTGTTCATGTGGGGTCAAAAACTAGGGCACTAGGTTAGATCAAAGGAAAATCTTGTTAACACTCTAGGGGCAACATTTTTGATTCAATCTTCATAAAACTTGGTCAGAATGTTTGGTATCATTAAGTCTTGTATGATTTCGACTCTGGGTCATGTAGGGTCAAAAACTAAGTCACTTAGTAAAATCAAAGAAAAAGCTTGTTTATACTCCAGAGGCCACTTTTTTGCTCCAATCTTCACGAAACTTTGTCAGAATGTTTGTTTTCATGAAATCATGGACAAGTTTTAATCTGGGTCATTCGGTTTCAAAAACTAGGTCACTAGGTCAAATGAAAGAAAATGCTTGTTTACACTCCGGCCACATTTTTGGTCCAATCTTAATGAAAATTGGTCAGAATGTCTCCATGAAATTTCAAACAGGTTGAAAATTAGGTCCAGTTGGGTAAAAAATTGGGTTACAAGGCCAAATCAAAGAAAAAAACACTAGAGCCACATTTTTGCTGCAATCTTCATGAAACTTGGTCAGAATGTTTATCTCCTTGAAACCTCAGACGAGTTTGAAACTGGGTCATGTGGTTTCAAAAACTGGGTCACTAGGTCAAACATGTTTGTTATGGTGTGTTACTCTGGTGAGCGACCTAGGGCCATCATGGCCCTCTTGTTTACAAATTGGGGTAATTGGCCCCTATTAGGGGCCACTAGAAGGAAAAATAGAAATACATCTAAACAACTTCTTCTCATGAAACGATGGATGGATCTTCATCAAACTTGGTCTTTGGGATCATTATAAGGTCCTGCCCAAAATTTGATCAAATGAAGATGCTTGGCCCTTTTTAGGGGCCACTTGAGTTAAAAATAGAAATGCCTTGAATTTTTTTTTTTTCTCATGAACTGCTTGATGGATCTTCATCAAATTTGATTTATAGAGAATTGGGGGTACTTGGCTCCTTTTAGGGCCTGCTAGAACTTAAAATAGAAATACCTTTAAATGACTTCTTCTCATGAAAAAATTGATGGTTCTTCATCATACTTTGTGCGAAGCGTATTGTAAGGTTCTCAAAAGGGGACACTTGGGTCTGTTGTAAGATCCACTAGATCTAAAAATAGAAATACCTTTAAATGACTTCTTTTCATGAACCACTTGATGAATCTTTATCAATCTTCTTTTGTTGCATCACTGTAAGGTCCTCTCCCAAATTTTTTCAGGTTGGGTAGTTTTAGCCGTTTTAGGGGCAACTAGGGTTAAGAATGGAAAAAAAGCCTTGACTGCTGGTAGTAAGCCTGATCACTGCTAGTTAGCCTGACCACTAGTAGATAGCCTGACTGCTGGTAGTTAACCCTGATCACAAGTAGTACTGCTTAAATTGACTACTAGCAGTTAAACTGATCACAGGTTTCTTTTAACTGATCATTAACTGACCACTGTTTGTTCAATTGACAACTAATCATTTAACTGACTACCAGCAGGGTTTTAGGCTGGCTTGGGGTGTTGAGTTCTTCATGTGAGGAAGCCATCCAGCTGGTTTACAGGTTGGTGCTTCTACCCAGGTGCCGCCCATGGTGAAATAATGCACTGAGGGCCATTTTGGGTCTTCCTCCCCCATGAAAAGCTGCAAAGTCGCCACATGACCTATGATTGTATGGGTGTGACGTTTAACCCAACAAAACAAAGTTAACTGACTACCACATGTTAATACTACCGTTAGTAGTTACACTTCCACAGTAGTTGTAAAACTGTCAGTGAATGACTGTGGCATCATGTATCTAGTGTTACAAGTAACTTAGAACTAAACTAAACAGCCTTGACAAGTGTTTTTTTTTAAGCTGACTACAAGATGGGATATTTGGTTGATTTAGTTAAGTGTCCAATACAGGAACACCGGTTGGGTTAAATGCCTGCTGTTACATTACTGAAATACTGTTAACAAATGACGCTTATCCCAAAACAAATGTGTATCGAAAATATGTAAGCTTGACTATTCAGAGAATATGTAGAGATTGCAATCACCTATTTGCCAGTGTTCTCGTCAGTGTCAGTATTTTCTTGCATCTCAGGAATCACTATAGAAAATAGATTGAAACATGCTTGTTAACCCGCCCACTTAGCTCAGTAGGTAGAGCGTCGGTCTACGGATCGCGAGGTCGCGAGTTCGATCCTCGGGCGGGGCGTGTGTTCTCCGTGACTATTTGATAAACAACATTGTGTCTGAAGTCATTAGTCCTCCACCTCTGATTCATGTGGGGAAGTTGGCAGTTACTTGCGGAGAACAGGTTTGTACTGGTACAGAATCCAGGAACACTGGTTAGGTTAACTGCCCGCCATTACATAACTGAAATACTGTTGAAAAACGGCGTTAAACCCAAAACAAACAAACAAACTCACATGCTTGTTCATTATTACCATCTGACATGCAGTGTGCAGGTCGTCATGTCAGTGCAGTAACTCAATAAGTGTATATATATTATATAAGCACTTATTGAGTTATTGCGCTGACATGACGAGGTGCCATAACTCAATTTGAAAAAGTCCTGCATCTTATTTTTGTTTAGTTTTTGCATTTAAGTTTGTATCTCAGCACTCACTGATGAGAAAAAATTGAAACTTCACACAGTTGCCTACTGTGTTGATCTTACCTGCACTGTACAGGTTTCAAAACTCGGCCTAGCTTTCTTGTAAAGTTATATCCCTTTTTCAACTGAAGTATTCATGTGTGTAATTGTTTTGATAACAAGGCTTTCGAATAGTCAAGCGTTTCTGTCCTCCAACATTGTATTCATATTTTAACAGATTCTGCATAGTATTGGACTGGAGTTTACACATGATTTGAAGGAAGCCAAAGATTTGGATCAGATTATTGAAATTCATGCAGGATATATTCGTAAAATCCATGAGCGTTGTCTACTACACAAGAAAAATACCTTCCTGAAAGAGGCTGTGCTGAAGGTGCTTAACCTATCTCTTAGATTTCAAAAAGAGTGGGATTGTGGGATAGATAATATCAGGTAAGTACTATAGAAACAACCTGCAAATTACAAGTCCTGTCTTCTTACATATCTATGTTTAAAGCTTCGGATAAAACTTGTTGTCTCCTCTCGTCTGGAATGCATTATTGCGTTGAATCTAGTATAGAAATTGTACTTCCAGTGTGACAAACGTGTAGAGGATTATTAGCTATTTTGCAGTGTCGGTAAAATGAAATGGTTCTAAAAAGACAGATGTTATATGTTTCTGAAAATTCTTTTAACTAGACTGATTTTGCACTTTCTTATCCTTATCTTATACTGGACATCGCTTTTTTGAATAGATATATAGGGAATATTACATCACCATGCTTTTCTGATTTGTTGTTCACCTAGATGATTACACAGAGATGTATTTCCTTAAGCCTAATGGGAAGAGGGGTATACAATATTCACTGAGTTAACTTTGCAATACTACCTATTTGAACTGCACAGTTTTATTATTTATCCTTTATTATTGGTCCTTTCTTTAAAATGTACACAGACAAAAGCTTTCAATTAAATATACAACTGCAAAAATATATTTATTAGTAAGTAGTTCCTCAGTACACATTGTTACAGATGTCATATAAATATTTTGACTTTCTACTTGCTTCTGCTCGCAAGGGACTCAAACAATATATGGTCAGATTTTCACATGGAATCGTAAAATATTTTTACACAGTAAAGTCATAATAATATATAAATGCATATAATTATTCATCAGCAATAGTTTGAGTGATATCATATAATTACTTAAGAATATTTTATTTCAGTATGAAGCAGATTGAAGATACAGAGATGGAGTTTTCACGGTGTATACAATTTCTCAGATCATTCCTTAACTCTGTCATACAAAGGGGATCATTTCCACATTGTTAGTATTAAGTATTAGCTGTTTTCTTTTTGTTTAGTGTTTTAACTGTGCAGGGATCTAATACAGTAGTTCAGGACTGTTTATTATACCCCTAGATACAAAGTATGTGGTGGTTATATTATATAGGAGTCTTGCATGTCCATCTGTTATGTCTGGTCCATATCTTCCTAACAGCTGGGAAGATTTTCATAAAACTAGCATCAATTGTAAACCTCATCAAAACAATATGCAGAGCACACAACCCAGGTCACTAGGTCCAAGGTTAAGGTCATACTTGGAGGGCAAATGTCAAATAGCTTAATTTCATGTTTGTTTCGTATTCTTTAAACCACTTGGACGATTTTCTTGGAACTTACATCAGTTGTTTACTTCACCAAGACTAAGTGCTGAGCACACAAGCCAGGTCATTAGATCCAAGGTCAAGGTCACTTGCAGGTGAAAGGTCAAATAGCTTAATTTCGTATCCGCTCCATATCTTATAAACTGCTGGGAAGATTTTCAAAGAACTGTTCATTTCTTTAGGTCCATGGTCAGAGTCACATTTGAAGTTTTTGTCCCCTACTTATCATCAAAACAATTGGAATGTGTTTCTTAAAACAAGCATAAATTGTTTACCTCACCAAGACAACATGCAGAGCATATGACCTGGGTCACTTAGTTCAAGGTGAAGGTCACACATAGAGGTCAAAGATCAAATAGCTTAATTTTTAGCTCACCTGAGCCAAAGGCTTGTGGTGAGCTTTTGTGACTGCTCAATGTCCGTCGTGCGTCGTCCGTCCGTCAACATTTTCTAAAAAAATCTTCTTCTTGAAAACCACTGGACAGAATTACATCAAACTTCACAGGAATGATCCTTGGGTGGTCCCGTTTCAAAATTGTTCAAAGAATTGAATTCAATGCAGAACTCTGGTTGCCATGGCAACCGAAAGGAAAAACTTTAAAAATCTTCTTGTCCAAAACCGCAATGCAGTGTCTTGATATTTGGCATGTGACATCATCTAATGGTCCTCTGTGAAGATTGTTCAAATTGTGCCCCTAGGGTGAAAAGAGGCCCCGCCCCAGGGGGTCCCAAGTTTTACATAGACTTATATAGGAAATAACTTTAAAAATCTTCTTGTCTAAAACCAGGCCTTTGATATTTGGTATGTAGCATTGCCTTGAGGTCTTCTACCAAAATTGTTCAAATTATAACCCTGGGGTGAAAAGAGGCCCTTCCCCGGGGTGGTCTCAAGTTTTACATAGACATATAGGAAAAAACTTTAAAAATCTTCTTGCCTGAAACTGCAAGGCCAAGGCTTTTGATATTTGGTATGTAGCATTGCCTTGTTGTCCTCTACCAAAATTGTTCAAGTTATGCCCCTGGGGTGAAAAGAGGCTCTGCCCTGGGGGTCCCAAATTTAACATAGACTTATATAGGGAAAAAAATGTTCTTGTCTGAAAGTTCAAGGCCTAGGCCTTTGATATTTGGTATGTAGCATTGCCTAGTGGATGTATAACAAGATTGTTCAAATTATTCCCCTGGGGTGAAAAGAGGCCCCACCCTGGGGGTCACTTGCTGTATTAGTTATATAGGAATAAAAACTTCAAAAATTATCAGATCATATTTCCTAGACTGTTTAATTATAATTACCTGATGACCCCAAGTGATTAGGGGTCACCTGATTGTGACCTTGACCTACTGACCTACTTTTTTGTTTTTTAGCTCGACTATACGTAGTATAAGGAGAGCTATCCTACTTGACCCGGTGTCGGCGTCTTTCTGCGTCCCCACCTTGGTTAAAGTTTTTTTACACTTTCGCTTTTTTCAACTTATCTCTGTAATTACTTGATGGATTTGATTCAAACTTGAAATAGTTATTCCTCATCATCACCCACATCATCTGGCATAAGGGCCATAACTCTGGCACCAATATTTCATGATTTATCTCTCCTTTCCACTTAGTTTTTAAGGTTAAAGTTTTGATGCACTTTCACTCTATCTCTGTTATTACTGAATGGATTTGATTCAACTTAAAATAATTGTTCAACATCATCACCCACATCATATGACACAAGATGCATAACTCTGGCACACAGGGGTTTTTTTTAGGACTTGAGGAAGGGGCCCCAGCCTGTCATTGGGGGAAGAAAATAATAGCACGCGACGAGCAATTTTGGGGGATTTTTTTCACTCGGGGAGGGGGCGGGAGGAATTTACAATTATGCATAATAAACACTTTAAACTATATTTACAAAGTGTGTCTTAATATGAGACATATACTTACGTCTTTTGCCGATGAAAAAAGAAGTTTTTTTTTAACAATCCCGTTTACCTCCGAAAATGACTCTGATATTTTAGTTTTTTTACGCTTGGTATCGGAACCGATGATGTTGTAAAACAGTATCGTAAAGCGTCAATATGAACTAACAGAGTAATCTCCCTTGCTTTGTTTACGATTTCGGAGGGGGGAATTTTGGACGTAGGGGAATTTCGGACTGCAGTAGGGGAAATCCTTGGCTGTGGGGGAAATCCTCGGCTGGGGGACAAGGCCGATATTCGGCTGCTGCTATAGAATAAAAAAAAAACCTGGCACAAATTTTTCATGAATTATTCCCCTTTTTACTTAGAATTTCAGGTTAAAGTTTTGATGCACTTTCACTCTATCTCTGTTTTTACTGAATGGATTTGATTCAAACTAAAATAGTTGTTCAGCATCATCACCAATGCTATATGACACAAGGTGCATAACTATGGCACCAATTTTTCATGAATTATTCCCCCTTTTTACTTAGAATTTCAGGTTAAAGTTTTGATGCACTTTCGTTCTTTCACTGTTATTACTGAATGGATTTGATTCAGACTTAAAATAGTTGTTCATCATCATCACCCACATCATTTGACACAAGGTGCATAACTCTGGCACCAATTTTTCATGAATTATTCCCCCTTTTTACTTAGAATTTCAGGTTAAAGTTTTGATGCACTTTCACTCTGTCACTGTTATTACTGAATGGATTTGATTCAAACTTAAAATAGTTGTTCAACATCATCACCCACACCATTTAACACAAGGTGCATAACTCTGGCACCAATTTTTCATGAATTATGCCCCCTTTTACTTAGAATTAAAAGTGAATTTTGATGCATTTTCACTATCTCTCAGTTATTATGAAATGCATTTGATTCAAACTTGAAGTAGTTGTTCCACATTATCACCTACATCATATGACACAAGATGCATAACTCTTGCACCAATATTTTATTAATTATGCCCCCTTTTTGCTTAGGCTATACTTAAAATGTTTTGATACACTTTATCTGTACCTCTCTTATTACTTAATATTTTTGACACAGACGCAGGCAATTGTCCAATATCTTCATTCACCATTGGAGTTAATAAACACTCCAGTGACAGCTCCAGTTTCCTCAGATGTGCCCAGTTTCACTATCGAGCATCGAAATAGTCGAGCATGCTGTCTCCTGTGACAGCTCTTGTTAAGATACAGCCTTGAAATTTGGATGACATGTACAGTTTTGCACACCAATCTTGAAACTGACTTTCAGTGACCATAAATATGACCTACTGACCTACTTTGTAATATTTTAGCATCAGTTTGCCATTTTAAACATGTGGCTCATATTACTCAGGTGAGTGATTTAGGGTCATCATGACCCTCTTGTTTGTCCTTGCCATATCTTCTTTATCACTGGAAAGATTATCATAAAATTAGCGTTGAGTTATTAACCTGATCCAGGTGGCATACAGAGTACACAATCCAAGCCATGAGGTCCCAGGTCAAAGCAAAGATTAAGTAGCTCAAATTTGTGTCTGCTCCATATCTTTTCAACTACTGGAAGAATTTTTACAAAGCATTAATTGTTAACCTCATCAAGACATCTTGCAGAGTGTACAACCTAGGTCAATAGGTCAAAGGTCAGTGTCACATGTAAAGGTCAAAGGTCATGATCACATTTTACTTACCTTGTGCCAAAGCGGTCTGTGGGGTTATTAATCGCCTTTAGTGACAGCTCTTGGTTTGATCATGTGTCAATGCCTCCAGAATCCAAATTTAACTGAAAGCTTTTATTATTTTGCTTAATGTCACATGCTGTATTTTTCTTAAAAGCTACCTTTAGTTTTATGATTGGAGATTACAGTTGGAAAATATAAAGCAGAATGTTAAATTTAACGTACATTTTTTTCAACCCCCGCCCCCGCCAACCCACCTTCAAAGAAGAGGGGGTATATTGTTCATTCACTGTCAGTTGGTCAGTAACTGGAGTACTCTTTGACCTAAAATCATCAAAGTTGCTGTGAATAGTAGAAGACTATTGGTTTTGGGTTCAGTAGATTTAACGACCATGAAACTGAAACATTTTAGGTCACATTGTCCTCGAGAATTAAAATGATCTCTGATAAATTATTGTATTATGCCTGGTTCTGTTGCTGCCAAACTTCCAAATGATGTTTGCCGATAGCCAGTAAATGACTCCTGGTCTGAGGCTTATCTATCAAAGGTTGTTGTCATTGTAACCTTGAATTGAATTGATTGCAAGTCAATATCTGATGCATTCACAGGCCTACAGCCTCCAAATTTCATGATTGCCTGTGGTCAATAGCTGACTTAGTGAGGAGTTTTTGTACTCCCCTTCCCCCCCCCCCTCCCCTCCCCTCCCGACAACAAAGTTGTAAGGGGGGGTATACTGGTTTCAGGTTGTCTGTCTGTCTGTCCGTAGACGCAATCTTGTGCGCACCATCTCTCCTTATCCCCTTGACAGAATTTAATGAAACTTCACACAAGTGATCAGTACCAACAGTAGTTGTGCATGGGGCATGTTAGGTTCTTTTAGAAAAAAAATTTGCAGAGTTATGGGACTTTGTTTTTTTGTTACTATACTATATACATAGACACAATCTTGTGCGCACCATCTATTCTCATCCCCTTGACACAATTTAATGAAACTTCACGCAAGTGATCAGTACCAACAGTAGTTGTGCATGGGCATGTTAGGTTCTTTTAGAAAAAAAATTTGCAGAGTTATGGGACTTTGTTTTTTTGCTACTATACTATATACATAGACACAATCTTGTGCGCACCATCTCTCCTCATCCCCTTAACACAATTTAATGAAACTTCACACAAGTGATCAGTAACAACAGTACCCCCCAACAACAAAGTTGTAAGGGGGGGTTTACTGGTTTCAGGTTGTCTGTCTGTCCGTAGACGCAATCTTGTGCGCACCATCTCTCCTTATCCCCTTGACAGAATTTAATGAAACTTCACACAAGTGATCAGTACCAACAGTAGTTTTGCATGAGGCATGTTAGGTTCTTTTAGAAAAAACATTTGTAGATTTATGGGACTTTGTTTTTTTGTTACTATACTATATACATAGACACAATCTTGTGCGCACCATCTCTCCTCATCCCCTTGACACAATTTAATGAAACTTCACACAAGTGATCAGTACCAACAGTAGTTGTGCATGGGGATGTTAGGTTCTTTCAGGAAAAAAATTTGCAGAGTTATGGGACTAAGTTTTTGTGTTACTATACTATATACATAGACACAATCTTGTGCGCACCATCTCTCCTCATCCCCTTGACACAATTTAATGAAACTTCACACAAGTGATCAGTAACAACAGTAGTTGTGCATGGGGCATGTTAGGTTCTTTCAGAAAAAAAATTTGCAGAGTTATTGGACTTTGTTTTTTTGTTACTATACTATATACATAGACACAATCTTGTGCGCACCATCTCTCCTCATCCCCTTCACACAATTTAATGAAACTTCACACAAGTGATCAGTAACAACAGTAGTTGTGCATGGGGCATGTTAGGTTCTTTCAGCGACAAAAATTGCACAGTTATGGGACTTTGTTTCTTGTTAACATACTACGTACATACAGTCTGCATATGCAATCTTGTGCATGCCTAATCTACCAAACCCTTGCACACAATTTAATGAAACTTCACACAAGTGATCAGTACCAACCCTAGTTGTGCATGGTGCATGTTACATTCTTTTAGATAAATATTCTGCATAGTTATGGGACTTTGTTTTTTGTTACTATACTGTATACATACAGTCCACATAATTATGCAATCTTGTGCGTGTCAAATTGCAATGTACTGTGTCAGTGCATGCGGGGGGTGGGGGGGTGGGGGGGGCATACATTCATCACCTTTAGTGATAGCTCTAGTTGGCAAATGTAAAGGTAACACTGACCTCAAGGCTAAAACAATAAAACAATTTCTGTTCTTTGGGCCCCTGAGGCCGAGTCGGTAAGCCTGAGGCTGAGTTGGTAAGGTCACAGACTTTAAACCACCCCTCACTGTAGTGGATACGAAACCTCGCTCGGAGTGTCTTTTTCCATCATCAAGAGCTGTGAAGCTGCCATATGGCTTATATTTGTGTTGGTGTGACCTTGAACCCAAGAAAAAACAATTGTGTTCAGTAGCTAAAGATTACTTACCCAGTTTCCTCTCACAGTCCATTATAATGTGTTGTACAAATAACCTTTGTTGATTTTTGAAACTGTATCTCCTTAATTATTGATGTTATATATAATCCAACAAAGTTCTTTACATTTGTTGGAAACAAAACAATTAGTCATTTACAGATATAAATTTTAATAGAATGTATAGAAGTATACCTCTTTAAATTTCAGTGGAATCATTAGCATTTGGTTTGGAGAACTTGATTCCAAGGTAACAAGACATCTGGGTCATGTTTGTGGAGCATGTGCTCAATGCGGAGTGGTATACAGAGGACAGAGGAGCCGGACATGCAGAGTACTGGAGTAAATAACTTGTATTGAGCTGTAGTAGAATGGACTCGAGTATGGGACCCTGCAGTGTAGAGAAAACCTGTTTCCATGCCACTGTCAACAGAGAATGAAAGTTTATTCAGAGATTAAAAGACATATCCAGGAGTTTCCAGAGTGCATCTTTTCACCCATGCACTTTTGTGTTGCAAAGGGCTACAAAATAAATGTGGTTAAATTTAGCAGAATACAATGAACTGATAACTTTGTCAGGAACTATATACATATATAGACATAATAAACAATGTGACTGTTATTGTGGCAGATACGAGTTGCTTAGTAACGAGCAGTGTGAACTTTAGTTTTTCCCCATTTGCTAATTTATATTGATCTATATTTATAAGAAAAACTGTACAATTCACACTAGCATTATTTCATTTTTGAAAACATTTATAATTTGCCTGGAATATCTGATATTCCTGATTTCATGCCTTGCTTCTAAGATTAAAATTTAGCAAATGATTATAAATTAACATGTTACAAGGATCTTTAAAGATTATTACCGGTACTTGGCATCTCTATTGTACCGTACATGTATATTACATACTGTAATAATATGACTTTGATAACATATATTTTGGCCTTTTTTTTAGCTTACCAGAGCAGAAAGTGCTTGGGGTGAGCTATTTTGATCACTCACCCAATGTCCTATGTTCTGAGTCAGGGGCAATAAAAAATGTCAATATAGAAACAACCTGCTGGAGTTATCTCCACTGTTAATGAAGAAAAATTATATATGAGAAATATGACAGAACAAACATAGGGATGGGAGCTATATGTACCTATATGAATATGATCGAAATTTTAAGAATCTTTTTGTCAGAAACAGCCTTGAGTGAACCTTGGATGACTCTTTACCAAATTTGTTAAAATTATTCTTATTTGTCGAAAAAAACTTGGCTGCCTGAGGGCGTGGTCATTGCTCCCTATAATTATATATTTGTAATGGAAACTTCAAAATTCTTCTTGTCAGAAACTGCTTGCCTGTTTTTGAAATAATTTTACACAAATCTTCCTTGGGTGACTTTTACTAAAATTGATCAAATCATTCTCATTTGTCAAAAAAGCATTGCTGTCAGACCTAAATATAAAAACACTCCAAACTATATCTCCTAAACTATTAGTCTTAAAGTCTTATTTTGAAACAATTTCACAGACATGTTTCTTTGGTGGCCATCTACTAAAATCGCCTAAAACCTACCTGCCTATGGGCAAGTCTGTTTTCCCCAATATAGCTCTTCTTCACTGAATTTGCAGGCCAGTTTTCAAAGTCAATTGGCAGAAATGTTTCTTGTTGTACCAGTGTGAGCTGAAAATCGTGGGTAAGCAATATAGGGCCATCATGGCCCTCTTGTTTACTTAATTTGCCAACTGGTGTTTTAAAAATAGATTAAATGCAGAATTTAGCATGGTGATTGATACTTGTAACGTTCATTTGCATTTAATTTAAGAATAATTTATAGCAAAAGAGTGCTTTAACACTATTTATGCAAGATGGGCGGTTATATGTCGGGCTCAATAATTTCACGAGGACGCAGCCCGAGTGAAATTATTTGTACGACGTATTACCGCCCGAGTGTATAAATAGTGTTAAAACACGGTTTTGCTATAAATTATGTTGATTCTAATATGCCCTTAATCTAAAACAGTAGAAGAAATATAGTAGCGCTCTTTCTTGGTCGCAACAAAAACATTGACGTCACCGCACGTTAATGTGACGTCATTGTAGCGTAAGAGTGCTTTAATAGAGAAGAGAATACATATTAGAATACATATTAAAGAAGACACAAGCAAAATTATAGAAAGTTCTCAGTGCTACAACTTACACCTGTATATGTTGTTATGCCCCCCTTCGAAGAAGGAGGGGTATATTGTTTTGCAGATGTCGGTCGGTAGGTCTGTCGGTCGGAATGTAGACCAATCCGTTTCCGGATGATAACTCAAGAACGCTTGGGCCTAGGATCATGAAAGTTTATAGGGAGGTTGGTAATCACCAGCAGATGACCCCTATTGATTTTGAGGTCTGTATGTCAAAGGTCAAGGTCACAGTGACCCTGAATAGTAAAACGGTTTCCGGATGATAACTAAAGAACACTTGGGCCTAGGATCATGAAAGTTGATAGGGGGATTGGTATTGGCCAGCAGATGACCCCTATTGATTTTGAGGTCAGTATGTTAAAGGTCAAGGTCACAGTGACCCTGAACAGTAAAACGGTTTCCGGATGATAACTCAAGAACGCTTAGGCCTAGGATCACGAAAGTTAATAGGGAGGTTGATCATGACCAGCAGATGACCCCTATTGATTTTGAGGTCAGTACGTCAAAGGTCAAGGTCACAGTGACCAGGAACAGTAAAATGGTTTCCAGGCAATAACTCAAGAACGCTTGGGCCTAATGTTAGGAAAATTAATAGTTAGGTTGGCCATGACCAGCAGATGACCCCTATTGATTTTGAGGTCATTAGGTCAAAGGTCAAGGTCACATTGGCCAGGAACAGTTAAACGGTTTCTGATCTTCTTGTCCAAAACCACAGGGCCTAGGGCTTTGATATTTTGTATATGACATCGAGTGGTCCTGTACTAAGATTATTCAAATTATTCCCCTAGGGTCAAATATGGCTCCGCCCTGGGGGTCACATGGTTTACATAGACTTATATAGAGAAAAACTTTGAAAATCTTCTTGTCCAAACCACCAAGACTATGGCTTTGATATTTCGTTATGTAGCATCATTTAGTGGTTCTCTACCAGTTTGTTCAAATTATCCCTCTAGGGTCAAATATGGCCCCGCCCCAGGGGTCATATGGTTCATATAGACTTATATAGGGAAAAACTTAGAATCTTCATGTCAATAACTTACATCATTCAAATTTAGACCACATGTATAGTTTTGAGTGGCAAGATGAACCTTGACATGAGTTGACCTTGATCTTGACCTAGTGACCTGCTGCCACATTTCTGTAGCTACAGCCTTCAAATTTAGACCACATGCATAGGTTTGTGTACTGAAAACAACTTTGACCTTGTTATTGACCTAGTGACCTACTTTAACATTTTTGAAGGTACAGGCTTCAGATTTGGACCACATGCATAGTTTTTTGTTCCAAAATAAAATTTGACCTTGATTTTGACCTAGTGACCTACTTTCACATTTCTCAAGCTACAGCCTTCAAATTTGAACCACGTGCATAGTTTTGTGTACTGAAATGAACTTTGATCTTGAGATTGACCTAGTGACCTACTTTCACATTTCTGAAGGTACAGGCTTCAAATTTGGACCACTTGCGTAGTTTTGTGTTCCGAAATAAAATTTGACCTTGATTTTGACCTTGTGACCTACTTTCACATTTCTCAAGCTACAGCTTTCAAATTTGGACCGCATACACATTGTTTTGTACCAAAATGAAATTTGACCTTGATTTTGACCTTGAACAAGTCTTGAAATTTGGAACATTCAAAAATGGCTCAGTGGATGGCGCCAAGATCACTCTGTAATCTCTTGTTAGGTTAATAGGTTAAAGGTCAAGGTCAGATTAAACCAGAATGAACTTTTGTTTACAGTGAGCATATAATTACTGTTCCTTGTGCAATTACTGAATGCATCAAGGGGGGCATTTCGTGTTCGACGAGCTCTTGTTAAAGTTAAGATGGACATTGAAATCTACTGTTCTTTCATCACAGTGACTGTGTGTAAACTTGGTGAATTTACAAATAGAGGGGTATACTATATGTTCTATTAGTGAGAAATTCAGAACTCAGAATATATTTAATGACCCATGTTTTCTATGCATAGTGGCCAGATTTAAAATGCGCTGAAAAAGTTTAAAGTATCAGAAGTTATTGTTAAATAGAAAGTGTTGTGTTACTCTGCAATGTTAAAAATGTAGGTTAGGGGACTCTGGAATAAGTTGGTGGCTGTTTTTTTTTCTTTCATATTTGCTATGTGATTGATATATACTGTATTTAAATGTATTGACATGTTAAGTTTATGGTAAATAAAAAGTGAATGATAAATTTGTGATTACTGTTTGTTACCTACCTGACAGGAAGGATAAGTGGGATATGTCATGGTAAGTTTTATTATCTCCCTTTTTGTCAGGCTTAAGTAGCAAGTGGTCAAATAGTAAAAGCTAAAAGTTTGTCCACAGGACACTGGAGCCCATACTTCCTATTATTGTACTTGTTGACAATGCAAGTAAATTTTCGTACTACCTTGGGGTGGGGGTGTTAGTCATTAACTGACTAAAAGGTAATACTTTGTGTGTGTGTGTGTGTGTGTGTGTGTGTGTGTGGCAGGGAGAGAGACAGAGAGGTGGTAGTAATAAAAGAAAAGAAGGCAGAATAAAAAATTTTGACTCCAAGCTTTTGTGATTGCCAGTCGTCGTCCGTCAGTCATCCGTCGTCAACAATTTGACTGTTAACACTCTAGAGGTCACAATTTGGGCCCAAACTTAATGAAACTTGGTCAGAATGTTACCCTCAATAAAATCTTGGACGAGTTCGATATTGGGTCATCTGGGGTCAAAAACTGGGTCACCAGGTCAAATCAAAGGAAAAGCTTGTTAACATTCTAGAGGTCACAATTTTGGCCCAATCTTAATGAAACTTGGTCAGAATGTTACCCTCAATAAAATCTTGGACGAGTTTGGTATTGGGTCATCATGGGTCAAAAACAAGGTCACCAGGTCAAATCAAAGGAAAAGCTTGTTAACACTTTAGAGGTCACAATTTGGGCCCAATCTTAATGAAACTTGGTCAGAATGTTACCCTCAATAAAATCTTGGACGAGTTCAATATTGGGTCATCAGGGGTCAAAAACTAGGTCACCAGGTCAAATCAAAGGAAAAGCTTGTTAACACTCTAGAGGTCACAATTTGGGCCCAATCTTAATGAAACTTGGTCAGAGTGTTACCCTCAATAAAGTCCTGGACGAGTTTGATATTGGGTCATCAGGGGTCAAAAACTAGGTCACCAGGTCAAATCAAAGGAAAAGATTGTTAACATTGTAGAGGCAAGATTTATGATTGTATCTTGATGAAACTTGGTCTGAATGTTAATCTTGATGATCTCAAGATCCAGTTTGAATCTGGGTCATATAGGATCAAAAACTAGGTCACCAGGTCAAATCAAGGGAAAAGCTAGTTTACACTGTAGAGGCCACATTTATGACCATATCTTAATGAAACTTGGTCAGAATGTTAATCTTGATGATCTATAGGTCAAAATCAAATCTGGGTCAGGTGGGATCAAAAACTAGGTCACTAGGTCAAATCAAAGGAAAAGCTTGTTTACACTCCAGATGCCACATTTATGACTGTATTTTCATGAAACTTAGTCAGAATGTAAATCTTGGTGATCTTTAGGTCAAGGTTGAATACCGGGTCAAAACAAAGGAAAAGCTATTTAAAGGCCACATTTTTGACCATATCTAAATGAAACTTTGTCAGAATGTTTATCTTGATCTTTAGGTCAATAGGTCAGGTGAGCGATACAGGGCCTTCATGGCCCTCTTGTTGGATACATGTGGCCTGAACTTTTAAAGCATTTGTGCTACTAAGTCAAGGGCTATAGCTCTGACCTAGCTGTGTGAAACCACAGCTTCATATTTTGAATAATATTCCTGTGATGTTTGATGACTGTAGGACAGTTTTTATACATCCAAAGGGACGTAATATGTTATACCCTCAGTGTCTGTCCATCCATGAGCAATTTCGTGTCCAGTCTGTAACTCTTGAACCCCTTATTATATAAAGGATTTCAAAGAAACTTGACACAAATATTCACCACATCGAGACGACCTGCAAAGTAAATGTTCTGGATGGTATGCTTCGAGGTGTTTCATGTCCACTCTGTACCTCTTTAACTGCTAGAAGGATTGTAAAGAAACTTGGTACAAACATTCACCACATCGAGACGACATGCAGAGTGCCATGTTCTTGATGTTTTTGCTTCAAGGTCAAGGTCACACTTGGGAGTCAAAGGTCATCGCTCTCTTGAAAGATTTCGAAGAAACTTGGCATAAATGTCCACCACATCAAGACAATATGCAGAACGCATGTTCTGGAAGGCTAGCTACAAGGTCGAGGTCACACTTGGGGGTCAAAAGTCATACCTTCGGTCATATATTGCACCGCATTGTGGTGCTCTTATTGAGATATGCAGAAGATGTAATGACACTGTTAAGTGTAAGTGCGCCAACCATAAAAAGAGTAAAATAAATGAAAAATTAATGGGGTTCAGCGCTACACAAGTCCTTGTATTTAGTTTCATACCGTCACTGATCAACTCAGAAGTTTGCAGAAAAGAATCTGTATTTCGAAAAATCTGCATTAGCCTAACATCTTCACATTGTCACCTACCAGCAAACTAATTCTTTACATTATACAGTTTCTTTAGCAGAGAGGTCAGTGTAAGTAAATCGGTAGGCTACCAATGTCAGGTCTGCCAGCCTTCCACCTTCTTTAAAACCTTAATTAATTAAATTGAATTCAAGGTTTAAGAGCGAAGAACAAAGTTTTATTTTCAAATTATTCTAATGGAAATAATATTGTACGCCTACTGAATAATTTCACGATGCGGCACATTACCAGTACCAGGCTCTCTTTTCATCACATCTATGTATCTCGGTGTACCGAGATTCAAAATTAATAAAATAATAACCAGTGGGGGTTACTATATATAGATTTGGTCTTGTCCGTTACCAAATTGGAGATATTTTTCGTTTAAGTAGACGCTTTGTAATAATTATTTACAAGGTTTGATAAAGCATTTTTTTTTTATAAAAAATTTAACGAAAATATTTTAAAATATTATAAAATTAATACTACTGGTCAAAAATAATTTTTGCTTTCAAAAATTGAGAAACAAACAAAAAAAGTTATACAATTTATTACTTCCCTTTATATTTTTGTCTATAGTCACAGCACATAGGTATACACATTAAAAAAAGACAATATTAAGACGTGATGCTATGGCATGATCTTGTCAGCTCAGTTATGATATATCACAAAAATACACGTACTGTACTTGTATATGGTTTTTAAAAAAGGCAGAATAAGCCCGCCCGCTTAGCTCAGTAGGTAAGAGCGTTGGTCTACGGATCACAGGGTCGTGAGTTCGATCCTCGGGCGGGGCGTATGTTCTCCGTGACTATTTGATAAACGACATTGTGTCTGACATCATTAGTCCTCCACCTCTGATTCATGTGGGGAAATTGGCAGTTACTTGCGGAGAACAGGTTTGTACTGGTACAGAATCCAGGAAAACTGGTTAGGTTAACTGCCCGCCGTTACATAACTGAAATACTGTTGAAAAATGGCGTTAAACCCAAAACAAATAAAAAAGGCAGAAACAAAATGACCTCTTTTTTCCTTCCGATATTTGCCCATATTATGGCATATAGATCTATAATTGTCGGCTTTTGATCATTTTGTAAACGCATTACTTATGTCTAGATGTGTCGTATTTATAAAATACACCTATAACAATCATTCAATAAATTTTATAAAGACCCATCGTTTAAAATCTGCTTGTAATCGAAATTTAATTAGATATCTATACTTGTAATGAAACGCGAAATAAAATTGGGGTTATTTTTGGCATATTCAAACTTTTTTAGATTTCTGCACGTCCAGCAAAAATGAATTCGCCAATTGTAATATATATATATTTAATGCCAATCGATCAATTGATAAATTAGTCACGAGACCGAAAGTCACGTGCTTGTCTTCGGGTCGTACTGTTGTTGCGGCGACGGATGATGTGAAGATTCTAGCTTACATATTTATTAGGCATGTGGCTAGAACAGCATCGCAGCTTTAACTGAACTAACAAAGCAACTATAAGTATATAATCACACATTCTTTAGATAAGCAATTAGAATGATACTCCACGAGTAAATTAATGCTTTTGCAGGCTGTATAACAGTGCAGTCACAAAAAAAAAAGATGAGATATAGATTCAAAACCTGTATTAGGTTATAACCAAAGAAGTATAAAATACATTTATTTTTATAGCTCTTTGGTTATAACACACTAAATAGTTATTCTTTATAGTTGTTCTTTATTCTATATAAAATTGACCTATTTCCAATGACCGCAGCACACATCAGGACCCATTTTAAATTTCAGTAACTTACATTTTCTTGAAGAATATTGTCAGTGCTAACTAAAAATCAAAAGAAAAGTGGGGGTCATGTTTGATGCAAGAAAAATAATTTCAGTCAAACACACAAACTGCAAAATCAGCTAAAAAATGAGACCCCAAATTATACTGGTGGTGTATGATTTAAGTTTCCATGAAATATTTTGTCATGGTGTTATTTCATGATCAAAATGCTATCTTCATGTCAAGCATAGATCTGTCATGTGATTTTACCAAAAAAAAATGCAAAGAAAATAAGGAAAATAGCTCTACACAGCGAAAAAACTGAGGACTATTTGTATCCGCCATTATGCGGTATGTTACATTGCAGCTCTTTTCGACTGTCGCAAATTCAAGAAAAGATTTTCTGTCGTATGAAATGCGTAATTTCGCCAGTTTTTTCAGTATTATTGCTGTCTGATTCGACATAAATACAAAAATGATTAACAAGTTATTGTTAACAATGTGTGAACCTCTATATTTGTATACGACACAGTTTGCTTTTAACTATAGGCCTACAGTCATCACGGTGGGGTGATGATTGCTACCAGAGACAACATCACAGCTACAGAGATAAGCATCTCCACCAACACCGAGATGTGTGCAGCATCCTTTGAATGCCACGGTAAGCATCCATTAATAGTGGCATCCGTTTACCGCCCTCCAAGTAGTGATGTACACTACATGGAAGAGCTGTGCCTAAAAATGAAGGACCTGTATCTCACCCACCCACATTCCACTGTCTGGATAGCTGGGGACATGAATCTACCCGACATCAACTGGGAAACCAGTACAATACAGGGGAACAGTAACGTAGTCCAGATAAATCAGCTACTACTGGATCTGATCTACGACACAGGCTCAGAACAAGTGGTGACCTTCCCTACCAGAGGTGCAAACACCCTTGATCTCTTCATCACCAACCGGCCATCCCTCATAGACAAATGCAAACCAGTACCCGGGATCAGTGACCACGATATTGTATTTACACAAGCGACCACTAGAGTCCCAAAGAACCGACCCCCAAAACGGAAGGTCCTGCTGTGGAACCAGGCTGACCTCACCACACTGAATCAGGCAGTAAAGGACTTCTCAACTGACTTCACTGCGCAACATTCTCCATCCACTGACATTGATACATTATGGTCCACCTTCAGAGACTTCACCTTAGAAGCTATCAACAAGAGCGTACCCTCAAAGATGACATCGTCTAGGTTCAGCCAACCATGGGTAAACCGGAAGATAAAGCGCCTATCCAGACAAAAGAAAAGGGCTTACCACAGAGCACGAACATCAAGAACTGCTGAGGACACGGAACGCTACACGACACTCCGTAAGAGCACCCAGTATGAATATCGCAAAGCCTACAACAATTATGTCCGGGATATTGTAACCGAAGACCGGAACCCAAAGAAGCTATACACCTTCATCAAGGGCAAGCGGTGCGACAGCAGCGGAGTGTCATCATTGAAGAGCGACGGCATTGCTCACAGTGATCCAAAGGTCAAAGCGTCTCTATTGAACAAACAGTTCAGTAGTGTCTTCACAATAGCGGATACCAAAGAACTCCCAATCATGTCGGGCGACCCGTTCCCAGCAATCCACCACTTCTGTGTTGACCAACAAGGGGTCCAGAAACTACTGCAGTCACTCGAACCTCATAAAGCAGCAGGACCAGACGCCATACCTACGCGTTTCCTGAAGGAAATGGCCAACGACATAGCACCAGCAATCACACTAGTTTTCCAGGCATCACTGCAACAGGGAAAAGTACCAGAAGATTGGAAGAAGGCCCATGTGACCCCCATCTTCAAGAAAGGTGACAGAAGCCTCCCGGTAAACTACAGGCCGATCTCCCTAACCTCTGTATGTTGTAAGATGCTTGAACATATAATCCACAGCCAGATCATGACACACCTCGACTCACACAAGATCCTGTCAGAGCAACAACACGGCTTCCGCAAGAAGAGGTCCTGTGAATCCCAGCTCATACTTACCATTCAAGATCTCACAGCTGGACTAGATGCTGGTGACCAGATAGATGCAATCCTGCTTGACGTCAGCAAAGCCTTTGACAAGGTCCCTCACGAAAGATTGCTGATTAAGCTGAGACACTACGGCATCAGGGGTACAGTACTTGACTGAATTCAGAGCTTCTTAAGTGACAAGAGTCAGCAGGTCCTTGTTGAAGGCATATGTCAGAATCCGCCCCAGTCACCTCAGGCGTGCCACAAGGATCAGTCCTTGGCCCTCTACTCTTCTTGGTGTATATCAATGACCCCCCTAACAGAGTGAGCTCCACTTCTCGTCTCTTTGCTGACGACACCCTCCTCTATAGACTAATCAGGTCTACCGAAGACTCTGCCAAGCTGCAGGAAGACCTTGATAGACTACAACAGTGGGAACAGGACTGGTTGATGTCTTTCAACCCTTCTAAATGCGAGGTCCTCCACATTACCAAGAAGAGAAACCCAGTAAAGTCCTCATACAGAATCCATGGACACAATCTTGCCATGGCCAAGACAGGCAGATATCTCGGGGTGACTCTTGCAGATGACCTATCATGGAAACCACACATTGACGCCACCACCAAGAAGGCAAACAACAGCTTGGCATTCCTCAGGAGGAACTTATCCAGCTGTCCACCAGAGACCAAAGAACAAGCTTACAAGTCCTTGGTAAGACCAACTCTGGAGTATGCGTCGTCAGTGTGGGACCCCTACACACAGGTTTGCGTCCAGCAACTAGAGGCAGCCCAACGCAGAGCGGCAAGATTCGTCACAGGTGATTATCACACGACAAGCAGCACCTCCCAGATGATCTTGGACCTAGGTTGGCAGTCCCTCCAACAACGTAGGGCCCATGCAAAACTAGTCATGATGTACCGCGTCATCCACTGCCTCGTAGACATCCCTGCATCCCCGTTCCTCCGCACCGCAACTGTTGCGACGAGAGGCCACGCGGTGGGCTACAGCATCCCATACTGCAGAACAGACTACCTTCGTCACTCTTTCTTCCCCTCCACTACACGCCTATGTAACCAGCTACCAATGCACATCGCCACAGCACCCAGTCTGGAGGCATTCAAGGGAGGGTTGGCGCACATGTAAATAACACTGAATATGTACAAAGTTTTATTGTTTTTTTTTTAATCTGCACCTATTGCGCCTCACCATGTCATGACCTTGTACAGTCACATTGTACGACAATGCTCCAGAGAGGGTAATGTACAAAAACGGAAGAAGATAGATGAAATACCGTCCCTATATGTACCTCAGCGTACCAAAGTTACGGTGCCGTTTCTATGTACCTCAGCGTACCAAGAGTACGATATCATTTCTATGTACCTCAGCGTACCGAGGTTTCGAAAATTCATATTAATAACCAGTAACAGTAAGTAGGGGCTATCAATATAGATTTGCCTTTGTCCGTTAACGCGCTGCGAGCGATTTTCTTTTAAATAGTCAAACTATAATAATATTTTATAATGTTGCTAAAGCAATACTTTATTAAAATGGTTTACAAAAAATACTTTCATAATATCATGAAATTAATACTACGAAATAAATAATTTCCTTAATGAAAATACTGAGAAATGAAGAGAAAAGTTATACAATTGATTACTTCCCTTTATAACTTTTACGGAACAGTATCCTCCAAAGGTACACATTAAAAATGTGTTCTAAGTAATCTATTAATATATATAATATATTAAAATTTCAACAAATCAAGTGATGCTATGGTATGATTTTGTTAGTTTCTCAGCCTCAGTACACAAACTGCAAATATCTAGGATTTAAAAAAGAAAGACTTTTTTGGAACTAGTTTTAAGACCTACCACAACCTAGTGTCTACTTTTTCCTCCCGCATGAACTTCCTGAAATTCATTCTGATAATACAGGTGGACAATTTAGGACCTCCCTGAATAGATCTATATGTGTTTTCATGCAAACTTATCCAGTCGAGTTCTTTTCAGAATAATTAAAAAGAACCATAGATAAATAACTATCTTACAACTGTAGAAACAGATGAAGTAAGGTTCATACAATAAAACCATATCTTTTGCATGATCAATTTGTAATGTGTACTTTTATGTCTACAGGTCGTAAGATGTCTTTACATTAATCCATTTTGCTGAATTTTAACATGTATTTGTAAACAATTAGTTTAGTTTAAACATATTTATTCCATATATAGCCAGGATTAGAACGAAAGACAATGTCTTATAGAATTCTTCTCCTATTCTTCTAAACAATTAAGAAATTTGATTAAAGTGTACTATATATCGGAGGTGGGGGTGCGGGTTGCGCTTTCGCATTTTTAAATATTTTTTTGTAAATAAATAAAGCAGCCACTGTCTTCATTTCACTGAATAGGTCAATAGCTGACAACGATAAAGCAAAAATCCAAGTGTAGGGTTAGCGCAATCTGACTGAAGTACTTGATCTTCTAAACGAAGATCTGAGAACGACCCATTCACATATGTCTTCTGTATATTTTGGATTTCCAGCATTGCTATTTTTATTTTAACCAATGAGACGACTTGTTAGAATGTCAAAGAGTAAGAAAAATGTGCAGTTATTCCAGGGCTCGAACTCGGGACCCCTCGATTACTAAGCAAGTGGCCTACTGACTGAGCCAACCGGCTATCTGACATATTCCGACATAAGAATTGTAAATATCAAAAGACAAGGCTACAGGTAATTTGCTAAATTTTGTAAGTTAAGCTCTGATTGGCTAGCGAAAGGGTCGTCAGAACGAGGCTATGAATAGGTCGTTCTCAGATCCTATGCGTAGCGTAATAGGAGATGTACTTTAGTCAGATTGAGGGTTAGCGACTCTTAGTTTTTGTGCGTTTTTATCAAGATGTTATCTAACATTGTAAACCAGTCTCATATAAGGCCTAAAAAAATCTTTGTTTCCGGTAACATGCTCAAAAAAATTAGGCTAGGTAGGTCGGAAAATTTTTTTTTGTGATTTTTTTTTTTTATTAAGGGAGACTTTTCGGAAATTATTTTTGTGTCAAAAAATGAATACAGATAAAGGGGTTATTCCTTTAGAGCATCAGTAAGTTGATTTCTAACATCACTGGCCATGTTTAAAGCATAAAAAGTGCAGTTTTGCAACTTTTTGTTAAAAAGTTGAAAAAAAATTCTCCAAAGCCATAAAAACATTTAAGGTCGGGCCAAAAATTTAGGGTAGGTCGGGATACCGGAAACAATTTTTTTACGCCCAAGTACTATTAACATCTTTTAATGAAACATCTTGTATCTCTGAAGAATGATAAAGTTTGTTATTTGTTTACTATCTATGTTCACGAGACCATGTACAAAACCCCACTTTTCATCCCCTGTTCACAACAATATGATAGGTCGGGATACCGGAAACAATTTTTTACGCCTAAGTACTATTAGCATCTTTTAATGAAACATCTTGTATCTGTGAAGAATGATAAAGTTTGTTATTTGTTTACTATCTATGTTCACGAGACCATGTACAAAACCCCACTTTTCATCCCCTGTTCACAACAATATGATAGGACGGGATACCGGAAACAATTTTTTTACGCCTAAGTAGAGCGGGAGTGGGTATTTCCGAACAGTTAAGCAATAATGTTGTATGTTCTGATATACCCGCTTATATTGCCATTTAAAACAACTTGTTTATAGAGTGATTCCAGCTGATTTAGCGTGTATAATTCCGAACTATATAAGTATACAGATATTGTCAGTACAGTGTATTGAAGATATTACCTATTGGACGTGTATTTCCGAACAGAGGGGGTAATTCCGAACAACAGGGGGGCTAATTCCGAACAGTTCCAACTTCTTAAAAACAGAACTTTTGTTTGTTTACAATGATAAATACAGACATTCTTTGTGATATTACTTGCATTTTTAACAAAGAAACTTTATAAAACAAAACATACAACTAGAATTTACAGAGCATCTGTATCTAAACCTAAATTTGCAGAAGCACAGCACAACATCTTGCCAACTTTCTACATGATTAATGTCCGAAACATTGAATATGGTATTACCACCCTATACAATGATGCAGTGTGTAGTGTTGAAAGTCTTAGAATCTGTGTTTAAATTAACAGTATTTGCATTCAACGGAAGTTTGTCTGTATGCCCAATAACTCATCTGCCACACATTTAGGGTGAAATCTGCACCGCAATTGGTGCATGAAGGGTTTTTCACATGCATAGCATAAACGTGGACTTTGTTGTGCAGGGTTATCTTGGCACCCAAATTCGCTTGCAACTCTTGACAGCTCATGCTATTGCTAATGAGTCGCCGCCTCCTCTCCCAGAGTCGGATCATATTGCACAGTCATGTTTTAAAACGAGCCAGTATGAATAAAAGGAAGTTAAAACTCATTTTACAAAGTATAGATTTATTTATTTGCTACTGTATCTATTTTTTATTTATATATTTATTTATCTACTTATTTATTTAATTTATAATCTAGCTCTAGTTATTTGCTTCAGATATAGTATAAGTCTTTATATGTACTTATTTTGGTTAAACTTTCTTCATATATTGATTGTTTGGAATTAGCCACACATTAATTAACAAGTGTGTCTAATTTCGAACGGCTTCTTTGCTCTTTCAACGTTTTCTATAATGATAAATGCATTTTAACTCCCTTCCCACGGGACATTGTGATGTAAGAATTCCATCAAAACATTGTCAGCGGTAAAAAAAAAATACTTTAGATCCTTACGTACTACTCCCTCGAATAACAAAAACGGGTAAGAACGACTTGCATGCATGCTGTCGTATAAATTCTAGTCTATTATTTTGAAAAGATGCGCGAAAAAAGGGTTTGCTTTAAATAGCAATATGATATGGAATTCGTTGTTATCTTGTATGTGACGCTGTGGATTAGACTGGTGCCTTTCAAGAATACAAAAATGTCATTGGAAAAATGTGTTCGGAATTACCCCCCTGTTCGAGATTACCCACACCCGCTCTACTATTAGCATCTTTTAATGAAACATCTTGTATCTGTGAAGAATGATAAAGTTTGTTATTTGTTTACTATCTATGTTCACGAGACCATGTACAAAAAAACCCCACTTTTCATTCCCTGTTCACAACAGTAATATGTTTGTATCTCGTTTAAGAGACGTCAAAATTAAACAGATATCATTAACCTTCCAATAGGGGTTAATAATAGGAATGCATTTTTCCGTCAAATAATGTAGGCTGATTTTGATTTTATATACAAAAACTAAAATGACTGATAGCCAAGTTCCTTATAATAATATTATGTAAATATTGTTTGCTGACGTTATATATATAAATGTATCTTACAAAGTTTGAGATAACCATAATTTTATGACTGTATCTTAAGGAAATATATTTAGTATGGATTTTTAAAATTACCTCCCTTTATTAAGGTTTTAAACTCAACATTAATCATTTATTTCAAATTACTTCCCTTTATTCAATCCGTTGATAGATATTAAGAGGAGGAGGAAGGGGACATCGGATTTTCATCAAAGTTTGGGGGGGGGGGGGGGAAGCACCAGAGTGCGTCATTTGTGCCAATATTTCAAAATGTGCATGTTGTTTTAGGGTTCGGTGGTAGGCTACTTTTGGGCAAATCGTGAAACATGCGGCGTATTTCCGTATTCTCCGTATAAATACACGTGTTGTCTTGGGTTACAGGGGGTAATCAGCAACACTTAACAGCATTGGGGGTTCTGAGAAAATGTTGAGTCGGTTGTTTTGGTTGTTTTTGTGATGTTCAAGAGTATTTCGATGGGCTCAAAAAACGAATACATCGGTCTCTTCCTGCGTTCCTGCGTTCAGATATGGATATTAAAATGGTATTTTAGTACTCGGAGTTTCAACCCCAGAAAATGCACCAGAGATTACCGTTTCACACTGCCCTTAGTTGCAAAATGGGTAACCACTCCCATATCTATCCCCACTTCACCTACAACTTGTTCTCCCGCACACTATGAAAAACATGGATCAAGGCACACATCGTAAGTATGACACCATCAAACAACGACCAAACAATGTATCCAACGTAGGTGGCAGTGGATACAGTTACAACGCAATTCCGTTTACTCCACCTTCCACCGTCAAACTTTAATATGAACCTCTTTCTATTTTATTTATTTCCTGAAAAAAAATAGCATTTCTTTATTCATTTTTTTTATTCGATTGTTTAAAATGTACAGATAGTATAGCTCGATATTTACAGCAAATCTAATAAATGTATCTAATCTCAGGGTTTTTTCACTAAGGGCAAGGACCTAGGTCTGTTATTTTGTTGGGAAATGGCTCGAACTATAAACTATACTGATTAATAAAGTAAAAATACTGATGTGAAGTCAATTGTAGGGAAAATCTGCATGAGTTGAAAGAATTTTTCTCAGGGGAAGGGACCAATAAACGGCCTCTTCTATATATAGAAGAAAAACAGCTCTGATTAAATCTTGCTTTATATTTCTGACACGGACTAGGAATAATTTTGTCCTCCAAAAAGGAAAGTTATGAGAATTCGTAATGCATTACCAACTTTTAGTAACATCGATCTATATGAAAAATGGATAAATTTGCCTATATAAACGAAGAAGGAAAAAAATACTTAAACTTAAATAGAAAAAGTTCTATTTGGAAATCAAAAATTCAATACCCCACAAATTAAAGTTTAATTTATTCCGGATATTATGAATATTTTTAAAAAAAGATATTTTGATATTTGGTTGGTCCTTTTTGACTTTAAATAGACCCACCTCAGTTCATATAGACTCTGTAGGAAACGGGTAAAAAAACTGACTTTTTCAAATATAACATAAAATGAGATATTTTCCGCAAATAATCAAAAATTCGATACCCCCAAAAATGTAGAAAAATTATTCAGTTTTCGCTATGTGTAATTTGTTTTAATTTTTTTAATGGTTTGTTGGTCCTTTTTGCATTTTAGTGTGTACAGTGAACATTTCTTAAAAAATTCCGGCTTTTTCCGCCGTTATCCGTAAGGGAGGACGGACGTTTTGGCCACGGACGTTTTGGCCCGGACGTTTCGGCCTAGGATCTTTTGGCCTAGGACGTTTCGGCCAAGAAAATTTTTGAGGTAGGATGTTTTGGCCAAAAAGAAATTATTTCCATAATATGCAAATTATGATCTGGACATTAATATGTTATCATATCATATGTTACAGTATAATTGATCATTCTTTTTAAAAATGTAATTGTGAATAAAATTTATTTTCATAACTCTTTTGGTTTGTTGTAAATGGCAAATATTTTAACATACACAGACACATACAATGTGTATATGTTTATATGTATACATATAGAAAGATTTTAAAAAATAAAAATAAAATACCATGAGTATGTTTTATTATCAGTTTAATTTGTTCTCCAGACCATATTTTGCATGATATGGAACCACAACTTATTTTTGGCCAAAACGTCCTACCCCCAAAGAATGCCTGGCCAAAACATCCTAGGCCGAAAGATCCTAGGCCGAAACGTCCGGGCCAAAACGTCCGCTGGCCAAAACGTCCTACATTCATCCGTAAGTACTCGGAATCTGTTAAGGAAAATATTGTCGTCTGCTAGTCCGAAGTTGTCAGTACAAATTGTTATAGCTCAAAGCCTAGAATTGTAGGCAACTTCACCTGACAAAAAAAAAAAAAAAACAAAAAAAAACTGACATTGTAATTAGACAAATTAAAACAAATTAATTGTTGAACCCCAGATACGCCGAAACCTAGATCGCCTGTTCGTTTAAAATAACGCTATAGGGGATTAGTGTTCAATTCGCATTAAAAATACAAAATCGTTTATTTTTCATCCAAAAATACTTAAAGAACAATTTCATGGTTTTGGGGTAAATAAGTTGTCAGTAATTGAGTTTCAAGCTTTCTAAAGAAATATAGCGATGATTAATTTCCAGTACCTATATTATTTTTTGCCGAACGATCTGGAGACTTTTTATTGCCGCGGCGGTTCGGGTCCGATCTCCGACGCGGTCATCTTTCTTTTCTTCATATGGGATTTTTTAATAATTTTGAAACAAAAAAAAAATCATTTTCTATTATTCATAATAATATTATGACCAAACTTCAATTTGAAGATAGCCTTAAATGAACTGATATCTCTTTTTTTCCGAACCTACTTTGAAATTAATTATTCTGTATTCTTAAATTAATGCATGTTTTTGGTACATTCTTTAATCATCGTTTTAAAAAATTGCGATATCTATTATTTGTTTAGTCTCAAGATTGCACACAATCACATGAAGCATAAATGATTAATTGTAACAAATATCTTAAAATTAACCCTTTGACTTTTATTGTGTATTGCAAATTGCCTAGGGGTAAACAATATCGTTCAGTGTTGTTTCAAGGCGGGTCATTAAAAAAATACAAAAGATATTTTTACCCACTTACTATAAGTGATAAGTATTTTTCTGGTTTTATGGTTTTTGCGTTGTAATATATGTCTTTCACATTCTTCTGTCTTTACATAGTCTTTTCCCTTTCTTTCAGGAATTTTGGGGTTTTTTTTAAGATTTTACCATTATTTCATGAATCGTATGACAATAACGACTGTCTAATTTCAATGTTCGGCCACCTGGACTTTTTCTAGAATGAAATACTTTTCACAGTTATATTATATCCATTCCGCACGTTGAACAATCCAAATGGTAGGAAATGACGAGAAAAACGGCATTTAGAAATGAAGTGAAGACAAAAAAAAGAGGGTTTTAATGTTTCCTTATAAACGATTTTGATCGTTACTGTCAAATCATCAAAGCGTATTCAAATCTCAATAAACATTAAAAGCATCACAATGACTCTAAATTCATGAACTTGTACAATGGAATACGAAAATAAAACCTGTATATATAGCACTACATGTTAGAACATTGTATAAAATTTGACGAAATTTCTGATGAATTAACAGAAGACGAGCCAGCTCAAAACTACGGTGTTCCGTTTGGACCATTGAGAGTTTTATTCCTGAATCCCATACCTCGAAAATCATGAAACTACGATGGTGAAAGTCGAAACCACGAAGGCGAAAACATGAAACTACGAGTAAAAGTCGAAATTACGAAACCACGATGATGAAAGCGCGATATCATTTCGCATTTTCACCATCATGGTTTCGTGTTTTCATCATCGTGCATGGTTTCGACTTTCACCATCGAACTTTCGACTTTCATTATCGTAGTTTCTACTTTCATTTATAATCGTGCTTTCAACTTTCCTAAACCCCATACCTCGAAATCACAAAACTACAATGATGAAAGTTGAAACCACGATGACGAAAATCGAAAGCATGATAAAGAAAACACGAAACCACGATGGTGTAAACTTGAAATGATATTGCGTGATTTCGACAATCACCATCGTAGTTTCGAGTTTTAACCATCGTAATTTTGACTTTCACCATCGTGTTTTCGACTTTCATCATCGCAGTTTCGTGATTTTGACTTTCGAGATATAGGGTTCTGTATTGATGTAATGTCTACGGTGTCGCGTACGTTAGGGCCATCACCGCATATTCTGAGTTCGAAAAGTCGAATTAACACGAATCTACGATTGTAAAAAATCGAAACCACTATGATGAAAACACGAAACGTCGAAATAACGAAACTACGATGGTGAAAATTCGAAATTAATAAAATGTAATTTCATCATAGTGGTTTCGTTGTTTCGACTTTTCAACATCGTGGTTTCGACTTTTCAACATCGTAGTTCTGTGTTTTCATCATCATGGGTTCGACCTTTCACCGTCGTAGTTTCGTTAAATCAACTTTTCAACATCGTAGTATCGTTCTCAAAATATGAAGCGACCGAAACACACCGTAAATATCCATCTCAATCATTGCTCTTTTTTTTACACAATGGAGGTCAGAAAAAAAAGTTTAATAAAAAAAAAGATCGTAAAAGGTCTAGACCTACCTGAAATTTGATTAATTTCATTGTTTTTCTTTATTGTGTCCATGGTTAAAGTGATGCACCTATCAACGGTATGCCTAAATAGCGAAAAACACTTTGTTTTGCAAAAAATACTTTAAATAGCAAAAAAAAGCTCGGCATTTGTTTATTTTTAAAATTTATTTACAAGTTTTTTTTTCATATCGTAAATAATGTTAATAAAGCTTACTATACGAAATTTGAGCTATATATATACCGAAAAATGATGAAGTTATTAAGTGTTTTCCAAGCGCACCATGAAAAAATCTTTTTTCGCTATTTTCGCCTACGTTTAATAGCAAAAAAAGCTCGGCGTTCGTTTATTTTTCAGGTGAGTTTTTCTGATCGCTCGATGTCCGGCGTCTGTTGTCCGTCAACATTTAGCTTGTGTATGCGATAGAGGCTGTATTTTTCAACTGATCTTCATGAAATTTGGTCAAAAATGATTACCTTGATGAAATCTAGGCCGAGTTCGAAAATGGGTCATTGGGGCAAATCAAGGAAAAATGTGTATGCGAAAAGGCTGTATTTTCCAACTGATCTTCATGATTTTGTCAGATTGAAAACCTTGTAAAATCTAGGCCGAGTTTGAAAATTGTTATCTGGGGTCAAAAACTAGGTCACTAGGTCAAATCAAGGAAAAACCTTGTGTATGCGATAGAGTCTGTATTTTTCAATTGATCTTCAGAATTTTGGTCAAATGAGACATCTGGGTCAGGTTCGAAAATGGGTCATCGGGATCAAAACTGGGTCACTAGGTCAAATCAAAGAAAAACTTTGTGTAGCGATAGAGGCTGTATTTTTCAACTGATCTCATGAATTGTGGTCAGAATGATTGCCATGATGAATCTAGGTAAAGTTCGATATGGATCATCTGGGGTCAAAAACTAGGTCACTAGACAAGGCATTTTGGAGTTCTGGCCCTTGAATTTGTAGTGAGTAAACAGTAAAATAAAGACAGACTTGCTATTTAATCATTAGGCAGTTGTTGGAGACATTCACTTTTCTCAAAGCAGCTCTAGTTTTTTATATTTTCACTCGGCCTCCATGGCCATGTGGTCAAAATTAGCTGACTTCAAATCATTTGCCCCTCACAGTGTGATTTAGAGCCTCTTTGGGGCATTGAATTATTCATGTGAGGAAGCCATCCAGGTTGCTTACGGAAGGTTGATGGTTCTACTCAAGTGCCGGCTCATGAAGAAATGATGTACTGTGGGGCTCCTGAGTCTTCTTCCACCATCAATGTTGGAACATCCCCATATGACCTATAATGTCTCAGTGCGTCGTTTAAAATATTAGTAAAATAAATTAATTATTTTCACTATAAAACGTTGTGGTTGTTGCCCAGTTGGTCTGAGGTAAAATTAAATGAAGCTTTTATACTGACTGAAAGGAATTTCACTTGCAATATTTTGAAAATCCAGATGGCACTTACAAAAACAATGTAAAATTTTATTTGTTTTTCAGATACTCACAGTGCTGGAAATATTCCCAATGTCACCATAAATCTGGCAAAGACAATAGAAAACTTGTAGACATTTTAAAATAGAAAAGTGGAAACTCCACAGGTAGTACAAGACAAAAACAAAAAATGTTGCAGGCATGGTTTGTTTGAGCTGTTTAGGACAGTAGTGGAAATGCAAACTATCACCATGATGCAAGAAGTCTTAAGATAAATAAATCTGACAATTAACAGTCACTTGACCCTTTTAGTACTTTTGTGAGCATGAAATAGCTCTTTCAATCCTATTTATCATCTAATTAATTGTTAATTGTTTTATTAAACCCATTTTTACAATTAAAACCATTTTTACAAATTTTACGACAACTCCCTGTATTATCAAAGCATTCGCACTGTTTTGACATTAAAAGAATGAAAATTTTGTTCTACAAAGCTGCATGAATGCATTTATTGAGTTAGATTTTTAAAGTGTACATTACAGCTGGATTTTTTCTTAGAAAATCTTGTGTTTAAGATTTATTTTGGCTTAAAATTTAATTCGACTACTGTATTAATAAGATTAATGTCCTGTTCCCTTTAACTGTGCCTAAATTCATTAAATGCTTTCATTAATTAATTTCAGCCATTAATATGATTGACTAAGCTGTGTGTGAAAAGATTTTTTAAGTAAAATTGAATAAAAAATAAAAATTAAAAGATTTTGACTATTCTCACATTAGCGGAAATGTTTTTGACAAGCTACTGTGACCACCCAATGTCCCTCATCAAACTTTCATTCTTAGATTAAAGCTAGTTATACTGGAAAATCATCTTTTTCAATGGAGCGCGCCATATTTGTTGTTGTCAAGCGTTTTGTGAAATTAAAACTATCATCACAATCACAAAGATTTTTTTGGGTCATAGGCAACAAAAGTTTTACAAAAAAAAAATGCTGTCCTGATTGGGCCAAGAAGTCAACCAGCAATTTCAATGGTCTTTGAAAGTTGAAGAAACAAAAGTCATGTGCATAAGCCGGATAATTGTCTAATATGTAGCTTTTTTATTTACTTTTTAAGTTTATTGTATCTAATGATTTAAAAATAGATTCATCGGTTGAGTAAATGTCTATAAAAAACACATAAGCTAGGGTTTTTATATTTAAAATGTCTTGTGACATACCGGGTGAGCCCTAGCATGGGGGTACTTTTCACTTACTGAAACTTACATCTGAGCCTAAAGCAGCATTTCTCTGCCGGCGGAAAACTTCGGTTGGACCGTCGGTAGAACCCCCTGTGCTAACTCGACTCTCACCTTTTGTATTTTACAGCATTAGATGATGTTGGTTTCTTTTCAAGTTGGTTTCTGCAAAATATAAACAACTAAGAGTAATTCAAAGTAGTGCGTGGGGTTTGATTCTTGATAGAGGAAAGATCGATTTTTTTCCGCATGTTTTTTTCTTCTTTTTCGTCACTAAACAAGATTTAAATGGTGGAATTTGCTAAAATCTGGCAAAAAAGTTTCTTTACTCTTTTTGACTCTTACAGAAAATGTTTATCTATGTTGAAACACAAGGTTTTGCATGTTTTATCAAAAGTTTTCTATTATGACCTAATCTCGTTAATTGCCTTGTAGTCAACATGAACTATTTTTCCGGTATGCTCATCCAGTTTCGTTTATTTCTATGCATACATTTTGCAAAATTGTACAAATGTGTCGTACAGCCTTATCCACTCCCACGTTTAGCATATATAAGCACAAATTTGAGCAATAATGATTTGTTTGTAGAAGGGGTGAAATATCACTTTTTAAAACATTATATATCCTATACATATATATGACTGCGGACCTCAAAAATAGCATCTTAATCATTTACTGGCCATATATTATGATAAATTTGGCTGTACGTATAAAATTATTTTGGGATAAAATTTTGAGCATATTTTTATAAATCTGTTTGAGATCCTTTATTTCAATGCTTTTTTCTGTCACTTTTTTTTAATTGAAATTCCTTACTCGTCACGAAGTAGTTTCTGATGAATGCACAACAGTTTTCTTCAAAACTGACAACATAATTTTAATCATAAAAATACATTTGTATATTAAGTTTTTACAATGCAAAAATTTCTCCTGTAACAGTCATTACTACTAAACCTTTTTAAACCTTAAAACCGCAAGGAAATCTTTCCTTATACTGTCGTGTTTTGGAACCACCTGCCTTCTCAAACTGTAATTCAGCCTGACCTTGAGGGGTTAAACGATGTCTTGACCTTGGTCCTCTCTTACCGCCCTGAACTCACAAAACGGGTGTTTTTTTAACCCTTTTAACTTGTATATATTTCGTCTTACTTAACATTTTCATACTTTTATCTTCTTTCTCACTATCTTCATTTTGAAGCATTGCTTTAAACAACTTTTTATCGGTTGTGACGCGCAACCCGGCTATTTACCCCTGAGGGGAGTCCAGCCGTATAGATAGATAGATAGATAGATAGGATCATGTTTGTAAAAGTAGAGCATATTGGAGGTAGTTAGATAGCCATCACGGTATAAATCTAGTTACCTTCCATTTTTTATCAGCAGAAGTAATATTTTTTTAGATATTTTATTTATTTCCTGAAATATTTTTTCTTAATTGTTTTTTTTTCATTTTTATGAAACTTTTGGCTATTGAGATAATTTTTTTCAGAAAAGTTCGAAATACCAATACAATGTCTGAAGGTACCGAGAAAAGCTATCCAGCTAATGGACACAACGCAATACTTATCGAGATAATATTGTAAATTATCGCAATAATATTTCCAGAAAACTTTCGACTATTCTGATAATCTTTTAAAGAAACTTCGCTTTATCAAGTGTGGTAGCTACTAAGCTATCTCGCGGTCATAAAACTATTTTTAGATATTTTGAGTTTCAAGCGTGAAACATCGGGATATTTCCCTATTCTCCGTCCTGCGTTGAGTAATATCTATAAATAACACACTTTATAGCTTTATATATACAAAATGTGTTGTGCAATTCTGGGCGAGCCATAGCATGGTGGGTTATCATCATCTGAGACAAAAGCAGTATGATCATCTGAGACAAAAGCTATGATCTCTGCCGGCGGTAATCTTCGGTTGCTCCGTCGGTAGATCCACCGTGGCTAATTCGTCACTCATCTATCATTTTTTTTAGTTTTCTAGCTCAGTTACATGGTTTCTTTTTCGCTGTTACTTTATGTATGTCACAGCAGTTGGTTATATTGTAGTGGGTGGGTTCGATTCTGATGGAGCAGAGGGGTGACCCATTTTTTCTCCATCACAATTTTACAATAAACAAAATTAGTACTGGAAACATTTAGATACAAGGGAAAAAAACAGTTTAAAAATAAAACCAAACGAGGAATAAAAAAGAGTGTATTATCTCCCTGCTTGATCAAAGAAAATATAAAATACATTTATTTTTATAGCTCTTTGATTTATTTAAGGAAGCAATTTGTTGCTTAAGAAAAAAACAACTAATTTTTTTCGCGAAAAGATCTTAGATGACCAAACCCATACATTTTGTAAGAATGATCTAGAACAAAACCCGTAACGAATATAATCAATTAAAGCATGCATAATTGGTTTCAAAAAATCTGTGAAAAATCTCAGGTTGGTGAAGCGGTAAAGTTGATCAATATCAATTGTATTAATTTTTTCTTAACCTATGAAGTATATGAATATCTATAACTAACTAAAAATTTATTGAAATCAGAAGAAATACAAGACTGTTCAGTATACAATTTTATAAGATCATTAAATCAAACATTTTCTAAAAGGAATCTAACTATATGCAAAGAGCCTCAGTTTTTTTCCTTAAGTAAATCTGTGACAGAATATAAGAAAAGTGAAACATATCATAAAATGTTGCTTAAATATGACTGACCACCTTTCAAACTCAGTGCTCTAAAATAGAGAGTGTTTTTCCCTTTACTTTCATCCATTTTTTCTTTCAACCGTCGGGACATTTTGTCTAGCTCTGATTATCCCTAAAGATATACTCAACCCTTTTAGCTTACGACCCTTTAAGCACAGCGATCAGTAAAAAAAAACTTATCAGGCTGTTCCAAAAAAAGGCAGCCCCTTAAACAAAACCCACAACAGCTAGTGTATGTATATAATGCATGTGTAAACGATAAACATATACACATAAAAGAGTAGACAAAACAAATTAACCACAAGACAACAGAGGAACACAGTGGGGGCACCGCCCCGGATCGGCAATGAAAAAAATACCCCGGAAAGCTGAACTCTTGCGGTTGGGGTTTTAAAGTTATAGGACCAGGTAAATAAAAGTTATACCCGCCAGGTGAGTCCCTTACAAATTATGTAACTGAATGCACAATGTGTTTTAAATGCTCGTGTAAAATATATAAAAGAAAACGTACCCAAACGCATGTACTCAGTGCCTTTGCAGAAAGCACAGAACGAGAGGCTAAATAGCAAATGACAAGTATCAAAGCATCACAGTATCATGGGCTTTAAGATTTGCTTGTCAATATTCTTCCACCTGTTCCTGTAAAATGAATGAATACCAAACAATCGGTATGCATCATACTCTTTTAGTAAAAGTTTTTTTTAAGTACAACTGCAAAAAAATGCCATGACACAAAATTTAACTAAATTCGTAAACAGCTACAATGAACACCTTGTCACAGAATGTCTTTAAATGAAAAGGTAGGGGTCGACTCCCTGGAAGCATTGAGCACAGCAAATACAGCCGGTCACACATCACATAAGAGAAACTGTAGTGGAAATATACAGCAGATATCCATCAACAAAATATGACAGGTTAAAAAAAATGGAAATGGGGTAAAAGCGGGTAATGTAAAAATGGAAGTTAAAAGTGAGAGTCATAAAAGGGGGATCATAAAGGTGGGGAAACATAAAAGGACATAAAAAAAGGGGTGGAAACATAAAAAGGGATGGGGGGCGTAGGCACAAAAAGGGAGGAAGACATAAAGGGGGTGGTATAAAAAAAGGTTGGCATGCATAAAAATAGGGGGTGGTATAAAAAGGGATGGGAGGCATAAAAAGGGAGGAGAGGGTAAAAAGAGGACATAACAGGGGCAAAAAAGGGAGGTTAAAGGTTAACAGGGGCTGTTGCTTTTTACGGCCACAACTCTGCCTTCGAAAAAGGGGTTTTGAAATTACTTGGCATAAATGTTCCCTAAATGAGATTTGGTGTCATGCACAAAACCTAGACCCCCCCCTAGCTCCCAAAGGGCAAGGTTAAACGAGAAGTCAAAAGTTTTCTTGTCTGGTTCATAACTCTGCCATATATCAGGGGATTTGAAAATAATTTTAAATAAATGTTAACCATACTGAGAATGTCTGTCACTTAGGTCAAGGGCAAGGTCACAAAATGTGATTTTTTACGCATACAGCTGTATCATTCTTTGGGGATGGGTTCGGCGGCATTTGTCACCAATAGTGACAGCTCTTGTTTCTTTTATATGTAAGAAGTATTTTAAGATTTTTCTATAATGAACAATATTACTTTCTGATGAAAGTTATCGGCCCCGTTCCATTCTTTTCAATTTTTTTGGGCCTCACCAAGTTTTGGTTAACTTAGGTGCAAAGTTGACTTTCAATTTAATATTTTGCTACATTTTTGATAACTTTTAGGTTTTATGAAAGTTTTAAAGGATCTTCAGCCGACGTAATTGATTATTATTGTACAAAGGTAAAAGTTTGCATGTATCTCGATCGAGGCTTCAGAGGCTTCATTTTGTTAGAAGGAAAGAAATAATTTGCACAATACACAAACTTTAGTTTAAAGACAGATGCCTAAATTTTTTTCTGCAATCTCGACACTCAGATTGTGACGGAAAATTGCGGCGATATTATTAAAACGGAACTTGTGTTTTAAATATCGATACCTGAAATAAACAGATTGGTCAAAGATATAAGTTTTATTGAATAGGGGGCGACTGGTCAATTTATTAAAGACGCTGTCAGCACCCCAAAAAAACTGTATTCATTTGTATTCCCTGATGGTAATTATATATATTTGCATGAAAATATGAGATATTAAGTTTCAAATTGAAAAGTGACATCATTAAGCCAAGACAATGTGTTTTAATGTCTTAACAATTCATTGAATTAATGTAGCAGTAGTTTCGAAATCGTGTATTTAGTTAAATTCAATCACATTTGTTTCTACGATTTTTACAGGAAGGGGCATAGTTGTCCACCTGAAAACTTGTAGTATAGTGTATATCACCTGTATTAAATATGATTTTCATGAAATTTTTGTGGTGAAAAAAGTAGGTCACTAGGTCGTGGATGGTTTTTAAATCATATTCCCAAACCCGTGTGATAAATTCTAAATCCCTGAGGAGGTGGTTTATAAAGACCCCCGCGACCTGTGACCTACTTTTTCCTCCTACATGAAAATTTATGCAAATCCCTTTTTGATAATACAGGTATAATAATGACAGGTGACATCTAGGCTCTCCCCAATTAACGTGTTTTCATAGCTTCGTCTGAAACTTATTCATCTCTTTCTTTTCAGTATAGTTTTTATAAACATGGAATAAAATAAATATCTTACATTGTAGAAACAAAGTGTGACCTAAAATGGCATACTACTACATTAATTCAATGATATACTTAGATTAAACACATTGTCTTGGCCTTTTATGTGTCATTGTCAATTTGTAGCTGGGTACTTTTATTTCTCAATTTTCTTCTTGCAAGCATATATAATTACCATCCAGAAAATACAAAAGAAAACAAATTATTTTGTGGCGCGTATTTAAAGAACCACCCCCGCGTAGTAAAAATACAATCTGTCTGTAGTACTTGATCTTCTAAACGAAGATCTGAGAATGACCCATTCACATTCGTCTTCTGTATATTTTGGATTTTTGCAAAACTATTTTTATTTTAACCAACAGACGACTTGTTCGAATGTCAAAGAGTAAAACCAAATTCAGTCAGTCCAGGGCTGAACCACGGACCCCTCCTTTACAAAGCAAGTGTCTACCGACTGAGTAACGGCTATCTGACATCTGTCGACATCAGAATTTTATATATCAAAAACCAAGGCTTTTTCAAGCTTGCAGAATGTTGTAAGTTAGTTTTGATTGGCTAGCGGAAGGGTTGTCAGAACGAGGCATCAATAGCTCGTTTTCCGATTCCTAAGCGTAGCATAATAGGAGATGTACTTTAGGTCAGATTGAGTATAAACAGTTCTTCTGCGGATGGCAGGTGGACAATTTAGGCCCTTTCCCGAACAAATGTGTTTTTACAACTTCATCTGCTAACTTATTCAACCAATTCTGCTAATGCTGCATAAATTTAATAAGATATTTAGACATTAAAGACCTACCACGACCTAGTCACCTACTTTTTCCTCCCACATGAACTCGTGCAAATCAGTCTGATAACACTGTTATAAAACAACTATTCTACAAATGACAAGTGGGCAATTTAGGCCCCTCTGAATAAATGTGTTTTACAACTTCCTCTGCAAAATTATTTAATCAATTTCTGCGTAATGCTACGTTTCATTCTATAAAAAATTTAGACATTAAAGACCCACCATGATCTAGTGGCCTACGTTTTCCACCCGTGAACTTCGTGCAAATCATTCTGATAATACTGGTATAAATACAGCTATTCTACAAGATGACAAGTGGACAATTTAGGCCCTCCCTGAATATATGCGTTTTCACGACTTCGTCGCAAACTTATTCAGTCAATTTTCCCCTTTTCAGTTTTAAAGTCTAGTTTCATAAAATAAATACTTATACTGTAGAAACAAAGTGGTCTAAACTCACCCTTTAAAACATCAAGTACTGACATATACTACAATTAATTTAATATTGTTTGACATTATATACATTGCTTGGGCCTATATATATTTACTGTCAATTTTAACTAGATACTTGTTATTTCTCATTTTCTTCATGCCCAAAACTGCACAATTACCATCACGGAAATACAAAAGAATACAGTTTTTTTTATGGCACGTCTTTAAAAAGGCACCACAAAATAACTGTATTCTTTTGTATTTCCATGATAGTAATTATAATGATTTGCATGGGAAAAAATTAGATATACAAATATTTAGTTACAAATTGGGCAGTGATATATATTAGGCCAAGAAAATATGTTTTTAAAATGTTTTAACATTTTCATTGAATTAATGTAGCAATATGTATAGAAATCAGTGTATTAAGTTAAATTTCAATCCATTTTGTTTTACAGTGTAAGATAGTTATTATCTATATTCTTAAAACTATGCTGAAAAAATTCATAGTCTTTTCTAGGTATACTATGAAGACATGGAATATTGCAGAAACCCAGGTGTTTGCGCTGCACAAATTTTCGACAGAAAGGTATTTTTGAGCCTTGGAAAAAAAAAAAGAAGTCACACGGGGCAAGGTCAGGCGAAAGAGGGTGAGGGAGCACAACAACCTTTTCATGCTTCAGAAGTCTTGTCAATAGACGCCTTTTGCGATGACGCATTGTCATGTAGTAATTTGGCATTGGCCAAACCAGTTGCGGGTCTTAGATTTTTGAAATATTTCTTCAGTTTTCGAAGAACTAGTCTTGTAAAACTTCGCATTTACGGATTTGCCTTTAGGTGCAGCAACCTGAATGGCGGGACCCTGAGTTGTGAAGAATATGGCATACATTACCTTCTTGAACTCATGGTCCTCTTTGCAATGCATGGTCTTTTGCCAGACTTTGTTGCCCATATTTTGCTCTGAATCTTTCGTTTGGGCTCAAAAAAAAGTGAACCCATGTCTCGTCACCCGTGACGACATTTGCGAAAGACCGTGCATTGTAATTTGGAAACTGTTTAAGCAACAATTTTGCGCATTGCACGCGCCCCCTTTTTTCGCTATCTGTCACAGATGGGGAATCCATCTAGCACAGATCTTTCTCATTTCAAAATACGTTTCAGAATTGTATGAGCTGCTCCCAATGAGATGCCCACCGTACTAGCTGTTTGCCTAGCGGTGTATCTTGCATCAGTAGCAAATATTTTTTTCACTCTAGCAACCATCTTGGCAGACGTTGCTGTTTTCGGCCCACGGCCCGTGGGGCATCTGTTGTTGAAACTTTAAAGCACATTTGCATTTCTTAACCAACGAATAACTGTTTGAAAAAGACATTTCATTATGCCCCAAAACAGAACATATTTCATCAAAAATGTCTTTACCCCTATGCCAAGAATACAACGATTCTTTTCAACGGCGTACGCTGACCTTCCAACCATTTTTGTATTAGTATACACGAGGAGGCAATGTTTAGCGAGCGATAGAAACAGCTGAAGTCAATTGCACTTACGGAAAGTTACGAAGTTTTGTTTTGTAATGAGTTGCTTAGATACTATGCGCGACCAATGAAACAATTGTTAGATCTTTTTACGCTGTAAAAGTGGCATAAAATGTGTAAACGATGACTATTCAGAGGGGGTTTTTTCTCTTGCTGCACAACGTCGAGTTCCCCATTGCTAACATGTAGGATTTATACATTGTTATTTTGTACTTGTCCCTAAACCCGGCTTTGGAAGGCGGTGCCCGTTACACATGTAAAACAAAGAGCGGGCAACGAAAGGTAGGTGACAATAATGAAAGGTTTGTTGGTTCAATAAACTGAATAATTATAATATGAAAAAGGCAAAGCCTCTGAGCGAGCGTGGCTTAAACGGCAAAGAAACTATTCACTGCTTAAAACAATTCCGAGAACCTATTCACTTGAAAAGAAACAAAAAATTAGTGTCATTATACCTGTAACAGCGAATATCATACGTTGCAAAATTTACGGAAAGCCGGTGTCACGGTGACGTCATTACCTGTTTGTGGCGTTCTTATGGCTTTTGCTTATTTATGATATTTTATCCCCTTTTTGGCCAATGCTTGATCTTTTAAAAAGAAATCATAATTTTTTCTACCAACTGGAAAAACTTTCTTGCATTATTTTTGAGTGATGGATAATATTCAGCAATCAATGAAGTTCTGTATTCACTGCCAACAAAACATTTCCTGTGAGCACCTGTCCTCTAGGGCACGCACTTTGTAAAATAAAAGCAAAATTGAAATTATTTCCATAACATAACTTTTTTAAAAATAAAGACACCTAATGAACATAGAGATAGTAACTCAAATATAAAATTTAAAAAAAAAAAACAACAATTTTCCCGACTTTGACAGAAGTAGAACAAAAATGGCGGCACCCAAAATGGCGGCGCCCAGATGAGGTTATAACACACTAAATAGCCACCACTATATATTCTATATAAAATGACAAGTTTTCACAATGCTGCAATACACACCTAGACCCATTTTAAATTTCTTTAACTTACATTTTCTTGTAGAATAACATTTATACTGTAAAAATATCCAAAGAAAAGTAGGGGTCATGTTTGATGCAAGAAAAATATTTCTGGTCAAACGGACACACCGTAATTTTTACACTGAAATGACAATCACAATTTAGGGTAGGAGTGTATGAATAAATTTCACATGTTAAATCAGTTTGGAGTCTTTTTTCAACATGCAAATGCTACCAGTATATCAAGTATAGGCATGCAATATGATTTCAACCAATATATAGCAATGATTTCAAGGAAAAATCCTTCTTACAGCAAAAAAAACTGAGAACTATTTGAATCCGTCATTATGCGACTACCATTTTTTCAAAGGTGCTCAGGCTATTTAGTGTCTGTATGCCTATAAGGAAATATGAATATTTTTTTTCAGCTTTTTTGCTCTCTATGTGAAGTTTCATCTATATTCAGCTTATAAAACAAGTTTCAGCCCAAACAAACCAGTAGTTTTCTCAAAATCACTATTTTTGTACAGCCATCATTTTGTCCAAAGACTGCGGTTTAAGCCGTTAAATTTGGCTGAATCACATAGTCATTAAACGCTGTTTTTTCAAAAAACCCGTAAGATATTACATCAAATATACCACCAGCAAGTGCGGAATAGACAACTACACTGAAAAAAACTTACAATTATGCAACTGTGATAAAATATAGAACAAAATTAGTGTTTAGTGAATTTTTTTTGGTTTAAAAAAAGCTTATTTTTCAGTAAAAAATGGGAAAATTGTCTTTATTTTCATCACAAATGCAACAATACTGCATATTTTTGCATTCTATAGCTAAAGTCATATCTCATGGCCATGGTATTCAAGTTCTCTCCAACAATTCATGTCAAAATGTAACTAAAAAGGTGTTGATACTGCACACCTGGTCTCTGCTCAAAAATGTGTGAAATTCCTCAGGTTCAGTACTATCAGACACAGGAATCCTCCTGAAATGTTAGTTAAGTTTCTGCATGCCTTGTTACTAACACATATAATTTAGAAAATAAAATAGAAAAAAAAGGTTTAGTGTAAATAATCATTTTTTTAAGAAATAAGCCACTCTTCAAGTGAGATGCCACGGAAATTTTCCTGAAAAAGTCATAACAGACTTGTCGGATTTAAAAAGGGGGTAAATCATGAAGGTAAAACTAACATTTCTTTACTTAGTCAGACAAGTGTTACTGCAAAAAAGTATGTTAGACTTACAAAAGAGACTTTTGAGTCAAGGGTTAATGATAACGAAGGTTTACTTACACTAAATGATGTAAATGGCTCTGAAACGGGTGTTGCACCTCTGCGATCACTAAACAGCTGTCCTAAGTTGGCGGATGAGTACAGTACACCAGGAAACACTGAGGCTCACCCTGATCTGTTAACTCACAAACTGTACTGTCCTAAGCTGCTACAGGAAATGTTTAACTCTGAAATAAAAAAGGCATTGCACTGGTGAAAACATATGTGATGGCAATCTGAATTTTGATGCTGAATTTTCTCGTAAATGGGGATTAGCTTGGGAAGAGCGGCTTAAATGCTCAAAATGTAGCTATATTAGTAAATATTATAAGCTTTATGATGAGGTTGAAAAACAAGGAAGGGGTAGAAAAGCTGCTAAAATCAATGTTGGCTTCCAGTTAGGTGTAATGACAACCCCAATAGGCAATACAGGTGCAGCTAGATTACTGGCCCATGCTGAGATAATTCCACCCTGTGTTACTGGTATGCAAAGATTGTCAAATAAAGTTGGTGAAAACACTGAAACCCTTAACAAACAGAATATGCATGAAGTAAGACAGTCACTTAAACAGGAAAATGCAAAATGTGGTAATTCAAATAGCTCAGAAGTCTTAACCGAAGGGGACTCCTGCTACAATAACCCCTTGTTTAACTCCGAAAGTACGCCCTTTCAAGCTGGCACCATTGTCGCAACAACTATTTGTGAAAATAATACACATAGAAAGTCAATTATTGGTGCATTTGTTGGTGTTAAAGCATGTACAGCTGCTTCTAAATTAAGAAATCAAGGTATAAAAATGTAAAGTGCCCCAATCATCCAGGCCACTGTACAGCAAATTTAGATGAGGCCCAATCCATTGGTGATGAAGCCAAATGGAATGAAATGGTATCTAAGGATATTACTAAAGATCTTCAGATTTCACACCACACAGGTGATGGAGATTCTAAAGGTCATTCTGGTGTAGACAAAGGTCAAGGAACTAAAACTGTGCACTGAAAGATGTGAGGCACCTAGCAAATTCTCTAAAAAGGCAAATTAACCGGGCACCATTTAGTGACAAAATGTTCCGTGGTAAACAGAAGTCTAATCTAAAAAACAGATTTGCTCTATCTTTTAAATCTAGGTGTGTTTCAGAGCTATCAAGTGCACATAAGAAGTACAAAAGCAATTTGAAAGTAATAAAACACAAAATGCCTAATATAATTTCAGCAATAGTACTATGTTTCAAAGGTTACTGTGGTACCTCATGTTCTAAATACAGCTTGGTTTGTTCTGGCAACTACAGAAAAGCAAAAAAACTATATGCCAGACAATGTCAGGCTTAAAATGACTGATGATGATGAGACTTTACTCAGGAAAATGTATTGAAATTCTCCTTGGTCCAGAAAGCATAGAAAAAACTAAATTTTTAACATCTACACAGAAATGTGAAGCAGTGAACAGATCCTATAATGCATGCTTGCCCAAAAATGTTACATTTCTCCGCAACTGCCATGGCCGTATCCATGGCCAGATTCTAAGACTAAATCATGGGCTTGCTGACACTGTTATCCTTAAAGCTAGGGTAAATGGTGTAAAACTGTCACATGGCTCTTCTGTTATCAGACACCTTTTAAGAACAGAGTACTACGACAAGTTGCGTAAAACTACTAGGTACATATCGCGAGCAAGACGCAGTCGTTTTGCATCACGCCAGTATAGGTACAAATTACATACAGATTTACACTATTCAAAGGGTCTCACTGACCCCAAGCCTGACTTTTCTAGCACCCCACACCTAAAAGATCATGCTTATGCATAGAGTGTGATATTAGGATGAAATAAAGATGGTTATAAGTAAAATTATTGTGCTGCCTTGTGGCCAGCTGAGCCGGCACTGCACACATATAACAAGTTATATTAACTGCACAAATGTAAATAAGCCTTGTAAAAGTTGTGTATATAATAGTGCTATATTTATAAAAAATATTATACAAAAATAGTAAACTACTGTATACCATAGAATACAGTCCTTGAAAGAAAACTCCCTAAACTTATGGCCTGAGCATTGGTCCCCACATTTCTGCCTTTCATTATTGATGAACTGGGGTTCAATGCTCAAATGTTCCGGGTTCACACACAGAGAAAAGTGGCATATATGCGACACGTGTAGGCCTTCGGAAATTTTTAAAATATTTCTAGTGGCCTGACACATAAGTCTGTGCACATAATATTGTTTTTCTGACAGTTTCTCCGGGCAGTTTTGTGGTTATTTTTCCATAGCTAGGTTTTTTTATTCACTGTCGTACAACCAAGCCATTTCCGACACCCTTTTTCCCCCCACCGGTATAGAATTATCATTTATTTTTTGCTTAAATCTTTCAAAATCAATTGTCTGGGTTGATGTGCCATGTTTACAATTTTTTTTTTATTTGCAGACGACAGAAAATTTTAGTAATTCTACCGGGTGACAATTCTTATAGGTTATAACACACTAAATAGCCACCACTATATATTCTATATAAAATGACAAGTTTTCACAATGCTGCAATACACACCTAGACCCATTTTAAATTTCTTTAACTTACATTTTCTTGTAGAATAACATTTATACTGTAAAAATATCCAAAGAAAAGTAGGGGTCATGTTTGATGCAAGAAAAATATTTCTGGTCAAACGGACACACCGTAATTTTTACACTGAAATGACAATCACAATTTAGGGTAGGGGTGTATGAATAAATTTCACATGTTAAATCAGTTTGGAGTCTTTTTTCAACATGCAAATGCTACCAGTATATCAAGTATAGGCATGCAATATGATTTCAACCAATATATAGCAATGATTTCAAGGAAAAATCCTTCTTACAGCAAAAAAAACTGAGAACTATTTGAATCCGCCATTATGCGACTACCATTTTTTCAAAGGTGCTCAGGCTATTTAGTGTCTGTATGCCACAAGAGGAAAATTTTTCAGCTACATCACTTTTGCCCCATTCGGCACACCTTTGTTATATTCGCCTACACATTGCTGTAAGGCGAGCTACACGCTCGCAATTGCGCTTTGCGCAATTGCTCGCGAGCTATGCTCGCTATAAAACATTTATATATCCTATACATATATATGACTGTGGACCTCAAAAATAGCATCTTAATCATTTACTGGCCATAAATTATGATAAATTTGGCTGTACGTATAAAATGTATTTTGGGGTAAATTTTGAGCATATTTATATAAATCTGTTTGAGATCCTTTATTTCAATGCTTTTTTCTGTCACTTTTTTTTAAATTGGAATTTCCTTACTCGTCACGAAGTATGTTTCTGATGAATGCACAACAGTTTTTCTTCAAAACTGACAACATAATTTTAATCATAACTATACATTTGTATATTAAGTTTTTACAATGCAAATTGCTCCTGTAACAGTCATTACTACTAAACCTTTTTAAACCTTAAAACCGCAAGGATATCTTTCCTTATACTGTCGTGTTGTGGAACCACCTGCCTTCTCAAACTGTAATTCAGCCTGACCTTGAGGGGTTCAAACGATGTCTTGATCCCTCGGTCCTCTCTTACCGCCCCTGAACTCACAAAGCGGATGTTTTTAACCCCTTTTAACTTGTATATATTTCGTCTTACTTAACATTTTCATACTTTTATCTTCTTTCTCACTATCTTCATTTCTGAAGCATTCCTTTCACTGCTTTAAAACAACTTTTTATCAGGTTGTGACGCGCAACCCGGCTATTTTACCCGTGAGGGGAGTCCAGCCGTATAGATAGATAGATAGATAGATAGTTAGGATCATTGTTTGTAAAAGTAGAGCAAATTGGAGGTAGTTAGATAGCCATCACGGTATAAATCTAGTTAACTTCCATTTTTTATCAGCAGTAAGTAATATTTTCTAGATATTTTATTTATTTCCTGAAAGTATTTTTTCCTTAATGTTTTTTTTTTTTCATTTCCATGAAATTTTAGGCTATTGAGATAATTTTTTTGCAGAAAAGTTCGAAATACCAATACAATGTCTGAAGGTACCGAGATAGCTATCCAGCTAATGGACACATACGCAATACTTATCGAGATAATATTGTAAATTATCGCAATAATATTTCCAGAAAACTTTCGACTATTCTGATAATCTTTTAAAGAAACTTCGCTTTATCAAGTGCGGTAGCTACTAAGCTATCTCGCGGTCATAATAACTATTTTCAGATATTTAGAGTTACAAGCGTGAAACATCGGGTATTTCCGTACTCTCCGTCCTGCGTTGAGTAATATCTATAAATAACACACTTTATAGCTTTATATATACAAAATGTGTTGTGCAATTCTGGGTGAGCCATAGCATGGTGGGTATATCTATCATCTGAGACAAAAGCAGTATGATCTCTGCCAGCGGTAATACTTCGGTTGCTCCGTCGGTAGATCCACCGTGGCTAATTCGTCACTCATCTATCATTTTTTTAAGTTTTCTAGCTCAGTTACATGGTTTCTTTTTCGCTGTTACTTCATGTATGTCACAGCAGTTGGTTATATTTGTAGTGGGTGGGTTCGATTCCTGATGGAGCAGAGGGGTGACCCATTTTTCTCCATCACAATTTTACAATAACAAAATTAGTACTGGAAACATTTAGATACAAGGGAAAAAACAGTTTTAAAACTAAAACCAAACGAGGAATAAAAATGAGTGTATTATCTCCCTGCATTGATTCAAAGTATAAAATACATTTATTTTTATAGCTCTTTGATTGATTCAAGGGAAGCAATTTGTTGCTTAAAGAAAAACAAGAGGGCCAAGATGGCCCTAGGTCGCTCACCTAAGAAACACTCCATAACAGTGTAAAACATGTTTGACCTAGTGATTTCATGGAAACAAATATTCTGACCAATTTTCATTAAGATTGGACCAAAAAATTGTTCTCTTGCGATAAAACAAGCATTTTCTTAGATATGACCTAGTTTTTGACCCTAGATGACCAATATTCAAACTCGACCTAGATTTTATCAAGGCAATCATTCTGACCAAAATTCATGAAGATCAACTGAAAAATACAGCCTCTATCACATACTGAAGTTTTTTCTTTGATTTGACCAAGTGACCTAGTTTTTGACCTCATATGATCCATATTCAAATTCGACCTAGATTTCATTAAGGCAATCAACCTGACCAAATTTCATAAATATCAACTGAAAAAAACAGTCTCTATCGCATACACAAGATTTTTCTTTAATTTGACCTAGTGACCTAGTTTTTGACCTCAGATAACCCATATTCAATACCGACCTAGTTTTCATCAAGGCAATCACTCTGACCAAATTTCATGAAGATCAATTGAAAAATACCACCTCTATCGCATACACAAGGTTTTTCTTTGATTTGACCTAGTGACCTAGTTCTTGACCCGAGATGACCCATTTTCGAACTCGGCCTAGATTTCATCAAAGTTATCATTCTGACCAATATTCATGAAGATTAAATGAAAAATACAGCCTCTATTGCATACACAATGTTTTTCTTCGATTTGACCTAGTGACCTAGTTCTTGACCCCAGATGACCCATTTTCGAAATCAGGTAATCATTCTGGCTAAATTTCATGAAGATCAATTGAAAAATACAGCCTCTATCGCATACACAAGGTTTTTACGTGATATGACCTAGTGACCTAGTTTTTGACCCCAGATGACCCATTTTCGAACTCGGCCTAGATTTCATCAAGGTAATCATTCTGACCAAAATTCATGAAGATCAATTGAAAAATACCGCCTCTATCGCATACACAAGGTTTTTCTTTGATTTGACCTAGTGACCTAGTTTTTGACCCGAGATGACCCATTTTCGAACTCGGCCTAGATTTCATCAAGGTAATCATTCTGACCAAAATTCATGAAGATCAATTGAAAAATACCGCCTCTATCGCATACACAAGGTTTTTCTTTGATTTGACCTAGTGACCTAGTTTTTGACCCGAGATGACCCATTTTCGAACTCGGCCTAGATTTCATCAAGGCAATCATTCTGACCAAAATTCATGAAGATCAATTGAAAAATACAGCCTCTATCGCATACACAAGGTTTTTCTTTGATTTGACCTAGTGACCTAGTTTTTGACCCGAGATGACCCATTTTCGAACTCGGCCTAGACTTCATCAAGGTTATCATTCTGACCAATATTCATGAAGAAGAATTGAAAAATACAGCCTCTATCGCATACACAAGGTTTTTCTTTGATTTGACCTAGTGACCTAGTTTTTGACCCGAGATGACCCATTTTCGAACTCGGCCTAGATTTCTTCAAAGTTATCATTCTGACCAATATTCATGAAGATTAAATTAAAAATACAGCCTCTATTGCATACACAAGGTTTTTCTTTGATTTGACCTAGTGACCTAGTTTTTGACCCGAGATGACCCATTTTCGAACTCGGCCTAGATTTCATCAAGGTTATCATTCTGACCAATATTCATGAAGATTAATTGAAAAATACAGCCTCTATCGCATACACAAGCTAAATGTTGACAGACGACGGACGACAGACGACGGACGACGGACGCCGGACATCGAGCGATCAGAAAAACTCACCTGAGCATTGCTCAGGTGAGCTAAAAAAAACTAATGTTTTCGCAAAAAGATCTTAGATGACCAAACCCATACATTTTGTAAGAAATGATCTAGAACAAAACCAGTAACGAATATAATCAATTAAAGCATGCATAATTGGTTTCAAAAAATCTGTGAAAAAATCTCAGCGTTGGTGAAGCGGTAAAGTTGATCAATATCATATTGTATTAATTTTTTCTTAACCTATGAAGTATCATGATATCTATCTAACTAGAAAATTTATTGAAATCAGAAGAAATACAAGACTGTTCAGTATACAATTTTATAAGATCATTAAATCAAACATTTCTAATAGGAATCTAACTATATGCAATGAGCCTCAGTTTTTTTCCTTAAGTAAATCTGTGACAGAATATAAGAAAAGTGAAACATATCATAAAATGTTGCTTAAATATGACTGACCACCTTTCAAACTCAGTGCTCTAAAACTAGAGAGTGTTTTTTCCCCTTTACTTTCATCCATTTTTTCTTTCAACCGTCGGGACATATGTCTAGCTCTGATTATCCCATAAAGATATAGCTCAACCGTTATTAGCTTACGATCCCTTTAAGCACAGCGATCAGTAAAAAAAACTTATCAGGCTGTTCCAAAAAAAGGCAGCCTCCTTAAACAAAATCCCACAACAGCTAGTGTATGTATATATGCATGTGTAAACGATAAACATATACACATAAAAGAGTAGACAATTAAAACAAATTGACCACAAGGACAAACAGAGGAACACAGTGGGGGCACCGCCACGGATCGGCCAATGAACAAAAATACCACCGGAGAGCTGAACTCATTGCGGTTAGGTTTCAAAGTTATAGGACAGTGTAAATAAAAGTTATACCCGCCAGGTGAGTCCCTTACATAATTATGTAACTGAATGCACAATGTGTTTTAAATGCTCGTGTAAAATATATAAAAGAAAACGTACCCAAACGCATGTACTCAGTGCCTTTGCAGAAAGCACAGAAACGAGAGGCTAAACTAGCCAAATGACAAGTATCAAAGCATCACAGTATCAATGGGCTTTAAGATTTGCTTGTCAATATGTCTTCCACCTGTTCCTGTAAAATGGATGAATACCGAACAATCGGTATGCATCATACATCTTTTAGTAAAAAGTTTTTTGAAGTACAACTGCAAACAATGCCATGACACAAAATTTAACTAAATTCGTAAACAGCTCCAATGAACACCTTGTCACAGAAATGTCTTTAAATGAAAAAGGTAGGGGTCGACTCCCTGGAAGCACTTGAGCACAGCAAATACAGCCGGTCACACATCACATAAGAGAAACTGTAGTGGAAATATACAGCAGATATCCATCAACAAGATATGACAGGTATAAAACATGGAAATGGGGTAAAAAGGGGGTAATGTAAAAATGGTAAGTTAAAAGTGAGAGTCATAAAAGGGGGATCATAAAGGTGGGTAAGCATAAAAGGACATAAAAAAGGAAGTGGAAACATAAAAAGGGATGGGAGGCGTAGGCACAAAAAGGGAGGAAGACATAAAGGGGGTGGGTATAAAAAAAGGTTGGCATGCATAAAAATAGAGGGGTGGTATAAAAAGGGATGGGAGGCATAAAAAGGGAGGAGAGGCATAAAAAGAGGACATAACAGGGGGCAAAAAAGGGAGGTTAAAGGTTAACAGGGGCTGTTGCTTGTACGGTCCACAACTCTGCCTTCGAAGAAGGGATTTTGAAATTACTTGGCATAAATGTTCCCTATAATGAGATGAGGTGTCATGCACAAGACCTAGACCCCTAGCTCCAAGGTCAAGGTTAAACTGAGAAGTCAAATGTTTTTCTTGTCTGGTTCATAACTCTGCCATATATCAGGGGATTTGAAAATAATTTTAAATAAATGTTAACCATACTGAGAATGTCTGTCACTTAGGTCAAGGTCAAGGTCACAAAATGTGATTTTTTACGCATACAGCTGTATCATTCTTGGGCATGCTTTGGGTGCATTTGTCACCAATAGTGACAGCTCTTGTTTCTTTTATATGTAGAGCAGTATTTTAAGATTTTTCTATAAATGAACAATATTAACTTTCTGATGAAAGTTATCGGCTCGTTCCATTCTTTTCAATTTATTTTTGTCCTCACCAAGTAGTGGTTACTTAGAGTGCAAAGTTGACTTTCAATTTAATATTGTGCTACATTTTTGATAACTTTTAGGTTTTATGAAAGTTTAAAGGATCTTCAGCCGACGTAATTGATTATTATTGTACAAAGGTAAAAGTTTGCATGTATCTCGATCGAGGCTTCATTTTGTTAGAAGGAAAGAAATAATTTGCACAATACACAATACTTTAGTTTAAAGACAGATGCTTATTTTTGTCTGCTAATCTCGACACTCAGATTGTCGACGGAAAATTGCGGCGATATTATTAAAGCAGAACTTGTGTTTTAAATATCGATCCCTGATAATAAACAGATTGGATCAAAGATATAAGTTTGATTGATAGGCGGCGACTGGTCAATTTATTAAAGACGCTGTCACGCACCACAAAATAACTGTGAGGAAGTCATCCAGCTGACTTAAGGAAGGTTGGTGGTTGTACTCAGGTGCCCTCTCGTGATGAAATAGTGCACGGATGGGCACCTGGGGTCTTCCTCCACCATTAAAGCTGGAAAGTCGCCATATGACCTATTATGTGTTGGTGCTACATTAAATCCCCCCACCCCAAAAAAAAATAATTTCGTTGGCATGAAATTTCGTGGTTTTTGTCAAAACGGTATTTTCATGGGGATATGAATTCGTGGATTTCAACTTTTGAATATAAAATGAATGGGAATTATACTCGTTCGTTGGGATTAAATTTCGTGGATTGACTCAACCACGAAAATTAGTCCCCCACGAATATTAATGATTTCACAGTATTTTGAAATGAAAATATTAATTCTCTTATTTCCGCAGCTTCTCCGCATTATGGTTAATTGCTGTGGGTTTCCATGGCTCAATACTCCGCGTTGCACCCCTGTTGGATGTTTTGCACACTCATATATTGTACCAGGTAGCCTAGATTATACTATTGTAGGCACAGTGCATGCATTCATCCCATGCAGAAGTATTAAGTGAGATCCCAAAGATCAAAATACACAAAGATAAACGACCTGATTTTGCTCCCCATTTCCGCTTTTTTTCTGCATCCTGGTTTTTGCTTCAGATTTCTGGTTCAATACTCTGATTTTATTCTGCATTAATTGCGGAAATAATTCTGTGGAGAAATTTTAGCTAACCCATACGAAGTGATGAGGCATATGAAATTGAAACTTTCTTTATGGATTTATTAAATTGGAACTTTTTTTATGGAAAGCTTCGCAATGTTACCAATGCAACTGGTATTTAACAATACAATAATGTATATACCTTTTTACTTTTATGGTTTTAGATATTTTTAGATATGCTTTACAGTTAGCTTTGATCAATTAAAATTTGTTTTCGGTGATATATGACCTTTTTGTGTTGGTTGCTGTAAAACCCAACTTAATCATTTTTTATGTAGAGACATAGAATATAACAAGAGCTCGTCGAACACGAAATGCCCCCCTTGATGCATTCAGATCATACAAGGAACAGAAATTATATGCTCACTGTAAACAAAAGTTCTACCATTCTGGTTTAATCTGACCTTGACCTTTAACCTATTAACCTAATAAGAGATGACAGATTGATCTTGGCGCCATCTACTGAGCCATTTTTGAATGTTCCAAATTTCAAGACTAGCTCAAGGTCATTTCATTTAGGTATAAAACAATGTGTATGTGGTCCAAATTTGAAAGCGGTGGCTTGAGAAATGTGAAAGCAGGTCACTAGATCAATTTCAAGGTAAAGTTCATTTCGGTACACAAAACTATGCATGTGGTCCTAATTTGAAGGCTGTAGCTTGAGAAATGTGAAAGTAGGTCACTAGGTCAAACTCAAGGTCAAATTTCATTTCGGAACAAAAAACTATGCATGTGGTCCAAATTTGAAGCCTGTACCTTCAAAAATGTGAAAGTAGGTCACTAGGTCAATCTCAAGATCAAAGTTCATTTCGGTACACAAAACTATGCATGTGGTTCAAATTTGAAGGCTGTAGCATGAGAAATGTGAAAGTAGGTCACTAGGTCAAAATCAAGGTCAAATTCCATTTCAGAACACAAAACTATGCAAGTGGTCCAAATTTGAAGCCTGTACCTTCAAAAATGTGAAAGTAGGTCACTAGGTCAATAACAAGGTCAAAGTTTTTTTCAGTACACAAACCTATGCATGTGGTCCATATTTGATGGCTGTAGGTACAGAAATGTGAAAGTAGGTCACTAGGTCAAGATCAAGGTCAACTCATGTCAAGGTTCATCTTGCCACTCAAAACTATACATGTGGTCCAAATTTGAATTTGATGTAAGTTATGGACATGAAGATTCTAAGTTTTTCCCTGTATAAGTCTATATGAACCATATGACCTCTGGGGCGGGGCCATATTTGACCCGAGAGGGATAACTTGAACAAACTTGGTAGAGAACCACTAAATGATGTTACATTACAAATTACCAAAGCCACAGTCTTTGTGGTTTGGACAAGAAGATTTTCAAAGATTTTCCCTATATAAGTCTATGTTAACCATGTGACCCCCAGGGCGGAGCCATATTTGACCCTAGGGGAATAATTTGAATAATCTTAGTAGAGGACCACTAGATGATGTCATATACAAAATATCAAAGCCCTAGGCCCTGTGGTTTTGGACAAGAGGTTTTTCCAAGTTTTTTTCTATATAAGTCTATATAAACCATGTGACCCTAGGGGTGGGGCCATATTTGACCCCAGGGAAATAATCTGAACAATCTTGGTAGAGGACCACTAGATTTTGCTACATACCAAATATCAAAGCCCTAGGCCCTATGGTTTTGGACAAGAAGATCATAAACCATTTAACTGTTCCTGGCCAATGTGACCTTGACCTTTGACATAATGACCTCAAAATCAATAGGGGTCATCTGCTGGTCATGGCCAACCTAATATCAATTTTCCTGACACTAGGCCCAAGTGTTCTTGAGTTATTGCCTGGAAACCATTTTACTGTTCCTGGTCACTGTGACCTTGACCTTTGACATACTGACCTCAAAATCAATAGGGGTCACGTGCTGGTCATGACCAACCTCCCTATCAATTTTCGTGACCCTAGGCCTAAGCGTTCTTGAGTTATCATCCGGAAACCGTTTTACTGTTCATGGTCACTGTGACCTTGACCTTCAACATACCGACCTCAAAATCAATAGGGGTCATCTGCTGGTCATTACCAACCTCCTTATCAATTTTCATGATCCTAGGCCCAAGTGTTCTTGAGTTATCATCTGGAAACCGTTTTACTGTTCAGGGTCACTGTGACCTTGACCTTTAACATACTGACCTCAAAATCAATAGGGGTCATCTGCTGGTCATTACCAACCTCCCTATCAACTTTCATGATCCTAGGCCCAGGTGTTCTTGAGTTATCATCCGGAAACCGTTTTACTATTAAGGGTCACGGTGACCGTGACCTTTGACATACAGACCTCAAAATCAATAGGGGTCACCTGCTGGTGATGACCAACCTCCCTATCAATTTTCATGATCCTAGGCCCAAGCGTTCTTGAGTTATCATCCGGAAACGGATTGGTCTACATTCCGACCGACCGACCGACCGACATCTGCAAAACAATATACCCCTCCTTTTTCAAAGGGGGGCATAAAAAAATACTACTACTGGCATAGAACAGCTATATTTTATCGTAGATTGATGTTTAGATGATTTAGCTATATGTTTAATGGCAACTGCTACGGATCGTGTTATAATTGGTAGAAAATGTTGTCCTTATTTCTTTACAGCCATAAGCAGCAAACAGATGCCAACCAGAAATATCCAGCAAACATTAGTAACTTCCCTTTGCCAGAAATCAGGATTACGCCTGGTCTGTTTTACGCCCATAATTTTTTACGCCTGGTCTGGTTTACGCCCGTACCATGGCATACTCATTTGCATATTGCGCCTTAATTTAAGCCTGGTTTACGCTTGGTTCATATGATTCCTTTGATACTGCAGTTACGCCTGGTTCTTGTAAAGTTTACGCCTGTTTTCCATGTGGTGACCAGGTTCACACTTCGTACGGGAAGCCAAGACAGTAAATTATTGTCAAAATGGCTGTTTGGTGTATGTATGTGCTTTTGTGTGCATTGCGGCCGGAATGGTTTCTCTGGACCATAACTTTGATGTGCATGGAGCAATCTGTGTCATGTGCAAACCCTAGGTTCCTATTTCAAAGGTCAAGATCAAAGGTCATCTCAGATCTTGTTTGGCCCATAACTTTGACAAGCGTTGAGAAAACTTAATATTTTGCATGAATGTTCAACTCAGTGATACGGAGTGTCTTTTGCAAACTCCAGGTTTCTATCTCAAAGGTAAAGGTCACACTTTGGGGTCAAAGGGCAGGCTTGATATGTTGCACGTGGGCATCCTGTCATTTACAAAAAGGAGGAGGACATATTTTACTGAATGCTTTCAAAGTTGTGAAATGTCAGCATATAATAGAAATTGTCATTACTTTCCTGTTTGGGAAAGTATATAATATACTTTTAATAAACATAATTATTATGTTCAAAACAGAAAGTGCTGAAAATGGAAAGTTTTCTTAAATATCCTTCAACTTGGAGCTTGAATATCTCAAAAACGATAATGTTTTAAATATTTGCCCTTGGTAGAATTTTAGTTAATTGTTTTAAGAATGGATTCAAGCAATTAATATGCAGCTCCAACGTTTCCTGTGATGCCAGGAGCCCATACACCAAGGTATATAAAAACTTTGTGTTTTCTTTCCCTGATTGGGAAATTTTTCAATCAATATTTCCCGATCGGGAAAGTGAAAAGGGGAATCCCCAACTTTCCCGAACAGGAAAGTTCCCCGACTGTATAAGGCAAGGAAATCAACAAGCTGAATCATATTCTTCAATGGAAATGTTGCCAGTATATAATATTTGTGAGAGCTAAAAACATCTTGGTTGCCATATTTCTATACAAACTAGATAGTATTACATTTTTGTCTCAATATATATTTTACCCCGCTCGCTTAGCTCAGTAGGGAGAGCGTTGGTCTACAGATCACAGGGTTGTGAGTTGATCCCCGGGCGGGGCGTATGTTCTTGGTGACAATTTGATAGAAGACATTGTGTCTAAAATCATCCTTCAACCATCTCAGATAATTCATGTGGGATAGCATAGTGTAAGGAACAATAGTAGATGGAAGCACACAAACAAAGTATATTGAACGTATGTTAAAAAAAAATAGTATTCATCAAATTTTAGTCCAGTATATAATCGGTATAATATGTGTCAAAATGTTTTATTTGATATCTATTTATGCATATGTTTTTGCAAATTTATAACTTTCAAAATGTTATAATAATTCCAAATAAATTTATAATCGTTAAATTCTTTTATTTTTCAATTTCATATATTCACAGGATGTCATTTTCATGTATCAGTGGCCATCTTGAAAGCCATCTTGAATTTGAGGACTTTGCCTAGTGACTAGATACTGGCATCAGGCAGTTCTGAAAACTACAGACTCTGACTAACATTTTGGTATGCAGAAGTTGATGTGCACATTCATAGACCATCTACTACCAGTTTTAAGCTAATTATCTGGTCATATTTGCAGCATGATTATTATTGACTTGCAATAACAGGTCTTGCTGAATATCCAAGTTTATGAATACTTTTAGTAATAATGAGTCTTCCTTCTCTTCCAATATTCCAACAACACTCAAAAGCACTGAATATCTCCACAGGAACAGTCTCTATCTGTTCAACTAATGGAACAAGAGCGCCGCCAAGTGGGGCAATATACGCCCGAAGGCTTACATCATAGGATGGGAGCAAAATTTTAAGAACTTTACAAAAAGGTATGTAAAAATACACCTTAAAATTGGAGGTACCATCCATGTTGTACCACAGAAAAGTGGTCTCGGTTTTTCTCTACGGCCAATAATAAAAAAGTTTCAAAATAAGCTATTTATAGTAACATAAAAGGGAAGTAATTCAAAAAAAAAATTATTGTAAGTACAAAAAAGAGATCTGCCAAATAAAAACAAGAGCACTGCAATGCAGAGCTATATACACAAAGCAAAGTCATATATGACCTTTGACCCTTAAGTGTGACCTTGACCTTGAAGCGAGTCATCCGGAACATGCGCTCTGCACATCGTTAAAATGTGGTGAACATTTCTGCCAAGTTTCTTTGAAATCCTTCCAGCAGTTCAAGAGTTACAGAGCGGACACCAAACAAACTGATATGACTTTTGACCCCTAAGTGTGACCTTGACCTTGGAGCAAGTCATCCGGAACATGCGCTCTGCAAGTCGTCTTGGTGTGGTGAACATTTGTGTCAAGTTTCTTTGAAATCCTTCAAGGGGTTCAAGAGTTACAGAGGGGACACGAAACAAACTGATATGACCTTTGACTCCTAAGTGTGACCTTGACCTTGAAGCGAGACATCCAAAACATGCGCTCTGCACATCGTCTCGGTGTGGTGAACATTTGTGTAAAGTTTCCTTGAAATCCTTCATGGGGTTCAAGAGTTACAGAGCGGACACAAAATTGCTAACGGACAGACGGACGGACGGACGGACACCAGCGTCATAACATAATACGTCCCTTCGGGCGTATAAAAACCACTCTGTTAAACTATAGTCAATATGTCTGTAAGCATGGAACAGTCACTATCTATGTAACTTATAATAGCGAGTTTCACAACAATCCAGTATAGATGCTGTATTGTAATATCTTAATTGTAAATGGTTAAACCTAGAAAAGGAAATACTCTTTGTTATTTAAGGACAGCAGTTAATTGAAACATCATTTATATTAGTCAATTTGTTTTTACACTGCCCATCTATTAGAGTGGCAAGGTGGTAAACACATCTGACTACTAAACAGGAGGTCACAAGTTTGATCCCCAGTTGAGCTGGTCCTGATATGACCCTTTAAGTTGAAAGTGACATTAAACCGAGTTAACTTACTCACTGTTGCAACACTCTTTCACAAAACTTGGTATTTATCAAATCTAAATTAAACATTATCAAATAATTTTCACATGTATTACAATTTAAACCTGATAAAATTTATTTTATTCATGTGCATAGTAATTATAGACAAGGAGCTGCGTTCAATAAACGCTTGATGCCCCCGGTGGCATCCTTGTCGATACAAAGCAATTTAAGTCCAAAACGAGGTCAAGTTCAAGGTCAAGGTCAAACTGCGGTCAGGTGATGTCTGAAGATGAGGAATGGTCACAGGTTACATCTGCATTAGTATCAAGTCATTCTAGTTAGGGGTATTGATGCTAGATGAAACGGTCCCATTTAGTTAACCTCGTAGACGGACGAGACAATCACTATATGCCTCCCGCATCAGTAGATGCCGGGGGCATAAAAAATATAAATGACAGTAATTTCAATTAGCTATAAATACATTTTTTTTATAACCATCTTAAAATAATGAAAATGTGAACATGAACCATGATCAACAAAGGAGGTACTATTAGGAAGAGGCCCTTTATAAAACACAGGTGATTAACAAACTGTCAACATCATTTATGAAAGAAGTATAATGTTGTTATGTTGCAGTTTATACCAAGACATCTCACAGTGATTTTTAAACAATACTCTGTACAGTTATAACATCACCTATGGCACAGCTGCATTCAATACATTAACCAGCACATTTAGGAATGAAGCCTTTGATTGTTACTAAAAATTTGATTTTAGATACTTAATAAGCAAATTTGGATTTACATGGATTGTGTATAAACCACAGACCTAGAATATAAACATCTTCCAAACTGAAAACTATTGCAATATCTGTAGTATTTCAAAATATGAACTGATCAAACAGTTGTTGATACAAGCTTATGCTAATGAAGAAAAAATCTGAAAGATTGAATGCAAGATTGCATGTTTCAATTTCAGTTTATATGAGGATAGCATTCAGGCACAGAGATGGCGTTTCTCATAACATTTACAATCCTTGTTTCACTAGAAAGCAGGCAATGATCTGAAAAGGAAAAAACTGAATTAAGAACACAAAACTGTTGAAAAAACAAATCAATATCAAGTCCAACATATATATTCAACTAACTTATAGCTTGAAAAATATCAAGGCTCTAGCTATTATTGATTCAGAACAAGAGCTGTCCATAAGACAGCCAATGCTGGACTATTCGAAATATTGTCCCAGAAGCAGGAAACATTACCCAAAATATAAAAATATCTAAAAAGTTTCAATCCAGTACCTGCATTGCTAAACTTTAACCAGAAGTTTTAAGTTCAAAAGGGGACATAATTTGACCAAAATGCATGTCACAGTTATGGGACTTCATGCAATCAACTAGTTTAACAAGCAAATTCGATGAATTGGTATCCCCCGCCGAAAGGGTTTGTGGTGAGGAATGGCAAAAAAATATATCCGGCAAAAAGTTAAGGATGTTAATAAGAAGCAAATAATTTCATTAGTCAAAATCAATTTAACAGAAAACAAATGTTTAATTAAAGAGTACATAATAAATGTATGATACTTTGATCCTGACTAAAGAATTTATTTTGAATGGGATATGCTTACTGTAATAAGCTTAGCTTTTAAAATTAAATGCAGTTAATTGAAATATGAGCTTGAAGTTTAACTGGAACGAAATATTGTCTTCGAGTGGTTTGGCACCAGGTGTTGTTGTTTAACATGTACATTTGAACTTAAAAAAACAGATGTCCTTATGAGAACACTGGTAAGATATCTTGAACATGACTGAGCGCAAGGCTTGTGCAGTCACAACTTAACATGTTGAAGGTTTGAACATTAAAAAAAAAAAAAAAAAAAAAGGAATGGAAATATATATATGTATATATATTTATTTTTTAAGGGTGTGGGGGTGCGGTGGAATGGGAGAGGAAACAAAATTTCACATGTTGATCATGATTGATGGAAAATTAAAAATGAAAAACAAGAGGGTCATGATGACCCTGGATTGCTAACCAGAGTAATATGAGCTACATGTTTCTAATGTCAAACTGATGATTTTTAGAAATTTTTTGGAAGATTTTCCGATGTACAATCAAGTAACCCCTGGGGCGGGGCCAATTTTACCCCGGGGGTCATGATTTGAACAAAGTTTGTAGAAGTATACTAGGAAATGTTACATATCAAATATCTAAGATCTAGGCCTTCTGGTTTATTTTTAGCAAATTTATGAAGATTTCCCTATGTACAATCAAGTAACCCCTGGGGCTGGGTCAATTTGACCATGGGGGGTCAAGATTTGAACCAATTTTGTAGAGGTCCATTAGGCAATGCTACATGTCAAATATCTAAGCTCTAGGCCTTCTGGTTTATTTTTAGAAAATTTTGAAGATTTTTCTATGTACAATCAAGTAACCCCATGGGGCAGGGTCAATTTGACCCCGGAGGTCATGATTTGAACAAATTTTGTAGAAGTCTACTAGGCAATGCTACATGTCAAATATCTAAGATCTAGGCCTTCTAGTTTATTTTTAGAAATTTTTTAAAGATTTACCTATGTAAAATCAAGTGACCCCTGGAGCGGGGTCAATTTTGACCCAGGGGTCACGATTTGAACAAATTTTGTAGAGGTCCACTAGGCAATGCTACATGTGAAATATCTAAGCTCTAGGCCTTCTGGTTTATTTTAAGAAAATTTTTAATGATTTTCCTAAGCAAAATCAAGTGACCCCAGGGGTCATGATTTGAACAAATTTCGTAGAGGTCCACTGGGCAATGCTACATGTGAAATATCTAAGCTCTAGGTCTTCTGGTTTATTTTTAGAAAATTCTGAAGATTTTTCTATGTACAATGAAGTAACCCCATGGGGCGGGGTCATTTTGACCCTGGGGGTCATGATTTGAACAAATTTTGTAGAAGTCTATTAGGCAATGCTATGTGTCAAATACCTAAGATCTATGCCTTCTGGTTTATTTTTAGGAAATTTTTGAAGATTTTCCTATGTAAAATCAAGTGACCCCTGAAGCGGTGTAAATTTTGACCCCGGGGGTCATGATTTGAACAAATTTTGTAGAGGTCCACTAGGCAATGCTACATGTGAAATATCTAAGCTCTAGGCCCACAGGTTTATTTTTAGACAATTTTTGAAGATTTTTCTATGTAAAATCAAGTGACCCCTGGGGCAGGGTCAATTTTGACCCTGGGGTCATGACTTGAACAAATATTGTAGAGGTCTACTAGGCAATGCTACATGTGAAATATCTAAGCTCTAGGCCTTCTGGTTTATTTTTAGATATTTTTTGAAGATTTTCCTATGTAAAATCAAGCGACCCATGGGGCGGGGTCAATTTTGACCCCGGGGTCATGATTTGAACAACTTTAGTAGAGGTCCACTAGGCAATGCTACAAGTCAAATATCTAAGCTGTAGGGCTTCTGGTTTTTGAGAAGAAGATTTTTAAAGATTTTACTATGTGAAATCAAGTGACCCCTGGGGCGGGATCAATTTTGACCCCGGGGTCACCCCGGGTGACCAAGGCAAGTGGGCGACCAGGTGTGGGTGCGCAACTTCACATGTTTATAATAAATGTTCACAGAAAAGAATGAAAGAAATTTAATGAAATTCTGCCAAATGGCAAGTTTGTTATGTACAAATATGTGGATTTTTAGACAATTAAAGGGCAGTAACTCTGCAGTTACAAAAGAAATCCATACAAAATTGTGTGTGCACAACCACATTATAGTGCTCTAAATTCTGTTAAAGTTTCATAGTTCAAGGTCAAATAATTATATCAAAAGTTATGATGCAGAAATTGCCATATTTATAGTACCCTACATAGTTAACACTAGAAACTTCTAAGGGCCATAACTCTGGTGTTACTTGGGCAATCTGACTGAAACTTGACGGGTCGCAAGAACTCATAGTGGTGAACATGTATATGAAGTTTTAAATAAATATTCCCAACCATTTCCTAGATATGGCTCCGGACGGACGGAAGGACGGACGGACGGAAAGACGGATGGAAGGACGGACAACGCCAAAACTATATTCCTCCGACTTTCATCGGGGGATAATAATCAGAAGGCACATGTGAAGTTTAAACTTAGTATCTGCATTTGTTTTGCAGATAGTAAATTGCACGCAAACTTTAACCAGAATTTTCTAAGTCCAAAAAGGGGCATAATTTTCCCAAAATACATGTCAGAGTTATGGGACTTGATCAAGTGATGGTGGTAATTGATCTAGAAAAAGAAAAAAATATGTTCTAAATCTATATGCTTTTAAGTTATAGCTGTATGTGCTTGTACGCAAAACTTTAACCAGGATTTTCTAAGTCCAAAAGGGGGCATAATATGGCCTAAATGAAGGTCAGAGTTATTGGACTTGGTGCTATCAACTACTTTTATAACCACAAAGACACACGTGAAGTTTCAATTCAGTATCTGCATTCGCTTTGGAGATAGTAACTTGCATGTAAAACTTTAACCAGGATTTTCCAAGTCCAAAAGGGGGCATAATTTGCTCAAAATACATGTCAGAGTTATGGGACTTGAGCCAGTGAGATTGGTGTTTGACCTAGAAAAAGAAAAAATAAGTTTCAAAGCTATATGCCTTTTAGTAGCTGTATGTACTTGCACACAAAACTTTTACCAGGATTTTGTAAGTCCAAAAGGGGCATAATTTGACCAAAATGCAGGTCAGAGTTATGGGACTTAGTGCTATCAACTACTTTTATAACCCAGAAGACATATGTGAAGTTTCAATTCAATATCTGCATTAGTTCTGGAGATAGTTACTTGCATGTAAAACTTTAATCAGGGTATTCTTCATCCAAAAGGGGCCATAATTTGCTCAAAATACATGTCAGAGTTATCGGACTTGACCCAGTGAGGTTGGTATTTTACCTTGAAAAAGAAAAAATAAGTTTCAAAGCTATATGCCTTTTAGTAATAGCTGTATGTCCTTGCAAAAAAACTTTAACAAGGATTTTTTAAGTCCAAAAGGGGGCATTATTTGGCCAAAATGCAGGTAAGAGTTATGGGACTTAATGCTATCAACTACTTTATAACCTGGAAGACACATGTGAAGTTTCAGTTCAATATCTGCATCAGTTTTGGAGATAGTAACTTGCATGTAAAACTTTAACCAGGATTTTTTAAGTCAAAAAGGGGGCATAATTTGCTCAAAATACATGTCAGAGTTATGGGACTTGACCCAGTGAGGTTGGTTATTGACCCAGAAAATGAAAAATAAGTCTCAAAGCTATATGCCTTTAAATGATAGCTGTATGTACTTGCATGCAAAACTTTAACCAAGGTGTGATGCCTACGCGGACGCCAGGGTGAGTAGAAAAAGAAGATATTCAAAGTCTCATATATATAAGCCTAAAGGAGCGTGACCATTTTTGACCTTAGGGCAATAATTTGGACAATTATGTTAGAGACTGAAACCCTTATATCACATGCCAAATATTAAAGCTCTAGAGAATATTTTTTAAGTCTTATAGCTGAGAACCTATTTTCAACCAAAAAGACCCATATGTTAATTGAACCAGAACCATCTGAACAACTTTGAAAGAGCGCTACACAAAGATCATTTGTTTCAAGTTTAATCAAAATCAACTTGGTGGTTTTGGAGACTTTATTTATGCCATGTTTTTGACGAATCAAACATTTGAACAAAATATGTAAGATTATTTTAAAATCAGACTTGCAGCTTCATACAAGATGATTTTCAAATTTCCAATATATACATGTAGAGAATAATGAACCATATTAGTCATTAACACAGAGCAATTAAATAAAAAGACAACATGTAGCCAGATCAGGACTTGAACCCGAGACCTTCCTATAACTATGCTCAGGCAAAGTCTAGGCTGCTCTTCCATTTCAGCTACCTGGCCAACTGGTAATCTGTTGACAAATTACAAACTTAACATTTTATTATTCCTATTTTGTTGACAAATTACAAAATAAACATTTTATTATCACTTTTTTGTTGACAAGTAACATAATTAACAATCAAATTGTAGTTATAATGTAACAACAGCAGCACTACTAACAGGTGCCATCGCTTTTCTGCAAATGCTGGACAGTATGTAAGAAAAGAGTAATAATTCAGAATTTCTAAGTACAAAAAGGGCTTTATTCTGACAAAATGTAAATCAGAGTTATGGTTCTTGGCCTACACATTCATCTAATGATGAGAAATAAGTGTGAAAAGTTTCAAAGCTGTAGCTCTTACAGTTATTAGACAAGCTAAAAAGGCGCATGCCCTTGATTGTGCATTTTCATTTATCAGAACACAAGCTTAGAAATATCAACATCATTTATGAAGTAGAAATCTATAAACAGTATTACCACTAACAGCAACATCACATAGAGACTGATATTGTGGTTGCTCTGGAGAGGTATTGTTGTTCGAAGTTGATGGTCAGCGTTACTAAATCTTTTTTTTTTTTTTGCTGAAAATATCTTTGTTTGTTTTGGGTTTAATGCCGTTTGTCAACAGTATTTCAGTCATTTAACAGAGGGCAGTTAACATGGGTTCCTGTATTCTGTATCAGTACAAACTTGCTTTCCACAAGTAACTGCCAACATCTCTACATGAATCTGCAGGAGGCCAGACAAATGATTTCAGACACAATGTCTTTTATCAAATCCTCACAGTCAACTAAAATACATCTCCAATAAAAGCTATACGCTTTGGATCTGAAGACATGCTATTGATAGACTCATTCTGATGACTGTTCCGCTAGCCAATCAGTGCCTTGCTTTCAACATTTTGAAAGTGAAAGTAAATGTTAGAAAAAATTATATTCAGCCTGGGTTTTTTATGTTCATTATTCAGTGACCTTGAGTTTTGAGCCGGCAACATATGTCACAGTATGGACTTAGTCAGGTAAGGGGAGATGTGTCAGGCAGCAGATTAGCTCAGTCAGTAGAGCATTAGCCCAGTAAGTGAGTGGTCCTAGGTTCGAGCCCCAGACTTTCTGCACATTTTCTCACTCTGTGACATTCAATGCTATTTTAATTGTTCAGCCAAATGCTTGTTGAATGGAGTTGTCTGAGTGGTTCAAATCAAAGAAAAGTCTTTAAATGACACCAAAGAATTAAGTTAGCAAAAGCTTTAAAATTGGAATAAAGATTTTTCATGAAACCTGATATTTTAATTGAACATTTTAGTAGAATATTCAAAGAAAATATGAAACCAAAGATTTTAAAGGGACCTAAAGATTCATAAATAAAAGAGTCTTTTCATGACACAAAAGAATTTAAATTACTAAGAAGCAAATAATTTCATTACATTTGAACTTAGTCACAGAAGCACAATCAAGACTGAAACTTGGGTGGTGCCTTGGGGGTTGGGGTTTTCAATTTCACATGTAGGTAAATATTCATTATTATGCCTGGAGTTTACTTGCATAGGCATTCTCTGAAGATGGACAACTACCATATTAAACATTATCTACTAGGTGCCACAAGAAAAACTTGCCTGATAGATAGTTGAGAGGCCATTTATAGTTAAATAAATGAGGTTAAAGGTTATTCAGTGCATATTTTCATGTGTGTCACATGGATTACCTTACATCTTGGTCATTTAATGCCATCCAAAGTGACCAGAATGTATAGCCATGATGGCATGTCTATATCTATAAAGGTGTGCATGTAAATCAGATACCATACGTAGTCCATATATAATACTTTATAGCAAGGATGACATGCCTGTATATACCCAGAATATCCAGTTATCTGTTTTTAAAGCAAGGAATAAGTGAGTGAGTTGGGTTTTATGGCTAATCAACACAAAATGGCCATATATCGCCGAGAAGAAGTAAATTGTAAACACCAATTGTTAAGCATACTTACTTACTTAGTTCTCTTCATGCTGAGAAGCACATAAGGCCCTCACCCAGAGACGCCATCTCTGTCTGTCATGTGACATTTGTTTTATTTGGCCCCAAGTCCATCTAAGGTCTTTCATCTCCTTTTCGACTGATCGTCTCCAGGTCTCCTTTGGTCGCCCTCTATTTCTCTTGCCTTCTGGTGTCCATCGCATGGCTGATGTTTCCATTCTGTTGACATGGCCAACCCAGATCCATATTCTTTCTTTAATCATTTTGGAGATTGGTAATGTTGCTGTTCTTTGGTATAGATCCTTGTTGTTGATAGTGTTGGGCCAAAAATATCTTGAGGGTTCTCCATAAGCATCTTGACTGGAAAACATCCAGTTTCTGTGTGATGTTCTTGGTCACCTTCCAGGACTCAGAACCATATAGGAGGACTCCAATAATGTTGCTCTTGAAGATCCTGATTTTGTTTTTTGTGCTGATTTTGGTTGATCTCCAGACGTTTTTTAATTCTGCGGAGGCTGCTCAGGCTTTTGCAATTCTGCTCTCCACCTCAGCAGCAGCATCTCCATCGGCTGTGATCTTGCTGCTGTGATAGACAAATTCCTCTACTTCTTCTATTTTGGTGTTATTTATGATAAGGTCTCGCTGTATCTTTGTGTTGATCTTCATCAGTTTTGTTTTTCCTATCTTGATGTTTAGGCCTATCTGTCTGCCATACTTCACTAAGTCCTCTGGTTTTTTTTCTGAAACAATTTATGTCAAAATGTAAAGCATATCTAAAATCATCCATGTACAAATGTACAGCACATTATGTAACAGAGGGTCATTATGACCCTGGATTGCTCACTAGAGTAATATGAGCTAGTCATATATCAAATGTCAAACTGATGCTAAAAATATTAAGAAAGTAGGTCAGTAGGTCATATTCATAGTCACTGAAAGTCAGTTTTAAGATCAGTGTGCAAAATTCTAGTTGTCATCCAAATTTTGAGGCTGTATCTTAAAAAAACAAGAAAGTATGTCAGTAGGTCAAGGTCGCAGTCGGGTGACCCTTATCACTTGAGATCATCAGGTAAATATAATTTAAACAGTCTAGGAAATATGATCTGATAATTTTTTAAGTTTTATTTCCTGTATAACTCATAATTATAACAAGTGACCCCCAGGGTTTGGCCTCTTTTCACCCCAGGGCCATAATTTGAACAAACTTGTTACAGATCCACCAGGTGATGATGTACATGTCACCAAATTTCAAGGCCGTAACTAAACAAGAGGGCCATGAAGGCCCTGTATCGCTCACCTGACCTATTGACCTAAAGATCATCAAGATTAACATTCTGACCAAGTTCCATTAAGATATGGTCATAAATGTGGCCTCTAAAGTGTTAACTAGCTATTCCTTTGATTTGACTCCGTGATCAGGTTTTTGACCCAACATAACCCAGATTCGAACTTGACCTAAAGATCATCAAGTTTAACATTCTGACTAAGTTTCATGAAGATAAGTCATAAATGTGGCCTCTGGAGTGTTAACAAGCTTTTCCTTTGATATGAACTAGTGACCTAGTTTTTGACCCCACCTGACCCAAGTTTAAACTTGACCTACAGATCATCAAGATTAACATTCTGACCAAGTTTCATTAAGACATGGTCATAAATGTGGCCTCTAAAGTGTTAACTAGCTTTTCCTTTGATTTGACCCGGTGACCTAGTTTTTGACAAGACATGACCCAGATTCGAACTTGTCCTAAAGACCATCAAGTTTAACATTCTGACTAAGTTTCATGAAGATACAGGCATAAATATGGCCTTAGAGAGTTAACAAGCTTTTCCTTTGATTTGACCTGGTGAACTAGTTTTTGACCCCACCTAACCCAGATTTGAACATGAGCTATAGATTATCAAGATTAACATTCTGACCAAGTTCCATTAAGATATGGTCATAAACATGGCCTCTACAGTGTCAACTAGCTTTTCCTTTGATTTGACCGGGTGACCTAGTTTTTGATCCTACATGACCCAGATTCAAACTTGACCTATAGATCACCAAGATTAACATTCTGACCAAGTTTCATGAAGATACAGTCATAAATGCGGCCTCTACAGTGTTAACAAGCGTTTTTTTATTTGACCTGGTGACCTAGTTTTTGACCCCAGATGACCCAATATCAAACTCGTCCAAGACTTTATTCAGGATAACACTCTGATCAAGTTTCATTAAGATTGGGCAAAAAATTGTGACCTCTAGAGTGTTTGATTTTGACCTGATGACCTAGTTTTTGATCCCAGATAACCCAATATCGAACTCGTCCAAGATTTTATTGAGGTTAACATTCTGACCAAGTTTCATTAAGATTGGGACAAAAATGTGACCTCTTGAGTGTTAACAGTCAAATTGTTGACGACGAACGGACTACGGACACAGGGCGATCACTAAAGCTCACCTTTGAGCACTTCGTGCTCAGGTGAGCTAAAAAAAACACGAAAGTAGGTCAGGGCAGGGCCTCTTTTCACCCCAGGGGCATAATTCAAACAATCTTGTTAGAAATCAACTAGGCAATGATTCATAGCAAATATCAAAGGTCTACAGCCTAGATTTTTCTTTTTTTTCCCCTATATAAGCCTATGTAAAACTTGGGACACCCTGGGTGGGGCCTCTTTTCAAATAAGGGGCATAATTTGAATAACCTTGGTATAGAGGACCACTAGGCAATGCATCATACAAAATATCAAAAGCCTACACCCTTCAGTGTCATTTAAGATTTTTTTTAAAGTTTTTCCTATATAAATATAATATTTGACCCTAGGGAGATAAATTGAACAAACTTGGTATAGGACCAATAGATGATGCTTCATAAAGGATATCAAAGCACTAGGCCCTGCGGTTTTGGACAAGAAGATTTTCAAATTTTTTCCTATTTAAGTCTATGTAAACCATATGATTCCCAGGGCGGGTCCATATTTGACCCTAGGGGGATAATTTGAACTGACCTGTTAATGGACCATTAGATGATGCCACATACCAAATATCAAAGCCTATGCTACCGTGGTTTTGTACAAGAAGATTTTTAAAGTTTTCCTTTCGGTTGCCATGGCTACTCGAGTTCTTCACAGAATTCAATTCTTTTGGCAATTTATATAGGGGGGGGGGGGGGGGGGTACACAAACATCATTTCTGAAGGTTAGTGTAAATCTGCCCAATGGTTTTGAAATTTACAATATAGCCATAATTATAGGGAAAATAAGCCCTGCCCCCTGGTGGCCATGTTTTTTTAAAGAAACAGAATGGCAATTGGCATTTTTGGCAGAGGGTCACCTAGAGATCATTTCTACAAAACATTTTTTTCAAAATCTGGATAACAGTTTCTGACAAGAAGATTCCAGAGTTCTGCATGGAATTAAGTTTGGTGTAAATCTGCCCAGTGGTTCTGAAGAAGATTTTTTTACAAACTGTTGACGCATGACAGACTATGGACATAAAGCGGTCAAAAAAGCTCACCTTCTCAATATGTGACAGCTGAGCTAAAACTGTAAAGCATATCTAAAACCAGTTATGTGGAAATGTATATATTATGTAATACTATGTGTTAAAATATCAGCTGCAAACATAATAATATTGCAAAAGAGGTTAATAACAAGAGGGCCTTGGAGGCCCTGTATCACTCACCTGACCTATTGACCTAAAGATCATCAAGATTAACATTCTGACCAAGTTTCATTAAGATATGGTCATAAATGTGGTCTCTAAAATGTTAACTAGCTTTTCCTCTGATTTGACCTGGTGACCTAGTTTTTGACCCCACATGACCCAGATTCGAACTTGACCTAAAGATCATCAAGAATAACATTCTGACAAAGTTTCATGAAGATAAAGTTATAAATGTGGCCTCTAGAGTGTTAACAAGCTTTTCCTTTGATTTGACCTTGTAACCTAGTTTTTGACCTCACCTGACCCAGATAAAAACTTGACCTATAGATCACCAAGATTAACATTCTGACCAAGTTTCATTAAGATATGGTCATAAATGTGGCCTCTACAGTTTTAACTAGCTTTTCCTTTGATTTGACCTGGTGACCTAGTTTTTGATCCTACATGACCCAGATTCAAACTAGCCCTTGAGACCATCAAGATTAACATTCTGACCAAGATTCATTAAGATACAGTCATAAATGTGACCTCTACAGTGTTAACAAGCTTTTCCTTTGATCTGACCTGGTGACCTTGTTTTTGACCCCAGATGACCCAATATCAAACTCATCTAAGATTTTATTGAGGGTAACATTCTGACCAAGTTTCAATAAGATTGGGCCAAAATTGTGACCTCTAGAGTGTTAAAAAGCTTTTCCTTTGATTTGACCTGGTGACCTAGTTTTTGATCCCAGATGACCCAATATCGAACTCGTTCAAGATTTAATTGAGAGTAACATTCTGACCAAGTTTCATTAAGATATGGTCATAAATTGTGACCTCTAGAATGTTAACAAGCTTTTCCTTTGATTTGACCTGGTGACCTAGTTTTTGACCCCAGATGACCTAATATCGAACTCGTCCAAGATTTAATTGAGAGCAACATTCTGACTAAGTTTCATTAAGATTGGGCCAAAATTGTGACTTCTAGAGTGTTAACAAGCTTTTCCTTTGATTTGACCTGGTGACCTAGTTTTTGACCCCAGATGACCCAATATCGAACTCGTCCAAGATTTTATTGAGGGTAACATTCTGACCAAGTTTCATTAAGATTGGGCCAAAATTGTGACCTCTAGAGTGTTAACAGTCAAATTGTTGACAAAGGACGACTGATGGACAGAGGGCGATCACAAAAGCTCACCTTTGAGCACTTTGTGCTCAGGTGAGCTAAAAATATGAAATGTCAGATATTTTGATAAGTTCCTATCTATTTTAAAAACGATAAAATATTTCCTACTGAAACTTCTTCACATATCTCTCTTTCAAAGATTGAACGCAATAACATGTACTGTGTTGTGGAGCAAAGTCCTCACATTTATTTATTTATTTTGTTGGGTTTATTGTCGCACCGACATAATTTTAGGTCATATGGCGACTTTCCAGCTTTAATGGTGGAGGAAGACCCCAGGTGCCCCACCGTGCATATTTCATCACGAGCGGGCACCTGGGTAGAACCACCGACCTTCTGTAAGCCAGCTGGATGGCTTCCTCACGTGAAGAATTCTACGCCCCAATGAGGTTTCGAACCCACATCGATGAGGGGCAAATGGTTTGAAGTCAACGACTCTAACCACTCGGCCACGGAGGCCCCAAAAGTCCTCACAGTTGATTAAAACATGTTTAATAGTTAGCGGTGTTTGACGTGGTCCACATTTGGTTAGATCTTCTTTATTCAAAACGTAAAAATGAGTCAGACCTATTCCACAGCCATGGAATGCACAGGTATGTATAACCAGGATAATTTTCCTGTATAACAAGGCAGTCTGAAAGACAGCTAAATCCCCCGCCACTGCTATGGATAGTGAAAGGGTAAACCTTTGATTTTAGCTGTGACCTTGACCTTGAACTGACATGGCTGACTCATGAATTCTGCACAACGTCTTGATTAGGTGATCATTTGACCCAAGTTTCATGAAAATCCTTCAAGGGGTTTAGGAGATACAGAGCTGAAACCTTTGACCTTCAGTTGTGACCTTGACCTTGAGTTGACATGGCTGACTCATGAGTTCTTGATGAGGTGATCATTTGACCCAAGTTTGATGAAAATCCTTCAAGGGGTTTAGGAGATACAGAGTGGACACAAAATGGAAGGCTCAAACTTTTGACCCTTAGTTGTGACCTTGACCTTGAGCTGGCATGGTTGACTCATAATTTCTGCATATTGTTTTGATGAGGTAATCATTTTACCCAAGTTTTATAAAATTCCTTCAAGGGGTTTAGGAGATATAGAGCGGACATGAAATGGAAGGCTCAAACCTTTGACCTTCAGTTGTGACCTTGACCTTGAGCCGGCATGACTGACTCATGAGTTCTGCACATCGTCTTGATGAGGTGATCATTTGACCCAAGTTTCATGAAAATCCTTCAAGGAGTTTAGAAGATATAGAGCGGACACAAAATGGAAGGCTCAAAACCTTTGACCCTAAGTTGTGACCTTGACCTTGAGCCGGCATGGCTGACTCATGGGTTCTGCACATGGTCTTGATGAGGTGATCATTTGACCCAAGTTTTATAAAATTCCTTCAAGGGGTTTATGAGATATAGAGCGGACACAAAATGGCAGGCTCAAACCTTTGACCTTGAGTTGTGACCTTGACCTTGAACCAACAAGGCTGACTCATGGGTTCTGCACATCGTCTTGATGAGGTGATCATTTGACCCAAGTTTCATGAAAATCCTTCAAGGGGTTTAGGAGATATGGACCAGACACGATTTTGTTATGGACGGAAGGGCGGACAGACGGAAGGACGGAAAGACGGAAGGACGGACAAACGCAGACCATTCCTATAATCCCTCCGCCACGGCGGGGGATTAATTAGGATAACCATTTTATCTGTCTCTATATCCAGGCTACCTATTGTTGCCTATATGTATTGCCAGGTTTTCTCTAGATGTCTGTATGTATAGCAAGAAGGGCCAGTCTGTATACACAGGATGCCTAGAGTGGTATGTCTGTATAGCCTAGATACCGACAGTGGCATGAATATTTAGCCCGGATGGCTTTGTCTGTATACAAATAATACAAACAAGAGGGTCATGATGGCCCTATATCGCTCACCTGTTATCATTGCACTTCTTGTCCTCAGAAAAAATATCTAAGTCCAAAAGGATAGGAAGAACAAAGGGAAGAAATTTAACCAAAAAGAAAAAAAAATTCTTAAACGGTACAGATATGTCAAAATACAACTAAAAATTGGAAGTACCATCCATGTTGTACCACAGGAAAGTGGTCTCAGTTTTAACCAATAATAAAAATATTACTAAAAATAAGCTATTTATAGTAACGTAAAAGGGAAGTAATTAAAAAGAAAATTATTGTAAGAGAACAAAAGAAGGAATCTGTTGACATAAATGAAATTTCTGATCAGTATCTTCATTAATTACGAAGATATACCAATTTTAATTTGAAATAAAGGGAGGTAATTTGACACAAAATCAGTCCATAGTTATCTACCCTGATTGGCTCAGTAATGACAATAATGAAATTTCAAATAAGTCCTATAAGTACTTACTGATATAAATCCAGTTTGATTACAATCAGGGGAGGTAATCAGATATAAAATAACCTACGATTGGATCTGATTTGTCATGGAATCCAAGATTTATTGTTGTTGAAGATATTTTGGAAGTTTGTATCAAATAAAACCATAAATGAAGTCTCTATATGGCTGCAAAATCCAAAATAGCCAATTTTGGACCTTTAAGGAGCCATAACTCTGGAACCCATGATGGAATCTGGCCAGTTCAAGAAAGGATCCAAGATCTTGTGGTGATAAAAGTTGGGTGCAAGTTTGGTTAAAACAAGTGAATGAAGTATTGCCATGCAATACAAAGTCCCCTACTGGAAGGCACCTAATTTTCTCTACTGCAGTATAACATAATGAACTGATATCTGTCTATGATGTATAAACAATATTGTACTATATATACAATATAATATAACAAAGCACTTGGATTAAAATTTGCAGATATAAAAACGTACAGTTGTTTTCATTTAGACTTTTTTTGGCCGATTATACAAAAAGTTATCATAAAAGTTATTTATAGTAACAACAAAGTGAAATTAATCCAAAAAAAAAAAAAAAAAAAAAAATCTATAAAATGTAAGTCCACAAGAAAATCTTTACTAAATGGTAGAGATAGATCAAAATACACCTAAATATTGGATGTAACATGCATGTTGTACCACAGAAAAGTGGTCTCGATTTTTCCCTATGGCCAGTAATAAAAAAGTTACAATGTAATCTATTTATAGTAACAACAAAGGGTCGTAATTATAAAAAAGTGTGCCTCATGGTGGTGAACATCTGTGCCAAGTTACATCAAAATCTCTCAATGCATGAAGAAGAAATGCTCCGGACAAAGTCATTCTTGAATTTGACCTTTGACCTCTATGTATGACCTTGACCTTAGACCTAGCGACCTGGTTCTGGGGTAAGACAATTCGTCTCATGGTGGTGAACATTTGTGCCAAGTTACATTAAAATCCCTCCACGCATAAAGAAGAAATGCTCCAGACAAAGTCATTATTGAATTAGACCTTTGACCTCTAAGTATGACCTTGACCTTTGAGCAAGGGCTCCGGGATTTGCGCATGACACGTTGTCTCATCATGGAGAACATCTGTGCCAAGTAATACTGAAATCCCTTAATGAATGACAGAGTTATGGACCGGACACGAAACAGACCCTGTTCATGCCATGTTAACATTTGACTACTAAGTCTGACCTTGACCTTTGAGCTAGGGGTCTGAAAGTTGGCAAGACACATCATCTTATTATGACGTATAATTTTGCCAATTGATATTAAAATCCCTTCATGGATGAGAGAGTTATGGACCGGACAGGAAAAAAACCCTGTTGACCTTTGACCTCCAATTGTGACCTTGACCTTTGAGTAAGGGGTGCGGGTTTTGCGCATGACATGTCGTCACATCATGGGGAACATTTGTGTCAAGTTATATTAAAATCCCTTCATGGATGAAAGAATTATAGACCGGACACGAAACAGACCCTGTTCATGCCATGTTAACATTTGACTACTAAGTGTGACCTTGACCTTTGAGCTAGGGGTCTGAAAGTTGTGCAAGACACATCCTCTTATTATGAGGTACAATTCTGCCAAGCGATATTAAAATCCCTTCAAGGATGGGAGAGTTAAGGACCGGACAGGAAAAAAGCCCTCTTGACCTTTGACCTCCAATTGTGACCTTGACCTTTAAGCTAGGGGTCCGGGTTTTGCACATGACACGTCGTCTCATCATGGGGAACATTTGTGCCAAGTAATAATAAAATCCCTTCACGGATAAAAGAGTTATGGACCGGACACGAAATTGCGGACGGACGGAATGACGGAATGACAGAATGACGGAATGACGTAAAGACGGAATGACGGAAAAGCGCATTCCTATAGTCCCCGAAACTGGTTTTCAACCAGTAGGGGACTAATAAAATCATAAATGAAGCTGCTATTGTGCAGACAAAGTCAAAATAGCTAATTTTGGCCTTTTCAGGGGCCATAACTCTGGAACCCATAATGGAATCTGGCCAGTTCAAGAAAGGAACCAAGATCTTATGGTGATACAAGTTGTGTGCCAGTTTGGTAAAAATCAAATCATAAATAAAGCTGCTATTGTGCAGACAAGGTCAAAATAGCTAATTTTGGCCCTTTCAGGGACCATAACTCTGGAACCCATAATGGGATCTGGCCAGTTCAAGAAAGGAACCGAGATCTTATGGTGATACAAGTTGTGTGCAAGTTTGGTTAAAATAAAATCATTAAAGAAACCACTATCGTGCAGACAAGAAATTGTTGACGCACACACGGACGCACAAGACGCACGGACTGACGACGGACGAAGGGTGATCACAAAAGCTCACCTTGTCACTATGTGACAGGTGAGCTAAAAAATGTCCTACGTATCACTTAAATACAGCCTGTCTGCATCCTAAGACTATCCATAGTGGCCTGTATGTAAAGTCAAGATGGCCTGCCAATATACCTAAAATATCCATAGTTACCTTCTCTAGATACATTGAGCACACAGTTGTTATACCAAGTATACTATTGATACCAATTTAGGCTACCTTGTCTGAAAACCCAATATACAACATGTATGTTTTAAATAATATTTTGTTTAATTATCAGTAAAAATACTGCAAAACCTTACATAAAACCTTTTTACATTCTCAAGTATATTAGAAAAACTGAACAGTCTACTGACTTTTTGACAGCGATTGTGAAAAGTGGTTGTCTTGTTGGTTGTCTGAGATGGTTCTTGAGCAGATGGTGAACAAATGTGCAAAGTTACATCAAAATCCCTCCAAGCATGAAAAAGAAATGCTCCGGACAGTCATTCTTGAATTTGACCTTTGACCCCTTTGTGTGTGACCTTGACCTAGCGACCTGGTTCTAGCGAGCGACACTCCATATCATGATGGTGAATATTTGTTTGTTTTGGTTTGGTTTAATATAGAACAAGAGCTGTCTCCATAGGATGACACATGCCCCCGATGGCACTTTGAATGAATAATTATGGCCGATGTTAGAGTTTAGGACCTTTGACCTACGGAGCTGGGTCTTGCGCGTGACACGTCGTCTTACTGTGTCACACATTCATGCATAGTTATTTTAAAATCCATGCATGAATGACAAAGATATGGACCAGACATGCCCATCAATGCACTATCATGAAAAATGACCTTTAACGTCTAAGTGTGACCTTGACCTTTGAGCTACGAACCTGGTCTTGCATGTGACATGTTGTCTTACTGTGGTACACATTCATGCCAAGTTATTTGAAAATCCATCCATTGATGACAAAGATATGGACTGGACACGCCCATCAATGCACTATCCTTTAACGTCTAAGTGTGACCTTGATCTTTGAGCTACGAACCTGGGTCTTGCGCATGACACGTTGTCTTACTGTGGTACACATTCAGGCCAAGTTATTTGAAAATCCATCCATCGATGACAAAGATATGAGCCGGACACGCCCATCAATGCACTATCCATTACGTCTAAGTGTGACCTTGACCTTTGAGCTACGAACCTGGGTCTTGCGCACGACACGTCGTCTTACTGTGGTACACATTCATGCCAAGTTATTTGAAAATCCATCCATCGATGACAAAGATATGGGCCGGACACACCCATCAATGCACTATCTTTTAACGTCTAAGTGTGACCTTGACCTTTGAGCTACGGACCTGGGTCTTGCGCGCGACACGTCGTCTTACTGTGGTACACATTCAGGCCAAGTTATTTGAAAATCCATGCATCGATGACAAAGATATGGGCCGGACACGCCCATCAATGCACTATCCTTTAACGTCTAAGTGTGACCTTGACCTTTGAGCTACGAACCTGGGTCTTGCGCACGACACGTCGTCTTACTGTGGTACATATTTATGCCAAGTTATTTGAAAATCCATCCATTGATGACAAAGATATGGACCGGACACGCCCATCAATGCACTATCCTTTAATGTCTAAGTGTGACCTTGACCTTTGAGCTACGGACCTGGTTCTTGCGCGCGACACGTCGTCTTACTGTGGTACACATTCAAGCCAAGTTATTTGAAAATCCATCCATTGATGACAAAGATATGGACTGGACACGAAAATTGCGGACAGACCGAAAGACAGACGGTTCAAAAACTATATGCCTCCCTCCGGGGGCATAAAAAGTGGAAACTTCACAGGTCGCTCAACACGACAAAAACAAAAATGTTGCAGGCTCGGTTTGATTGAGCATGTTAAGGCCATTTTCCAATAGTATTTCAGTTATGTAAAGGCAGGCAGTAAACCTAACCAGTGTTCCTGAATTCTGTACCAGTACAAACCTTGCAAAATATGGACATAATTAGCTACAGTAGAAAAACTTACTCTGATCTATATACATTTCATTCTGTAAATATTTTACATCCATAATAGGAGAACTTGGCAATGCAAAGGTTTTAAATCGATGGCTTGGTGAAAACAGGTCCATATGACAATAATTTTTCACAAAATCACTTTTTTGCATATTTGGATCAAGCATGATGCGACACACATTCTCCAAAAAATTTGTGAAAAAAATCTTATTAATTAATCACAAAATTCCTAATTAGCAAATAGGTCTATCTGAATCTTCTCAAATTTGTAATGCAAAATAGGTCACTATTAACTTGGTCTTGTTTTGCATTATACTTATCTCTACAAGTCTGTCCGCACTTGGACTTATTTTACAATGATGTTTTCATAGCAAATGATAATGCTAAAGGTAAATTAACTAGTTAGCTATTTAAAACAACTAGAATTTAAGTTTCAGCTTACAGAAACATACTTATTTAATATACATAGACTTAAGACAAACAAGAGGGCCATGAAGGCCCTGTATCGCTCACCTGACCTATTGACCTAAAGATCATCAAGATTAACATTCTGACCAATTTTCATTAAGATATGGTCATAAATGTGGCCTCTAAACTGTTAACTAGCTTTCCCTTTGATCTGACCTGGTGACCTAGTTTTTGACCCCATATGACCCAGATTTTGAACTTGACATAAAGATCATCAAGATTAACATTCTGACTAAGTTTCATGAAGATACAGTCATAAATGTGGCCTCTAGAGTGTTAACAAGCTTTTCATTTGATTTGACCTAGTGAACTAGTTTTTGACCCCACCTGACCAAGATTTGAATGTGACCTATAGATCATCAAGATTAACATTCTGACCAAGTTTCATTAACATATGGTCATAAATGTGGCCTCTACAGTGTTAACTAGCTTTTCCTTTGATTTGACCTGGTGACCTAGTTTTCAATCCTACATGACCTACATTCAAACTGGACCTTGAGATCATCAAGATCAACATTCTGACTAAGTTTCATGAAGATACAGTCATAAATGTGGCCTCTACTGTGTTAACAAGCTTTTCCTTTGATTTGACCTGGTGACCTAGTTTTTGACCCAAGATGACCCAATTTCAAACTCATCCAAGATTTTATTAAGGGTAACATTCTGACTAAGTTTCATTAAGATTGGGCCAAAATTGTGACCTCTAGAGTGTTAACAAGCTTTTCCTCTGATTTGACCTGGTGACCTAGTTTTTGACCCCGGATGACCCAATATCGAATTTGTCCAAGATTTTATTGAGGGTAACATTCTGACCAAGTTTCATTAAGATTGGGCCAAAATTGTGACCTCTACAGTATTAACAGTCAAATTGTCGACAACGACGGACAAACAGATGATGGACAGAGGGCGAACACAAAAGCTCACCTTGAGCACTGTCTGCTCAGGTGAGCTAAAAAATAAGCTTATCACATGTTTGATGTCGCGGGAGTGTAATAAAGCCATTAAATAACAAGAGCTGTCAGTGGACAGTGCGCTCAACTATTCTCAGTGCTTGATAGTATAATATAAGCAATGAGTAAAACTTTAACATTACAATAAGCATATTCTAAGTCGAAAAGGGGCCATAATTCCGCCAAAATGCTTGATAGAGTTGCCTCCTCCTTTTTACAGACTTGGGTCATGATGGTAAACAAGTATGCAAAATATGAAAGAAATATCTCAATGGACTTTGAAAATATTTGGGGTGGTACACAAACTTTAACATTTATTCTAAGTCGAAAAGAGGCCATAATTCAGTCAAAATGCTTGATAGAGTTGCCTCCTCCTTTTTACAGACTGGGGTCATGTTGGCAAACAAGTATGCAAAATATGAAAGCAATATCTCAATGGACTTTGAAAATATTTGGGGTGGTACGCAAACTTTAACACTTATTCTAAGTCAAAAAAGGGCCATAATTCAGTCAAAATGCTTGATAGAGTTGCCTCCTCCTTTTTACAGACTGGGGTCATGATGGTAATTAAGTACGCAAAATATGAAAGCAATATCTCAATGGACTTTGAAAATATTTGGGGTGGTACACAAACTTTAACATTTGTGTGACGCTCAGGCTCACGCTCACGCCGATGCCGGGCCGAGTAGGATAGCTCCCCTATTCTTCGAATAGTTGAGCTAAAAATGATAATACACTAGTGTAATAAAGCTTGACGTTGACGTCATTTATAGTATCGGAGACGTTGGTCAAATTGTCTTATTCATATGGTAAAAGAAAGTAGAATTTTTTATGTTTCGACAGGAAAGGCTATCATGTGATAAAAAGAATATCACATTTGTGACTTTCCACATTGAATTTATTAAACTTGTTGAATAAAATTGATAAAATGCTCGGAAGAGCCTCGCATTTTATTATTTTATTCAACTTGTTTAATAAATTCAATATGTAAAGACACTCGTGTAATATCCTCTATTTACGTATTAGTAATCTGTTATCATAATCTGACTGAGAACCTGATAATGTAATCAAATATCACTTAAGTAAAAGTAACAGTGTCAGTTTGCCTTTCATTAAGCACATTTAGTGTTTTTTTCTGTCAGTCAACTCTTACTGAGCATTAGCACAAAATACTATCTTCTTAACTCGTACTTGTATGCAATACATTTTTCCTGGATTCTTTAGGCCTTAGTCATACAGCAGTCTGTACTGCATTGCTCAAAGGACCTAGTAAAGAAAACATTGTGAACGGACTTTGTTCTCCTGACAAACGCAGCAAGCACATAAACAGAGTAAACAATATCCATTTAGAACAGCTTCTGCAAGTAAACGAACATACTGACTCCTCCCCAGAAATTGAATCCCATTATTTCTGTAAAGACTTAGAAAAATATCCTGATGAAGGTTATGGTAAATAACCGAAACCTGTAGATTAAAATTAGTTAAACTTGACTCGGTGTTTGACGTGTTGTTCCTCACTTTTATTATTTTCTAGTTTCAGAAAAATATTATCTAGAACAAGGGCTTAGTGTTCCTAGAATGTACAATCTGTATTTGAACAAGTGTGAAAGGCAATAATGAAGCCCTGTTTCTATCTACACATACCGTTCTGTTACATATTTGTCAGACATTTCAATCTGGCTTTTCACAAACCAGTGAAAGATCGCTGCAAAAACGTTAGTGAGGAGGAGAAAAGTTATATGAATGATATGTACAACATACAATGTATGTCATGTCATGTGAAATGCAAGACAACATACATGTGAAATGTAAGGCATGGGCTAGGTAGATGAAAGCTGAAGACAAAGAGAAATGCAAAACTGATGAGGAACTATCAGTTTCTTGTTTTGACTTGCAGCAGATACACCTAACACCACACAGTAATGAGTCTGTTCTATACTACAGCCATAAACTGTGTACATAGAACCTAACAATGTATGACACTGGTACCAGAAATGGCTTCTGCTTTATTTGAGTTTACACAGTCTAGTAGAGGACTAAATAAGAATTCGGAAAATTGAAACAAGAGGGCCATGAAGGCCCTGTATTGCTCAGCTGACCTAAAGATCATCAAGATTAACATTCTGACCAAGTTTCATTAAGATATGGTCATAAAAGTGGCCTCTAAAAGTGTTAACTTGTTTTCCTTTGATTTGACCTGGTGACCTAGTTTTTGACCAAACATGACCCAATATCAAACTGGTCCAAGATTTTATTGAGGGTAACATTCTGACAAAGTTTCATTAAGATTGGGCCAAAATTGTGACCACTAGTGTAAACAAGCTTCTCCTTTGATTTTACCTAGTGATCTGGTTTTTGACCCCAGATGACCCAGATTTGAACTTGACCTATAGATCATCAAGATTAACATTCTGATTAAGTTTCATTAAGATAAGGTCATAAATATGGCCTCTACAGTGTTAACTAGCTTTTCCTTTGATTCGAACAGATGACATAGTTTTTAATTCTACATGACTCAGATTCAAATTGGACCTTGAGATCATCTGAATTAACAATTTGACCAAGTTTAATGAAGATACAGTCAAAAATGTGGCCTACAGAGTTAAACTTTTCCTTTGATTTGACCTGGTGACCTAGTTTTTGACCCCAGATGACCCAATATCAAACTCGTCCAAGATTTTATTGAGGGTAACATTCTGACCAAGTTTCAGTAAGATTGGGCCAAAACTGTGACCTCTATAGAGTTAACAAGCTTTTTCTTTGATTTGACCTGGTGATCTAGTTTTTGACCCCACATGACCCAATATAGAATTTGTCCAAGGTTTTATTGAGGCTAACATTCTGACCAAGTTTCATTAAGATTGGGCCAAAATTGTAAACTCTAGAGTGTGAACAAGCTTTTATTCTGATTTGACCTGGTGACCTATTTTTTTTACCCCAGATGACCAAATATCAAACTGGTCCAAGATTTTATTGAGGGTAACATTCTGACCAAGTTTAATTAAGATTGGGCCAAAATTGTGAGCTCTATAGAGTTAACAAGCTTTTACTTTGATCTGACCTTTAGAGTGTTAACAGTAAAAAAAAAAAACTGACGACTAACGGAAGATGGATACAGGGTGATCGTAAAAGCTCACCTTTGAGCACTTTGTGCTCAGGTGAGCTAAAAATGCAGCTGGACCTTTATGCGCCAAGCCATCGAAATATTCCCTAACCCACAAACTTCATATTTCATGGGAATTTTATTCTTAGAATGAGCAGCTTATTTTCAATACCAAAATTACTCCAGATCTCTCTAAATATAACATTAATATCACCAGATTCTTAAACAATATCAAATAACTTACTTCTTGTGAGGAGTAAAACTGCAATTGGACGAAGTAGCTCTGAACCACTACTTGCATACACATGTCTTGTAATGCTGATACCCAACCCCCTGACTCCATCACCTTTCATCTGAAAGTATCAAGTTTAAATCCATTCAATTTACCTGTTTTACTCTCAAACTGTAAGACAGTTAGTGCTCGACTATTTGAACTGTTGTCCCAGTAGCAGGAGTATCACCCTAAAGTTTAAATATCTACAGAGTTTAAATTCAGTATCTGCATTAGTTTTGGAGATGTCACTTGCATGCAAAACTTTTACCTGATTATTTTCTAAGTCCAAAAGGGGGCATAATTTGCCAAAATACATGTCAGAGTTATGGGACTTGATGCAATCAACTAGTTTTATAACCCCGAAGACACGTGAAGTTTCAATTTAATATTTGCATTTGTTTTGCAGATAGTAACTTGCAAGCAAAACTTTAACCAGAATTTTCTAAGTACAAAAGGGGCATAATTTGCCAAAAAATACATGTCAGAGTTTTGGGACTTGAACCAGTGAAATTTGTAATTGACCTAGAAAAAGAAAAAATAAGTTTCAAAGCTTTATGCATTTAAATGAAGTCCATGGACTTGCATGCAAAACTTTAACCAAGCTGTGACGCTAACGCCGACACAGACACCAGGGTGAGTAGATAGCTAGGCTATTGTTTGAATAGCCAAGCTAAAAATGTTTCTTTTTTTATAAAATTTTAAATGGATTTAAGAGAACTTTTCTTGTAAAACACTGTTTCAGTGAATTGAATTAACTAAAAGACTAACATTAGTAATTATGTTGGGTCCATAAAATAACTATGAGATCTTAAATTGTTAACTAGAACTGTATCCATAGGACTTGGATGCCCCAACATACTGTGCCATCCTCTATATAGAAACAAGAGGGTCATGATGTCCCTGGATCGCTCACCTGTGTAATATGAGCTACATGTTTCAAATGTCAAACTGATGCTAAAATATTAAGAAAGTAGGTCACATTCATGGTAACTGACAGTCAGTGTTAAGATTGGTGTGCAAAACTGCATATGTCATCCAAATTTCAAAGCTGTATCTTAAAAAACAAGAAAGTAGGTCAAGGTCACAGTCAAGTGACCCCTAATTAATTGGGGTCATTAGGTAATTATAATTAAACAGTCCAGGTTATATTTTCTGATAATTTTTGAGTCGGCTAAAGGCTGAAAGCCTTTTGACGAGTCCTTGCTATCCAACGATTCTCTAAATGGACCGAATAACATGTGAAGGGATGTAGTTCCATTAGATTTCTCAAATTTCAAACAGTTCACTGCATGAATGAAGTTAAGTTGTGTCAATTCCCTTTGCTATGACCAATATAGGATGTAATCTGTCATATTTATGACTTGTAATTGTGCAATTCTCGAATGTAACTCGTTAAGCATAAATGTGCATTTTAAGAATTGCGCAGGCTTACAAAGCTTGGGTAACATCCAGCGAAAGACAAAAAATAGTTCCAGCAGGGCTCCAGATAAGATGCGTATTAGCGTAAATTACGTATAGAAATAATGCAAATACGCATGTCTAATAATTTCTAAGCGTATAAAAACGTATATAAAATTACAGAAACGCACACAATGCTTTTTTAAAAACAAAATCTGAATCGTCTGGATGCGTTAGGTAACATAGCCGATCAGCCTTAATTCTCCCACATTGAACGTAAACACGCATCGTATGATTTCTATAAACTTTGCGTGGGTTGAATTTTGCCGTCAGTAAACAGATAAATTATCGGAAGAAGAAGCCCTTACTGGTTTGTTTAGTTACTATTGATATTAAAAATGATTTTAATTCTTATTTTTCGAGAAATAAACAAATCGGCGAAACATTAAATTGTATTTTCTTGTAGTTTTTGAAATCGAAAGCAGATCGTCTATGTTTGGCGAAACGAAACAACTTTTTTATGAAAAGATTTAAATAAGTGGTAATTTAACCATAAACTTCAATGTCAGATACTGCCAATTGCTGCTAAATGTCTTCGTATCATCACAATTTGTAAAATATATTGTTCAAACTGGAGAAAAGTGTAATCGTATCCGGATATAATATTTTGGGTAAATATCGAGCTGTGTTATGAAATTTTAAGAGAAAAACTAAAAACAAACTGAAACTGGTAGACTATACTGTCAGTACATCAATCATTAGCCGACTCAGGCCATTCAGGCCTTTGATTAAATATTTGTTCCATTTCTTTCATATGCAAGTGCCCCCAAGGGCAGGGCTCTTTTCACCACAAAGGCATAATTTTAACAATCTTGTTAAGAGAATCACTAGGCAAAGCTACATACCAAATATGGAAGGTCTATGCCTTGATCTCTCAGAAAAGAAGATTTTTAAAGAACTTTCCTATATAAGTCTATGTTAAACTTGGGACCCCCAGGGCAGGAGCTTTTTTCAACCTAGGGACATAATTTAAACAATTTTGGTAGAGGACCACTAGGCAATGCAACAAACCAACTATCATAAGCCTACTAGACCCCACCTGACCCAGATTTGAACTTGACCTATAGATCATCAAAATCAACATTCTGACCAAGTCTCATTAAGATATGGTCATAAATGGGGCCTCTACAGTGTTAACTAGCTTTTCCTTTGATTTGACCTTGTGATCTAGTTTTTAAACCTACATGACCCAGATTCAAACTGGACCTTGAGACTATAAAGATTAACATTCTAACCAAGATTCATGAATATACAGTCATAAATGTGGCCTCTATAGTGTTAACAAGGAGCTGCATTCAATAAACGCTTGATGCCCCCCAGTGGCATCCTTGTCGATACAAAGCAACCTAAGTCCAAAACGAGGTCAAGGTCAAACTGATGTCAGGTAATGTTCAAAGATGAGGAATGGTCACAGGTTACATCTGCGTTAGTATCAATTCTTTCTTGTAAGCGGTACTGATGCTAGACGAAACGGTCCCATTTGGATCAAGAGATGGCCCATATAAAGCAACCTAATCCAAAATGAGGTCAAGGTCAAGGTCAAACTGAGGTCAGGTGATGTTTGAAGATGAGGAATGGTCACAGGTTACATCTGTATAAGTATCAATTCATTCTTGTAAGCGGTACTGATGCGTTAGTATCAATTCATTCTTGTAAGCGGTACTGATGCTAGACGAAACGGTCCCATTTGGATCAAGAGATGGCCCATATAAAGCAACCTAATCCAAAATGAGGTCAAGGTCAAACTGAGGTCAGGTGATGTCTGAAGATGAGGAATGGTCACAGGTTACACCTGCATTTGTATCAAGTCATTCTAGTAAGGGGTATTGATGCTAGACAAAACGGTCCCATTTGGTTAACCTTGTACGGACGGACGGACGACCGAAAGAACGAACGGACGAACGGATGGACAGGACATCACTATATGCCTCCTGCATCAGTAGATGCCTGGGGGCATAACTCTGATCTGACCTGGTGACCTAGTTTTTGACCCCAGATAACCCAATATTGAACTCCTCCAAGATTTTATTGAGGATAACATTCTGACCAAGTTTCATTAAGATTGGGCCAAAATTGTGACCTCTAGAGTGTTAACAAGCTTTTCCTTTGATTTGACCTGATGTCCTAGTTTTTGACCCCAGATAACCCAATATCGAACTCATCCAAGATTTTATTGAGAGTAACATTTTGACAAAGTTTCATTAAGATTGAGCCAAAATTGTGACCTCTAGAGTGTTAACAAGCTTTTCCTTTGATTTGACCTGGTGACCTAGTATTTGACCCCAGATAAACCAATGTCGAACTCGTCCAAGATTTTATTGATGGTAACATTCTGACCAAGTTTCATTAAGATTGGGCCAAAATTGTGACCTCTAGAGTGCTAACAAGATTTTCCTTTGATTTGACCTGGTGACCTAGTTTTTGACCCCAGATAAACCAATGTCGAACTCGTCCAAGATTTTATTGAGGGTAACATTCTGACCAAGTTTCATTAAGATTGGGCCAAAATTGTGACCTCTAGTGTGTTAACAAGCTTTTCCTATGATTTGACCTGGTGACCTAGTTTTTGATCCTACATGACCCAGATTAAAACTGGACTATGAGACTATCAAGATTAACATTCTGACCAAGATCCATGAAGATATAGTCATAAATGTGGCCTCTACAGTGTTAAAAAGCTTTTCCTTTGATTTGACCTGGTGACCTAGTTTTTGACCCCAGATGACTTAATATCAAACTCGTCCAAAATTTTATTGAGAGTAACATTCTGACAAAGTTTCATTAAGATTGGACCAAAATTGTGACCTCTTGAGTGTTAACAAGCTTTTCCTTTGATTTGACCTGGTGACCTAGTTTTTGACCCCAGATGACCCAATATCAAACTCGTCCAAGATTTTATTGAGGGTAACATTCTGACCAAGTTTCATTAAGATTGGGCCAAAATTGTGACCTCTAAAGTGTTAACAGTCAAATTGTTGACGACAAATGACGGACGGATGGACAATGGACACAGGACACAGGGCGATCATAAAAGCTCAATATAATGTATAATATACTTGAGAGCAGTTTCATATATTAAGCAGTATTTTATCGTTGAATTACTTTGTTGGGTTTTATGTCATATCAACATTAAGGTGGTATTCCAGCATCTGATGGTGGAGGAAAACATAAGGTACCCCTCCATTTATTATTACAGGCACAGGTAAGCACCTGGGTAGAACCACTGACTTTAATGTAAGCTCCACAAATGAACAAGAGATGTCCGTAAGACAGCACGCTCCACTATTCGGCGGTTAGACAGCAAAAGAAATATATGTCTCAATAAGAGACCTCTGCTTTTAAAGGAAGATACACTAAGATATAAAAAGACACTACTACTCAGAGGGGTTAAAGGTAAAGTATAGAAGAGGTAATGATGATGGTGGTAAAGATATATTTTGAGTTTCAATTCAGAATATAGTACCAAAGTCATTTCCAGAAAACAAAGTTTTCAAAACGGTTAAGTATGAAAGGGGCATAATTTGGTTAAAAGTACAAATCACATAAATTTTATGGGAATTGTTACCACACATGCAGATGATGATAATAATAATGGTACACTTTAAGTTTCAAATAATTATCTTATATTGTACTAAAGTTATATCCAGAAAGCAGATTGCCAAAAAACTTTAAGTATGAAAGGGGCATAATTCTGTCAAAAATACAATTAGAGTTAAAGGGATTGTAACCACACTTGTAGATGATAACAAAGATATATTTTTAATTTCAAGTAATTATCTTTTAAAGTACCAAAGGTATGTCTATAAACGAAGCTTTCGAAATATTAACATGAAATAATTCCAAGTATAACATCTTGGTGATCTTGACCTTTCCCCTTCACATACTCTGTTTGTATGCTGGACAATGTTAAGTTACAGTAAGATATAAGCAATAGTAACAAAGATATGACAGAACAAGAGCTGTCCCTAATGGTGACAAATGCCCCCATATGCCCCCAAAGTCAATAGGGGTCATGTACTCAATAAGTACTATCAGCATGTGAAGTTTGAAGGTCCTGGGTGCAGTGGTTCGCGAGTAAAGTGCCTTCATGCAAAAAGTTAACATTGTGGCGAATGAACAACTAACGGACGGACAGTTGAAAACTAATATGCCTCCCTTCTGGGGCATAAAAACCAAAGGTTGCTGAAAAACTTTAACCAAGAAGTTCAAAGCTCACGTCGACGCCAACAGCGGGGCATGTAGAATAGCCCCGCCCGCCCCCCACCTCCGAATAGTGGAGCTAAAAAATTCTTCACCCCAAGCAATGTATTGAACTAGAAGAGGCAAATAATTCAAAGTCAGCCTCCTTAACCACTCGGCCAAGGAGGCCCCAAACAATATTTACTAATCTCCTTGTAATCTTGTGCAGCACAAATGAAGTTCTAAATTATTTTTCGTGATACATTTTGAATAAGAACTAGAATGTGTCTGTTGGACACAGGGTGTGCCCCCACTGGTACATCTGTCACAAATAAGGGGCAATAATTCAAAAGTTTGCAACCTTAAGGGGGTATAGCCTCAACAAACATTTTATGAAAAGGATTCATTATTCTAGGCCATATACTTTTTGAGCTATGAGCATCACAAAAAAAATCCAATACAGACATCCCAACTTTTTCTGAATGCCAAGTGGGAGTTTTTGCTTTCCAAAGTGGGAGATTGAGGTGTTCAAGTGGGAGATTTTATACCGCGGTAATTATGTTCATGATAACGAAGCTTTTAACAAATCTGATGATAATATAAACTTATTTGCCCTTATAAAATCACTAGTCTTAAAAAAAAATTCACTTGTCTATACCTTATTATTCATGCATTTTTAATGTTTTGGAACAATAATACATGAAGCCTTCTGTGCAAAATTAAATAGTTATGGCACTTTAAGCACTATGTCTAAATTCAAAACACCACTGAGAATTAAACCTGCACTTTTATTTCTTTTGTTGGAAAGAAGACTCCCCAGGTGAATTTTACATGACAAACAGTACAGCTGTTAGAACTGTAAAAACAAAATGTATATAGCTAAAAGAATAAAAGTTCAAGCAATAGAAAATTTACTGTTTGATTCTCATCCCTGTCAACCAGTATTTAAAACCCCTGGCTCAAATACTTTTATTGATCAAATTCTGTTATCCAAAATTGAATGTCCGGGTATTGTTACACTGTCGTAGATTTGCCTTAATCTCCAGTTAAAAGGATGTGTTTGACAAATTGTTATGATGCAAAGACAGTTTAACAGCATTTGATAGTAAGTGATATTAAAATTTACCATGACATTTCCTCTTATCAAAATAATTTAAGAGAAATGTTTTTTAAAACCTAGCAGGTTGACTCGGCGACCATCTACTTTTGATTTCAAAAAGTTACAGAAAAAGGTAAAGCCAGTATAATTTCTAATCTAAATTTGATTGAATTTAATTAGATATGTAATGTCTGGATTTTAATTTCAACTGTGACACATTAATCAACACCTGGCGTTGTTAAATCGTGTAATAAACAATAATCAGCACGGGTAGAATAAGGTGCGAAAATATCTGAAAGCTGTTGTTTACAGACTCGTCAGTAGTGATACAGTATCAGATAGGGCAAAGAAGTGGATTATTTCATAATTTTTGTGTTTTTTTTTTGCTGTTGTTTTGTTGTTGTTTTTTTTAATCGGGAGATTGAGACTTCTGATCGGGGTGATCGGGTTTTACAACCAGAATCGGGAGAAACCCGATCGGATCGGGAGAGTTGGGATGTCTGCCAATATTTTGGCTATTTCAAGAGCTATAACTCTGAAATAAGTGCTAAGATTCCCAAGAAGAATGCCAAGTTTGCAAGGCAACATCATGATAAAGATTCAAGCAAGGTTTCATCAATTTACATCAAACACTTTTTGAACTAGTCACATTATTAGGTAAAAATGCATATTTTTTGACTATTTCAGGGGCCATAACTTAAAAATAGGGGGTGGAGCCAACCAAAAAATAAGATCCATTTAAGATCATTCATTTATATCATATACTTTCTGAGCTAGGGGCATCAAAATGTGCATTTTTTGAATCTTTCAAGGGCAATAAGTCTGGAAATAGGTGGAGACAGTCAAAATATAGGTTAGCTAGGCATATCAGTAGGTGAAAATGTGCATTTTTACTATTTCAGGGGCCATAACTCAGGAAATATGGGGTGGAGCCAGATGAAAAATAGGTGCACAAGTTTATATCATGATAAAGACTCATGTAAGGTTTCATCAATTTATATCGCATACTTTTTGAGATAGGCGTGTCACTAACTTCAGACGGAGGCACGGACAGACAAGACCCCCACCACTATGAGTAATCTTGAGCAAGATGCTTTATTTTTCTGACAACTGCTTTTTCAAGTATTTTAATTTGTCAGTTCCGAAATCCGTATCACAATATAAAATATTCTTTACCTGCTATTTTTGCAAGCAAAACATTTTCAGTTTTCCAACAAATTATATATCAAGAACACTATAATTTATACAGGTAATATATCATTAACCATGTTACCTGGCAGGCTAAATACAGCAGGAAATTCACAACCCCATCACATTACTGTTTCTCTACAGGTTAACCACTCTCTGTTCACTTTACGGCTTGACCTGGGATTCCTACGGCACCAGAAGAGTATCTAGCCTTTTTCACCTCGCTTGGTGGGTCAACTGAGCCAGCCCTCTTCATAGACCCTGGAGTGGCATCACCTAATCCCTGTAACACATTCAAGCAAAATTTAATACCTGCTGTAAACAAGCAAATTCGATGAATTGGTATCCCCCGCCGAAAGGGTTTGTGGTGAGGAATGGCAAAAAAATATATCCGGCAAAAAGTTAAGGATGTTAATAAGAAGCAAATAATTTCATTAGTCAAAATCAATTTAACAGAAAACAAATGTTTAATTAAAGGGTACAAAATAAATGTATGATACTTTGATCCTGACTAAAGAATTTATTTTGAACGGGATATGCTTAATGAAATAAGCTTAGCTTTTAAAATTAAATGCAGTTAATTGAAATGCAAGGTGGGGGAATGGTACAACTTGCATGTTGATAAATATTCATGGAAGGTTTGAAAAAAATCTAAAATAAGGCATGAAAAAAAAAAATATTTTTTTTTGGGGGGGGGAGGGGGGAGGAGGTGTGACCAAGGCAAGTGGGTGACCAGGTGTGGGTGAACAACTTCACATGTTAATAATAAATGTTCAGGGAAAAGAAATGAAAGACATTTAATGAAATTCTGCCAAATGATAAGTTTGTACAAATATGTGGATGGGAGGGGGAGGGGGTGTGACCAAGGTAAGGGGGTGACCAGGTGTGGGTACACAACTTCACATGTTTACAATAAATGTTCATGGAAAAGAATGAAAGAAATTTAATGAAATTCTACCAAATGGTAAGTTTATTATGTACAAATATGTGGATTTTTTTTGACAATTAAAGGGCAATAACTCTGAAGTTACAAAAGAAATCTGTACAAAATTGTGTGTACACAACCACATTATAGTGCTCTAAATCCTGTTTAAGTTTCATAGTTCTAGGTCAAATATATCAAAAGTTATGATGCAGAAATTGCCATATTTATAGTATCCTATACAGTTAACACTAGAAACTTCTAAGGGTCATAACTCTGGTGTTACTAGGGCAATCTGACTGAAACTTGGCGGGCCACAATAACTCATATTGGTGAACAAGTATATAAAGTTTTATATAAATATTCCCAAGCATTTCCTAGATATGGCTCCGGACGGACATACAGACGGACGGAAAGACGGACGGACAACGCAAAAACTATATCCCTCCGACTTTCGTCGGGGGATAAAAACACTAAAAGTTTACAGATATAGTTTTACATATTAAACAAGTGGGTCATGATTACCCTGGATCGCTCACCTGAGTAATATGAGCTACATGTTTCAAATATCAAACTGATGCTAAAATATTAAGGAAGTGTGTCACATTCATGGTCACTGAAAGTCAGTTTTAAAATCGGTGTGTTAAATTGTACATGTCATCCAAATCTTAAACAAGAGGGCCATGATGGCCCTATATCGCTCACCTGTTATCATTGCACTTGAGGACAAGAAGGTCCTCAGAAAACATATCTCAGTCCAAAGGACGGAACAACAAAGGGAAGAAATTTAACCAAAAAGAAAAAAAAATTCTTACAAGGTATAGATATGTCAAAATACACCTAAAAAATGGAGGTATCATCCATGTTGTACCACAGAAAAGTGGTCTCTGTTTTTCCCTACGGCCAATAATAAAAAAGTTACTAAAAATCAGCTATTTATAGTAATGTAAAAGGGAAGTAATAAAAAAAATATACTGTAAGTGAACAAAAGAAGGATCTGCCAAATAAATCTCTGACATAAATGAAATTTCAGATCAGTATCTTCATTAGTTACGGAGATAAACCCATTTTAATTTGAAATAAAGGGAGGTAATTTGACATAAAATCAGTCCATAGTTATCTACCCTGATTGTCTCAGTCCAACTCATAACAATAATGAAATTTCAAATAAGTCCTATAAGTCTTACTGATATAAATCCATTTTGATTACAATCAGGGGAGGTAATCAGATATAAAATAACTCCGGAACCTACGATTGGATCTGATTTGTCATGGAATCCAAGATTTATTGTTGTTGAAGATATTTTGGAAGTTTGTATCAAATAAAACCATAAATGAAGTATCTATATGGCTGCAAAAGCCAAAATAGCCAATTTTGGACCTTTAAGGAGCCATAACTCTGGAACCCATGATGGAATCTGGCCAGTTCAAGAAAGGAAGCAAGAGCTTGTGGTGATACAAGTTGTGTGCAAGTTTGGTTAAAATCAAATCATAAATGAAGCTGCTATTGTGCAGACAAGGTCAAAATAGCTAATTTTGGCCCTTTCAGGGGCCATAACTCTGGAACCCATTAAGGGATCTGGCCGGTTCAAGAAAGGAACCGAGATCTTATGGTGACACAAGTTTTGTGCAAGTTTGATTAAATTCAAATCATAAATGAAGCTGCTATTGTGCAGACAAGGTCAAAATAGCTAATTTTGGCCCTTTCAGGGGCCATAACTCTGGAACCCAAAACGGAATCTGGCCAGTTCAAGAAAGGAACCAAGATCTTATGGTGATACAAGTTGTGTGCCAGTTTGGTAAAAATCAAATCATAAATAAAGCTGCTATTGTGCAGACAAGGTCAAAATAGCTAATTTTGGCCCTTTCAGGGGCCATAACTCTAGAACCCATAATGGGATCTGGCCAGTTCAAGAAAGGAACCGTGATCTTATGGTGATACAAGTTGTGTGCACGTTTGGTTAAAATAAAATCATAAATGAAACCACTATCGTGCAGACAAGAAATTGTTGACGCACGGACGCACGGACTGACGATGGACGCCGGACGCCGGACGAAGGGTGATCACAAAAGCTCACCTTGTCACTATGTGACAGGTGAGCTAAAAACAATACAGTAGGTCAGTAGGTCAAGGTCAGAATCAGGTGACTCGTAATCACTTGGGGTCATCAGGTAGTTATAATTAAACAGTCTAGGAAGTTTGATCTGATCATTTTGAAGTATTTTTCCTATATAATGGATATAACAACAGCATGCCCACTCATTTTTAAAGTTAAGGGTACATGCACCCCCTGCCTTTTCAAAATAGGGGTATACATCAAAATTTGGGGGTACACTACATGGCAGATCTGAATTTTTTCTATTTAAAGATGCTCGCTACAGTTTCATAATTGTTTTCCCCAATAATAGATTTTGATGAAATGTTCTGTATTAAAAGATCATGTAATGATTTATTGAACAAGAGCACTGCCTTGCTGGTGCTGACGCTCATCTGATTTTTTTTGTATAATAGAAAAATTATCCTACCCATGATTTTCTAAGTCCAAAAAGGGCCACGATTTTTGCAAAAAGCAGGATGGAGTTATGTTTCTTGATGTACAGAGTCAGCTTATGATGGTGAACAACTGTTGCAAGTTTCAAAGCAATAACTTTGATAGTTTATGAAAACTTAACCAATAAATCTGATATTTTCTAAGTCCAAAAGAGGCCATAATTCTTGCAAAAAGCAAGACAGAGTTATGTTTCTTGCTGTACATGGTCAGCTTATCATGGTGAACAAGTGTTGCAAGTTTTAAAGCAATAGCTTTGATAGTTTATGAGAAAAGCTGACCTAAACATAAAACTTAACCAAGAAATCTGATTTTCTAAGTCCAAAAGGGGCATTAATTCTTTAAAAAAAGCAGGATTGAGTTAGGTTTCTTGATGTACAGGGTCAGCTTATGATGGTGAACAAATGTTGCAAGTTTCAAAGCAATAGCTTGAATAGTTTAGGAGAAAAGCTGACCTAAACATAAAACTTAACCAAGAAATCTGATATTTTCTAAGTTCAAAAGCGGCCATAATTCTTGCAAAAATCAGGAAAACTGTGTTCCAACTTGTTATGCGAAATTTCACCACTCGCACGCTATTGTAAATGCATCAAAACGAACATGTGTAACAGTTCTTTAAAAATGGTGAGTTTTTAAAGGTGTTTGACTGTACGGAAGTTGGGCCCCTTTAGGCAGTCCTTTTCCGGAATTCAGAATATACAGAATATAGATCTATACGATTTCCATAAGTTACGGAATCCGTAAGTTGAGAAAACCGTCAAACAGTAGTCTAGATTCGATCATAGATAAAAGTAACAATTCACAAGGTCATCACTGGAGAAGCATTTTACCAATGAACATTAACAACTTTCACCCCTCTAAAGACACTATTATCAAAAAGCAACACATTTAAAAGTTGTTTTAGCCGTTCTAGCATATTCTCCAATATGTGATTAAAACAAGAGCTGTCACTATTGGTGACAAATGCCCCCAAAGTAGGCCCAAGAATGCCAAAGTTGTATGCACAAAATATCACATATCATTTTGTGACCTTGACCTAAGAGGCCTCGGTCGTAAGTGTGACACATCTTCTCAATATGGTTAACATTTGTGTCAAATTATTTTCAAATCACTTGATAAATGGCAGAGTTATGGACCAGACAAGAAACACCTTTGACTTCTAAGTGTGACCTTGACCTTGGAGCTAGGGGTCTGGGTCTTGCACATGGCATCTCATCTCATGAAAGGGAACATTTATGCCAAGTAATTTCAAAATCCCTTCATCAATGGCAGAGTTATGGACCGGACAAGAAACAGACCATGTTAACCTCTGACCCCTAAGTGTGACCTTTACCTTGGAGCTTGGGGTCTGAGCCTTGCTCATGACACGTCGACTCATTATGAGGAACATTTATGCCAAGTAATTTCAAAATCCCTTAATGAATGGCAGAGTTATGGATCGGACACGAAACATACCCTGTTAACCTTTGACTTGTAAGTGTGACCTTGACCTTGGAGCTAGGGGTCTGGGTCTTGCGCATGACATGTCGTCTCATTATGGTGAACATTTATGCCAAGTTATTTCAAAATCCCTTAATAGATGGAAGAGTTTTTACCCCTATATCTTCATACAGCTTAATGAAGGAAATAGGCCAAACAGCAAAAAAGTCCTATTGACTTTTGATCTCAATGTGTGACCTTGACCTTTAAGCCAGGGTTCTGGGATTTATGAAAGAATTCAAAGAAGACTTCTTGGCAAAATTCAACCAGCATCCACAATCAAGTCAGTTGGTTTCCTCATATGAAATACATGACCCTGGCAAGCTATGAACAAATGATTTCAGTTCAAACCCTCCCACAGAATCAAGACTGCTTGTTCATTCTAATGGATTTTGAGTTACACACGTACAATTTTAGTTTATCTGGTAACTTGTTCACTATAATTGTAGGGGAAGGCCACAGAATTACTCCCTAGGTACCACCAAGGGGCACTTAGGAAGAATCCAATCTCATTACACCTTTATTGCATGTCTGAAGCTTTCCCTATTGCACTTGAAATTTTCTTGGCTTTATTTATTTATCTTTATTACATTTCTGTTGGGTTCATATGGTGACTTTCCAGCTTTTGATGCTGGAGAGTGACCCCAGTGCCCCTCTAGATATTGTGTCAAGCATGGATAGGCACTTGGGTAGAACCATCAACCTTTCGTAAGCCAGCTAGATGGCTTCTTCACATATAAATATTCTACACCCGAAGCCAGATCTCGAATTTACATCAACCTAGTTAAGTGATTCAAAGCCAGATATCTTAGCCACTCAGTCACAGGACCCCAGTTATACTTCCTTAAAGTAAAATAGGCGTAATGAGCGAGAATTTCAAAAACAAGTTGCATCCTTGATAACATGTTTAAATAATAGCAAAAGCTGATCCACACTCGATGTAAAATTATCAAAAAGGTCAAACGCACAAATTTTACGCAAATGGCATCAAAAATCCTGTTTTAGCCCAGCCTTAAAAAGTTGTGATAATTGCCGTTTTTATGATTTATTTAGTTTCGGGACATCCATTCAATAAAAAAAGAAATTAAAGTTAAAAATTTTCATATAAATTTATTTTACTGTAAAATAAGCAACAAAACAACAGTGTTCACGAAAGACCCTGAAAATTTACAGGACAGTCGGTCTGGTAAACATGATTTTTTTACAGGACCGGATAATATTTTACCAGACCGAATTCTTTTTAATAAATTTGATATCTGATCTTTAAAACTGGTATTTATACATAGTCTATATAGACAGCATTACACAAATTACATCCTCTAAGTTTATTTCCACATATTAATTGAAACAGATTTCAGACATTAAGTTTTCAGGCTGTAAAAAGTCTCCCTGTACTTGGATTCAGTGTTGTTATATTTTCTGGTCCTTTGGGACCATGGAGTCCATTCAACATATGTGTAATATATCTAGAGTCCGCTTAAGCCGCTGCCAGGGGGCGTGAGAGATGTTGCACATTTCATTACCCCTCGCGAATAGACTCAGTCAAAACGAGTCTGTTGTTAATCTTCTTGGTTGCATTCTTTGCTTCCAAAGGATCTTTTAGTAATTTTACAGATTTTATTCATATTCATTTGCTATATCATCGCTGTGTTTTACCCCACAAGTCTATTGTTTGCACTGAGTCACGTTGATGTTGACATAAAGAGAAAGATGACCCCGTCTGGTTCCCGCGTACATAAATCGAGTACCATCCACGATTAGTATGCATCCAATGATAATGCGCGTTCTTAGAATTGTCGTGACGTCGTGAGGGGTTTCCACTGTTTCTATTTTAAGTACCAATGAAACAAGCGCTTACTAAAATATAGTTTGACATCAATTTCTCGGGATTCCATTTTACAATTTAATGATGAAAGTCTAACTTTCGCGAAATCGTGGAGGACTTTCTTCTTATTTTATCATATTGACCTGCAATTTTTATCGGACACTCGGTCTTGTGAACTTGATATATCATGCCAGACCGGATCAAAATTTACCGGAAATGTCCGACGGTCCGACGGCTTTCGCCACCTCTGAAACAAGAGGGCCATGATGGCCCAATATCATTCACCTGTTATCATTGCACTTGAGGACAAGAAGGTCCTCAGAAAAAATATCTAAGTCCAAAGGACAGGAACAGCAAAGGGAAGAAATTTAACCAAAAAAAAAAAAATCTTATAAGGTATAGATATGTTAAAATAACCTAAAAATTGGAGGTACCATCCATGTTGTACCACAGACAACTGGTCTCATGTTTTCCCTACGGCCAATAATAAAAAAGTTACTAAAAATAAGTTATTTATAGTAACGTAAAAGGGAAGTTATAATAAAAAAAAAATTTGTAAGTGGACAAAGAAGGATCTACCAAATAAATTTGTTGACATAAATGAAATTTCAGATCAGTATCTTCATTAGTTAGGCCACACCAAATTGATAAGTTGTTCATCGGATTTTTTCTGAAAATATTGAGGCGGCGAGCGAAAAAATAATTTAAATATTTGTTTAGGTTTTTGAGAAAATCAGGAGCGAGCGAAGAGCGAAGAAATATATTTATCTTGAATTTGGCTCTCGGCTGCCTAATAAAAACCTTAAAATAGAATGCATAGCCCTTTTAAATTAAAAAGTAAGTCCCCAGGGATGGAGAAAATCTGACCTGCAGACGTACAACAAAGCGAACTCATGAAAAAAATGTATTAACAGTGTCATACAGTACACTGTAATCAAATAATGCATGCTTTTGAAAATGCTGTTAGAAAATATGTAATAAACAACAATGCATAACCTTACACCATACTTATCACATACCTATGTGACTTGAATATTTACTGCTATGAAAATGTAGCATTCTTAGCTGACATTACAAAGTTTTTGATACATCAAATATTAAGTTTTATATAATGACCAATAGCTCTGTACTTTCAAAGCTTCTGACTAACATGCCCCTTTTACTGGCAAAGCTCTAATTCAGAAAAGTCGAGCATGATGTCTTATTGTACAGCTCTTTTTCTAACTTTAAACTTTCATAACATATTAAATTTGTTGAAACAAAGTCTCAATTAAAGTCGGAAATGGAGATTAACGTGCATTAGTCAACGAAATGATTGGAAAATTTGAAAATCGAAACGGTTCTGAAAACAACTCATAACCCACCAACTTTCGTATGCAAATGACAGGAAAAACAGAAAACAGATAAGTGACATGCATCAATAAGTATTTACCCTTACCAAAATAATGTAGATTGATGTTATCATATAAATTAGTAAGCTTTTCTTCATCCAGTTTTCAATGAAATAAATCGATTTTTTAGCATGTAATTTGGTAAACATTTGAAGAAAATGGCGTAACTGCATAAAGGGGAAACAACTTTAATGCAACTAAATATAAGTGTTATGATTTATTATAGACAACGTGTGCGTAGTATGTATTTATTTTGATTAAAACCCATTTGAAAACAATCTAGGACTGGAATTATAAGCATTTATACACTTTTACGTCCGTAAAAAGTAGCGCACCAAGAAATTTTGGATTGATTTTTTTCAATGGGGCGAGGGCAAGCCAAAAAAAAAAATATATATTTTTTTGTGTTTCTGAAAATATATGAGCGGCAAATCCGATGAACAACTTTTTAATTTGGTGAGGCCTTATGGAGATATAACAATTTTAATTTGAAATAAAGGGAGGTAATTTGACATAAAATCAGTCCATAGTTATCTACCCTGATTGTCTCAGTCCAACTAATAACAATAATGAAATTTCAAATAAGTCCTGTAAGTACTTACTGATATAAATCCATTTTGATTACAATCAGGGGAGGTAATCAGATATAAAATAACTGGAACCTATGATTGGATCTGATTTGTCATGGAATCCAAGATTTATTGTTGTTGAAGATATTTTGGAAGTTTGTATCAAATGAAACCATAAATGAAACCATAAATGAAGTCTCCATATGGCTGCAAAAGCCAAAATAGCCAATTTTGGACCTTTAAGGGGCCATAACTCTGGAACCCATGATGGAATCTGGCGAGTTGAAAAAAGGAAGCAAGATCTTGTGGTGATACAAGTTGTGTACAAGTTTGGTTAAAATCAAATCATAAATGAAGCTGCTATTGTGCAGACAAGGTCAAAATAGCTAATTTTGGCCCTTTCAGGGGCCATAACTCTGGAACCCATTATGGGATCTTGCCAGTTCAAGAAAGGAACCGAGATCTTTTGGTGACACAAATTTTGTGCAAGTTTGATTAAATTCAAATCATAAATGAAGCTGCTATTGTGCAGACAAGGTCAAAATAGCTAATTTTGGCCCTTTCAGGGGCCATAACTCTCGAACCCATAATGGGATCTGGCCAATTCAAGAAAGGAACCGAGGTCTTATCGTGATACAAGTTGTGTGCAAGTTTGGTAAAAATAAAATCATAAATGAAGCTGCTATTGTGCAGACAAGGTCAAAATAGCTAATTTTGGCCCTATCAGGGGCCATAACTCTGGAACCCATAATGGGATCTGGCCAGTTCAACAAAGGAACCGTGATCTTATGGTGATACAAGTTGTGTGCAAGTTTGGTTAAAATAAAATCATAAATGAAACCACTATCGTGCAGACAAGAAATTGTTGACGCACGGTCTGACGACGGACGAAGGGTGATCACACATAGTGACAAGGTGAGCTAAAAAAGGGGTCTCCGGCTTCGTTTTCGCTGTATTGTCAAATTTTCCCCTACCCCCATTTTCACCCACAGATTTTGTGCATCAAAATTTAAGAAGGAACTGTTTGTACTTTAGGGGAAAATAAGTTAATCACAACAAGAGGGCCATGAAGGCCCTGTATCGCTCACCTGACATACTGACCTAAAGATCATCAAGATTAACATTCTGACCAAGTCTCATTAAGATATGGTCATAAATGTGGCCAGTAGAGTATCAACTTGTTTTTCCTTTAATCTGACCTAGTGACCTACATGTAGTTTTTCACCCCACATGACCTCAAGATCATCAAGATCATCAAGATTAACATTCTGACCAAGTTTCACGAAGATACAGTCATAAATGTGGCTTCTAGATTGTTAACAAATTTTACTTTTAATCTGACCTATTGACCAAGTTTTTGACCCCATCTGACCCAGATTAAAACTTACCCTTATGATTATTAAGATTCACATACTGATCAATACTGATCAAGTTTCATAAAGATATGGTCATAAATGTGGACTTTAGAGTGTTCACTAGCTTTTCCTTTAAATTGACCTGGTGACCTAGTTTTTGACCCAATATGACCCAGATTCCAACAAGGATCATCAAGATTAACATTCTGACCAAGTTCAATGAAGATACAATCATAAATTTGACATCTAGATTGTTAACAAGCTTAACTTTTGATTTGATTTGCTGACCTAGTTTTTGACAAAACATGACCTAGATTTGAACCTAACCTAGAGGTCATCTAGACAAACATTCTGATCAATTCCAATGAGTTTCAAACTTCAAATTAAGTCTGACCTAGAGGTCATCTAGACAAACATTCTGATCAATTCCCATGAGTTTCAAACATTTAGGATATAAACAAGTTTATGACACCACCTGACCCAGATTCGAGCTTGACCTAAAGATCATCAAGCTTAACATTCTGACTAAGTTCCATTATGAAGTGGTCATAAATGCGGCCTCTAGAGTGTTCACAAGCTTATCCTTTGATTTGACCTGGTGACCTTGTTTTTGACCCCATCTGAAAAAGATTTTAACTTGACCTTACCTTCCTCAAGATTAACATTCTGACCAAGTTTCATTAAGATATGGACATAAATGTGGCCTCTAGAGTGTTAACAACTTTTTCCTTTGATTTGATATAGTGACCTAGTATCTGACCCCACATGACTCAGATTCGAACATGACCTAAAGATCATCACCACTAACATTCTGACTTAAGTTTCATGAAGATGCAGTCAGAATTGTGGCCTCTATGGGGTTTACAAGCTTTTCTTTTGATTTAACCTGGTGACCTAGTTTTTGACCCCACATGACCCAAATTTGAACTTGACCTAAAGATCATCAAGATTAACATTCTGGCAAAGTTTCATGAAGATGCAATCATAAATATAGCCTCTAAAGTGTTAAGCTTTTCCATAGGTTTGACCTGGTGACCTAGTTTTTGACCCTAGATGACCGAATATCAAACTCATATAAGATTTTATTGAGAGTAACATTCTGACCAATTGTAATTAAGACTGGACCAAAATTGTGAGCTCTAGTGTTAACAAGCTTTTCCTTTGATTTGACCTGGTGACCTAGTTTTTGACCCCTGGTGATCCAATATTCACCCCGTTCAAGATTTTTTTGAGAGTAACATTCAGACCAAGTTTCATTAAGACTGGGACAAAATTGTGACCTCAAGAGTGTTAACAAGCTTTTCCTTTGATTTGACCTGGTGACCTAGTTTTTAATCCCATATGAACCAATATAAAACTCGTCCAAGATTTTATTAGGGGTAACGTTCTGACCAAGTTTCATTAAGATTGGGCCAAAATTGTGACCTCTAGAGTGTTAACAGTCAAATTGTTGAGGAAGGATGGACGGACAGTGATGGACACAGGGCGATCACAAAAGCTCACCTTGATCACTTTATGCTCAGGTGAGCTAATACAATAGGGCCATGAAGGCCCTGTATTGCTCACCTGACCTATTGATCTAAAGATCATCAAGAATAACATTCTGACCAAGTTTCATTAAGATATGGTCATAAATATGGTCTCTAAAGTGTAAACTAGCTTTTCCTTTGATGTGACCTAGTTTTTGATCCCACATGACCCAGATTCCAATTTGACCTAAAGATCATCAAGATTAACATTCTGACTAAGTTTCATGAAGATATAGTCATAAATGTGACCTCTAGAGTGTTAATAAGCTTTTCCTTTGATCTGACCTAGTGACCTAGTTTTTGACCCCACCTGATTTGATCTTGATCTATAGATCATCAAGATCAACATTCTGACCAAGTTTCATTAAGATATGGTCATAAATGTGGCCTCTACAGTGTAAACTAGCTTTTCCTTTCATTTGACCTGGTGACCTAGTTTTTAACCCCTGACGACCTAATATCAAACTCCTCCAAGATTTTATTGAGTGGAATATTCTGACCAAGTTTCATTAAAATTGCTTCAAAATTGTGACCTCTAGAGTGTTAAAAAGTTTTTCCTTTGATTTGACCTGGTGACCTAGTTTTTGATCCCAGATGACCCAATATCAAACTCATCCAAAATTTTATTGAGGGGAAGATTCTGACCAAGTTTCATAAAGATTGGGCCAAAATTTTTACCTCTAGAGTGTTAAAAAGCTTTTCCTTTGATCTGACCTAGTGACCTACTTTTTGTTCCCACCTGACCCAGATTTGAACTTGAACTATAGATCATCAAGATCAACATTCTGACCAAGTTTCATTAAGATATGGTCATAAATGTGGCCTCTACAGTGTTAACTAGCTTTTCCTTTGATTTGACCTGGTGACCTAGTTTTTGACCCCCAGATGACCAAATATCAAACTTGTCCAAGATTTTATTGAGTGGAACATTCTGACCAAGTTTCATTAAGATTGGGCCAAAATTGTGACCTCTAGAGTGTTAACAAGTTTTTCCTTTGATTTGACCTGATGACCTAGTTTTTGACCCCAGATGACCCAATATCAAACTCGTCCAAGATTTTATTGAGGGGAAGATTTTGACCAAGTTTCATTAAGATTGGGGCAAAATTGTGACCTCTAGAGTGTTAACAAGCTTTTCCTTTGATTTGACCCGGTGACCAAGTTTTTGACCCCAGATGACCCAATATCGAATTCATCCATGATTTTATTGAGGGTAACATTCTGACCAAGTTTCATTAAGATTGGGCCAAAATTGCGACCTCTAGAGTATTAACAGTCAAATTGTTGATGACAGACGATGGACGAACGGAAGACAACGGACACAGGGTGATCACAAAAGCTCACCTTTGAGCACTTTGTGCTCAGGTGAGCTACAAAAAGTTTACAACAACATAAATTTCATTTTAAGTGCATTCTTATTTTGTAAGCCATTTTCTGATTTCTTTCCGATTTTTATTGTAACACTTGTATACATGAATGCATGTTACACACAAGAAAGTATAATGAAACAAGAAGGCCATGAAGGCCCTGTATTGCTCACCTGACCTATTGACTTAAAAATCATCAAGATTAACATTCTGACCAAGTTTCATTAAGATATCATCATAAATGTGGCCTCTAAAGTGTTAACTAGCTTTTCCTTTGATTTGACCCAGTAACCTAGTTCTTGACCCCACATGACCCAGATTCGAACTTGACCTAAAGATCATCATGATTAACATTCTGACTAAGTTTCATGAATATACAGTCATAAATGTGGCCTCTAGAGTGTTTACAAGCTTTTCCTTTGATTTGACCTAGTGACCAACTTTTTGACTCCAACTGACCCAGATTTAAAAGTGACCTATAAATCATCAAGATTAACATTCTGACCAAGTTTCATAAAGATACAGTCATAAATGTAAATTGTTGACGACGGACGGACGAACGACTGACAATGGATGGACGACGACAGACACAGACACAGGGCGATCACAAAAGCTCACCTTGAGCACTTCGTGCTCAGGTGAGCTAAAAATGATACCGGTACTTCTCATTAAACATTTTACAGCTTGTTCCCTCCTCCATATATTTTTTTTTTAATTTTCTGAAAATGTTCCTGAAATGTTTTTGAATAAAATAAGATTATAAAACTCCTTGACTACCTAGTTCATTTTCAAGCTATGATGCTATAAAAATTGGGATTTTTTCCCATGTTTTCAACCAAGTTCACATTGTATGCAGGATTTATTTGCAGCTTTATTGAACAGCTGGTTGCATTATTAACTGGTTTCAATTCGTATCATCTGTTTTATAAATAGTGAAATACAATTTTACAGATGTTAGTTGGAGGCAGACTAGCTACAGCATTCCATGGAGAGGTAAAGTTGTCTATTTCTCATTTATTTTTTTATTATTTTTTTTAAAGTGCTGTTTTAAAACAAGACACTGAGCAATCATATTTCGAGGGACCCGGGTTCTAAATTTTTGCGTTAAAGTTTGGAAACAACACCTATCTTTCATATTTTATACTTCAGTCCATTCATATCATACGGTTTTGTTTCAAACTAAGTTGAAAATAGAGATGCTTTTGAGAAAAGCATATGTCTCCCACAACTGCCCATATGAAAAATGTCTAGTTTCTCTAGATGGTTTAGACGAGTGGATCCAATTATATGGTCTGGACGAGTGGATCCAATCAGTAAATCAAGGGCCATAAATCAGAAGTGCCAGGGCGGATTTGGCTATTATCGAACTTGGCTAAGGTCTTATGGCCAAACACATTTTGTTCAAGTTTAGTGACGATCGGATGAGAAATATTCGACTTAGAGTAAAAAGGCAGATTTTTCGGTAGTTCTAGGGCCGCAACTCCAAAATGCCTGGACCGATTTGGCTAGTTATCGGACTTGGCCGAAGTCTCAAGGTCAAACACATTTTGTTCAAGTTTGGTGAAGATCGGATGAGAAATGTTTGACTTAGAGTGCGGACAAGAGTAACAAGAGGGACATGATGATAAAATATTAAGAAAGTCAGTAGGTCATATTCATGGTCAATGAAATTCAGTTTTATGCTTTGAGTGCAAAACTGTGTATGTCATCAAAATTTCAAGGCTGTATCTTAAAAAACAAGAAAAGTAGGTCAGTAGGTCAAGGTCACAGTCAAGTGACATCATATTACTTGAGCTCATCAGGTAATTATAATTAAACAGTCTTGGAAATAGGATTAGATGATTTTTTAAGTATTTTTCCTATATAACTCACATAATAACTAAGTGACCCCAGGGCGGGGTCTCTTTTAACCCCAGGGGCATAATTTGAAAAATTTTGGTAGAGGACTACTAGACAATGCATCATACCAAATATCAAAAGTCTAGGTCGTATGGTTTAAGACAAGAAGATTTTAAAGTTTTTTCCTATATAAGACAATATAAAACTTGGGACCCCCAGGGCGGGCCTCTTTTCACCCAAGGGGTACAATTTGAACAATTTTGGTTGAGGACCATAAGACAAAGCTACAAACCAACTAGAAGATGCTATTGTAAACAAGAGGACCATGATGGTCCTGAATCACTCACCTCTTCCCACATGACCCAGTTTTGAGTATGACGTCGTTTTTTCTATTATTTGACATAGTGACCTAGTTTTGGAGCTCATGTGACCCAGTTTTGAACTTGACCTAGATATTATCAAGATAAAAATTCTGACCAACTTTCATGAAGATCCATTGAAAAATATGGTCTCTAGAGAGTTCACAAGGTTTTTCTATTATTTGACCTATTGACCTAGTTTTCGAAGGTACCTGACCCTGTTTTGAACTTTACCTAGATATCATCAAGGTGAACATTCTCACTAATTTTCATGAAGATCTCATGAAAAGTATGGCCTCTAGAGAGGTCACAAGGTTTTTCTATCTATACCTACTGGCCTAGTTTCTGACCGCACGTAACCCAGTTTCGAAACTGACCTAGATACCATCAAGGTGAACATTCAGATCAATTTTCATGAAGGTCCATTGAAAAATATGGCCTCTAGAGAGGTCAAAAGATTTTAATAATTTTAGACCTACTGACATAGTTTTTGACCGCAGTTGACCCAGTTTCAAACTTGACATAGATATCATCAAGATGAACATTCAGGCCAACTTTCATACAGATCCCATGAAAAGTATGGCCTCTAGAGAGGTCACAAGTTTTTTTTTATTATTTCACCTACTGACCTAGTTTTTTATAGCACGTGACCCAGTTTCAAACCTGACCTAGATATAACCAAGGTGAACATTCTGACCAATTTTCATGAAGATCCATTCAAGGGTATGGCCTCTAGAGAGGTCACAAGGTTTTTCTATTTCAAGACCTACTTACCTAGTTTTTGATCGCAGTTGACCCAGTTTCAAACTTGACCTATATATCATCAAGATAAACATTCAGATCAACTTTCATACAGATCCCATGAAAAATATGGCCTCTAGAGAGGTCACAACATTTTTTCATTATTTGACCTACTGACCTACTTTTTGATGGCATGTGACCCACTTTCAAACTTGACCTAGATATCATCAAGATGAACATTCTGACCAATTTTTATGGAGATCCATTCAAAAGTATGGCCTCTAGAGAGGTCACAAGGTTTTTCTACTTTTAGACCTACTGACCTAGTTTTGACCGCACATGACCCTGTTTCAAACTTGACCTAGATGTCATCAAGATGAACATTCAGACCAACTTTCATACAGATCCCATGAAAAATACCGCCTTTAGAGAGGTCACAAGGTTTTTCTATTATTTGACCTACTGACCTAGTTTTTGACGGCACGTGACCCACTTTCAAACTTGACCTAGATATCATCAAGATGAACATTCAGACCAACTTTCATACAGATCCACTGAAAAATATGGCCTCTAGAGAGGTCACATTTTTTCTATTATCTGACCAACTGACCTAGTTTTTGACGGCAAGTGATCCACTTTCGAACCTGACCTAGGTATCATCAAGGTGAACATTCTGAAGACCTCATGAAATATATGGCCTCTAGAGAGGGCACAAGGTTTTTCTATTTTTAGACCTACTGACCTAGTTTTTGACCGCACATGACCCAGTTTCGAACTTGACCTAGATATCATCAAGATAAACATTCAGACCAACTTTCATACTTAGCGCGGTCACAAGGCTTTTCTATCATTTGACCTACTGACCTAGTTTTTGATGGCACGTGTCCCAGTTTCGAACTTGACCTAGATATCATCAAGGTGAACGTTCTTACCAATTTTCATGAAGTTCTTGTGAAATATATGGCCTCTAGAGAGGTCACAAGGTTTTTCTATTTTTAGACCTCCTGACCTAGTTTTTGACCGCACATGACCCTGTTTCGAACTTCACCTAGATATCATCAAGGGGAATATTCTGACCAATTTTCATGAAGATCTTGGGAAATATATGGCCTCTAGAGAGGTCACAAGGTTTTTCTATTTTTAGACCTACTGACCTAGTTATTGGCCGCACGTGACCCAGATTCGAACTTAACCTAGATATCATCAAGGTGAACATTCTGACCAACTTTCATGAAGATCCATAGAAAATTATGGCCTCTAGAGTGGTCACAAGGTTTTTCTATTTTTAGACCTACTGACCTAGTTATTGGCTGCACATGACCCAGTTTCATACTTGACCTAGAAATCATCAAGGTGAACATTCTGACCAATTTTCATGAAGATCCATTGAAAATTATGGCCTCTAGAGTGGTCACAAGGTTTTTCTATTTTTAGACCTACTGACCTACTTTTTGGCCGCACGTGACCCAGTTTCGAACTTGACCTAGAATTTACCAAGATGAACATTCTGACCCATTTTCATAAAGATCCCATGAAAACTGTGACCTCTAGAGATGTCACAAGGAAAAGTTTACGCACGGTTGCACGCACAGACGGACGCTGCGCGATCACAAAAGCTCACCTTGTCACTTTGTGACAGGTGAGCTAAAAAGTGCATGTCTCCCCCAATGCAAAGTCGTATAGGCAAGAAGTCAATAGGGGTCAGGAGCGAAAGTCAAAGAGACACTGATGGTTGACTGCAATAGGTATCATCTACTTGGCATGTCCAGTCATCCCATTAAGTTTCAACACTCTTGGCCTAGTGGTTCTCAAGTCACTGTTCAGGCTCCTGTGACCTTGACCTTTGATCAAGTGATCCCAAAATAAATAGGGGTCATCTACTCTGCACGTCCAATCATCCTATTAAGTTTCAACCTTCTAGGATAAGTGGTTCTCAAGTTTTTTTCCGGAAATGATTTTACATGACCAGGCCCCTGGGACCTTGACCTTTAATCGACTGACCCAAAAATCAATAGGGGTGATCTACTCTGCATGTTCAATCATCCTATGAAGTTTCAACATTCTGGGTCAAGTGGATCTCAAGTTATTGATCGGAAATTGTTATCAATGTTCAGGTCCCTGTGACCCTGACCTTTAACAGAGTGACCCCAAAAACAATAGGGGTCATCTACTCTGCATGACCAATCATCATATGAAGTTTCAACATTCTAGGTCGAGTGGTTCTCAAGTTACTGACCGGACACGGTTTTCCATGTTCAGGCCCCTGTGACCTTGACCTTTAATAGAGTGACCCCAAAATTAATTCGGGTCATTTACTCTGCATGTCCAATTATCCTATGAAGTTTCAACATTCTGGGTCAAGAGGTTCTCAAGTTATTGATCGGAAACGGTTTTCCATGTTCAGGCCCCTGTGACCTTGACCTTTAACAGAGTAACCCCAAAATTGATAGGGGTCATCTACTCTGCATGACCAATCATCCTATTAAGTCTCAACATTCTGGGTCAAGTGGTTCTCAAGTTACTGACTGGAATGGTTTTCAATGTTCAGGCCCCTGTGACTTTTAACAGAGTGACCCCAAAATCAATAGGGGTCATCTACTTTGCATGTACAATCATCCTATGGAGTTTCAACATCCTGGGTCAAGTGGCACTCAAGTTATTGATTGGAAATGGTTTTCAATGTTCAGGCCCTTGTGACCTTGACCTTTGATGGAGTGACATCAAAAACAATAGGGGTTGTCTACTCCAGCAGCCCTACAACCCTGTGAAGTTTGAAGGTTCTAGATCAAATGGTTCGCCAGTTATTGATCAGAAATAGTGTGACGTACGGACGGACAGACAGGGCAAAAACAATATGTCTCCCAAAGCGGTGGGGAGACATAAATATCAAAGGTCTAAGTGTTGTGGTTTTAGACAAGAAGATTTTTAAACTTTTTTTCCTATATAAGTCTATGTAAAACTTGGGACCCCTGGGGCGGGGTCACATTTGACCCTAGGGGGATAATTTGAATAATCTTGGTAGAGGACCACTAGATGATACTACATAATAAATATCAAAGCCCTAGGCCATGTGGTTTTGTACAAGAAGATTTTCAAAGTTTTCCCTATACAAGTCTATATAAACCATGTGACCCCCGGGGCGGGGCCATATTTGACCATAGGAGGAAAATTTGAACAATTTTGGTAGAGGACCACTAGATGATGTTACACACCAGATATCAAAGCCCTAGGCCCTGTGGTTTTGGACAAGAAGACTTTTTAAAGTTTTTCCTTTCGGTTGCCATGGCAACCAGAGTTCTGCATGAAATTCATTTCTTTGAACAATTTTGAAAGGGAGCCACCCAAGGATCATTCCTGTGAAGTTTGGTGTAATTCTGCCCAGTGGTTTTCAAGAAGAAGATTTTTTTAGAAATTGTTGACGCACTACACACCACTGACGATGGACATCAAGCGGTCACAATAACTCACCTTGTCACTTCGTGACAGGTGAGCTAAAAAGGCCAATTTTGGTAATTCAAGGGCCATAACTCCAATACGCCTGGACCAATTTGGCTAGTTATCGAACTTGGGTGAGGTCTTATGGTCAAACACATTTTGTTTAAGTTTGGTGAAAATCGGATGAAAAATGCAACTTAGAGTGCGGACAAGCTCTGTGACAGACAGACAGACAGACACACAGACTGGGGTAAATCAATATGTCTCCCAAACGACTGTGTGGTGGGAGACATAATGACAGGGATTTAGTGGCTCTATCTGGCTAAAATACTCATGTCACTCAAATTTGAAAAAGAAAGCACTTACTGATAAAAACCGTGGAAGATTTTATCCGGAGTGTTAGATATGAATACAGTCAAATGCTGACAAAATCTTACCCATATTTTAAGTCTGAACATAAATAAATATATATATTTTTGGCTTTAATGTGTTCATTCTAGCTTTGATGGAAAAGAGTATATCAGACAATAGGGCCAAGATGGTCCTAGGATGCTCACCTGTGTAACACACCATAACAGTGTAAACATGTTTACCTAGGGATTTCATGGAGACAAAGATTCTGACCAATTTTCATTAAGATTGGACCAACAAACGTGGTATCTTGAGTGTAAACAACCATTTTCTTTTATTGACCTAGTGACCGAGATTTTTACCCTACATGACCCATATTCAAAATAATCAAAAATTTCATGAACAAGAGGACCATGATGGCCCTATATCACTCACCTGAGTAGAGTTGCTTGCTTGAACAAATTTCTTAGCTAAAGCTTTAAGATCTAGGCCTTCTGGTTTATTTTTAGAAAATTTATGAAGATTTCCCTATGCACAATCAAGTAACCCTGGGGCTGGGTCAATCTGACCCTGGGGGGTCAAGATTTGAACAAATTTTGTAGAGATCCATTAGGCAATGCTACATGTCAAATATATAAGCTCTAGGCCCTCCGGTTTATTTTGAGAAAATTTTGAAGATTTTTCTATGTACAATCAATAACCCCTTGGGGCAGAGCCAATTTGACCCGGGGGGTCATGATTTGAACAAATTTTTTAGAAGTCTACTAGGCAATGCTACATGTCACATATCTAAGATCTAGGCCTTCTGGTTTATTTTTAGAAAATTTTTGAAGATTTTCATATGTAAAATCAAGTGACCCCTGGGGCGGGGTCAATTTTGACCCCGGGGGTCATGATTTCAACAAATGTTGTAGAGGTTCACCAGGCCATGCAACATGTGAAATATCTAAACTCTAGGCCTTCTGGTTTATTTTTAGAAAATTTTGAAGATTTTTCTATGTACAATCAATAAGACTATGGGGCGGAGACAATTTGACCCCGGGGGTCGTGATTTGAACAAATTTTGTATTAGTCTTCTAGGCAACACTACATGTCAAATATCTAAGATCTAGGCCTTCTGGTTTATTTTTAGAAAATTTTTGAAGATTTTCATATGTAAAATCAAGTGACCCCTGGGGCGGGGTCAAAATGATTTGAACAAATGTTGTAGAGGTCCACTAGGCCATGCTACATGTGAAATATCTAAGCTCTAGGCCTTCTGGTTTATTTTTAGAAAAATTTTGAAGATTTTCATAGGTAAAATCAAGTGACCCCCGGGGTCATGACTTGAACAACATTAGTAGAGGACCACTAGGCAATGCTACATGTCAGATATCTAAGCTCCAGGGCTTATGCTTTTTGAGAGGAAGATTTTTTAAGATTTTCCTATGTACAATCAAGTAACCCCTGGGGCAGGGTCAATTTTGACCCCGGGGTCATGATTTGAACAAACTTGGTAGATGTTCACTAGGCAATGCTTCACACCATATATCTAAGCTCTAGGGCTTCTGGTTTTTGAGAAGAAGATTTTTAAAGTTTTTCCTATGTAAAATCAAGTGACCCCCGGGGCGGGGTCATGATTTAAACAAATTTTGTAGAGGTCCACTAGGCCATGCTACATGTGAAATATCTAAGCTCTAGGCCTTCTGGTTTATTTTTAGGAATTTTTTGAAGATTTTCATATGTAAAATCAAGTGACCCCTGGGGCGGGGTCAATTTGGACCCGGAGGTCATGATTTGAACAACTTTAGTAGAGGTCCACTAGGCAATGCTACATGTCAAATATCTAAGCTCTAGGGCTTCTGCTTTTTGAGAAGAAGATTTTTTAAGATTTTCCTGTGTAAAATCAAGTGACCGCTGGGGCAGGGTCAATTTTGACCCCGGGGTCATAATTTGAACAAATTTGGTAGAGGTCCACTAGGCAATGCTTCACACCAAATATCTAAGCTCTAGGGCTTCTGGTTTTTGAGAAGAAGATTTTTAAAGTTTTTCCTTTCGGTTGCCATGGCAACCAGAGTTTGCATGGAATTCAATTCTTTGAATACTTTTGAAAGGGGGCCACTCAAGGATCATTCCTGTGAAGTTTGGTGTAATTCTGCCCAGTGGTTTTCAAGAAGAAGATTTTTTTACAAATTGTTGACGCCCGACGCATGACGGACAACGCACGACGGACATCAAGCGGTCACAATAGCTCACCTTGTCACTTCGTGACAGGTGAGCTAAAAACATCCTGACAAAGTTTCTAGAAGATTGGAGTAAAAAAATGTATACAAGCTTTTCCTATGATTTGAGCTAGTGACCTAGCTTATGACCCCACATGGCCAAGATTTAAAATCATCCAAAACTTCATGATAAACATTCTGACCAAAATTTATGAAGATAGAATAAAAATTTGCCCCCTATGGTGTAAACAAGCTTATTCTCTGATCTGACCTGGTGACCTAGTTTTTGACCCCACATGACCCAGATAAAAATTCATATGATATTTCATGCAGACAAACATTCTAATCAAGTTTCATGCACATCGAATGAACAGAAGTGTCAACAAGCTTTTCCTTCGATTTGACTGGCTGACCTAGCTTTTGACCCCATATGACCTAGTTTCAAAGTTGGCCTATGATCATCAAGATAAACATTCTGACCAAGTTTCATGAAAATAGGTTCATAAATGTGACATGAAGAGTGTTAACAAGCTCTTCCTTTGATTTGACCTGATGACCTAGTTTCTGATCCCTAATGACCCAGTTTCTAACTTGGCCTAGAAATCATCAAGATAAACATTCTGACCATTTTTTTATGAAGACTGGGTCATAAATGTGGCCTCCAGATTGTTAACAAGCTTTTCCTTTGATTAGACCTGATGACCTAGTTTTTGACCTGACATGACCCAGTTTCAATCCAGGTCTAGAGATCATCAAGATAATCATTCTGTGCAAGTTTGTATCAAATCAAAGCATAAATGAAACCTCTATATGGCTGAAAGGGGACAGTAACTCTAGAACAGATGGCGGAATCTAAGATCTTACTGTGACTTAAATTGTGTGTAAGGGTGGTTAAATTCAAATATAAATAGTCACTTCATCGTGTTCACAAGGTTAAAATTACCAAACTTTGGCTCTTTAAGGGTCAATCAGGGGACATAACTCCGAACTTTTGACTGGATCTGACAAATTGGATCTGACAGATTCATCGTTGAATCCTAGATTTATTGTTGTTGAAGATATTTTGCAAGTTTGTGTCATATCAAACCATAAATGAAGTCTCTATATGGCTGCAAAAGCCAAAATAGCAAATTTTGGACCTTTAAGGGGCCATAACTCTGCAACCCATGATGGGATCTGGCTTGTTTTCGAAAGGAACCGAGACATAATGCCAATACAAGTTGTGTGCAAGTTAAATTAAAGTTGATTGCAAAATGTTGTCTCTATCGTGTTCACAAGCCAAAAATAGCAAATTTTGGCCCTTTAAGGGGCCATATCTCTGCAATCCATGAAGGGATCTAGCCAGTTTTCAAAAGGAACCGAGATATTATGTCCATACAAGTTGTGTGCAAGTTCGATTAAAATCAAATACAAAATGTGGTCTCTATTGTGTTCACAAGGAAACTGTGGACGGACGGACAACGAGCGATCACAAAAGCTCACCCTGTCACTATCAGACAGGTGAGCTTAAAATATATTCAAAGTAAGCACTAGTTGTATCCACTCCTTTTCTGATTTATTAGTAAATATTAAGTTGTTGAAATATGATGAAAAGCTGGATGCGAAATGAAATCTTCAGCATACAAGCTGTTTATCGTCAAAGCTTAGAACGCAAAGATGCGGTGTCGTTAAGCATAATGTTTGATGTTACGCTAGATTGTGCTGAATTACGCCTTCTTGATCTTAAGCCAGTTAAGACAATGTATGAAAGAAAGAATACACTTACGCTCTGTGTAAAGCCAAGTCTATGCAAGGAGTTCACCATGTGCTGTATAAGATAATGCCTGATGGGGTAATACACCTTGAAATGTCTGACTACCAGCTGTAGTATATTTACCAACTGGATAACAGAATGGTCATCTTCTACTATAATCTTCTTAGTCCAGTGGGTCACCATTACCTGAAAATTTTAGTAAGACCTGATTAAGAAATTTCATTACAATATTATACTTGATTATCCTTATACAACATTTGTCGGCTCTAAAATTCTACTTACACTCAGTCACTTGAAATGTTTTAGGTTAAATATCTGACTTACTCAGAGAATCATAGCTTCTGTCTGATACAACTTTTATTGATTTTTCCTTATAAATATCTTGGAGCTTTCCACCAAGTAGGATCTAAATTTTCACAAGGCAGTCTGAAAGACAGCTAAATCCCCCGCCACTGTTATGGATGGTGAAAGGGTAAACCTTGACCCTGAGCTATGACCTTGACCTTGAACTGACATGGCTGACTCATGAAATATGCACTTAGTCTTGACCACATGATTATTTGACCCAAGTTTCATGAAAATCCTTCAAAAGGTTGAGAAGATACAGAGCTCAAACCTTTGACCTTGAGTTGTGACCTTGACCTTGAGTTGACATGGACAACTCATGAGTTCTTGATGAGGTGATCATGAGACCTAAGTTAGATGAAAATCCTTGAAAGGTTTTAGGAGATACAGAGTGGACACAAAATTGAAGGCTCAAACCTTAGACCCTAAGGTGTGACCTTGACCTTAAGCCTGCAAGGCTGACTCATGAGTTCTGCACATCGTCTTCATGAGGTGATCACTTGACCCAGGTTTCATATGAATCCTTCAAGGGGATTAGGAGATAAAGAGCAGACACAAAATGGAAGACTCATACCTTTGACCCTGAGTTGTGACCTTGACCTTGACCCAACATGGCTGTCTCATAAGTTCTGCACATCCTCTTGATGAGGTGATCATTTGACCCAAGTTTCATGAAAATCCTTCAAGGGGTTTAGGAGATACATTGCTCAAACCTTTGACCTTGAGTTGTGACCTTGACCTTGAGTTGACATGGCTGACTCATGAGTTGTTGATAAAGTGACCATTTGACCCAAGTTTGATGAAAATCCTTCCAGGGGTTTAGGAGATAGAGTGGACAAAAAATGGAAGGCTCAAACCTTTGACACCAAGTTGTGACCTTGACCTTGAGCCGGCATGGCTGACTCATAAGTTCTGCACATGGTCTTGATGAGGTGATCATTTGACCCAAGTTCTATAAAATTCCTTCAGGGGATTTAGGAGATACAGAGTGGACACGAAAGGGAAGGCTAAATTCTTTGACTTTGATTTATGACCTTGGCCTTGAGCAAACATGGCTGACTCATGCATTCTGCACATTGCCTTGATGAGGGGATCATTTGACCCAAGTTTCATATGAATCCTTCAAGGGGATTAGGAGATACAGAGCGGACATAAAATGGAAGACTCAAACCTTTGACCCCGAGATGTGATCTTGACCTTGAGCCAACATGGCTGACTCATGAGTTCTGCACATTGCCCCCGATGACGTGATCATTTGACCCAAGTTTGATGAAAATCCTTCAAGGGGTTTTGGACAAACAGAGCGAACACAAAATGAAAGGTTCAAACCTTTAACCCTAAGTTTTGACCTAGATTTTGAGCCTGCATGGCTGACTCATGGGTTCTGCACATTGTCTTGATGAGGTGATCATTTGACCAAAGTTTTATAAAATTCCTTCAAGGGTTTAGAAGATACAGAGCGGACACAAAATGGAAGGCTAAAACCTTTGACCTGGAGTTGTGACCCCGACCTTGAGCCAACAAGGCTGAATAATGTCTATTTATTTATTTATTTGGGTTTTAGGGCGCACCACCACAGTATAGGTTATATGGCGCCAAACAGGACTACAAATTTTGGTTCCACATCTCATTTACATCGAATTAATAACATGAGGTATGGAATCAAAATTGGCATACCTGCTGGAATCACAGAGTTACTGCAAAACCAAGTGTTAAGACCCTATTAGTTGCCTCTTACGATCATGCAAGGATAAGGCAGTGGTTCCAATTCTTTTCATACACAGATCGTCCCAGAATCACTGGGGGCGGCTGAATCATGAGTTCTGCACTTTCATGAAAATCCTTCAAGGGGTTTAGGAGATATGGAGCGAATACAAAGTGTTACGGACAAGAGGACAATCTGTTAAATAAGAGGGCCATGAAGGCCCTGTATCGCTTACCTGACCTACTGATCTAAAGATCATCAAGATTAACATTCTGACCAAGTTTCATTAAGATATGGTCATAAATGTGGCCTCTAATGTGTTAAATAGCTTTTGCTTCGATTTGACCCGGTGACCTAGTTTTTGACAAGACATGACCCAGATTTGAACTTGACCTAAACATCACCAAGATTAACATTCTGACTAAGTTTCGTGAGGATACAGTCATAAATGTGGCCTCTAGAGTGTTAACAAGCTTTTCCTTTGATTTGACCTAGTGACCTAGTTTTTCACCCAACCTAACCCAGATTTGAACTTGACTTGTAGATCATCAAGATTAACATTCTGACCAAGTTTCATTAAAATATGGTCATAAATGTGGCCTCTACAGTGTAAACTAGCTTTTCCTTTGATTTGACCTGGTGACCTAGTTTTTGACCCTACATGACCCAGATTCAAACTGGGCCTTGAGATTATCAAGATTAACATTCTGGCCAAGTTTCATGAATATACAGTCATAAATCTGGCCTCTACAGTGTTAACAAACTTTTCCTTTGATTTGACCTGGTGACCTAGTTTTTGACCCTGGATGACCCAATATCAAACTGGTCCAAGATTTTATTGAGGGTAACATTCTGACCAAGTTTCATTAAGTTTGGGCCCAAATTGTGACCTCTAGAGTGTTAACAGTCAAATTGTTGATGACGGACGGCTGACAACGGACGACAGACGGACGACGACGGACAACGGACACAGGGATCACTAAATCTCACCCTTGAGCACTTTGTGCTCAGGTGAGCTAAAAATTATACAGATGGTCCAAATCTCTTTGCTGTAGCTTCAAAAACAAGAAAGTAGGTCAGTTGGTCAGGGTTAGTAATATCTAAGATGAGTATTGAAATTGGTATTAAAAGTTCTAAATGTGGTCCAAATTTCCATGCTGTCTATTCAAAAACAAGAAAGTAGGTCAGAAGGTCATGATTCAGACGATTCAAGATGAGTATTGAAATCTGTATAAAAAAAAATATACAAGTGGTCCAAAATTCTATACTGTAACTTCAACAAGAGGGCCATGATGGTCCTATATCGCTCACCTGAGTCAAGTTGCTTGCTTGAACAAATTTCTTTGCTAAAGCTTCAAAAACAAGAAAGTAGGTCAGTAGGTCATATTCATGGTCACTGAAAGTCAGTTTTCAGATCGGTGTGCAAAACTACACATGTCATCCAAATTTCAACGGTGTATCTTAAAAAATAAGAAAGTAGGTTAGTAGGTCAAGGTCACAGTCTGGTGACCCTTATTACTTGGGGTCATCAGGTAATTATAATTAAACAGTTTAGGAAATATGACCTGATAATTTTTGAAGTATTTTTTCCTATATAACTTACATATCAAGTGACCCCTGGGGCGGGGCCTCTTTTCACCCCAGGGGCATAATTCGAATAAACTTGTTAGAGATCAACTAGGTAATGATTCATACAAAATGTCAAAGGCACAGGCCGTGATCTTTCAGACAAGAAGACTTTTTAAAGTTTTTTTCCTATACAAGTCAATGTGAAATTAAGGACCCCCAGGGCAGGGCCTCTTTCACCTTAGGGCAGGGCCTCTTTTCCCTAGGGGCCAAATTTGAACAATTTTGGTAGTAGTCCACTAGGCAATGCAACATACTAAATATCAAAAGCATATGCCTTGCAGTATCAGCCAAGAAGATTTTTAAAGTCTTTTTCCTATATATGTCTATGTAAAACTAGGGAACCCCGTGGCAGGGCCTCTTTTCACCCCAGGTGAATAATTTGAACAATCTTGGTAGAGGACCAAAGGGCAATGCTACATACCAAATATCAAAAGCCTAAGTCTTGTGGTTTCAGACAAGAAGATTTTTAAAGTTTCTTTCCTATGCAAGTCTATTTAAACAAGAGCTCATTGAACACGAAATGCCCCCCTTGATGCATTCAGTAATTGCACAAGGAACTGAAATTTCATGCTCACTGTAAACAAAAGTTCTACCATTCTGGTTTAATCTGACCTTGACTTTTAACCTATTAACCTAACAAGAGATTAGAGAGTGACCTTGGCGCCATCCACTGAGCCATTTTTGAATGTTCCAAATTTCAAGACTAGCTCAAGGTCAAAATCAAGGTCAAATTTCATTTCCGTACAAAACAATGTGTATGTGGTCCAAATTTGAAAGCTGTGGCTTGAGAAATGTGAAAGCAGGTCACTAGATCAATTTCAAGGTCAAAGTTCATATCGATAGACAGAACTATGCATGTGCTTCAAATCTGGAGGCTGTAGCTTGAGAAATGTGAAAGTAGATACTAGGTAAAAACCAATGTCAAATTTCAATTCAGAACACAAAAATATGCATGCGGTCCAAATTTGAAGGCTGTAGCTTCAGAAATGTGAAAGTAGGTCACTAGGTCAAAATCAAGGTCAAATTTTATTTTGGAACACAAAACTATGCATGTGGTTCAAATTTGAAGGCTGTAGCTTGAGAAATGTGAAAGTAGGTCACTAGGTCAAAATCAAGGTCAAATTTTACTTTGGAACACAAAACTATGCAAGTGGTCCAAATTTGAAGCCTGTACCTTCAGAAATGTGAAAGCAGGTCACTATGTCAATCTCAAGATCAAAGTTCATTCCGGTACACATTACTATGCATGTGGTTCAAATTTGAAGGCTGTAGCTTGAGAAATGTGAAAGTAGGTCACTAGGTCAAAATCAAGGTCAAATTTTATTTCGGAACACAAAACTATGCAAGTGGTCCAAATTTGAAGCCTGTACCTTCAGAAATGTGAAATTAGGTCACTAGGTCAATCTCAAGATCAAAGTTGATTTCAGTACACAAAACTATGCTTTTGTGGTTCAAATTAGAAGGCTGTAGCTTGAGAAATGTGAAAGTAGGTCACTAGGTCAACATCAAGGTCAAATTTTATTTCGGAACACAAAACTATGCATGCAGTCCAAATTTGAAGCCTGTAGCTACAGAAATGTGAAAGTAGGTCACTATGTCAATCTCAAGATCAAAGTTCATTTCGGTACACAAAACTATGCATGTGGTTCAAATTTGAAGGCTGTAGCTTGAGAAATGTGAAAGTAGGTCACTAGGTCAAAATCAAGGTCAAATTTTATTTCTGAACACAAAACCATGCAAGTGGTCTAAATTTGAAGCTTGTACCTTCAGAAATGTGAAAGTAGGTCACTAGGTCAAGATCAAGGTCAACTCATGTCAAGGTTCATCTCAAAACTATACATGTGGTCCAAATTTGAATGATGTAAGTTATGGACATGAAGATTCTAAGTTTTTCCCTATATAAGTCTATATGAACCATATGACCCCTGGGGCGGGGCCATATTTGACCCTAGAGAGATAATTTGAATAAACCTTGGCTAAATGATGCTACATTACAAAATATCAAAGCCATAGTCTTTGTGGTTTGGACAAGAAGATTTTCAAAGTTTTTCCCTATATAAGTCTATGTAAACCATGTGACCCCCAGGGCCGAGCCATATTTGACCCTAGGGGACTAATTTGAACAATCTTAGTAGAGGACCACTAGATGATGTCATATATAAAATATCAAAACCCTAGGCCCTGTGGTTTTGGACAAGAGGTTTTTCAAAGTTTTTTCCTATATAAGTCTATATAAACCATGTGACCCCCGGGGTGGGGCCATATTTGACCCAAAGGAAATAACCTGAACAATCTTGGTAGAGGACCACTAGATTTTGCTACATACCAAATATCAAAGCCCTAGGCCCTATGGTTTTGGACAAGAAGATCAGAAACTGTTTAGCTGTTCCTGGCCAATGTGACCTTGACCTTTGACATAATGACCTCAAAATCAATAGGGGTCATTTGCTGGTCATGGCCAACCTAACTATCAATTTTCCTGACACTAGGCCCAAGCGTTCTTGAGTTATTGCCTGGAAACCATTTTACTGTTCCTGGTCACTGTGACCTTGACCTTTGACATACTGACCTCAAAATCAATAGGGGTCATCTGCTGGTCATGACCAACCTCTCTATCAACTTTCATGACCCTAGGCCCAAGCGTTCTTGAGTTATCATCCGGAAATTGTTTTACTATTCAGGGTCACTGTGACCTTGACCTTTAACATACTGACCTCAAAATCAATAGGGGTCATCTGCTGTCATTACCAACCTCCCTATCAACTTTCATGATCCTAGCCCCAAGCGTTCTTGAGTTATCATCCGGAAACCGTTTTACTATTCAGGGTCACTGTGACCTTGACCTTTGACATACAGATCTCAAAATCAATAGGGGTCATCTGCTGGTGATGACCAACCTCCCTATCAACTTTCATGATCCTAGGCCCAAGCATTCTTGAGTTATCATCCGGAAACGGAATGGTCTACATTCCGACCGACCGACCGACCGACCGACATCTGCAAAACAATATACCCCTCTTCTTCGAAGGGGGGCATAACACTTTGACCCCCGGGGCGGGGGGCCATATTTCTTCCTTAGGGTATCATTTGAACAATCTTGGTACAGGCCAAATATATGATGCTACATAATAAATATCAAAGCCCTAGGCCTTATGGTTTTGGACAAGAATGTTTTCAAAGTTTTCCCTATATAATTCCATATAAACGATATTTGACCCTTGGGGGATAATTTGAACAAGGCAGTCTGAAAGACAGCTAAATCCCCTGCCACTGCTATGGATAGTGAAAGGGTAAAACCTTTGATTTTAGCTGTGACCTTGACCTTGAACTGACACGGCTGACTCATGAATTCTGCACAACGTCTTGATGAGGTGATCATTTGACCAAAGTTTCATGAAAATCCTTCAAGGGGTTTAGGAGATACAGAGCTGAAACCTTTGACCTTCAGTTGTGACCTTGACCTTGAGTTGACATGGCTGACTCATGAGTTCTTGATGAGGTGATCATTTGACCAAAGTTTCATGAAAATCCTTCAAGGGGTTTAGGAGATACAGAGCTGAAACCTTTGACCTTCAGTTGTGACCTTGACCTTGAGTTGACATGGCTGACTCATGAGTTCTTGATGAGGTGATCATTTGACCAAAGTTTGATGAAAATCCTTCAAGGGGTTAAGGAGATACAGAGTGGACACCAAATGGAAGGCTCAAACCTTCGACCCTTAGTTGTGACCTTGACCTTGAGCTGGCATGGTTAACTCATAATTTCTGCACATCGTCTTGATGAGGTAATCATTTGACTCAGGTTTTATAAAATTCCTTCAAGGGGTTTAGGAGATATAGAGTGGACACGAAATGGAAGGCTCAAACCTTTGACCTTCAGTTGTGACCTTGACCTTGAGCTGACATGGCTGACTCATAAGTTCTGCACATCGCCTTGATGAGGTGATCGTTTGACCCAAGTTTGATGAAAATCCTTCAAGGGGTTTAGGAGATATAGAGCGGACACAAAATGGAAGATTCAAACCTTTGACCCTAAGTTGTGACCTTGACCTTGAGCCTGCATGACTGACTCATGGGTTCTGCACATCGTCTTGCTGAGGTGATCATTTGACCAAAGTTTTATATAATTCCTTCAAGGGGTTTAAGATATATAGAGCGGACACAAAATGGAAGGCTCAAACCTTTGACCTTGAGTTGTGACCTTGACCTTGAGCCAGCATGGCTGACTCATGGGTTCTGCATATCGTCTTGATGAGGTGATCATTTGACCCAAGTTTTATAAAATTCCTTCAAGGGGTTTAGGAGATATAGAGCGGACACAAAATGGCATGCTCAAACCTTTGACCTTGAGTTGTGAATTTGACCTTGAACCAACAAGGCTGACTCATGGGTTCTGCACATCGTCTTGATGAGGTGATCATTTGACCCAAGTTTCATGAAAATCCTTCAAGGGGTTTAGGAGATATGGACCGGACACAAATTTGTTACGGACGGAAGGACGGACGGATGGACACAGACCATTCCTATAATCCCTCCGCCACGGCGGGGGATTAACAATCTTTGTAGAGGCCCACTAGATGATGCTACATACTAAATATCAAAGCCCTAGGCCCTGTGGTTTTGGACAAGAAGATTTTCAAAGTTTTTTCTCTATATAAATCTATGTGAACCATGTAACCCCTGCCCCCAGGGCAGGGCCATATTTCACCCTAGGTGGATAATTTGAAGAAACTTGGTAGAGGACCATTAGATGATGCCAGATACAAAATATCTAAGCCCTAACTACTATGGTTTTGGACAAGAAGATTTTTAAAGTTTTTCCTTTTGGTTGCCACGGCAACCACAGTTCTGTATGGAATTCATTTCTTTGACTATTTTTAACGAGGATCATGCAAGGAACATTCCTGTTAAGTTTCATCAAAATTGGACAGGTGGTTTAGGTTGGGAGGTGTTGGCGGATGCCGGACAATCACCGACCACAAAACTCACCCTTGAGCACTTTGTGCTCAGGTGAGCTAACTAGAAGGTGTTTTTGTCACAAAAACATATGTCTCCCCCCCCCCCCCCCCCCACTATGTATACCTTCAGCTCTGGTGGCCATTTTGTGCAGTGAAGCTGAATGTGTCAATGATATGCACAACTAGGCTAGGTATTGATCACTCCTGTGAAGTTTCTTCGCAATCTGTCCAGCAGTTTGACCTATGAAAGCCGGACAAGATTTTTCTATTTTTAGCTCTGGTGGCCGTTTTGTGCAGTGAAGCAGAACATGCCAGCAAAATGAACAACCAGGGTTGGTACTAATCACTCCTGTGAACTTTTGTCGAAATCCAGCCATCAGTTTGACCTGTGAAAGCCGGACAAGACTATTTTATCTTTAGCTCTTGCAGGCATTCTGTGCATCAGAGTGGAACTTGCTGGCAATATGCATATCTAGGCTTGGTACTGATCACTCCTGTGAAGTTTTGTTGAAATCTGGCCAGCAATTTCACCTGTGAAAGTCGGACAAGCTTAATGCAGATGGACAGACAGATGGCAAAAGCAAAAACAAGAGGGTCATGATGACCCTGAATCGCTCACCTGAGTAATATGAGCCACATGTTTCAAATGGCAAACTGATGCTAAAATATTAGAAAGCAGGTCAGTAGGTCACATTCATGGCCACTGAAAGTCAGTTTTAAGATCGTTGTGCAAAACTGAACATGTCATTCAAATTTCAAGGCTGTATCTTAAAAAAACAAGAAAGTAGGTCAGTAGGTCTAGGTCACAGTCAAGATACCCCCTAATCACTTGGAGTCATCAGGTTATTATAATCAAGCAGTCTAGGAAATATGATCTGATAATTTTTGAAGTATTTTTTCCTATATAACTCATGTAACAAGTGACCCACAGGACAGGGCCTCTTTTCACCCCAGGGGCATAATTTGGGCAATTTTGTTAGAGATCCACTAGGCAATTCTACATCCCAAACTTCATAACCTATCATGAATAAGTCACTTCTGTGTGTTCCTCTATTCAATAATTTGTATTACTACGATAAAACAAACAACATCATGTTGATATGCCCTCTAGCAAATCTGCAGCTATTTAAATGGAATTTTTCTCAAAGAATTCATAAAAATACATATGAATCCACCTAAGCAGTCACAGCCATTGGTTTTAGCCGCCTGTCAGCTGACTTCCATGACCGTTTTTCCATTTAACTGCTACCTATCTTAAGCAAAACACCTGACCTCAGCAGCAAAACTGCTACTCCCTTGGATGACTACTAGCTGCTCCCTTGGCTGACTACTAGCTGCTCCCTTGGCTGACTACTAGCTGCTCCCTTTGCTGACTACTAGCTATCCTTGGCTGACTACTAGCTGCTCCCTTGGCTGACTTCTAGCTGTTCCCTTGGCAGACTACTAGCTGCTCCCTTGGCAGACTACTAGCTGCTCCCTTGGCTGACTCCTAGCTGCTCCCTTGCAGGGCACTAGACAACTTTTAGGGACAGATACCCATACCCTCAGGAAGGGGAATTTTTCGACATTTTAAGATGAAAAGGGGAAGTTTAAGCCATGTATATGTAACTACTTTTCACACTTATTAATACTGTTTTCAATCATTCTAACTGATGTGACTATATTGCAACAGTAATCTCCCTTAGAGGCACTATATAATATTAAAAGAAAGAGTTTATATCTATTTGTGTCAAACAACCTATCATCAGGGGAATTTTCTTCTGAGAAAGGGGAAAAAAACATATTATTTTAGAAGGGGAATGGTACCCATATTCGGCCCCAAAAATGGCCAAACGAGTGCCCTGTCTTGGCTGACTACTAGCTGCTCCCTTGGATGACTACTAGCTGCTCCCTTGGATGACTACTACCTGCTCCCTTGGCTGACTACTACCTGCTCCCTTGACTGACTACTAGCTGCTCCCTTTGCTGACTACTTAGTACAAGTTTGAAAAGTTTGTAAAATATTACAATGCTATGTGCTGACAGGATTATTCAAAGACAAGTTTTCAAAACGTTTTGAAATACTCACTGCAGCAACAGTGTTGTCCAGGAAGTCCTTCACAAACTGGTACTGTGGAACATGTCTTGATGTGAAACATCTCAGTATATGAAACAGCACCTCTATCTCATTCACATTATGCCTGAAAATAAAATAAGTAAACTCTGCCTTAGTGGCTACCTGTATTAAACAGCCACTTGTCTTAAGCAGGCAGTTAGCTTACTTCCAAAACCAGTTGTTTAAATTTCAACTTGTCTGAAGCAGCCACCTGCCTTTGTGGATTTCAAATTGTCAACATTTCATGAATTAATATTTTACTTATTTGTTAAGATTTAATTCTGTAAACTGACACATTCATGAAGTCCATAATTTATGAATTAGTTCCCAATCAATATAATAGGGTTATTATAACAGTAGCTTGATCTGGGATGCTGTATTTGACCAAGATTTTTGCCAGATCAGACTTTGCAAAATCCACAAGAGCCGAATACAAAATCCCAGATCTAGCTACTGTTATAATGAATCTTTTATTATATACCTCCATCTTTTTATGCCCCCGAAGGGAGGCATATAGTTTTTGAACTGTCGGTCTGTCGGTCTGTCCGCATTTTTCGTGTCCGGTCCATATCTTTGTCATCAATGGATGGATTTTCAAATAACTTGGCATGAATGTGTACCACAGTAAGACAACGTGTCGCGCGCAAGACCCAGGTCTGTAGCTCAAAGGTCAAGGTCACACTTAGACATTAAAGGTTATTGCATTGATGGGCGTGTCCGGTCCATATCTTTGTCATCGATGGATGGATTTTCAAATAACTTGGCATGAATGTGTACCATAGTAAGACGACGTGTCGCGCGCAAGACCCAGGTCCGTACCTCAAAGGTCAAGGTCACACTTAGACATTAAGGGATAGTGCATTGATGGGCGTGTCCGGTCCATATCTTTGTCATCGATGGATGGATTTTCAAATAACTTGGCATGAATGTGTACCACAGTAAGACGACGTGTCATGCGCAAGACCTAGGTCCGTAGCTCAAAGGTCAAGGTCACACTTAGATGTTAAAGGTCTTTTTTCATGATAGTGCATTGATGGGCGTGTCCGGTCCATATCTTTGTCATTCATGCATGCATTTTAAAATAACTAAGCATAAATGTGTGACACAGTAAGACGACGTGTCGCGCGCAAGACCCAGCTCCGTAGGTCAAAGGTCCTAAACTCGAACATCGGCCATAACTATTCATTTAAAGTGCCATCGGGGGCATGTGTCATCCTATGGAGACAGCTCTTGTTGTTTATTGTTACTGAACAAAATCTTACATGTTTACTGTTATAATGAATCTTTTATTATATACCTCCATCTTTTTGTTTATTGTTTCTGAACAAAATCTTACATGTTTATCTATGTTAAAATGGAACTTAGTGAAGCTTTTATGTGTGCTATTTATAGAAATGCATATTAATGAAAATAGTCTGGCAACATACCATACAAAAGGTATAATACATATTTTTTCCTGCTTGTTCATATTTACATGTGAAATGCAAGTCGATTTTTTTACAGAATTTATATAGGTATATAATAAACCATTTTTTTGTATATAAACTTTTTGATAATAAAATATCAAGTGACAAAGTATGTTTCTTAACACTTCTAACATACTTTGTTACTTAATATTTTAATATAACAAGAGCTGTCACTAATGGTGAGAAATGCCCCTGCAGCGCCTTCGCCTTTGACCTGGTGACCCCAAAGTCAATAGGGGTCGTGTACTCAGTAAGTACTATCAGCATGTGAAGTTTGAAGGTCCTGCGTGCAGTGGTTCATGGGTAAAGTGCCTTCATGCAAAAAGTTAACGCTGTGACGAACTAACGGACGGACAGTTGAAAACTAATATGCCTCCCTTCGGGGGCATAACAAATCTTCCACAACAGATTGTCAACTGAAATCGCTGCTGGCATCAAGACAAGGTCCTAGCATACAATTTGTTTTGAGCATTTAAGCAATTTTGATATGAACATTTTGGCATACTGTGAATCATTAATATTCGTGGGGGACTAATTTTCGTGGATTTCGTGGTTGAGTTAATCCATGAAATTTAATCCCAACGAACAAGAAAAATTCCTATTCATTTTATGTTCAAAAGTTGAAATCCACGAATTCATATCCCCACGAAATTGACTTTTTGACCAAAACAACGAAATTTCATGCCGACGAAATTAAATGATTTTACAGTACATTGAGTATTCAGTATGTTACAAACATATAAGGACACATCTTGTAACTAACATCTGACCATATTGTTTTTTTACTTAGTTACAGGAATATCAAAATGACTACTGGTTTCATTATCAAGGAGAGAACATTATTTTCCACACTTTCCTTGATAAGAGATTTGACCCCCAGCTTTCACAATTTTCCACCAAGCACTGGTCAATGATACATCAGCAGTCCTCAAGCATACCAGTATTTAACCCTTACCCTGCTAAATTTCTATAATGGACTCGTCCGTCTTTCAGTTTGGATGGTATCATTAACTGTTAAAAGGGATGCTCACCAAAAAGATACTGACTGAATGGCAAACGATGCAGATCTTGATCAGACTGCATGGATGTGCAGGCTGATCACGATCTACACTGGTCACAAAAGGCAGAATCATGCACATCGAAAAACAAAACCAAAAGTCAATATCAACTGAACGGCTGAGAAATTTTAGAAATTTCATTATCATGTCTGGCAAGTATAAGAGTGATAACTATACAAAAGTATTTCTTAGTTCTCTTTTTAATTGTGCTTTGAAAAACACATCTAGCAACACCAGCGATGAAAACTCACTTAGCACCCATGGATGGTTAAACAACCAATCACCTTCATGTTGGTAAAAAGCTAAATATAACTTATTCACACTGAAAATAATTTTTTTTTATTTAATTTGATTTGTTGTTCATGTTCGAGAGTGTATGTGAAAACTAGTATAGCCGTGTTTTAAAAACATGAAAAAACTTACCAACTGAGGATGGTCTGCCAACCATTTGTCCTCATGTCAGACGAGTGTATACATATATGTGTTAGAACTATGCCCAGGTACTAGAGTTCCCCTCGTACAGCAGGTGTCACACTGGTGCTGCTGATGTATTGTCAAAGTAAGCTGAGCCTGCAACACACAGAAGTCAGTTCAAACAACTATTAATTCTTGACTTGAACTAGAATGTGTCTGTTGGATGCCCCCCACTGGTACATTTGTCATAAATGAGAGCCAATAATTCAAATGTTTGCAGTCTTAATGGGGTATAGCCTCAACAATCATTTTATGAAAAGGATTCATTATTCTAGGCCCTTTACTTTTTGAGCTATGAGCATCACAAACAAAAAATCCACTATTTTGGTTATTTCACGGGCCGTAACTTTGTAATAAGAGCTAAGATTCTCAAGAGGAATGCCAAGTGTGCAAGTTCACATCACGATAAAGACTCCAACAAGGTTTCCTAAATTTACATCTGATACTTTTTGAGCTAGGCACATAATTAGGTGAAAAAGTGCATTTTTTTACTACTTCAAGGGCCATAACTTTAAAAAAAGGGGGTGGAGCCAGCCAAAAAATTAGAGGTGTGCAAGCTTACATCATGATAAAGACTTATGCAAGTTTTCAACCATTTATATTAAATACTTTTGAGCTAGGTGCATCACAAGGTGAAAATGTGTATTTTTGACTATTTCAGGGGCCATAACTCTAAACAAGAGGGCCATGAAGGCCCTGTATCGCTCACCTGACCTATTGACCTAAAGATCATCAAGATCAACATTCTGACCAAGTTTCATTAAGATATGGTCATAAATGTAGCCTCTAAAGTGTTAACTAGCTTTTCCTTTGATTTGACCCGGTGACCTAGTTTTTGCCCCCACATGACCCAGATTCGAACTTGACCTAAAGATCATCAAGATTAACATTCTGATTAAGTTTCATGAAGATACAGTCATAAATCTGGCCTCTAGAGTCTTAACAAGCTTTTCCTTTGATTTGACCTAGTGACCTAGTTTTTTAACACACCTGACCCAGATTTAAACTTGACCTATAGATCATCAAGATTAACATTCTGACCAAGTTTCATTAAGATATGGTCATAAATGTGGCCTCTAAAGTAATAACTAACTATTCTTTTTATTTGACCCCCGTGACCTAGTTTTTGACCCGACATGACCCAGATTCGAACTTGACCTAAAGACCATCAAGTTTAACATTCTGACTAAGTTTCATGAAGATATAGTCAAAAATGTGGCCTCTAGAGTGTTAACAAGCTTTTCCTTTGATATGACCTAGTGACCTAGTTTTTGACTCCATCTGACCCAGATTTAAACTTGACCTAAAGATTATCAAGATTAACATTCTGACCAAGTTTCATTAAGATATGGTCATAAACGTGGCCTCTACAGTGTTAATTAGCTTTTCCTTTGATTTGACCCGGTGACCTAGTTTTTGACCTGACATGATCCAGATTCAAAATTGCCCTAACGATCATCAAGTTTAACATTCTGACTAAGTTTCATGAAGATATAGTCATAAATGTGGCCTCTAGAGTGTTAACAAGCTTTTCCTTTGATATGACCTAGTGACCTAGTTTTTGACCCCACCTAACCCAGATTTGAACTTGAGCTATAGATCATCAAGATTTGACCAAGTTTCATTAAGGTATGGTCATAAATGTGGCCTCTAGTGTAAACTAGCTTTTCATTTGATTTGGCTTGGTGACCTAGTTTTTTATCCTACATGACCCAGATTCAAACTGGACCTTAAGATCATCAATATTAACAATCTGACCAAGTTTCATGAAGATACAGTCATAAATGCGGCTTCAACAGTGTTAACAAGCTTTTCCTTTGATTTGACCTGGTGACCTAGTTTATGATCCCAGATAACCAAATATCGAACTCGTCCAAGATTTTATTAAGGGTAACATTCTGACCAAGTTTCATTAAGATTGGGCCAAAAATGTGACCTCTAGAGTGTTAACAAGCTTTTTCTTTGATTTGACCTGGTGACCTAGTTTTTGACCCCAGATGACCCAATATCGAACTCGTCCAAGATTTTATTGAGCGTAACATCCTGACCAAGTTTCATTAAGATTGGGCCAAAATTGTGACCTCTAGAGTGTTAACAAGCTTTTCCTTTGATTTGACCTGATGACCTAGTTTTTGACCCCAGATGACTTAATATCGAACTCATCCAAGATTTTATTGAGGGTAACATTCTGACCAAGTTTCATTAAGATTGGGCCAAAAATGTGACCTCTAGAGTGTTAACAAGCTTTTCCTTTGATTTGACCTGATGACCTAGTTTTTGATCCCAGATGACCCAATATCGAACTCGTCCAAGATTTTATTGAGGGTAACATTCTGACCAAGTTTCATTAAGATTGGGTCAAAAATGTGACCTCTAGAGTGTTAACAGTCAAATTGTTGACGACGGACGGACGGACGACGGACGACGACGGACGCCGGACACATGGTGATCACTAAAGCTCACCTTTGAGCACTTCGTGCTCAGGTGAGCTAAAAAAATAGGGGGCGGACCCAAATGAAAAACAGGAGGTGCGCAAGTTCATATCATGAATCTATATCAAATACTTTTTGAGCTAGGCATGTCATAAGGTGAAAATGTGCATTTTTGACTATTTCAGGGGTCATAACTCTGAAAATAGGGGGCCGACCCAAATGAAAAATAGGTGCGCAAGTTCATATCATGATTAAGACTCATGCAAGGTTTCACGAATCTATATCAAACGCTTTTTGAGCTAGGTGTGTCGCAAGGTGAAAATGTGCATTTTTTACTATTTCAGGGGCCATAACTCTGAAAATAGGGGGCAAAGCCAGATGAAAAATAGGAGGTGCGCAAGTTCATATCATAATCAGGACTCATGTAGGGTTTCATGAATCTATATCAAATACTTTTTGAGCTAGGCATGTCACAAGGTGAAAATGTGCATATTTCAGGGGCCATAACTCTAACAAGAGGGCCATGATGGCCCTATATCACTCACCTGTTATCATTGCACTTGAGGACTAGAAGGTCCTCAGAAAAAATATCTAAGTCCAAAGGACAGGAACAACAAAGGGAAGAAATTTAACCAAAAAAGAAAAAAAAATCTTACAAGGTATAGATATGTTAAAATACACCTAAAAATTGGAGGTACCATCCATGTTGTACCACAGAAAACTGGTCTCGTGTTATCCCCACGGTCAATAATAAAAAAGTTACTAAAAATAAGCTATTTATAAAACGTAAAAGGGAAGTATTTAAAAAACAAGAGCTGTCGGAGGACAGCAACGCTCGACTATTCAACAGCCTTGTCGACTGAATGAATACGAAAGTCGAAAAAGGGGCATAATTTAAAACAAGAGGGCCATGAAGGCCCTGTATCGCTCACCTGACCTATTGACCTAAAGATCATCATGATTAACATTCTGACAAAGTTTCATTAAGATATGGTCATAAATAAGTGTTAACTAGCTTTTCCTTTGATTTGACCCCGTGACCTAGTTTTTGACCCAACATGACCCAGATTCCAACTTGACCTAAAGATCATCAAGTTTAACATTCTGACTAAGTTTCATGAAGATACAGTCATAAATGTGGCCTCTAGAGAGTTAACAAGCTTTTCCTTTGATTTGACCCCGTGACCTAGTTTTTGGCCCAACATGACCCAGATTCGAAATTGACCTAAAGATCATCAAGTTTAACATTCTGACTAAGTTTCATGAAGATACAGTCATAAATGTGGCCTCTAGAGTGTTAACAAGCTTTTCCTTTGATTTGACCCCGTGACTTAGTTTTTGACCCAACATGACCCAGATTTGAACTTGACCTAAAGATCATCAAGTTTAACATTCTGACTAAGCTTCATGAAGATACAGTCATAAATGTGGCCTCTAGAGTGTTAACAAGCTTTTCCTTTGATTTGACCTAGTGACCTAGTTTCTGATCCCAGCTGACCCAGATTTAAACCTGACCTAAAGATCACCAAGATAAACATTCTGACCAAGTTTCATTAAGATATGGTCATAAATGTGGCCTCTACAGTGTTAATTAGCTTTTCCTTTGATTTGACCTAGTGACCTAGTTTTTGATCCAACATGACCCTGATTCGAACTTGACCTAAAGATCATTAAGTTTAACATTCTGACTAAGTTTCATGAAGATACAGTCATAAATGTGGCCTCTAGAGAGTTAACAAGCTTTTCCTTTGATTTGACCTAGTGACCTAGTTTTTGACCTCAGCTGACCCAGATTTTAACTTGGCCTAAAGATCACCAAGATAAACATTCTGACCAAGTTTCATTAAGATATGGTCATAAATATGGCCTCTACAGTGTTAATTAGCTTTTCCTTTGATTTGACCGGGTGACCTAGTTTTTGATCTTACATGACCCAGATTCGAACTTGACCTTAGGATCATCAATATTAACATTCTGACCAAGTTTCATGAAGATATAGTCATAAATGCGGCCTCTACAATGTTAAAAAGCTTTTCCTTTGATTTGACCTGGTGACCTAGTTTTTGACCCCAGATGACCCAATATCAAACTCGTCCAAGATTTTATTGAGGGTAACATTCTGACCAAGTTTCATTAAGATTGGGCCAAAACTGTGACCTCTAGAGTGTTAACAAGCTTTTCCTTTGATTTGACCTGGTGACCTAGTTTTTGACCCCAGATGACCCAATATCGAACTCATCCAAGATTTTATCGAGGGTAACATTCTGACTAAGTTTCATTAAGATTAGGCCAAAATTGTGACCTCTAGAGTGTTAACAAGCTTTTCCTTTGATCTGACCTGGTGACCTAGATTTTGACCCCAGATGACCCAATATCAAACTCGTCCAAGATTTTATTGAGGGTAACATTCTGACCAAGTTTCATTAAGATTGGGCCAAAACTGTGACCTCTAGAGTGTTAACAAGCTTTTCCTTTGATTTGACCTGGTGACCTAGTTTTTGACCCCAGATGACCCAATATCGAACTCATCCAAGATTTTTTCGAGGGTAACATTCTGACTAAGTTTCATTAAGATTGGGCCAAAAATGTGACCTCTAGAGTGTTAACAGTCAAATTGTTGACGACGGACGGACGGACGACGACGGACGACGGACACAGGGTGATCACTAAAGCTCACCTTCGAGCACTTCGTGCTCAGGTGAGCTAAAAAGCAAAATAGGGTTATGGAACCTGCATAGTGCTTATCAGCTCATGACAGTGGACAAGTGTGTGAAGTTTCAATCCATTCCCATTAGTGGGTACTGAGATACCAGCTTACATATAAGAATTTAACCCAAAACTCTTAAGTTTAAAAAGGGGCATAATTTTGTAAAATGCAAAGTTGAGTTATTGACCCTTTGCACTGCATGTCATATCATGACAGTGAACAAGTGTGTGAAGTTTCAATCCTTTCCCATTAGTGGATACTGAGATACCAGCTTACATACAAAACCTTAACCAAAAAATTCTAAGTAAAAAAAAGGGGCATAATTTTGTAAAAAAAGCAAAACAGAGTTATGGAACTTGCTTTGTGTATGTCAGATCATGACAGTGAACAAGTGTGTGAAGTTTCAATCCATTCCAATTAGTGAGTACTGAGATACCAGCTTACATACAAAACCTTAACCAAAAATGTCTAAGTCGAAAAAGGGGCATAACTTTGTAAAAAAGCAAAATAGAGTTATGGAACCTGTGCAATGTAAGTCAGTTTATCACAGTGAATAAGTGTGTGAAGTTTCAATCCATTCCCACAAGTGGTTGCTGAGATACCAGCTTACATACAAAACCTTAACCAAAAATTTCTAAGTCAAAAAAGGGGCATAATTTTGTAAAAAAGCAAAATAGAGTTATGGAACCTGTGCAATGTAAGTCAGTTTATCACAGTGAATAAGTGTGTGAAGTTTCAATCCATTCCCACATGTGGTTGCTGAGATACCAGCTTACATACAAAAACTTAACCAAATCGGGACGCGGACGCGGATGCGGACGCCGACGCATGGGCGAGTCCAATAGCTCTACTATTCTATGAATAGTCGAGCTAAAAATATATTGTAAGTGGACAAAAGAAGGATCTGCCAAATAAATCTGTTGACATAAATGAAATTTCAGATCAGTATCTTCATTAGTTATGGAGATATAACAATTTTAATTTGAAATAAAGGGAGGTAATCTGACATAAAATCAGTCCATAGTTATCTACCCTGATTGTCTCAGTCCAACTAATAACAATAATGAAATTTCAAATAAGTCCTGTAAGTACTTACTGATATAAATCCATTTTGATTACAATCAGGGGAGGTAATCAGATATAAAATAACTCTGGAACCTATGATTGGATCTGATTTGTCATGGAATCCAAGATTTCTTGTTGTTGAAGGTATTTTGGAAGTTTGTAACAAATAAAACCATAAATGAAGTCTCTATATGGCTGCAAAAGCCAAAATAGCCAATTTTGGACCTTCAAGGGGCCATAACTCTGGAACCCATGATGGAATCTGGCCAGTTGAAGAAAGGAAGCAAGATCTTGTGGTGATACAAGTTGTGTGCAAGTTTGGTTAAAATCAAATCATAAATGAAGCTGCTATTGTGCAGACAAGGTCAAAATAGCTAATTCTGGCCCTTTCAGGGGCCATCACTCTGGAACCCATAATGGAATCTCGCCAGTTCAAGAAAGGAACCGAGATCTTATGGTGATACAAGTTGTGTGCAGGTTTGGTTAAAATAAAATCATAAATGAAGCTGCTATTGTGCAGACAAGGTCAAAATAGCTAATTTTGGCCCTTTCAGGGGCCATAACTCTGGAACCCATAATGGAATCTGGCCAGTTCAAGAAAGGAACTAAGATCTTATGGTGATACAAGTTGTGTGCCAGTTTGGTAAAAATCAAATCATAAATAAAGCTGCTATTGTGCAGACAAGGTCAAAATAGCTAATGTTGGCCCTTTCAGGGGCCATAACTCTGGAACCCATAATGGGATCTGGCCAGTTCAAGAAAGGAACCGTGATCTTATGGTGATACAAGTTGTGTGCAAGTTTGGTTAAAATAAAATCATAAATGAAACCACTATCGTGCAGACAAGAAATTGTTGACGGACGCACGGACGCACTGACGGACACACGACGGACAAGGGTGATCACAAAAGCTCACCTTGTCAGTATGTGACAGGTGAGCTAAAAATAGGGGGCGGAGCCAGATGAAAAATAGGAGGTGCGCTAGTTCATATCATGATTAAGACTCATGCAAGGTTTCATCAATTTATATCAAATACTTTTTGAGCTAGGCGTGTCACAAGGTGAAAATGTGCATTTTTGACTATTTCAGGGGCCATAACTCTGAAAAAAGGGGCGGAGCCAGACGAAAAATAGGAGGTGCGCAAGTTCATATCATGATAAACACTCATGCAAGGTTTCATCAGTTTGTATCAAATACTTTTCGAGCTAGGCGCGTCACGAACTTCGGATGGACGGACAAGACCAAATCTATATGCCCCCACCACTCATGGGGGGGCACAAAAAAAACAAGTGAATGAAGTATTGCCATGCAATACAAAGTCCCCTACTGGAAGGCACCTAATTTTCTCTACTGCAGTATAACATAATGAACTGATATCTGTCAATGATGTATAACCAAATATTGTACTATATATACAATATGTTATAACAAAACACTTGGATTAAAATTTATATATATAAAAATCTACAGTTGTTTTCAGAATTATGGCAATTTTGTGGCCGATTATCATAAAAGGTGTCAAAAGTTATTTATAGTAACAACAAAGGGAAGAAAAACAAGGAGCTGCGTTCAATAAACGCTTGATGCCCCTGGTGGCATCCTTGTCCAAAGCAACGAGGTCAAGGTCAAACTGAGGTCAGGTGATGTTTGAAGAATTTAACCCAAAACTCCTAAGTTTAAAAAGGGGCATAATTTTGTAAAAAGCAAAATAGAGTTATGGAACCTGTGCAATGTAAGTCAGTTTATCACAGTGAATAAGTGTGTGAAGTTTCAATCCATTCCCACAAGTGGTTGCTGAGATACCAGCTTACATACAAAACCTTAACCAAAAATTTCTAAGTCAAAAAAGGGGCATAATTTTGTAAAAAAGCAAAATAGAGTTATGGAACCTGTGCAATGTAAGTCAGTTTATCACAGTGAATAAGTGTGTGAAGTTTCAATCCATTCCCACATGTGGTTGCTGAGATACCAGCTTACATACAAAAACTTAACCAAATCGGGACGCGGACGCGGATGCGGACGCCGATGCATGGGCGAGTCCAATAGCTCTACTATTCTATGAATAGTCGAGCTAAAAATATATTGTAAGTGGACAAAAGAAGGATCTGCCAAATAAATCTGTTGACATAAATGAAATTTCAGATCAGTATCTTCATTAGTTATGGAGATATAACAATTTTAATTTGAAATAAAGGGAGGTAATCTGACATAAAATCAGTCCATAGTTATCTACCCTGATTGTCTCAGTCCAACTAATAACAATAATGAAATTTCAAATAAGTCCTGTAAGTACTTACTGATATAAATCCATTTTGATTACAATCAGGGAGGTAATCAGATATAAAATAACTCTGGAACCTATGATTGGATCTGATTTGTCATGGAATCCAAGATTCTTGTTGTTGAAGGTATTTTGGAAGTTTGTAACAAATAAAACCATAAATGAAGTCTCTATATGGCTGCAAAAGCCAAAATAGCCAATTTTGGACCTTCAAGGGGCCATAACTCTGGAACCCATGATGGAATCTGGCCAGTTGAAGAAAGGAAGCAAGATCTTGTGGTGATACAAGTTGTGTGCAAGTTTGGTTAAAATCAAATCATAAATGAAGCTGCTATTGTGCAGACAAGGTCAAAATAGCTAATTCTGGCCCTTTCAGGGGCCATCACTCTGGAACCCATAATGGAATCTCGCCAGTTCAAGAAAGGAACCGAGATCTTATGGTGATACAAGTTGTGTGCAGGTTTGGTTAAAATAAAATCATAAATGAAGCTGCTATTGTGCAGACAAGGTCAAAATAGCTAATTTTGGCCCTTTCAGGGGCCATAACTCTGGAACCCATAATGGAATCTGGCCAGTTCAAGAAAGGAACCAAGATCTTATGGTGATACAAGTTGTGTGCCAGTTTGGTAAAAATCAAATCATAAATAAAGCTGCTATTGTGCAGACAAGGTCAAAATAGCTAATTTTGGCCCTTTCAGGGGCCATAACTCTGGAACCCATAATGGGATCTGGCCAGTTCAAGAAAGGAACCGTGATCTTATGGTGATACAAGTTGTGTGCAAGTTTGGTTAAAATAAAATCATAAATGAAACCACTATCGTGCAGACAAGAAATTGTTGACGGACGCACGGACGCACTGACGGACACACGACGGACGAAGGGTGATCACAAAAGCTCACCTTGTCAGTATGTGACAGGTGAGCTAAAAATAGGGGGCGGAGCCAGATGAAAAATAGGAGGTGCGCAAGTTCATATCATGATTAAGACTCATGCAAGGTTTCATCAATTTATATCAAATACTTTTTGAGCTAGGCGTGTCACAAGGTGAAAATGTGCATTTTTGACCATTTCAGGGGCCATAACTCTGAAAAAAGGGGCGGAGCCAGACGAAAAATAGGAGGTGCGCAAGTTCATATCATGATAAACACTCATGCAAGGTTTCATCAGTTTGTATCAAATACTTTTCGAGCTAGGCGCGTCACGAACTTCGGATGGACGGACAAGACCAAATCTATATGCCCCCACCACTCATGGGGGGGCACAAAAAAAACAAGTGAATGAAGTATTGCCATGCAATACAAAGTCCCCTACTGGAAGGCACCTAATTTTCTCTACTGCAGTATAACATAATGAACTGATATCTGTCAATGATGTATAACCAAATATTGTACTATATATACAATATGTTATAACAAAACACTTGGATTAAAATTTATATATATAAAAATCTACAGTTGTTTTCAGAATTATGGCAATTTTGTGGCCGATTATCATAAAAGGTGTCAAAAGTTATTTATAGTAACAACAAAGGGAAGAAAAACAAGGAGCTGCGTTCAATAAACGCTTGATGCCCCTGGTGGCATCCTTGTCCAAAGCAACGAGGTCAAGGTCAAACTGAGGTCAGGTGATGTTTGAAGATGAGGAATGGTCACAGGTTACAGCTGTATTAGTATCAATTCATTCTTGTAAGCGGTATTAATGCTAGCTGAAATGGTCCCATTTAGTTAACCAAGAGATGGCCCATATAAAGCAACCTAAGTCCAAAACGAGGTCAAGGTCAAGGTCAAACTGAGGTCAGGTTATGTTTGAAGATGAGGAATGGTCACAGGTTACATCTGTATTAGTATCAATTCATTCTTGTAAGCAGTATTGAGGCTAGACGAAACGGTCCCATTTGGTTAACCAAGAGATGGCTTATATAAAGCAACCCAAGTCCAAAATGAGGTCAAGGTCAAACTGAGGTCAGGTGATGTCTGAAGATGAGGAATGTTCACAGGTTACATCTGCACTAGTATCAAGTCATTCTAGTAAGGGGTATTGACACTAGACGAAACGGTCCCATTTGGTTAACCTCGTACGGACGAACGGACGAACGGACAGGACAATCACTATATGCCTCCCGCATCAGTAGATGCTGGGGGCATAAAAAATATAAGTCCACAAGAAACTCTTTACCAGGTAAAAATAGGTCAAAATGCTCCTAAAAAATGGATATAACATGCATGTTATACCACAGAAAACAATTTTTCATACAAACAGTAATAAATAAGTTACAATATAATCTATTTATAGTAAAACAAAGGGACGTTATTCTAGAAACAAGGGTGCCTCACGGTGGTGAACATTTGTGGCAAGTTACATCAAAATCCCTCCATGCATGACGAAGAAATGCTCCAAACAAAGTCATTCTTGTATTTGACCTTTGGCCTCTATGTGTTACCTTGATCTTAGACCTAGGGACCAGGTTCTTGCGCATGACACTCCGTCTTAAGGTGATGAACATTTGTGCCAAGTAATATTAAAATCCCTTAAAGGATTGTTGAGATTTTGGCCTTTGACTTCCAAGTGTGACCTTGACCTTGCAGCTAAGAACTCGAGTGTTGCACACAACACATTGTCTCATCCAGGGGAATAATTGTGCAAACTGATATTTAAATCCTGTTTTGCATGACAAAGTTATAGACCAGACAGGAAAAAGTCCCACTGACCTTTGATCTCAAAGACCTTGTTCTTTAAGCTAGGGTTCTGGGTGTTGCACATGACATGTCGTCTCATCATGGGGAACATTTATGCCAAGTAATATTAAAATCCCTTCATGGATGGCAGAGTTCTGGACCAGACAGGAAAAAACCCCTATTAACCTTTGATCTCCAATTGTGACCTTGACCTTTGAGCTAGGGGTCCAGATTTTGCACATTACACTTTGTCTCATCATGGGGAACATTTATGCCAAGTAATATTAAAATCCCTTCACGGATGGCATAGTTATGGACCGGACAGGAAAAAAGCCCTTTTGTCCTTTGACCTCCAATTGTGACCTTGACCTTTGAGCCAGGGGTCCGGGATTTGCGCATGACATGTCATCTCATCATGGGAAACATTTGTGCCAAGTGATATTAAAATCCCTTAATGAATGGCAGAGTTATGGACCAGACACAAAACAGACCCTGTTCATGCTATGTAAACATTTGACTGCCAAGTGTGACCTTGACCTTTAAGCTAGGGGTCTGAAAGTTGTGCATGACATATCGTCTTATTATAAGGTACATTTGTGCCAAGTAATATTAAAATCCCTTCATAGATGGCATAGTTATGAACCAGAGAGGGAAAAAGCCCTGTTGACCTTTGACCTCCAACTATGACCTTGACCTTTAAGCTAGGGGTCCGAGTTTTGTGCATGACATGTCGTCCCATTATGGGGAACATTTGTGTCAAGTAATATTAAAATCCCTTCATGGATGACAGAGTTATGGACTGGACACGAAATTGCGGACAGACCGACGGACAGACGGATGGAAAAGCGCATTCCTATAGTCCCCGAAACTAGTTTTCAACCAGTAGGGGACTAATAAGTAGTAAGACCTAAAAACTTATGGTACTGGTTGATATCTTTATGTTTGTTGCTTGGTATGTGTGTAACACCATACTTCAGCATCCATATCCATCAATGTTTAAAGTCTGAAACTTTATATTATAAGAATGGCAAATATATCATTTGCCAATGCAATGTCTACAGCATATTTTATGGGCGATCATTAGTTGCACATTCCTGCAAAGTTTCATTGCAATTTATGAGTATTTGACGATGCAAGAGCAAAATGGAAATTTAGCATTTTAATCTTTAATTCTAATTTTGATCAATATGGACCCAAGAGTTATTCAGTTATGTCAGATAACCTGCCAAGTGTTCTGCATTCATTGAGCATCTGAGAGTCACAGACAACTTCCAAACATGAATAAGAGGTGGAGTCAAAAATATTTCAATGAATTCTATGTAATACTTCGGGGAACATTCCCTCCTTGCATTCTCTTCACTGGCAGTCAAGAGATATACCTGCTAAATGATTTGCAACATTACTACATACATAACTCATGACCCTAGAAATTCTATCATGAAAATACACATTTTAGTATAGTACAGAAGTATTTTATCAAAGCACTGAAAGTACTGGAGGATCAATTGTCTCTGAACAACACAGACTGTACACATTATGTGTAGATATCAGGGGAACATTTTGAATGGTAACCAGTAAGTAGATTTTAGCAAAACTGAACTGAAAATTCAAAGCTTGCACAACAGGTAATTTTAACTTTTTGTGAAATCAAATTCAATATTTATTTCAGACATCCCAACTCTCCCGATCCCATCGGGTTTCTCCCGATTCTGAATGTAAAACCCGATCACCCCGATCCAAAGTTCAAATCTCCCGTTTTAGAAAAAAAAAAGAAAAAAAAATGTTAAAAAGTACGAAGAATCTATCCACTCAGTTTACATTACCCGATATCGTTTATAACGAGATTAAGCGAGAGTCTGTTTACACAACAGTTTTCGGATATTTTCACACGTGTCTATCTCTGTTGATTGTTGTTTATTACGCATGACATAACAAATTCAGGTGTTGATTATGTGTTTGGGGACAAAGACTGGTAAGTGGATAGCAGTTTGTTTATCATAATTATGTTAATGATTTAATTATGCATCATTAAAGCGATTATTATCAAAGTCTTGTCGGGTGTAAGTGATCTATCGGATACTTGAAAATTATTTATCTGATGTTCTTTAATCATAAATTAATGGACCTGCTGATTGGATTTAATGGATGTCGGTAATGCTTGATGATTATTTTTGTTTGTCTATTGTTCTCAGTTTTAATTCACAAACTGGTGATTTTGTATTGACAAAATGAATATAAACTTAGAATTTTTTGAACTCTGTACTTTTTATTTTGACTGTTCTAAACGTTACATTGTCTGTCATGCCAAAACGTAAACCATCACCTGGGGATTCTTTTTCCCCACAAAAGAAAAAGAAATATGAGTGCAAGTTTCATTCTCAGTGGAGTTCTGAATTTGATCATATTGTTAAAAGTGCTAAAGGAGAATCTTATGCATATTGTGTAGCATGTAATTAGAATTTTGGAGTGTATAATGCAGGTAGAAATGATGTAGAAAGACATTGTAAAACACAAGCTCATACCACTAACGTTAAAAGCATGTCTGCAATGCCCAAACTTGGGCAAATGTTTTCAGTGAAGGAAGATCCGTTTAAGTGTCACAGGCTGAAATTCTTTTTGCTGGATTTATTGCCGAGCACAATTTGTCATTCAGTACTGCTGATCATTTCTCAGATCTTGTACCTGTTATGTTTCCGGACTCTCAGATTGCTAAAAAGTTCAAGTGTAAAAGCCAGAAAACTGCAAATTTGGTATCGAAAGCATTGGCTCCTTGTTGTGATGATGAAATTACTGAAATGTGTAAACGAGAAAAATTTAGTATCATGATGGACGAGTCAAATGATAGGGCTAGTGATAAATATGTAGCAATTTTGATAAGAGTGCTAGACCGTAAATTGAAGAAGATTGTACCAGGCTTCCTGTCTATGCCAGTATGCAATATTGGCAATGCTTCAAATCTGTTCAGTTGCATGGAGAAAGTGTTCATGTAAGTTCAAGCATTTGATGTTTCTTAATTTCTACCGTCACATTTTCAGATTTGATTAACTAAGGTTATTTTTGTTTGAATATCTTAGAAGCTTATTCTGCTGTCTGAACTGCAATCAAGTCATGTGAAATAATTAAAGTCACTAATTGATATGTATATGAAGTTATATATCTTTAATATAAATAATTTTTTTTTTTTTACAGAGACCGAGATTTACCATGGGAAAATCTAATTGGCTATGCCAGTGACAATGCAAGTGTTATGGTTGGAAAACATAATTCCGTCCTCTCCAGAATAAGAGAAAAACAGCCAGGAGTATACGATTTGGGTTGTTTGTGTCATGTAGCCAACACCTGTCTCTCCTATGGGTTGAAACAGCTTCCATCAGCAGTAGAAGAGTTGTTGATAGATGTGTACTATCATTTTTTACACAGGTTTGTGTTATATTAAGATATTGCATGGATTTTCAGAAATAATATTTTAAATAATCATAGCCAGTAGCATAGTAATTTATCTGTCTGATAAGCCATATAACTAATATTTCTTATTATTTATAAAGAAGTGAATGTAAAGAAGGATGAAACTTAAATGTAAAATTTATCAATTATTATCCAATACTTTTTTTTAAAATGTAGCTAAATGTATGTATTCACAGTTCCAAGAGAAAAGAAGAATACAAAGAATTTCAACAGTTCACCGTCACTGATGCAGCTAAGATCCTGAAACACTGTCCAACAAGATGGTTGTCTCTTGACCGATGTGTGAGAAGAACCCTACAGCAGTGGCCTGCTCTACATTCATACTTCAACAGTCATGAAGAAGCTGAGAAGTGTGGATCATGTGTCTACAGATGTGCCAACAACCTCAACAATGAACAACTTCTACTGGTCTTCCACTGTCTGGAGTACATTCTTGCTCCACTGCTAGAGTTCAACACAACCTTTCAGGTACAGAACTTTTACTGATAAATATACCTACTTTTCTACCTGCTTTAAATGAAATGTTTCTTTTCCATTCTATTTAATGAGAAGTATTGTTAGTATTGGTTTGCTTGCAAAATTGATAACAAAACAAATATCTGCAAAGGGTTTGCGTGAAAATGGAAATAAAATTTTATGATTGATACATTGTACATGATGAAATATTTCAAAATAATGATTATTTACAGGCTGATGCTGTTATGATTGGATACCTTCACCAAGAGATGAGCAGACTTCTCCGAAAATTTCTTGGGAAATTTGTAACTACTTCAGCCATCAATTCATCCAGCCAGATCACCATGGTAGACTTCAAGAATCCTAACATCCAGCATCCTGATGACAATCTAGCCATTGGTATGAATGCCAGACGTTTCCTGAATGACAATCCAGATCTTCCACAGGAGACTGTTAATGGGTTCTTCAGGTAAGCCACACATGTTATTGTTAAAATATCAGACCAATAATATCAGATGTACATGTTGTAATGCCCTATTAAAATCAACATTTTAGCTTCATTGAAAATGCACACTTCATTGTTGGGACTGGGATGTACATTGTTGTGACTGATTTGTACAATGTAGAAAAAATATTTTATTATGTTTGCAGAACAGTCAGAGAGTTCTACATAGAAGTAACTGAGAAAATGATCAAGAAATTCCCCTTCACAGACAAAACCCTGAAAGCAATTGGCTTTGTGAATCCAGACCTCCGAGACAAGGTTGAATCTGAATCTGGTAAGTTTTTTACAGTAAATACACTTGACTTATTTTGAATTAATAGAAACTGAGACAAGGCTTAAATCTGATCTGAAAAGTCATTGGGAGTTGTGTTTCCTATTTTGTACTAAAAAGGAAAACTTAAGTGTGCATCAATTATTTCATTTATGTTGTAAAGGAGAACTAAGTATGAAATTCAACATTTCAACATTTTTTTGCTTTTACAGTTGTCCAGCTGTCCACCCTGTTTTGTACAGACCAGTCAATAGATGTCCTGCAGGACGAATACATGGATTACCAGCTGTCCCCTTCCACAGAATTACCCACATTCAAATATGGCGAGACAGCATTAGAAGATTTCTGGTTCAGTCTAGCAGAATACAAACTTCCAACAGGCAGTAGGAGATTTAAACTTCTTCCAGAACTTGCATTTGTTGTTTTAACATTACCGCATAGTAATGCAGAGACTGAACGTTGTTTTTCCACTTGTAGGAAAATACAAACTGATAGTAGGGGAAACTTGAGCAACAATAGTGTCAATGCATTATTAAGCATTAAATTGAATACAAGAGTAGAATGTTTCAATGTAAGACCTAGTGAAAAACTGTTAACCATGGCTAAGAAGGCTTGTGTTTCTTACAATGAAGAAAAGAAATGTGGTGTTTAGTTGATAACATTTCAGGACTTGAAAGTTGAAATATATTTAAGGTGAAATGAAGAGTGTTGACTGTTAAAGTGAAAATTCAGAGTGATTATTTGTGAAAAAAAACTTGATACTTTGTTTGCAATTTATGAAGTTTTGATTAGTTTTATTGGTTGTACTAGTAAATAAAGATATGTGTTTTTAGAACTTATATATTTATTAAATGGTGAAATGAACAGTTGAAGAGTGCTGACAAAGAGAAAAGCCAGAGTGATTATTTGTGAAAATAACTTTATACTACCATTGATTGAAGCATTGTTTGCAATTTATGAAGTTTTTATAAGTTGACTAGTAAATAAAGATAGGTTTAACAGTTTATATGTGTTTTTAGTACTTATATATTTATTAAATGCTTCCCTTCCATTAACGTAAATACCGCGTAATAAAATCTCCCACTTGAACACCCCAATCTCCCATTTTGGAAAGCAAAATCTCCCACTTGGCACTCAGGAAAAGTTGGGATGTCTGTTATTTATTGTCTGTAAACAAAATTAGTGTTGAATATAACGATACAAACATATTAAAGCTATGCATAGCTTTTGACTTTCATATACTGGGGGTGGGGGTTACACTATAATTTTCCTACATGGTGTAAGAAACATTCTTACACTGAAATATGGAGAGGATTTAGCAAAATGTTGTAAAACTTGAAAATACAATATCAGAAGAATTCAAAACAAATGTATACACATTATAATGACAAAGTGAAAATGTATGGTTATGCCTACATGTATTTTCCTCCATCTATTTTATTTCAAGAAACTGAGACTCATGAAATTAATCCAAAAATTAAATTCTTCAACCAAATGCAAGTTTAAGAAATTACCTACGTAATTATTTTGAAATAGGATGAGAATATCATTTCTTCATAAATACTGTTTAGTCTGTTGTGCAGCATTTTCTAAACCTTTAGTTCTCTTGTCAAACTAGAAATACTTCAGTCACACTGGTAAAAAAAACCCACTGTTGTAAGAACATACAAATTGGACATTTTGTCTGTTTTTGGCAATCAGGAACAGAAAGCAAAAGCACTTAACTGCAGTGCCACCTGCAAATTTAAAGGTGAACATTCATGCCAAGTTACATCAAAATCCAACCATGCATGCAGAAGAACTTCAATCTGAAATTTGACCCAAAACTGTGACCTTAACCTTTGAGATAGGAACATGGGGTTAACGCATGTCACATCTTCTCACTTAGGTAAACATTCATGCTAAATATAAACAAGACTGGTCCGTGCATGTAATTTATTTATTTATTTTGTTGGGTTTAACGTCGCACTGACACAATTTTAGGTCCTATAGTGACTTTCCAGCTTTAATGGTGGAGGAAGACCCCAGGTGCCCCTCCGTGCATTATTTCATCACAAGCGGGCACTTCCTGGTCCGGAGAAAATCGGGTGGATGCACAGACTGACAGATGCACACACAAACACCTACTCGCCAAAATGAAGACTAAGTCCAGCTAGTTTAGCTCACCGCAAGCAAGCTCAACAAAAAATCATTTGTTGTTCAGAAGCTAATTGTTTCTTTTATATTTTTGCTTAATCTGGAATTTACACATGTTCACTTAATGTTTACTGGATCCAATGCTTTTCTAAAATCTTGTTTCAAATCAAAATTTTGTTTGCACATAAGTATCACTATCTTTAGTAAATAACAGGTATCAGTAAGTTTATTCATAAAGACAGCCGCGCCATGAGAAAACAAACACAGTGGCTTTCCGACCAGCATGAATCCTGACCAGACTGGGCAGATTCGCAGGCTGGTGTGGATAAGTGGTGGTTGCAATTGGTTAACCAAGAGATGGCCCATATAAAGCAACCTAAGTCCGAAATGAGGTCATGGTCAAGGTCAAACTGAGGTCAGGTGATGTCTGAAGATGAGGAATGGTCACAGTATACATCTGTATTAGTATCAAGTCATTCTAGTAAGGGGTATTGATGCTAGACGAAATGGTCCCATTTGGTTAACCTTGTACGGATGGACGAACGGACGGATGCACGGACGGACAGGATGATCACTATATGCCTCCCGCATCAGTAGGTGCCGGGGGCATAATAAATATAACATTTACAAAAATTGTGATAACAACTAATCAACTTTTACCAGCAATTACTTTATACACTTGCTATTCAGTACATTATACGTACATGTTACTTATTGTATATTCAGTAACAGATCTCTTACCAATTCCATTAAAACTGAGGACGAACTGACTGGGGCGAAATTACACCTTCATCCTGCATAAATAGATAAATTTATACTTTCATTAATAAACTAGAGTTGTCACAGGAGTGGCGAATTATACCCCCACAATATGGCCTTGTCACAGAACTAAGCCAATGCCAAAGTCTAACTTGCTTGACCTTTGACCTACTGACCACAAAACCAATAGAGGTCATCTGCTAGTCATGATCAACCTCCCTATGAAGTTTCATGATCCTCCGCCCAAGCGTTCTCAAGTTATTGTCCGTAAAAGGTTTAAATGACCTTTGACCTTTGTAACTCAAAATCAATATGGGTCATCTATTTGACATGACCAACCTCCAGATTAAGTTTCCTAGTCCCAAGCATTCTCAAGTTATTGTCCGAAAACTGTTTAAATGTTCCGGGTCACTGTGACCTTGACCTGTGACTTACTGACCTCAAAATCATTAGGGGGTTATCTGCTAGTCATAACCAACCTCCCTTTCAATTTTCATAATCCTAGGCCCAAGCATTCTCAAGTTATCATCCGGAAACCGTTTAACTGTTCCAAGTCACTGTGACCTTGACCTTTGATCTACTGACCTCAATGTAGAACCTGACCAATGTATTTCATGATGTTACACCTGTGTACCAAAATTTATGATCCTAGGCCCAAGCGTTCTCAAGTTATCATCCGGAAACCATTTAACTGTTCCGAGTCCCTGTGACCTTGACCTTTGACCTACAGAGCTCAAAGTTGAACCTGACCTGCATTTCATGATGTTACACCTGTGTACCAAAATTTATGATCCTAGGCCCAAGCGTTCTCGAGTTATCATCTGGAAACCGTTTAACTGTTCAGGGTCACTGTGACCTTGACCTTTGACCCACTGACCCCAAATTCAAACTTGACCTGTATTTTCTGATGTTACAACTGTGTACCAAAAATTATTTAAATTGGTCAAGCCTTTCATGAGTTATCATCCGGAAACCATGCAAAACCAATGGACCGGCCGACCAAGCTCACTCCTATATACCCCCCCAAACTTCATGATGATCTGAATAGTTGGAATGAGATATTAACCTCTTTTTGTTCCTCAAAAAAAAATGTGGTGTTGCCGACATGCAAAGGACGTAAATAAAACAAAGGGAGGTAACTTTTTTAAGACTAATCGAACTACATCTGTTTCCCTTGCTATCTCAAACTGTTTGGGGTTTTTTTCAGTTTAAAAAATAAAATCTTATCGATGTTACCATCAAAATCGCTACAAAAAAGATTTACAACTCTTTTAGGCTACCTGTAAACAACATCTTAAGGATCAGTCTGTGCTGTAAACAAAGCTGACATCATAGGAGACCTAGTTTTCGCACATTAATATGTTACTGCAGTCAGAAATACACAACAGAAATGTATATTATAACAAGAGCTCCGCCAAGTGGGGCAATATATGCCCGAAGGATTACATCATAGGATGGGAGCAAATTTTAAAGGACTTGACTGTTGTAGCCCAAAAGGAGTTGAACAACAAAAGGAAAACTTCAAAAAACAAATCAAAGTCCACAAAAAAATCCTTATCAGGTACAGGTATGTAAAAATACACCTAAATATTAGAGGTACCATCCATACTGTACCACAGGAAAGTTGTCTCAGTTTTTCCCTCCGGCCAATAATAAAAAAGTTTCAAAATAAGCTATTTATAGTAACATAAATGGGAAGTAATTCAAAAAAAATTATTGTGAGTGAACAAAAAAGAGATCTGCCAAATAAAAACAAGAGAACTGCAATGCAGAGCAATATACACAAAGCAAAGTCATATATGACCTTTGACCCTTAAGTGTGACCTTGACCTTGAAGCAAGTCATCCGGAACATGCGCTCTGCACATCGTCTCAGTGTGGTGAACATTTCTGCCAAGTTTCTTTGAAATCCTTCAAGCAGTTCAAGAGTTACAGAGCGGACACAAACAAACTGATATGACTTTTGACCCTAAGTGTGATATTGACCTTGAAGCGAGTCGTCCGGAAAATGCGCTCTGCAAGTTGTCTTGGTGTGGTGAACATTTGTGTCAAGTTTTTTTGAAATCCTTCAAGGGGTTCAAGTTACAGAGAGGACACGAAACAAACTGATATGACCTTTGACTCCTAAGTGTGACATTGACCTTGAAGCAAGACATCCAAAACATGCGGAAAGGTGATATTGTCTTATCAGTAATAAGTCAATTGTCTTACATTATATGAACAACACTGTCTTTGTACTAAAATGCGACGTGGAAACACAACCACAACAAGAGCTGTCACTAATGGTGACAAATGCCCCCGCAGCACCTTGACCTTTGACCTGGTGACCCCAAAGTCAGTAGGGGTGGTGTATTCAATAAGTACTATCAGCATGTGAAGTTTGAAGGTCCTGGGTGAAGAGGTTCGCATGTAAAGTGCCTTCATGCAAAAAGTTAACGTCAGCCCCTGTGACCTTGACCTTTGACCTGGTGACCCCAAAGTCAGTAGGGGTGGTGTACTCATAAAGTACTATCAGCAAGTAAAGTTTGAAGGTCCTGGGTGAAGTGGTTCGCGAGTAAAGTGCCTTCATGCAAAAAGTTAACGTTGGCCCCTGTGACCTTGACCTTTGACCTGGTGACCCCAAAGTCAGTAGGGGTGGTGTACTCAATAAGCACTATCAGCCTGTGAAGTTTGAAGGTCCTGGGTGCAGTGGTTTGCGAGTAAAGTGCCTTCAGGCAAAAAGTTAACGTTGGCCCTTGTGACTTTGATCTTTGACCTGGTAACCCCAAAGTCAGTAGGGGTGGTGTACTCAATAGGTACTATAAGCATGTGAAATTTGAAGGTCCTGGGTGCAGTGGTTCGCGAGTAAAGTGCCTTCATGCAAAAAGTTAACGTTGGCCTCTGTGACCTTGACCTTTGACCTGGTGACCCCAAAGTCAGTAGTGGTGGTGTACTCAATAAGTACTATCAGCATGTGAAGTTTGAAGGTCCTGGGTGCAGTGGTTCATAAGTAAAAGACCTTCATGCAAAAAGTTAACGTTGGCCCCTGTGGCCTTGACCTTTGACCTGGTGACCCCAAAGTCAGTAGGGGTGATATACTCAATAAGTACTGTCAGGTACTGTGTTTGGGGGCATAAAAATGGCAAGATACCTGTCAGGCATGATACTTGTCAATACAACATAAACCAGTATCAACATTTGATTACTGATAAAACTTAACAAAAATGTTATTTCATTCAAGATTCCTCATATTTAAGATTGTCTGTCACATGTTTCAACAAATGTTGACTTCAATTCAGTTTTCCATAGAAAGTATCGGCTGCGCATAAAGATGCGCATAAAAACTATAGGAATTCCCTTTAATATAAGTTATAGTACAGTACTGTTCTACATGTGGATATTTCACGAATTGTTCTTTGTGAGTGAAATCTTTTCTTTCGAGTGAACTCTTGTTTTCCTACTTAATTCAAATGTACATTATTATAGAATAAAACAGAATAGTAAGTATAACTATATTTAATTTCACTTTTACATTTAGTAATACTTTCTATCTCCGTTGCTGTTATTGTGACATTCATATATCAGCGCTATTTACCCATTTAAATCGATGTGTCATGAAACCCTTAAACCATGAAATATCCTGTTTCGTGAAATAGAAATAGCATCCAGTGAAAACAGACATGATGTCTATGGGGCATTTACAACCGTTTCAGAAATGTCCTAATCTCTGAAAAAAAAAACACAACATATTTTAACATTTCATTGAAAATAATTTAACTTCTGTTGTAAATATCTTTTTAGCTTATATTGTTTTGTACCTGAAAAAGATGTATCAAAATGTCTGATCAAACCGACACTAAGCTCCAGGAGCACATCTTTGCAGGATATGGAAAGTATGTTTCATATGTTAAACGTACGGTGATAAAATGTGTGCTAGTGCTTATACAACAGTCTTTTGTGCTATTCGAGAATACATTTAATATGATGATCTTTGCATCTTGGTAAAGAGATTGTGACAGAGGCGCGGCAAGTAAGGACACAATTGATCGTGCTAAAATCAGGTACTGCAAAAGCGGTAAAGTCAAATGTGTTTTAAATTAAACAAATTCCACTTGTACTAACTAGAAGTTATGTTGATCTTTTCAGGGAATCATCCTGTTTGTTTTCTGTCAGGAAAGGCAATTGCAAATATTAGTTGTTTAAAGAGACCAATGTTTGTGGGTAAAAAATACTTCTGAAATCTTAACACATCAAAGCATGTCTAAATTCGGCAATAATCACAAAATATGCTGATGTCAATAATATCAATATTGTAAAAACGATTGGGGAAAACTTGTTACTAACTACATAACTTGACAAATACAAAATAATCATACAAACTTCAGAAATAGAGTTATTGTTGATGAAACAAATATACTGCAACTGGACGGAAAAAGTATTGTACATGAGCTTTCCTCTACAGCTATATAATTTAGAGGAAAATGATACTCAGTCCTGATATTTTCAGCATCATTATAGTTACTGCTGATAATCAAGATCTTCTTTGAAAGTCCATACTTATTTTATTACACGTTTTCCACGTTGGGTGATTCTGGGGCAAAAGTGACAATTTGAACACGTCGTAGACAGTCGCGTTCTCAGGTCGTCACAGAATCTTACGTGCTCAACCCTTACATGTACGCAAGCATCAACAAACCTGCAGCTGTTCGTGGTCAAAGCTAATAATATTTACAATTTTCAGTTGGTGTATTATGCTTCAAAATTAAGAAGTACTGAACTAAAAGACTACTTAAAACCCATCTAAATCAAATAATGACCAGCCAATAATAACATATAGTAATCGTTCTCTACTTACAGTGAATATATTTTTTTAAATCTTTGTAAATGGTTGCCATACAATCTTAGCCGTTGAAAAAAAAGATTTTAAGAAGACATTTGTGCTAGCATGAGTGATGTCTTAGAACTATTATGAAAATTCTCCAAAAATGTTATAGTATATTGTTTGCAAGCCCTTGACCATTGATAAAATTATCTTAGAACTTTCTAGAGTTAAATCAGAATGCAAGACAATGGCAAATGTTTTATCACCCAGTCGTGATACCCATCATGAAAAGTTTCCTTCTCGCAAATTGCATGCCACAGACTGTGCTAAAATGGCCAAAATATTCTATAATGATTAACAATGGAAACTGTGGACTAAGAAAAGTCTATTGTTCAAAGACTCCATTATTGTTAAATAAAGTTTTGAGATCCTAAGGAAACTACCAATCTAACATTTGAAAGGCTTCTATCAATATTAAACATATCTACTGGGAACGAAACATTATAAGAAAGGTTGGGGTTTATTTGCATGAATGCTAATCATTACATTAAATTAAATGCGGATGTTTAAATCATTGCACAGTTCAACGCGATACGAATGCTGAACCGACAAATTGGTACAGAATAATGTTTATGTGTAGCAGAGCTTTGTTCAATTACAGACTTCATAGATATCGAAATTGACATGTATACATCACTTTTAGGTAATTTAAAGTATATATAGAAACGTCACCACTGTTAGAATATGATGATATCCATATATGTTAATGGTAAAACCTACACGAAACAAATATATTCAACTAGAAACTAATCTGTTGAAATAAAGTGGGTGGGGTACGATATATTTTGATTATATCACATCATCTAATTGTTTATATACTTCAATACTGTTATTATATTGACAATATATATTCCAGGATAGAAAATATTAAAGAAAATAATATGAAATTTTGCTGTGTAACTTAAGTAAATTTTAATATAAGCAAAGTTATATTTTCCAATTAGGCCGCCATTTTGATGACGTGAAAGATCGGTCCATTCGCGGAACTCGGACTGGCGACATGTCTTTTTGTGACCTTCAGACAATTTCTTACAGTCTTGTATATGTCGCCATTAATCTTTTTTCCAATCGCACGGAATTCACGTTTTGTATACACTACAAGTTACATCGAAACCCCTCCATGCATGAAGAAGAAATGCTCCGGACAAAGTCATTACTGAATTTAACCTTTGACCTCCAAGTGCAACCTTGACCTTTGAGATAGGAACCTGCGATTTGCCCATGACACTCCTTCTCACTGAGGTTAACATTCATGCCAAATATAAACGAGACTGCTCTATGCATGTCAAAGTTATGGTCCGGACAAACAAATCCGGACGGACACACGCACACACATACACCGAACAGCTATTTGGACATGTGTCTTCGCTTCCGCAAGTGGGCTCCACAAAAACCAAACAAATGTGCATATTTCAGGAAAAAGCTTTGCAGATGACTACCAATGACAAGATGCCCACAGGCAACATGTTGAGCCCCCCCTTTGAAACTTAACTGTGACCTTGACCACTGATATAGAGTCCTTCTCATTGAGTTAAACAGTCATGCAAAATATAAACAAGATTCCTCAATGCATGTAAAAGTTACGGGCTGGACAAGATCTGACATGATCTTTGACCTCCAACTATGACCTTGACCTTTGATAGAAACCTGGGGTTTGCGCATGCCACTCGGTCTCATTGAGGTTAACATTCATGCCATATATAAACAATATTGCTCCATGCATGTAAAAGTTATGATCCGGACAAGTAAATCCGGATGGACACATGCATCATGCACGGATGCACATTCACCGTAGAGCCATTTGGACAACTATGTCCTCGCTTCCGCAAGAGGGCTTGCCAAAAACTACACATTTTTGGTGTTTTCACGGATGGTGGTTGTTTCATGACTATAAAAGAGCTCCATCAGAATGTTGTTTAAAAGTGTTTTTTTTCTATTTTTAGCTATAGTGGTCCCTTAAAGGAGCCAAGTGGAACCATTTCAACAAAATTAAGAGATGTCCAAATAAGGATGCTATAGACCAAGTTGGGTAAAGATTCATCAAGCAGTACATGAGATGTTGAAAAAAGTTTCTGTTTTTAGCTCTGGCAGCCTCTAAAAGCAGTAAAACTGAACCATTTGAAAAAAGTTGAGAAAAACAGTTCTCAGAATGCTACAGACAAAATTTGGTGTAATTCTAACCAATAGTTTCAGAGATAAAGACTGTTATGTAAACTGAGGAGTATGGACAATGGATAAGGGACCATGGACCACCCAACTATACTTATAGCTCATCCTGAACTAGCTAAAACATGTCACTAAAATAAAACAACAGCTTACCGTACTCACTGTGTATATCTCCTCCATACAGATGTATGCTAACAGTTACTGCACTCCATCATTTCTGCTGTCAAGTTTGACTTTATGATGCTGTACAACTCAGTCCATTCTGGTCAAGCGATGACTCTATCCATGTCTTGCAAATGGCACAAGGGTGAACATCACCTGTCATATAATCATTATGTGTATAAGTGATCCATCCTTCAAGTAGAAATGTTCTATCTACTCTATTACACATGTATGGATAAAAAATGTTGCATCTTCAAAATCAATGGTCATCACCATGCCAACCATAATATTTGCAACTTTTTCTAACATAATTAGATTTTATCTTCTCGAGCAAAGAAGTTTAATCTCAAAAGGTCATAAAAATGTCAGTGGCAACACATGTAAAACTTGTTCCTGGATATACTATGTTTTGCCAAACTGTCATAACTTTATTTTCAATCTGGTGATGAAACATTCAGCCCTGGATTGTATACCCATTGCCTTGGCAACATACCTAGCAAAACAAGCTGATCTTTAAAGAAGTTATCAAAATTCTTACTCACATGCCTGTGGCACCAGTCATATTAAACATACTTAAACTAGAATGTGTCTGTAGGACACAGGGTGTGCCCCCACTGGTACATATGTCAATAATAAGGGGCAACAATTCAAATGTTTGCAGTGTTAAGGGGGTATAGCCTCAACAAACATGTTATATAAAGGATTCATTTTTCTAGGTCATATTCCTTTTGAGCTTTGAGCATCACAAACAAAAAATCCACTATATTTGCTGTTTCAAGGGCCATAACCCCATAATTAGCGCTAAAATCTCAAGAAAAATGTCATGTGCATGTTCACATCATGATAAAGACTCGTGCAAGGTTTCGTGAATTTACATCATATACTTTTTGAGCTAGGCAAGTCATTAGGTGAAAATATGCATTTTTGACTTTCAAAGGCCATTACTTTGGAAATATGGGGCAGAGGCAGATGAAAGATAAGAGGTGTGCATGTTTATATCATGACAAAGATTCTTGCAAGGTTTCAGCAATTTTTGAGCTATGCACATCACAAGGTGAAAATGTGCATTTTTGGCTCTAAGTTTTAAAATAGAGGATGGAGCCAGACGAAAAATAGGAGGTTTATATTTTAAATGAAGAGCACACTGATAAAATTACTACCCATCAAATAAGAGAAATGTTTAGGAACTAAAGTTAACTTGTGGGCAAGTACAGCTATCCCCTACCACTGTTATGGATAGTTGATGGCATTGGGTGGAACTATTAAACATTCGCGTTGTGACCTTGACCTTAAGCTGGTAGGGGTGAATTTTGAATTCTGTATATTCTCTTGATAATGGGAATATTACAGTCAAGTCATATTAATATCCTTCAAGGGGTTTAGGAGATACAAAGCAGACACAAAATAAAAAGCTAAAACCTTTGACCTGGACTTGTGCCTTGGCCTTAAGCCAACATGGCTGACTCTAGTTCTGCACATTGTCTTGATGAGGTAATCATTTGACCTAAGTTTCATGAAAATCCTTCAAGGGGTTAAGGAGATGTAGAGCAAAAACAAAATTGAAGGCTCAAACATTTGACCAAGAGTTGTGACCTTGACCTTGAGGCGGCATGGCTGACTCATTTCTGCACATTGTCTTGATGAGTTGATTATTTGACCCAAGTTTCTTGATTATCCTTAAATGGGTTTAGGAGATATACCGCAGACCTGAAATGAAGGCCCAAACCTATGATTTTGAATTGTGACTTTGGCCTTGAGCCAACATTGCTGACTCATTGTTTCTACACATTGTCTTGAGGAGGCAATCATTTGACCCAAGTTTCAAGAAAATCCTTCAAGGGGTTTAGGAGAAACAGAGCAGACACAAAATGTTACAGATGGAAAGACGCCATTCCTATAACCCCCTGTGAATTTCCTAACAAAGTGGCTGTATTGTAACATGATTTGTTTTGCTTGTTTTTTGTTGGGTTTATCACCACAGTGACACAATTATTGGTCATAAAGTGACTGTCCACCTTTTGATGTTGGATGATACCAGACAATGGGTAGAACCACTGACCTTCCATAAGCTAGCTGGTTAGCATCCTCACATGTAAGAATTCTAAACCCTAAGCAAGGTTTCAGACCTACAGCAATGAGAGGTCATCTGAAGTCTGTAACTAAAAGCACCTGGTCACAGAGACCTACAGCAATGAGAGGTCATCTGAAGTCTGTAACTAAAAGCACCTGGTCACAGAGACCCCTCACTGTCAGGTGAATATCTGGGAATGATGTGGATAAGATGTATACCTTCTCTGTCAGCTCCTTTGATTGTATCAGTATCACCAGACAAATCGTCTATTTCTATATCATCATCTTCTTTATCACTTGTTGTTGACCCTGTCCATTCTGGTCTGGTCTGGTCTGGACTTCCCCACTGTCTGCAGATGTTAAACTGAGCAGTAAAGTAATACTGTTATTACAATTTTGTGAATGGAACCTTGCTACTGGTCAATTTCGAACTGTGCAATAAAACAACATGTCAGATGCAGAAGTTTTTAGTCTTAAAACTCCAAACCAAAATAACAGCTTGTTACACATTTGTCAGTGAATTATCTAAATACACTCGAAACCCGTTATAACGCTACTCGATATACCGCGGTCCTCGGTATAACGCTGTATGGCCTTGGCTCCCAAATTTTAGGGGGTTAAAAAAAAAAAAAAAAAAAAAAAAAAAAAATCCGCGGATGTTACTTAATTTGATCATAACCAGCGTTAAAACTACAAGTACCTGTGTACTTTAACACCTTTCCATGACAACTGTCACAAAAATCAATAATCGTCTGCTAGCTTACTTGTTTGCGTATCGCCTTTGTTAAAGTTTCAATACATGTAGACCTGTGACAATTAGGCAATCAGTACCGTGTCAAAATTAAATTGTTTGCATTAACAAGCGTGTAACATCGGTCAGTCAACTATCAAACTGTTTAAGTTTGCACCAATTAAGCGGATGACATGAACATTTGAGTGAATAAAAAATCAAACAACAGGCCCAGATTTGTAATAAAATGCAGCCGTTTTTGGTAATGATCACATTCAGTTCATCGGAACTAACGAAGATTCGACGCACTGAAAGCCATATTGAGATTGTTCTCACATTTTTCATATCGTATATTATCGTAGATCTAGATTATTTTATCATCTCATTTGTGTTATCTTTATTGTATCAGCGTTATATAACATTTTCTATCTCATTTATTCATTTTATTTATCGCTTTTTTTTTCACTCTTTTTTTTACATTATCATTTTTACGTAGTTTTTATACGTTTGTACTAAGTGCACCATGGCTTCACCCGTTGCGTCAAAGAAGAGGAAGGCTTACACAATTTCGGAGAAGCTACACGTAGTGGATAGGATCAGGAACGGCGAAACACAGGCAAAAGTAAGCAGGGAAATTGGAGTGTCGGACTCGACGATACGGGGGTGGCTCAAGGATGAGGCCAAACTTCGTGGTGCCAGCAGCTCTTTGGAGGATAGCGGTCAGGTCAGGAAAAGAGCTAGGACTGCTCAAGATCAGCAGCTTGAGAGCGCCATGTTTACATGGTTTAATCAAGCTCGATCTGAGGGTATGCCTATCTCTGGTCCTGTTATCCAGGCACAGGCTAAAAAAATCCATCAGGAACTGCGTGGCTCCGAGGTTGATTTTGAGGCCTCAAACGGATGGTTGTCACGGTTTAAAAACCGTCACGCTATCTCACAGGTCACCATCAGAGGGGAACAACGTTCAGCGGACGAAGCTGCAGCAGGAGCGTATCCGGCGGAATTACGGAAGATAGTCCAGGAGCATGATTTGAGTGCGGAGCAGATATACAACTGTGATGAGACAGCTCTGTATTTCAAGATGCTCCCTGACAAAACTCTGGCTTGTAAGTCAGACCAGCAGAAGACTTTAGGGTTTAAGCAAGTGAAAGATCGCATCACTGTCTTGTTATGCTGTAACATGGCAGGGACGCATAAACTTGCTCCCCTAGTTATTGGCAAGTTTGGGAAGCCGAGATGCTTTCATCATGTCAATATGAAAAGTCTTCCTGCGCTATACACGCACTCAAAAAATGCATGGATGACTTCTGTGATTTTCGAGGACTGGTTTCATGAGGAGTTTGTGCCTTCGGTCAGGAAACACCTGCGCCTTAATAAAAAGGAAGCGAAGGCCATTCTTCTTATGGACCACTGTCCTGCCCACCCAGGAGTCGAGTCATTGACTTCTCTGGACAAGAAGATCAAGGCTGTATTCTTACCAAAGAATACAACATCCAAGCTACAGCCTCTAGACCAGGGGATAATTGCCACCCTTAAGCGCAACTACCGGCGTAATCTATCAGGCATTATGGTTAACAGCAAAATGTCTGTGTCTGATTACCTGCGTCAGTTGAATTTGAAGGAGGCAATTCATCTCTTGGGAACATCCTGGAGTGATGTCACTAAAAAGACGATCATGGGGTGTTGGAGGAAGGGATTAGGTCCAGCATTTGAGAAGGATGGAGAGGACAGCTCGGACAGCGAGGATTTCGACGGGTTCAGTGAGGAGGATTTAAGGATTTCGGAGCGCAGGGCCATGGACAACGCTATGTTTTGCGAGGAGGATCTGCAGAGTGCCAGGCAGGTTTTTGGACAGGACCTCGACGACGAAACCTTGCAGAATTGGATCTCAGTGGACGACGATGGACCAACGTATCAGCGACTGACAGATGAGGAGATCATTGAGAGTGCGAGGAACGAACCAGCCATCACCGAGGAAGAAGATGAGGAGGACGAGTCCATCGTGTATGAACCCCCTCCAGCGATTTCTGAAGTGTTGCGGTCCTTGGATACTGTGATGCGCTGGATTGAAACATCAGAGCGTGGCACAGTATCCAAAGTCATGCAAGTCAGAAATCTCATGCACGATGCCAGAGCCGATGCAAGAGAGAAGGCGGTGCAGCGAAGACTGACAGATTTCTTCACCAGAGACCACAGGAATGACGACTAGACTGCTGCAAACGACGGTGAATTAACAATTTTCTATCTTATTAATCGATTTTGTTTATTTTTTCACAATTAAATTTTTAAAGTCTGTCCGCCTGTTTTAGTTATATAAAACCCCATTGCAACTGCATTGCATATGTAATTTTCACGAACGGGCACTCCTCACACAGCGTTATATGTTTACTTCCGGGTTACAGAATTCCAACTTTCTTTTAGAATCACGACGAAATGAGAAGCTGACACAGCGTTATAATTCTTTTAATGTATTTTTTAGTACCATTTAAGGTAAATAAATGCCCCGTTTATACATTCTTAATTTCTTATGTAACATAAAACAGCGTTCAAAATGCGTCTAATACATTACCGGTGGGTGGGGTATTGCATATACCGTATATATGACCAACCCGCGTTATAAATTTAACCCCGCTAGATCCGCGGGTCTCGGACCTTGGACCCCGACGACAGCGTTATAACGGGTTCCCAGTGTATTTGAGTGAAATATATCTGGTATTTTCACAGTGAAAAATATGTATCTGGTATTTTCAGAGTGAAAAATATGCATCTGGTATTTTAACAGTGAAAAAGATATATCTGGTATATTCAAAGAAATATCAAGTAAATTTTTCTCTGGTAATGTTTCTAAGAAACAATAAAATGGGTAAACTTAGTTAAAACATGAAATAACAAGTGAATGAAGTATTGCCATGCAATACAAAGTCCCCTACTGGAATGCACCTTTCTCTACTCCTGTATAACATAATGAACTGATATCTGTCATTGATATTTAAATAATATTGTACTATATATATACTATAAAAACATATAAGTTATCATTGTTTTGAATAGTGAAAGGGTAAACTTTTGACCTTGAACTGTGACCTTGACATTGAACTGACATGGCCAAGTCATGAATTCTGCATATCGTCTTGATGAGGTGATCATTTGACCAAAGTTTCATGAAAATCCTGCAAGGGGTTTAGGAGATATAGAGTGGACACGAAATGGAAGGCTCAAATTTTTTACCTTGAGTTGTGACCTTGACTTTGAGCCGGCATGGCTGACTCAAGAGTTCTGCACATCGTCTTGGATAGGTGATCATTTGACCAAGGTTTCATATGAATCATCCAAGGGATTAGGAGATACAGAGCGGACACAAAATGGAAGGCTCAAACGTGTGTCCATGTGTTGTGACCTTGACCTTGAGCAAACATGGTTGAATCATGAGTTCTGCAGATCGCCTTGATGAGATGATCATTGACCCAAGTTTGATAACAAGAGCTGTCAGCAGACAGCGTGCTCGACTGTTCTCAGTGCTTGATAGTATAATATAAGCAATGAGTAAAACTTTAACATTACAATCAGCATATTCTAAGTCGAAAAGGGGCCATAATTCAGTCAAAATGCTTGATAGAGTTGCCTCCTCCATTTTACAGACTGGGGTCATGATGGTAAACAAGTATGCAAAATATGAAAGCAATACCCTGAAATCCGGAAAATAAGCTGGGCTTATTAAAATTTTTTGTAAGGATGCGGTGGCTTATTTTCGAGACCGGCGAACTTTCGAGTACATATATCTCAATGGACTTTGAAAATATTTGGGGTGGTACACAAACTTTTAACATTTATTCTAAGTCGAAAAGGGGCCATAATTCAGTCAAAATGCTTGATAGAGTTGCCTCCTCCTTTTTACAGACTGGGGTCATGATGGTAAAAAAGTATGCAAAATATGAAAGCAATATCTCAATGGACTTTGAAAATATTTGGGGTGGTACGCAAACTTTAACATTTATTCTAAGTCGAAAAGGGGCCAGAATTCAGTCAAAATGCTTGATAGAGTTGCCTCCTACTTTTTACAGACTGGGGTCATGATGGTCACCCCAGGGGCATAATTTGAACAATCTTGTTAGAGATCCACCTGGCAAAGCTACATACTAAATAAAGGCATAGGCCTTAAACTTTCATAAAAGAAGATTTTATTGTTTTCCCTATGTAAGTCTATGTTAAATTTGGGACCCCCAGGGCAGGGCCTCTTCACCCCAGGAGCATAATTTGAACAATTTTGGTACAGGACCACAAGGCATTGAAACATACTAAATATCAAAAGCCTAGGCCTTGCAGTTTCAGGCAAGAAGATTTTTAAAAAAATTTCCTATACAAGTCTATATAAAACTTAAGACCCCCCGAGGCAGGGCCTCTATTCACCCCAGGGGCATAATTTGAACAATCTTGGTAGAGGACCACAAGGCAATGCTTCATACCAAATATCAAAGCCCAAGGTCTTGCAGTTTCAGACAAGAAGATTTTCAAAGTTTTTTCCTATACAAGTCTATGTAAACTTGGGACCCCCCGGGACAGGGCCTCTTTTCACCCCAGGGGCACAATTTAAACAATCTTCATAGAGGACCATTAGATAATGTCACATGCCAAATATCAAAGCTCTACGCCTTGCGGTTTTGGACAAGAAGATTTTTAAAGTTTTTCCTTTTGGTTGCCATAGCAACCAGAGTTCTGCATGGAATTTAATTAATTCCGGTGATGTTTGGTGTAATTCTGCCGAGTGGTTTTCAAGAAGATTTTTTTAGAAAATGTTGACGGACACACGACACACGACAGACTACGGACGGACATTGAGCAGTCACAAAAGCTCACCATGAGCCTTTGGCTCAGGTGAGCTAAAAAAATGGTTATTGTTTCTCAGTTCTTACAAGTTGAGCAAATCTAAACTATGCCAAGGAACCTATGGAGAGTGTAAGTTTAAAGGTGAAAGTGGAATGTGGATTGCAATTTATCATTTCCGTCCATTTTGAAGCAATGAAGTAATCGGGATATGATTTCATAACTGATGTACTTTGGCCAAGTTCCTACCTGTCCACACCCTAAATGATAAACAGAAATCAGTTATTAACGTTAATTTTAATTCAACCAGATCAACAGACCAAGCTGTCTGCAAGTTTGCCGGACCTTCCAAAATGTTTACTATACCCAAACTTTGTGGATGATTAATAATCTGTACAGAGTTTAAGATATTAATACCTGTGCTTTCTGCTGCTGCCTCTTCTTTCCCACTGTTCTTTTTATTTTCAACATTTTCAACATATGTTCTGTAGTTTTCTTCTTTGATCTTGAACAGTACTCTGCATAATCTAGAAATAGACAGTATCATTATTAGTCCCTTACTGGTTGAAAACCAGTTTCAGGAACTATAGGAATGCGCTTTTCCGTCATTCTGTCTTTCCGTACGTCATCTGTCTATCCGCAATTTCCTGTCCGGTCCATAACACTCATTCATAAAGGGATTTTAATATCACTTGGCACAAATGTTCCTCATGAGATGACGTGTCTTGCCTAAGACCCGGATCCCTAGCTCAAAGGTCAAGGTCACAATTGGAGGTCAAAGGTCAAAGGGCTTTTTTCTGTCTGGTCCATAACTCTCCCATCCATGAAGGGACTTTAATATTACTTGGCACAAATGTACCTCATAATAAGACGATGTGTCATGCACAACTTTCATACCCCTAGCTCAAAGGTTAAGGTCACACTTAGTAGTCAAATGTTAGCATGGCATGAACAGGGTCTTCTTCGAGTCCGGTCCATAACTGTCATTCATTAAAGGATTTTAATATCACTTGGCACAAATGTTCCCCATGAGGAGATGACGTATCATGCACAAGACCTGGATCCCTAGCTCGAAAGTGAAGGTACAAATGTTCTCCATGAGGAGAAGACGTGTCATGCACAATTCACAGAATTCATGGCTTAAAGGTCAAGGTCACAATTGAGGGTCAAAGGCCAGCAGGGCTTTTTTTCCTGTCCATAATTCTGACATCCATGAAGGGATTTTAATATTACTTGGCACAAATGTTCCCCATAATGAGATAAAATGTTATGCGCAATACCCAGAACCCTGGCTTAAAGGTCAAGGTCAAACTTTGAGGTCAAAAGTCAATAGGATTTTTTTCCTGTCCGGTCTATAACTTTGTCATGCAAGACAGGATTTAAATATCAGTTGGCACAAATATTTCCCTGGATGAGACAACATGTCATGCGCAAAACCTGGGCCCTAGGTCTAAGGTCAAGGTCACACTTAAGAGGCCGAAGGTCAGATATAACAAGAGCTGTCGGATGACAGCGCGCTCGACTATTCAAAGAATCGATTGAAGTATGAGCTCAAATTTTTCCATAGATTTTCAGACAAAAGAAAAAATGGATTAAACATAAAATTGTTCCTGTATTTGTGGATTTCGATTAGTCTTGCACTAAATGGCAATGTGTGACCATGATGGCAAATATGTTATGTTATATGCTAGGCAAAATATGGACTTGTATGAACAAGAGGGTCATGATGACCCTGGATCACTCACCTGAGTAATATGAGCTACATGTTTCAAATGTCAAACTGATGACATTTAGAAATTTTTTGGAAGATTTTCTGATGTACAATGAAGTAACCCCTGGGGCAGGGCCAATTTTACCCTGGGGGTCATGATTTGAATAAAGTTTGTAGAAGTCTACTAGGCAATGCTATATGTCAAATATCTAAGACCTAGGCCTTCTGGTTTATTTTTAGAAAAATTTTGAAGATTTTCCTATATAAAATCAAGTGACCCCTTGGGCGGGGTCAATTTTGACCCCGGGGTCATGATTTGAACAAATTTTGTAGAGGTCTACTAGGCAATGCTACATGTTAAATATCTAAGTTCTAGGCCTTCTGGTTTATTTTTAGAAAATTTTTGAAGATTTTCCTATGTAAAATCAAGTGACCCCTGGGGCGGGGTCAATTTTGAGCCCGGGCGTCATGATTTGAAAAAAAATTGTAGAGGTCCACTAGACAATGCTACATGTCAAATATCTAAGCTCTAGGCCTTCTGGTTTATTTTTTTTTAAAATTTGAAGATTTTCCTATAGAAATCTATGTAAAATCAAGTGACCCCTGGGGCGGGGTCATACATTGAACAACTTTAGTAGAGGTCTACTAGGCAATGCTACATGTCAAATATCTAAGCTCTAGAGCTTCTGGTTTTTGAGAAGAAGATATTTTAAGATTTTCCTATGTAAAATCATATGACCCCGGGGTCATGATTTGAATAAAATTGGTAGAGGTCTACTAGGCAATGCTTCACACCAAATATCTAAGCTCTAGGGCTTCTGGTTTTTGAGAAGAAGATTTTTTAAAAAATTTCTTTTCGGTTGCCATGGCAACCAGAGTTCTGCATGGAATTCGATTTTTTTAATAATTTTTGTAGAGCTTCACCCAAGGAACATTCCTGTGAAGTTTAGATGAAATTGGCCTAGCGGTTTATGAGGAGATGTCGTTTAAGTAAAAGTTTACCGACGGACGACGGACGGTGAGTTATCACAATAGCTCACCCTGAGCCTTTGGCTCATGTGAGCTAAAAATCTAACTAATTTCAAAGTCCAAAAAGGGCCATAATTCAGTCAAAACAGTTGACAGAGTTATGTACTCTTGCCTACAGATGGAAATCATGTTGATAAACTAGTGTTATAAGTTTCAAAGCCACAATTCAAATAGTTTTGACAAAACACTGACTTGTATGAAAAACTGAACAAATTTCAAAGTCCAAAAAGGGCCATAATTCAGCCAAAATAGTTTTCAGAGTTATGTACTCTTGCCTACAGATGGAAATCATAATGATAAACATGGTTTTAAAGTTTAAAAGCCATATGTCTAATAGTCTTGACAAAACATAGACATATACGAAAACAGAACCAACTTCCAAGTTCAAAAAGGGCCATAATTCAGCCAAAAAGGATGACAGAGTTATGTACTATTGCCTATTGATAGAGACTATTATACTGAACAAGTTATAAAAAGTTTCAAAGCCATATGTCAAACACTTTACACAAAATATAAACTGGTACGAAAAACTTAACCAAGATTTCTAAAAACTTAACCAAGATTTCTAAGTCAAAAGTGGCCATAATTCAGTCAAAATGCTTGACGGAGTTATGTACTCTTGCCTATAACTGGGCATGGTGATGGTAAACAAGTGTTGAAAATTTCAAAGCTTTATCTCAAAGAACTTTGTCAAAATGTGGACTAGTACGAAAAATTTAACCAGGCTGTGACGCTGACGCTGACGCCGGCGCCGTGGTGAGTAGGATAGCTCTACTTATTCTTCGAATAGTCGAGCTAAAAATGACTTTGTCGGGAGCATTTGTTCTTCATGCATGGAGGGATTTTGATGAAACTTGGCACAATTGTTCACCACTATGAGACGGATTGTCATGTGCAAGAACCAGGTCTCTAGGACTAAGATCAAGGTCATACTTAGAGGTCAAAGGTTAAACTTAAGAATGACTTTGTCCAGAGCATTTCTTCTCCATGCTTGGAGGGACTTTGATGTAACTTGGCACAAATGTTCATTGCCATGAGGCACCCTTGTTTTAAGTATAACCTCCCTTTGTTGTTACTATATATAAATTATATTGTTACTTTTTTATTACTGGCTGCAGGGGAAAATCGAGACCACTTTTCTGTGGTACAACATGCATGTTACATTGAATTTTTATATGTATTTTAACCTATCTCTACCACATAAAAAGTTTTGTGTGGACTTGAAATATTTTTTTCTAACAGATTTTTTTTTTTTATTATTATTAATTTCCCTTTGTTGTTACTATAGATTAAACTTATATGATAACTTTTTTATAATTGGCCAAAATAATCCATATGAAAACAACTGTAGGTTTTTATGTATGCAAATTTTAATCTAAGTGTTTTGTTATAACATATTGTATATATAGTACATTATTGTTTATACATCATTGACATATCAATTCATTATGTTATACTGCAGTACAAACAATTAGGTACCTTCCAGTAGGGGACTTTGTATTGCATGGCAATACTTCATTCACTTGTTAAATGTATATTTATAGTCCTTTCCACTGGTCTAAATGTAGTGTCATGATCAAAGATAAAACGTCGTACTGACTGGAGCCAAAAACACGCACTGACCGCCAGCTGTGACGTCTTCATCGTTTTACGTCAAAATAATGCAATGTTGTACACATTTTACAATGAAAAATTAACAAAGGCTGCAGCTATTTGTATTAAATTTTTATACTTATAAGCAGGCTGGATTTAATAATAAAACAATTGTCACCTTTCAGGTTCAGCCGATATGTGGATTTATTGACCTGGTAAAAGCAATATCAACTTCGGGCTGTGCCCTCAGTCAATATCGCTTTTATCAGGTCGATAAATCCACATCATTGACCTCACCAAAAGGCAATAATTGTTTAATACAGCAACAGCAAAAAATGACCTTGTTTTCCTTGTTTTACTATACAAAATCAATGTTATTACTATGCCTAAACATGTTCTAATGTTCTCTATGAAGTTGGCTAGATTGTCAGATTCCTTTTTTATTTAACAAAACCTCTCCAACAAGGTGCCAACTGATTATATCAGGTAACAGGAATTTGCTTTGATGTAAATTTATTTCTCTGCAAATATCAAACTACATTGTATTTCCTAGGAGAGATAAAAATGACTTCATGTGCAACTGGATGTTCAAATTTTAGTGACCTAAATGCACCTACAACAGGCTTACATACTGAAGATTTTACCAACAAATTCTAAAATATTTCAGTAGTCACATTTTCAGATTGTAAACTAAAAATAATTTTGCTATGTTAGTGAAATACACAACTATATACTGTTGAACATAACATATATTAAAATGTACAATCACGAAACTCATATAAAATGATGTTCATGGAAGTCAAAATTTACCTTTTTCTAAAGAAATGAAGCAGTAAGATTGAAAGTTTTCTGATGCTGCGGGTATTTCTCCTTAAATATCTGTTTCTCTTGAGCTGTCCATACATTGATATATTTTCTCTCTTTGTATTCCTCCATACAGCTGGTGAGGGGTCTGTTCTTGTTGACAATCTTGAGACCATGCTGCTGCACATCAAACATCATCAGAGGAATTACAGCTGTGTTCTCATTTACCTGTCTTCCTCCTGTCAAAACAGATTACGACAAAAATCCTTTTAAGCTATATATATATGTTGATGCATAGGTCGAGCAGGCTAAGACCCTTACCTACAGAGGTGAAGGGCCCAGGTTAAAAGCCTAAGTTAAAAAAGATATGATTTTGACAAAATTAAGCTAGAGTTATGTAACTTTGCCTATGACCAGGGCCCAGTTGTTCAAAACTTTAACTGGCTGTTAAAATAAACGCTGGTTAAATTTTGATTCAAAGCACTAGTCTTGATGGGAGAAACAAGTTTGATGTTTTGATTTTATTGTAAAGATTTTTCAAAGTTCATAATTCTTAACTCATACAATTGTTATTCTAAGTCTTCTAAAATGTCGAAAAATAACCCTAAAACTGGGCCCTGGTCTGCTCATGATGCAAAAGATGTGTGTTTTGAATGCATTTCACCTGGTTGTTTTTGAAAAACTTTTTTGCATGCAAAACATTACCAGAAATTCTAAAGTAAAAAGGTGGAGTATTTTGACAAAGAAGAAGCTTGAGTGAATTAACTTGTCCTGTGAAGTCATTTCATGATGCAAAATACAAATGTGAAGTTTGAATACATTATGCCCTGTAGTTTTAGAGATACCTGCTCACATGCAAAACTGATGTGACTAAGATGCTGACAGCTATGAAATGGTCAAGTCAAGTAATATCTATTTAGATAGTCGGAGAATAATAACAAGAAATATAAGCTCTACTGAGCTTTTTGCACTGACTTAGCCATCAAAAACATGCGTACTGCGCATCATCTCGATGTGGTGAACATTTGTGTCAAGTTTGTTTGACACGAAACAAAGCCATATGACCTTTGACCCCTAAGTGTGACCTTGACCTTGAAGCAAGCCTCCGAAACATGCACTCTGCATGTTGTGTCTATGTGGTGAACATTTGTGTCAAGTTTGGCTGTTCAAGGAGTTCAAGAGTTACAGAGTGGACACAAAATTACTAACGGACATATGGACAGACAGACGAACACTGGGGGTATAACATAATACGTCCTTTCGGTAGTGATGGGCCGACAATCGGATAATCCTCGGCCTTGCAATCATGATCGCGATCGCCGACTTTACTTTCCCTGACAGATTAATTACTTAGCACCCTAAACAAGTAATTTAGATGTTTCTGATCTTTTTCTGTCTGGTATTTACGTCTCTTTGGGGTCAATTACGCCAAGGGAAACTACTCTACTGCAAAAAATGGCTTCCTCCAACGTCTCAGAAGAACTCGAGGTCATCTATGATCACCCAGATTTTGGAAGATATATGTTTACAAAATTAAGCCGAGTAAACCATCATCCCAAACTCTGGACATTAGTATGGCAGTATGCATAGTATGCCATAAGACTTACGCAAGCAAAAGTATTTTTTGTTTTTTATTTCGTTGGATTAAAAACAGTCGTTAACTAAGAATTAATAAATCATTATTACTTTTTTTGCTGAACTACGAATAATTTATAATCCAAGAACACAATATCACTGGATTAACACTGTCTGTCTGCACACTGGTGAAATTAATAATTAAGACGAGTACCTGACTTGAAGTTTACTATCTCCGCAATTACCTTACTTTTACGATGTTAACTTATTATTATTATCAATGGGAACACTTGCAGTTTAGTGGTCCCCGGAAATAATAGTAAGATGCGCACGCAGCGCTGTTCTTATGGTCAGGTGCGCTTTATATAAGGAGGCTCCCGACAGAGAGCCGAACTTCAAAAATACGCAATAAAATGCAAAAATAACCTAAAAATCGTGTTTGTCATGCTTTATTACATTAATAGATATTAAAATATTTTCACAAATATTAACTAGAATTTATTGGAAATGCAAGTTTCTATTAATTTTTCCCATCGCCGCCACTTTGGATTTGTTAAATATTCTTGTCACATGACCTGTAGTGTAGAAACCACGTGAATTCATTCAGGCGTGTTGAAAATGTAAACAAACCACTGTCAAACATAAAATAATGAAAATAAAGCTAAAATTTTTGTATTCAGTTTGTGAAAGTATTGAAAAATTAATATCCTGGTAATTTTCATTAAGATTACAGGTAAACAGTGTATATTTTGTAAAATTGGACTGATGGGTGCTGTTGGAGGTGCTCCAACAAATCTTGTAATAAACAAGCAAATTCGATGAATTGGTATCCCCCGCCAAAAGGGTTTGTGGTGAGGAATGGCAAAAAAATATATCCGGCAAAAAGTTAAGGATGTTAATAAAAAGCAAATAATTTCATTAGTCAAAATCAATTTAACAGAAAACAAATGTTTAATTAAAGAGAACATAATAAATGTATGATACTTTGATCCTGACTAAAGAATTTATTTTGAATGGGATATGTTTACTGTAATAAGCTTAGCTTTTAAAATTAAATGCAGTTAACTGAAATGTGAGCTTGAAGTTTAACTGGAACGAAATATTGTCTTTGAGTGGTTTGGCACCAGGTGTTGCTGTTTAACATGTACATTTGATTTGAACTTAAAAAAACAGAATGTCCTTAAGAGAAGATAAGATATCTTGAACATGGCTGAGGGCAAGGTTTGTGCAGTCACAACTTAACATGCTGAAGGTTTGAACATTTCTAAAAAAAAAAAAAAAAAGGAATGGAAATATATATATGTATATATATTTATTTAGGGGGTGGGGGTGCGGGGGAATGGGAGGGGAAACAAAATTTCACATGTTATTATAAATATTGTTGGAAAATTAAAAATGGAAAAAAAAAAAAAAAAAAAAAAAAAAAAAAGGGAAAAGGGGGAAGTTTCTGTGTGGGGGGGGGGGGGGGGGGGGGGGGGGGGGGGGGGGGGGGAGTGCCAGAGGATACATGATCAGTGGTGGGCATGACTGGGTGGAGGAGTGAGGTGGGGGAATGGTACAACTTGCATGTTGATAAATTGAAAAACATCTAAAATAAGAAATGAATTTTTTTTTTTTTTTTGGGACGGGGGGGGGGGGGGGGGGGGGGGGGGGGGGGTGACCAAGGCAAGTGGGTGACCAGGTGTGGGTGCGCAACTTCACATGTTTATAATAAATGTTCACAGAAAAGAATGAAAGAAATATAATGAAATTCTGCCAAATGGTAAGTTTGTTATGTACAAATATGTGGATTTTTAGACAATTAAAGGGCAATAACTCTGAAGTTACAAAAGAAATCAGTACGAAATTGTGTGTGCACAACCACATTATAGTGCTCTTAATTACGTTAAAGTTTCATAGTTCAAGGTCAAATATATCAAAAGTTATGATGCAGAAAATGCCATATCTATAGTACCCTATATAGTTAATACTAGAAACTTCTAAAGGCAATAACTCTGGTGTTACTTGGGCAATCTGTCTGAAACTTGATGTGCCCCATAACCTCATAGTGGTGAACATGTATATGAAGTTTGTTTGAAAAAAAATCTAAAATAAGGAATGATTTTTTTTTTTTTTTTTGGGGGGGGGGGGGGATCGGGAGGGGGAGGGGTGTGATCAAGGTAAGGGGGTGACCAGTGTGGGTACACAACTTCACATGTTTACAATAAATGTTCATGGAAAAGAATGAAAGAAATTTAATGACATTCTACCAAATGGTAAGTTTGTTATGTACAAATATGTGAATTTTTATACAATTAAAGGGCAGTAACTATTAATTTACAAATAAATCCGAACGAAATTGTGTGTACACAACCACATTATGGTGATCTAAATTCTGTTTAAGTTTCATAGTTCTAGGTCAAATATATCAAAAGTTATGATGCAGAAATTGCCATATTTATAGTACCCTATATAGTTAACACTAGAAACTTCTAAGGGCCATAACTCTGGTGTTACTTGGGCAATCTGACTGAAACTTGACGGGCCACAAGAACTCATAGTAGTGAACATGTATATGAAGTTTTAAATAAATATTCCCAACCATTTCCTAGATATGGCTCCGGACGGACGGACAACGCCAAAACTATATCCCTCCGACTTTCGTCGGGGGATAACAAGAGCTGTCGGAGGACAGCAACGCTCAACTATTCAATAGCCTTGTCAATTTAATGAATACAAAAGTCAAAAAAGGGCCATAATTTTGTAAAAATAGGAAAAAGGGTTATGGAACCTTCACAGTGCTTATCAGCTCATGACAGTGAACAAGTGTGTGAAGTTTCAATCCATTCCAATTAGTGGGTACTGAGACACCAGCTTACATACAAAACCTTAACCAAGAAATTCTAAGTCGAACAAGAGCTGTCCGTAAGACAGCATGCTCGACTTTTCTCAGTGCTTGACTCTGAATTAGAGCTTGGCCAGTAAAAAAAAAAATCAAAGTTATAAAGGGACATAACTCTGTCAAAATTCAATCAGAGTTACAGGAATTGAGTGTCCTGGTGTAGACTTTAATAGTAAATAACTATTCTGAGTTTCAAGTAAAAAGCTTTAATAGTAACAGAGATATTTGACTTTATCAAAAATTTTAACAAAAAATTCTAAGTTAAAAAGGGACATAATTCTGTCAAAATTCAAACAGAGTTATGGGGATTGTTTCTCCTGGTGTAGATTTTGATAGTTAATAACTATTTTGAGTTTCAAGTCAAAAGCTTTAATAGTAACAGAGATAGTGACTTTATTGACTTTATCAAAAATTTAAACAAAAAATTCTAAGTTAACAAGAGATCACAGAGTGATCTTGGCATCCACCAATGTGCCATTTTTGAGTGTTCAAATTTCAAGACTTATTGACAAGCTCAAGGTCAAATTTTCATTTCCGTACACAACACTGTGCATGTGGTCCAAATTCGAAAGCTGTAGCTTGAGAAATGTGAAAGTAGGTCACTAGATCAATTTCAAGGACAAAGTTCTTTGTACACAAAACTATGCATGTGCCAGGGGTTCCATTTGACCCGGGACCCCGGGTCAGGACCCGGGAGATTTTCAAAAGACGCTCAAAGGACCCGGCATGATACTTGCCTGTGCGTCCCTCGGGACCCGGGGGAATTTCCAGTGATAATCCAATTTCCTAATTGTGTATTCTATGTAAAACGCTCGCGGTCACTGAACGCACTCGAAATACACACAATAATGATATGCGTGACGTATAACAAGTAAGGTATGGAAGGCGGAGTTAAATTACCATTGACAGGCGATCGCAAGGCGGGGCTAAATTCCAATTACAGCAGTAAATTTCCGATAATTGTTTCACGCTTTACAGTAGTTGTTATAAACATAAAGTAATTTAGGGTGATGATTCGCACGTGTTTGACTACAGATTAAAAGGTGCCGCTGATCATTTTAATTGCGTAGGGATTACAAACAAAACAGTTTATTACGGGTGACAACAGGTGAGAAGTCCTTTTGTCTTTATGATGCACTGTTGTTTAGAAGGTTATTTTAAACTTGTATTTCAAAGTGTAAAGACGTCCGTAGTTCAGTCATTTACGTACGCACTATGTTGCAAACGAACTTGTTTACGTTCTTGAAAGGGGGTCAGAAACGACCACATGAGGAAAATAATGTTGAAAATCAAAGCCTGCCGGTTACTCCAACTAAAAAGACAAAATCTAGTGTTAGTGATGTAATGGACAGTCCGCTGTCGGCATCTAAGAAAAAAATTAGGAAATTCAATTCTGACTGGACTAAGGAATTTGAGTGGCTTGTGCATGAACCAAACAATGATGGAGTAATGTCTATGTTTTGTACGTTGTGTAGGGACTCAAAAAAGACTAATCCATTTGCCACGACAGGCAGTACAAACTTCCAACGTAGTGCGTTAGAGAGACATGGTAGCAAAAACCCAGAACACTTGGACTTGATCTTAGTGCAAAAATTAGTTAATAGTAAGAGTACCGTGAAGGATGTTGTTGAAATTCAGGAAGTCAATAACTCAGAATCGAAGGTAAATGCATAGTTATATTTATTCTAAAAATCAAGTTATATTAAGATCATTTAAATTTTGATTTATCTGTCTGCACTGTACATGACTTTTAAGATCCCTGTCAAATTGTACAGCATATTAAAAGGATAATCTACTTTCAAAATTTATTCGCTGAAAAAAATATCACGTTTCGAAATATTTAAGTTTGCTACTAACTAAGATGCATTGTTTAGATTATTAACTTGTTTTAATATATATGAATTTCCATGTGTGGGACAATTTTTTGTATTGCAGCATATTAAATATAATATTGCAATACAATATTGTATAACCAGTTATAAATGACAAACAGTATACTCATTGTTAACAGTAACTATAGACTATAGTTTAAGCAGTTAAAACACTTAGAATATCTACGACTCGAGTACAACTGCTCGGTTAATATTTTATAGAAAAATATAACACAAGTAACATAGATCACATTGTCATTTTTTTTTTTTCTATTTTGTGTATTTTCAGTGTGCCCAGATCAGGACTCTATACTATCTTGCTAAGAATGGACACCCACTCAGCATGCAGAATTCATTGGTGGAACTTCAACAGCTCAACAACTGTCGAGACCTGAGAGACCATGCCACAATCTACAGTAGTTCTACCACACATGATGAAATGCTGGATGCCATCAGCGAAGTGATTGAAGAGTCTGTGAATGCAGATATTTTGAGCAGTGATTTTGTTGGTATCATCCTGGATGAAACGACAGACTTGACAGTCAACAAGAAGCTGAATATTTACTTCAAGTCATTCAAATCAGGCTCCACTGAAACTGTTACCCACTTCATAGACTGTGTAGACATTGAAAATGGAAAAGCAGATACTCTAGTTGAAGAGATAGAGAAAGTGTGTGCGCGCATAGGTCTTGATATGTTAAAAGTTATTTCAATGGCTAGTGATGGGGCTAGTGTGATGATAGGTCATAAAGGAGGAGTGGGGGTTAAGCTCAGGGAGAAACACAATCCAAGACTTGTACAGATTCACTGTGTAGCTCATCGTTTAGCCTTGTGTGCCAGCCAAGCCTGTCAGAATGTACCTGTTTTTGCGGACTATCAGCGCACTGTGAAAAATGTGTACAGATTTTTTCATAATTCAGCAATTAGATACAATGGATTACGTGAAATTGAAAATTTGTTGACCGATGAAAACAAGGACACCAAGCATGTTACACTAAAGGAACCTGCAAGCTTCCGATGGCTATCCTTACAGAACGCTGTAAAAGCTGTGTTTGACGTGTACCCAGCCCTTGTGATGGCCCTTGACAATGAGGCTGCAACTGGGAGCAGCGAAGCCAAGGGACTGTTAAAAAGTGTGAAAAGTGTTCAGTTTCTATTGAATACAGCATTCCTGGTGGACATACTTGCTGTTGTTAACAAACTGTGTAAGGTGTTTCAACGAGATGAACTGGACATTGAACAAATGAACAATATGTTGTGTTCTACTCGGGAAACTCTCCAAACCTTCAAAGCTGTAAGTGGATCTACACTGGAAGAAACTTACAAGGCCATCTCAAATGGTAAATACAAAGACTTGGTCAAAGTTACAGACACATCACAACTAAGGAGGGGTTTTCAGTCATCATCAGTGAAGTACCTAGACAATCTACTGGACAATCTTGACAACCGCTTTGAGGAGTCGTCAATGAAAATTCTGACCACTGCAGACAAGATTCTAAACCCTAGTCATCTACCAACATACACTGAGGAAATTCCAGCCTATGGTAATGAAGACCTAGCAAAAATTGTTGAGTGGCTTGGGCCACTTGAAAACTATCCAGGCCTGATTGACCCAACCAACATGAAGAATGACTATCTGCAATTCAAACTTGTGCTAAGGAAACTGCAGGGAAAATCACTGAAAAATGTGTGTGAGACTTTAATACAGAGGTACAGTGAGTCTTTTCCTGACTTTACTGTTGTAGCAAAGTATGTGTTGACTGCTCCACTGAGCAGTGTTGCATGTGAAAGAGGATTTTCATCCCAAAACAGACTGAAAACTAAGCTCAGATCTAGGCTTGAAAGTACTAAGGTATCTAAAATGATTAGGGTTATGGAAGAAGGTCCAGCAGTTGCCATGTTTGATACCCAACCAGTGCTAGCAAAGTTTGACAAAATGAAAAATAGAAGAAAGTAAACTGTGTTTAGTTGTGAAGTGTTATCAAAGTGCAGCACATAAATAATAGTGTAAAAATATATGCTTTATGTATGTGAACTATGAGGGTAGATATGCTATGCTCAACATGATGATTTTGATGACACTGATAGTTAATTAAAGATAAGCTATGTTGATACCTGGTTTAAATTTAAGCTGATAAATTTATGTTTGTATGACTGTCTTTATTTAATATATGTGGTACATTCTTGTGGAATTGTGGGTAGAATATGCTATGCTTATATGCTCAACATGATGATTATGTCATTAAAGTTATTCAAGAAATATCAAGTTCTGTTAACACTTGGCTTTAATTTATGCTGATAAAGTAGTGTTTGTAAGATTGTATTTATTAGATATAAATTATGTGATACATTCTTCCATTTGTTATTTACTATAGTTATGATAAGAATTATCGTAATGAAATAAATATAATAAAACAACTTTTGTTAATATTACTGTGTATTACTGTTTCACTATATGCGTATTACTATAAAGAAACCTAAGTCAATAATATTGCCATGTTGGCTGGGACTCTTGAGTTTTGGAAAAGGACCCTCCAAAATTTGGACCCAAGGGTCCTGGGACTCTTGGGTTTTCAGGTCTAGTCGAACCCCTGATGTGCATCAAGTTTGAAGGCTGTAGTTTGAGAAATTTGAAAGTAGGTCACTAGGTCAATCTTAAGGTCAAAGTTTATTTCGGTACACAAAACTATGCAAGTGGTCCAAATTTGAAGGCTGTAGCTTGAGCAATGTGAAAGTAGGTCACTAGGTCAAAATCAAGGTCAAATTTCACTTTAGAACACAAATCTATGCCTGTGGTCCAAATTTGAAGCCTGTACCTTCAAAAATGTAAAAGTAGGTCACTAGGTCAATGTCAAGGTCAAAGTTTGTTTCGGTACACAATCCTATGCATATAGCCTAAATTTGAAGCCTGTAGCTACAGAAATGTGAAAGTAGGTCACTAGGTCAATCTTAAGGTCAAAGTTCATTTCGGTACACAAAACTATGCATGTGGTCCAAATTTGAAGGCTGTAGCTTGAGAAATGTGAAAGTAGGTCACTAGGTCAAAATCAACTTCAAATTTTATTTCGGAACACAGAACTATGCATGTGGCCCAAATTTGAAGCCTGTACCTTCAAAAATGTGCAAGTAGGTCACTAGGTCAATGTAAAGGTCAAAGTTTGTTTCGGTACACAAAACTATGCATGTGGTCCAAATTTGAAGGCTGTAGCTTGAGAAATGTTAAAGTAGGTCACCAGGTCAAAATCAAGGTCAAATTTCATTTCAGAACACAAAACTATGCATGTGGTCCAAATTTGAAGCCTGTACCTTCAAAAATGTGGATGTACGTCACTAGGTCAATGTCAAGGTCAAAGTTTTTTTTCAGTGCACAAAACTATGCATGTGGTCCAAATTTGAAAGCTGTAGCTACAGAAATATGTAAGTAGGTCATTAGGCCAAAATCAAGGTCAATTCATGTCAAGGTTCATCTTGCCACTCAAAACCATACATGTGGTCCAAATTTGAATGTTGTAGGTTATTAACAAGAAGGTTTTAAAAGCTTTTCTCTATATAAGTCTATATGATCCATGTGACCCCCAGGGTGGGGCCATATTTGACCCTAGGGGAATAATTTCAATAATCTTAGTAGAGAACCACTAGATGATGTCACAAACAAAATATCAAAGCCCTAGGCCCTGTGGTTTTGGACAAAAGGTTTTTCAGTTTTTTTCCTAGTCTGTATAAACAATGTGACCCCCCGGGGTGGGGCCATATTTGACCATAGGGGGATAATTTGAATAAACTTGGTAGAGAACCACTAGATGATGCTTCATTACAAATATCAAAGCCCTAGGCTTTGTGGTTTGGACAAGAAGATTTTCAAGCCAAGTTTTTCCCTATATAAGTCCATGTAAATCATGTGACCCCCGAGGCGGGGCCATACTTGACCCCAGGGAAATAATCTGAACAATCTTGGTAGAGGACCACTAGATGATGCTTCATTCCAAATATCAAAGCCCTAGGCCCTGTTGTTTTGAACAAGAAGATTTTTAAAGTTTTTCCCTATATAAATCTATGTAAATTATAAAATAAACAAAGGGCCATAACTCACTCAAAAATTGTTGAACCAGTCTGATTTTCAGAGGGACACAACTAGGGTACCAATACATCATTCTGACAAAGTTTGGTCAAAATCCCCCTGGTAGTTTCTGAGGAGATGCGATAACGATAAATTGTTAACGGACGGAAGGACGGACGGACAGACGACGGACCACAAATGCAGTGATTTAAATAGCCCACCATCTGATGGGCTAAAAAGGGGCATAATTCTGTCAAAATTCAAATCAGAGTTATGGGGATTGTTTCTCCTGGTGCAGACTTTGATGGTAAATAAGTATTTTAAGTTTCAAGTCAACAGCTTGAACAATTTAGGAGGAAGACCATCAAGGGAACATCCAAGCCAAATTTCATCAACTTCTTCCATACTGTTTCAGATGAGATGTTATTTAAAGAAATCACTATAGCTCACCCTCAGCACTTTGTATTCAGGTGAGATAATAAAACTGCAGTTACAAAATATGTAAGATACTCACATCAGGCTGTTGTTGTTGTTCCTCAGTATCACTGTATACAACCAACAGTTCCATCATTAATTAGTTCTTGGCATCACTTTCTTTATTGCAAGATCCTTCTCCTTTAACTATATATTCTGAAATATATATTGTAGCATTTACAATTAATAACCTAAAACATAAATCTTCATACTAGATGCCAATGGTCAACATGTCGAGCCCGCTAGCTGTCAAAAGGACTAGGAGTTGCATATGACACCCTGTTTCATTGAGGCAAATATTTACGCCAAATGAAAAATGATTGTAAAAAAATACAATATAAGTTATTTATAGTAACAACAAGGGAAAGTAAATCTTTAAACAAGAGGGCCATAATGGCCCTGTATCGCTCACCTGAGTACCATTGCTCAAAATGATATGATCAAGTTTTGACATAGAGCACATACGCATACACATTAAATATCATCAGGATAAACATTTTTTGTAACAGTCCCTTCTGACCTAGTCAGGGCCAATTTCCATACCATGTTTGATGGTCCTAGGCTCAAATGCTGTATTTTTGTACTAATATGACTATTCCTTACCCTGGAAGGCTTAAATAACATTTAAACCAATCTCATTAGATACTGCTGAGATATATTCGTTTACATAAAATAAAGGGAGGTAATGTCATAAATTCAGTCAAAAGTTACCTACCCTGATTGTCCGTGTCCATCTGATGGCACAAATGACATTTCAAATCAGTATCTTCATTGGTTACTGAGATACACCCATTTTAATTTGAAACAAAGGGAGGTAATTTGACATAAAATCAGTCCATAGCTATCTCTCCTACTATTGCCTCAGTCCAACTAAAGACAATAATTAAATTTCAAATGAGTTCTATAAATATTGACCGAGATAAATCCATTTTTATTAAAATCAGGGGAGGTAACTATGCATTGGTATATGCATGTAGAAGATACAGAGTACAAGCCTATACAACAATATATTAGTAAAGTATTCATATCGATAAATGATCAATCAAGAGTTATCTAATATGACTATTTCTTACCATGGAAGACATAAATAACGTTTCAAACCAATCTCATTAGAAGCTGCTAAGGTTTATTCATTTAGATGAAAAATATGGGGAGGTAATTTGTCATAAATTCAGTCAATATGTATCTTCCCTGATTGTCCAAAAATCCATCTGTTGACATAAATGAAATTTCAGATCAGTATCTTCATTAGTTACGGAGATATATCCATTTTAATTTGAAATAAAGGGAGGTAATTTGACATAAAATCAGAACATCAGGCCTCCTAGCAGGCCTGAACAAAAATAAAGGTTTTTATAAAGGCTCCAATCTATGGAAATAAAGGCCTTTTAGTGTAATATATTAAAAAATAAAGAGTAAATAAAGGCTATTTTTATCTGAATTCTCGTTGAAAACACATAATATATATAGGTATTTACTAAAAACATCTACATGTATGTGGTCTGGTGAACACAACAGCATTCTGAAAAACTCAAGATGAAAGATACACAAGCAGTACAGGCCCGTGTGCAGGATTTGTTTGCTGGGGGGGCCCAACCTGGGGTGGGTTCGGGAGGGAAATCCCCTCCCGATTGCGAAATTTTTTTAATATGGGACATGAATAGATGCATTTTCCTGCTACCTGAAACACCTTTAAGGATGCATGAATGTATCATATATTTAAGGAAAAGTCTACTTTTTAATCATTTCATCAAGCCTTTTTCAATATATGAATGATTGTACAGTCACAGTGTATGGACTTATTTTTCTGTATGATACCCAGTTGAAAAAAATGTTGAAGTTTTAAGATGATTATTAAGAAGACTAGCTCCTAGAGTATGATAATTTTTTTTCCACATTTTTATGATTTCATGTAGTGAACTGAGCCAGTCTATATACTATGTCCAATATTACAATCTTAACATCAGTCCTCTTAGAAAATCTCTAGAATAGACTGGCTTTTGTCTCTATGAACACAAAAAAAAGAAAAAAATCATAGAAATTAGTGGCTAGCCTAATTATTAAGGGTATCCTATTTGCAAAATGGCCAAATGTTTTTAGATTTCCAACAAAACAAACGAAGTATTATGACAATTACTATTTACATCACAGATTTCAAATGACAATGAGCTCTTAACTGTACCAAAGATCTATAAAAATAAATAGATGTGTATTTTATACTTCTTTGACTGTACAAACTATAACATCACAGCACATATTAAATGATATTTTTATGTATAAACCCCCTCATAAGTAACGAGTTTTAGATGCGTTTTGTGAGATTTACTGAGAAACTACTTTTAAAACTATGAGAGTTTTTAAGTAAGGTTATTAGACCCAAAAGAGTAAAACTGATACAGTAGTTTCAAATTCATAATTGTTGTAAAATAAAAAGATGGGATAAATATCTATCAATTTAATAAATTTGGGGAATGTGCCTTAATGTAGAAACAAAATTCAAATATCATAATGTTTCAATTTTCAGATTCATTGTAAGATTTACTTAACAAAACCAACAATGTTCTGATCATTTTATAACACTTCCAAAGAGTAAAAAACATAATAGTTTCTCCACTACCCAATCAAGTACATGTACCCATACATGTCATATGTCCCGGATTGTCCGGGATTGTCCCGGAAATGACATACTCGTCCCGGTGTCCCGGACAGTGTTGAAATGTCCCGGAAAATTAAAAATGCAGAAAACAAAAATAACCCCCCAAAAAACTAGTTTTTTGATCTATAATTGTTGAATTTTACATTAATAAAACACAATAAACAGTCCCCGGTGTCACATGTATATTCCTATTATCCGATAATTAGTTTTATGCCCTCGAGCGGGACACATGTTGATTAAGCCAGCTCCGATCAACACTCATATTGAACGCGCCCTGCGATCTTTTGATGACCCAGATTAATTTACAGGCAGCTATTTTGATGACCTTGATTATGAATTGACAAAATTATGCCATCAGTAACAGTTTTATGATCATTTAAAATATTAGGAACAATAGCCGAAAATCTCGTTGTTTTTAGCAAGTAGGCGGTGAAGCTACATGTAGCCTTGATTGGAAGAAATGGCTGATAACGGTCAATTAAACGATAATTATTTTAAAAGGTTGTAATCTTTCAAAATGCAGATTGATTGTCACACATATTCTAAAACTTTTGACTATTGAATGCCTTTGCCGACCGATCCATGAAAACTGACCCAACCCCAAATATTTTATAGATCGATTTTATCTTATCTACAAGATTTATTTTATTCCTTTGAGGATTCCATTTTATTAATAATTAGATAAATGTTTAAGCATAAAAATGATACCAAATAAGCTGGATTCTAAATCACGATGACCAGGTTAATTCTTCTTATGTAGCAAGTCTCCTAATTCAGTTCACCTCATGAAAGCAACCAATTCGCGTGCCGAACTATAGACGTGAATTACCCTATTTACCTCCCTTAGAAAGCTAGACGACATTTGCAGCAAATTATTCCTAAGCAAGGGAACAATGTTTATCTCCGGAAACTGCATGTAATTTTATGATATTTATGCATGAAACAGACGAATACTAATGTCACGGTGTATGTCCCGGACAAAGGGTAAAAATCCCGGAAATTTTAACTCAGAATCCCGGAAAGGTCCTGAAAAATTATGGCATGTATGATGTACCGATCAAGCAATCAATGAAGCATGCACAGATAAACTTTTACCTGTGACATGCCTGGGGCTAATTTCCACTACCGGACACGGTTTTATGGCTCTTTAGCCTGTGTATTGGTGTCAAATCAAGCCAGTTGCGCTGGTGTATAAATTTATTAATTGAGGGGCCCAAAGTAATAAAAATCGTAACTAGGCAGCCAGCTGGGGGGGCCCGGGCCCCCTGGCCCCCCCACCTGGACACGTGCCTGCAGTATCCTAATAACAACACTTAAAAGGGGGAAGAAATACAGTAGTATAACCATTACTTGCTTTAAACTGGCACGGCAAGCAGTCTGAACAAAAATATAGGTTTTGTGTGAAAATTACAGGATATCTGGCCGTTTTAAAGTTTTTTTTCAGAAGATTTAAAGGTTTTAAAGGTTTGCTCTGAAATTAAAGGTTTTTAAAGGTTTTAAAGGTTTCACTAGGAGGCCTGGAACATAGTTATCTACCCTGATTGTCTCAGTCCAACTAATGACAATAATGAAATTTCAAATAAGTCCTATAAGTACTTACTTACTAGCTGCAAAAGCCAAAATAGCTAATTCTGGCCCCATTATGGAATCTGGCCAATTTTGGACTTTTAGGTGGCCATAGCTCTTAAACCCATGATGGAATCTATCCAGTTCAAGAAAGGAACCAAGATCTTGTGGTAATACAAGTTGTTTGCTAGTTTGGTTAAAATCAAATCATAAATGAAGCTGCTATTGTGCAGACAAGGTCAAAATAGCTAAGTTTAGCCCTTTCAGGGGCCATAACTCTGAAACCCATTATGGGATCTGGCTGGTTCAACAAAGGAACTGAGATCTTATGGCGACACAAGTTTTGTGCAAGTTTGATTAAATTCAAATCATAAATGAAGCTGCTATTGTGCAGACAAGGTCAAAATAGCTAATTCTGGCCCTTTCAGGGGCCATAACTCTAGAACCCAAACTGGAATCTCGCCAGTTCAAGAAAGGAACCAAGATCTTATAGTGATACAAGTTGTGTGCAAGTTTGGTTAAAATAAAATCATAAATGAAGCTGCTATAGTGCAGACAAGGTCAAAATAGCTAATTCTGGCCCTTCAGGGGCCATAACTCTGGAACCCATAATAGAATATGGCCAGTTCAAGAAAGGAACCAAGATCTTATGGTGATACAAGTTGTGTGCCAGTTTGGTAAAAATCAAATCATAAATAAAGCTGCTATTGTGCAGACAAGGTCAAAATAGCTAATTTTGGCCCTTTCAGGGGCCATAACTCTGGAACCCATAATGGGATCTGGCCAGTTCAAGAAAGGAACCGAGATCTTATGGTGATACAAGTTGTGTGCAAGTTTGCTTAAAATAAAATCATAAATGAAACCACTATCGTGCAGACAAGAAATTGTTGACGGACAGACGGATGCACGGACTGACGACGGACGACAGACGAAGAGTGATCACAAAAGCTCACCTCGTCACTATGTGACAGGTGAGCTAAAAAATCAAAGTCCACACAAAAATCCTTACCAGTACAATTGGTCAAAATACACCTCAAAATTGGATGTAACATGCATGGTGTACTACAGAAAAGTGGTCTTGATTTTTGCCTATGACCAGTAATAAAAAAGTAACAATATAATCTATTTATAGTAACAACAAAGGTTCTTGCACATGACACTCCATCTCATGATGGTGAACAATTGTGCCAAGTTACATCAAAATCCCTCCATGCATGAAAAAGAAATGCTCCGGACAAAGTCATTCTTGTATCTGACCTTTGACCTCTAAGTGTGACCTTGACCTTAGACCTAGGGTCCTGGCTCTTGCACATGACACTCCGTCACATGGTGGTGAACATTTGTGCTAAGTTACATTAAAATCCCTCCATGTATGAAGAAAAAATGCTCCAGACAGTCATTATTGAATTTAACCTTTGACCTCCAAGTGTGTCCTTGACCTTTGAGATAGGAACCTGCGGTTTGCGCAAAACACTCAGTCTCATTGAGGTTAACATTCATGCCAAATATAAACGAGATTGGTCCATGCATGTCAAAGTTATGGTCCGGACAAACAAATCTGGACAGACGCACACACGCACATACACCGAACAGCCATTTGGACAATTATGTCTTCGCTTCCGCAAGCAGGCTCGACAATAATCAAAAATCCATAGTTATCAGGGATTCAGAGATTTGCCAGTTTCTTGGTTTTAGACCAATTTTTGACTTTTCAGACAATTTTATACAATGAACAAGAGTGCCAGACTGTCACAAAATACGCTTGTCATTGAACTTGGCCTAATTCAAGGGTTATAATCCAAGAGTGTCTGGGGCGAGTTGGCTGGTAATCAAACTTGGCCAAGATATTATGGCCACAAACGTTGTCAGCAAGTTTGGTGAAGACTGGATGAACTGTTGGATTAAGAGAGCAGACAAGGCTAAATTCACAGTTTTTTGAGTATTTTTTTGTTTGTTTTGGGTTTAACTCCGTTTTTCAACAGTATTTCAGTCATGTAACGGCGGGCAGTTTACCTAACCAGTGTTCCTGGATTCTGTACCAGTACAAACCTGTTCTTCGCAAGTAACTGCCAACTTCCCCACATGAATCAGAGGTGGAGGACTAATGATTTCAGACACATAGTGTTTATCAAATAGTCACGGAGAACATACGCCCCGCCCGAGGATCGAACCTGAGACCCCGCGATCCGTAGACCAACGCTCTACCTACTGAGCTAAGCGGGCGGGTTGTTTATTGAGTAATTCAAGACCTTTAATCCAAGAGTGCCTGGGGTGATTTGGCTGGTTATCAACTTTATATTTTACCAGGATACAATGACGTACATTTGCCTTCGCAATATGAATGGTCTTCTAGCAATCTAAAACTCCGGCGTGGTTCTTTTTTTACAACAAAAATTGTTACAGACAATTTTCCAACTTCAAAACAAGTTTGATTACAATTTTCGCCATTTTGGTAAGGGAAGCTACTCTCCGCGCTTATTGTCTAGGCTAAAATCTAAGATTGCCGTTACTTTCCACAAAAGATAGAGTGGTTTACTTCTTTTTCAAACACAATTAATTTCGTATAAATTTAATAGCATTTTGATGACAGAAGTATAAAAACAAGAGCTGTTGGAGGACAGCAATGCTCGACTATTCAACAGCCTTGTCGATTAAATGCATACGAGTCGAAAAAGGGACAAAATTTAGTAAAAAAGCAAAATAGGGTTATGGAACCTGCATAGTGCTTATCAGCTCATGACAGTGGACAAGTGTGTGAAGTTTCAATCCATTCCCATTAGTGGGTACTAAGAAATATACCAGCTTACATAATAGTAATTTAACCAAAAACTCGAAAAAGGGGCATAATTTTGTAAAATGCGAAGTTGAGTTATTGACCCTTTGCATTGCAAGTCAGATCATGACAGTGAACAAGTGTGTGAAGTTTCAATCCATTCCAATTAGTGAGTACTGAGATACCAGCTTACATACAAAACCTTAACCAAAAAATTCTAAGTCGAAAAAGGGGCATAATTTTGTAAAAAAGCAAAATAGAGTTATGGAACCTGTGCAATGTAGGTCAGTTTATCACAGTGAATAAGTGTGTGAAGTTTCAATCCATTCCCACAAGTGGTTGCTGAGATACCAGCTTACATACAAAAACTCGCATGGGCGAGTCCAATAGCTCTACTATTCTATGAATAGTCCAGCTAAATAGAATAGTAGAGCTAAAAATCACAAATATTATGCTACTAATTAGTTATCGAGTATTTTCTTTAACCAAGATCAAACTGTGAACAACAAAATTGACACGAGGTGACACACTAATTGCCGATAATTACTGGCCATTTGATTTTAACAAAAAGGGATTACACCTTTGGTTATCAGTTTTAATCGAGAAGCTCATGTCATTTTGTCCTTCTTGTGGTGAAGTCACGTGAAACTTAGCAATCATGTGCTTCTCAAAAATCAGGTATCTTAGGCAATTATCGCCTAAAAATAATTGGTTTTTGAAGAAAAATGGCCGCTGAAAGGGGTCAAATACGGCGGTCGGGAGGCAATTTCGGTGGCCACTGGCCGCGGACGGCAGGTGGCTGCTGAATAAAGTGATAAAATAGAGGAAAATTCGTCGGGGGCATCATAAAATGACCGCATATCTGAGGTGACCGTTAGTAGAGGTTGGACTGTATACCAAATATCAAAAGCCTAGGCCTTGACCTTTCAGTGAAGAAGATTATTAACAAGAGCGCCGCCAAGCGGGGCAATATACGCCCGAAGGGTTACATCACAGGATGGGAGCAAAATTTAAAGAACATGACTGTTGAAGCCCAAAGGACAGGAACAACAAAAAGAAGAAATTCAAAAAAAAAAAATTCTAAGTCCACAAAAAAATACTTACCAGGTAAAGTTATGTCAAAATACATCTAAAAATTGGATGTACCATCCATGTTGTACCACAGAAAAGTGGTCTCGGTTTTTCCCTACAGCCAATAATAAAAAAGTTTCAAAATAAGCTATATAAAGTAACAAAAAAGGGAAGTAATTAAAAAAAAATTTATTGTAAGAGAACAAAAAGGGATCTGCCAAATAAAAACAAGAGCACTGCAGTGCATAGCAATATATACAAAGCAAAGTCATATATGACCTTTGACCCCTAAGTGTGACCTTGACCTTGAAGTTAGTCATCCAAAACAAGCGCTCTGCACGTCGTCTCAGTGTGGTGAACATTTGTGCCAAGTTTCTTTGAAATCCTTCAAGCAGTTCAAGAGTTACAGAGCAGACACGAAACACACTCATATAACCTTTGACCCCTAAGTCTGACCTTGACCTTGAAATGAGACATCCAAAACATGCGCTCTGCACGTCGTCTCAGTGTGGTGAACATTTGTGCAAATTTTCTTTGAAATCCTTCAAGCAGTTCAAGAGTTACAGAGCGGACACGAAACACACTCATATGACCTTTGACCCCTAAGTGTGACCTTGACCTTGAAATGAGACATCCAAAAGATGCGCTCTGCATGTCATCTCAGTGTGGTGAACATTTGTGCCAAGTTTCTTTGAAATCCTTCAAGCAGTTCAAGAGTTACAGCGCGGACACAGCAAAGTCATATATGACCTTAAACTCCTAAGTGTGACCTTGACCTTGAAGCTAGTCATCCGAAACAAGCGCTCTGCACGTCGTCTCAGTGTGGTGAACATTTGTGCCAAGTTTCTTTGAAATCCTTCAAGCAGTTCAAGAGTTACAGAGCAGACACGAAACACACTCATATAACCTTTGACCCCTAAGTCTGACCTTGACCTTGAAATGAGACATCCAAAACATGCACTCTGCACATCGTCTCAGTGTGATGAACATTTGTGCCAATTTTCTTTGAAATCCTTCAAGCAGTTCAAGAGTTACAGAGCAGACACAGCAAAGTCATATATGACCTTAAACTCCTAAGTGTGACCTTGACCTTGAAGCTAGTCATCCGAAACAAGCGCTCTGCACGTCGTCTCAGTGTGGTGAACATTTGTGCCAAGTTTCTTTGAAATCCTTCAAGCAGTTCAAGAGTTACAGAGCAGACACGAAACACACTCATTTAACCTTTGACCCCTAATTGTGACCTTGACCTTGAAACGAGACATCCAAAAGATGCACTCTGCACGTCATCTCAGTGTGGTGAACATTTGTGTCAGTTTCTTTGAAATCCTTCAAGGGGTTGAAGAGTTACAGAGCGGACATGAAATTGCTAACGGACGGACAGACGGACACCGGGACCATAACATAATATGTCCCTTTGGGCATATAAAAACTTTGTCCTATATGTCATTGTAAAACTTTGGACCCCAGGGCAGGGCCTCTTTTTACCCTAGGGGCATAATTTGAATAATCTTTGTAGAGGACCACTAGGCAATGCAACATACAAAATATCAAAAGCCTAGGCCTTGCAGTTTCAGACAAGAAGATTTTAAAAATATTCCTATGTAAGTCTATGTAAAACTTGGGACCCCTGGGGCAGGGCCTCTTTTCACCCCATGGGCATAACTTGAACAATCTTGGTAGAAGACCACAAGGCAATGCTACAAACGCCCACGCCAGGGTAAGTAGAATAGCTAGACTATTCTTTAATAGTCGAGTTCAAAAGGGGCATAATTTATGAAAAATTGGTGCCACAGTTCGAGACTTTATGTAATATAGCAGATGCGGAACAATTATTCTGAATCAAACTGATTCAGTAATAACCCAGACAGAGTGAAGTGCATCAAAACTTTAACCTGAAATTCTAAGTAAAAAGGGGGATAATTCATGACATACTGGTGCAAGAGTTAATATCTTTGTGCCACATGATGTTGCTAATGTTGAGGAATAACTATTTTTAAGTTTGAAGTAAATCCAACCAGTAATTACAGAGATACAAAGAATGTATATCAAAACATTAACCAGCAAGGTGCGGACAATGAAGGATGCGAATGCATGGAGTAGGATAGCTCTTCATATACCTTATACAGCCAAGCTAAAAAGTGCCTTCCGACCCCCCATACAATTAATTCTGGCACTGCCCTAAGATAATCATATTTAGCAGATCAAACTTTAATTCAATTTTTAGCAATGATTATTCCGTTTGAAAAATTCACTTCCCTTTCCAAGCTTATAATGTAAAATTACAAATTAATCATAAACCTACCTTTATCACTTTTAATGACAGCAATGAGGATTGGATACTTTGTGGGTCTCTAGTAAGTAGTAGCAAAAAATCAGGAATCTCTTGTTTTCTACAAAGGGGATGCTGTGTTCTGATCTGAAAACAAAATATTTTTGAATAATAGTCATATATATTATCTTAACAAACAAGATGGTCCTATATCGCTCACCTGAGTGATATTTGTGTCAGTGGAAGTATATAAAGTGAATGAAGTATTGCCATGCAATAGAAAGTCCCCTACTTGAAAGCTCCTAATTTTCTCTACTGCTATTTATATCAACAACAAAGGGAAGGTAATCCTTAAAAAAATCAATATAATATTAGTCCACACATAACTCATTAACAGTTAGAGTCAAAATACACCTAACAAGTGGGCCATGAAGGCCCTGTATCACTCACCTGACCTATTGACCTAAAGATCATCAAGATTAACATTCTGACCAAGTTTCATTAAGATAGATAAGTTTCATTAAGATATGGTCATAAATGTGGCCTCTAAAGTGTAAAGTAGCTTTTCCTTTCATTTGACCGGGTGACCTAGTTTTTGATCCAACATGACCCAGATTCAAACTGGACCTTGAGATCATCAAGATTAACATTCTAAGTTTCATAAAGATACGTCATAAATGTGGCCTCTAGAGTGTTAAGAAGCTTTTCCTTTGATTTGACCTGGTGACCTAGTTTTTGACCCCACCTGACCCAGATTTGAACTTGACCTATAGATCATCAAGATTAATATTCGGACCAAGTTTCATTAAAATATGGTCATAAATGTGGCCTCTAAAGTGTTAACTAGCTTTTCCTTTGATCTGACTAGATTACCTAGTTTTTGACCCGAGATGACCCAGATTCGAACTTGACCTAAAGATCATCATGTTTAACATTCTGATTAAGTTTCATGAAGATACAGTCTTAAATGTGGCCTCTAGAGTGTTAACAAGCTTTACCTTTGATCTGACCTAGTGACCTAGTTTTTGACCCCACCTGACCCAGATTTAAAATTGACCTTTAGATCATCCAGATTAACATTCTAACCAAGTTTCGTTAAGATATGGTCATAAATGTGGCCTCTAAAGTGTTAACTAGCTTTTCCTTTAATTTGACCGGGTGACCTAGTTTTTGACCCGACATGACCCAGATTTGAACATGACCTAAGATCATCAAGTTTAACATTCTGACCAAGTTTCATTAAGATATGGTCATAAATGTGGCCTCTACAGTGTAAACTAGCTTTTCCTTTGATTTGACCAGGTGACCTAGTTTTTCATCCCAGAGGACCCAATATCAAACTCGTCAAAGACTTTACTGAGGATAACACTCTGACCAAGTTTCATTAAGATTGTGCCAAAATTGTGACATCTAGAGTGTTAACAAGCTTTTCCTTTGATTTGACCTGGTGACCTAGTTTTTGACCCCAGATGACCCTATATCGAACTCGTCCAAGGTTTTATTTAGGGTAACATCTGACCAAGTTTCATTAAGATTGGGCCAAAATTGTGACCTCTAGAGTGTTAACAAGCTTTTCCTTTGATTTGACCCAACATGACCCAAATTCATACTGGACCTTGAGATCATCAAGATTAACATTCTGACCAAGTTTCATGAAGATACAGTCATAAATGTGGCCTCTGCAGTGTTAACAAGCTTTTCCTTTGATTTGACCTGGTGATCTAGTTTTTCACCCCAGAGGACCCAATATCAAACTCGTCAAAGACTTTATTGAGGATAACACTCTGACCAAGTTTCTTTAAGATTGGGCCAAAATTGCGACATCTAGTGTTAACAAGTGTTTCCTTTGATTTGACCTGGTGACCTAGTTTTTGACCCCAGATGACCCTATATCGAACTCGTCCAAGATTTTATTGAGGGTAACATCTGACCAAGTTTCATTAAGACTTGGTCAGAATTGTGACCTCTAGAGTGTTAACAAGCTTTTCCTTTGATTTGACCTGATGACCTCGTTTTTGACCCCAGATGACCCAATATCAAACTCATCCAAGATTTTATTGAGGGTAACATTCTGTCCAAGTTTCATTAAGATTGGGTCAAAAATGTGACCTATAGAGTGTTAACAGTCAAATTGTTGACGATGGACGACAAACACAGGGTGATCACAAAAGCTCACCTTCGAGCACTTCGTGCTCAGGTGAGCTAAAAATTAGATATAACATGCATGTTGTACCAGAAAAAAGTGGTCTTGATTTTTCCCTACAGACAGTAATAAAATAAGTTACAATATAAGTTTTTATAGCAATAACAAAGAGAAGTAATTCTAAGAACAAAGGTGCCTCAGGGTGGTGAATATTTGTGCCAAGTTGCATCAAAGTCTCTCCATGCATGAAGAAGAAATGTTCCGGACAAAGTCATTCTTGACTTTCAACCTTTGACCTCTAATTATGACCTTGACCTTAGACCAAGAGACCTGGTTCTTGCACATGACACTCCATCTCATCGTCAAATGTCAAACTGATGGTAAAATATTAAGAAAGTCAGTAGGTCACATTCATGGTCAATGAAATTCAGTTTTACAATTTGTGTGCAAAACTGTGTATGTCATCAAAATTTCAAGGCTGTATCTTAAAAAACAAGAAAGTAGGTCAGTAGGTCAAGGTCACAGTCAAGTGACATCATATAACTTGGGGTCATCAGGTAATTATAATTAAACAGTCTTGGAAATAGGATCAGATTATTTTTTAAGTATTTTCCCTATATAACTCATATAATAACTAAGTGACCCCAGGGCGGGGCCTCTATTAAACCCAGGGGCATAATTTGAAAAATTTTGGTAGAGGACTACTAGACAATGCATCATACCAAATATCAAAAGCCTAGGTCATATGGTTTCAGACAAGAAGGTTTTTAAAGCTTTTTCCTATATAACCCTATATAAAACTTGGGACCCCTAGGGCAGGGCCTCTTTTCACCCAAGGGGTACAATTTGAACAATTTTGGTTGAGGACCATAAGACAATGCTACAAACCAGATATCAAAGCCCTAGGCCCTGTGGTTTTGGACAAGACGATTTTTGAAGTTTTTCCTTTCGGTTGCCATGGCAACCAGAGTTCTGCATGGAATTCAATTCTTTGAATAATTTTGAAAGGGGGCCACCCAAGGATCATTCCTGTGAAGTCTGGTGTAATTCTGCCCAATGGTTTTCAAGAAGAAGATTTTTTTAGAAATTGCTGTCACAATTGATCACCTTGTCACTTCCTAACAGGTGAGCTAAAAAGCCCTTTGCTTTGACTTCTTTCTATGACCTTGACCTATCAGCTATTGGCCTGGGTTTTGCGCACGACACATCTCATCCAGGGTAGTATTTGTGTCAACTGATATCTAAATCCTATTTTGCATGACAAAGTTATAGACTAGACAAAGTTATAGACTAGACATAAAAACTCCTATTGACATGTGTTTTCCAAGTGTGACCTTGACCTTTAAGCTAGTGTTCTGGGTGTTGCACATGACAGGTCATCTCATCATGGGAAACATTTGAGCAAAGTAATATTGTAATCCCTTGATGGATGGCAGAGTTATGGACTGGACAGGAAAAAAAAACCCTGTTGACCTTTGACCTCCAATTGTGACCTTGACCTTTCAGCCAGGGGTCCAAGTTATGTGCATGACACATCGTCTCATCATGGGAAATATTTCCGCCAAGTAATATTAAAATCCCTTAATGAATGACAGAGTTATGGACCGGACACAAAACAGACCCTGTTCATGCCATGTAAACATCCGACTGCCAAGTGTGACCTTGACCTTTGAGCTAGGGGTCTGAAAATTGTGCACAACGCCAGTTTGTCTGGACATGCTAATTACGAGTGTCATCATAACATTTTACTACTTTAAAAACCAAGTGTGAATTTGAAAACAATTATCATCATTCTGCACTGTATACAAATTTACAGTATACAGATTAACATTGATGAAAACGAATTTAGATTTAATATCATTTTTACTGTAGACCTATGCATGATTATTTGCGTGCCTGGTCGATTTCATTACGAATACTATTAGGCCGTGAACTGTTTACTTTAGCGCTGGTTATACTGCGCTAATACAACTACGCGCTAATAAGTCGTACCTACTCAATTTAAGGCGTTTGCGCTAAAATTAAGCTGCGCTATTATAAGTACACTTACAGTAGAACTCATCTGAGATATTATGCTCATACACATTCTGTATAAATCTGATTTGGATTGATGAAGGTATGAAGGTGTTATAGTGTAAACAAGGCAAAATATAGGGATTTTTGCAAAATCAAGGGCCCGTAACTCTGGTCCTACTTGACCGACATTGTCCATAATTGAAATCATCCAAGATCTTATGGCAATACATATACTATGTAAATATTTTTGGACTGGTGAAGAAATGAAAGTGCTAGAGTAAATCAAGGAAATATAATTCTGGTCCTACCAGCCCAATTTTGCTCAAAGTCAAATTCATCCAAGATCTTGAGATCATACAGATTCTTTGTAAATATGATTAGGATTGGTGAAGAAATGAAGATTCTAGAGTGTAAACAAAGTGAAATATAGCAAATTTTGTCAATCAACGGCACATAACTCTGGACATACTGATCCGATCAAGCCCATAAAATCAAACTCATCCAAGGTCTTGTGACCTAAAACATTGTGACCAAGTTTGATTAAGATTACTTCAAAATTCTGGATGTTAGAGTGTAAACAAATTAAATGTGAACAGACGGACAGTGGATGGAAGACAGACATTCATGGATACTAAAAGCTCACCAATAGCCCATGGCTCAGGTGAGCTAAAAATACTCTTAACAAGAAATGCAGGACCGACTGACGAAACAAAGACTAATATATGCTTCTACTTTTTGGGGAGCGTTGAAATCACAACATTTGTACAAACAAGAAAATGACAAACGGAAGAGTTATTTCAAACCTAAAATGTGGATCAATCATGATATAACTGATATACCTATAAAAAGTCTTTCACATATATACACTGATATGTACTAACTAGAGCTGTATCTGTGGGCAATTAATACCACAAAACACAATTTAGATACTGGGATGATAAGAGCCGTGCATTTTATTTTGATGTGGTAAACAAATGAATAATGCATACATGAAAAAATGCTGGACCTTCTTACAGTCAAGTTTGACTACAATGAAGTCCCTATATATGAAATCACTGAGTGTAATAAAAAGTCTTTGTTCCCATGAAAGGACCTTAAAACACTTACTCAATATGATTATATATCCAGTCACCAGCAAGTGAGTCCCTGGAACAACTAAGGTACCCTTGCAATCATCAGGGCCTTTCAGTCTTTGGCCTCCTCCCTTTGTCTTCTTCCAGTATGGTTTCCTGTGTGGCCCGATGCATTTCCTGAGATATAATAGCATCGCTCGTAGTCTTCCACAATCTGCAACATATAAACTATGATGTTAGTTTCAACTCTTCTTAAATTTCTATTGTAATCAAATACAAGAGCTGTCACAGGAGACAGCGCGCTCCACTATTTCGATGCTGGATAGTGAAACTGGACACATTTGTTCAAGCTGGAGCTGTCACTGGAGTGTTTAATGACTCCAACATGGATGAAATATTGGATAATAGCTCGAGTCTGTGTCAAAAGTATTAAGTAATAAGACAGATAAGGATCAAGTATATCAAAACATTAAATATTTCGTATAATTCTTAACAAAAAGGGGGCCTAATTCATGAAATATTGGTGCAACAGTGATGCACCTTGTGTCATATTGAATCAAATCCATTTTGTAATAGCTTGAGGTATAGTGAAAATGCATCAAAATTAACCTTTAGTTCTAAGTAAAATGGGGAATTATTCATGAAATAATGGTGCAAGAGTAATGGCCCTTGTGTTATATGATGTGCGTGATGATGTTGAACAACTATTTTAAGTTTGAATCAAATCCATTTAGTAAAAACTGAGATAAAGTGAAAGTGCACCAAAACTTTAACCTGAAATTCTAATTAAAAGGGGGGGATAACTCATGAAATACTGGTGCAAGAGTTATGACCCTTGTGTCATATGATGTGCGTGATGATGTTGTACAACTATTTTAAGTTTGAATCAAATCCACTTAGTTATAATTGAGATAAAGTGAAAGTGCACCAAAACTTTAACCTTAAATTCTAAGTAAAAAGGGGGGATAATTCTATCAAGTAATTACAAAGATAAAGTGCACCAAAACTTTAACCAAAGTGCGGACACGGAAGGACACCGACGTCGACGCTGGGTCGAGTAGGATAGCTCTCCATATTTCATATAGTCGAGCTAAAAATTAAACATGAAAAATAACTGTGCACAGTTTGTTTGTTTTTCCTTGGGTTTAAGGCCATTTTCAACAGACTGAGTATTTCAGTCATGTTAACCTAACCAGTGTTCCTGGATTCTGTACCAGTACAAACCTGTTCTCCGCAAGTAACTGCCAACTTCCCCACATGAACCAGAGGTGAAGGACGAATGATTTCAGACACAATGTCTTTTATCAAATAATCACGAAGAACAAAACACCCAGCCCGAGGATCAAACTCACGACCCTGTGATCCATAGACTGACGCTCTCCCTATTGAGCTAAAGTGGGCGGGTAGTTGTGCACAGGGTAACTATTCTCACGAATTCTGTTATCATGTCAATCCAAAAAAAATTGATTAACCCTAACCCTGCTAAATTTCTATAATGAATTTGTCCACCTTTCAATTTGGACAGTATCATTAACTGTCACAAAGGGTGCTTATGACAAAAAGACACTGACTGAATAGCGAACAGTGCAGATCATGATCAGACTGCATGGATGTGCAGGCTGATCATGATTTACACTGTTCGCAAAGGCAAAATCAGTCATTTCTAGCATGATAAGGGTTAAAATGGAACACAAATTTCCCATATTTCATTTACTGAATTTTGAAACCTGCAATTTCACATTTAACATCCCTAGGAATAGCCTTTATGGTCATTTTTTCTTTGTACCTTATGTGAGATGCTACAATGCATGCATCATTGACTGTATACACTGATGCACATTCTAACTCAGCAAATATCCCTTCATTTGTGTCCTTGGTGAAAATACAAAACAGAAACAACTTTTTTCCAGTTGAAGACTGATACTGATCTCTCATCCATTTTCCAACAATCTATTGTACTCAGATAAGATCGTACAGCTGAGCAATCTTGAATCCATTCCTTCAAAGTGTTTGAGGAGTTGGACACCCCAAATTTCTTCACTGATTTTGAGAAATTTAGAAAAGGCCAAAGTTCCAGAAACAAGAGGGTCATGATGACCCTGGATCGCTCACCTGAGTAATATGACCTACATGTTTCAAATGTCAAAATGATGATAAAATATTAAGAAAGTCAGTAGGTCACATTCATGGTCAACGAAATTTAGTTTTACAATTTGTGTGCAAAACTGTGTATGTCATCAAAATTTCAAGGCTGCATCTTAAACAAGAGGGCCATGATGGCCTTATATCGCTCACCTGAGTTTAATTGCTTTCTTGAAAAAAAAATCTTTGCTAAAGCTAAACAAATAACCTCATGGGGTGGGGTCAATTTGACCCCGGAGGTCATGATTTGAACAAATTTTGTAGAAGTCTACTAGGCAATGCTACATGTCAAATATCTAAGATCTAAGCCTTCTGGTTTATTTTTAGAAATTTTTTGAAGATTTTCCTATGTAAAATCAAGTGACCCCTGGGGTAGGGTCACTTTTAACCCCGAGGGTCATGATTTGAACAATTTTAATAGAAGTCCACTAGGCAATGCTACATGTCAAATATCTAAGCTCTAGGGCTTCTGGTTTTTGAGAAGAAGATTTTTTAAGATTTTCCTATGTAAAATCAAGTGACCCCCGGGGCGGGGTCAATTTTGACCCTGGGGTCATGATTTGAACAAACTTGGTAGAAGTCCACTAGGCAATGCTTCACACCAAATATCTAAGCTCTAGGGCTTCTGCTTTTTGAGAAGAAGATTTTTCCTTTTGGTTGCCATGGCAACCAGAATTTTGAATGGAATTCAATTCTTTGAACAAATTTTAAAGAAGACCAAGAAGTAGATTTTTTTAGGAAATGTTGACGGACGAACGCCGGACTACACACGCCGGACGCCGGACATTGAGCGGTCACAAAAGCTCACCATGAGCCTTTGGCTCAGGTGAGCTAAAAATAGCATTCTTTATGGTCATCTGCACATGAAGGTCCTTCATCTGTGAAACTTTCAAACATATCCTTTCAATAGTGTTTGAGAAGTTGGATACACAAGATATTTCTCCATGTTCTAGCAAAACAATCAACAGGTCATAACTGCAGCAGAATATTCACAGAGAAAAAACAACTTCCTTTACAGACACCTGAATATCAAGCTTGTTCATCTGTGGAAGTTTGAAGCAAATCAGGCTAACAGTGTGGGAGGAGTTGGACACATTTCAGGACATAGCAGACAGCCACAATGCTATATGTCCCATTACCCACATAAATGTGGGGGCATAAAAACTAAGCAAATCATAAAAATGTATCAATGGAATATTACGAGCTGCACTTCACACCAGTCCTGCATTCTTGCATTCCAGTGGTACACTAGGGAAGTAATTAAAAAAAAAAATTATTGTAAGTACAAACAAGAGGGCCAAGATGGCCCTAGGTCGCTCACCTAAGAAACACTCCATAACAGTGTAAAACATGTTTGACCTAGTGATTTCATGGAAACAAATATTCTGACCAATTTTCATTAAGATTGGACCAAAAAATTGGTCTCTTGCGATAAAACAAGCATTTTCTTAGATATGACCAAGTTTTTGACCCTAGATGACCCATGTTCAAACTCGACCTAGATTTTATCAAGGCAATCATTCTGACCAAAATTCATGAAGATCAACTGAAAAATACAGCCTCTATCACATACAGAAGTTTTTTCTTTGATTTGACCAAGTGACCTAGTTTTTGACCTCAGATGACCCATATTCAAATTCGACCTAGATTTCATTAAGGCAATCAACCTGACCAAATTTCATAAATATCAACTGAAAAAAACAGTCTCTATTGCATACACAAGATTTTTCTTTAATTTGACCTAGTGACCTAGTTTTTGACCTCAGATAACCCATATTCAAAACCGACCTAGTTTTCATCAAGGCAATCACTCTGACCAAATTTCATGAAGATCAATTGAAAAATACATCCTCTATTGCATACACAATGTTTTTCTTCGATTTGACCTAGTGACCTAGTTTTTGACCCCAGATGACCCATTTTCGAACTCGGCCTAGATTTTATCAAGGTAATCATTCTGGCTAAATTTCATGAAGATCAGTTGAAAAATACAGCCTCTATTGCATACACAAGGTTTTACTTTGATTTGACCTAGTGACCTAGTTTTTGACCCCAGATGACCCATTTTCGAACTTGGTCTAAATTTCATCAAGGCAATCATTCTGACCAAAATTCATGAAGATCAATTGAAAAATACAGCCTCTATCCCATACACAAGGTTTTTACGTGATATTACCTAGTGACCTAGTTTTTGACCCCAGATCACCAATTTTCGAACTCGGCCTAGATTTCATCAAGGTAATCATTCTGACCAAAATTCATGAAGATCAATTGAAAAATACCCCCTCTATCGCATACACAATGTTTTTCTTTGATTTGACCTAGTGACGTAGTTTTTGACCCGAGATAACCCATTTTCGAACTCGGCCTAGATTTCATCAAGGCAATCATTCTGACCAAAATTCATGAAGATCAATTGAAAAATACAGCCTCTATCGCATACACAAGGTTTTTCTTTGATTTGACCTAGTGACCAAGTTTTTGACCCAAGATGACCCATTTTCGAACTCGGCCTAGATTTCATCAAGGTTATCATTCTGACCAATATTCATGAAGAAGAATTGAAAAATACAGCCTCTATCGCATACACAAGGTTTTTCTTTGATTTGACCTAGTGACCTAGTTTTTGACCCGAGATGACCCATTTTTAAACTCGGCTTAGATTTTATCAAGGTTATCATTCTGACCAATATTCATGAAGATTAATTGAAAAATACCACCTCTATCGCATACACAAGGTTTTTCTTTGATTTGACCTAGTGACCTAGTTTTTGACCCGAGATGACCCATTTTCGAACTCGGCCTAGATTTCATCAAAGTTATCATTCTGACCAATATTCATGAAGATTAAATGAAAAATACAGTCTCTATCGCATACACAAGGTTTTTCTTTGATTTGACCTAGTGACCTAGTTTTTGACCCGAGATGACCCATTTTTGAACTCGGCCTAGATTTCATCAAGGTTATCATTCTGACCAATATTCATGAAGATTAATTGAAAAATACAGCCTCTATCGCATACACAAGCTAAATGTTGACAGACGACGGACGACAGACGACGGACGACGGACGACGGACATCGAGCTATCAGAAAAACTCACCTGAGCATTGCTCAGGTGAGCTTAAAAGAGAACTGCCAAATAAAAACAAGAGCACTGCAATGCAGAGCAATATACACAAAGCAAAGTCATATATTACCTTTGACCCTTAAGTGTGACCTTGACCTTGAAGCGAGTCATCCGGAACATGCGCTCTGCACATCGTTACAATGTGGTGAACATTTCTGCCAAGTTTCTTTGAAATCCTTCCAGCAGTTCAAGAGTTACAGAGCGGACATGAAACAAACTGATATGACATTTGACCCCTAAGTGTGACCTTGACCTTGAAGCAAGTCATCCGGAACATGCGCTCTGCACGTTGTCTTGGTGTGGTGAACATTTGTGTCAAGTTTCTTTGAAATCCTTCAAGAGGTTCAAGAGTTACAGAGCGGACACAAAACAAACTGATATGACCCTTTGACTCCTACGTGTGACCTTGACCTTGAATCGAGACATCCAAAACATGTGGTCTGCACATCGTCTCGGTGTGGTAAACATTTGTGTAAAGTTTTTTTGAAATCCTTCAAGGGGTTCAAGAGTTACAGAGCGGACACGAAATTGCTAACGGACAGACGGACGGACGGACGGACGGCCAGACGGACACCAGCGTAATAACATAATATGTCCCTTCAGGCGTATAAAAAAACTTTCAAGACAGGTTATTCTTAATTGAACAGCACATTTTTTCCTATATTACATGAACTTTGCCTGTTCACATTCTATTTTGTAGAAGACATTTTGTTGTTACTTTTATGATTATTGTATGTCTAATATATTTCTCCAGGTAGTCCGGGAGTTGAAAGTGTTACAATGTACATTTAAACAAGAGGGTCATTGACCCTATAGCGCTCACCTGTGTACAAGGCTTCAAGTGTGTTTGTATTAGTACAGAGTTAGGTTTCTTCTCTGTTATACAGTGTAACTTCCAAAAACCAAACGACCACCAGACCAGCCTAAAAGTTTGGTTTTTGGAAGTTTCCGGAATTCAAAAGTTTGAAAGTTTGTAGGCAAAGTGGACGTGGTGCACAAGAGTTATGTTTTCTTACACGTAGGATGAAGGAGAATTTTATCCTTTTTAATTTTACAATTTCATATTAATTAATTTATTAATTAGATAATTAATTAATTATTTACAAACATTAAGGATAATAAATACATAAATAACAAGTATAAAAAGAAACAAGAGGGCCAAGATGGCCCTAGGTCGCTCACCTAAGAAACACACCATAACAGTGTAAAACATGTTTGACCTAGTGATTTCATGGAAACAAATATTCTGACCAATTTTCATTAAGATTGGACCAAAAAATTGGTCTCTTGCGATAAAACAAGCATTTTCTTAGATATGACCTAGTTTTTGACCCTAGATGACCCATGTTCAAACTCGACCTAGATTTTATCAAGGCAATCATTCTGACCAAAATTCATGAAGATCAATTGAAAAATACAGCCTCTATCACATACACAAGTTTTTTCTTGATTTGACCAAGTGACCTAGTTTTTGACCTCAGATGACCCATATTTAAATTCAACCTAGATTTCATTAAGGCAAGCATCCTGACCAAATTTCATAAAATCAATTGAAAAAAACAGTCTCTATCGCATACACAAGATTTTTCTTTAATTTGACCTAGTGACCTAGTTTTTGATCTCAGATAACCCATATTCAAACTCGACCTAGATTTCATCAAGGCAATCACTCTGACCAAATTTCATGAAGATCAATTGAAAACTACATCCTCTATTGCATACACAATGTTTTTCTTCGATTTGACCTAGTGACCTAGTTTTTGACCCCAGATGACCCATTTTCGAACTCGGCCTAGTATTTATCAAGGTAATCATTCTGGCTAAATTTCATGAAGATCAGTTGAAAAATACAGCCTCTATCGCATACACAAGGTTTTTCCTTGATTTGACCTAGTGACCTAGTTTTTGAACCCAGATGACCCATTTACGAACTCGGCCTAGATTTCATCAAGGTTATCATTCTGACCAAAATTCATGAAGATCAATTGAAAAATACAGCCTCTATCGCATACACAAGGTTTTTCTTTGATTTAACCTAGTGACCTAGTTTTTGACCCGAGATGACCCATTTTCGAAATCGGCCTAGATTTCATCAATGCAATCATTCTGACCAATATTCATGAAGATCAGTTGAAAAATACAGCCTCTATCGCATACACAAGGTTTTTCTTTGATTTGACCTAGTGACTTAGTTTTTGACCCGAGATGACCCATTTTCGAACTCGGCCTAGATTTCATCAAGATTATCATTCTGACCAATATTCATGAAGAATAATTGAAAAATACAGCCTCTATCGCATACACAAGGTTTTTCTTTGATTTGACCTAGTGACCTAGTTTTTAACCCGAGATGACCCATTTTCGAACTCGGCCTAGATTTCATCAAGGCAATCATTCTGACCAATATTCATGAAGATCAATTAAAAAATACAGCCTCTATCGCATACACAAGGTTTTCCTTTGATTTGACCTAGTGACCTAGTTTTTGACCCGAGATGACCCATTTTTCGAACTCGGCCTAGATTTTATCAAGGTTATCATTCTGACCAATATTCATGAAGATTAATTGAAAAATACAGCCTCTATCGCATACTCAAGGTTTTTCTTTGATTTGACCTAGTGACCTAGTTTTTGACCCGAGATGACCCATTTTCAAACTCGGCCTAGATTTCATAAAGGTTATCATTCTGACCAAGTTTCATGAAGATCAGTTGAAAAATACAGCCTCTATCGCATACACAAGCTAAATGTTGACGGACGACAGACGACAGACGAAAGACGACAGACAGACAGACGACGGACGCCGGACATTGAGCGATCAGAAAAACTCACCTGAGCATTGCTCAGGTGAGCTAACAAGGCAGTCTGAAAGACAGCTAAATCCCCTGCCACTGCTATGGATAGTGAAAGGGTAAAACCTTTGATTTTAGCTGTGACCTTGACCTTGAACTGACACGGCTGACTCATGAATTCTGCACAACGTCTTGATGAGGTGATCATTTGACCAAAGTTTCATGAAAATCCTTCAAGGGGTTTAGGAGATACAGAGATCAAACCTTTGACTTTCAGTTTTGACCTTGACCTTGAGTTGACATGGCTGACTCATGAATTCTTGATGAGGTGATCATTTGACCAAAGTTTGATGAAAATCCTTCAAGGGGTTAAGGAGATACAGAGTGGACACCAAATGGAAGGCTCAAACCTTCGACCCTTAGTTGTGACCTTGACCTTGAGCTGGCATGGTTGACTCATAATTTCTGCACATCGTCTTCATGAGGTAATCATTTGACCCAGGGTTTATAAAATTCCTTCAAGGGGTTTAGGAGATATAGAGTGGACACGAAATGGAAGGCTCAAACCTTTGACCTTCAGTTGTGACCTTGACCTTAATCTGACATGGCTGACTCATAAGTTCTGCACATCGCCTTAATGAGGTGATCGTTTGACCCAAGTTTGATGAAAATCCTTCAAGGGGTTTAGGAGATATAGAGCGGACACAAAATGGAAGGTTCAAACCTTTGACCCTAAGTTGTGACCTTGACCTTGATCCGGCATGACTGACTCATGGGTTCTGCACATCGTCTTGATGAGGTGATCATTTAACCCAAGTTTTATAAAATTCCTTCAAGGGGTTTAAGAGATATAGAGCGGACACAAAATGGAAGGCTCAAACCTTTGACCTTGAGCCGGCATGGCTGACTCATGGGTTCTGCACATCGTCTTGATGAGGTGATCATTTGACCCAAGTCTTATAAAATTCCTTCTGGGGTTTAGGAGATATAGAGCGGACACAAAATGGCAGGCTCAAACCTTGACCTTGAGTTGTGACCTTGACCTTGAACCGACAAGGCTGACTCATGGGTTCTGCACATCGTCTTGATGAGGTGATCATTTGACCCAAGTTTCATGAAAATCCTTCAAGGGGTTTAGGAGATATGGACCGGACACGAATTTGTTACGGACGGAAGGACGGAAGGACGGACGGAAGGACGGACGCAGACCATTCCTATAAATGGCGGGGGATTAACAACAGAACTTTACTAATAGCATTTACACAAACATTTTCCACTTACATTTTACCATCTTTGGAGTCCCGAGTTTGTCAACATTAAATTTTAATTAATGTTTATAATGCATAGTTTAATCGTTATAACTAATCATTTAAACATCTATCTTTCTTTTGTTCAAACATTAAGAAAGTTTTTTACCCATAAGATATTTAATTCATCACGTTTTCATAAATTGAATACAAATGAAAATAATAGCTAATTACTTCCTTACTTTTGCATCAAATAATCATTGTGATTATATAGCGTGTCAAAATAAACGCGCACTGGTAATAAATAAACAAATTTTAAAGAACATGTTGACAGCGTTTCTGGATAATCAGGTGTCACTATTAATCCAACAAATATTTTGCTGTTCGGTTTTCAGAAGTCAATTTTAGTGTTAAATATAAACGGTGCTTCAAAAATCGTCCGGTTTTCAGAATTCGGAAGTTCCGGTTTACAGAGGTTAAAAATATATAGAAATAAGAACAGAAAAATCGGACCTTGACTTTCGTGCAATTTTCAAAGGTTTCCGGTTTTCAGAAGGTCCGGTTTTCGGAAGTTACACTGTACTATATTATATACATGTCACACACACTTTTGAACCTAGGGCAATAATTTGAACAATTATGGTAGACATTACAAATCTAATAGCACACACCATATATCAAGGCTCTATTATTGATTCAGAGAAGAAGATTTTCAAAGGTTCAAATACAAAAGCCTATAGTGAGTAAATGTCAGACACAGGGGCCTGGCCAACTTTTTTTACCTTAGGGAAATAATTTGGACAACTTCAAGTATAGTATACATAAAGGGAAAAGTGACCACACACCCTGGCAGCCATGTTTTTTGACATTATAGGACTTAAGGTACATTAGAGTGGCTCCTCGACAGAGAGAAAATGGACTATTGTGTACTATATATATTAATAATTGCAAGAGCCTAAAATTCTGTCTTCCTATACTAATCTCAACAAGAGCCTAGAAGGCCCAAGGTCACTCACCTGTGTAACACACCATAACAGTGTAAACATGTTTTACCTAGTGATTACATGGAAACAAATATTCTGACCAATTTTCAGTAAGATTGGACAAAACAACGTGGCATCTTGATTTGACCTAGTGATCAAGTTTTTTACCTCACATGACCCAGATAAGAACTTGTCCAAGACTTCATGTTAATATTCTGATCAAAATTTACAAAGATAGAATAAACAAGAGCTGTCACTATTTGTGACAAATGCCCCCGAATGCTACAGCTGTATGTGTAAACAAATCACACATCATTTCGTGACCTTGACCTTGAACTAAGAGGCCCGGGTTATAAGCGTGAAACACATTCTCAATATGGATAACATTTGTTTCAAATTATTTTTAAATCTCCTGATAAATGGCAGAGTTATGAACCAGACAAGAATAGCCTTAGACTTCTCAGTGTGACCTTGACCTTGGAGCTAGGGGTCTGAGTCTTGTGTATGACACCTCATCTCCTTATAGGAAACATGTATGCTTAAATCCCTTCATCAATGGCAGAGTTATGGACTGTACAAGAAACAGACTCTGTTAACCTTTAACCTCTAAGTGTGACCTTGATCTTAAAGCTATGGGTCTGGATCTTGCGCATGACATATTGTCTCATTATGAGGAACATTAATGACAAGTAATTTCAAAATCCCTTGATGAATGGCAGAGTTATGGACCAGACACGAAACAGACCCTGTTAACCTGTGACTTCTAAGTATGACCTTGACCTTGGAGGTAGGGTTCTGGGTCTTGTGCATGCCATGTCACCTCATTATGGTGAACATTTATGCCAGGTTATTTGAATATCCCTTCATGGATGGCAGAGTTATGGACCGGACATGAAACAGACCATGATAACCTTTGACCTCTAAGTGTGACCTTGACCTTGGAGGTAGGGATCTGGGTCTTGTGTATGACATGTCATCTCATTATGGTGAACATTTATGCCAAGTGATTTCAAAATCCCTTGATGGATGAAAGAGTTACAGCCTGGACAAGAAGTTACTGGACACACGCACGGATGCACGCACGGACAGACAGACAGTGCGATTTTAAATGCCCGCCTTCGGGGGCATAAAAATGTGCCCACTAGGGTGTAAACAAGCTTATTCTTTGATTTGACCTGGTCACCTAGTTTTTGACCCCACATGTCCCAGATAAAAATTCATAAATATTTCATGTAGACAAACATTCCAACAAGGTTTCATGCACATCAAATGAACAAAAGTATTAACACGCTTTTCCTCTGATCTGACTAGGTGACCTAGTTTCTGACCCCATATGACACAGTTTCAAACTTTGCCTAGGAACCATCAAGAAACACATTCTGACCAAGTTTCATGAAGATAGGATCATAAATGGGGCCTCTAGGTTGTTTACAAGCTTTTCCTTTTATTTGACCTGATGACCTAGGTTTTGACCCGACATGACCTAGTTTCAATCCAGGCCCAGAGATCATCAAGATAATCATTCTGTGCAAGTTTGTATCAAATTAAAGCATAAATGAAACCTCTATATGGCTGAAAAGGCCAAAATAGAAAATTTAAGGGGCCATAACTCTGAAAACCATGACGGGATTTGGCCAGTTTTCGAAAGGAACCAAGATATAATGCAAATTCAAGTTGTATGCAAGTTTGATTAAAGTTGATTGCAAAATGTTGTCTCTATCGTGTTCATAAACCAAAAATAGCAAACTTTGGCCCTTTAAGGGGCCATAACTCTGTAACCCATGATGGGATCTGGCAAGTTTTCGAAAGGAACTGAGATATTATGCCAATTCAAGTTGTGTGCAAGTTTTATTAAAGTTGATTGCAAAATGTTGTCTCTATTGTGTTCACAAGCCACAAATAGCAAATTTAGGCCCTTTAAGGGGCCATGACTCTAGAACCCATGATGGGATCTGGCCAGTTTTCAAAAGAAACAAGATATTATGCCCATACACGTTGTGTGCAAGTTTGATAAAAATCAAACACAAATCATGGTCTCTATCGTGTTCACTAGGAAATTGTGGACGGACGGATGGCCAGAAGACGGACGAAGGGTGATCACAAAAGCTCACCCTGTCACTACGTGACAGGTGAGCTAATAAAATATATAGGGCTGCATTATCCTACATAGCTTTCAATATTTCTACAAAGTTCTATTGAAATCCTTCCAACCATGTCTGAGATATGACTCTGGATGGACAGAAAATGGCATAAAATACTATGTATACAATTCCAAAGATCTATAAATCTTGTCTTACTCAAACTATCTTTTCCAAACTTAAAGGGAAGCATTTCCCTACAGCAGTTAACATTTCCACCATTTCTTATTTAAATACTCCATATTATGTCACAGATACGGTTTCACATGAACAGACAATGCAAAAACTGTATCCCTCTGCCATTAAAGCAGGGCCTTACATTTTGATGCAGTCCTCACAATGACTTGGTAAGGTAAAACCATTCAACAAAATGCCACAAAAACACATATTTTCTGTCATCTGCTGTGTGGTCTTAAATAGCCTTATTAAAATAGTGCTTTAACGTACATGGCTAACATTTTATTGAAAACACTAACCCATACACGTAGTCTGAAAGACAGCTAAATCCCCTGCCACTGTTAGGGATAGTGAAAGGGTAAACTTTTGACCTTGAGCTGTGACCTTGACCTTAACTGACATGGCTGACTCATAAATTCCGCACACTGTCTTGATCAGGTGATCATTTGACCAAAGTTTCATGAAAATCCTTTTAAGAGGTTTAGGAGATACAGAGCTCAAATCTTTGACCTTGAGTTGTGATCTTAAGCCTTGAGTTGACATGGCTGACTCATGAGTTCTTAATGAAGTGATCATTTGACCCAAGTTTGATGAAAATCCTTCAAGGGGTTTAGGAGATACAGAGACAACACAAAATGTGGAGGCTGAAACCTTTGACCCTAAGTTGTGACCTTGACCTTGAGCTGGTATGACTGACTCATATGTTCTGCACATCATCTTGAATAGGTTATCATTTGACCCAGGTTTCATATGAATCCTTCAAGGGGATAAGGAAATACAGAGCAGACACAAAATGGTAGGCTCAAAGAGTTGTGACCTTGACCTTGCACCAACATGGCTGACTCATGAGTTCTGCACATCTCCTTGATGAGGTTATCATTTGAGCCAAGTTTGATGAAAATCCTTCAAAGGGTTTAGGAGATACACAACGGACACAAAATGGAAGGCTCAAACCTTTGACCCTAAGTTGTGACCTTGACATTGAGACAGCATGGCTGACTCATGAGTTCTGCACATTGTCTTGATGAGGTGATCATTTGACCCAAGTTTTATAAAATTCCATCAAGACGTTTAGAAGATACACTTAAACCTTTGACCTCGAGTTGTGACCTTGACCTTTGGCCGACATGGCTGATTCATGAGTTTTGCATATCGTCTTGATGAGGTGATCACTTGACCAAAGTTTCATGAAAATCTTCAAGGGGTTTAGGAGATGCAGAGCAGACACAAAATGGAAGGCTCAAACCTTTCACCCTAAGTTGTGACCTTGACCTTGAGCTGGCATGGTTGACTCATGGGTTCTGCACATCGTCTTGATGAGGTGATCATTTGACCCAACTTTTATAAAATTCCTTCGAGGGGTTTAGGAGATACAGAGTGGACACAAAATGGAAGGCTTAACCTCTGACCCTAAGTTGTGACCTTGACCTTGAGCCGACATGGCTGACTCATAAATTCTGCACATCGTCTTGATGAGATGATAATTTGACTCAAGTTTCATGAAAATCCTTCAAGGGATTTAGGAGATATGCAGCGGACACGAAAGTGTTACGGACAGACGGAAGGTTGGACAGAAGAACGGAGAGACAGAAGGACGGAGACCATTCCTTTAACCCACCACCACTCGTGGCGGGGGATTAAAAATGAAGTTGCAGCTCTGTTAGCATATAAACACAGTGTCCGGCTACTCAGAGCATTTATTTCTATTTCCTCCTTTCTGAACCCGTAATTTATAAATGACCCCTAACACTGAAAATGACCCCCAAGAGTCAAAAACAAAGAGGTAACGATGACCTTCTGTCAAAATCTGGGAGGGAAAACGCAGAAAAATGTACGTCTCCCCACTTAGAAATTGTAAAACACCTCAAATTAAGGGCCATAACTCCAGGGAAAATCACTGAAATATATATATATACAGTGCAACCTCTGTAGAGCAACACTCTTTGGGAGATACAAATATTGACTATTATGTAGAGGTTGTTCTAAAGAGGTAAATTTGATAGTATATTTCAGCTTAGGGAAATTTTAATAATGTTCTTACAGAGGTTATTTTTGCTTAAGAGAAGGCCGCTCTGGAGAGGTTGTACTGTATATGATTATACACAACTAGGCTTGACAGTGATAACTCCTGTTAAGTTTGGTAGAATTCTAACCAGTGGTATATAAGAGCAGTAGTAAAGACAAATAAAGCGTCGCGACTGCTGGAAATCATTAAATCAGAACAAGACAATGCACAACTAGGCTTCACACTAAATACATGCAAGATTTGGTGAATTCAGCCTAATGGTTAACAGCAAGAAGTGTAAAGACTGGAAAATATGACCAATCTAGGGTTATAACTCTGCTGTAAATCACTTAGCTGTAACATGCCGATGATATACATAACTAGGCTTATCACTGATTACTCCTGTAAGGTTTGGTGAAAATCTGTCCAATGGTGTAAGAGAAATTGTCAAAATACTATCATTTTGATAAATAAAGGGCTGTAACTCCGCTGAAAATCATTTAACCCGAAAATGCCCATAAAATGCACTAATCATTCCTTTAAAGTCTGACAGAAATCTACCCTATGATGCCAGTGACATAAACAACTAGGCCTGGCAATTAATTAATGATCAATTCTATGAAATGGCAATTAATTAATGATCACTTCTATGAAGTTTGAAGTTATTCCTCTGGGTGGTATTGGAGCAGTCACATCGACAAGGTAAAATACAAGAAATCAAGGGCCATAACTCCACTGAAAATCCCACCCAATAATATGCAAAATGGGGTTTGCACTGTTCACTCCTGTAAGGATTGATAGGTATCTGCCTTATATTATAACAGAAGTGTCCAACATCATAAAATCTGATGACTGCTGAAAATACCGAACTGGAAAGTACCAACTATATCCACGACTTGGCTAAGCAATGGTCACTCCTGGGAATTAGGTGTAAATCCACTTGGTGTTGTCGGTGGAGTTTTGTGGATAAAGTTTGTAACAGACAGACAGCACTAAATTAATAGGTAGGAGAAATAATTTAGGATGCTTTTTGTCGGCGCCCTTTGTGATGCATAAAGTTGATATGAAATCAAAATAGGAACTCCATTTTTTGTTTTATTTCGTTTGCTCTCATTATCAGTCTGCACAGTTTCGAAACACTCCAAAAGTTGTATACCTTAATATACCATATACGTCAGCCGCGATCCATCCTTTGACATGTTCAGTAGTTTGTATTGTGATTTTAGAACAAATTATTTTCTTCTGGATCCTTTTTGTTTTCATGGGATATTTGAATCGAACAATTAGAAAGCATGAAACACCAGGAGAAAATGTATCACCCTACAATATAATTTATGATGTTGTAACTGGTTATCTAAACTATTTAGCAATTACAGCTGGTGACCTGATGGCCTTAGATCCAAACATTCTTCAATTATTGACTGGAAACCATTTTGAACACAAGGTCACAGTAGGTCTTTTAACCCTTAGCCTGCTGGCGGCAAATGATTTTGCCTTTGCGACCAGTGCAGTCTGATCATGGTCTGCACTGTTCGCCATTCAGTCAGTATCTTTTTGGTAAGCACCCCTTTTAACAGTTAATGGTACTGTCCAAATTGAAAGATGAACAAGTCCATTAGAGAAATTTAGCAGGGTAAGGGTTAATTTCTGCCATTTCTTCATATGGAATTTTTTACACAGTTTTTGGAAGAAGGGGATGGGTAACAGGTAGGATGCATGTTCAGAGTTCTTCAGTCTACAGTCTTTAAGCGCAAGCTTTCAAAGGAAGGACCAACCTTGATTTGCAATATGTTTTTTTCAGTCACTTTCATCCATACTGTCACCCTTTCATGTTGCTATTAGTTGTCATGGTGACTTGGAGGTGAGGAGGAATCTGACATCTCTGCTTCCTTCTAAGCATTAAGTCCATTTCCCTCAATACTGACAGTGGTATCCTTTCTTATACATCTCATCAACAAATCTGTACAGTAAAGGGATGATTTTAAAGCATCCAACATTTTCCTAGAAAATAAAAATAATCAACATGAAAAGTTGAACTGAAATTCTATGGAAAAAGGGGACAAAATTCATGAAATAGTTGTTCCAGAGTTCAGGCCCCGTGTTCACAAAACATTTTTCGGTTTCAGCTGAATTTGAGTTTGAAATTTTACTATCGATTTTGCTAAAACTTCAAGATTAAATTCCAACTGAGATTGACCATTTATACTGAATAGTCACATGAAAATAGTTATTGACTTAAAATTTAGTTTTAAACGTGCTATTTAGATATAAAAGAGAAATAAAGTTTCATTATCAAACTCAGCTGAGACCGAAAAATGTTTTGTGAACACGGGCCTGGACATTATGATGAAGAAAGTGATGTTGAAGAACATTATTATATTATACCAGATTTATATAGCGCCCTTTTCATGATTAACACGTTCAAAGGCCCTTTACATACAGCAAATGCAGCCACACAGGATGCGAAATTCATCCTCTACTTGTACAGACACAGAGCGATCCAACCAGAGGGACAGAGTGAGATAAAACCCCCAGAACAAACCGAGAGAAATCCATTTTAGATACAGGCCTGTCCGGCTAACTTAGCCTAGCTATTTGCGAAAAGACAGTCTGGTTCTTTAACATGCCCGGTGTATAGCAGATACACGCTAAGCCGTCTTACCTGGGAAGAATCAGTGCAGGCCTCTTAGTTAGGTGGGAGGCACTCTAGAGCATCTCAGAAATTTCCAATCCCTGGACCAGGATTCGAACCCCGGACCTCTGGATTGACAGTTAAGTGTGTTACCACTAGACCATCGGCCCAGAACATTTTTAAGTTTGAATCAAATCCACTGTAATGACCGATTGTATCTGATACCATAATTGCTTTAGTGTATCTTAAACATTTAGTTGGTTGCGAGTGTAATGACTGCAACTGTATCTGACACCAGAACAGTTGTTATTGTGATACCATAATGGCTGTGAGTGTATCTGACACCGAGATGGCTGTGTGTGACTATATCTGACATTATAGTTGCTCTGTGTATCTGACACCATAATGGCCGTGAGTGTATCTGACACCATAATGGCTGTGTGTGACTGACATTATGATTGCTATTGAGTGCATCTGACACCATAATGGCTGTGAGTGTATCTGACACCATAATGGCTGTGAGTGTATCTGACACCATAATGGCTGTGTGTGTATGTGATACCATAATGGCTATGTGTGAGTGTATGTGACACCTGATGACTGTATGTGACTATTTCTGATATTATAATTGCTGTTGAGTGGTTCTGTACAAGTATCTGATACCATAATGGCTGTGAGTGTATCTGATAACAAACAATTGTATTTATTTATTTTGTTGGGTTTAACGTTGCACTGACTCAATTACATAGAGATGGTACCTACCCAAGAAAATCTAAGGGGAAGAACTCTGAATTGACCAATAAACTGAAGCCAACATAAAACATTGGTCAAAAGTGAAAGAAAAATCAAATACCAACAACTGACCAGGCAGACAAAATATGACCTACATTTGTTTAAATCTCACTGTTTTTTCTATTATTTGACATAGTTTTAGAGCTCATGTGACCCAGTTTTGAACTTGACCTAGATATCAACAAGATAAAAATTCTGACCAATTTTCATGAAGTTCCATTGAAAAATATGGCCTCTAGAGAGGTTAAAAGGTTTTTCTAATTTTAGACCTACTGACCTAGTTTTTGACCGCAGTTGACCCAGTTTCAAACTTGAACTAGATATCATCAAGATGAACATTCAGACCAACTTTCATACAGATCCCATGAAAAATATGGCCTTTAGAGAGGTCACAAAGTTTTTCTATTATTTGACCTACTGACCTACTTTTTGATGGCACATGACCCAGTTTCGAACTTGACCTAGATATCATCAAGATGAACGTTCTGACCAATTTTCATGAAGATCCATTCACAAGTATGGCCTCTAGAGAGGTCACAAGGTTTTTCTATTTTTAGACCTACTGACCTAGTTTTTGACCGCACATGACCCAGTTTCGATCTTAACCTAGATATCATCAAGATGAACATTCAGACCAATTTTCATACAGATCCCATAAAAAATATGGCCTTTAGAGAGGTCACAAGGTTTTTCTATTATTTGACCTACTGACCTAGTTTTTGAGGGCACGTGACCCAGTTTCGAACATGACCTAGATATCATCAAGGTGAACGTTCTGACCAATTTTCATGAAGATCTTTTGAAATATATGGCCTCTAGAGAGGTCACAAGGCTTTAATATTTTTAGACCTACTGACCTAGTTTTTGAAGGCACGTGACCCAGTTTTGAACACGACCTAGATATTATCAAGGTGAACATTCTGACCAATTTTCATGAAGATCCATTGAAATATATGGCCTCTAGAGAGGTCACAAGGTATTTCTTTTTTTAGACCTACTGACCTAGTTTTTGGTGGCAGTTGACCCAGTTTCGAACTTGACCTAGATATCATCAAGATAAACATTCTGACCAACTTTCATAAAGATCCCACAAAAAATGTGACCTCTAGAGTGGTCACAAGCAAAAGTTCACGCACGCATGCACGGACGCACGGACGACGGATGCTGCGCGATCACAAAAGCTCACCTTGTCACTATGTGACAGGTGAGCTAAAAAGCAGGATGGAGTTATGTTTTTTGATGTACAGGGTCAGCTTATGATGTTGAAAAACTGTTGCAAGTTCTAAAGCAAAAGCTTTGATAGTTTATGAGAAAAGCTGACTTAAATATAATACTCAACCAGGATAATACTCAAAAAGCAGGATAGAGTTATGTTTCTTGATGTACAGGGTCAGCTTATGATGGTAAACAAGTGTTGCAAGTTTCAAAGCAAAAACTTTGATAGTTTAGGAGAAAAGTTGACTTAAACATAAAACATAACCAAGAAATCTGATACTTTACAAAAGGGGCTATAAATCTTGCAAAAAGCAGGATTGAGTTGTTTCTTGCTGTACAGGGTCAGCTTATGATGTTGAACAAGTGTTGCACCTAAACATAAAACTTAACCAGGCATCACAGACACCGATGCCGATCAAGTGATGACAATAACTCATCTTTTTTTTCTTTCAAAAAATCAGATGAGCTAAAAATTGAATGTACCATCCATGTTGTACCACAGAAAAGTGGTCTCGGTTTTTCCCTACTACCAATAATAAAAAAGTTTCAAAATAAGCTATTTATAGTAACAAAAAAAGGAAGAAATTCAAAAAAAACAAAACGGATCTGCAAAATAACAAGACCTGTCCGTAAGACAGCCAAGCTCGACTATTCGAAATATTGTCCCAGAAGCAGGAAAATATTACCCGAAATGTTAAATATCAAAAGAGTTTTAAGTTCAAACGGGGACATAATTTGACCAAAATTCATATCAGTGTTATGGGACTTGCTGCTATCAACTAGTTTTATAACCCCGAAGGCAATTCAATTCAATATCTGCATTAGTTTTGGAGATAGTAACTTGCATGTAAAACTTTTACCAGAATTTTCTAAGTCCAAAAGGGGGCATAATTTGCTCAAAATACATGTTATAGTTATGGAACTTGAATCAGTGAGGTTGGTAATTGACCTAAAAAAAGAAAAAATTAGTTTCAAATCTATATATGCCTTTTAGTAACAGCTGTAAGTACTCGCATGCAAAACATCAACCAGGATTTTCTAAGTCCAAAGTGGGCATAATCTGGCTAAAATGCAGGTCAGAGTTATGGGACTTGATGCTTTCAACTAGTTTTATAACCCTGAAAACACATGTGAAGTTTCAATTCAATATCTGCATTAGTTTTGGAGATAGTAACTTGCATGTAAAACTTTAACCAGGATTTTCTAAGTCCAAAAGGGGGCATAATTTGCCCAAAATACATATCATGTTATGGAACTTGACCCAGTGAGGTAGGTAATTGATCTAGAAAAAGAAAAAAAAAGTTTCATATCAATATGACTTTTGGTAATAGCTGTATGTACTTGCACGCAAAACTTTACCCAGAATTTTCTAAGTCTAAAAGGGGGCATAATTTTGCCAAAATGAAGGTCAGAGTTATGGGACTTGGTGCTATCAACTAGTTTAATAACCCCGAAGACACATGTGAAGTTTCAATTCAATATCTGCATTAGTTTTGGAGATAATAACTTGCATGTAAAACTTTAACCAGAATTTTCTAAGTCCAAAAGGGGGCATAATTTGCTCAAAATACATGTTATAGTTATGGAACTTGAATCAGTGAGGTTGGTAATTGACCTAAAAAAAGAATAAATAAGTTTCAAAGCTATATGCCTTTAAATGATAGCTGTATGTACTTGCATGCAAAAACTTAACCAAGGTGTGACGCCGATGCCAGGGTGAGTAGAATAGAGCTAAAAACAAGAGCACTCCAATGCAGAGCAAAATACACAAAGCAAAGTAATATATGACCTTTGACCCCTAAGTGTGACCTTGACCTTGAAGCGAGTCATCCAAAACATGCGCTCTGCATGTCATCTCAGTGTGGTAAACATTTGTGCCAAGTTTCTTTGAAATCCTTCAAGCAGTTCAAGAGTTACAGAGCGGACACGAAACACACTCATATGACCTTTGACCTTTGACCCCTGTGACCTTGACCTTGAAATGAGACATCCAAAACATGTGCTCTGCATGTCATCTCAGTATGGTGAACATTTGTGCCAAGTTTCTTTGAAATCCTTCACGCAGTTCAAGAGTTACAGAGTGGACACAGCAAAGTCATATATGACCTTTCACTCCTAAGTGTGACCTTGACCTTGAAGCTAGTCATCCGAAACATGCGTTCTGCATGTCATCTTAGTGTGGTAAACATTTCTGCCAAGTTTCTTTGAAATCCTTCAAGCAGTTCAAGAGTTACAGAGCGGACATGAAACACACTCATATGACCTTTGACCTTTGACCCCTAAGTGTGACCTTGACCTTGAAATGAGACATCCAAAACATGTGCTCTGCACGTCGTCTCGGTGTGGTGAACATTTGTGTCAAGTTTCTTTGAAATCCTTCAAGGAGTTCAAGAGTTACAAAGCGGACACGAAATTGGTAACGGACGGCCGGACAGATGGATAGACAGACACCGGGACCATAAGATAATACGTCCCTTTGGGCGTATAAAAATTACAAAAAAAAGTTAAATTGGTATCCTGTTTGTGTAACAAAGTAGCCAGACTTGTTATCTTCGTCATTTCAATTGATCATTTTGGAATTGAAATGCTTTAGTCATTTTGAAGCATTTCTCATACTGTTCAGGTGTACTTTGCTGCACTTAAAGTAACACAAAAAGTCATTATCATCAAATGAAATCACAATATTTTAAGGTAGTGGTTGTAAGTACAACATTTTCAGGTAGTGACTCTGCAGTATATTTTAAGAAATTCAACATTTTCTGGATGGAACTCTCACGATCATTGTTTTCCATGAAAAAACAAATAAATGCTGAAAAAGCATAATATTGTGGAAACTACTTTATTTGATGATTTTCGTTACAGGTCAACTACCCTAAAAAACTATAAGATGTTTATTTATTGTTGTAAACAAGGTAAGCGGGTAACTTCAGATATCAACATTAATGTACAACTTAAACTGCTTACACAACCTGAAAAAAAAAAATTTTGTTTGGGCCTCTCATTTATATATATCAACATTTATCATCTGAATTGAGTGCATTCATGAATGAAAAATATTGATAGTAAAATGGTGTAGGGGTTTGTGTACATTATAAAATCTTTCATAATTTCTTTCAGGTACATTTTTGGTATGGATCTGGTAAGCTTATAATAAAGAGCATGTCATTCTCTTTCACTCAAGATTTTGTTTATTAGTTTTAGACTCTTGGCTAGTCTTGGATTTTGAATTTATTAAAAGACAAAAGGAAGTTCAGTACAGGCTCTTTAAAAGTGTTGAAAGTTGACTTTACTTAAACTATTTTCTATTGAATTTTTGTAGCTGTGGAGACTTTTGATACAGACTATAATAGGGGAACTCTGAAAATCATTGAAAAACAGTCATTACAAGAGTTGTCCATTTTGCTTCAGATATTTTGAGAAAGTCATTTTTTAAATATCAAATAATTCTATTTTTACATGGAAAGGAGAAAAACCATAAATATATTTAGTAAATTGGTGCACTTAGCTATCATTTCACTCTGAAACAAGGAGCTGCATTTAATAAACGCTTGATGCCCCCCAGTGGCATCCTTGTCGATAGATTTTGCACCAAAACGAGGTCAAGGTCAAGGTCAATCTGAGGTCAGGTGATGTTTGAAGATAAGGAATGGTCACAGTTTACATCTGTATTAGTATCAATTCATTCTTGTAAGGGGTATTGATGCTAGACGAAACGGTCTCATTTGGTTAACCAAGAGATGGCCCATATAAAGCAACCTAAGTCCAAAATGAGGTCAAGGTCAAACTGAGGTCAGGTGATGTCTGAAGATGAGGAATGGTCACAGGTTACATCTGTATTAGTATCAAGTCATTCTAGTAAGGGGTATTGATGCTAGACGAAACAGTCCCATTTGGTTAACCTCATACGGACGGACGAACGAACGAACAAACAAACAAACGGACGGACAGGACAATCACTACATGCCTCCCGCATAAGTAGATGCTAAGGACATAAAAAATATGTAAAGATGAATTTGAATTTTTAGGTACTATCTCTAAATTATAGGTCATATGACAACTTTCCAGCTTTGATGGTGGAGGAAGATCCCAGGTGCCCCTCCGTGCAGTATTTCATTACAAGTAGGAACCTGAGTAGAACCACCGACCTTCCGTATGCCAGCTGGATGACTTCCTCACATGAAGAATTCAATGCCCGGAGTGAGGCTCGAATCCACATCGATGAGGAGCAAGTGATTTGAAGTCAGCAACCTTAACCACTCGGCTACGGAGGCCCCCACAAACAATTGTAACTGTAAGCAACAACTTACTTAAGTCAGTGGTTTCCAGGTCAATAGTGGTAAAAACTGCTACTCCAAACACTTCTGTTGGTCTGAAATTGCCACCAGGAAACACATCCAGCAATGTCTTTATATCAGTGTCCTTTATATAGCCACTTCCTGTAAAGGAGACTGGATAATAAATTATGGCAATAATTTGAATAAACAAAAAATAAGCAAGTGAATGAAGTATTGCCATGCAATACAAAGTCCCTTACTGGAAGGCAACTAATTTTCTCTACTGCAGTATAACATAATGAACTTATATCTGTCAATAATGTATAAACGATATTGTACTATATATACAATATGTTATAACAAAACACTTGCATTAAAATTTTTATGTATAAGAATATATAGTTATTTTCATATAGCATTATTTGGCCAATTATCAAAAAGGTATCTTATAAGTTATAGTAAAATAAACCAAAAAACAAGAGTGCCAGAATGTCACAATATATGCTCGTCATAGCAAATTTCTTTATAATAGCACCTGTATTTGCAAATGGAATTTTAATTCTGTCATTGTGTAGTAATTATTGAAATTCTTTTGTTTTTCTGAATCAACAAAAAAAACTCCTTACCAGGCAGAGAGAGATACCTTAAAATACACCTAAAATTTGAAAGTAACATCTATGTTGTACCACAGAAAAGTGGTCTTGGTTTTTGTCTATGGTCAATTATAAAAAAAAAAAATTTAAAAAAATACCCACCCGCTTAGCTCAGTAGGTAGAGCGTCGGTCTTGGGATCGCGGGGTCACGAGTTCGATCCTAGGGTGGGGCGTATGTTCTCCGTGACTATTTGATAAACGACATTGTGTCTGAAATCATTAGTCCTCCACCTCTGATTCATGTGGGGAAGTTACTTGCGGAGAACAGGTTTGTACCGGTACAGAATCCAGGAACACTGGTTAGGTTAACTGCCTGCCGTTACATGACTGAAATACCGTTGAAAAAATGGCGTAAAACCCAAATCAAACAAAAATCAATTATAAAAAAGTTACAATATAAGTTATTTATGGTAACAACTAAGGAACTAAGGGAAGTTAATCTTAAAAAAAAAAAAAAAAAAAAAAAATTCTAAACACACAAAAATCATTACATCGAGTAGAGACAGGTCAAAACACACCTCAAAATTTGATGTAACATGCATGTTGTACCACAGAAAAGTGGGCTCGATTCTTCCCTATGACTAGTAATGAAAAAGTTACAATATAAGCTATTTATAGTAACAACAAAGGGAAGTAATTCTAAACAAGAGCTGTCACTAATGGTGACAAATGCCCCCGCAGCACCTTAACCTTTGACCTGGTGACCCCAAAGCCAGTAGGGTTGGTGTAATCATATAGTACTATCAGCATGTAAAGTTTGAAGGTCCTGGGTGAAGTGGTTCGCGAGTAAAGTGCCTTCAAGCAAAAAGTTAACGTTGACCCCTGTGACCTTGACCTTTGACCTGGTGACCCGAAAGTCAGCAGGAGTGGTGTACTCAATAAGTATTATCAGCATGTGAAGTTTGAAGGTCCTGGGTGCAGTGGTTCATGAGTAAAGTGCCTTCATGCAAAAAGTTAACGTTAGCCCCTGTGACCTTGACCTTTGACCTGGTGGCCCCAAAGTCAGTAGGAGTGGTGTACTCAATAAGTACTATCAGCATGTGAAGTTTGAAGGTTCTGGGTGCAGTGGTTCGCGAGTAAAGTGCCTTCATGCAAAAGTTAACGTTGGCCCCTGTGACCTAGACCTTTGACCTGGTGACCCCAAAGTCAGCAGGAGTGGTGTACTCAATAAGTATTATCAGCATGTGAAGTTTGAAGGTCCTGGGTGCAGTGGTTCATGAGTAAAGTGCCTTCATGCAAAAAGTTAACGTTAGCCCCTGTGACCTTGACCTTTGACCTGGTGGCCCCAAAGTCAGTAGGGGTGGTGTACTCAATAAATACTATCAGCATGTGCAGTTTGAAGGTCCTGGGTGCAGTGGTTCGCGAGTAAAGTGCCTTCATGCAAAAACTTAACATTGTGACGAACGAACGAACGAACGAACGGACGGACAGTTGAAAACTAATATGCCTCCCTTCAGGGGCATAAAAAGGGACCTGCCCATGACACTTTGTCTCAGGATGGTGTACAGTTGTGCCAAGTTACATCAAAATCCCTCTATGCATGAAGAAGAAATGCTCCAGATAAAGTCATTCTTAAATTTGGCATTTGACCTCTAAGTGTGACCTTGACCTTAGACCTAGGGACCCAGTTCTTACAATCAACAATCCGTTTTATGATAGTGAACATTTATGCCAAGTTACATCAAAATCCCTCTATGTATTAAGAAGAAATGTTCCAGACAAAGTTATTCTTGTATCTGACCTTTGGAATCTGTCACCTTGACCTAGGGACCAGGTTCTTGCGCAAGACACTCCGTCTCATAGTGGTAAACATTTGTGCAAAGTAATATTTAAATCCTGTTTTGCATGACAAAGTCATACACCGGACAGGAAAAATGTCCCATTGACCTTTGATCTCCAATTGTGACCTTGACCTTTAAGCTATGGTTCTGGGTGTTGTGCACGTCCTTTTATCATGGGGAACATTTACTCCAAGTAATATTAAAATCCCTTCATGAATAACAGAGTTCTGGACCGGACAGGAAAAACGCCCTATTGACCTTTGACCTCCAATTGTGACCTTGACGTTTGAGCCTGGGGTCCAGGTTTTGCACATGACAAGTCATCTCATCATGGGGAACATTTGTGCCAAGTAATATTAAAATCCCTTCACGGATGACAGTGCTATGGACCGGACAGGAAAAAAGCTCTGTTGACCTTTGACCTCAAATTGTCACCTTGACCTTTCCGCCAGGGGTCGGGGTTTTGCACATGACATGTCGTCTTATCATGGGGAACATTTGTGCCAAGTGATATTAAAATTACTTAGTGAATGACAGAGTTATGGACCGGACATGAAACAGACTCTGTTCATGTCTGACAGCCAAGTGTGACCTTGACCTTTGAGCTAGGGGTCTCAAAGTCATGCAAGACATATTGTCTTATTATGAGGTACATTTGTGCCAAATAATATTAAAATCCCTTCATGGATGGCAGAGTTATGGACCGGACAGGAAAAAAGCCCTGTTGACCTTTAACCTCCAATTGTGATCTTGACCTTTAAGCTAAGGGTCCGGGGTTTGCTCATGACATATTGTCACATCATGGGGAACATTTGTGCCAAGTAATATTAAAATCCCTTCATGGATGACAGAGTTATGGACCGGATACGAAATTGTGGACGGACGAAAGGACGGAATGACAGGACGGAAGGATGGAATGACAGACAGAAAAGCGCATTCCTATAGTCAATGAAACTGGTTTCAACCAGCAGGGGACTAATAATTTTAATAAATACAAGAGGTGTTCCTAAAAATGCTCCAATGATGGCCTGTCATAGGTGTGTTATTTTGACAACCATTAGCCATCTACACTTATTAACTTGGAATGATTTTCACCCTCAATGTGAACATTTCTTGATCTTTGACCTAAATGGCAACTACTGACCACAGGCCACGATTCTTTGATGTTTCACTCTATAAGACAAAGCACTCAGAAAAACTGTTTTCAGTCTCAAATCCACCCTGATCTCAAGCAGTCATCTACTGAATACAAGCAAATATCCTTAAATATTTGACCTCTACAGTACTAAGTCTTATCCATTTACTGATTCAGTTTAAAGATCAATGTAACCTCGACCTTTGACCTACATAGCACCCAAAATATTGGAGATCATCTTCAGGATGCAGACAATTACCCTACATAGTTTGATCACGGTAGGCCCAATCCTTCCCTACTTATAAATGAAGAGGAAAACATTTTCAGTAAGAAATTCACTGCTGACCTCAAGAAAAACAGGGATTATCTATTGACCACTGACCACAGGCAAACATTCCATAAAGTTTGATTACTGCAAGATTCAGGCCTTCTCCAATTATTGAGGTGGAACTGGTTATCAGTCTGAAGGTCATTGTGATCTCGACCTTAAATCTACTGACCTTGGAAGACAATTTGAATCAGCTACTAACCACATGCAATCATCCTGTGCAAGTTAACCCATCTATATCTTAGGGTTAAGGAGAATATCATCAAAACACAATATTTGATAACAGAACAATACTTTACCAACAGTTTATACACATTACATATTCTGCCTTATATGCCATTACATATTCTGTATTATATGCCATTACATATGATGGATACGTTAATATTCTGAAAAGGTTGTCTCTCTTTCAAAACGAGTGTCATTTGTAAAGAAATACAAGATCACTGCCTGTCTCGCCCTCAGGAGCTTTAACTCATGAAATAGGTGCAAAATTAAAATCAATTAAAACCATCTTACAAAGTTTAAAAGCTATATCTGTAACAATTTTTTTGAAAAGCTGTTATTTTTGTGAATTTTCAAAAGCGTCAAAGAATCTAAACAAGAGGGCCATGATGGCCCTATATCGCTCACCTGAGTTAAATTGCTTGCTTGAACAAATTTCTTTGCTAAAGCTTCAAAAACAAGAAAGTAGGTCAGTAGGTCATATTCATGGTCACTGAAAGTCAGTTTTAAGATTGGTGTGCAAAACTGTACATGTCATCCAAATTTCAAGGCTGTATCTATAAAAACAAGAAAGTAAGTCAGTAGATCAAGGTCACAATCCGGTGACACCATATCACTTGGGGTCATCTGGTAAATATAATCAGTCTAGGAAATATGACCTGATAATTTTTGAAGTATTTTTCCTATATAACTCATGTATCAAGTGACCCCTGGGGCAGGGCCTCTTTTCACCCCAGGGGTATAATTCAAACAATCTTGTTAGAGATAAACAAGGCAATAATACATACAAAATATCAAAGGCATAGGCCTTGAACTTTAAGACAAGAAGACTTTTAAAGTTTTTCCTATATAAGTCTATGTAAAACTTGGGACTCCCAGGGCAGGGCCTCTTTTCATCTCGGGGGTCATAATTTGAATAATCTTGGTAGAGGACCACTAGGCAATGCAACATATAAAATATCAAAAGCCTATGCCTTGCAATTTCAGACAAGAAGATTTTTAAAATTTTTTCCTATATAACTAGGGACCCCCATGGCAGGGTCTCTTTTCACCCAAGGTAAAAATTTGAACAATTTTGGTGGAGAACCACAAGGCAATGCTACATACCAAATATCAAATGCCTAGGTCTTGTGGTTTCAGACAAGAAGATTTTTAAAGTTTTTTCCATACAAGTCTATATAAACCATGTGACCCCCCTGGGCAGGGCCATATTTCAACCTAGTGGGGTCATTTGAACAACTAGATGATGCTACATACCAAATATCAAAGCCCTAGGCCTTGTGGTTTTGGACAAGACAATTTTTGAAGTTTTTCCTTTCGGTTGCCATGGCAACCAGAGTTCTGAATGGAATTTAGTTCTTTGAACAATTTTTAAAAGAAGACCATCCAAGGAACATCCCTGTGAAGTTTAATTATAATTGGCTAGTTGGTTTAGAAGGAGATGTTGTTTAAAGGAAAGTGTGGACGGACAAACGGATGCCGGACAGTGAGCGATCACAACAGCTCACCCTGAGCCTTTGTCTCAGATGAGCTAAAATTCCTAATTTCTTCAAGGTTAAGTTCACTAGGGGGCGAGTACTCAACATTGGGTGTAAAACGAGTTTTTGAACCATCCTACAAGGTTTCAAAGCAATGCATGTTAACGGTTTTGAGAAATTGTCTAACAACAGAGTCATCGACTCTAAAGCACTCACCCGTGTAAAAGGTTCAAGCATGCCCCCAACTAAACACTGTTGGTGAATGACCTCATAATGATGCTAAAAATCAAGTTTGATGAAGATCAATCAAGTGGATCATCAGAAAGAGTCATTTAAAGGCATTTTGTAATTTTTAGCTCTGGTAGTCCCTAAAAGGGGCCAATCATCCCCATTTGAACAAATTAGGAGAAGACCTTATAATAGTGTTACAATCCATCCAGTTCATGAGGTATATGTAACTAAAGCTCTAGTGGCCCTAAAAGGGACCCCATATGTATAGAATTGGTAAAGGACTTTATAACAATGCTACAGACAAAGTCTAATGAAGATCCTTTGAGCTGTTCCTGAGAAGACGTCTTTTAAAGGTTTTTTCTATTATATCTCTAGTAAGTGGCTTAATCTGCACAAACCTAGGAGAGGACTTTATAATGATGCTACAGACCAAGTTTGATGAAGATCTATCAAGCAGTTTATGAGAAGAAGTCTTAAAGAGGTATTTCTAATTTTAGCACTAGCGGCCCTTATTCACAGGGGTCAAGTGCCCCTATTCCCAAGGGCGTACCCAGGGCGATATGAATTATACGCATGGGAAAGGGGGTGGGTGTTAGATGTGGTGTGCATCCCACTGGTGGGAGAACATTTTTGAAACACTGAGTTTTGGTGGTCTGGCTGCTTTTTAGGGTGGTACTTTGACAAAATATTATACGCACATGCATATAGTGTGTAACGGTAGTAACTTCCTTGATTTTAACAAATTTGGGAAAGAACCTTATAACGATACTACAGACCAAGTTTAATGAAGATCCATCCTAAAAGTGGCCAAGGTGAACTGTTTGAACAAAATTGATAGAAGTCCATGCAAGAATGCTACTGACCAAGTTTGGTGTAATTTTGACTAGAAGTTTCAGAGGTTAAGACGTTTAAGTAAAAATGTTGACACAGGAGGCAGGACAATGGACAACAGATGCTAGACTATCCACCTTTACTGACAGCTCACCCTGAACAAAGTTCATGGGAGCTTAAAAAAACAAAACATTCTGACCATTTTCCAGAAAGATAAAGAAGAAAATCCGGCCTTTTTTATTTTTTACTATTTGAGCCTGCGACCTTGACCTTGTTTTTTTTTTTTTTTACTTCAAATATCCAAGTTTCAAACTTGACCTACTTTTCTGACAGTTACAAGAACATCAGGTTAAAAATGTGGCCTCTGCAACCCATCTAAGATTTCCCTTCGTGACCTACATTTTTACTCCAGACAGCCAATCATCAAACCAATCTAAGGTCAAACATTGTGAACATGTTTTAGTAAGATTTGACAATAAATTATATATGATTTTGATGGTCTATAAATCAAATTGCTGACAAAGCACTATCGATGACAAACACAGGCGAATCACAACAGCTCGCCTGGAACTAGAAATTAAAAGACACTGAATTTTATAAAACTTTCTGATATTTCAGAAAATTTTAATATTTCAGTCTAATGCTACAGATATGAAATATAAGTAAACAAACTCAGTTTGTTCATAAATTGGGTAACTGTTAAGTTAAAGGCAATGACTAAATTGTGAGTCTTAAGTCTATTTCAGAAACACTATACTTACTTAATTGGGAGTACATGTAGTTAATTCATGCTGACTGTTAGACACAACTGCACCATTACATGCTCACATTCATCAAAATAATTAAACCTGAAGTTATAAATAACAACAAAAACAGGAAGCAACCAAAACACTGGTTAAGACATGAATAAATTAACTTGCATTAAATATGATAATATGTTAAAGCAACATAAAAAGACATAAAATAAAAGGTAATTTCTGGAAGCAGCTACCTTCAAGCAATACAAAAGTACATATGAAAGCAATGCATATACATGCAAACACATAAAACAAGAAAAACAAGGAGCTGCGTTTAATAAACGCTTGATGCCCCCGGTGGCATCCTTGTCCATACAAAGCAGCCTAAGTCCAAAACGAGGTAAAGTTCAAGGTCAAGGTCAAACTGAGGTCAGGTGATGTCTGAAGATGAGGAATGGTCACAGGATACATCTGCATTAGTATCAAGTCATTCTAGTTAGGGGTATTGATGATAGACGAAACATGTCCCATTTGGTTAACCTCGTACGGACGGACCAACAGACGGACAGGACAATCACTATCTGCCTCCTGCATCAGTAGATGCCGGGGGCATAAAAAGAAGTAAGCAAAATTATGAAATAAGCACATATAAAAGAAAGCATTAGAGCATAAGGCAACCAAGTACATAGAAAACAAGAAAAATAGCATAAAGCAGCAAATCAGTAGCAAGAACAGGCAGTGCATGGTCAGCCCTCTCCGCTCCAGGCACTGACCAAACTCTTGAACTGGTTAAATTGGTTTCTTCCCTAAAATGTTGTGGCAGAGAGTTCCAACAAAAATAACCAAGAGCTGCTGCCATAGCTAGAGGTTCTTACCCTTGGAATGTCTGCTGTGTTTGTGTACCTAAAATAGTAATAAATACATTTAATTCAAGTATGATGGGCCTTGTTTTTATGACTGGTATTAGCATGGGAAAGAAATGTGTGGTTTCAATCAGTTGGTATTATCACATGAAAGGAATGTGCAGGGTTTCAATCAGCTGGTATTATCATGGGAAAGGAACATGTGAGGTTTCATTCAGCTGGTATTATCTTGGGAAAGGAATGTGCAGGGTTTCAATCAGCTAGTATTATCTGGGTGAAAGGAATGTTTGTGGTTTCATTCAGCTGGTATTATCATGGGAAAGGAATGTGTGAGGTTTCATTCAGCTGGTATTATCATGGGAAAGCAATGTGCAGTGTTTCATTCAGCTGTTTATCACGGTAAAGCAATTGTGAGGTTTCATTCAGCTGGTATTATTGTGGGAAAGGAATGTGCAGGTTTCAATCAGTTTGTATTATCACGCAGAGCTCCAGATAAGATGCGTATTTGCGTAAATACGTTTTGAAATTTACAAAAAACGCATTTAAAATCAAACCTACGCGTACTGATATGCATTGAAAAAACAGGATACGTATTTTACTCGATTAAAGTGCGTAATCCAATTTTATCGTAAATCAAGCACATCCTTTTTGTAATCGAGTACAACAAACAAAAATGGCGTCTCATAAAAGCAAACGCAAACGATATCGTAAAATAATGTTATTTTCTTCTTCAAGTATATTAAAGCATGTGACAAGAGATGACTTGGACAATGCCTATCGCTAAGCACGTGATCTATGATATATTATGGGTAACTGTTGAATGAAGCCGAAGCACCATACATGTGGGTGTTTCTGAAAAAAAACAAACATTGACAGTCAAGTATCACGGCTGTTGATATATCGCAGTGGTCAGTAACTTAAATTAAGATGTAGTGTAAGATGTAATGTATGCAGTAAACAAAATGTTAAAACTATCTGAATGAGGCTCAAAAATATTCAGGAAAACAGCACTGGTCGACAAAGGCACTTCAGCGGAGCACGTGAATATCAGAAAATTATACAAACAAACAGTTATTATTATTACCCTTTTAAATAATTTCGAATTCTGAAAAACCATTTAGAATTCTAAAATACCCTTTTGAAAAAATATCTAGGAGTAAAATACCCTTTGAAAAAAAAACTTGGGGGTAAAATACCCTTTAACCTAAAATCTAATCTGGAGCTATGATCACGGGAAAGGAATGTGCAGGGTTTTAATCAGCTGGTATTATCTTGGGAAAGGAATGTGTGAGGTTTCATTCAGCTGGTATTATCATGGGAAAGAAGAGTGCAGGGTTTCAATCAGTTGGTATCGTGGAGAAGAAAAGACTGAAATTTCATTCTATTGGTATTATCACAGAGAAGGAGTGTGTGAGCTAAATATCTGACTTAGAGACCTTGCCACTTTATGCTACACATTAAACCTTGCTACTGGGGGCCTCCGTGGCCGAGTGGTTAAGGTCGCTGACTTCAAATCACTTGCCCCTCATCGATGTGGGTTCGAGCCTCACTTGGGGCTTTGAATTCTTCATGTGAGGAAGCCATCCAGCTGGCTTACAGAAGGTCGGTGGTTCTACTCAGGTGCCTGCTTGTAATGAAATAATGCACGGAGGGGCACCTGGGGTCTTCCTCCACCATTAAGCTGGAAAGTCGCCATATGACCTATCATGTGTTGGTGCGACATTAAATCCAACCAAAAAAAAAACAACCTTGCTACTGTGTGTTACAAACTTACTCATATGAAATACTTTGCCAATTTGTGTTACAGATTAAACCTTGCTACTGTGAGTTATAGTTAGTCATATGAAGAAAAATGATTGAAAGGCATTGCTACTAAAACCTTTTCATGTGTGTTACAAAGCTAGTCATATAAAAATCTGATTGATAAGACCTTGTCACTTAATGTTACAATTTAAATCTTGTCATTGTGTGTTACAAAATTACTCATTTAAAAAACATACTGAAAGACTTCGCCTCTTTGTTTATATTACAAATTAAACCTTGCCGCTCTGTGACACAAAGCTACTCATATAAAAAATCTATTTGAACGACCTTGCCACTTCATGTTACAAAGTAAATCTTGCCACTGTGTGTTACAAAGTTACTCATTTAAATATCATACCTAAGACCTTGCCACTTTGTTTATGTTACACATTAAACCTTGTCATTGTGTGTTACAAAGTTACTCATTTAAATATCATACCAAGCACCTTGCCACTTTGTTTATGTTACACATTAAACTTTTCCACTGTGTGTTACAAAGTTACTCATATAAAAAAGCTGACTGAAATACTTTGCCACTTCATGTTACACATTAAACCTACAAAGTCACTAACTGAAAAACCTTGCCACTTCATGTCAAAAATGAAACCTTGTCACTGCGTGTTACAACGTTACCAATTCTAAGAAATAATCTGACCACTGTTTTACAAAATTACTAATATTACAGTCCTGTCATTGTGTTCAAAAAACAGTTCATTTTAAATGATATTTCAAAAATGGTAAATAAATTCATACAGTGAAGTACAACTGATGCTAATTACATATTCATTCACTCTGTTTTACAAAATAATTCATCTAACATTCATTCACTCTGCTTTACAATAATCATACTCATTTCACATCCATTCAGTGTTTTACAAAATTCATTTAAAGATACATTTGCTGTGTTTTACAAATAATTCATTAATGTACAGTTGTACATTTACTGTGTGTTACAAAACAATTTATACAATATACATTGCTAATGTCATTATATTAATCTTGTATCATTTAACATAAAGTTATCAAAACCGTATGTACAAATTGCCATTTAAACAAAAATCAATGGCTGACACTTCATTTTACTCTACCATATCATCCTTATTACTTGAAATTTTGTTCAAAAATACATGAGAGGCTATCCTTAAGAAATTGTATGTTTGCTGTGCTCCTAGGCGGGTCAGTAAGTTATTCTTACTTGTGTTTTTTATTCAGTCAAAACTTTAGCATAATGTTAATTATGACCTAAACAGATGACTGAAATTTGAAATTTGTACAAAACAAAATTCTGTCACTTTCATTATGTCCAAAACAATATTGAGGGTAGTGACAAAAGGATGGCTGGAGCACACAAAAGAAAAATTGTTTTAAGGATAGCCATGCCAAAACTGTCCTTAAAATATGGTGATGTGGCAATTCTGAAACCTGAAGTCATTTCGCTTATCTTATCACATCACTCTTTTAAATCTGCAAGAAGTGGTAGATTAACTTCAGTTTTAACCATCAGCCAGTTCTGATAACTGACCTACACTACCACAGTCCTAACAACAAATATATATGAAAAAAGTACAAAGATTTGAACCTATACCTTATACACAGAAGAATGTCATAACCACATGTATATACAATGTAATTTGTTTTCCATTAAACTTCTGAGTTGAGGATTTTCTTTAAACTTGAATTTCTCATGTTAGTGCACCAACACAGTACACATTACAAGACTACAAATTTTGGTTCCACATCTCATTTACATAAAAATAAAAACATGAGATATTAAATCAAAACTTTTATACCTATTGGAATCACAGAGTTACAGCAAAACCAAGTATTCAGACCCTCTTACAATCATGCAAGGGTAAGACAGTGGTTCCAATTCTTTTCATACATAGAATGTCCCAGAACCACATGGGGCAGCTACACTAGAGACTGAAATATGATATGCTAGTTATCTTTAAACAGTCAAGTTTGACAGTTGTGCTGGAGAATTTCAAACACTAGGCTTTACAAGATAATTCATTAACATTCAATCACTGTGCTTTACAAGATATTTCATACAAGTCTTACAAGACAAATTCTGACCTAGTGCTTTAGAAGTGAAAAAGAATTTAACATAAATTTCATTACAAATCTTTTACATATAAATTGACACAAACTGCCATTTTAAAAATGATCAATGGCTGACACCTTATTTTATTCCACCATATCGACCTTATCTCTTGAAATTTAGTCCAAAAATACATACAGCCATCCTTCAAAAATTGTTAAACTCTCTGTGCTCCTATGCCTATCAGTAAGTAATTCTCGCTTGTTTATTTTTTAAACTTTCCATACTAAAACTGGATGTATCAACTAAAGAAATTTGTACAAGAAAATATGTCACTTTCATTATCATGTCAAATGAAAAACTTGGATAGTGACAAATTGATTTGTTGGCTGGAGCACAGAATAAGAAAATTGTACAATGGATGACCTGGCCAAAACTGTCCTTAAAATATGGTAACATGGTAGTTCTGAAACCTGTAGCCATTTTGCTGATCTACCATGTCACTTGTTTAATTCTGCAAGAACAGAATAGTTTAACTTCCATTTTAACCATCAGCCAGTTCTAAATTAACTGACCTACACCACTACAGTCCTAACAACTAATATATGAAAAAACTACAATGATTTGAACCTATACCTTATATGCAGAAGAATATCATAACCACAAGTAAATTTGTTTTCCATTAAACTTCTGAGCTGAGGATTAAACTTCTGAGCTGAGGATTTTCTCCAAACTTGAATGACTCAATTGGCTAAACTGTATACAGAAAATATGATATGGTGGTATCTTTGAACAGTCAAGTTTGACAGTTGGGCTTAAACAGATATCTTGAAGCCCTCAATGGTACAGTCAATGTCAAACCCTCCACCAAGTTCCTCTTTCACAGCAGCATCCTCTTCTCTGCAGGTAGGAATTCACTCATCCAATCTCATTCACACATAAAAAAATGTAGGAAGAGCCGAAAATATTATATCTTAATGTAGGAACTCTATCAACATGTTCAAATGTAATAAAAAATATTTCCCCCTTTAATGGCATCCCATAAATCTATATACTGGTACCAGCCTGTAGACCATTGATAAACACCATTATTGGTACAAACCCAATAATCATAGACAAAATGTTATATATATCTTTAAGATTTTCAATTTGTTTTACAGTAAAAAATATTTATTAATGACAAGGGTGTCATAGTCTCAAAATACACCCATAGAGAGAGCTTATTAGAAGAAAAGTTTTTGTTACAGAACTGCAAATACCATTCAAATATCATGACAGTTGCTTGACATTTGACCTATTGACCTTGACCTAAAATAAGCGTCATGGGTGACCTGGATATAAGGTAGAAGCATTCATCAACCCTCTAAAAGGCCATACAAGAAAATTTCATTCTCATACGTGACCATGACCTTGGACCTAGAGACCTCAGGGTTCTTGCACATGACACTTTGTCTCATGATGGTGAACAATTGTGCCAAGACACATTAAAATCCCTCCATGCATGAAGAAGAAATCCTCTGAACAAAGTTGTCATTAATTGAGGCATCTTCCTAACAAATCTACCATATCATGTTGAAATTTTGTCCAAAAATACATGCATGTGGCCGAAACTGCCCTTAAGATGTGGTGATATGGTAGCTTTTATAAAACCAGTAGCCAGAATTAAAACATTTGCCTTATTCCACCATATCCCTAACAGAAGAAGCAAATTTATATCCCCCACCAAATGGGTTGTTTTGTGAATAACAGGACTATACTTTGAAATATAAAACAATTCAATATAGAAGAAATCCTAACCAAATCTGTGTATGCATCACCACCTTATCAGTGATCTATATAGTATTAAGTTTCATGAAGATCCAACAATGATGACTGTGTTACTCTGTTTTGTGAGAATTTCAAAACAATTAAAGGACAATAACTCTGCATTTACTTTACAAAAGATGTATATGCACAACTACCCTATAGTGTATTAAATTTAATAAAGATCCACCAATGGATTACTTTGTTATGTGGGAATTAACAGACTGTAATACAAGTAATGGGCAATCACTCTGAAGTTACTGAAGTCATCCTAATGTAAGTTGTGCATGTACCCTGCCATATCATAAACTACACCAATGTGTAAAATTTCATGAAAAATATCAATAGGTTACTCAGTCAAAATTAAATCCCTACCTTTTACCAAATTAAGAGGAAAATCTCTGCATTTCACCGGGTGAATGGGGATAATACTATTATTAGCTAATCAATAACTATTTGAGGTTTTGTTGATTCTAGCTAATTTAAAAATACTAATTGAACTTCGGAGGCACACACATAAGGACAGACGGATGAATGAACAAATAGCCCTGAACAAATAGCCGGACAGACAACACCAAGTCTATATTCATCCACCTTCAATAGGGGATAATAAATGCAGCAAGAGATAGTTCAATTTCAATCTTAACCTGTAGCCAATTACCCTATTTAAATAATTGGCTTTAATTACTAGTAGCATAACCCTAGCAACAATATTGTTCTCCCCAGGTTCCTAAATTTAATGGAATAACCAACCTGGTAGCAATATATATTATTATATACCTAGAATTAAATTTTCTGATATGGTCTGAAGATTCATAAAGTCTTTGTTTATGATCTACCTGAACATATTATTATATCAAAATACAGTTATTTCTTGTTAAATCCCATTTTTGATCATTGTTTTTTTTCAAATACTGGCCAAATGTTCACTGATTAGCAAAATTATAACATAAACTTTTATTAAAATCACCATTTTTGAATGCAATCATCTTTTTGGACAGCTGCCTAAGTAATCTGTTTTTAACATAAAATTTAAACAATTATGGAACTTCCAGTAATATTCCTATAAATCTGTTGTCTTTGACAGATACAACACCTGTTTAATATAACCTCTTTACCAATAACACTGCTGACCAAAATTATCTATAAATGATCAAATATCTTTGAAGGTAATAGTCACCTAACAAGCACACACCATCTGCATGATATTCTGGGGAGAACCCTGATATTTTGTCAAAAATCAATGACTGATAAACATCTATTCTCCTAAATGATGTAACCAATTGCAACCCTCAATTTTTTTATGTTAGCGTATAAGTAAACGGCCTGGCTACAGTAGTTGATCACATTAAATGATATGGTAGTACCTAAAGACATCTTGTTTTGAGGGTTGACTGTTTAAAAACACTATCACACAGTACACTTTCACACACTAACAGTGGCAGAAAAATCCTATCTTACCCTACCTTATCATCCCTATCCAAATGAAATTTAGTCCAAAAATACATAAGCCCCTTGGCCGAAACTGCCCTTAAAATGTGGTGATACGGTAGTTTTTTGAAACCTTCAGCCAGTACTTCTTTGCCTTATCCTACCATATCCCTAACAGAGGAGATATTTTCTAAATGCAAGAAGTGATAACTAATTTTTTACCTGGAATCAGTTGTCAGATACATTAACTGACCAACTGCAGATTCTGTTTAAACTGGATTTTGTTCAAACCGCCTGGCTGCAAGAGTTGACCAAATAAATGATAAGGTTGTTCCTGTATTTTGTTATTTAGAGATAAAAACTTAAAGACACCTTTCTTAAAACAACTGTATTATATACTTGGTGCCCACACTTCTACAGACAAGTTTGGGAAAAACTCTAACCATCATGCCTAGCTGTGTAGTAAATATGGAATTTAAGCTTTTGTCAAGTATTTCCTTTAAACATATGGTGATTTAGGTGTATAAGCATTGACTGACACTTCCTTATAATGCATCAGTGACTGACTCATTCCTTAAGTGTGGTAACAGTGGCTTACACCTTCTTTAAAATGCGATTGAAGTGGCTTACTGTTACACCATCATTAAAGTGTGACTGCAGTGGCACTTTCCTTAAAATGCAATTGCTGGGGCTTACACCTTCCTTAAAATGTGATTGCAGTGGCTTACTGTTACACCATCATTAAAGTGTGATTGAAGTGGCACTTTCCTTATAATGTGATTGCTGGGGCTTACACCTTCCTTAAAATGCTATTGCAGTGGCTTACTGCTACACCATCATTAAGGCAACTTCCTTAAAATGCTATTGCATGGGCTTACACCTTCCTTAAAATGCTACTGCAGTGGCTTATACATTCCTTAAAATGCTACTGCAGGGGCTTACACCTTTCTTAAAATGCTACAACAGGGGCTTACATCTTCCTTAAAATGTTATTGCAGTGGCTTACACAATCCTTAAGATGTTATTGCAGTGGCTTATACCTTTCTTAAAATCCTATTGCAGTGGCTTACACCTTCCTTAAAATGCTATTACAGGGGCTTACATCTTCCTTAAAATTCTATAGCAGTGGCTTACACCTTTCCTTAAAATGTTATTGCAGTGGCTTACACATTTCTAAAAATGCTATTGCAGAGGCTTAAACCTCTCTTAAAATGATACTGCAGTGGCTTACACCTTCCTTAAAATTCTACTGCAGTGGCTTACACATTTTCTTAAAATGCTATTGCAGTGGCTTACACCTTTCTGAAAATGTTATTGCAGTTGCTTATACCTTTCTTAAAATGCTATTGCAGTGGCTTACATCTTTCCTTAAAATGCTATTGCAGTGGCTTACATCTTTCTTAAGATGCTATTGCAGGGGCTTACATCTTCATTAAAATGCTATTTCAGGGGCTTACATCTTTCCTTAAATACTATTGCAGGGGCTTACACCTTTCCTAAAATGCTATTGCAGTGGCTTACACCTTTCTTAAAATGCTATTGCAGTGGGTTAAATTTTTCCTTAAAATGTTATTGCAGTGGCTTATACCTTTCTTAAAATGCTATTGCAGGGGCTTACACCTTTCTTAAAATGCTATTGCAGGGGCTTACACCTTTCTTAAAATGCTATTGCAGGGGCTTACACCTTTCCTTAAATGCTATTGCAGTGGCTTACACTTTTCTTAAAATGCTATTGCAGGGGCTTACACCTTTCTTAAAATGCTATAGCAGGGGCTTACACATTTCCTTAAATGCTATTGCAATAGCTTACACCTTTCTTAAAATGCTATTGCAGGGGCTTACACCTTTCTTAAAATGCTACTGCAGGGGCTTACACCTTTCCTTAAATGCTACTGCAGTGACTTACACTTTTCTTAAAATGCTATTGCAGTGGCTTACACCTTTCTTAAAATGCTATTGCAGGGGCTTACACATTTCCTTAAATGCTATTGCAGTGGCTTACACTTTTCTTAAAATGTTATTGCAGGGGCTTACACCTGTCTTAAAATGCTATTGCAGTGGCTTACATCTTTCCTTAAAATGTTAGTGCAGTGGCTTATACCTTTGCAGTGGCTTACACCTTCCTTAAAATGCTATTGCAGTAGCTTACATCTTTCCTTAAAATGTTAGTGCAGTGGATTATACCTTTCTTAAAATGCTATCGCAGTGGCTTACACCTTTCTTAAAATGCTACTGCAGGGGTTTACATCTTCCTTAAAATGTTACTACAGGGGCTTACACCTTTCCTTAAAATGCTATTGCAGTGGCTTACACCTTTCTTAAAATGCTATTGCAGGGGCTTACACCTTCCTTAAAATGCTATTGCATGGGCTTACACCTTTCCTTAAAATGCTATTGCAGGGGCTTACACCTTTCCTTAAAATGTTATTGCAGTGGCTTAAACCTTTCCTTAAAATGCTATTGCAGTGGCTTACATCAGTACTATCAAGTTTCATTTATCTATATCAAATACTTTTTGAGGTATGTGCGTCATAACTTCCGTGCCTTTATATGCACATTTTTACTAAGTCAAGGGCAATAACTGGCCTGGTTGAATGATTATATCTCAAACAAAACTCTAGATGCACAATTTCAAATGCTGAATAATGTTCCTGTAATGTTTCGTAATACTGGGTCAAATACTTTTCGAGATTCAGGAGACACAAGCTTAGGCCCATAATATGCATATTTTTTACTAATTCAAGGGCCATAACTATGGACCAGCTCTGTGACTGTCTGATCCAAATTAAAATTGCTGGTGCCCAATTTCCAATGCTATAACAATCCTAGAGGTTTCTCTATTTGATGACATGTTCAAATGTTTTTTTAAAAATATGAACAACACAAAGTTGGATGGCCAGACAAGAGCAATTTTGTCTGTGTGTGTGTGCGTGCGTGTGTGTTTTAGCATCTTTTCAACAATTTATCAGTCATGTAAATGATGGTGTTGATATGTAGCAATGAGCACAAACCTCAGTTTTACTGTGATATCTAACTAGAATATCATGCCACTGACATGTGACATGATATCCCATCAGTCAAATTATACTGACACTGGGCCTAGCCAATAAGCTATTTAATTATTTATTTTGTTAAGTTTAACGTCACACTGACACAATTATAGGTCATATAGCGACTTTCCAGCTTTGACGGTGGAGGAAGACCCCAGGAACCCCACCGTACATTATTTCACAAGCAGGCACCTGGGTATAAGCACCAACATTCCGTAAGCCAGCTGGATGACATCCTCACATAAAGAATTCAAAGCCCCGTATGAGGCTCAATCCCACACCGATGAGGGGCAAGTGATTTGAAGTCAGCGACCTTAACCACTCAGCCATGGAGGCCCCTCCAATAAGCTAGAAGTACCATATACATGTACTAAGTCTTTAGTACCGGTACGATGCGGCCAGGGAGCAAACCCACAACCTCCCACACTCAAAGTGAGCACTATACTACTAGGCTACAAGGTAGTCAAAACAATAGCGACTGAGGGGACACATATAAAAAACATGCATGTACAAATTTTGAGGACGTTTGCTATAATGTATAATGGGCTGGTCATTGCTGTGCGCATGGGTTGAGGCTGGTGCATTGGTGGACAGGGGTATAGACCGACTGGTGTGTTGCAGGGTGTTCGGTGAGGTGTGCAGGAGTGGAGAAGGGGTTAGATGAGCCTGGGCAAGAGGGTAAGGTTTGCTCACATATTGAAGAGATATATATATACAGAGATTTTTCGCCAGCAAAGTGAGGGTAAATGCATTTTTAAATGCTTGTGACCATTCACTTGTTTCTACCTAATTAAGGTTTAAGTACAAAGTTGGATCATTTATATAATAATTCTAAGTGTAGCCGCAACAACTTGACATAGATTTTTATGGACAACAATTCTTTGGCTCATGGCTGGTTACCAAACTTGGCCGAGGACTTATGGTCAAACACATTTTGTTCAAGTTTGGTGAAGATCGTATGAGAAATGTTTGACTTTGAGTGCGGACAAGATTTGTGACAGACAGACACACGCACAGCCAGATGTAAATCAATATATCTCCCACACCACTGTGTGGTGGGAGACATAATTACTAACACTCCACACCTGGCATCCTGGCATACTGCAGAACTTGGGAAGCTTTCTGGAACTGGAGCCTCTCCTGTACCTAGTAATAAACAAACTTATAGATCTACTTAAAATCATATCACCATCAGATCATACAAACCTGGCGGGAAGACCTAATTAAAACATAGTCTATACAAACATAGTACGATAGTAACATTTCCCTCATGAATACCGATTATACAAGCCAAGCCGAAATTTTGATATGTAGAAAGCATTAAAAATGAAACTCGAAGTTTCAACAGTAATTATGTCACCTGTTTTCTCCACAACATTCTCTGGTCGTGTTTTTACCTAAATCTATTTTCAACACAGGAAAGGTCGTTATTGGTTTTGACGTAAAGAAAGGGATTATGACCCTCAAGAAAATATCTCAGAATCACTTTTGACGTCAAATTATTTGGACTATGGAAATTATGCCATAATCTGATAAATTTATGGCGCCGAAATATGAAAATATCAAAATCTGTCTGGCTACTGGTTCCAAACCAGTGCAGTACTGTATATCCTGACACTAAATTTGCACAATGTCGCGGACCTCATTTAAAACCCTTTAATAACTTTAAAGTCATGTGCTTATAAGTTATGTGTTGCGACGAATTTAGCGCGACCTTCTGTGCAAATGGCGCATTTGGTTAAAGGGCAGTAACTGTGCGCTGCCAAAACGCCGATACTCCTGCCAATAGCCGATAATAGGCGAAATAGTTTTACATCAGAGCATATAGACTTTAATATGCTTGTGAATGACAACTTTTAACCATAATATTATTTTATATATATATAGGGGGTATTTTTTGTAAAGGTAGACTAGCTTCTGGGGTCTGGATAGAATTTCAAACTCCTGTGCTCTATGAAAATGATGATATCACAGATACAAGTATTAAAGAGATCCCCGGAAAAGAAACGTACAGCCCACACAAACCTATGCTGTGCCTGATACTGAAATTTCAACACAAGGTATCGAAGAACTTCTCAACAACCTTAATCCCCATAAAGATGCAGGACCCGAGCAAATAAGACCGGTCGTAGCAGTCTACTTAAGAATATTAGCCAAGAGATCTCCCTCATCCTTACAAAACTCTTCCAAAAATCTCTGCAGTCCAGTATTCTGCCAGATATATTGAAAATGGCAAATGTTTCTCCCATCTTTCAGAAAGGCTCTAGACGGTCAGACCCAGCCAACTATCGCTCGATCTCTCTTACCAGTATCTTGTGTCAAACCATGTCCAGAACACATTGTATCCTGTAGCATAACAAAACACTTCACAACAATGAATTGCAGCATGGTTTCTGAGAAAAGAGGCCTTGTCAAACTCAGTTACTAATGCTAGTAAAAGGTCTCCTTCTTTGTACACTTAGTACAATAAGAAAGGCATGTACACATTTTACTTAATAATAAAATAATAAAAAGAGAATGTTAGATCTAAGTGCCAAAAAAAAATATATCCATGTTCAACATTTGATTCATCAAAATTTCATGCTAATTTTAAGCTATCATTTCATCATTTTCTCCCTTTTATTTTGTATAATTATGTGCAGTGTCATGCATGAGTTTATGTAAATCAGCCAACGTTTTGTGTAGTAAATCAAAGACTGCAAGCGAATTCTTTCTCTCAGTGAATGTATTTTTGAATGATAGATCTATATATTGCATTATAGCACAAAACAAAAATGATGAACCCAAATACCGTCATATTCATACGATATGCCGCGTGACCAATTGACCATGCAGTATCGTGATCAAAAGGCTCGTCAGAATATTGTAACGAACGTAACCAAATTAATTTAATTAAAGCCAAGAACTGATATTACAAGAATCTGACAAATCATAAATTTCCGTTGTATCCACCGCCCACTGCGCTGCAAGGAATAACGATAACAAGGAAATATCTGAAGAAGCTTTCGTGTGTACGGGCCCTCCGTAAGGATTTTAATTTACCCGTCATACAAAACTTTTTCACCTATATAAGAATACAGTTCGGCAACAAATGGAGGTTTTAAATGAGGTCGTAGAAATTTAGCGGTGTGCCGTAACTATGGAAACGGCTACGGAAGCTGGTAATCGCGGAAACTAAAAATCTTTCTTTTGTCATATTTCAAAAAGTAGTAGGATTAGAAACTTGATTTTTTCATATTTATATTAAGTCATGAATACATATTGTTTGCACTGATTATATTCTAAATATCTTATTAAATTTCTTAATTGTCATCAGCACGTGCAATTTTAGTTATTAGCACGTTCATTCAGTTGTGAACCGAAAAGGTACCTCTTTTAATCAGAAAATGTTTTCTTGACTTAATTACAACTATGGCTGATTTTTGGCTTAAAATTTTGTATAATACGCATGCAATTAAAATTCTAAACATTTTGATAGTCCGTTTAACACCATTTCATATATTAATGCAGCGGATTGCATGCCATATACGTTATTCTTTCGCTTCCTTTTTCAATACACATGGAGGCAATGAAGTTAGGGAATAACTCGTTGAATCTCGGCTTGGAATATTTAACATATATAATATGAAAAAAAGTGTTTATCAAATTAATTGTTGGAAAACATGTGAATAAATTATGTTGTGCTTTTGTGTGTGTGTGTGTGTGTGTGCGTGCGTGCGTGCGTGCGTGCGTGCGTGTGTGACATTGTTACCTGTCGGTTTTGTATAGATACGCTTAACATATAATGCATGCATAAAATTGTTCTCATTTTCGTTGATATTTTTACTATTACTGTTACGAAATTATTATAAATATATTATAAATATTTTAGATTTGATACTTCTATTGTTCTTATAATTAATCATATTACCGGACTTTTCTTCATAATTCAGCGGAAACATTATGGGAGTAAACTAGGCCTAGGGTAAAGACTTCAAGTGTGTGTAGAACCGTTCTACCAAAGCGATGCTAATGTACATGTTTATATGGAAACCTGGTGCTCCATGTTATTTGTCAATTGCCAGACACCTTATGCAAAATGTTTCGAAAACGAAATGACATTTATTAAGTACTATGGAAGGTTATGGAAAGCCGTTGTGCCACGCTAATTGCCAAATGCTAAATGACAGTTATTGCAAAATGCTATTTGCTATATGCTTAATGTCAAATATTGCCTGTTAAATGGTAATTGTCAAACAATAAATGATAATTGTTAATTGCAAATACGAAACAATAAATGCCAAATGCGTATTGCTGAGTACTTATTCAGATAAAGAGCTGAATATCAGTGTATAAATGCATCCTGTAAATAGTCATTGGCCTTTGTAACATAACTTTGTCACTATTAAATATATATATATGTTTTCACGTGATTAAAAGTAACAGTCATTAGTGTAAGGGATACAGATCATTAACTCACAAAGTTAAAGCATTTGACGAGAAGCATTTGTCATTTGGCAATAATTGTAGGCATTTAGCACAAAGGATATGGCAATTGGCATATGTATTGAAGGCCGGTGCGTCATGAATATAGCCAAATGTTAAATGACAATTATTTAATGCAAAATGCCAATAACTTAATGCTAAACACCAAATACTTAATGCTAAATGCCAATTACTTAATGCAAAATGCCAAATACTTTATATAAAATGCAACATACCAAATGCGATATGCCTATGGAAGGTCAATGCGCAATGGTAACTGCAAAAATGTTAATGCAAAATGAAAAATGCTATTTACGAACTGTTTAACTTCAAATATTGGATTTCGAACGGTAATTGTCATTGATAAATGCTTTTTTGTTCAAACAATAAATGTCAAAATGCTCACTGCTAAGTTTCCATTGAAATAAAGAGCTGAATATATCAGTTATATAATCATTGCCCTTCGTTACATAACTTTTTTCTCTGTTACATATCTTAGTCTATTATATGATAAACATTTTACAGCAAAATGTTTCGGTTCCATGTCCCTGTAACATCTGCAATGTTATTGCTTTAAATTAGACAGGCAGTACATCTATTTTTTTCCAAATGAGTAAAAGTTACATTCATTAGTTGAAGAGATAAAAATCACAAAGACTGATAATTTGAGAATTACCATTTATCATTAGACAAAAAGAATTTGTTTTTATCTTCTTCTTCTCGTTCGCAACTACATTGTCAGACCAGTAGCCTTGATGAAACTTGGGATTTGCCGCAGATCCTCAATGCCTTCATACAGTTTCTGGTGCATTGAGGTATCTATTGGCGAAAGCGCAGCTCGCTCATGGTCATGCCTTTTTACATCTCCGAAATATATGCTCCGCAGTCTGAACTTCCTCACCACATAAACAAGCTGGCGATGGTGCCAGTCTGTATTTCTTGTACATGTGAGCATTGAGCTTCTTGTGCCCCGAGCGAAGCCTGGGCAACATCACCTGTTCAGACCAATCAAGGAGATGAAAAGCATCTTCCTCTATCCTTGGTCTCGTTAGTGCCTTGATGATGGTGACTTTTTTCTTGTAACTCACAGGTTTTATTGGTTGTTCTGACTGAGCTTCTAGCTTAGCCAGTTTATCTGCCTCTTCATTGCCTGCAAGTCCACAATGGATGTAATCCACTGATGTGCTACTTTGCAGGTTATACTCAGGCTCTAGTGTGGAGCTTTATTGTTGATCAGAACTTCCATAACAGACAGTGCATATGTGAGAAAGACGACTGCGGAGCTTTCTTCTACCGAGTCTTCAAGCATTGAGAAGGCCTTCATGAGTGCTTCAGTCTCTGCCTTGTAATTGTTGCAATGTTTTTTTGTGGCTGCATGCAGAGTTTTATGACATGTAGCATTCTGTATACGGCATATAGTATTTTGTATGTAGCGTTTAGCATCAAATACGTGACATTTAGCATCAACAACTTCTTATTCAGCATTTGGCAGTTAGCATAGCGCATCGGTCCCCGCTAACTGCGCAGGGACAATAAGCCCCAGTGTAACGAAAAGAGAAGTTCGCTAAGCATTTAAGATGATGTTAGATGATCTGTTTTTGCAATTCAAAATGTAGTTCCATGTTGTTGATGAGATCTTGTATATGAGTCAGATAAGGTTGTGACAGCTTTGGCTTAGCTGTGTTGCTTATTGTATTGAGAAAAGATCTAGATCATTTTCACTGTGTATACGGGTTATCGCTAAATGACAAATTTCATGGGAGTATTTTCAGATGGTGATGTTTTTCGGACAGATAATGTTTCTTTAATATATGTAACCTAACATCTCAATATATTTTTGTTTTCATTTTTGGTGAGAAGACATGTTATATTTAATGGCTATATATGTGTTTTATATCACTGAAATGCTGTAAAGCATTGAAAATGAGGTCACAAGTTTTAATTATTTATATGAAACAAATGAAGAATGTAGCCTTTTACCATTTCGGTATTTTCACTCAAAGCAAATTGATTCTAATATGATAAGTACCTGAACAGTCGTACAAAGTTGCAATAAAGAACAAATCCTAGCTCTGAGACGTCTAGGATTTATTCATGTTGCTCAATTTGAGTAAGTGGGGGTGGGGTGGGGGGTGGGATCCGGGGTTTGGCCATCCGCAGTTATTCATTAACACTTGAAATTCGTCCTTACACTTACGTTCTGTTTGCTTTTTAAAACGAGATGTGTATGTTTTTAATGTTAAGAATGTAAGTCATCATAGTTAAACGATCATTTGGATTTCATTTTGTTTTTAAATTTGTCAATAAACTGTTAAAGTGTTTTGTATATAAAATAACTAAAAATATGCGACTTATTGAAGTAACGGAGCCGAAAGATAACATTTACTGACCATCCTTTTGCAAACTGTCACTTTAACATATTTATTGTCTTCGTTACCGCATGCAGAGGATGTATATTGCTACTACAAATGTGCTTGAAAGAAATACAGACATACTCTTTCAAAAACATCGTATTTTCCTTTTATTTTTTCCATCCGGTCTATATACAAAATATATAGTACTTGGTAACATACCAATGGTGATGATATCTCCGGAAAGTGTATTGCGTAATACGAGATTTCAACAGAGTATCAATAAGTGACCCACTCCGAAAATAAGAAATACACAAAACATTATCATTATTTCGCAAATTTCATCGTACATTCTTTCTACATGTACATTAGCATCACTTTGGTAGAACCGTTCCACACACTGAAAGCCTTTACTCTAGGCCTAGTTTACTCTCATAATGGTTCCGCTGAATTATGAAGAAAAGTCCGGTAATATGATTAATTATTAAAACAAAAGAAGTATCAAATCTAACATATTTGATTTCGTAACAGTAATAGTAAAATTATCAACGAAAATGGGAACAATTTTATGCATGCATTATAATATGTTAAGCGTATCTATACAATACTGACAGCTAACAAAAGGCAATGTCACAAAAACAATTTATCCACATGTTTTCCAAAAATTAATTAAATAAACTTTGTTGTTTTTCATATAATATATATTAAATATTCCAAGCCGTTATTTAACGCATCATTAATTAACTTCATTGTCCGTATGTATTGAAAAGGGAAGCGAATTAATAGCCTATATGGCATGCAATCCGCTGCATTAATATATAAAATGATGTTAAACTGACGTTTCAAAATTTTTAGAATTTTAATTGCATGCGTATTATACAACATTTTCAAGCCAAAAATCAGCCATAGTTGTAATTAAGTCCAAAAAACATTTTCTGATTTAAAAAAGGCACTTGTTAGTTCACAACTGAATGCACGTGCTTATTACTAAAATTGCACGTGCTGACGACAATTAAGAAATTAAATAAGATATTTAGAATATAATCACTGAAAACAAATGGTATTCATAACTTAATTAAAATGTGAAAAAATCAAGTTTCTAATCCTACTACTTTTTGAAATATGACAAAAGAAAGTTTTTGAGTTTCCGCGATTACCAGCTTCAGTAGCCGTTTCCATGGTTACGGCACACCGCTAAATTTCTACGACCGATCTTAAAAGTCAGTTCTTACTTTATTTAATTGTTCTATTATAGTAAAAAAGTTTTGTATGATGGGTAAATTAAGTGTGGCATATATTTTGAAAGATTCCTCGTATAAAATGGTTGTTGTGTGATAGTGTCATACTTACGCTATGATGCAAACGTAATCAGGAGCCTTTTTACACAAAAATGTTACCATTTTTATCAAAATTCTACAGAATCAGAAGTCCCTTATACAAACTGTACAGAAGTGTTTACATTATTGGCAAAGAATAGCACTAAACAAGCGTTTGTGACTGGATTAGTACATAAGTAGGCTCCTGTCTCAGTGAGTCACTTGTTGTTTCCAGCCAAAAGTGACAAAAATTCAGAAAACTAACCGATGACCGCGGAAATACACTCACCTGGCCATATTAATCAGCGTTTCTGGAACCACCGCTTCTGCGAAATCTATGGCCATTTTGATTTTAGTTACTTGAATGTTTTATTCGACTAAATGATTTAAACTTTTAATGTAATTGTTATCACAAGCAATTTTATAAAATTTCATTAAATATTGCAATATAATGATACTTTTGATGCTAAAAAGGAGGTGCGCGTTTTCTTCTGACCTTCGGTCATTTATATTGATAGAACACTGTTTAATTGTTTACTGTATTTTTCATATTCAGTTGTATTTTCCAGCATATATGATTAAATGACCAGATTCACATGTTTCATTTTTCTTTGTATTTTTTTGTTTCTTAAAAAAAAAGTAAATAATAAGTTGTAAATGTTTACATTGTCTGAAAAAAAATAATCAAAGATTGACAAACTCCAGTAGTCACGTTGCCTTGGCGGGATCCGGACAAACTCCCCTTGACACAGGAAGCCGCACCATGTTTTTCCTTTGCTTTGTTTTGTTGGGTTTAACGGGAAGGTCTAATACGTATCAGTTGTTCCAGGTTTAAGGACGTACGCTAGAATTCGGGGCGAAATTTTTCCCAACAATAGAATTTCTTCAAACTTTGGATATTAAAGGTCAATCATCTAAGAAACAAAAATATGCAATAAAAATCATAGGTCACCGGTATTGAAAAAGTGTTATTTGCCCTTGAAATCGGCATCTTCTCCAAAAATGCCGTTTTCAAGGGCGGATAACTCTTTTATAGGTCATAAGGCTACTTTACAGCTTTGATGGTGGAGGAAGACCCCAGGTTTCCCTCCGTGCATTATTTCATCACGGGTGGAGACATTGGTTCCGTAAGCCAGCTGGATGGCTTCCTCACATGGAGAATTCAACATCCCAAGTGAGGCTCAAACCCACATCTGTGAGTGGAATGTACTCGAAGTCAGTGACCTTAACCACTCGGCCCCCATGTTTTTTCTTTGTGAAGGACTTTTGATGATCCGTACAGGAATAGGCGACACTTAAATTTCAAATTTGTACATGTCTTTTAATTATTGAAAGCACAATGCCAAAATTGTACGTGGAAATCGAAGTTCCACTGTTTGAACTTTCTGTAAAATCAAATTTCATTATTTGGAAACTATGATATACAACGAACCATGCACTATACGTAGGAATCTTACACCAAATTAGTGAGTTACCGTATTTTTGTAAAAATGAAATATATGTATCTAACTATCTATGTCACTATTTCCTCATAAATGGTCTTCAATGTATTTAGAAAAGATCACTGTGGTAAAAAAAAAAATGAAAAAATGACCGCATTATTAGATTTTATTGTAATTTTATTATGTGATTGACAAGAATATACATGTAGTTCTTTTTAAAGGTATTCCAAACAAGTTTGATAATATTCCCTTACGGCACTCGTTCACTCCGTGGTGTGCTTCTACAATAGAAGGATTAGCGGCTATTGCGTTCAACACACCTGATCTACATGTGTAGAGAAAATCACCTTTAAAATCATCCACATACTATTATCTGCTACGTGAATTACAGTATGATCCGTGTCTACACTCAATATAAATACAAAATTAGAAATTCAAATTACCCTGTCTCTCTCTCTCTCTATCTCTCTCTCCGTCTGTTCAGTCATTATCGCCCGATGGTGAAGTGGTAACACGTTTGACTGTCAATTCAGAGGTCCGAGATTCGAAAGGTCCAGGGTTCGAATCCCGTTACTGGAAATTTCTGAGATGCTCTTGAGTGTCTCACACCTAACTAAGAGGCCAGTAATGGTTCTTCCAGGAAGGATGACTTTGCGTGTATCGGTGCTTCACACCGGGCACGTTAAAGAACAAGCCGGACAGGCCTGTATCTAGAAGGAATTGTCTCTCTCTTTCGATTCTGCCCCTCTGGTCAGATCGCTCTGTGTTTGTACTAGTAGAGGATGAATTCGGCACCCCGAGTGGCTGTCTTTGCGCTATATAAAGCGCCTTTGAACGTGGTTATCATGCATGAAAAGGAGCCATATAAATCCGGTGTAATAAAATATATAATATATGTAACCCGTCTGTTTCTTTCGTTACACCTGTCTTTTTTATCATTATAAATGTATATCTTTTGATCGAACGTATCCCGTCAGTGTTCCTGGATTCTATACCAGTATCAGCCTGTTCTCCACAAGTAACTGTCAACTTTTCTACATGAGTCAGACGTAGAGGACGAATGGTTTCAGAAACAATTGTATTTTATCAAACCATCACAGTGTACAAACTCCTCACCCATGAATCGAACTCACGACCCAGCTAATAAAATGGACCGTGGGGTCGTGAGTTCAATTATGTTGATAAATGACATCATGTCTGGAACTAGTACGTCTTTCACACCTGTTCCTTCATTATAACCAGTTTGTTCAATAATTCATGTCCCGTTTGTTTATTAATCATAATCGTTTGTTCCATCATTATATCTGCCGCATGAGTTCCATTATTTCACCCATATGTGTATGAGAGCGTTATTTTGACGAGCAGAAAAGTTGTGTTTGTTGTAGCTCTTCGCGACTGCAATAATGTAGTTTATGCCAAGAACCGCGGTCGAAAAATGGTCAGTAACTGGGTGAAGTCCGTACATATAAGAATTTAAAATCCAGTTGTAAGCTATGTCGCGCTTCTTAATACCAGCTGAGAATTTTTGTTCCATTTTCTTTAAGAAAGAGGGCCAAGGACTAACCCAGGGAAGTTTGATTTTTAGCCATGGAATTCCATATCGGACAATGTAGTAATACTCTTTCAAAACTAGTCATAGCAAAAATCTGAGTTGTGGTGCAGAAAAATGAACAGTGTTCAAGAAAATAAATCGTATTCCATATGACATACATGTATCACTGTATAACACCGCACGTTCGGTCGAATTGTTATCCTAGTGTAGCAGGTAAAGGCTAGTGCAAGTGTATTCTAAAGCTAACCAAAGTGCGAATCACGTGACATATGTTGGTAGTGAACTCGTGTTCATTCAGTAGGCAGTCAGTAAAGCACGAAGAAGGAAGCAAAGCGAACCATCGAGGAAGAACAAAGGTAAATATTTTAAAAAAGAAATGTTTAATTACAGTTTCGCTTGTTAGACTTTTATTTGATATTCAGATTGTTTTTGTTTTTCAAAGAAGTATAAAATACTTTTATTTTTATAGCTCTTTGTGTTTTTTTAGTATGCATCACTTTTCTAGCAAGAGTGATTTGGCGGGAAGAATTTTTTTCTGATGATGTGTTAGGCTTGAACCAGTTTCATGAGGCGAAGGTTGATGGTGGCGGATGTGGTTTTGGGAGAGAATATTTTAGCAAAGTGTTTTATAAACTTTAATTGTGCTGGAGTGATGCAAGGCAGTTGTGATGAAATAATTTTAAAAGTGTTTAACCGACAATGGCGAACTTTTAGCTTTACTTTAATCAAAAAGAGTTGGCATGACCGCGTGGAATAGCGGCATCATCTTGAATTTTTCTTATAAAATAAATTTTAATTAATCACAGGTGGCTTTTCATGCATTTGTTCTCCTTGGATAATATTATCCTTGTTGAACCTTGACCCTTCTCCCATTTTATCTAAGTATTACTGTAATTGAGCAGTGGTTTAGTATACGAAATGAGTTCCTTTGTTTCCTTTTGTTTTCCCCGTATTTACAGATTTTGACCTGCTAGGGTCAATTGATATACTCGTGATTATGAAGATAGCCTATAATCATGATTATTTAGAGTGTTTGATTTGTATAAACATCAGATTTTGAGAAATACAGGCCTGAATTTTGTAACTGACTGTCGGCTCATTTGGATCACTTTTTTTGTGTTTGAGACATCAGGTTCAAACATATCTATTAAATGTAACAAATTTGGTCACGAGCTAGTAAGAAGTGATAGTGCTTTTTGTGGCCAAGGACAATATTGTCCTCTAGCCTGCAGATAGTATAGTCCATTTTCCTTATTCCGCTTATCTTCCGTGTGTTTGGTGTTCCTGAACCGAATTAGCTGCGCCTAATATTTATATGCTAGCATATGTGTGCATCGTGTGTAACTCATCTGTTAGCAAGTGGTAAAACGTTTGTCTAGTGTGTCAGTACCTCTATGTAAATGAAAAGGGGTCCTCGGTGTACTTGTGAATTTAGTTCCTTCTTATTTCCATAAAATCAGTATTCTGTAAATGTTTCAGTACTTCGTAATACCCTGATATACCTAGTGCATTTGCATAGTGTTTGTTCTTGTTATAGTGTTCTAGTGAATTTTGTAATTTACTTCCACAATTTTTGTAGTTTGAAAATATATATACATATAGTAAAGAAAAAAAGAAAAGATGAGGAAAAAAAGGAGAGAAAAAGGGAAGAAGGGGAAAAAAATGACATGCATGAGCAATTGTTTTTATATTTGGCAGAGAGCACAAGCTCCAGGCTCCTAATTCGAAGGATATGGTCATATTTTGGGGATCAAAGGGAATACAGCATGTCCAAACTGTAACATTGACATGCATGGAGCAGTCTTCATATTATTTCGCATAAATACTTACTGAAAGTCAAGGTCACATTTAGGAGTCAAAGTAATGTAAGATATTGTCAAGGCCATAACTTTTACAGGTATAGAGCATTTTTAGCTTGACTTTTCAGAGAAGAAGTAGAGCTTTTGCACTTGCCCCGTTGTTGGCATTGGCGTCGCCATTGGTTTAAGTTTTTGATAAAGTCAAATATCTCTGTTACTATCAAAGATATTGACTTGAAACTTAAAATATTATTTACTATAAAAGTCTACACCAGGAGAAACAATACCCACAACTCTGATTTGAATTTTGACATGTTGTGCACCTTTTTAACTTAGAATTTTTGGTTAAAGTTTTTTGATAAGTCAGTATCAAAGTTATTGACTTGAAACTTGAAATAGTTATTAGCTATCCACAGTGTACACTCGGACAAACAATTCCCATAACTTTCTTTGAAAGTTGTCAAGAGTTATGCCACTTTTTAACTTAGAATGTTTGTTTAAAGTTCCTACTGGCAAAGCTCTAATTTTGAGTGAAGCACTGAGAAAAGTTGAGCGTGCTGACTCTTTCGGACAGCTCTTGTTAGCTTAACTGTTCAAAGAAGAGTCTTGTTATTCTGCTCACCCTGGCATTGGCGTCAGTGTCTCACCTTGGTTAACTCCATGCAAGTACATATGGCTATCATTTAAAGGCATATTTTTGTACTTTTTTTACTTATTTTTTCTTGTTCTATGTCAATTACCATTCTCCGTATATAAGGTCATGGTCTCATACAACTGACCTGTTATTTGGCCAAATTATGCCCCCTATTGGACTTAAAAAATCCTGGTTAAAGTTTTACATGCAAGTTACTATCTCCAAAACTAATGCTGATATTGAATTGAAACTTCACATGTGTCTTCTGGGTTATAAAACTAGGTGATAGCATCAAGTCCCATAACTCTGACCTGCATTTTGACCAAATTATGCCCCCTTTAAAACTCCTGGTTAAAGTTTCGCGTGCAGGTATATCTAGCTATTAACAATAATAGCATATAAAGCTTTGAAACTTTTTTTATCATTTTTCTAGGTCAATTTCCAACCATACTGGGTCAAGTCACATACCTCTGAATTGTTTTTATTTTGGGCAAATTTTGTCCACTTTTGGACATGGAAAGTCCTGCTAATTTAACTCTCCAAAAGCAGACATTGAATTGAAATTTCACATGTGTCTTTAGGGTTATAAAACAAGGTGATAGCATCAAGTCCTGTAAGTCTGATATGCATTTTGGCTAAATTATGCCCACTTTTGTGCTTAGAAAATCCGATTTAAAGTTTTAAATGCAACTTACTATCTCCAAAACTATAATGCAGATATTGGTTTAAAAGTCTAGATATCTCAACTTTCAGGGTAATATTCCTGCTTCTGGGACGTAACAATTGAATAGTCGAGCATTGGCTGTCTTACGTACATGTGCTCTTGTTTAAGATTTTCTTAAGTTCCATGTACTTGGTGCTGCAGATAGTTCTACCAATCAAGTCATTGATAGATATTTAATCCCAAATTATAAGTTGCGTATTACTGGAAGAACATAATACAATGTATGTCAATGCAAAAAAAAGTTGTCAAATACATGCATATAATTGTATGACATTAGAAAATGTAATAAAAGTGTAATAAAATAAATTCAGATTCTCTTTTTAAGCTTAAATTTAGATACATGTACAATGCTTAGAATTTCTACCATATCGCACATTGCATATAAAACCAAGAAAAACTAGTATTTACTGTGAAAATGGACAATAGACACTAACTTTTTAACTGTAAAGGTATTTCATTCTTCCTCATACAGGTGTATACATAAATACAAGGTAATTGATTAAGCTCTAGTACTATATCTAAGCAATGTCAAGAACAATAAACAATTTATTTCAGGCTGACAAGTCTATGATTGGTGATCTACACCTTCTTCATAACCCAAGTTTTTTCTGATGTCTGCCATCATTCCAGTTGACTCTCACAGTGGTGAACTTTATAACAGCTGTCAGAATGGGAACCAGAACAATTACCTCAGTGAAAGCCAAAACATTTTCATTTTTCAAGTGAGTACATGTAGATTAGTTTGGACAGAATCTGTATGCTTTTCTAGAGATGGTATGTAAAAAGTCGAATGTCTTTACAATTTTTAGCTCGACTATTCATAGAATAGTAGAGCTATTGGACTCACCCATGCGTTGGCATCTGCGTCCCGATTTGGTTAAGTTTTTGTATGTAAGCTGGTATCTCAGCAACCACTTTTGGGAATGGATTGAAACTTCACACACTTATTTACTGTGATAAACTGACTTACATTGCACAGGTTCCATAACTCTATTTTGCTTTTTTACAAAATTATGCCCCTTTTTCGACTTAGAATTGTTTGGTTAAGGTTTTGTATGTAAGGTGGTATCTCAGTACTCACAAATTGGAATGGATTGAAACTTCACACACTTGTTCACTGTCATAATCTGACATGCACAAAGCAGGTCCCATAACTCTATTTTGCTTTTTTTTACAAAATTATGCCCCTTTTTCAACATGAGATTTTTGGTTTAGTTTTTGTATGTAAGCTGGTATCTCAGTATCCACTAATGGGAAAGGATTGAAACCTCACACACTTGTTTACTGTCATGATATGACATGCAGTGCAAAGGGTCAATAACTCAACTTCGCATTTTACAAAATTATGCCTCTTTTTCAACTTAGGAGTTTTGGATTAACTTCTTACATGTAAGCTGGTATCTCAGTACCCACTAATGGGAATGGATTTAAACTTCACACACTTGTCCACTGTCATGAGCTGATAAGCACTATGCAGGTTCCATAACCCTATTGTGCTTTTTTACTAAATTATGCCCCTTTTTCGACTCGTATTCATTCAATCGACAAGGCTGTTGAATAGTCAAGCGCTGCTGTCCTCCGACAGCTCTTGTTTTTACGCCCCCAGCATCTACTGATGCGAGAGGCATATAGTGATTGTCCTTTCTGTTTGTCTGTCCGTCCGTTCGTGCGTCCGTACGAGGTTAACCAATTGGGACCGTTTCGTCTAGCATCAATACCCCTTACTAGAATGACTTGATACTAATGCAGATGTAACCTGTGACCATTCCTCATCTTCAGACATCACCTGACCTCAGTTTGACCTTGACCTCATTTTGGACTTGGGTTGCTTTATATGGGCCATCTCGTGGTTAACCAAATGGGACCTTTCGTCTAGCATCAATACCCCTTACAAGAATTAATTGATACTAATACAGATGTAAACTGTGACCATTCTTCATCTTCAGACATCACATGATCTCAGTTTGACCTTGACCTTGACCTCATTTTGGACTTATGTTGCTTTATATGGGCCATCTCCTGGTTAACCAAATGGGACCTTTCGTCTAGCATCAATACCCCTTACAAGAATGAATTGATACTAATACAGATGTAAACTGTGACCATTCATCATCTTCAAACATCACCAGTCCTGACCTCAGTTTGGCCTTGTTTTTTTTTGGACTTAGGTGCAAAATCAATCGACAAGGATGCCACTGGGGGCATCTAGCGTTTATTGAACACAGCTCCTTGTTTTTACTGGCAAAGCTCTAATTCAGAGCCAAGCACTGAGAAAAGTCGAGCGTGCTGTCTTATGGATAGCTCTTGTTGACTTTTGTATTCATTCAATTGACAAGGCTATTGAATAGTGGAGCATTGCTGCCAGCCAACAGCTCTTGTTAATGAATTATGTCCCCTTTTACTTCGAATTAAGGTTAGTTTTGATGCATTTTCACTATATTATAGTTATTACTAAATGGATTTGATTAAACTTTTGATCCACAACATCGCCCACACCATATGGCACGTGCATAACTCTTGCACCAATATTTTATGATTTAACGACTGTTACAGCTCTCAGAAGATTGCTAATTTTGTATAGAACATACTGTAAATTTAATTACTACTCACAGTACACCTTTATTCTACAGCAAACCAATGCAAATCATGTGACACTTGCTGAGAGTGCATGACAGTTGGTAAAGGACCAGAAAAACGAACACAAAGCAAGGAAGGAAGGTAAAATGATTTAAATAAGAATGTTTAAATAGAGTTTGCTTTTTTAGACTTGTATTTGTTGTTCAGATTGTTTTTTCTAGATTTTTTTCAGAGTGATTTGGCAATAAGTAATTTTGTTCTGATAAAGCGCAGTGGTCATGTTGTGTTATGCTTGAACCAGTTTTCTGTAAAATCCGTGGTTATTTGCTAGGTCTTATGTCTATCTAACTTCGTGTGGGTGATAGCTTTGACATGCATGAGCAGTATTTCTTTATATTTAACAGATTTATTTGCCTATAGAGCACTAGCAGCAGGCTCCTGATTCAAAGGTTATGGTCACACTTAAGGGGTATCAAAGGGAATACAGCATGTCCAAACTGCAACATTGACATTACATAGATTAGTCTTCATATTATTTCTTGAAGGTTAAGGTCACATTTAGGGGTTAAAGTTCATGTAAGGTCTTGTCAGGGCCATAACTGTTTGCCACAGTGCAACAGTGTTTCGAGTAAGATGCAGGTTTCTATCTCAAAGGTCAAGGTTTCATTAATAAAGAGGTCAAAGGTCATGTTAGATCTTTTCTGAGCTGTAACTTTGACATGCAAGGAGCACTCTTTTTTAAATTGGTATATTTTTGTCTCAACAAATAAATATTGTGCCCTTTTGGCTTGAAAATTCTAGTTTCATTGTAGATACCAGTACTTATATCAAATAATTGTATGAATTCACTAAGATTTCTTAAAAAATACAAGAGGAGAAGATAAACTTGTAAATAATCAATTCAGAGTTATGGTTCTTGCATATTGCATTTCTTCTCATTGCCATCTGTCAATATATTCAGTGTAATTGAGTTCTGTTTAGTACATTAAAATTGTCATCACACAAAGGGGAGGTGAAACTGTACATATCCTAAAATTCAATTATGGTTCAAGGTCTTTGCACTATGGACCATCATTCTATTTGTCACATACGAAAGGTGAAATCATTGATTTGTATGGTTTTGCTGTTTTAATATTTCAAGGTGCAAGTAGTAGTTTATGTAGGCTGTATATTTTGAAGATTGTCAAGAAATTTAATACATGAAACAGTTTGGTTAACTATTAATATTGATACATTTGGATGTGGTAACCATTAAAAGGGCCATAACTCAATTTTTACATAGCAAATGTATATGCTGATTATATGCTCAAGTTTGTTGGTAAATAATTTTTTATTTGTTTGGGTCATGTCATTCGAAAACTATGAAATGGGTTATCTGGAAAGCAAATTGCAAAATCATAATTTACCACAGAAATGAACCAGTATCCTCACAATATATTAATTGGAGAAAACATATCAGTGCTTTAAACCAGTGTACTCTCAATTATTATAGTCGTTGTCTTGATTTGCAATAGATCTGAACCAGTGAACTCTGAAATATTAATTTTGGAAAAACAGTTGAATGTTGTGAACAAATATCTTAATAGATTTAGGTATTATTTTGATTTGCACTAGATCTGAACTAGTATCCTCCAAAACTTAATTGGGAAAATCACATCAGGTCTAAACCAGTATGCTCTCAGTATTCAACTTGGTTTACAATAGATTTGAACCAGTATCCTCTAAAAGTTAATTGGGAAAACCATGTCAGGTCTCAACCACTCTTCTGTCAGTCAACTTGGTTTAGAATAGATGTGAACCAGTATCCTTTAAAAGTTAATTGGGGAAAACCATGTCAGGTCTTGACCAATGTCCTCTCAATATTCAAGTTGGTTTACACTATATTTGAACAAGTATCCTCTAAAAGTTGGGAAAACATATCAGGTCTAACCCAGTATGCTCTCAATAGTTAACTTAGTTTACAATAGATTTGAACCAGTATCCCCTAAAAGTTAATTGGGAAAACCATGTCATGTCTCAACCACTATTCTCTCATTAGACAACTTGGTTTACAATAAATGTGAACCAGTATCCTTGGGAAAACCATGTCAGGTCTTAACCAATGTCCTCTCAATAGTAAAATTGGTTTACACTATATTTACTAAGTTAATTGGGAAAAGTATGTCAGGCCCTGAGCCAACCAATATCACTATTTAAATCATTTACTTGCATGGTAGGGCTCTGAACAAGTTAATTTCTTTTGAACAACATTGTCTTAACTGGGAACAGATTTTGGGGTTCCAAATCTAAAAAGCCATTGTCATAATTTGGAACAGATTGATTGGCTCTCTGCAACCAGTATCCTGTTTTGGCATTTATCTTTCTGTATTAAATCTAAATAATTAGATTTTGCAAATTGGTTACACTTTATAGCACATTTAAGCTGAATTAAATTGCTCTTGTTCTGTTTAGTTAAATAAAAATAATATTTTGTAAAAAATTCAACAACTTAGTAAAATTGGAGGCAGGCTTTTTGCATAATATACATCTGCTGTTACATTATCTTTTTATGGTTCCACAATTTTCTAAGTTCATTATACTACAATTTTGACCTGGGACTTTATGTTCTTCCTTCCCTTTGCATCCTTCCCTTGCACTGTTCTCCTGCATTGTTCAGCATCCCAGCATGCACCTTGCACTATGCTTGCCACTTCCTCATAAAGTTCCAAGACAAAGTTAGTATAATGTACCATCAAATTTCGACTATTTTCATGTTCTCATATAATCGCACTGTTAGTTTCTCCAAAACATCTAGTGTTATTTAAATGAAATGTTCAGCTTGATGTTATGTTATGGTAATACTTACTTTGTGTCGCAGCAAAATTTAAACTTTTAAACTAATCAGTGGATTCCAATGAAACTTTTATCAAAAGTTAAGCATAATGAGAAGCTGTGTTGAGAGTCAGTTCTGTCTTTCAAAGATTAGGTCACAGACAATGGCACTTTTCCTCCAGATTGTTCATTCAGAAATAACTTTTAAGATTTCAAGGGATTTCAACGAATCATTATCACATGGTCCAATTTTGAAAATCCTGGTTACCAAGTTTGGGCTGACAAGCATGGTCAATCTGTGTTGTAGTTCAAATTGATATTTATTCACTAAACTTATGTTCAGGCCTTGTATTGTATGGGATTGTATTGAGGCAGTTGGGGTCTTTGTATACAGTTTTCTGCCAGTTGTGGTAATTGAATTTGGTTAAAACAGTGGGGCTAGGTTAACCACATCAAATGGGTTTCAGGTCAGTAATTTAGTTGTCACCCAAACATGGTGTGTAGCAAGTTTGAAATTATGAATTAGATATTGCAATGAAACTTGATAGAAAGCTTTTGAGGAGAAGGCTTAAGACTGGGGGGTCTCCAGGCCAAATGAGGTCAAGGTCACCATTACTAAAACAGCATAATTATTGTCACCAAACTTAGTGTATAGCAAGTTTATAAGCTTATACAGTTTGTATTAAAGGCTACTGGAATCGGGTCACTGGTACTAAAAGTAGAAAACAGTTTCTGGTCAATAATTACCCAAGATAAACTGGCAAAGAGGTACTGGTTAAAGATTTATGAATAAACCAAAGTGTCAGAATCATTTATTTTTGGCTACAAGTAACAAGAACATCATTTAAAAGGGACTGGATTTTTCAAATAACATGAAAGGGCTCTAGTGGTATTAGAGTATTTAATACTTTACGGGGGAAGCGCTTTCGATTCAGGTTTAAATTGCATTGAGGGACAATGTCATTCATTTCGGAGGCATTTGTAATCTTTCAACTGCTTTTATAGCTGGTATGTGGAAATTGTAAAGAAACATGTGTATGTTAGATAATGTATATTAGATGATTAACTAGAAAATCAATACACTTTTGACCAAAATGCCACCAATCTTTCAAAAACACTGAAAAAAGTCATTGACAAGGGAAATAGGTGGAATGGCTGCTGGTTCATGTATCTGCATTTAAAGACACCTTCATTCTTTTCCAGGTCAAGATGTGAACTGTATTACAGGTCATTTTTCAGCTGATAAACACAATTTAAAAAAAGTCACATTTCTCCTGAATTGAGTCAAACATTCTCATGGTGTTGATCATCTTCCAAAAATACTTGCAGCTGGCTATAATAGCTCCCTATGGATTAATGTCAGAACAGTTTCAGTGTCAAACAATTTTAAGGTGAAGCTTAGCTGTTTGCAATATCATATGACTGGGTTAAGAAATAATAGCTACTGACTAATATTGAACTACTGTATTTCAGGATTTAGAGATGGTCTGTTTACCATTGGCCTACCAACCCTATTTACCACATACAAATGTATCCTATATTTATTCAAGATAGTTTTCATACAAGTTAGAAAAAAATCGGTCCTATCTGCCTTATACTGTTACTTGTTTGTTATTAGATATTCAGAAAGTAATATATTAAATTTAAGGAGAAAAGGCATGTTTTTGTTAATGTTTGCTTTAAGAACTTACTTTATTTTGAATAGTATTTCTTTCACAGACATTGCACGATTCTTAAATGTGTAGGTCATGAACACTCTTCTTTAGAACTACTTTTTGATAATTTAACAAATAAAATAAATTGATACAATTACACCTTTCTTTCGTGATTTTTATTTTTATGAAATTCAGAATTACAGAAATTCAAGGCATGTATTTGTAAGACAGATTCCTGTCAGCAACAACTGAAGGATTTTTAATATAGAACAGTTTTGATAGAGCATTTCTGTCTTTGCAGTGAAAGTGTTTGTTTGAAAATCTTTGAAAAATTAAAATCTTAACGTCTTTTGAAAACTGTAAATGCATTGAGCAAAATTATAGCCGAGTTCAGCACTGACATAAGCAAAGCAAATGTTCAGGTCTTCACTTCCCTAAATGTTACCTCTTAGTCAGCAATATTCATCAATGTGGTTCAATTTGTACTATGAAATAGAGACCAACATTTCACTAATTTGTGCTTGTAAATTTAGAGCTAAAGATAAAAGTGTGACTTTTAATGAAATTCTAGGATTGGCTTTGCTCATAAATTTTTGTCATAATGATTGGGGAATGTTTTTTAAGTCTTATCAATTCAAGGTCAAGGTCACTACATGTGGTATGGTGAGATCAAAGGCACCATTTAATTATGTGTGCTGTTTTTTTCTTTTTTTCCAATTCGAAAATTTTTCAAGAAGTTGGCACACGGTTTACCAAAATAAAATGACCTGCAGGACACGTCTTTCAGTCATGTTGGTTCAGTATCAAGGTCAAATAGTGAGATCAAAGGTCAAATAGGCAGGTTTTCATGTGCATTAGATATCTTTATATAGCTTAGCAAAATTGTTTGCGTTCTGCACCAGTTAAGGTTGTACATTTTGGGGTCAAGTTTACACTTGGAAAGGTCAAGGTAAAGGTCATATAGGCATTATTTCAGGTCTAATTTGTAGTTTTATGGAAATATTTTCAAATAACTTGGGAGACATGCATATTTCATAAGTTATAGAATTGCTCTTTAAATTTAATGAAAAGTGTGTGGTGAAAATCGCAGAAAACGATTGAATTTAGCTTATTAATAAACATTATAGTTTGTCTTCATACAAGATAATATTATGATATGAGAATAACCATTTGAGTGCAGATTTAAAATACTTTACAACAGAAAGAAAATACATGAGAGGTCAATTTTGTATCAAACTGTGACAGCTTAAGTCTTTAAAATGAATATGCTTAAAAATTGGAAAAATGTATAAGAACATTCTGTGGAAACCTACTAGCATACTTGGTACAAATGAGATAAGTTTTGAGAGGTAATGAAATGTGCTATACCTCACATGCCCCCTTAGCATAAGCACTGGTTACTGTAAGTAGTTTTTCATATATTTTGTTGAATTTGAGTGAAATATCTATTGATCACATGAATTATTGATTGTACTATTTTGAAAAAAGCTTTTAAAGACTGAAAGATAAGATCAAATTTCTTTATTCTACTCTATTGCTTTTCTATCAATGCAGCTTGTTCGCTGTGCTTGTATCTGCATTTAGCTAACTTTCCCATCTTTTTTTCCTATCCTATTTCACTATGATATCCACCTAACTAGCCAGCTATCCCATGGTGTTCCCCCATGATGCTACTAGGGTATATATTTCTTCATGCTAACTATCATATCCACCTAACTCTAGCCAGCTATCCCATGGTGCTGCCTCCATGATGCTACTAGGGTATATGTCTTCAAGCTAACTATAATATCCACAACTATTATATCCACATAACTCTAGCTAGCTATCCCATGGTGTCCCTCCATGATGCTAGTATGGTATATATTTCTACCTTGTAACTACCATTAGGACCCATATTATATCCATCTAGCTCTCACATGTGCTGCCAGGTTGTATATTTCATCCACCAAGCTAGCCGAAGCTGCTACCGAGAGAGATGCTGCATACTGCCAGCCAGCCCATTTTTCTTCTAGGGAGCAGTTAACATTCTTTGCTTCTTATAGCCTACCCTATATATTCCTATAAGCTCATCTATCCTATAGGGTCTTATTGGTAGTATATTTCATTATGGTCTATACAGTACATCTAACTAGCTCTCCTGTGTGCTACCAGGCTGTATATTTCATCCATCAGGCTAGCCAAAGCTGCTACCTTGTATGGTTGTATACAGCAAGCTAGCTTTCTTTCCTTCTTACAGGCTGTATAACTTCCAGTCTTCTACCTGTTGCTCTTGACCGAAGTCTTTCAGTATTTAGCAACTTCTGATTGCATAATTGTTTAAACTAGAAGATTATAAGTTAATCATTATGGAAATATGAGACCTATCGAGTTAATATTACAGTAACACTTACAATTTAAGCCTCCCAGGCTACCACAGAAAGTAATTCAAAACAATTAAGCTTGTATGATTTTTCCATGTTTGATAGGATCCTTTTTTTAGTAAATGTAAGAAAGCAAAACTTGAAGCTTTTAAAATCTGCATCATAATGGTTGTTTTCTAAAACTTGTATGAGAGCATTATTTTCAGTTATTTTAATAATGAAACTTAACAAGTGATTATATTATAGGGTTATACAAATAGATGATAGCATCAAATCCCATAACTCTGACATTCATTTTAGCCAAACTATGCCACTTTTTGGACTAAGTAAATCCTGGTTAAAAGTTTGCATTTAATTCTGTAGGTATTTTAAAAATTAGGGTAACATTCCTGATTCAAATAGTAGAGCATTAATGTCTTAGGGACATCTCTTGTTCTTTGATCTCTGCATACCAGATATTTCAAGGTCATTTCTGATAATTTGCTAGTCAGGACCAGTTTTCTAGAGTAATTGCCCTTGAATAAATCAAAATTGCAAAATTTAAATCTATTAAGAAGAGTATTATAGAAAATATCAGTTAATTTGAAGGGTATATTATTGTGACTTCTACACTTTTGGTATCTCTAGCATTGTTTGACAAGGTTCACTTAAGTGAAGTGTTGGTTGCTATTTCTTAGTATTTGTACTATTCTCAGTGGCTGATGTTTAAAAGCAAGCAAGGCATGCACTTCAGTTGGTTCATTTTGGTTAATGGTGCATTTAATAATGACTAGGTTATCGGGGTTACTAGGCCAAGAAAAAAATTAATAAGATAGAAAGTTGCTGTATTCAGGCTTTAATTGGCAATAGTTTCCTTTATGAATCAAATTTACTGAAATGAATTATGTTTTTAAATTCATTGGCATTTGCAATGTCTGTTTGAGGAATAATTTTTTAAGGTAAATTGGCAAGGTCTAAAGTTGATATAATATGGAAAGTTAAGTGGCAAGGTGAATGAGATGAATGGATGCAAGAGTTGATCTTAACTTTCTTCAACATTTAATCCTATAGGCAACTTTTTGTAAAGCCAATCAAAATTTTAAGATATTTGTAATTAGATGATATAAAGTATTTTGTTCAAGTTCAGTAGTAGACAAAATTGTTCAAAAACTCACCAAGGTTACATATTTACCTGCGGCCTGGAGGCCGCAGGTATATTGGAATGCAACAAGTAGTAAAGCACATGGAGACTGGGTGATTTCACGTGATATTTTACCGATATGCGATTGGCTTATCGCATTTATGGAACGCCGTTATTGCAATAAAGCTGGCACTCTGTATGATATATATAGAGAAAGTCTTGTGACCTGAATTCTTCATTCATTATTTCATATAATTTATTCAAACTTTCAGCAGTGATCAATATTGATACCTAGTTGTGCATAAGGGATTTTTTAGATTCCTCTTTGTTTAATTTCATGGATTATGGTCTTGAGTTGTTTTTTTTTTTTTTTTTTTTTTGCTCTATAAGTCAATTAAGTCCAGGTGAAGGCATGAATCACATTTGTGATAGCTCTAGTAAAGTATTTCAATAGTCAAGGAATGTGGCCAGTTGAGCTAAAAGTTATGTCATACATGAAAGGAAAATACAGTTACTTTTGCTCAAAACAATAACTTTCAGAATTAAGAAATATATTGTATATTTCATACGTCTACTTGTACAACATGTAGAATGGAGTTATTTTTCCTATGTAAAGCGTAATGGTATGATACTAAAAAAAAACAAGTACGATATTCACTCATAAGTTACTTTTTAGCCTGGTATAACTTCTGGCCGCAGGAAATCTTTCGACTTGTACATATCCTAGAATGTTTGTGGTAAGATTTTTGGCAAGATCATTTTTATAAAACCAGAGTTATGGACCTTGAACAATCTTATAGAACATAAATAACCCATGAGTCATTGGCTCTTAAGTAATGTCTTGATAGTGTAATTTCATATTGTTTTCCTGTCCTATTAGTAGGAAACCAAATCAAACTATTTTTTTAAAGAAGCAGATACAGAGTGCAGTGTATTTATTTTGTCACCAGTTGTAAACTAGGCCAATCGTAAAAAATCCATGTTAGCACCATAGAGGAGACATCTTCTACCTATCTTGCAGAAAGCCTGTCAGAAATGAAGTCAATATACAAGCTTGGTTATCTCTGGTAAAAAACAAAACAAAAAAAAACTTTAAAAATGGTATTGGATAGAAATCCCATGTAAAGGCAATAGTAGATATATTTACTACCAGTCTTAAGGTCAAAATAGAAACTTGGTTATTTTTGGAATTGAATTAAATTTATGTTCAACTTGGCCATCTTATGTTTAAAGTCACCAGGTATTATGTAAAGTGGAAGGTCCAGTTAGAAACTAAACCATTTGAGGTCAAAAACTAGATCACAGAAAAAACCTTGGTTACACTCTAGTTATATTACCTTTTAGATGTGAAGCATGGTCAGGCAATCTAGCACTATTGTGACCCACTAAGCTTTTGTAAATTTAGTCAGAAGTTTTAAGCAATTTTGGTGTAAGTTTCAGTTTGAATGATTTTAAACTTGATGTTGCATTTAGTTATGGTTTGATAGGGTAAGGACTTTTTTTTTACTTTTAAGATGGTAGGAGTGAGCTGTTTTCCTTTTGTTTTATTTCTCTGCCAGTCTTACAGACTGTTGAGGAGGAGATGCTGCTTCAAAAGATTGGCAGAATTGCATTTTGTTACAGCTGCCAAGGCCTGACAGATCCCTTTACTATTGATCAAGACATACTAGCGTGACTATCGAGGACAATCCGGTGCCTATATGTCCGCAAGATTTTGGCGTTGGTGTAACTTGTTCTACAATTCTGTACCGGCAGTGTTTAGATGAAGGTTATTCCTTTGTTTTGAGAAATGGGAATCAGGGATTGTGAGGATTTTAATTTCTTTCAGGTACACAGCCTGCCAGTGACAACTGATTGTATGTCCCGTCCATACATACAGTCGGCAGGATTTTCTTTCAGCGTCAAGACCTGCCTAGGACAGCCTTTATGAGGTGGGCAGGATTTCATCTTTTCCAGGTCCAAGGTCTGCCTAAGACTGCAGAAGATACAGAAGCAGCAGAATATTTCTTCCAGGTTTCAAGGCCTTGCAGATCCCTTACCTGTTGATCAAGACTGCTATCGTGACTATCGAGGACCCGGTGCCTATATGTCCGCAAGATATAAGCGTGTGGGGGTGACTGATCTGCAAACCTTGCCGGCGGGTTGCTACATGATGAGTTGTTCCTTTGTTGAGTGAAACGGAAATCAGGGATTGCAAGGATTTCTTATTCATTTCAGGTCAATACCCTGCCTTTGTCTTCTAATGCATGTTTTACTTGGACGGAACATACATTGGGCAGGTTTTGTATTTTTTTCAGATTCAAGGCCTGCCAGGACCGGGCAGGATTTTCTCTCTTTCAGATTTCTATGAACGTTTGCCTTCCTCTACCAGGACAGGCCAGTCTGTCAGAATTATTTTCATGTAGCTCACTTTTGCAGTATTGATTTCTTTCCTTATTTAAGCAAACTTAACTTAAAATAATTTTGCGTTTTTTTTCCTGTTTTGGCTTATTTAATTTCAGACTTGAGAGCAGAGACTTTCATTATTTCCATGCATGGAAACTGAAATGATGACGGTCCTTGTGTAGAGATCTAGACACTTTGTTCACAAGGTGATGTGAAATGGTGCGAAGTGTTGTGTATGTCTTCTGCCTTCACTCTACTAAACCACTACTGCATGGATCTTCAGTACCTTCAGTTAGTACCGGTACGTATATCTTCTTTAAATTTACTGAATTCAACAATTTTCTAAAACGAACTTGTCCATCATTTAATTTGGGCAATACCATTTATTAGTCCCGTACTGGTTAAAAACCAGTTTCGGGGACTATAGGAATGCGCTTTTCCGTCTGTCTGCAATTTCGTGTCCGGTCCATAACTCTGTCATCCATGAAGGGATTTTAATATTACTTGCCACAAATGTTCCCCATAAGACAACCTGTCATGCGTGAAGCCCGGACCCTTAGCTTAAAGGTCAAGGTCACAATTGGAGGTCAAAGGTCAACAGGGCTTTTTTCCTGTCCGGTCCATAACTCTGCCATCCATGAAGGGATTTTAATATTATTTGGCACCAATATACCTCATAATAAAATGATGTGTCATGCACATTTTTCAGACCCCTAGCTCAAAGGTCAAGGACACACTTGGCAGTCAGATGTTAACATGGCATGAACAGGGTCTCTTTACTGTCCGGTCCATAACTTCGTCATTCATTAAGGGATTTTAATATCACTTGGCACAAATGTTTCTCATGATGTGTCATGCAGAAATCCCGGAGCCCTGGCTCAAAGGTCAAGGTCACAATTGGAGTTCAAAGGTCAACAGGGCTTTTTTCCTGTCCAGTGTATAACTTGTCATGCCAAACAGGATTTGAATATTACTTGGCATTAATGTTCACCACTATGAGACTGTCTTGCGCAAGAACCTCATCCCTAGGTAAAAGGTCAAGGTCACACATAGAGGCCAAAGTTCAGATACAAGAATGACTTTGTCTGGAACATTTCTTTTTTCATGGAGGGATTTTGATGTAACTTGGCATAAAAGTTCACTAACATGAGATGGATTGTTGTGTGCAAGATTCAGGTCCCTAGGTCTAAGGTCAAGGTCACACTTAGAGGTCAAATGCCAAATTCAAGAATAACTTTGTTCGGAGCATTTCTTCTTCATGCATGGAGGGATTTTGATGTAACTTGGCACAATTGTACACCATCATGAGACAGTGCGTCATGCGCAGGTCCCTTCTTTAGAATTACTTCCCTTTGTTGTTACTATAAATAGCTTATATTGTAACTTTTTCATTTCTAGTCATAGGGTAAATCGAGACTACTTTTCTGTAGTACAACATGTATGTTACATCCAATTTTGAGGTGTATTTTAATCTATCTCTACCTCAGGTAAGGATTTTTGTGTGGACTTAGATTTTTTTTTGTATTTTTTTAGCTCAACTATTCATAGAATAGTAGAGCTATTGGACTCACCCATGCGTCGGCGTCCGCATCCCGATTTGGTTAAGGTTTTGTATGTAAGCTGGTATCTCAGTAACCACTTGTGGGAATGGATTGAAACTTCACACACTTATTCACTGTGATAAACTGACCTACATTGCACAGGTTCCATAACTCTGTGTTGCTTTTTTACAAAATTATGCCCCTTTTTCGACTTAGAAATTCTTGGTTAAGGTTTTGTATGTAAGCTGGTATCTCAGTAACCACTTGTAGGAACGGATTGAAACTTCACACACTTATTCACTGTGATAAACTGACCTACATTGCACAGGTTCCATAACTCTATTTTGCTTTTTTACAAAATTATGTCCCCTTTTCGACTTAGAAATTCTTGGTTAAGGTTTTGTATGTAAGCTGGTATCTCAGTAATGACTTGTGGGAATGGATTGAAACTTCACACACTTATTCACTGTGATAAACTGACCTACAATACACAGGTTCCATAACTCTATTTTGCTTTTTTATGAAATTATGCCCCCTTTTCGACTTAGAAATTCTTGGTTAAGGTTTTGTATGTAAGCTGGTATCTCAGTACACGCTAATGGGAATGGATTGAAACTTCACATGCTTGTTCACTGTCATGATCTGACATGCACTGTATAGGTCCCATAACTCTACTTTGCAATTTTTGAGTCGGCTAAAGGCTGAAAGCCTTTTGACGAGTCCTTGCTATCCAACGATTCTCTAAATGGACCGAATAACACATGAAGGGATGTAGTTCCATTAGATTTCTCAAATTTCAAACAGTTCACTGCATGAATGAAGTTAAGTTTTGTCAATTTCCTTTGCTATGACCAATATACGATGTAATCTGTCATATTTATGACTTGTAATTGTGCAATTCTCGAATGTAACTCATTAAGCATAAATGTGCATTTTAAGAATGGCGCAGGCTTACAAAGCTTGGGTAACATCCAGCGAAAGACAAAAAATAGTTCCAGCAGGGCTCCAGATAAGATGCGTATTAGCGTAAATTACGTATAGAAATAATGCAAATACGCATGTCTAATAATTTCTAAGCGTATAAAAACGTATATAAAATTACAGAAACGCACACAATGCTTTTTTAAAAACAAAATCTGAATCGTCTGGATGCGTTAGGTAACATAGCCGATCAGCCTTAATTCTCCCACATTGAACGTAAACACGCATCGTATGATTTCTATAAACTTTGCGTGGGTTGAATTTTGCAGTCAGTAAACGGATAAATTATCGGAAGAAGAAGCTCTTACTGGTTTGTTTAGTTACTATTGATATTAAAAATGATTTTAATTCTTATTTTTCGAGAAATAAACAAATCGGCGAAACATTAAATTGTATTTTCTTGTAGTTTTTGAAATCGAAAGTAGATCGCCTATGTTTGGCGAAACGAAACAACTTTTTTATGAAAAGATTTAAATAAGAGGTAATTTAACCGTAAACTTCAATGTCAGATACTGCCAATTGCTGCTAAATGTCTTCGTATCATCACAATTTGTAAAATATATTGTTCAAACTGGAGAAAAGTGTAATCGTATCCGGATATAATATTTTGGGTAAATATCGAGCTGTGTTATGAAATTTTAAGAAAAAAACTAAAAACAAACTGAAACTGGTAGACTATACTGTCAGTACATCAATCATTAGCCGACTCAGGCCATTCAGGCCTTTGATTTCAAAATTATGCCCCTTTTTCGACTTAGCAGTTTTTGGTTAAGTTTTTGTACGTAAGCTGGTATTTCATTATCCACTTATGGGAAAGGATTGAAACTTCACGCACTTGTTCACTTTATGAGCTGATAAGCACTGTGAAGGTTCCATAACCCTTTTTCCCATTTTTACAAAATTATGCCCCTTTTTGACTTTTGTATTCATTCAATTGACAAGGCTGTTGAATAGTCGAGCGTTGCTGTCCTCCGACAGCTCTTGTTTTTTTAGGATTAACTTTCCTTTGTTGTTACTATAAATAACTTATATTGTAACTTTTTTATAATTGACCATAGGGAAAAACCAAGATCACTTTTCTGTGGTATAACATAATGTTACTTTCAAATTTTAGGTGTATTTTAAGGTATCTCTGCCTGGTAAGGAGTTTTTTTGTGGATTCAGAAAAACAAAAGAATTACAATAATTACTACACAACCAAAGAATTAAAATTCCATTTGCAAATAGAGGTGCTAATGTAAAGAAATTTGCTATGACGGGCGTACATTGTGACATTTTGGCACTCTTGTTTTTTGTTTGTTTTTTTTTTACTATAAATAACTTATATGATACCTTTTTGATAATTGGCCAAACTATAGGTTTTTAAACATAAAAATTGCAGTCCAAGTGTTTTGTTATAACATATTGTATTTATAGTACAATATTGTTTATACATTATTGACAGATGTCAGTTCATTATGTTATACTGCAGTAGAGAAAATTAGTTGCCTTCCAGTAGGGGACTTTGTATTGTATGGCAATACTTCATTCACTTGTTTATCAAAGGGATGTTAACTGAAAATTTACTGTCTGAATAGTGAACAGTGCAAACCTTGATCAGGCTGCAAGGTAACCTGGCTCCCTGGCTGCATGGTTATTTTTTATATAAATACTGCAAGCAAAATAAGAAAATCTTTAGCCTCTAAAATAGCACATTTTATCTGATGGCTGAACCATATGTTCGGAGCCAGGGGCAATAAAAAAAGTCAATGTAGAAACAACCTGCTGGAGTTACTTCCCTCTTAATGAATAAACATATATATGTAGAACAAACATAGGGACGGGAGCCAGTCTAGCTGCAAGGATGTGTAGGCTGATCTTGGTCTGCACTAGCTGCAAAGGCACTATCACTTGCTGCCAGCAGGCTAACGGTTAAGGTTAATATGTGTATTTGTTGTTGGCCTTTGAAATTAGATAATATTACTAATATTGAATTCTTTAATTGTATCTGAGGTTAAATGATTATTCTTGTTTGATGTATCTTGTAGGAACTGTGATGACACTGAGGAAATATTCTACAATTTTCACCATGGTTACGGTTGAATAGGGATTCCCACATAGCAATTGCTGTACCGTGTAATGCCAGCATGTATGTTTTTCTAAGCAAGCCACAGTGTGTCTAGGTGGAAGCTGTGCATCTGGACAGGTAAGGCTTTTTTTTTTTAGAATATCATAACTTTGGATTGATTTTTTATGTTTACAATACAGATTCTCTAAAACAGTTTGATACTTTTTTCTCAGCTTGAGTGGCAACCACTAAAATTTAAAAACAATGCCTTTGTTATTGCCATTCTTTACTTCCTGCCAGTGTATCTGTAGGCATCCTGTGAAATTGTTATTATTACATTTAATAGTATAGAATTTTAAGCAGCCTTTAGGAACTTTGTGTCAACTTCCAGCAAAATCTTAAGCAAAAGTATCTTTATCTGTTTGGAAATTTTGACAAAGTCCTGCCTTATTATCACATAGCAATTTTAGTGAAGGTTTTTTATGGGACTTTGAAGCAGGTTTGTCACTTTCAGCTATTATTGTACTGGATGACATGTGATTTTGTTAAAATTTAATGTGAAAAAGGATAGGTTTATTTATCTTGGCTATAGCAATACATCGTAGGATTTTCTGTAAAATGCAAGGATTTTCAGAGTTACTGCCCTTGAATTACTAAATGATTAGAAAATTGTGTATGCACTTAATACAACTTTTGTATATTTTCTTTGATATTGGTCTTACTTATTTCTGCAAAAATTTAGGTCAAGATTGATAAAAATGCCAGTTTAGAGAAGTTACTTCAGAGTTATGTCCCTTGAATTTGTAAACAATATAACTCCAGAGCAGATCTCTAAGAGTTACTGCATTGATCAGCAGTGTTGATAAATTAATACAAAGAAGGATGTTCTAAAGTCCAAATTAATGTGCTATATGTAGTGACTAGCACTATGTTACTGAATGTACAGATATGATCTGGTTAGGTCTTGAGAATATAATCATGGAGAATTCCATCTTGGTAACTCCAGAAAGGTCTATATTATCTTTCACCAAGTACTGAATCCAAGCTTGCTTTGCTTAATCTACAAACTTTTATTTTTACCTTTTCTTTCATAAATGCTTCAAAAACATTTTTGCAGTCATTTATTTCTCTGACCTTTGACAAGGAACATTCAGTTGAGAAGGTGGCATTCCTCCCTTGCACTGTACACCTCCCTCCCTTGCACTGCACTTTGCATGTTTGCTGCTTTCTCAGTAGAAATTTCAAGTTGAAGTGTTGGAGAAATAAGTATGCCTAATTTATTGGGAGGGAAGATTTGTCTACTTTCTCATAATTATTTAAATTAAGTAAACAAGCAGAGTTTTAGTATGCGGTGTTTATCAATCCATTATCTGCAATCTGGAGGTATACTGGTGTCACTGGGCTCTAACCAGTAGTCCTTAGGGGAAGCGTCACACACTTAGCCACTAGGTCATCATCTGCCATTCATTTCATTTAAGATCATCATGAAAGTAATCTTACTTTCTCTTATTTAATGTAGAATGGACAAAATGGAAAGTTCCATAAAATTTATATATTTAATGCTCAAAACTGCCATTCAATGTTCTGGTTACTGGTTATTTGTAATTATAATGACAGAATAAGGCAAAGAGATAAATAAACTGGCTCCTCTTTCATTGTAAAATACCCACCATCAGTGCAGGTAAATGTATGACCGCATTAAGAAGTAAAGATTAAAAATTCCTAGCCATTGTGTTACAAATTGGAATACTGGAATTATATTTTTGTCCAAAATGGAAATTGTTTTCGTTATATTTTGGCTAGAATTAATGGCTCTGTTTTTCAAGATGGTTAATCATTATTCAGGCATTTTTATAATGAATCATTTAATAAATTCATGTCTGATCCAAATATACTGGCTGCTCTTTTTCAAATACTTGAATGATTAAGGCACTGACTATTCATTATTGTTAAATGTTTTTATGACTGATTAAGGCAGACAAAGAGATGTAGGAATATAACCAATTAAGCTTACCCTTTATTGTAACGGACTTTGTCATTAGGTACTGGCTACATTTTATAAGAATTAATTTTATAAGAATTAACTAAATGGTTACCCTTCATTGTTATTTACTTAAATTGTTAATAGGTACTGGCTACATTTTATAAGTATTAATGGTTACCATTTATTGTTACGGACTTTGTCATTAGGTACTGGCTACATTTTAAAAGAATTAATTTTATAAGAATTAACTAAATGGTTACCCTTCATTGTTATTTACTTAAATTGTTAATAGGTACTAGCTACATTTTATAAGTATTAATGGTTACCATGTTAAAATGTACTGGCAAGTCATTTTGTAAGTATTAACTTGATGGTTACCTTTCATTGTAACAAACTTTGTCATCAAGTACTGGCTACATTTATAAGTATTAACTTGGTGGTTACCCTTTATTGTTATAAACTTTGTCATTAAGTACTGGCTACATTTTATAAGAATTAACTTAATTATTATTGCAGAAATGTTTGGCTACTGAACTGCTATTATAGTATTATGCAGGTTGAGTTTCATGCTCATATTTCATGAAGTACATCTATTTTCAACCAATGGGTTCAATACTGGATGTATTTTTCATATTACATTAGTTAATCATAAACCACATAAAGAAAAGAAATATTTTAAGAAAAGTTACAACCACTGTAATGTTTTAGCAAGTAAATTCATATTTTTGAAGTGTCAAGACCGTTAGGAGGAAGGTGCCAGCCATTGCGTTAGGGAAGGTCACTGTGACAATGTTGACTGTAGTTGTTATATCATATCACCACATTAATTAAGTTAGAGCTGGTTAGGTTGAATAAAGCATATAATGTTAATAAATGCAGGCATTGATAATGTTCTAGATTAAATGCAGTAATCATAGTAGTGTTTAAGGAAAGATGCCTGCCAATATGCTTTATGCCCCACAATTAAATACAGTTTAAGATACTACCTTATCATTTACTTTGTCAACTCTTATAGATAGCCAGGCCGGTTTAAACAAAGTCAAGCGGAGGCCAGGTATTATAACTGACTACAATTAAGACTGAAAAGCTACGACATTCTACATTTAAAAATAATCTGATAGGGGTATGGTAGGATAAGACAAAGGCATACTGGCTAAAGGTTTCTAGAAACTACCATATCACTGCATCTTAAGAGTTGTATTTTTGGACTAAATTTCAGTGGATAGGGATGATAAGGTAGAATAAGGTGTTTTCCTGCCACTGTTAGTTTGAAAGAGTACTGTATGATAGTGTTTTAAGTCAGCCCTCAAAATAACAAGGTAATAGGTACTACCATATCATACAATGTGTGCATCAGTTGTAGCCAGGCCATTTACTTGGTTTAGTGAAAATCCACACATCAAAATCTGAGGGTTGCTGGTCATATCTTTTTTTTTTTGCATTTGTAGGACAATTTTTTTTTTTTTTTTGGCCATCAATTTTTTATTTGTATATGATTTCAGTGTTCTACCTGAACATTTGTTTAAGTCATAACTCACTAATCATAGTGTGTTTTTTGGAATTATTGAATGTCTTTGAGGGTGTATTAAGAATTCAAAAGTGAAGGTTACTATAAGTTTATATTTCTGATCAGCAGTATTATAAACAATGGGATTCATCCAAAACTTGTCCAGAATTATGATAATCATACATCACAGAATCTCAGGAGAACACTGAATTTCATTGCTAGGACTCTGGTACTGGTGATAAAAGCCAAGGAAAAACTGGCTTCTGGTTACAATTTAAACTGAACTACTTCTTGCATATTTGATAATTTCTTAATGATTAAATCCTGTAGCTGTTAGGGATATGGTAGAATAAGGCAAAGGTTCAATTCTGGCTACTGGTTTTGTATGAAAACTGCCATATCAACACATTGTAAGGGCAATGTAAAATTGGCCATCATGTATTTTTGGACAAAATTTCAGTGAATAGGGATGATATGGTAGAATGTAGGAAGATCATCAGCCATTCACTTCTTTTTGAAGCTGTATAATATAAAATATCTGCATTGCAAGATAAATAATGAACACATTGTTTTTGTCTTAGCATTACACCCATACTCTAATAGCTTTACCTATACATTTAGATAAAAGATGGGAGACCTGTTCTAAAGATCGATAAAGGGATAAAACTACTACTGTCGACTGAGTACTTCAACAGTATTTACTGGTACAGAAATTAGGCATCGGGTTAATGGCTGGATTCTCTTCTAAAATATTATTTTGAAAAAATAGAAGTCAATAATTGTCCATAATTTCATAGTTCAAAGGTTTTATTTATGATTATTAGTTATTATTTGTTTAGAATAATTCTACCATCAATGAAATCTTAACATTCTCTTTTGAATTAGGTATTACTAACTGACTCATTGATTTAAATTGTTGAAAGAACTGTGGGATGGAATCAAGTCTGTTTTACATAGAATAAAAGTCAATCTCTTTTCTACTTACTTGCTTTTACTGTCCTCATGGCTATTTGCTCAAAAGCAATTGTCGAGTTCTGTTGTCGGGGTGGTATTCAACCATGGTAGCTGTCCCATACTTCTCCCACAAATAGCTGTCCAGTTCTTCTAAGAGTGGAAACTCAGACCAGTTGGCTGTGGCCAAAACTGCTGCCTTGTAGAATTCAACCAAACCAGCTCTCTCTTGGCTGCTGAGGACGATATTCCACAAGCCAGCAAACCTCCATACACCTGCCCTTTGTTGTCCAATAAAGTCCTATATTTCTGTCCAAAGAAGCTGTTGAGACAACTTCAGAAGGAGGAATTCTACCAAGCCAGCTGTCCCATCCAGCTATTGCGGGAGGAATTCCACCAAACCCCCTAATGTCCTATACTTCTTTCCAACTTAGCTGTCGAGACAACTTCAAAAGGAGGAATTCTACCAAGCCAGCTGTCCCATTCAGCTATTGCAGGAGGAATTCTGCCAAGCTGTCTAATGTCCTATACTTGTAGCCAAGTAGGCTGTCAAAACAGCTTCTAAGGGTCCCAACCAACTGTTGAGGAGGAATTCCACTAAGCCATCTGTCCCAGCCAGCTATTGTGGGAGAAGAGCCATCTGTCCTGTACAATTATTTGGAAGGATTCTAGTAATCCGTCTGTCCAGTACAGCTATTGAGGAGGAATTCCACTAAGCCAGCTTGCCATTACTGTTGCCATGAGGATAGATGGGAGAAAATCATTTTGCTCAACTTGTGTTTAGATTTGATACTTCATGTAATATCAAGGGCCAATCAGAAAGGAATTTATTTTTTGTTTTCTAAGCTGGAGTTGTTAAAAGAAATTGAAATAATTACATGTTACTGAACAAAGTAAAATTTAAATTTAGAGTCAGTTAGTCAATACACTGAATTACTGTCTAGTTGTAGAAACACAACAAAAGAAGAACATTTTCATCAGCAGGTCGGTTTAGTACATATTTAGTCCTGCATAGTGATTGGCATAATAACTTAATTTAATGACAAGTGTTCTAGAAAAATATAGTCTTGTAGATACCAGGTCATCATTTCATTGTAACAGAAAAGATTGAGGTGTTTGTATAGTTTAAGGTAGTCCAGCAACCTGTTGCCTAAATGACAAATTTACTTAAAATCTTTGGGCCTGTAATCATTTTCATCATTTTCACAATGTGTATAATAGTGTATCAAAAATTGGTTGTACTGTGTCTTCAAATATAATATAATACAATAGAATGCATTTAAGCTTTTGTTTAGTTCAAAATTCTTCATGTGCTAGACACTGTTCCAAGATTTTTCCTCCACATACTGCCTGCACATCTGTTTAGGAATGGCAGCATTTTGGCAATTGAGTTTCTAGTTTTCCATTTCAAAGACAATCTTGATACTTATTGAAGGTTAAGTAAAAATATGTTTGGTTGTGGTCTTCCTACAGACATTTTTTTATTCATTATTTATGTGTGTTTGAGCTGTATGATTGTGTTGCTTATCATTCTGACTGCTGAGGAGATACTTCTGTGAGGTTTACTTATCTCCTGGACTGGACTGCGGACTGTACTGTTTTAAAGCCACTGTCAAACTTGACAGTCCAAAGACACTAGAGTACCACATCATTATTGCTCAGTTCTGTAACTGTAGCCAGTTCAGAGAAAATCCTAAGCTGATATCAGCTTAATTGAATGCTGTTTAAATTTAATTAGGAATATTGTGTATTTTTGGAGTAAATTTCAAGAAATAGGGATGGTAGGTACAATAAAGGAAAAGTATAGCTTAAGAATGTTTGTTAAAACAGAAATCTTTTGAAAAAAAAATCATTTATCATGAAGTGAATGTTAAATGAAAATAGTTACTAGAATAATGTTGTGCAATGTAATGCTTTTGTGCATTGAATGACTGTCAAATAATTACCTTGTATAATGCAGTGAAAGAAAGTGCAGTGAATGAATGTTAAATGAATTATATTGTAAAATTGTGCGAGTGAATAGCAAAATCAAAATGTTTAAAGTAAATTGTATTTTAAAACACAATGACCAGACAGTAGAACTAATGATTTTGTAAAGCAGTGGCAGAGTTAGGTTATTCTGTTAAAGAGACAGTGGCATGGCATATTAGTAATTTTTTGTTTTGTAAAGTGGTAAGAACTTTTGAGTTTATTTAATTTATAAAAGGGTAAAGTTGCAAGTTGCAAAGATAAAGTTGATTTAATTTTTGTATCACTCTGGCAAGGTATTTTTAAGTGGATTTAATTTCTATGAGAGTTTTCAAATTACAGTGGAAAATGCACAAAACTAGAGTAAGTTTGCATTTTTATCTTTCAGTAGAATGCCACTCAAAGGTAAAATAGGATTTAGTACTATTCAAGTAAATCAGTGGCAAAAACCTTGTATTTCATATAGTATAGAATGGTTGTACAGTAGCCAATTTTTTCTGCAGTGAAGTGAAAGTTTGTTTACTCTGTTGAGCTGATTTCAAGTCACTCACATAATCAGCCTCTGTTTTACTACAAAGTAAGTTTTTTTTTATTGAGATACAAGTTAAAGCATAGAAAAGTACATTTTGAAAAAAAAAATATGTAGCCAGTATCAGCTTTAGCATTTATCTTTCAAACTTTGATTTTTCAAAATATTGGCAAAGTAGCAAATAGCTGGTTAGCTGTTTTTTTATTCATTATAATATTGGTTTTGCATCTGATGAAGCTTTGCTAGCTTTCATTTTTGCTAAGTTTTCTTATAATTAGTCATCTTTGCAGTTTTTGTTCCGTTGAAGGTTAAAATGTAGGAAGCTGAAATGATAGCAGTGCATGATGTAGTGCCAGTAGATTTAAGATAGTCATGAGTTTGCTACACCTTGGAGATTTTTTATGCATTCAATTTTGTTATGGTCTTTTAGATTTAGCAGTAAATTATTATAGTTAACTTTGGTAAATAAATTTCTTATATGATAGGTTTCCATTGGTGCTGTTTTCTGGCTGTGGCCAAGTTTTTTTCCCCTTTTTTACTGATGTCGAGGCCTGACAGATCCCTTTACTGTTGATCCACACAGCTATCGATGCCATTTAGGATCCTGGTGACAATATATCCGCAGCGTGGAGTCGTGTTGGAGATACTGGTCTACAATATTGGGCCAGCAGTGTTTAGATGAAGGTTTCTCCAGTGTTGAGAGAGATGGGAATTGGAAATTGTCAGGTTCTTTTCGCCTTCCATTTTCAGCATTTGTTTCTTTTCCATATTTTAAGGTCCGTCTCACAGTCTGTGATAAATTCTTTGATCCTTTTGACTGCCAATCAAGACTACTAACGGTACCATTGAAGGATTCTGGTGACAATATATCCGCAAAATGGGGTCGTTTGGGAGTAACAGATCTACATTTCTGGGCCAGCGGTTTGCTAGACTACTGTTGTTCCTGTGTTGAGAGAGGTGGACTCAAGGATTTTCAAGATTTTCTCTGTACTAGGTCTTAATCTGCCAGCAATTGCTGATGTCTGTTTAACTTGTTTGCAATATAGACTGGACAGAACTTCTTTTTCAAGGACTTTTCAAAATGTATTTTTCCTTACCAGAATAGGCAAAATATGACAGAATAGTTTTGTAAGCCATCTGAATTTTTACCAAGTACTGTCTAATATTTTTTCAATTTTTTTTGTATTCAATCTAATTTCTTTTAAGACATGTTATAAAGTAAGCGCTTATAAGTTTATTGGACATAAGGCCTTGGTGTAGCTGCTCATGCAGAACAAGTTCACATGCACTTTCATAATTTTAAAAATACTTATTACCAAGGGTTAATTTTTGTTTTACTCTCCACTTGAATATAATTCTTTATACCGACATAATAGGTCAAACAGTTTAGATCAATGAAATGGTCAAAATTGTGACAGTTAATAGCATCTATTCAATAATTAAAAGAATTTTCTTTGAAGTAAGCTTTTGTTTCTTTATTATTAATAGCCAGTTCCTAACAGTGTCTCTATTTGCCAATTCTGTGAAATTTGATATTTTCTCTATTTAAATATAAAACTTTTGACAGTATCTCTTGAGAACTTGATATCTACTAGATTCAAATATTTTAGGCCATTGTGTCTTCCATTCTTTTGGCAGCTTTTTCTTTATTTTTATTAATAATTTCAGGATGAGAGAGGTTGTATTCCAATGGCTGTAAGCATGAAATCACCTGGTCTTGTGCAGAAGACATCTATGAATTGATCAACCAGATGTATACCTCTAATTTAAAGTGAGTATTTTGTTACAGAACTTATGTAGACAGGGTTTAGCTAAATTAATCGTCCGACTCACAGACACATGGCTGTCACCTTATTTTACTGTATAACTGTTACACGAACAAATAGGAAATATTTCTTGGCAAAAAGGCTCATGCAGCAAGCTAAATTGGCAATATGGAAATAAAATGAATCTGTTGTCTTCTCTGTAGCAGAATCACTGTTGTATTGCCCTTTAGACTAGCTGTCTTTGCACTAGACTCTGGATATGGTATAGGAGAAAAATCCAGTGTGTTGCCCTTTCACTGTTGAAGAAATTAAGACCAACTAGAGCTGCTTTTGAGAAAAGCACAAATCTCCCACAACTGCCTTATCCTTTAGTGATTCAAAGTGGTGTTGTTGGTTTGGATGAATGGTTCTGATCAGTAATGTATTGGGAGTTCTAGATAGTTTGGATGAGTGGTTCCTATCACAGGACCGTAGGAAGCATTTTCAGTTAGGATGGATGTGGGTGGAGGCACACTATGAAAATCAGCTAAAACTGACTCCCTGTCAAAAAATTGCTAAGATTATTACCATAATAGGTCATATTATTGCTCCCCCTGTTCCTACGGCCCTGTATCATTAATGTCTAGTTTGTCTGGATGGATCAGACAAATGGTTCCCATCAGTAATTCAAGGGCCATAATTCAAAAGTGCCTGGGTGGATTTGGCTAGTTATTGAAATCGGTTGAGGTCTTATGGTCAAACACATTTTGTTCAAGTTTGGTGAAAATCATGTGAAAAATGTTTAACTTAGAGTGCGGACAAGATTTGTGACAGACACACACGTACTGGAGTAAAACAATATGTCTAACACCACAGTGTGGTGGGAGACATAATTATGAAATAACTTTAGGGGAGTGGTGTTCTAGACGATAAGGTGTCGGCCACACAATCCAGGGGTCGTACGGGTTCGAGCCCCACTGGGGTCAAGACCATGACTTCTCATATGACAACAGTACTGGTTTTTCCAGGAAGCAGACTCGAGAGTGGTTCCAATAAGCTTGAAGTTTTCATTACAATCGAGCTAAAACAAATTATGAAATAATTAGTAGAACAGGACATTTTACCAAATAAGTGTTTTCATCAGGTTCAGAGCTCTGTGTTCTTATCAATGATTCATGTATTTTACCCGATTCCACCATTGTTCTATACTAGAAGTAGATGACAACCGATATTTTGCTTTTAATAGGAATAACTACAGTATTCCCTGGCATGCCTTAATCTCTTTAAGGTATAGGTCCATGTTTCGGAGAAAAAAGTTCGAACGTCATCAAATCATAGAAAGAAAGCATTGTTTTACTTGAAAATTTAATAGCGTATAAAACATTTATATTATTCTACAAAACCTTTGTCAATTTACTGATATATGTATTGAATTCCGGAAAGGGACTGCATGAAGGGGCCACACTTCTGGACAGTTCAGCGCCTTTAAAAACTCACCATTTTTTAAAAGCTGTTACACGTCTTCGTTTTGATGCATTTGGAACATCGTGCGAGTGTTTAAACTTTAAATAACTAGGTAAAACATCGTTTTTGACAATTGTTTACATTTATTTCTTTACAAATGGCATTCTTATTTAAAGGGGGACAACTCATTAAGAATATTTTAAGTATCCAACTCTGTGGGACAGAACAGTAAAACATGTATTGGACAGATAAGTTGTGTGTCAAGATGCTTTTCATTCGTTAAAAAAATCTGTTGTTTTGTGATATACTGCTAAACCTTAAGTTAACCTTTAGACTACTGGTGGCAAGTGGTTTTGCCTTTGCGACCACTGCAGACCAAGATCAGCCTGCACGTCTCACTATTGTCAGTAAATTTTCAGTGAAGATTGAGTAAGATTTGGTACTGCCCAAACTGAATGATGAACCGATGAACCAGTCCATTTTTGTCGAGCCCGCTTGCGGTCAGCTATATATATTCGCCACTTTCAGTGCATGTGTCTGTCTGCACATCCATCCGATTTTGTCTGAACCATAACGTGGACATGCATGGACAAATCTTGTTATGTCTCCCACAACACAGTGGTGTGGGAGACATATTGATTTACTCCAGTCTGTGTGTCTGTCACAAAGCTTGCCCGCACTCTTAAGTGAAACATTTCTCATTCTATCTTCACCAAACTTCAACAAAATGTGTCTGCCAATAAGTGCTCGGCCAAGTTCGATAACTAGCCAAATCGGCCTAGGCTCTTCGGAATTATGGTCCTTGAATTACCAAAAACACTAAGATTTCTTGCGCAGCTTTACCCCCAAACCGACACCTATACTACTAGTAGTATAGGCGTCCTTTTGGTGTCAAGAAAGCGCATGCACATGTGGATTAAGTAAACAGTATATAAAGACTGACTTACTATTTAGATGATTAGGCAGTTGTGGGAGACATGCACTTTTCTCAAAAGCATCTCTAGTTTATATTTGGCATGAATGTTTACCTCAGTGAGGTGTGTCATTGCAAACCCCATGTTCCTATCTAAAAGGTTATGGTTACAGGTGGAGGTCAAAAGTCAAATTGAAATTTGTCTGAAACTCTTTTTTTTTCTTGCATGGGGGAATTTTGATGTAACTTGGCAAGAATGTTAACCATTATGAGATGGAGAGTCATGTGCAAGAACCAGGTCCCTAGGTCCAAGGTCAAGGTTACACTTGACAGCCAGCTGGCTCGACATTCTGCCCAAGGGCATACTTGTAGATATTTAGCAGGGTAAATGTTAAGCACAGTATCAAAATGTAAGAGTGGAATCTTGAAGCATTGAGGATAGCTAACACAACCAGAACCTCACACAGTAAAACAGTTCATTTGCAAGTTAGGCAGTGTAACAAGAAACCTCAGACAAATACTCATTTCGTAGTGTTAGATCCTTATTAGAAATGTACGTTTTATTACATTTTATGAAAATTCGTGATTTTTCCCAATTAATAATTATGAAAGTATTCAAAAAGTGGACTTATTGCTTTTGATTTAAATGTAATTTCTAAGTTTAAATTTGTGTTTCATGGTTTTGATATATTTCAACACTCTTAACCAACAGGCAAGTTTTAAAACAGTATATAGCTTTGGAATTCATTTATTTCCGATATATCCTGATTGTGCAGCAAAGATAAGTAAAGGGAGGTATTAAGAATGTTACAAACTGAATTTTTCATGAGCCTTGGCTAGATATATATGTGTTAAATTAATGTAAATATTTGACAAACATAATACAGATGTTTTCATATTCATGTGAAGTATCTTTACTAAATTCATGCACATGCTAAAGTAACTATCCTGGTTTCTAGGATAGAAAAAGCAAATTTGAATAAAGCAGTCTGAAAACAGCTAAATCCTATGCCACTGTTGTGGATAGTGAAAGGGTAAACTTTTGAACTTGAGCTGTGACCTTGACATTGAGCAGAAAAAGACGTTAAACCCGAACACACACAAACACACATGAATTTTGCACATCATATAGATGAGGTGATTATTTGACCAAAGTTTGATGAAAATGCTAGATTAGGAGATACAGAGTGAACACAAAAATGGAAGGCTCAAACCTTTGACCCTAAGTTGTGACCTTGCCGTTCAGCCGGCATGGCTGACACATAAGTTCTTCACATCCTCTGGATGAGGTAATCATTTGACCAAAGTTTTATAAAATTCCTTCAAGGGGTTTATGAGATTAGAGCAAACACGAAATGGAAGGCTCTAACTATTGACCTTGATTTGTGACCTTAAAATTCCTTAACAAGGCTTATTCATGACTTATGAGTTCTGCACATCGTCTTGGATAGGTGATCATTTGACCCAGGTTTCATACGAATCCTTCAAGGGGATTAGGAGATACAGAGTGGACACAAAATGGAAGGCTAAACATTTTGACCGTGAGTTGTGACCTTGACCTTGAGTCACCATGGCTGATTCATAAGTTCTGCACATCATCTTGATGAGATGATCATTTAACCCAAATTTGATGAAAATCCTTCAAGGGGTTTAGGAGATTCAGAGCAGACACAAAATGGAAGGCTCAAACCTTTTACCCCAAGTTGTGACCTTGACCTTGAACTGGCATGGCTGACTTATGGGTTCTGCACATAGTCTTGATGAGGTGATCATTTAACCAAGTTTTATAAAATGCCTTCAAGGGGTTTAGGAGATACAGAGCGGACACAAAATTGAAGGTTTAAACCTTTGACCTTGACCTAGAGCTGACTCATGAGTTCTGCACATTTTCTTGATGGGTTGATCATTTGATCCAAGTTTCATGAAAATTCTTCAAGGGATTTAGGAAATATGAAGCCGACATGAAAGTGTTACAGAAGGATGGATGAAGACGATTCCTTTAACCCCCTACCACTTGTGGCGGGAGATTAAAAATACCTACAGTAGAATTCTGACATGTATTAGGCAGTCAGTGAACACATACATAAGTGTTAATGATCATTAATTTTGTTTAACTTTTGACCAAATCCAATACCTGATTAGAATCTGATGAAAATTACAGCTCCTGAAAATCCCCATGGTTGTGGGTGGTGCAGATAAAATGTGAGCCAGGAAGTACATCTGTAAAAGCCCAGACATTCCATATGTAGGAATATCTTCATTCTTCGAGTATAATTATGTATATGAGAATTTTCTCCAAATCTGTTTATCTTAAACATCTTTTTAACCCTTACCCTGCTAAATTTGTATAATGAACTTGTCCATCTTTCAATTTGGACAGAACCATTAACTGTTATAAGGGGTGCTTACAGAAAAGATACTGACTGAAGGGCAAACAGAGCAGATCTTGATCAGACTGCACAGATGTGCAGACTGATCAAGATCTACATTGGTCGCAAAGGCAGAATCAGACCTGTCTAGCATGTTAAGGGTTAGTTATATATATGAGCCACACCATGAGAAAACCAACATAGTGCATTTGCCACCAGCATTGATCCAGACGAGCCTGTGTATCTGCGCAGTCTGGTCAGGATCAGTGCTGTTTGCTAATGGATAGGCTTTGAAAGCGAACAGCATGGATCCTGACCAGACTGCATGGATGCGCAGGCTGGTCTGGATCCATGCTGATCGCAAACGCACTATGTTGGTTTTCTCATGGTGCAGCTAACTACACAGAAATGCTTTAAAAAAGCATGTGTTGTTCTGAATAATTCCTGTTTGAAGCACTTGTTACAATAGATCTAGCACTATTTGTAATTCTGTCACAGGTCAAATTTCATAAAAGATGAAATAACAATCACATTTGTGCATTTGTAAAGAGGCCCAACAGTGAAAATGAAGATCACAATTTGACACAAAAGATGTTGACTTCCATGTGATACATGGAGAGATTAGCACAATCAGATAGTGAAAAATAACTTCTTGTAATTGCTAATTCCTGTTTAATAGTTTTAAGGTGTATGCAGCCTATCTTCATGAATATTAACTTCAAACTTTAGGTGTTAATCAAAAAGCTGTGTTTTGTTATTCTTTTTGAGAATGAAGGTAGAATTACAGGAAATATTACAATGCTGAACAAAAAATAACATACTTTAAAACATGTAAAACAGTGATGGTAACTTATAATTTTATAATATTTCATAACAGGTCTGTACAAGAGAACTATATGAGGATGATAGCCAAGAAATACTGCATTCAGCACGTCATATCAATCCAACTGAAGGACAAAGTATCCATTGATGTAGGTAAGTTAAGCAGAAAATAACTAGTTTTACCTCACTGACAAATTTGTTTCAAGAGCTAAAGCTATTCATGTGGAGTCAGCCAGTCAGCTTCATGTTTAGTCTGTGAACAACTCTAAGCAAGCTCATGCCTCATTTATTACTCTTCACAAAGGAATGAAAGCTGAAATTGTTTGTCCTCCACCTCTGATATATGTGGGAAAGTTGGCAGTTACTTGCGGAGAAAAGGTTTATTATCCAGGAACACTGGTTAAATTAACTGCCTGCCACTATATAACTGAAATACTGTTGAAAAGTGGCATTAAACCCAAAACAAATAAATAGAATAAATAAATAAAGTTTGCTAGTTATACCCCAACAAAACAAAGTTTGGGTATATAGGAGTGAGCTTGGTGGTCTTTCAGTCTGTTGGTTTTCATGGTTTCTGGATGATAACTCTTGAAAGACTTGACCGATTTAAATAATTTTTTGTACATGGGTGTAACATCAGAAAATACAGGTCACGTTTGAATTTTGGGCCAGTAGGTCAAAGGTTAAGGTCACAGTGACCCTGAACAGTTAAACGGTTTCTGGATGGTAACTCTTGATAGACTTGACCGATTTAAATGAATTTTGGTGCACAGGTGTAACATTATGAAAAACAGGTCATGTTCTACTTTGAGGTCAGTAGATCAAAGGTCAAGGTCACAGTGACTCGGAACAGTTAAATGGTTTCCGTATGATAACTTGAGAACAGGATCATACATTTTTGTACACAGGTGTAACATGATTGAATACTGGTCAAGTTCGACTTTGAAGCTAGTAGGTCAAAGGTCAAGGTCACAATAACACAAAACAGTTAAACTGTTTCCGGATGATAACTTGAGAACGCTTGAGCCTAGGATCATGAAAATTTATAGGGAGCTTAGTTATGACCAGTAAATTACACCTAATGATTTTGAGGTCAGTAGGTCAAAGGTCAAGGTCACAGTGAACCGGAACATTTAAACTGTTTTCGGACAATATCTTCAGAACGCTTGGGACTAAGATCATGAAACTTAATAGTGAGGTTGGTCATGACCAGCAGATGACCTGTATTGATTTTGAGCTCCAAAGGTCAAAGGTCAGAGTGACCCGGAACATTTAAACCTTTTTTTGATAACGCTTGGGCCGAGGATCTTGAAACTTCATAGGCAGATTGACCATGACCAGCAGATGACCTCTGTTGATTTTGAGGTCAGTAGGTAAAAGGTCAAGCAAGTTCAGCTTTGACATTGGCTTAGCTCTGTGACAAGGCCATATTGTGGGGGTATAATTCGTCACTCCTGTGACAACTTAAGTTTCTGCTATAAAGCTAAAGGGTTTAATGTATGGAAATGCTGGTATACATGTCTGTACCTCAAAAAATCAGCCCGCCTGCTTAGCTCAGTAGGGAAAGTACAGATCTACGGGTCACGGGGAATGTCAGTTTGGTCCTCGGGCGAGACCCTTGTTCTGTGACAAGTTGATAAAAAACATAATGTCTGAAATCATTTGTCCTCCACCTCTGATTTATGTGGGGAAGTTGGTAGTTACTTGCGGAGATTAGGTTTGTACTGGTACAGAATCATGGAACACTGGTTAGGTTAAATGCCCACAGCTACATAACTGAATGTTGAAAAACGGCGTTAAACCCAAAACAAATAAACAAATCCTCCAACAATCTGCCACCTGCCCACTTCCAAACCTCCTTTCACCCAGAAGCAAATAATTTCCTCCTTTATTCCATTAGGTCTAGAAAATGTTCTGGGATCCAATCATAGCAATCCCCACTTCAGATCCATATCTTCCTAACTGCTTGGAAGTTTTTCACAAAACTAACATCAGTTTTTTACCTCATTAAGACAACGTGCAGAACGCATAACCCGTTTCACATGTCAAAGATCTAGGTCACAGTTAAAGGTAAAAGGTCAAGTTGCTTAAAACTCATGTCTGCTCCTTATCTTTTAAACTGTTGGCAAGATTTTCATAAAAGTAGCATTAGTTACTTGTCCCATCAAGATATCTTGCAGAGCACGCAACAAAGGTTACCAATTCCAAGGTCAAGGTCACATAGGTCGTAAGATCATATATGTTAAACTTGTGTCCAATCAGTATTTTCAAACCACTAGAATAAACTTCATAAAGGTAGCATCAGTTGTTTACATCATGCAAAGGCTTAAGCCATAATCCAGGTTACCAGGTGAAGATCTCATTTGAAGGTCAAAGGTCATGATTTCACTTTCTCTGTATCTGTAGTTATGTCTGAGTGTTTAAAATTTAAAGTGATAGCTCCAGTTTGAAATCTACTTGTCAGTATAGAAACTTTACACCTGAAATGCTGTTTCTTCAGGTAAAGAAGTATTTTGGGTGTATTGCTTATTCCAGTGATAGCTCTAGTGTCCTATACATGTGTATTATTCACTGTCGAGCTAAGAACTGTTGTTTCTCTTACTGATTAATATTGTTGCATTATTTCAGTTGCATCTTAGCAAAGAAGTTAACTTGGATCTGCTTCACAGGGAGTCATTGATGATCAACTAAGTAGTAGGATACAGTTTTCTGATCAGATGAAATCGCTTTATCTTATCTGGCTGGAATTTAAAGAGCTGAGACTACCATCAGGAAAATCTACCATGTAATAACACTAACCCAGAACATTGCTACTGAGTCTACCACACAATATGCTGACTAGGAAATTGCTATTGAGTCTACCACACAGTAATGCTGACTAGGAAATGGCTAATGAGTCTACCACACAGTAACATGAACCCAGAGCATTGCTACTATGTCTTCCATATAGCAACACTAACTCGGAACATTGCTACTGAGTCTACCACACCGTAACACTGACCAAGAACATTGCTACTGAGTCTACCACACAGTAACTTGCTACTGAATCTGCCACACAGTAATGTGGACAAGGACATTGCTATTATGAGTTTCCATGCAGTAACACTGACTTGAGTAGTCCACACAGGAAAAACACACAGTAACATTGACTTAGGATGTTGCTACCGAGTATTCCACACTGTAAAACTGACCCCAAAGTTTAGCTTTTCTATGGAAAATTCAGACAGATAACTGAAGTTACCTGTCAATAGTTGTAATAAAATCGTTATTATCAGTTTATGTTAACACTCCTGATACTGAAGGCTGGACTCTGCAGAACACTGCGGAGATAAACATGCAACTCGCTGTGTGACATTAGTGCAAAAAAATTTTAAATGTGACCGTGATATATAGACATTAAAATTATTTTAAGTAACATTCAAGTAATGGTCAAAGGTGGTAGTGAAAACTCACTGAATGTGACATCAAAGTTTAGATGACTGAGAAAGAAAGACAGTTATACCTACTGGTAAAAATCTATAAGATTAGATATTAAAATAATGTTTAAAAGTGACAGTAGATACAGTAAAATGTGAATAATATGTGTTTTGATTGATAATGTCAAATAATAAAGGGTAACTCATTGTTCAAGTGTATTTATATCATTTCGTTGAAACAGTTATCTAAAGAAACAAACTGGACCAACCATTTTGATCATTTTTGGATAGGTTAGTAGTTGCATAATTTTCCCACAAGAGACCAAAAAATCTCTGCAATCTCCCTTAGTCACATTCACATGTATGCTGGCATTCATACTGTACAATATACTCCGTCTACAGAATGTTTAAGCTTGAATAAGAAGAGTTATCCTACTCCCCACAGCGTCGGTGTCACACTAAGTTTTTCATACCACACTGATTCTACCTTAACTCGTCAAATTAGGAGGTAAAAAATAGTTTAAAAACACGAATCTTCAAACGGTTTTTGAGCGTTTTTATTTGATGAACCAATGTTTTCAACAGTCAACATTCTGAAGTCACTAGTGGACCAAAACTGGCCCTAGATTTTGTACCAGTATATAAGAAATAAACACCCAGATACAGTGTAAGATATGTTATATTGAATGATACACATTTCCCAAAGGCCAAAATTTTGTTTTTCGTGTTTTTCAAAAGAAAGTTTTATAAGAAATGGCATAATTAACAATTCTATAAGAAAAAATGTAATAAAAGTAAAATATTTCATATTTGACAGATCTGATTGATGGAATTTTCAAAACTTTCTACTTTCAATTTCTAAAAGTTTTAATGTTTTTAAGAAAAAAACATCAATCCAATGATTTTATATCAAAATCAATCAAGACTGTGCATCCATTTATTGCAATGCATATCTTGAAAGTAAATTTTGTAACTCCTCTGCAAACCTTGCAAATCTGATATAACATGACTGTCCCTAGCATATCGTATCTTATGCTTTATGCAATATGTTTCTTAAAATGTTTAAAGATAACTATTAATGTCTAATACGAAAAAAAAAACATAGTCCAAAACCATTTATATAAAGTCAAATATTACTGGTTACAGCTTTTCTCTCATTTGTTTGAAATATTTATACATCTATCACCTTCAGTGATGCACACAAAAGCAAGAAAAAACATGAACAATTTATTCAGAATTACATATTACATGTTCAGCGATTATACTTTTAAAAACGATATGAGCCACGCCATGAGAAAACCAACATAGTGGCTTTGCGACCAGCATGGATCCAGACCAGCCTGTGCATCCGCGCAGTCTGGTCAGGATCCATGCTGTTCGCTAACAGTTTCGCCAATTCCAATAGGCTTTAAAAGCGAACAGCATGGAGCCTGACCAGACTGCGCGGATGCGCAGGCTGGTCTGGATCCATGCTGGTCGCAAACACACTATGTTGGTTTACTCATGGCACGGCTCATATGTAAGTAATGTTTTTCCAACTATTTTTAAAAATACATCAACATTATCTCATTCATATATAGTTTCTTAAGAAAATCTAAATATGATGGTTTACATACAATTTATTAAAAGTTTTAGGTTCATATAAAGTTAATATAGATCTTTAAAGCATAGAACATCAAATTTTATCTACCTGTAGGTAGTGATGGGCCGATTAGCGGATATAATCGATTGACGGCTAGAAAAGTCCAACCGATTCCGATAATCGATTATGTTTTCTCGGAGTCGATAGCGGGTACGAATCTACAAGGGTATGAACGAAGGTTTCCGAAGGGAAATACGGTGCGTGAGAATTTATGTTTACCTAGAAATATCCGAAATATGGACTACCTGCATACAAAACGGATAAAACAGAAGTATGCCGACAATCAAACGTTAGTATTTCGTTTCAGTTATCCAATGAAAATGGATTTAACATCTTAGTTAGGCACAGCTGATAACATGGCGGCGTCCATAGCATCAATAAAAGCGGGGCAAAATAAATTAGAGAAACTTTGATAAATTTTTGTATTTTACAACGGTATGCCTGAGGGAATTTATCTGTTGAAACTGGACACTAATGTCGTCAAATTTCCGTGTCCATGATGTAATTTCAATGGAAAGAACTTTGGTGTTTTTATGCAGTTGCAGTTGTCATCGAGTTGTCATGATTTTTTTTTCTGCCGAAATTCCGTTTACCCAGTACCGCTGACCAGTGTACATAAAAATAATAATTGAAACAGATTAAACTCTGATTTTTATCTGATCATTTTTTACCAAGCTTCATGACATTGTTATATGCCATAGCAACAAGTAGTTGGAACATGGTGCTACTCAGTAGTGTCAGGCTATGGTAACCATTGTATGAAAATATTTATATTACCGAAAAATAACTGAATTCATTTAATGATTTTCTACGATCACTATTTTTGTCAGCCAGAGAAAGACTGAAATATCTGTACTTTCTTCCTGTATGCTAGATATGTTACAGGTACAGGTATACCAGTCAACTGTCACAAATGACAGCTATGAGTCTATGATACATGTACACCAGATTGCAATTTATTGTTGTTTCTCTGTCTGCAACTAATTAGTCATTACTTGAAAATCAGGACTAAGGACTATTGGAAAATGCAAAAGGATATCACTCAATACCGTAAAATTTTTTGTTTTAAAATCCACACTTACCCTAGTTCTTTTAGTTCAGGCTTTATGCACAAGTGTACAGTATGCACTGACTTTGCAAAAACAGCTTGCAATATATACAACTATGCTAGGGACGGGCAAAAATAGTTGAAACTGGGCTATATATGTAACTGCTGTTGATGAATGACTGAACATAAGCGTAAAAAGTGAAATCGTAATGTGACGACTTAACGTAGAATCAATGACCAGTCAACATTTTGTCAAATAGCTTTGTAACTTTCAACACTTGTGTGCTATCACCATGTCCAGTTTTAGGAAAGAGTAAATGCCTCTGTTGGGGATTTTGACTAAATCATGGCCTCTTTTAAGTTACAAATCTTGGTTAAGTTTTTCGTAACTGTTCATATTTTGTGTAAACTATTAACTTTGATGTATAGCTTTCAAACTTTTATCACTTGTTTAGAAATAGTATAACAGACTCCAACTGTAGGTTAGAGTACATAACTCTGTCAAGTATTTTGGCTGAATTATGGCTCTTTTTGGACTTGAAAATTGGTTGTTTTTGTACAAGTCCACTTTTTGTCAAAATTATTTGGCATGTGGCTTTGAAACTTTGTGTAGGCAAAACTACATAGACAGGACAAGGATTTTGACTTAGTTGTGGCCCTTGTTTAGACCATTTTATATATAGCTATGAAAGTTTCAACACTTGCTTCCATTATGGTCTTTATCTGTAGACAAGAGTACATAACTTTTCTACTCAGAACTTCTTAGCTAGACTATAATGGTTAATGAGTGGTTTATGTCAAACAGTTAAGACAAAATACGGACATCAATTCTTTGAATAGTCGAGTGCGCTCTTGTTACTTAATTATGTCTCCAATATGGAGTGGGGGAGACATATCGATTTAGTGCTGTCTGTCACAAGTTTATCTACTAACTCCAACACCAGTGGGGGGATTTATACCAAACTCCCAGAAGTGATCATTACCAAGCCTAGTTGTGCATATTGTTGGCTTTTTCGGGTTCATTGATTTTCAGCTGAGTTATGTTTATGATGTCTTGGCCACATTTAGTATTGAGCAGATTTCCACCAAACCTCACAGGAGTGATAAGTGCCAAGCAGATACTTGGCATCTTCCAGTTGGATGATTTTTAGCTGGGTTATCATCGATTCATCCAATTTTATTCCATCATATTATAGACCATATGTTTATATATGACTGTGAGATGTTTGATTAAAATCCACATTGTAGAAAAATTTCTATTTGCAAAAATGCTATGAAAGTTGTGATTTTCCCATAGACTCCCATTATGAAAGATTGTGTGAGATCCAAATTTTTCAAATCAGTCTAGATAAAAAACAATGCACACGCCCCTTAGAAAGTATATTCTGAAGTTTTGAAAAATCAGGGTTTAATCAAATTCTACATTGTAGAAAAAAAATTCAATCAAAATGTGCATAACTACCTTAAACAAAAAGCTGTTCACAAAAATCTGTTTTAGCTCTGGTAGAGCCTAAATGTATGTTCGAAAAGAACCATTTTGAATAAACTTTGAAAAGGTCATTCTAAGGATACTACCAACCAAGTTTGATGAATATGAAACAAGCTGTTCATAACATTACATTGATTTCAGCTTTTTTACACTACAAAAGTGATGTCAAGTGGAACTATCTGAACAAACATGAAAAAGATCTTTTGAAGGATACTACAGACCAAGTTTGATGAAGACATCAGTAGAAGTTTGTTTTTTTCCTATTTCAAGTTCTGTCAGTCCTTAAATACTGTCAAAGTGAACAGTTTGCATAAACATTAAGGAGGTCCTCACAAGGATGTTATACCAGGGGTGTTTGAAAAGTATTGGGAAAAGTCTCATAACTTATTTATTTATATGGTTATTAGAATAAAAATTTCAGAAGTGATAGTTTGATATATTTTGTACATAATCCAAAAGAAAACATGATACAAATTACACTAATGCAAAATCCACTGTCATCATAGCCATGTCGAGTGACGTTGAGCGGGGCAAAGTCGGCAAATCGCGAAACACGTCCAGTGTTTATGTGTCTTTAAAGAGTACATAAAGACATCTTATTCTCGATGTCAAAAACTGCCCAAACATGTGCATCTTTTGTGCCCTTTTGTCAATTCCTGCGTAACGTCATGGGCTGAAATCTGACGTCATTTCCGTAAACAATGGAAGTAGAGAACATTCGTCTTGCTGAAGCCGTCAATATGACACTTGAACAGCGATATTCCAAAAAGTTTTATGTATTAATGGGAAAAACTAAATCAGAGACGCTCTCCATGATCCAATGAAGAAAACCAGCATATATATGAGTGGTTCAACATCTTCAAGAACGATCCTTTGCACAATGTTGCTGACCGCCCAAGATCTGGACGCCCATGCATGATGTCAGGAAAAGCACACTGTTGTCCGGGAAACAGTCCGTAAAATTCCAAAGGAGCATTTCAGGTCATCCTTTGACAAGTGGATTTGTAGGTGGGAGAAAATGTTTATCATGCAAAGGCAAATATTTTGAAAAGATGTAAATTTTAGAGGTGTCAGGCAGGCTTTTCAGGTGCCATATTCCAGTAATGAGTAGTTTGCCCTGCCCAACATTACCCAACGTTACCATAGTGACTGGGGATTTTGCAGTTTGTATCATTTAGTCATTTGGATTATGTACAAAATATATCAAAGTATCACTTTTAGAATTTTCATTCTAATATTTAAACCATATAATTGATAAGTTATGAAACTTTTCCATATAGTTTTCAAACACTGCTCATACTACTCTTGCACGGTATTTGTAACAATAACATGTTAAATGTTACTATTGAGAAAAGGGGAATCCGGTAGTGAAACCATTATCCGTGACAAAATAGTTACTACTTTTGAATCGTATTGACTATAAAGAAAACCCTGATAAACTCTGACTTACCAATAAAGACATAATCAACTTTTCCAATAATGTTTTCGTTATCGTTCTCTATTTATATATCAAATTTGGTGAAAATCCCATCAGATGGTTCAACAAAAACATTGTTTATTCTTTGTCTTTTTTTTTCAAACTCTGTCAGCCCCTTAATGCACTCAGGTAGGACTACTATTTGAAAAATAAACTTGAGAGGTTTATGCTACAGACTAGGTTTGGTCAAGTCTGATCAGTTCAGTATAACCTATGCAGAGCAACATCTGATGGAGACAGATATTTTGGTTGCTCTGGAGAGGTGTTATTGTCGGGAGGTTGTTGTCCGGAGGCTGTTGTCAGAGGTACTATGTCAGTTTTTGTAATATATATGTAACAAATAGAAAAAACAATATGTTTGCAGTTAATAGCTTTATTCCTGTGATGCATCAATTAAGTTGATTTTTTAAAAATTTATTTTACTTTATCAATTATTTTCCCCATAAATCATTAAAGCTTTCCAAGACAGAAATGACAGCAGACATTGTATACAGTTTTTCATGAGTAAACACACTTCTCTGCACTCGTTTACAAACTTACCTTAAAAGGACTGGCCTCCAGAAAAAAAAAGAAGTAAAAAATCTGGAAATAATGCTGTATTTCTTAAGAAAGCTTTAAAACTTTATTACTGACAAACTATAATTTTACAGAAACACATGAGAATTTGCTGTTTTTACTACTTTTTATGATGAAAGTCTCGATTGTAAATATCTATATTTCGCTACTTCCACTATAGCGCTATTTGTAACGACAACGGGATAATGTCTTTATTGCCGCGAATGTCTGGGTTTGATTCCTAACGCTGTCATCTTTTTTTCTTGATTTGGAATTTTTAAAACATTTTAGAAACAAAAACTCATAATTATTCTAATATTGTTCATAATATGACCAAACTTCAAGTTGAAAGAAAGATTATTTTTAGCCAAATCTGGAGGTCAGTGCCTTTTTCTGAGCATTGATAGAATATGGGAGTTCTTTTAAACATGTTGAAATGGTAACGGAAATTGTTGTATGATTGAGACATATGCTCAGATTGTTTTAAAAGACAACAATATATTGGCTGAAGGTTGCCAGGGGCGGATTCAGAGGGGGAGGGGTGCTGACCCCCAAGTGTCTGTGCATTTTATCGACAATTATAGGACGAAAGCTGGTAAAGAATTATTTATCTGGGAAGATAAAGTATTTCTTGATATGATACAATCATTTACATACCGCCTCAGCATCATTGCAACAAGTTGTTTATAATTATTTAGAAGTCTTATTAAATTTTGTTATTTCATTTTTAATACCAAATAAATATTACGTTCATATTGTTTTTTGTTTGTGGTGGGGCAATCTAAATGTGAATCACAGTACACAGTCAGGTAAAGTTAATGGTTTTGTATCAGTGTGTATATAGCTTATATAAATTATGATATGATTGTGATTGATTGTCCGATTAGCAGAAGAGAACAGAACACAACTTTGTTAACTCAAATCATATACATGACATATGAGTATACAGTGAAAATAATGTTTCAAGTATTTTGCGACATGGTAAAGGTGTGCGTTTTCCATTCATTACTATTCAAATTAGATTCTGCTAAGTGTTTTGATTAGCTCAGTTGGTAGAGCATCTGACTTGCAAGCAGAACATCACAGGTTTGAGTCCTGTATCGGACTACACATTTTTCTGCTCCTGTTATAATTTCATTGCTTGTGCATATTGGCATGTAGACTGACGGTGAATGTTAATCATGTACTGACTCAGTACATGTATACATAGCTGTAAATGACCAGAAATTTTGTAATACCACATATTTAATGACTTTTGTTCAATATAACCATCTTTTTTATGTCATGTTAAGTATTTATATGTATCTATAGTGTGTTAGGTGTATATCATTTTTATAATTTACCAGATTTTGCCAACATTGTTCGAATCTTAAAACAAGAGGGCCATGAAGGCCCTGTATCGCTCACCTGACCTACAGACCTAAAGATCATTAAGATTAACATTCTGACCAAGTTTCATTAAGATATGGTCATAAATGTGGCCTCTAAAGTGTTAACTAGCCATTCCTTTGAAATGACCCCGTGACCTAGTTTTTGACCCGATATGACCCAGATTCGAACTTGACCTAAAGATCATCAAGTTTAACATTCTGACTAAGTTTCATGAATATACAGTCATAAATGTGGCCTCTAGAGTGTTAACAAGGTTTTCCTTTGATATGACCTAGTGACCTAGTTTTTGACCCCAACTGACCCAGATTTAAAGTTGATCTAAAGATCATCAAGATTAATATTCTGACAAAGTTTCATTAAGATATGGTCATAACTGTGGCCTCTAAAGTGTTAACTAGCTTTTCCTTTGATTTGACCTGGTGTCCTAGTTTTTTATCCGACATGACCCAGATTCAAACCTGCCCTAAAGATCATCAAGTTTAACATTCTGACTAAGTTTCATGAAGATACAGTCATAAATATGGCCTCTACAGTGTTAACAAGCTTTTCCTTTGATCTCACCTAGTGACCTAGTTTTTGACCCCACCTGACCCAAATTTACAACTGACCTTAAGATCATCAAGATTTACATTCTGACCAAGTTTCATTATGATATGGTCATAAATGTGGTCTCTACAGTGTAAACTAGCTTTTCCTTTGATTTGACCTGGTGACCTAGTTTTTGATCCTACATGACCCAGATTCAAACTGGACCTTAAGATCATCAAGATTAACATTCTGGTCAAGTTTCATTAAGATTGGGCCAAAATTGTGACCTCTAGAGTGTTAACAAGCTTTTCCTTTGATTTGACCTGGTGGCCTAGTTTTTGAACCCAGATGACCCAATATCGAACTCGTCCAAGATTTTATTGAGGGTAACATTCTGACCAAGTTTCATTAAGATTGGGCCAAAAATGTGACCTCTAGAGTGTTAACAAGCTTTTCCTTTGATTTGACCTGATGACCTAGTTTTTGATCCCAGATGACCCAATATCGAACTCGTCCAAGATTTTATTGAGGGTAACATTCTGACCAAGTTTCATTAAGATTGGGCCAAAAATGTGACCTCTAGAGTGTTAACAAGCTTTTCCTTTGATTTGACCTGATGACCTAGTTTTTGATCCCAGATGACCCAGTATCGAACTCGTCCAAGATTTTATTGAGGGTAACATTCTGACCAAGTTTCATTAAGATTGGGCCAAAAATGTGACCTCTAGAGTGTTAACAGTCAAATTGTTGACGATGGACGGACGGACGGACGGACGACGGACGACGACGGACGACGGACACAGGGCGATCACTAAAGCTCACCTTTGAGCACTTCGTGCTCAGGTGAGCTAAAAATGGCAGAAGTATCTTCCTTGCATGGTGCTCAGCATTAATAAGATAGTGCTGGGTTTGGTTTAAACTTTAATGTGATACTGACAGGGTAGATTATGTCATGTGTCTAATTAATTTAATGCATGATGTTGCAGTGAGGCAGCACTATAAAGTTAGGTATTGAGCTCACTGCTACAAGTAGACAGTGCTGTTTATATGACTGTAAAAAGTGTTGAAGAAGTTAAACCAAACACAGCATGCTAAAAATTAAATATCCAAAAATCTTCATTGCAAAAAATTTCTAAATTTGAAGACCAGAATTATGTAAGTTACCTCAAATAAATATTTGCAACATTGCAGAATTCGTATTCTTCTCAAAAAAAAAAAAATGCAGTAAATATAGATCTTTGTTTGTAAGATGATGAGTTGAACTTTAGGGGACAAGTTGACCTGATAAGCAAATTTATTTATATATGAGCTGCGCCATGAGAAAACCAACATAGTTTGCGACCAGCATGGATCCAGACCAGCCTGCGCATCCGTGCAGTCTGGTCAGGATCCATGCTGTTTGCTTTCATAGCCTTCTGGAATTAGAGAAACTGTTAGCGAACAGCATGGATCCTGACCAGACTGCATGGATGCACAGGCTGGTCTGGATCCATGCTGGTCGCAAACCCACTATGTTGGTTTTCACATGGTGCGGCTCATTATTATATATGTGTACTTTTCAGAATATGGATCATTGTTATTCCAAGCAAAAAGAGCAACAAAATGAGAGAATTCCATCAGTATTTGGCACCACTGATCATAGCTACAACAAAATATGTGACAATAATTCTAGAACTCCAACTAACAATCGTAAGAGAGAAAGAAGTACACCAACTGGGAAAACTCCTCAACAGCCTTCAAAAATTGGAACTGCAGTTTTATCTGTAAGTTGTGCTGTAAAAACAAATTAATACTGTATGTATGCTAGTGCCTATATATACAGAAAATACTTGAAAATACATTAGATTGAGTGAAATCAAACCATTTTTGTATTTTTAATAATAGTTCACAAATTATAAAGAAAATATTTGCATCTTTTTCGTACTTAAAGTTAGATGTTATGTTCAAAACATACTCCTCTTCCATGTTCCCGTGATATCTGTGTGGTGATTATTTGTCCTTATGTTATTTAATGCAGGGTCAGAAGCGCAATACTCCTTGGACAGATCCAGAGAAAGAATATTTCATACAATATGTCCAGCACACACCACAAAGTGAAACACTTACAGATTACTGGCAGAAATGTGCTTCAGCCATGAATGCCAAATTTCCATCTGGGATGCGTAATGGTATAACATGTTTAGATTGATCTATTGTGATTAAATTTGGTCTGGCGTACATCTGTATGTCTGTCAACAACTTCCTCATAATCGCCTTAGACCACTTTTTCAGTTTGAAATTTGTAAAGTTCAGTTGGAATCTTTCTCAAATGAGTGATTTAGTGACAAGTCTGATGATATTACAATCTATGAGAAAATCTCTGAAATAGACTGGATTTGTCATTATTACATAGAATTAAGAAAAAAAGTGACAAACATTCCAGTTTTTTGACAAATTCTTTATTATCAATCTAGTGATTGAAACATGATTTGTTTTTTCACTCAGGGCTGTCATGCAAGGGATTGTCACAAAGGTTATTTATAACCCCATCAAGAGGTCATACAGAATCCTCCTTGGATGAAACTGACATTGCATCTGGATTCAGTATGTTGTCAACCCAGGATGTAATGACACGGAATGTAGGGACAGACTGCCTTTCCAGTTAACACTAACTCAGTTCGTATTCATAGTAATGTTAGATGCTGTTGGCAATTTCCATATTTATGTTCTGGGCTGATTATCTACACTGTCGATAAGATTTTTTGAATTTCCAGATAAAATCACAAGGTATTTTATGTTCATAGGGCTTTATCGCCCCTAACTCCAGTAAAATGAAGCAGTCCCAGAGCCAGAAGTATTGTTTCCAAAATGAGTGTTGAATTTGTAGCCTTTTGCCTTTTAATTAATATAACTTTAACTTTCCAGGCTGTGTGCTATTTACAAAATAGTTAACTTAAAGTCAAATTGTCATCATTTGTGCATGTTTTTATTTTTAAGTTTCGATGTTAAAGATGGTGAATGGTTGTTTATGGAACCAAGAAAAAAACTTGAGGTACATAGGTACATTATTGTGTAAATGTCCGCAGTAAATATTAGCCAAGTAATGATTTTAAGCTCGACTATACGAAGTATAAGGAGAGCTATCCTACTCGCCCCGGCGTCGGCGTCTTTCCGCATCCCCACCTTGGTTAAGGTTTTGGTGCACTTTCTCTTTTTTCAACTTATCTCTGTAATTACTTAGTGGATTTGATTCAAACTTGAAATACTTATTCCTCATCATCATCCACATTATCTGACATAAGGGCCATAACTCTGGCACCAATATTTCAAGAATTATCCCCCTTTTCACTTAGATTTTCAGGTTAAGGTTTTGATGCACTTTCACTCTATCTCTGTTATCACTGAATGGATTTGATTCAAACTTAAAATAGTTGTTCAGCATCATCACCCACATCATATGACACAAGGTGCATAAATCTGGCACCATTTTTTCATGAATTATGCCCCCTTTTTACTTACAATTTCAGGTTAAAGTTTTGGTGCACTTTCACTCTACCTCTGTTGTTACTGAATGGATTTGATTCAAACTTAAAATAGTTGTTCAGCATCATCACCCACATCATATGACACAAGATGCATAACTCTGGCACAATTTTTCATGAATTATTCCCCTTTTTACTTAGAATTTCAGGTTAAAGTTTTATGCACTTTCACTCTATCTCTGTTATTACTGAATAGATCTGATTCAAACTTAAACAATTGTTCAACATCATTACCCTTATATTTAATTGTTATTATACAATGCTGTAAATGACATGTTCAGAATTCTTCAGATTACAGATAAATCTGCTTAAATGTAGTATTTTCCAGTTTTACAAGAATTTGTTTTCCTCTCTATAGTTCAGTGTAAGAATGCTTCATATATTATACCATGTATGAAGAAGTCTGGGTTCAAGTCCCAGTGGAGAGTATTTTACCATTAAAAAAATTTGTGGACTGGACCAAAATATACCTGTTCTTCCAAAAAAAAATAAGTTACCGATACTAAAAAAGTAATGTAACAATAGGGCCATGATGGCCCTATATCACTCACCAGAGTTGGTCTGGCTTACTGACCTAGATTTTTACCCCGCATGACCCAGTTTCGAATTTAACCAAGCTGTCATAAAGACAAACATTCTTGTCTTAGTTAAGTTAACTTTATAGATTTATTTCAGACTTGAATTAGTTGTTTCTCATTATCACCCATATCATATGACACAAGTGTCATAACTCTCACACAATATTTCATGAATAGTGCCCGTTTCACTCAGAATTTCATTTTAAAGTTTTTATGTACTTTCACACTCAAGCATCGAAATAGTCAAGCATACTGTCATCTCTGACACCTCTTGTTTAATAGTAATTGTATTGAGGTGATACAAGCTGACAAAGATTAGCAAAGAGAACTTAGATGTATACAAGGCATGGTTGTTTTACTACACATCCTTCTTATTTTACAAGATCAGTAACACATTTGTATTGCTGGCATTTTTTGTTTAGTTAGTTGGACAGTTTGAATTGCTGTCATAAGAAACATTCAGTTTATAGTGACTTTTTTATTAATCATTAGGCTCTGGTACTCCACGGCAATTTGCAAGAGCTCTCATGTCATCATCATTGGCAGAAGAAATAAAGGCTCTCCTGATTTTTGACATAGAAATGGACGCACGGGAATGTTGCTCAAAAAGTAGGATCCTGAGTCATAAGCAGTACAAAGTTCTGAAAGAGTTCAAATGGTCAGATATTTTAAATGAGGTTGTAACTAGACAAGCCACATCGGCTGAAGTGCTGTTAGCAGTGGCTTTGCCTACTGGCAAAATTGGCTGTAGAAACCCTACAGAAGCCCTCTGTCCAGTGGTAGCAACTGTCTATGGAATGCTAATGAAGCAGTGGTCTTGGCACTTGAGTGCAGTTCAGAAGTTTATTACTGCCAGCCTTGCCAATGAGCAGACACATCAAAAGGTATACATGTTATCAATGTTGATCTTGTTTTTCTTTTGATATCTGGAATACCATTATATTTATGCAGGGTATTTTTCCATGGAAAAAAGTCAAATACTTCTTTGTCAAAATTAATGGACCAGAAACAATAATTTCTGCCTATTGTAAAATGTATCTCCAAAAAGTTTAGAACTATAAAACCTAATATCTTGAAGTTGAAAAATAAAACTGTTTTCAGACCAAGAAATCAGGCTCATGAAGACATAAGGACTTTATCTTATGGGTCCTTAAGTAATTTATGCAGCATACTGATGTAAATATAACCTTGATTTTGTCTTATGGTCTAAATGCCCTGAAAAGAAAATTAGATGACTTTTCAATGCATGAAAAAAGTCTTGTGGAGTTCAATGACTTCCCATTCGGCTTTTTGATTGCTACAAATTAGCAAATTTTGGGCACGTTTAGTCATTGATTGATTCATGCCTTCAGTTTTGACTAGCAAAGTAGTAACTTTTTGTTTTATGACATTCGCTCTGAAAAAAAGGGCAAATGTATAAAAAGCAATGTTGTATATTTTTGGTGAATGGTATTCCTGTTGTTCCCTTAAAGTTTCAAGTTGTTTTATATTTTCTATTTTGTTGTTGCAGTTTGTTTCAAGTTTCCAGTAAAAGATTTGGATGCTAATTACCTTTCACCACCTGTCACACAGTTTACAATCCTTTTGGTTAAAATCTCAATGACACATGTGTGGTACTGTTTCCATGTGCCATAAGATATTTCCATTTAGGTAATGTAATCTTTTCTGCTGTTGTTTTGTTACCAGTGTTCAACGAGACATTTGCATATTCATTGCCTTTCACATCACCAGACATATGATTTACAATCCCTTTGGTTTAAATCTTAATACCACATGTGAGATAATGTTTCCATGTGCCATAAGATATTTCCATTTAGGGAATGTAATCTTTCCTGTTGTAGTTACAACTTTAATGTTGGAGTTACATTTTGAAAAACAGTCTTAAGTAGTGAGGTTTTTTAAGAACTGACTACAGAATGTCTTGGACACTTACTTGATGTATTTGGTAAGCATATTGTAAATACACGGAGAAAAAAATCAGCACCTACCCACAACTCTCAGTGTTGGAATAAAACTACACACTTTTCAGAAAATTTTCCATTGAAATGGACCTCTTTTTGAGAAAGACTTTAAATTTTAGTATCTGTTTGCATGACATTATATTGAATGTATATGTATTGAAAAAAAATATGCTGATTTGACATATTTAATTCCAGTGATTTTACTTACATTGTAATACATTTCACAGGTGTATGATCGTCTGCAGAAAGTAGGTGTCAGTCTAAGCCATAATGGAATGCTACAGTTTATGACGGGTGTATCTGGCAGCTTTAATTCTGAGCTAATAGACAGTGTGAAGGATGGGAAAAGATTTAGGATTACCGTATTTTAGTGTGTATAGGTCGCACTTTTTCTACCCATTTTGCTGCCTGAAAAAGTTCCTGCGACCTATACGACAGAACATTGCCAGCAGTTTTTTTTTCGGGCCAATTTTCTATTTTCTGACCGTAGCTCTCGCAAAATTACGTGCATCTGTTACGAACGAACAAAATGGATAAAAAATATCAATATCGGCGGCTTTTCAACCAATAGCGGTTACTTTCAATAAAATATATCGTAAATAACCCATACAGACTATTAAAATTACGAATGACTTTAATTCAAAGATGTTTTTGCAGTCTGAATTACGTTTGTTTCTACTTTCGTTTTACTGGACGCCATTGACATGTACTCCGGGTTGGATAAAATCCGGACAGATCCGTCCTCCATTCCAAACATTGTTTATACTAATTCTTAGTGTATTAAAAAGCTTGAATGATTATTTTTTACTTTTGATTTTTAAATAAAAGAAAAAATCCAAAAAGAGATATTTTGTTAATCTTTTTACTCAGAATCAAAAGAACGCGGTTAATTACATGACACGGAAAGGTGTTATAATTGCTGTGCAAACAATTCACACTTAAACTTGCATGATAACAGACGTCTGCTGCCAATTAGTGTCAAAAAGCCGCTTTTCTTTGATGTAGTCTGTTACCGATACTACTGTTGGTACGAAACGGTTGGGAACGAAAATAACACAGTCCGATTTCCACCAATCAGGTTCTGATAATAATTCAGTCCGCCGCATCAATATGGCCGCCGCCATAACTTTTTTGCAGGTAAATATTAAATATTGCTGGGGAAAAAATCCGAAATTTAACTGCGACTAATACGCTAGAAGTTAAATTTTCCGACCATTTCCAGAGCAAAAATTAGATGCGGACTGTACATTACCGCGACCTATACACACCAAAATACGGTATTGGTGATAATATCAACTCTCATGTTGTTGTTGCACAGGCAAGAAAAAATGTTGGTAAATCAGGACACATGAAACATTGATTTGGATAAGCAGCTAGAATTCGAAATGTGGAATTCCCAGCATTGTCAGATATTGCTCCCCAGCGTGATTTGCTCCAACTGCCATATAATACTTTTCTGCTGTCTCAATCAGATTTGAACGAAAAAGTGTATTATGTGTCATACCTTGCTGCACAGATTATGATGGAGCATTTCCCGTGGTTGCAGTTTGCTAAGGCTGCAATGAATGAAGTAGAGGACAAAATTCCTGGTATGAATGTGCGAAATAAAGTGATACCTCTGCCTATATTGCACACAAAAATGAGCAAAAGTATGCAGATGTCATTGACATTCTGGATTCGTACAAGGAACTTTGTGACTCAACATTTGAAAAAGCTGAAATGGAACCACAGAAGGTCCACATAGGTGGTGATCAGCTCACCCGCGAGAGATTTTCTGGTGCTAGGCGCCTCCGAGCAGCAGCCTTTACTGAAACTGAGCGGTTGGAAAGACTTAATCCAATAACATTTGAATTATTCCATCTACAGATGACAGTTTTGAATACTTTTTACCAAATTTTATATAGTACGCAAAGCACAGAGTCATTTACATTATATAGCCAAAAGGTCAGACTTTTGCAAAAAGAAGCTGATGGAAATGATGTTAAAAACCATTATGATAGCTGCAAAGATCTTGCAGAATCAGTGATAAAAGCCTATGTGATTGAGGCAGCTTGTGAGCATATAGGACTGCCAGATACAGACATTGTTCCTTAAAATATTCCAGACACTGCCCAAATGTCATCTGAAGAGATCAGAAGTTGCTTAGTTGGTCAAGTATCCCCTATCATACAAAAGGTTACCAAATCAACTAGAAATGTTCTAAATGGCACATATGTTCAAGAAGAAAATCCAGATCCTGTGTACAGTTATGGGAACATTGTGGTTGAGTTAGGATTAATTTTCATGAACCTTTGTAACATTGTAAAAAACCCAAACAGAGACCAGTTGCTCCATGTTATGAAATATCTAATGATGATGTTGAAGGGTCACAACAATAGGTCAAAGTATGCTCTTGAATTACTTAGGTTGCTCTGTCATCAGTTTGCACTGCTGAGTGAAAGAACTGCGCACGAGACACTTTATGGTCTTTTCGTAAATACAGGAAAATCAATAATTCCAGCGGACTTACAAATGGAACACTTGGTGAGACTTACAAAAGGTCACTTACAGTCTATGTGCTCAAATGTAACAGAACAATCCTTAGTTAAACGGAGTAGTTCCTTTTATGGTATGAATGAAATATCCGAGCATTTTAAAAAGAAACTTCTATAATCACGCGAGCACAAAAACATATGAGGTTGTCATCCTCTGAGGATGAAAATAAAATAATAAAAAATCTTAGGAAAATTAGACCCTTTCTGGAAACTCCAGGTCGTCAAGTTGAATCGATGGAAAAAGCCCCCAAAAATCCAATCACAAAATTAAATTTGGATGATTTCATCAAGTGAATTGAAAACCATAAGGTCAATTTGTTCTATGAACTGTAGACAACACTTGATGGTGTGATAGGTTTTAATTTGGATCTTGTAATGTAAGACCAGAGTTATGGCCCTTGACTTTAAAATAGGATTAAAACAGGCTAAGTTTGTGTCATATATATCTTTAAAAAGTATTTGTCCAAGTCTTATGATACATTACCGGAATATTACTTAGCATGTGAAGTTGTGCATTTGTGATTTTGTTAGAGATATTACTTGGTCAGACCAGAGTTGTGATTATATTTACTTGGTCAGACCAGAGTTGTGATTATATTTACTCGGTCAGACCAGAGTTGTGACTATATTTACTCGGTCAAACCAGAGTTGTGATTATATTTACTCGGTCAAACCAGAGTTGTGATTATATAGCATGTGATGCTGCGCACCTGGTGTTCTGTTTGTGATTTCACTCAGCCAAAGTGGAGTTACGGTCCTTGAAAAAAATTGGTACATGATGTTATTGCACATGGAGAACGAAAGGATATTCAAAACACAAAATTTATCATTTGATCAGTAAAAAACTGCCTGCACAGATTGAAGGCATTTTATATCAGTATCCTTCCAAATTGTAGTGTACATAATTTTTCAATGATACATTGGAACACTACAAAAAATGTAGTATCTCAATTAACACCCATATGTTCAAACTGCCACTCTAGTGCAATATCAGGGTTACATATGCTGCAACATGTTTGTAGCTGAACTGTTGTGTGAAAGCCAAAGTAGCTATTAATTATTTCCCTTTTACACTTGGAAGTGTCTGTGCAATATTCCTTCGTTTCTTTTCTCATTGAACCTGAAGCTAAATCTCCTCTGTTGAAATACAGAATAGCCTGTGAATCTGAACCTGTCCTTCCTGCTCGGCCAATTTCTTGAACATATGCTGAAAAAGACAGTTGTGTTTGAGGTTTTCTCTTGTTGAGATAATGATGTGTATATGTAGAATGAAATTCAAGCTGATTACTCTTATATTTCAAAAAACATTTTCTTTATGATATTGTATAACTTTAACTTATCTTAACCTTTACCCTGCTAAATTTCTAAAATGGACTGGTCCATCATTCAATTTGGGCAGCGCCCCTTATTATTCAAAGGGGTGTTAACTGAAAATTGACTGACTGAATAGCGAACAGTGCAGACCATGATCAGACTGCACGGATGTGCAGGCTGATCTTGGTCTGCACTGGTCGCAAAGGCAGAATCAATTGCCACCAGCAGGCTAAAGATTAATATGTTATCTAATTTATATCAAAAAAGAAGTATTTGCTGATGTTATTGTTTATCAAAGACAAAGACCAATGAAGAAAAGGAATCACAGTTATTGCAAATCTAAGTTATTGACTTTAAGTGATTTTAATTATTTAAATATTCTTGGATCTGAAATGAAATAGTACATGATGCTGGACAAGTGTAGTGTTATTCATTGTTTGTATAATTTATTGTCCATCCATACTACTGTAAAAGAACATATTTTTATATTTTGAAATTTTGACAATGTTCCCCATCCGGGAAAACTGTCAATCTATCAGCATTTTCAGGAGATATTGACCTTATCTTTGCATGCTTTGTGACTGGAAGACCCTCGCTATGATCTGGGATAGGTAACTTTCTTTTGACATCCTCTGTGACTAGTGGACATCCTTCATCATTTGCTGACAGTTGAGATACACCCTTTGCATCTTCTCGGATGGGTGACATTTTCTTTGAGTCCTCTGGGAAGGACATTTTCCTGATTTATCATAAAATGTATTTGAAACATTCACATTTAAACTGTTAGTTAACTTCTATAGAAGACATGATCTGTTGGAAATTGCACTGCAACCTATCCTTCATATATCTGCTCTGATAACTATACTAATGTATATATAAAACCATGTTAATGAGAATTTTATTCATTTCAGATATGAATTTTGGATCCTGGAATGTCAGTGCAGTGTTCTGTTTTCAGCAGTATACTTTTTTCCTGTTGTTTTTTGGTATACATAATGCATATTGTTTATTAAATGCAGAATAAATCCACAACATATGCTCATACAATTTGGAATATTTTCTGTTTCATTACTTATATGATCCATGTATACTATTACTTTTGATATAAAAATGTTGTTTACATTTACAATAATAATATAACTTCACTTAAATTAAATAAATAGAGGATATTACATGAGTGTCTTTTCATATTGAATTTCTTAAACAAGTTGAATAAAATAATAAAATGCGAGGCTCTGCCGAGCATTTTATCAATTTTATTCAACAAGTTTAATAAATTCAATGTGGAAAGTCACAAATGTAATATTCTTTTTATCGCATGTTAGCCTTTCCTGTCAAAACATCAAAAATTCTAATATGTTTTACTATATAAACAAGTCAATTTGACCGACGTTTCAAATACTATAAATGATGTCGACGTCAAAACTTTATTACACTTGTATATTATCATTTTTATTTAATGGCTTTGTTACACTCTCGCGACATCAAACGTGATAAAACAGATTAACATTAATATTGTACCTGTAACTGTCTTCAATGTTTATAATCTCAGGTAGGGTGTCCTGCTCTCCTACTGTAGGACTTTTCATTTCTGATAGAATATTGGCAGTTGCACCTGTTGTAAAAAAAAATCAATGGATGTAACTAAAAGAGTTTTACCAATACAACTTACCAATAGTTTTATATACAAGTTTTATATATAAGAAGCAAAACCATATAATTAAACTGAATGGGAACACAAAAATTTACCAGTACAACCTATCTCAAAACTTATTGTCTCTTATTTAGATGAATTGCAACAAGAGCTGACTTTTGCCAGCATGCTGGATTATTTGAAAAATTGACATACATATGTAGTCAAAATAATGCCAGAATTTTCACAGGAAAAAAGTAAAATAAACTCTACATTCAAATTGCAAAAAGGGTCATAATAAACCCAAAATACTTGACAGAGTTATTTACTCTTGCCTACAGAGAGAGACTGTTATTATAAAGTAGTGATAAATATTTCAAAGCCATATGTTGAACAATTTACACAAAGTATGGATTATATGAAAGCTTAACCAATTTTATAATGAAAAAAAAGGTCATAATTAATTCAAGATACTTCACAGAGTTATGTACTCTAAATACAAACAGACATTACTATAATTTAAGTGTTCAAAGTTTCAAAGCCAAATCTCAAATACTTCTGATTATATTTTAACATGTACAAAAACTGAGCAAATATATATATGTCCATAATTGGGCATAATTCAGCAAAAATACATGATAGAAATTTGTAGACTTGTATTCCTTCCTTCAGATACAGACTGTTATCATAAGCAATTGATTTCTGTTTCATTGTCTAACACTTTAAGCAATATATGAACTGATACAAAAATCAAACATGTGTGAGTTAAAGTTGTTGACTACGTGACAGTTGTATGTTGAGAGGCAATTTCAAAATGATAACTGGTACAAATAACAAGTGTGAAGCAAAACTGCACATTAGTGAGTACAACAGCTTTCCAAATGTCAGGCTAAAATAGGTACAATTATCACATGCCCAATGAAAACAAGATCTGGTATTCATGAAAGGAATACACATAATTTTTATGGTCATAAGTATGTTTTTATTGGTGTAGAACAACAAAAGGTGTATTGACCTGCTAACAGAAGTTTCTTTCCAACATTCACACGTTTTGTCAATACATCATGTGGTCCCCAATCAAAATTGAAGTCTTCACCATTTATATATTTCTCTGCAAACTGTTAAAAATATAATCATAAAAGGAAATATTATATAGATCCAGGCACTTATGACTTAATACATGCACCATTCACTGTCTTAACCATCTGTAACTTTGCTGAGCTTTATGCATTTTGAAACTGAGTAATGACTAAAACTGCATACTTTTCACTTCCTCGCAATGACTTTTTTCAATGTGTTTAGAGTAAAGTCAGTCCTTTGTAAGAGAGATAACAAAAATATGGTAACATTGAGTTATTATACATTAATACTGCATACCCCTCAAAGGCTTGCATAACAACTTCAAATTCTAAGAAATCTCTTATGGTTTAAGGGAGAGATGCTCTTGAAAAAAGTTATTAACCTAAAGGCAGGTAATCAAGAATGGGGTCAGACAGAGTTATTATTCTTACTAACTGCACTTCCTGCACTTCCTCTTACTAACCTCTAAAATTGTGTTAATTATTTACTCAATTATCAATGAACATTTGAATAAATAAATGTAAAAGTTATTAAACATAAAGGCAGATAATTCAAAAACAGTGGAAGAAAGAAAAAATGCACTTTGATACTGCACTCAGTTCATAGTTGTTTACCCTGATTGTCAAACTTATGACAATAATGAAATTCAAGTAAATCCTATAACAATAAATTAAATGTTATTCAGTATTATCACTGTTAGATGATAAATTAATTACAATTACAGCCTATTGTTAGCCTTTCCTGTCGAAACATCAAAAATTCTAATATATTTTACTATATAAACAAGTCAATTTGACCGACGTTTCAAATACTATAAATGATGTTGACGTCAAAGCTTTCTTACACTAGTGTATTATCGTAAGTCTTTCATAATAAATATGGTAACTTACAGTCAGGACATAAATACCACATGATGATCCATCTGTCTGTTTTCCATGGCTACGAGTTTCAATTTCCCAATGACTGTCAAATTCTTCTATACCCTCTGTCTGCCTTCCAGCTAAGAAATTGCTAAAAAGTAGTAAGGAAAAAACAAAATAAAAAAAAACATAATTGCTGATAAGATAAAAACACCGGTGCACAGAATGAAGTTTTTGATGTGAGTAAATTGTAAGGTCACAAAGAAGTAACTGACAAAAAATGACAGAAAATGATATATATGTAATCGTAATGCACTGTTAGTAAATAGAGGCCTCTGTGGCTGAATGGTTAATGAAGCTGATTTTTAATTCAATTCCTCATCAGTGTGGGTTCCAGCCTTGTTCAGGGCTTTGAATTCTTCATGCAAGGAAGCCATGCTATTGGCTAACACAAGGTCAGGGGTTAAACCCATGTGCCCACTTGTAATGAAATAATGCACAGAGGGCCACCTGGGCTTGCAATATGACCTATAATTGTGTCTGTGTGAAATTAAACCCAACAAGATAAACAAGAGGGCCATGATGGCCATATATCGCTCACCTGTTATCATTGCACTTGAGGATAAGAAGGACAGGAACAACGAAGGGAAGAAATTTAACCAAAAAGAAAAAAAATCTTACAAGGTATAGATATGTTAAAATACACCTAAAAATTGGAGGTACCATCCATGTTGTACCACAGAAAACTGGTCTCGTGTTTTCCCTATGGTCAATGATAAAAATGTTACAAAAAATAAGCTATTTACAGTAATGTAAAAGGGAAGTAATTAAAAAAAAATATTGTTAGTGGACAAAAGAAGGATCTGCCAAATAAATCTGTTGACATAAATGAAATTTCAGATCAGTATCTTCATTAGTTATGGAGATATAACAATTTTAATTTGAAATAAAGGGAGATAATTTGACATGAAATCAGTCCATAGTTATCTACCATGATTGTCTCAGTCAAACTAATAACAATATAATGAAATTTCAAATAAGTCCTGTAAGTACTTACTGATATAAATCCATTTTGATTACAATCAGGAGAGGTAATCAGATATAAAATAACTCTGGAACCTATGATTGGATCTGATTTGTCATGGAATCCAAGATTTATTGTTGTTGAAGATATTCTGGAAGTTTGTATCAAATAAAACCATAAATGAAGTATCTATATGGCTGCAAAAGCCAAAATAGCCAATTTTGGACATTTAAGGGGCTATAACTCTGGAACCCATGATGAAATCTGGCCAGTTCAAAAAAAAAAGGAACAAAGATCTTGTGGTGACACAAGTTGTGTGCAAGTTTGGTTAAAATCAAATCATAAATGAAGCTCCTATTGTGCAGACAAGGTCAAAATAGCTAATTTTGGCCCTTTCAGGGGCCATAACTCTAGAACCCATTATGGGATCTGGCAGGTTCAACAAAGGAACTGAGATCTTATGGCAACACAAGTTGTGTGCAAGTTTGATTAAATTCAAATCATAAATGAAGCTGCTATTGTGCAGACAAGGTCAAAATAGCCAATTCTGGCCCTTTCAGGGGCCATAACTCTGGAACCCATAATGAAATCAGTTCAAAAAAGGAACCGAGATGTTATGGTGATACAAGTTGTGTGCAAGTTTGGTTAAAATACAATCATAAATGAAGCTGCTATTGTGCAGACAAGGTCAAAAGAGCTAATTCTGGCCCTTTCAGGGGCCATAACTCTGGAACCCATATTGGAATCTGACAAGTTCAAGAAAGGATCCAAGATCTTATGGTGATACAAGTTGTGTGCCAGTTTCGTAAAAATCAAATCATAAATAAAGCTGCTATTGTGCAGACAAGGTCAAAACAGCTAATTTTGGCCCTTTCAGGGGCCATAACTCTGAAACGCATAATGGGATCTGGTCAGTTCAAGAAAGGAACCGTGACCTTATGGTGATACAAGTTGTGTGCAAGTTTGGTTAAAATAAAATCATAAATGAAACCACTATCGTGCAGACAAGAAATTGTTGATGCACGGACGGACGCATGGAATGACGGCGGACGAAGGGTGATCACAAAAGCTAACCTTGTCACTATGTGACAGGTGAGCTAAAAACTAATCTGTTGGTAAGTAAAGAGTCCATTCTTATCTTATCTTTCACATTATAATCATTTATTTTGTAGCTGTGAACTTTACATAATTAACCCAAAATCAATTTGAATATTTATTTGAGAAGGCAATGTAACAATTTTTTTTAAATATAGTAATCAATAATGGTAGTTGTTATGTGCAACCCAAACTGTAAATAATCTAAAAAAAAAAAGAAAGAAAAAAAGACCACAGTAAAAAGGTATCTAACCCATAATGAGTTTGGACACATGAAATATATATTCTAAACCACATGACACTTCAATGTGCAATGTTTCAATACAAGGGCTATAAACGGTTTTTAAGTGAATTTTTAAGACTCAATTCCTTAAAGTCAGAAACATTAGTGGATGATAAATCTAGGTGACACGAAAGCAATTATACAAGGTTAAAAAAGCAATGGCAATATACCAAACAGATCTTGATATACTGACTTTTTCAGAAAAGTAAATAAGGCATAACAAGAGAGCCAGGATAGCCCTAGGTCGCTCACCTGTGTAACACACCATAACAGTGTATACACATTTTTTACTTAGCGATTACATGGAAACAAATATCTTGACCAATATTCAGTAAGACTGGACCAAAACTCTTGGCAAACTTCAAGCATTTTCTTTGACTTTACTTCTTCCATATATAACCCTAGGTGGATCATTTGAACAATCTCGGTAGAGGACCACTGGATGATGCTACATACCAAATATTAAAGCCCTAGTTCATGTGGTTTTGTACAAGAAGATTTTCAAAGTTTTCCCTATATAAGTCTATATAAACCACTTGACTTCCGAGGTGGAACCATATTTGATCCTGGGGGATAATTTGAACAATCTTAGTAGAGGACCACTAAATGATGCTACATACCAGATATCAAAGCCCTAGGCCCTTTGGTTTCGGACAAAAAGATTTTTAAAGTTCTTTCTGCAACCAGACTTCTGCATGGAATTCAATTTTTTGTTAACAATTCTGAAAGAGGGGAGACCAAAGGATCTTTCATATACAATGGTTTTCAAGAAAAAGATTCTTTGACAAAATTTTGATATGACAACGACGGACGTGTCAAGACGGACAACAGACACTGAGCGGTCACAATAGCTCACCATGAGTCTTTGGCTCACGTGATCTAAAAGTGTTGCAAGTTGAAATCAGACAATGGCAGGTTGAATAACTAATCCAATTCTTGCAAGTAACTGAAAATATGTTAGTTTCAACCATGCTTTAAACTAGTGAGTAATGTGGTTCATTTACATATAGTATAAAAACTATAACTTATATAATAATAATGTAAACTTCATTCATACATACACATGCAAATAGCACAGGCTGCTCTGTGTGCTTATCTGTTAAGGTAGTGGTCCATTTTAGTAATATCTACAGAATTGAATAAATTTGATACAGTTCAAAATGTTTACCACACGGTTGCAACAAATTTTCCTGAATTTTATCTTTATTTTTGTATTTTATATTTTCTACCTCAAGTAAATAGTAATGCCAAGAAAATATGCCATGCAACTGATTGTTTTCAATCATTTTAACCATTCAAATAGTAATTAATGGATTATTAATTGTACCACTTCAAGATCTTTAAACTAAAGCAATAATAAATATTGAAAAACAGTTAAACTAACTTTATTAAAGAAATATAAACATGATACAGTTTGGTCTTAGTGTACCTTGATCTACTCACTCCAGAAACAGTCAAAGTAGGTTTATTGCACAGAAAATGTGAACTCTTTATAGGATGTACACTTTTTACAGGACTATAACTTTAATTGCTACTTCTATGCAAAAAAATTCTCATTAACATATAATATACTGAAATATTTTTTGTTACTTGACACTGTTTGTGTAAACCTAAGACAATATTGACAGGATAATAAAATATAAGATTTTTGATGTTAACAGTTGTTGATATAATAATCTTTTTTGCAAGTCCCCTAAATCCTGTAAATTAAGTTCATAAAGCAAATTACATTTCAAAAACATTTTGGTATTACCATAAGAATCATGGCAACTGGTACTTGTTAAGTGAAACAGCAGCATGTGACATCCATAAATAAAATGTACTATAAAGTAATTCTCAGTGTGAGATACAGCACTGTTAAATGTAACATTTAGGGATCATGCAATACAAAAATTAAATAAAAAATATATGATATATAAACAATTTGTATGTTTAAAGCAAACATTTAATGATAATTTCCTTGAAATCTACATCTAATTCAACATTTTTATTGAAATCAGAAACAAATTATTTTAATACAATGAAATCAACAACAGCTCTGAAGCTGTAATTTTATAGATTTCATTGCAGAAGGATCTATGAACAGTAATGGGAATTGTAACATCCTATATCTAAACTTGCATTCTCATGAACTTTTCACTTACTACCAATAATGAAGCATTCTTTGACACGTTTCATCAAGTTCTCCCAAAGGGTTCATGTATATTATTTTCTTCAGCTTTGGCTGTATTATCTTACAGATACAAGTCAAAGTTAGTTAATTTGTAAGATCACAAGCTTTGGTACAAATCAAATGGTAAATAGTGTATTTTTCCAAATACTTATGATGACCTGCTGTCAAAAAAAAATCAAATTTAACAGAACAAGTGAATGAAATATTGCCATACATGGAAGGCACCTTATTTCCTCTGTTGCACAGTAACATAATAATCTGATATCTGTCAATAATGAATAAACAATACTGTGCTATATATACAACAAGTTATAAAAAACACGTATTTGATTAAAATTCGTATATATAAAATCTTACAGTTGTTTTCATATTGAAATTTTTCTTTGCCAATTGTCAAAAATGTATAATACAAGTTGTTTATAAAAAAATTCTATTTTACTCCAAACAAAAATCCTTTCCAGGTAGAGATAGGTCAAAATACTTCTAAAAATTGGATGTAACATGCCAATATTCTCAATATTTCCCTACAGTCTGTTACAATTTTAGCTATTTATAGTTACAACAGGACATAATTATAAAACAAGAGGGCCATGATGGCCCTATACCGCTCACCTGTTATCATTGCACTTCAGGACAAGAAGGTCCTCAGAAAAAATTTCTAACTCCAAAGGACAGCTATTTATAGTAACGTAAAAGGGAAGTATTTAAAAAATAATTATTGTAAGTGATCAAAAGAAGGATCTGCCAAATAAATCTGTTGACATAAATGAAATTTCAGATCAGTATCTTCATTAGTTACAGAGATATACCCATTTTAATTTGAAATAAAGGGAGGTAATTTGACATAAAATCAGTCCATAGTTATCTACCCTGATTGGCTCAGTCCAACTAATGACAATAACGAAATTTCAAATAATTCCTATAAGGACTTACTGATATAAATCCATTTTGATTACAATCAGGGAAGGTAATCAGATATAAAATAACTCTGGAACCTACGATTGGATAGGATTTGTCATGGAATCCAAGATTTATTGTTGTTGAAAATATTTAGGAAGTTTGTATCAAATAAAACCATAAATGAAGTATCTTTATGGCTGCAAAAGCCAAACTAGCCAATTTCGGACCTTTAAGGGGCCATAACTCTGGAACCCATGATGGAATCTGACCAGTTCAAGACAGAAACCAAGATCTTGTGGTAATACAAGTTGTGTGCAAGTTTGGTTAAAATCAAATCATAAATGCAGATAAGGTCAAAATAGCTAATTTTGGACCTTTCAGGGGCCATAACTCTGGAACCCTTTAAGGGATCTGGCCGGTTTAAAAAAGGAATCAAGACCTTATAGTGACACAAGTTTTGTGCAAGTTTTATTAAATTCAAATCATAAATGAAGCTGCTATTGTGCAGACAAGGTCAAAATAGCTAATTCTGGCCCTTTCAGGGGCCATAACTCTGGAACCCATAATGGGACCTGGCCAGTTGAAGAAAGGAACCAAGATCTTATGGTGATACAAGTTGTGTGCAAGTTTGGTTAAAATAAAATCATAAATGAAACCACTATCGTGCAGACAAGAAATTGTTGACGGACTGACGACGGACGGCGGGTGATCACAAAAGCTCACCTTATCAATATGTGACAGGTGAGCTAAAGAGAGTGCATCATAGTGGTGAACATAATTGCAAAGCTACATCAAAATCCCTTGATGCATTAAGAAGAAATCCTCTGGACATAGTCATTCTTGAATTTGGTATTTGACATCCAAATGTGACCTTGACCTAAGACCTAGGTACCTGCTTTTTGAGCAAAACAATCCATCTCATGGTAGTGAACATGTATGCCAAGTCATATCAAAATACCTCCATGCATGAAGAAGTGTTCCAGAAAATGTCATTCTTGTATCTAAACTTTGGCATCTACGTGTGACCTTTACCTCTGACTTAGGGACCAGGTTCTTGTGCATGACACTCCGTGGTGAACATCTGCGCCAAGTAATATTAATTAAAAACCTGTTTTGAATGACAAACTTATACACTAGACAGGAATACTGTTAAACTGAACTTTGATCACAAACTGTGACCTTGACCTTTAAGTCTGGGTTCTGAGTGTTGCGCATGACAAATGATCTCACCATGGGGAACATTTATGCCAACTAATATTACAAGAGCTGTCAGTGGACAGCATGCTCGACTAATCTCAGTGCTTGATAGTATAATACTAGCTATGAGTAAAACTTTAACATTACTATAAGCATATTCTAAGTCGAAAAGGGGCCATAATTCAGTCAAAATGCTTGATAGAGTTTCCTTCTCCTTTTTACAGACTTGGATCATGATGGTAAACAAGTATGCAAAATATGAAAGCATTATCTCAATGGACTTTGAAAATATTTGGGGTGGTACGCAAACTTTAGCATTTGTGTGAAGCTCACGCCAATGCCGGGGTTAGCATGATAGCTCCACCATTTTTCGAACAGTCAAGCTAAAAATCCCTTGATGGATGACAGAGTTCTGGACCAAACAGGAAAAAGAAACCTTTGACATGTTGTATCATCATGGGAAACATTTGTACCAAGTAATATTAAAATATCTTCATTGATGGCAGAGTTATGGACAGGACACGAAACAGACCTTGTTCATGCCATGTTATAGTTTGAATGTCATATGTGACCTTTACCTTTTTAGAGCTAGGGGTCTGAACATTTTGACAGACATGCCTTATTATAAGGCACATTTGTGCCCTGTAATATTAAAATTCCTTCAGGACTGGACAGAAAATGTCCTGTTGACCTTTGACCTCAAATTGTAACCTTGAACTTAATGCTAGTGGTGCAGGTTTTGCGCATGACAAGTCATCTTGTCACGGGGAGTATTTGTGACAAGTAATCTTAAAATCCCCTTGTGAATGACTGTGTTATGGACCAAACACAAAATACAGACTGATGGATGGAAAAACACATTCCTGTAGACCCTGAAACTGGTTTTTCAATCAGTAGTGGACAAATAAACTTTTCAGATCAGCATTCCTAAAGTGTACAAATGTTGACATTAGGTACTGCTTATGAATATATTTTGAAATACTGAAACTGTTAATGTGAAATCATTAATATTCGCCGGGGACTTATTTTCGTTATTTCGTGGTCGAGTCAATCAAAGAAATTTAATCCCAGCAAACAAGTAAAATTCACATTCATTTTATATTCAACAGTTGAAATCCAAGAATTCATATCCCCACAAAATTGCTGTTTTGACCAAAACCACTGTAACGAAATTTCATGTCCACGAAAATAAATGATTTTACAGATTGTGAATATATGTTGGTTATTTGACATACACGCCTTGAAATACACTCAAAGTACAAATAACTAAAATTCATGTTAACTATAGACAACAACTGCAAATTATGTAAGCTTAAAGCCACATGCCTCTAGACTTGGCTCAAAAATAATCTTTCTTTCAATATGAAGTCTGTTCCTTCATATTATGAACATTAGAATATGCAGTTTTGCTTCTAAATTATTTCTACATTTAACAAGAGCTTTCAGAAGACAGCAACGCTCGACTATTCAACAGCCTTGTAGACTGAATGAATAAGGAAGTCGAAAAAAAGGCATAATTTAGTATAACAAGAGTGCCAAAATGTCACAATATACGCCCATCGCAGCGATTATCTTTACTCTAGCACCTGTATTTGCAAATGAAATTTAAATTTTGTGGTTGTTTAGTATTAATCATTGCAAGTCTTTTGTTTTTCTAAGTCAACCAAAAAAACTCGTAGAGATACCTTAAAATACACCTAAAGTTGGAAAATAACATTATGTTGCACCACAGAAAAGTGGTCTTGGTTTTCCCCTACAGTCAATTACAAAAAAGTTACAATATAAGTTATTTATAGTAACAACTCAGGGTACTTTACTTAAAAAAAAAAAATCACCCGAAAAATTGTAATTCAACAAAAAATTCTTTACCAGGTAGAGACTGGTCAAAATACACCTCAAAATTGGATACAGCATGCTTGTTGTACTACCAAAAAGTGGTCTCGATTTTTCCCTACGACTATTAATGAAAAAGTTACAATATAAGCTATTTAAAGTAACAACAAAGGGAAGTAATTCTAAGGGAACTGCGTCTCATGATAGTGCACAATTGTGTCAAATTACATCAAAATCCCTCCATGCAGGAAAAAGAAATGCTTCGGACAAAGTCATCCTTGTATCTGACCTTGGCCCCTAAGTGTGACCTTGGCCTTAGACCTAGGGACCTGGTTCTTGCACATGACACTTTGTCTCGTGGTGTTGAACATTTGTGCAAAGTTATATCAAAATCCCTCTATGCATGAGGAAGAAATGCGGCGGACAAGGTTTTCATTCTTGTATCCTTGGATCGCTAAGTGTGACCTTTGACCTTAGACCTAGGGACCTGGTTAATATGCATGACACTCTGTCTCATGATGATGAACAATTATGCCAACTTTCATCAAAATCCCTCCATGCATGTAGAAGATATGCTCTGGACAAAGTTTTTGGATGCTGCCCGCCCGCCACAGGCGTTCCCATAATACGCATATAAAAAGCAAAATAGGGTTATGTGACGTGCATTGTGCTTCTCACCTCATGACAGTGGACGATTGTGTGATGTTTCAATCCATTCCCATAAGTGCGTACTAAGATAACATCTTACATATAAGAATTTAACCAAAAACTCCTAACTTGAAAAAGGGGCATAATTTTGTAAAATGTAAAGTTGAGTTATTGACCCTATGCACTGCATGTCATATCTTGACAGTGAACAAGTGTGTGCAGTTTCAATCCTTTTCCATAAGTGGATACTGAGATATCAGCTTACATACAAAAACTTAACCAAAAATTTCTATGTTCAAAAAAGGGCATATTTACTTTGTGCATGTCAGATCATGACAGTGAACAAGTGTGTGAAGTTTCAATCCATTCCCATTAGTGGTTACTGAAATACCAACTTATATACAAAACCTTAACCAAAAATTTCTAAGTCGAAAAAGGGGCATAATTTGGTAAAAAAGCAAAATAGAGTTATGGAACCTCTGCAATGTAAGTCAGTTTATCACAGTGAATAAGTGTGTGAAGTTTCAATCCATTCCCGCAAGTGGTTGGTGAGATAGCAGCTTACTTACAAAAACTTAACCAATTGGGGATGCGGACGCCGACGCATGGGCGAGTCCAATAGCTCTACTATTCTATGAATAGTCTAGCTATAAATCATGAAAAAGATAGGATCAAATCAGGAATTGAACCCGTACTGCCACGGCAATAAGACATTTTCCCGTCGTTGTAGCCAATAGCGCTGTGGCTAAAGTAATTAATTACTTCAAAATATAAATAATAATCAAGACAGTGTAACTGGAGTAAATGCGTGACAACCGCCTTTTTCATTGTTAAAACAGCAAATTCTCATGTGTTTCCGTAATATATAGTTTGTCAGTTATTGTTTTCAAGCCTTCTTAAGAGATGTAGCATTTATTTCAAGATATATGAAATAAAATTTTTTCCTTTGGCAAACAATCTGGAGGCATGTGCTGTAAGAAAAGCAAAACAATATCACAAACAAGTGAATGAAGTATTGCCATACAATACAAAGTACCCTACTGGAAGGCACATAATTATCTCTACTACAGTAAAACGCAATGAAATGACATCTGTCAATAATGTATTGACAATATTGTACTATATAATACAATATGTTATAACAAAATACTTGTGGACAGGTCGAGGGACAAACGGGCAGACAGAAAGATGCACAGAATGATAGACCGACAGATGGAAAAGTGCATTCCTATAATCCCCGAAACTGGTTTGCAACCAGTACAGTGCTTTAGGGTATAGCGGAATTTAGGGTATAGGGGATAGGTTGATAAATTTTGCATTTAGACTTGAATTATTGTATAAATTTTCATGTTATTCTTTTACTGGCATGCAAACAGACAGTATGAAATACATTTTAAATGTTTGCTTGTTGTGTTATTTTTCATATGTCATCAAATAAAAATCGAGGCTATCCGTTACTGACTAAATCAGTGTGTATGTAAAAAACATCAATGAATGAAAAGTATTTGATAGAAATTTAAAAAGCTGAAAGTTTTTGAAAAGATAATACATTATTATTCTGATTTATAGTAAAAATTCTTGGGAAGTTTGTTTAGATGTGGATTTTAAACTAATAATGGAAAAAATGACCAAAGCTATTCTGTACACCCTAAACCAGCACGTATATAAACAATAGCATGGAGAGAAAAATCACATGAATTTCTATTAAATGCTGAATGTTTTGAAAAGAATAGCTGTTTTCTGTCTGATATACAGAAAATAACTACTGAAATCTGTTTCTTTGAATTAGAATGCAGGAAAAATTAGTTAGCTATCTGCTATACCCTAAAGCACTGTAGGGGACTAATAACTGCAAGATGACATGACTTTTGTTGAAAAAGATTTATAAAACCTACAAGAAGGGCTACATTTTTTCTAATAAGGAAAATGAAAACCTACCACAAGAACCCAGTGCACTCCACCTTCATTAACTGCACAAATACATGTATCATGTATGCCCAGAACAGTCTGCAAAAAACGATGGATTATAAAATGTAAAACAGTCTAGCAGAAACCTTACAATAATGGTCCTCCTATTCTTCATTCGCAGCATGGCTGTCCAGTTACCGTATAGTGATATTCTATGAATGGTCATAAAAAGGGAAGCATTATCTGTAAATACATACATTTCCATATAAATAGATTTGGAATTAAAACTGAATATCCAAATATAAACTCAAATGGCAAACATTTATTACAAATGAAGAATTTAGAGTCAATGAAATGTATACATGTCTTACACATATAAGAACCAAGTCGCAGATTTCAAGAACATACAAAGTCATTTTAACTATAGACCTAGTATGCAGTATCACTTCAGTAACACCTTTTCATATTGACAAGTTGAAAACATTTTTCTCCCAGTTACTGGCAAGTGATCCATTGTCTGAGAGAGGTGATTTGCAGTCGAATAGTAGTATTACTTAATACAGATTATACTTAAATATGAACAGGTTATTTAAATCATAACAGTTTTTCATTCACTGTACAGACTTGTCACTGATTTGCTTTTATATCAGTAAAGTTAGTCAAATATGGTACAAATGAAATCCTTGCCCTCAATTAGCTAAAATGATCAAAATGGGCCAAAATAGCCTAAAAGATTGGTTCAGATTCAGGTTTTTAAGTAATACTTACATTAGTAAGGAAGCTATGCATTGAAGAATTTCCAGTAAATATAGCTGTTGCAACAACACAGTTTATATGAAGAATATCACTTCCTTTCACCAACAAGGATAAGTATGCATCTATCAGCTACAAAAAATGAAAAAGAAATATAGACCAAGTCAGATGCATGCTTAATCTGCAGAAAAGCCTGTATCCATATACAAAGTTTAATCAACTAGCATGTATACTGTAAATATTGTTGTACAGTTAATATTAGACGAAACATATTTGCAAACAAGTAGACGGAATGAGAAAAGAAGACATTCCTATTGCCCTGTCTTGTGTTCTACTAAAACATTACAAAAGCTATGAAACTACTTAGAAAGAAGCAAGGTTTTTTACAGGAAAAATAAAGCTTTTACCTCATCTGATAAGGTTGATTTCAAATAGTGAAGACTGGCTTTTGTTACTGTAAAAGGACCTATCTGCACCACTGGCTCATCACTACCAGGACCTTCCCAAATTTCCTGAAGAGCTGAAAACATCAATGAACATTTACTAAAACAAGGAGCTGCGTTCAATAAACGCTTGATGCCCACTGTGGCATCCTTGTCAATACAAAGCAACCTAAGTCCAAAACAAGGTCAAGGTCAAACTGAGGTCAGCTGATGTTTAAAGATGAGGAATGGTCATAGGTTACATCTGCATTAGTATCAAATCATTGTAGTAATGGGTATTGATGCTACACGAAATGGTCCAATTTGGTTAACCTCATACGGACGGACGGACAGGACTATCAGTATATGCCTCCAGCATCAATACATGCCAAGCACATAAAAATTCTCTTTCATTGCTGAAACAAAAGCAGTTATTACAATATATCATTTTGTACACAGACATAAATGTACAGGTATATATTTATACAGAAAATTTTGGCATTACATAACAATGAAAGTAAACAATATAATACCAAAACAGCTGACCTTGGGTATAATGGGCCCAACACATGCACATACTTTTTTTATATGCTGGACAATTTTTATGTGAACTTGCAGTAAGATATACGCAATAGTAACAAAGATATGACACAAAAACAAAGGTTGCTGAAAAATCTTTAACATTAAAAATACCCGAAGTATTACACCTTGGTGACCTTGACTAGGGATATAATGATTAAGACCCTATACATACATTGATATGATATAAGCAATAGTAACAAAGGCTGCCAAAATATTTTAACCATGAAGGGTCACGCGATGCCAGGGCAAGTAGAAAAGCTCCCCTTCCCACTAGTCTCCGCTAGTGCAGCTAAAAATCTAATATAAACAAAAGGGACATGATGGCCCTATATCGCTCACCTGCTATCATTGCAATTGAGGACAAGAAGGTCCTCAGAAAAAGTATCTAAGTCCAAAGGACAGGAACAACAAAGGGAAGGAATTTAACCAAAAAGAAAAATCTTACAAGGTATAGATGTGTTAAAATACACCTAAAAATTCGAGGTACCATCCATGTTGTACCACAGAAAACTGAACTCGTGTTTTTCCTATGGCTAATAATAAAAAAAGTTACTAAAATAAGCTATTTATAGTAACTTAAAAGGGAAGTAATTAAAACAAGAGCTGTCTCCATAGGATGACACATGCCCCCGATGGCACTTTGAATGAATAGTTATGGCCGAGTTTAGGACCTTTGACCTACGGACCTGGGTCTTGCGCGCGACACGTCGTCTTACTGTGTCAGACATTCATGCTTAGTTATTTTAAAATCCATGCATGAATGACAAAGATATGGACCGGACACGCCCATCAATGCACTATCATGAAAAATGACCTTTAACGTCTAAGTGTGACCTTGACCTTTGAGCTACGGACCTGGGTCTTGCGTGCGACACGTTGTCTTACTGTGGTACACATTCATGCCAAGTTATTTGAAAATCCATCCATCGATGACAAATATATGGACCGGATACGAATGCACTATCATGAAAAATGACCTTTAACGTCTAAGTGTGACCTTGACCTTTGAGCTACGGACCTGGGTCTTGCGCGCAACACGTCGTCTTACTGTGGTACACATTCATGCCAAGTTATTTGAAAATCCATCCATGGATGACAAAGATATGGACCAGACACGAATGCACTATATGAAAAATGACCTTTAACGTCTAAGTGTGACCTTGACCTTTGAGCTACGGACCTGGGTCTTGCGTGCGACACGTCGTCTTACTGTGGTACACATTCATGCCAAGTTATTTGAAAATCCATCCATCGATGACAAAGATATGGACCGGACACGAAAATTGCGGACAGACTGACAAAACGACAGACGGTTCAAAAACTATATGCCTCCCTTCGGGGGCATAAAAGTAAATAAATATTGTAAGTGGACAAAAGAAGGATCTGCCAAATAAATCTGTTGACATAAATGAAATTTCAGATCAGTATCTTCATTAGTTATGGAGATATAACAATTTTAATTTGAAATAAAGGGAGATAATTTGACATGAAATCAGTCCATAGTTATCTACCATGATTGTCTCAGTCAAACTAATAACAATATAATGAAATTTCAAATAAGTCCTGTAAGTTCTTACTGATATAAATCCATTTTGATTACAGTCAGGGGAGGTAATAAGATATAAAATAACTCTGGAACATATGATTGGATCTGACAGGTTCATCATGGAATCCAAGATTTATTCCTGTTGAAGATATTTTGGAAGTTTGTATCAAATAAAACCATAAATGAAGTCTCTATATGGCTGCAAAAGCCAAAATAGCTAATTTTGCACCTTTAAGGGGCCATAACTCTGGACCCAAAGACGACAAAATCTGGCCAGTTGAAGAAAGGAAGCAAGATCTTGTGGCGATACAAGTTGTGTGCAAGTTTGGTTAAAATCAAATCATAAATGAAGCTGCTATTGTGCAGACAAGGTCAAAATAGCTAATTTTGGCCCTTTCAGGGGCCATAACTCTAGAACCCATTATGGGATTTTGCCAGTTCAAGAAAGGAACACAAGTGACACAAGTTTTGTGCAAGTTTGATTAAATTCAAATAATAAATAAAGCTGCTATTGTGTAGACAAGGTCAAAATAGCTAATTCTGGCCTTTTCAGGGGCCATCACTCTGGAACCCATAATAGAAACTTGCCAGTTCAAGAAAGGAACCACGATCTTATGGTGATACAAGTTGTGTGCAAGTTTGGTTAAAAGCAAATCATAAATGAAGCTGCTATTGTGCAGACAACATCAAAATAGGTAATTCTGGCCATTTCAGGGGCCATAACTCTGGAACCCATAATGGAATCTGGCCAGTTCGAGAAAGGAGTGATACAAGTTGTGTGCCAGTTTGGTAAAATTCAAATTATAAATAAAGCTGCTATTGTGCAGACAAGGTCAAAATAGCTTATTTTGGCCATTTCAGGGGCCATAACTCTGGAACCCATAATGGGATCTGGCCATTTCAAGAAAGGACCTGTGATCTTATAGTGATACAAGTTGTGTGCAAGTTTGGTTAAAATAAAATCATAAATGAAACCACTATCGTGCAGACAAGAAATTGTTGAAGGACGGACGACGAGTGGTCACAAAAGCTCACCTTGTCACTATGTGAGCTAAAAAGGAAGAACTGTCAAATTTCAAACAGAATTATGGGTTTTGTTTATACGGGTGTAGTCTTTGATAGTAATTAACTAATTTCTTTTTTTTCGAATAGGGGCGGGGGGGGGCTCCATGGCTGAGTGGTCTAAGGTCGCTGACTTCAAATCATTTCCCCCAATCATCGATGTGTGTTCGAGCCTTACTCGGGGTGTTGAATTCTTCATGGGAGAAAGCCATCCAGCTGACAAACGGAATGTCGTAGGTTCTACTCAGGTGCCTGCTCATGATGAAATAAAGCACAGAGGGGCACCTGGGGTCTTCCTCTACCATTAAAGCTGGACAGTCGCAATTGACCTATCATGTGAAACAGTTAATGCCCATTTAATCCAACAACTGTATTAAGTTTAGTCAACAGCTTTGCAAGAAACAGAGCGTACATGAACGAACAGACACCATGACCAAAACGTAATACGTTCCTTTAGATGTATAAAAATTTATTGATATCAAGCAAAGCTGGACAGTAACCACAGGCCTTTATTTATCTGTTTTTAAAAGGCAAACTGACAAATTTACCTCTTCTACACTGCTGGTCCAAATTGCTTTCGTTTGCTGCGTCAATTTGAGAAACCTTTGCTACGTCAATTTGAGAAACCTCTGTTGATTTCGCCTTTTTTTTAATGCCTTTTTCTGCATGTGTTTTGAACTTCTCTGTTTTTTTCCCAGTCAATCTTTTGATTTTTCTGATTTTTCTTTGTCGATTTTTCCGGAGCGGTAACCGATTCAGTTTTGGTATGTTTTTCATTAAGAAAGTGTTCAAGCTGTTCAATTTGGAATGTGTTTCTTGTAGAATTTCTATGTTGTTTACACAGTAGATGTTATTTTGAATTTCTGGAATTAGTAAAAGACACTTTTTCTGCATATTCAAGAATGACTCTTCTGTGTCTTCTGAGTCTGCATGTAGAGGCTGTGAGCTGGTTTCAATTTCGATGTCTTCATTTGTTAAACTTTGATCAAGAGAGAAACAGTTCTGTCCCGTATAAACAGCATTCAAAGATTCCCAGCTGTAATCAGGGAAATTTAACATCACACCTAAAAGGTGTTTACATGGCCAGTGTTTCTTCTTGAAGTCCAGACAGCTACATACTGGCATCATATTAACAAATGATAATGAATAGGTTATGTCACTGTCTGGACTCCTTAGCTGGCACCTTTCGGGACTGTCAAATGATACATTGCTTTGATCCAGCACTGCAACTTTGGGTGGCATTCTTTGCAGGCAGTGTTTGACGAAATCACTCGGTCGGTTTCTTAAAAATTCTGGCACATTGTCAGAGTACAGCTTACTAGTGCTACTGGCTTTAGCGTTCTTCTCTTTATACCTAGAACCAAAATAAATTTAAGATATTTGAGAGCAAGGTTGCCAGACTGTCACAATAAATGCCCATCATAGCAAATATCTTTACACTATTAGTACCTGCATCTACACTTAACAAAATTCCTAATTGGTCACTTTATAATGGATTACTATTTTGTAAATAATGCATGCATTTACAAGAAATTTCTCATACCGACATTTGAATAGGTATTGCAGCTAATTATTGTTTTATTTTGGCCGACTCAAGGCCAACGTAACCGCATTAGGCGTTTTGACCGATATTGCATATTTTGCACGTGCAAGGCATGCACACCAATATGCATATGTTAGTGAACATTTTGGGCATTACTGACGGAAGTCCTACCAGAAAAACACATAATATTGTGAAATTGACACAAGAGCAATGCGCCCCGGCTGTCGGAATTTTACAATAAAACTCAAAATCTGTCACTTTATTTAATTGATCTTGAGTTAAATTTTGCCAAAAGAGCACGGATGGTAGATAACCAACGAGTGAAGGTTCTTGTAAACGGAAATAAGGTTAAAAATGGAAATAACCATGAAAATAACAACTTAAGACAAATTATATCAAAATTCTTTTGAAATTGCAAAAATAATTACACATGTGTCGTACATGTGTCCCGGCTAGCAACATTCCGACAGCTCGATCGCGTTGCCTTTGTGTCAATTTCACTATGATATGTGTTTTTCTAATAGGACATTCGTCAGGAATTCCAAAAGTGTAAACAAACACGTGCATGTTGGTGCACATGTCCTGCACATTCAAAATATGTAATGTCAGTCAAAACGCCTACTTCGGTTACTTTGGCTGTGAGTCAACATATACAAATCAATAATTAGCTGCAGTACCTATTCAAATGTCGGTATGTGAAATTTCGGGTTAATACATGCATTATTAACAAAATAGTAAAAAAGTATAAACTGACCAATTAGGAATTTTGTTGAGAGTTTAAATGGATTTTTATTACTGTAATTGTCAGATTTGTATTTTTTGTATTTTCTTTACTGAACAAACAAAAGCTGTCACTAATGGAGACAAATGCCGTAGCAGCGTCTTGAACTTTGACTTGATGATCTTGACCTTTGACCTGGTGACAACTCAATAAGTACTATTAGCATGTGAAGTTTGAAGGTCCTGGGTGTAGTGGTTTGTGAGTAAAGTGCCTTCATGCAAAAAGTCTACGTTGTGATGAACGAACAAAGTAACGAATGGACGGACAGTTGAAAACTAATATTTCATAATATACACCTCAAATTTTATAATAACATCTATGTTGTACAAAATAAAACTGCTATTAATTTTTCCCAATCGTCAAGTATAATAACATTATAATTTAAGGCTTTATAGTAAAAAGACAGTGAAGTTAGTCTTAACACGGCAGTCTGAAAGACAGCTAAATCCCCTGCCACTGTTACGGATAGTGAAATGGTAAACCTTTGACCTTTACCTGTGACCTTCACCTTGAACTGACATGGCTGACTCCTGAATTCTGCAAGTTGTTCTGATGATGTTTTCATTTCACCAAAGTTTGATAGGAATCTTCAAGGGGATTAGGAGATAAAGAGCAGACAGAAAATCAAAGGCTCAAAGAAGGCTCAACCCTATGTTATGACCTTGAGTCGGCATGGCTGACCTATTCGTTCTGCACATCGCCTTTATGAGGTGATCATTTCACCGAAGTGTAATGAAGTTCCTTCGGGGGGTTTAGGAGATACAGAGCAGACACAAAATGGAAGGTTCAATAATTTGACCTCGAGTTGAGACCGAGACCCGACAAGGCTGATTCATGAGTTCTGCACATCGTCTTGATGAGGCAATCATTTGAATCAAGTGTTATAAAATTCCTTCAAGGGGTTTTGGAGATAAAGAGCAGACACTAAATGGAAGGCTCAAACCTTAGACTTTTAGTTGTGACCTTGACCTTGAGCCCACGCGGATGATTCTGAGTTATGCACATCAGATTGATGAAGTGATCATTTGACCCAAATGTCATGAAAATCCTCCAAGTGATGAAGGAGATGTGGAACGGCCACGAAAGTGTTACAGACAGACAGACAGACGAACAGCCCACGGAGATCATTCCTATGGTGGGGAATTCAAAACAAGAGGGTCATGATGACCCTGGATCGCCTACTTGAGTAATATTAGCTACATGTTTCAAATATCAAACTGATGCTAAAATATTAAGAAAGTCAGTACATCACATTCATGGTAAATGAATTTCAGTTTTACTATTTATGTGCAAAACTGTGTATATCATCAAAATTTCAAGGCTGTATCTTAAAAACAATAAGCAGGTCAGTAGGTCAAGGTCACAGTCAAGTGACATCATATTACTTAGGGTCATCAGGTAATTATAATTAAACAGTATTGGAAATATGATCAGATGATTTTTTATGTATTTTTTCCTATATAACTCACATAATAACTAAGTGACCCCAGGGCGGGGCCTCTTATAAACCCAGGGTAATAATTTGAACAATTTTGGTAGAGGAATACTAGACAATGCATCATACCAAATATCAAAAGCATAGGTTGTATGGTTTCTGACAAGAAGATTTTTAAAGCTTTTTCCTATGTAAGTCTATATAAAACTATAGGGCAGTGCCTCTTTTCACCCTAGGGGTACAATTTGAACAAGGCAGTCTGAAAGACAGCTAAATCCCCCGCCACTTCTATGGATAGTGAAAGGGTAAACCTTTGATTTTAGCTGTGACCTTGACCTTGAACTGACATGTCTGACTCATGAATTCTGCACAACGTCTTGATGAGGTGATCATTTGACCCAAGTGTTATGAAAATCCTTCAAGGGGTTTAGGAGATACAGAGCTGAAACCTTTGACCTTCAGTTGTGACCTTGACCTTGAGTTGACATGGCTGACTCATGAGTTCTTGATGAGGTGATCAGTTGACCCAAGTTTGATGAAAATCCTTCAAGGGGTTTAGGAGATCTACAGAGTGTACACCAAATGGAAGGCTCAAACCTTAGACCCTTAGTTGTGACCTTGACCTTGAGCTGGCATGGTTGACTCATAATTTCTGCACATCGCCTTGATGAGGTGATTGTTTGACCCAAGTTTGATGAAAATCCTTCAAGGGGTTTAGGAGATATAGAGCGGACACAAAATGGAAGGCTCAAACCTTTGACCCTAAGTTGTGACCTTGACCTTGAGCCAGCATGACTGACTCATGGGTTCTGCACATCGTCTTGATGAGGTGATCATTTGACTCAAGTTTTATAAAATTCCTTCCAGGGGTTTAGGAGATATAGAGCGGACACAAAATGGAAGGCTCAAACCTTTGACCTTGAGCCGGCATGGCTGACTCATGGGTTCTGCACATCGTCTTGATGAGGTGATCATTTGACCCAAGTTTTATAAAATTCCTTCAAGGGGTTTAGGAGATATAGAGCGGACACAAAATGGCAGGCTCAAACCTTTGACCTCGAGTTCTGACATTGACCTTGAACCAACAAAGCTGACTCATGGGTTCTGCACATCGTCTTGATGAGGTGATCATTTGACCCAAGTTTCATGAAAATCCTTCAAGGGGTTTAGGAGATATGGACCGGACACGATTTTGTTACTGACAGAAGGACAGACGGAAGGACGGACGCAGACCATTTTCCTATAATCCCTCCGCCACCGAGGGGGATTAACAATTTTGGTTGAGGACCATAATACTATGCTACAAACCAAATATCAAAGATCTAAGTGTTGTGGTTTCAGACAAAAACATATTAAAACTTTTTTCATTTATAAGTCTACTGTAAAATCATTTAATTTCGTGGGCATGAAATTTCGTGGTTTTAGTCAAAAAGGCAATTTCATGGGGATATGAATTCGTGGATTTCAACTTTGCACATAAAATGAATGGGAATTTTACTTGTTCGTTGGGATTATATTTCGTGGATTGACTCAACAACGAAAATTATTCCCCCACGAATATTAATGATTTCACAGTATGTAAAACTTGACCCTATGGGGATAATTTGAAAAATCTTGGTAGAAGACCACTAGATGATGCTAATAACCAAATATCAAAGCCCTAGGCCATATGGTTTTGGACAAGAAGATTTTTTTCAAAGTTTTCCCTATATAAGTCTGTATGAACCATGTGACCAATGGGGTGGGGTCATATTTGACCCTAGGGGGATAATTTGAGCAATTTTGATAGAGGACCACTAGATCATGCTACAAAGCAGATATCAAAGTCCAAGGCCCTGTGGTTTTGGGCAAGAAGTTTTTTGTTGTTTTTTTTTCCTTTTAGTTGCCATGGCAACCAGAGTTCTGCATGTAATTCAATTCTTTGCACAATTTTGAAAGGGTGCACTCAAAGATCATTCTTGTGAAGTTTGGTGTAATTATGCCCAGTGATTTTTAAGAAGACTGCTTTAGAAATGGTTGATGGACAAACGATGCATGACGGATGACGGACATTGAGCGGTCAAAAAAGCTCACCATGAGCATTTGACTCCGATGAGCTAAAATTGTATATTAAAAAATCTTTACCAGATACAGCTACTTCAAGAAACACCTAAATTGTTCTTCTATAAAAGCTATACATAGTAACAACTTGGAAAGTAATATAAATCATGGACCTGGTGCTTTTGCTTTTTTCGTGCCAGGTTATATTATATCCCTCTATGCATGAAGATTAATATTTAGGGCAAAGTCATTATTGTCTTTGACTTTTTACCTGTAAGTGTGATCTTAACTTTGAACCTAGGGATTGATTCTTTAATATGGTACTCTGTACCAAGGTGGTGAAAATTTGTACCAAGTTATAGCAAAATCCCTATGTGCACGAAGACGAAATGCTCTTTCTAAATGTGACTTTTCACTTCTTAGTTTGACACTGAAGATATTCTCCACCAGGGTTATTACCACATGTCCCTTTTCTCAAATGGGTGTATGCAAGTACAATAATACTTAATAATACCTTCAGTACTACTAATGATAATGGCCATTTGCACCCAACAGCTGATTTACTTTTAGAAAAAGCTTAGAAAAACAAATGTACGAGTTAAGGATTATGAACACTTAAATGTTATTACAGTAAAACTAACATTGTAATAGTGTTTCCCGCCAAAGCCAGTATTCTAAATCAAACTTTAACAGGTGGTTTTGGTTTTCAGCTTGTAAATTTTCTCAGCCATAATTAAAAAAAGACTTATGACCTCACTCAACATTAGGACTGGGACAATTTGAAATTGCAACAAACTGGTTAACCAGCTGCCATATTGAAATTAAAACAGTTCACCTTTTACATCGAAGGCATTGTTTTTACCTTATTTCCATTGCTGGACAGTATTTCTCTATTAGAACCTCAACCACTGACTGCAAAGAGCCACCAAACCCATACTTCTTCAGAAAGTTCTCTTTGAATAACCTGTGCTGAACTTCAAGCCCGTTTGTGGTATCATTTCTCAGTGTCATTTCTTCTCGGTTATAATCTACCCATCTCTGTCAAGATATAAGCTGTATTATAGAACCTATTTGGTACATATCACAATACACATGATTGAGCATTCTTATGACAAGATGAAAAAAATTCGATGTTCCTATACTTGAAAAATACTTGAATTTTTTAGTTCACCTCGGGTCTGATCCTGAGATAACTTCCTTTAGCTTTGTTTTTAATTATACATCTCTGGTTTTGCTGCTTCAGTTTTTTTTTATATTTCTCTTTTATGGCAGCTTTTAGGTCTTGATAATCTTTAACACTGATTTTATGAAAGTTTTAATTCAATATTTCTACATTTTATATCTTTATCACTGATTTTATGAAATTTTTCATTCAATATTTATACATTTCACTATACCACTATACCATTTCTATGTCACGAAACATGACTACAGTACAATAAGTGTATTGCCAGACTATTGCGATACATTGAATTCCAATATATTGTTACGCTCTTACATAAAGGGCCATGAATCTAACAAAAGACAGAATTATGGTTCATAAGGTACATATTGTGTTACTGAAGAAATAATAGAGTCCACACCTGTAGTTGTTAAGGTTTTGAGAAATGGGTGACTCAAAACTATTGGTGACAGATCCCATAAGCAGGCCAAAGAATGCCATAGCTGTATGCACAAAAAATCAAACATCATTTGCTTACCTTTACCTAACTGGCCTAGGTCAAAAGGGTGACACATCTTCTCAATATGGTTAACAATTGGGTCAAATTATTTTCAAATCCTTTGATAAATTATAGATTTATGGACCAGACATGATACACCTTTGACTACTAAGAGCGACCTTGACCTTGGAGCTAGGGGTCTACGTCTTGTACATGATGCCTCAACTCCTTACAGGGAACATTTATGCAAAGTTATTTCAAATTCATTTCATCATTGTTAAAGTTATGGACAGGACATGAAACACACCATGCTAACCTTTACCTACACATGCTTGACACTGGATAGGAGCCCGGGTTTTGCTCATGACACACTATCTGATCATAAAGAACATTTATGCCAGGTAAATTCAAAATCATTTAATAAATGCTGTTTGCACTATATATTAGCATAATGACAATAAACATGCATGCAAAGTTAACATCAAATGGTTTAACAAGTTCTGACAAAGCTTTAAGTGAAAAAATTAACCAATAAATTCTAGTTTTCCAACCAACAAAAAAACTATTTCTAACATAATGCAAATCATCATCATTTTCAAAATTTTAACCATGTAATTTCATTTTCCTTTCTTTTCAGTACAAAAAGTTATAGTTCTTTTGTTTCAATATCCCCTATTAATGATAAGTTGTGTTTAATGTCTAAGATAAAAGGAATACTTTTACATTTTTGGAAAAAAAGTTGAAATAAAGATGATCAGGAAGAGGATACTGTGGATTTTTAAGAAATCAGACAGGCTAAAAATGTGATTCATTCTTTTCCTTGGAGTTGGTGACAATACAGGAAACAAAAACTTAACATGTATAGAATTATGAAAATATTTATAATTGTGAAGTACATGTATTATAATTAGAAATCAAATGTGTTTGTTTCCTGTCTCCCTACCTGCCCACTTAAAACGCTGTGCCCCAAAACTTTTTATTGGACAATGCTGGTGAATTTTTTAAGTTGCTATATGACAAGTACATACATTTCAAGTAGGCAAAATAATATGTAAGAAAGATTAAATTCTGTTATTTAATTTCATCCTAATATACAACATAAACAGATCTGTTTCATTTTCACAGAAGAAATATTCTGTAACAAATGATATCTACCTGTAAAAGTATAATAAGCCCACTAAACGAAAAAAAAAGGATTGCCAACCTAACTACCAAACTTTAAACAGTAGGATGGGGAGACAGCAAACAAAGACTTTGTTAAATGTTGCCTGAACTGTACCAAATTAAGACTTCCTTCTTAAAAGAGAACATAACTAAAATAAACAAGCAAATTCAATGAATTGGTTCCCCCGCCGAAAGGGCTTGAGGTGAGGAATGGCAAAAAAATATTTCTGGCAAAAAGTTAAGGATGTAACTAAGAAGCAAATAATTTCATTAGTCAAAATCATTTTAACAGAAAATGAATATTTTTTTTGGGAGAAGGGGGGGGGTACAAAATTTCACTTGTTGATCGTAAATATTGATGGAAAAAAAAAAAATTGGGTGTGGGATGGGAATGCATCATCGGGGTCGTGGGGAAGACCGAGTGGAGAGTGAGAGTGAGGTTGGGGAACGGTACAACTTTGCATGCTAATAAATATTCATGGAACATATGAAAATAAAATAATAAAAACATTTTTTGGGGGGAGGGCAGGGGGAGGGGGTGTGATCAAGGCAAGGTGGTAACGAGGTGTGGGTACAAAACTTCAGATGTTTATACTAAATGTTCATGAAAAAGAATGAAAGAAGTTTAATGAAATTCCACCAATGGGTTGGTTTGTATATTTTTAAACAATTAAAGGGCAATAACTCTAGGAAAATTGACCAATTGAAAAAAAAATGACAGGCATCATCGAAGTATGTTGGTTCATATTTATTTCAAGTTTCATGACATTTTACCAGCTTGTCACTGAGAAATCGCTGTAAACATTGATTTTTCATTAAATCAATGGCAATAACTCTTAAGAGAAATTGACCAATCCGATAAAAACTTGACGGTCATCATCGCAGTATGCTGGTGCATGTTTATTTCAAGTTTTATAAAATTCTACCAGATAGTTACTGAGAAATGGCAGCGGACGGACATTTTTGGGTATTTTTTATTACATCAAGGGCAATAACTCTAAGGGATATTGACCAATCCAAAAAAACTTGACGGGCATCATCACAGTATGTTAGTTCATGTTTATTTTAAGTTTCATGAAATTCTACTGTCCAGTTACTGAAAAATGGCTGCGGATGGACGGACAACGTCATTTCAATACCCCCCTCCCGATTTCATGATAATGATATATATTTATTACGTCCTGGAGACTCTATATTATCCTGTTATGTTATCACCTTATGTTCAGGAAACCACCTTGCTTCGAGCCATCCTCGCAGTCTCTTATTGTTTCTGTAAAGCTCTGTATCCTTCAAAGTGGAGACCTGCTCACTGTAAGTTTCTTCAGATGAGGAATTACATATTGCTCTCAGTCTAGTAATGTAAAAAATATTAAACTTTTAAATCTTGAATTCTTTATTTTAAGAACACATTTGACGATTTGACACATTTGAATCATGAAAAAATCCTTGTAAAAATTTATCATTAAGACACATGTGGCAAAGTATGTATGATGATCATTTCCATCAGACTACATTGTATTATATAAAGTTGTTTTGAGAGCTGGGAATTAAGATTTTGCATATAACAGATCTACATGTTATGGTGGTAAGTTTTCCTAGATAGCATCAAATCGCATCATGAACATTATCATGAGCACCACTAAACAGAGCAAAATACGCCCAAACAGTTATATCTGAGGATGGGAGCAAAATTTAAAGAACTTGACTGTTGAATCCCAAAGGGCAGGAACAACAAAAAGAAGAAATTCTATAAAGAAATTTAAGTCCACAAGCAAATTCTTACAAGGTAAAGTTATGTCAAAATACGTATAAATATTGGAATACCATCCATGTTGCACCACAGAAATATATACTGACCCCTAAGTGTGACCTTCACCTTGAAGCAAGTCCTCCCAAACAAGTACTTTGCACGTCATCTGATTGTGGTGAACATTTGTGCCAAGTTTTGTTTGAAACACTTCAAGCAGTTCCAGAGTAATACAGCAAACACAATCATAGAACCTTTGACACCTAACGGTGACCTTCACCTTGAAATGAGACATACAGAACATGTGCTCTGCACGTCGTCTCGGGTAGGTGAACATTTGTGTCAAGTTACTTTCAAATCCTTCAAGAGGTTCAACAGTTACACAGCAGACATGAAATAATTAACAGACGAACAGACAGACAGACACCAGGGGTATAACATAATATGCCTGAAAGGGCGTACTAGTACACTGCCTAAATCCGGATGGTGCTTAATAACTCGGACACCTTTAAAAACTCTTTACGATCGTGATTTTTTAATGGACTGAATATATAGGATCAACGCCGATGAATGCCTTGATGACCAGTTGTCAACAACAGTACATGAATGTAGTATTTCCTACAGAGAGAAATACCTTCAAATATCCGCTCCCCTAGAAGTAAAAATTCTGTGTCGTGGGGGATGACGTCATACAGGGCACGCCAGTTACTTGAGGTGCGGGGAGGTACTAATTTAATGTGAAAACAATTCTGCCTGTTGCAGACGACTATTTTTCTTAGAAGATCAAAACTGACGTAAAACATGTTTTACTATTCTGTACTACCCTCAGTATTTAGTTAAGAAATTTAACCGATTTCTGTTATATAATAATTAATTCAATAGAGAAGAAAATGCCAGAATTTTGCAGACAAAGGAAGCAATTCATAAGATAAAATCGGCACGGCGTCATTTTAGTGCATAGTTGTGTCAACTAGAGCTATCACTAAAGGTGATGAATGTACCCCCAGCATGCACTGACACAGTACATTGCAATTTGACGCACACAAGATTGCATAATTATGTGGACTGTATGTATATAGACTCTATGTATACAGTATAGTAACAAAAAACAAAGTCCCATAACTATGCATAATATTTATCTAAAAGAATCTAACATGCACCATGCACAAGTAGGGTTGGTACTGATCACTTGTGTGAAGTTTCATTAAATTGTGTGCAAGGGTTTGGTAGATTAGGCACGCACAAGATTGCATATGCAGACTGTATGTACATAGTATGTTAACAAGAAACAAAGTCCCATAACTCTGCAATTTTTGTCGCTGAAAGAACCTAACATGCCCCATGCACAACTACTGTTGTTACTGATCACTTGTGTGAAGTTTCATTAAATTGTGTCAAGAGAATGAGGAGAGATGGTGCGCACAAGATTGTGTCTATGTACATAGTATGTTAACAAGAAACAAAGTCCCATAACTCTGCAATTTTTGTCACTGAAAGAACCTAACATGCCCCATGCACAACTACTGTTGGTACTGATCACTTCTGTGAAGTTTCATTAAATTGTGTCAAGGGGATGAGGAGAGATGGTGCGCACAAGATTGTGTCTATGTATATAGTGCAGTAACAAAAAAACAAAGTCCCATAACTCTGCAATTTTTGTTTTCTAAAAGAACCTAACATGCCCCATGCACAACTACTGTTGGTACTGATCACTTGTTTGAAGTTTCATTAAATTGTGTCAAGGGGATGAGGAGAGATGGTGCGCACAAGATTGTGTCTATGTATATAGTATAGTAACAAAAAAAACAAAGTCCCATAACTCTGCAATTTTTGTCGCTGAAAGAACCTAACATGCCCCATGCACAACTACTGTTGGTACTGATCACTTGTGTGAAGTTTCATTAAATTCTGTCAAGGGGATAAGGAGAGATGGTGCGCACAAGATTGTGTCTACGGACAGATGGCCAGACGGCCAGACAGACAGACGGACAGACAGACAGACAACCTGAAACCAGTATACCCCCCATGACAACTTTGTCGGGGGGTACAAAAAGTATCACGACAGAAACAGCCTGCATGTGGGTGAGAATAGTTGTAAACTTTAATTTGCGCTAAGATAGATTTTATTGGGTATTATATTATTGTTATATTTGAAAGTTACACATTAAATTAGAAACTAGTCCACATGATCACGTGAGTAACAGATAATAAAACTTCAGTCGAACGGAGATGTGTGTACACATTTACAGGATTGAATCTGACTGCTGTTATCTTCATAAATTTCGGAAAGCGAAGTTATCGTCATAAAAGTGTCCGGATTTAGGCACTGGGCCAGTATAACAATCTTATTAATAGGACACAAAAGAAATGCAAATATTGTAAAAGTAGTGTCAATACTATGTTAAATGACACTTGATGCAATTCTTGAGTGTGATACATTGCCAGTAACTCCAAGTATTTTTAAACAGATCTCAATATCTACTGAGGCTTTACAAACATATTAATTATTACCAAACTTCATGAATATTGTCTAAACAAGACCAAATCTTGTTCATTCTGAAGATAATTAAGAATGTTATGTTATAATCTTGGCCAAAATATAAGTTGAGCAAGTCCTTACGGCCAAACACAAGTGCTAGAGAGTAAACAGTATGGGAAATTTTCCATTATCAGGAGCAGTAACTTCTCGAGTACCAGTCTCAAATACATGGTTTAAATCAAGTCCAATATGTTCATTTTTTTACATAATCAAACTATTACTAACGTTTCAAGCAAAGTTTCCTTCTGGTCTTTAGATAAATCTTTGTTTGATGACAACCAATTCTTCCAGGCTTGTATTATGTGAAATTGGCACAAGAATACCTGAACACCTAGAAGACATAAGTATATGATAAATGTAAACTTGCATGTTTCGGTAGCACACAGAAAAGTTGCCTAGGTTTTTCCCTATAGCTAATAATAAGTAAGTTTCAAAATAAGCTTTTAATAAAAAACAAAACAAAACAAGAGCTTGTCAAACAAGAAATGCCCACATTTTTTTCAAGTTTGGTGAAAATCAGATAAGAATGGTCCAAATTAGAGTGCAGAAAAGCTTGATGACAGACAGACGGACAGACTGGAGTAAATCAATATGTCTCCCACTACACTGTTGGGGGTGGGGAGACATAACAACATACATGTCTTTAATCAAAGCTTACAGTATAATAAATTACTTGAATGAAATCTTCTTTGATGTAGGTTTTCTTATTGTTTAGCGTTCTTTTGCCACACGTAAAGAGCCCAAGAGCATTGAAATAAAAACATCTGTGACATAGTTATGCAACCAATAATTTTTAGAAAAAGTAATGAATACATGTATAAGTATCTCAATTTACTATAGTTTGAAAATATCTTTAAACAACAGCTAGTAAACAGTATCAATGAATTTACTTACAGGAGAATCATTATTCTCTTGCATAAAAAATCTAGAATGCTCACCTTTGAACGTGTTCTCTAATGCCCCAATTTCTCTAAGAATGTAGTCCATCAGGAAATATCTGGGCGACCATGTGGGGTTCCATGATTTTATCATTCCCAGAGCCTCCTCTACCTGGAGCTTCGTATCTCTGCCAACTATAAATGACCCCACTACTACAAAGCCAGAATTAGTTTGTACTGCAACCATATACAATGGAAGTTCAAACTTGGTGGTATTGTAGGTGGCGTCAAGGATAGCTACCTCTTTCCGATACTTCTGAAGAATGTTTTTTTGGAATTTAGATTGGTATACAAACAGAAGACTGCTTAAATCTTCTGTATCTGTCTCTGGATCTGACCTATGAAATATATACAAAATAATACATATTAAATAACACTAATTACTGCATGAATAGATATTTTAGTTAGGGAATTTTAAATTTGACATTTACTTTGATGATGTAAGCAAATGACCAATTTCAACACAAGGTGTGCATAACAGTGAAGAGCATTAGGTGGTTTTACTAATATATGCTACTAGAACTTAAAAAGAAATTCAGTTAACAAAATCAGCTAATACTTCATTTTGCCAAATTAATCACTTGTGCAAGATCATATGTTTATAATGATCTTCTCAAAAAAACATCCCACTAGGCTTGAGTATCACAGTCATGATCATCATTTTTTTGTAGGCAAAACAATCGTATTTCTCATTAAAAAAAAAAGTGTTCTTAAGTTATCATCCAGAAAGTTTTTAACTCTTCCGGCTTAATGTGACCTTTACCTTTGGCATACTGACTTTTAAATCTGTAGGGGTTATCTGCTGGTTCACCAAACTCCCTTTCAACTTTCAGGACCTTATGCCAAAATGTTCTCAAGTTACTGTCTGGAAACGGTTTAAATGTTCCTGGACAATATAACCTTAACCTTTCACCTTTTGACCTGATAAACAAAAGGGGTCATCTGCTGGTCATGTTGAATCTCTGTACCATCTTTCATGACCCTTGGCCCATAGTGTTCTTGAGTTATCATTCAGGAACTGTTGATGGTCACTGTGACCTTGACCTTTGACATACCAACCTCAAAATCAATAGGGGTCAACCAACCTTCAAAGTATTGGGTGCAGGGGGGGGGAGGGGGGGGCATAAAAAGATGTATTTGTTAGCGTTCAGCAATATGATTATTACTTTTATACATGGAGCATAAGATATTTCAATAACTGAATCATTGTAGTTCATTGTCTTTTACTAAAATTACACCAGAATTTGTCTATTTTAAACAATATTAGTCTTGTAACTTTTTTATTCCTATTTTTTAAAATAAAGTCCTTAAAAATTATAGTAGCTGTAACAAAACTCACCTTCTTACCTATTTCGTTTACGTTAATTGTACTGCAAAGTTTTGCAATTTAATGCAAGTACTCTTGATTACTGATTCCTGGTAATTAACCAGTACCTACATTGAATGAACACAATGTGGAAGTCACAGTCAAATTCTCCATGTTAAAAGTTTGATGCACTATCCCTAAATCAGTAAGCCTCACTATATGGCAATTACAGCATGTGCTTTATAAGAATAAGATCAAACTGAACTAATTTTAATTTTACTTCATGGTGATAAATACTTACGATGGTCTAAAAAAAACGCTGTCATCTTTATTCTTTCTTTTTTCCTCCAAATATAAACCAGTGTTTACTTGGTCATCTTTCACATACCTGAAAATTCAGGAATAAATGATAAATTTAAGCAAACTAAATAAACATATCTTCTGCATATTTGACACACCAATTCCAGAATCACAGATAAATTAACTATTACTATATATGATCTACTGCAATTTCTTGGAAGATAAAGCCACAGAAGTCAATAAATTACTTGTATAATATAATGTAATAAGATCTAATGTGATGCATTAGCATATTGCATAAAGCCTTAAAATGGCACAAAAAGACATCATAAATACGCTAATTAGAAACACACTGACATAACATGGATTTTGAATTTAAGTTTAAGTAATAAGATTAGAAAAGACTACAAAAGATAACTATAGTTTTACTCTTGTTTGTTTGTTTTGGGTTTAATGCAATTTTTCATCAGTATTTCAGTCATGTAATGCCTGGCAGTTTACCTAACCAATGTTCCTGGATTCTGTACCAGTAAAAACCTGTTTTCCACAAGTAACTGCCAACTTCCACACATGAATTATCAGAGGATGAGGATGAATGATATCAGACACAAGGTCTTTTATCAAATCCTTCTTGAGATCATACACCCCGCAGAGTGACTGAACGCATGACACTTGGATCCATACACCAATGTTCTTCCTACGGAGCTAAGCGGACAAACTTAGTGTTACTAGAAAGCATATTATGTCAAAAAAATTAATGTTGCTCCTCTTTGTATACATTTTAATCTGGCGACCATTTTGTGCAGTGAATTGGAACATGTTCATGATATGCTCAACTAGGCTTGGAATTGATCACTGATGTACAGTTTCGTTGAAATCTGACCAACAGTTTAAACTGTTAAAGATGGACAAGATTTTTCTATTTGTTTAGGTCTGGTGGCCAATTTGTGCAAAGCAGAACGTGCCAGTAATTTGCACAACTAAGCTAGGTACTGATCACGCCAGTAAGTTTAAGATTAATCTAGCCAGTAATATGACCAGTGAAAGCCAGACAAGACTTTTCCATTTCTAGCTCTGGCAAACATTTTGTGCATGGAAGCAGAACGTGTTGGCGATATATTTAACAGAGCTTGGTAATGATCAACCCTATAAAATTTCATCAAATTCAAGCTAGCAGTTTGAACTGTGAAAGCCGGACAAGAGTTTTCTCTTTTTAGCTCTTGTAGTAATTTTATTCAGCGAAGTGGAACATGCAGGCAATATGAACAACTACTTCAGCAGCTATTTCCCAAGACAATTTTGTTTATGGTTTTTGGTGGAACCATTCAACATTCCATTTGTGAATTTACCTTAACCTGGCACAGCTGAATTTTGAATTACATACATTGTCTTGATAAGTATAATACTACTAATATAAGTATAATACTACAACCAAGTCAAATTAAAATCCTACAAGGGGTTTAAGAATACAGAACAATTATAAAATGGATGGTTCAAACCTCTGACATTGAGTTGTGACCTTAACCTTAAACTGACTAGGCTGACTCAATAATTCTGCATATTGTCTTGATGAAATGATGAATTCGCCAAAGTCCCATATAATTCCTTTTACCTCTATTTATGACTTTAATCTTAAACAAATATAGCTGACTCATACGTAATGTACATGATCTCCATGATGTGATCATTTCACCAAACTTTCATATAATTCCTCAAAGAGAACTAGGACATATACAGCAGCCATTAAATAGAAGGCTCAAACCTTTGACCTCAACTTGTGACTTTTACCTTGAGTCAACATAGTTACCCACTAGGTTCTGCACATTGCCTTGATAAAGTAATTAATTAACAGAAGTTTCATGGACATGGACAAGAAAAAAAATGATAAAACATTCCACCTTGACTTGTGGCCTTGAGCTTCAACTAACATGGTGGACTTATAGGATCTGCACATTCTCTTGATTAGTTGATCATTTGACATAATTTTCAGGATCATCATTCAAAGGGTTAAGCGGATACAGAGCAAACACGAAATGTTAACAGACAGACAGAAGACAGAAGAATGGACTGAGATTTTTCCTGTAACACCCCAAAATTAGTGACGGGGTATTAATGACAGAGATATACTAGTAGTATAAATGTTTCAAAATTTAAGTAAAAAAGGGGCACAATTCATGAACTAGATGCTCATGGGCAACATGTCAAGCCCGTTAGCTGTCAAAATAACTGGTAGTTGCACACGACACTCTGTCACATTGAGGCAAACATTTATGCCAAATACAAAAAGATAGCAAAGACTTACAATATAACTTATTGGTAGTAACAACAAATGGAAAGTAAATCTTTAAAAAGAAAAATTAAAAGTCCGCATAGAAATCCTTACCAGTAGAGATAGGTCAAAATACACCTCAAAATTAGATGTAATATGCATGTTGTACTACAGAAAAGCGGTCCTGATTTTTCCCTACGATCAGTAATAAAACAGTTATATTATTAGCTATTTATAGTAAAAACAAAGGGAAGTACTCCAAGGTTCTTGCACATCACACTCTGTCTCATGATTGTGAACAATTGTGCCAAGTTACAACAAAATCCCTCTATGCATGAAAAGAAATGCTCCGGACAAAGTCATTCTTGTATCAAACCTTTGACCTCTAAGAGTGACCTTGACCATACACCTAAGGACTTGGTTCTTGCGCATGACACTCCATCTCATGGTGGTGAACATTTGTGCCAAGTTACATCAAAATCCCTCCAAGCATAAAGAAGAAATACTCCGGATAAAGTTGTCATTCTTGTATCCTTTGACCTCTAAGTGTGACCTTGACCTTAGACCTAGGGACCTGATTCTTGCGCATGACACTCCGTCTCATGATGGTGAACAATTGTGCCAAGTTACATCAAAATCCCTCCATGCAAGAAGAAGCAATGCTCCTGACAAAGTCGTTACTGAAATTGACCTATGACCTCTAAGTATGACCTTGACTTTTGAGATAGGAACCTGGGGTTTTAACTTTAAATAAAATTTAAATTGGAATAACTATGATTGTCTGACAGAACATGAAAACAGAATTGGGGATAATTCATGAGATATTTGTACAACAGTTATGACCCTGTGGCATATAAAGTGAGTGGTGATGATGTTCATCAACTAATTCATGTCTGATTCTATTTCATTTTGTAATGACTAAGATATAGAAAATTTGCATCAAAACTTTGCCCTAAAGCTCTCTGTATAAGGGTTGATAATTAGTAAATATTGATAACGGGGTTATGGGCATTAGGACATATAATACCAGGGTTATGGGCATTATGTAATATAATGATATGGTGCACACTGACTGCTTTCGTTTTGAATCAAATCTATTTAGGAAAACTGAGATAAGTGAAAGTGTATAAAAACTAAGTGGAAACAGGGATGATTCATAAAACAGTGGTGCCAGAGTTATAGCCTTTTTGCCAAATGATGTGGTTGTTGATGAGGAATAACTATTTTAATTCAATTAAAGCCATAAGGAGAAACAAGATAATTAAAAGAGTGTAAAAAATATTAAGCAAGGTGGGGACGCGAGAAGATGGCAAAGTCGGTGCTGGGGTGAGTATGACATCTCTCCACTGACTTCAAAAGGCAAGATAACAAAGTTTTCTATAAGACAGCCTGCTCCACTGTTGTGCGATTTGGAAGTAAAATGAATGTATGTCTTAAAAAGAGACCGCTACTGTTTAAATGTAAGATACACAACGCGGCATAATTCTGCCAATAACACAAACTAGAGCTATTTGGGTTATTAATACATATGCAGATGATTATAGTTAAAATATATTCAGAGTTTCAAGCCAAAACCTAATAGTATTATAGTTAGGTCCAGAATATGAAGATTGTCCAAATATTTAAGTATGAAATGGGCATAATTTGGCAAAAAAAAAATCTCAACAAGTCAGAGTATAAGGATTGTTACCACTCATGCAAAAATGGATGATGAAGATACATTTCAAGTTTCAAGTCTTTATCATGTTTCAATAAAGTATAATCAATAAAGTATGGAATGCCAAGAAAATTTAAGTATGAAAGGGGTATAACTCTGTAAAAAAAATCAAACTTAAGGGGATTGCAACACTTCTTAAATCTATATTTTTAATGCAAAGTCATTATCTTAAAGAACCAAAGACATGTCTATTAATATAGCTTTAACAATAGCTGTCTCCATAGGATGACACATGCCCCCAATGGCACTTTGAATGAATAGTTATGGCTGATGTTAGAGTTTAGGACCTCTGACCTACGGAGCTGGGTCTTGCGCGCGACACGTCGTCTTACTGTGTCAGACATTCATGCTAAGTTATTTTAAAATCCATGCATGAATGACAAAGATATGGACCGGACACGCCCATCAATGCACCATCATGAAAAATGACCTTTAACGTCTAAGTGTGACCTTGACCTTTGAGCTACGGACCTGGGTCTTGCGTGTGACACGTCGTCTTACTGTGGTACACATTCATGCCAAGTTATTTGAAAACCCATCCATCGATGACAAAGATATGGACCGGACACGCCCATCAATGCACTATCCTTTAACGTCTAAGTGTGACCTTGACCTTTGAGCTACAGACCTGGGTCTTGCGCGCGACACATCGTCTTACTGTGGTACACATTCATGCCAAGTTATTTGAAAATCCATCCATCGATGACAAAGATATGGACCGGACACGCCCATCAATGCACTATCCTTTAACGTCTAAGTGTGACCTTGACCTTTGAGCTACGGACCGGGGTATTGCGCGTGACACGTCGTCTTACTGTGGTACACATTCATGCCAAGTTATTTGAAAATCCATCCATCGATGACATAGATATGGACCGGACACGAAAATTGTGGACAGACTGACCGACCGACAGACAGACAGACGGTTCAAAAACTATATGCCTCCGAAAAAAAATTACATGAAAAAAAGTAACAATTTTGTTACCTTGACCTTGGGTATAATGACCCCAGTCTATAAACATACTTTTATGTATGTGGGACAATGCTTATGTGAACTTACAAGAAAATAAAAAATATAGCAACAAAGATATGACAGAAAAACAAAGGTTGCCGAAAAAATTAAACCTTAAACATAACCTAAGTATACCACTTTCGTGACCTTGACCTTTAATGAAATGGGCCCAGCCCCTGCACATATTTTGCTGGACAATGTTTATGTAAAGTCTGATATAACTAATAGTAACAAAGATTTAACAGAAAAACAAAGGTTGCCAAATTACCATAACAAAGCTTACGCTGACACCAGGGCAAGTACAATAGCCCCCTTTTCTCAGTAGTGGAGATAAAAATTGTAAACACCTTACATTAGAAAAACTAACAAATATTAAACAATATAACAGCTTAAACAGTTTATCTTGAACTGACTGACACACCACTTACTTTACAGAATTGATTTCATTATACATAATGTTGTAAACCATTTTTCTTGCCGGGTGAAATCTTCTGTTGGTTAGTCTGCTCTTGCTGACAGCGTCTAAGTCATTGACACGAGACATTACTTCATCAACATTTCTGATCCCATCACTCACTTTTTTCTTAATAAAAGAAACCACTCTTTTGTCCAATGGTTGATTGAAGTCTGCAGCCTGAAGGAATAATTACCTCTATATAAGATTATTCTCAAATATTTTAAGCTTTTCATAATTATTGTATGAAGATCGGTCATTTCTTCAATAACCATTCAGTCAGCAACATTAGTATAAGAACATATGTAAAAATACTTCTATGGAAATAATTACAGACAGATGTCCCCGAAGTAGGCACAAGAATGGCACAGATATATTGCAAAAAATCACTTATCATTTTGTGACTTTGACCTAACAGGCCTCAGCCAGAAGTGTCACACATCTTCTCAATATGGTTAACATTAATTTTGTGTCAAATTATTTTCAAATCCCTTGATAAATGGCAGAGTAATGGACGAAACAGACTATGTTAACCTTTAACCTCTTAGTGTGACCTTGATCTTGGAGCTAGGGGTCTGGTTCTTGCGTATTACACTTTGTCTCATTATGGTGAACATTTGTGCCAAGTTATTTCAAAATCCCTTCATGGATGAAAGAGTTACAGCTCAGCCAAGTATTTACCGGACACTCAAACACACAGACACACGGGTGGACAGACAGTGCGATTTTAATATGCCCACCTTCGGGGGCATAAAAATGAACAAATTACATCATTCTAATATGAGACCCTGTGAAATATGATTGAAAATATTTAACAAGAGCTGTCCATAACACTTTCCAAAAAAGAAAAAAATGTTACCCTAAATGTTAAACTACAGTTGTCACAGGAGGGACAAATTTTACCCCCACAATATGGCCTTGCCAAAGAACTAACCCAATGTTAAAGCTGAACTTGCTTGACCTTTGACCTACTGACCTTAACATCAATACAGACCATCTGCTGTAATGATCAAATTCCCGATGAAGTTCATGATAGTCAACCCAACTGTTCTCAATTCATTGCACAGAAAATTTTTACATGACCTCTACAGCTCTTACCTTTGAAACCAAATATAATTATGGGTCATCTACTGGTTATGACCAACCTCCCTATTAAATTTCGTCATCCTAGTCCTAAGCCTTGTGAAATTAGTGTCAGAAAACCATTTCAGTGTTTTGGGTTACTGTGACCTAGACCTGTGACCTGCTGATCATAAAATCACTATAGGTCATCTGCTCGTCATAACCAACCTCCCTGTCCATTTTCATGATCCTAGGCCCAATCGATCTCAATATATTATCTGAAACTGTTTAACTGTTTCATGTTATTGTGATCTTGACCTTTGACCTATCAACCTCAAAGTTAATCATGACCTGTATTTAATCATGTTAAACCGGTGTACAAAGATCATAGACCCAAAATGTTTCAAGTTATCATCTTGAAGCCGTTTAACTGTTTCCCAGTCAATGTGACCTAGACCTTTGACCTACTGACTAAATGTTGAACTTGACCTGTATTTCATGATGTTACATCTTGTTCCAAATTTTATTACCCTAGTCCCAAGCGTTCTTAAGTTCTCAAGTTTTTATCAGAAAACCATTATACTGTATCGAGTCAATGTGACCTTAATCTTTGACAATCTGACCTCAAAGTTGATCTTGACCTGTATTTCATGATGTAACACCTGTGTAACAAAAATTATGATTCTAGGCCCAACAGTTCTCAAGTTACCGTTTGGAAATCATTTAATAGTTCAGGGTCACTGTGACCTTGACCTCTGACCATATGACCCTAAAGTTCAACACACCTGCATTTTCTGATGTTACACCTGTGTAACAAATATTATTTAAATGGGCCAATCCTTTGAAGACTTACCAATGAGAAACCATAAAACTAACGGACCAACACACAGATAAGCTGACTCCTATATACCCCAAAAAACGAAGTTTTGTTATAATTATCTATAGAGTTTAATATAGTATTTACACATGTGAAGTTTCAGTTTAATATATGCATTTATTTTGCAGATAGCGACTTGCATGCTAAACTTTTCCCTAAGTTCTGAAGTTAGTAACTGATCTAAAAAATTTCAAAAATCAAGTTTCAAATATATATGCCTTTAAGTAATAGCTACTTGCACATTAAACTTTCACCACGATTTTAGAACTCAAAAAGGGGACATAATTTAGCCAAAATGCTGGTGAGAGTTTGTTTAGATCCTATCAGCTAGTCTTATAACACCAAAGACATAGGTGGTTTCAATTCTATATTTTCATTATTTTTGGATATAGTAACTGGCATGTAATTTTGTAAGTCTAAAAGGGAGCATAATTTGCCAAAAATACAGGTCAGAATTATGAAACTTGACCCAGTGAAGTTGGTTATTTATCTAGAAGAATACAAATAATTTTCAAAGCTATATGCCTTTAAATGATAGCTGTATGTACTGGCATGCAAAACTTGAACCAAGGCCTGGCGCTGACGCAAACGCCAGGGTAAGTAGAATAGCTACACTTTTCTTTGAGCGAAGGTAAATAAACACCTGCTAATGAAGGTCTGACACCACACTCCTTATCATTGATACTACGTGTATCAAACAGTTAGCACTTTAAAAACAACAATTCAAAGTACAATTAATGTTTGTCACTTTGTATTCCAAATTTGATTCACTGAAAAATTTTACCTCTCCAATATCATGGTAACTGTGTTCTCCCACCACCTTAACAATAACTTGGATAACTTTTCTTGTGGTGCTTGAAAACTCTTGCTTCAATCTTTTTGTGATCAGAGTTCTGTTATGTTTTGTGTCTACCTCTGGGAACTGAAAAAAAAATGTACATTGAGTAATCCTAAAATTTAGTATTCAGTACATAATGTATTTAAGTACAGTAATATAAAAAAGCTCTCTCGTAAACTTTTAACAACAATAAGCTTTGGGAGGGGAGACCTATTAATACAATTAAAACAGGCAATGGCAGTGTAACAACCCCTTAAGTGTTATTTTTTGTATCACTTCAATTTTCAAAGTCCCCTCATTCATGACAAACTTACCAACCAGATATAGATCAACTTTATGTACAGAGGTGTGTCTGCCAATTCAGATCATAACAAGACTATGGTAAATACCAAGGATAGTGTACAGGTCAAGCCTCACTATTAAATTTACACTGAATTATACAAATATCTATCAAATCTTCTATAATTATCATTGATGAAGCTTAAAACACCCAACGACACAGACCTTTCAGCTGGCATTATGGCTCTTACACAAGTTACAAATGTATCAGTATCTTGTTGTGATCATGTGGGCAAAATTATTATGAAAACAAACATTAAGTGGACAATAACAACACTCAACTTTTCACTTACACAGAAAAAAACCTATTATTAATCAATACTGTTGACGAATACAATTCTAACTACACCCATCAGTTAATTGTTAGAGCATCGGTGGTATCTGAGGGCTATGCTGGATTCAAGTATGTAATCTGGCTAAGTTATTTGTCTACAGTAGTTTGCCAAATTTCCATCCATACTTCTAAATTTTCATTATTTACAAGCATTATTGTGTGAAGCTGCTTTTATTTTGCCTTCTATTACTGCCTGATTTCCATAAAAAATTGTAATAATTATCAGTACCATTAGTCAAGTTGTGCATGTGCAAAGCCTGTTCTGTTTGAAATACATATTTATAACTTATTTTTAACCCTATATTTATTTCTTGTTCATACTGTCAAAATAAAGATGTAATGCAACATATATTCAGTGTAATATATCTTCGGGTATGACGAAGATTATGCCAGTTTAATGAATACAAATTTCAAAATTGGGAATTCATCTTGTAATATTGCAATACAGGTTTATGGAACTTGTACAATGCATATCAGATTAAGACAATGAACAATTGTGAGAACTTTAATTTCATTTCAATTAGACTATATAGCGGGCACTGACATTACAGCTTACAAAAAAACCCAAAAAAAACCCATAAAACAGCTAAGTAATTAAAGGAAAACTAGATGTGTGCCCATAGGACACAGGTGCCCCCCCCCCCCCCCCCCCACTCCTGCCATTGTAACATGGTTTAATGACTCGGGTTAAACAATTCTTAAGATGTTTCCAACACAAACTTTTAAGAACCTTATGTGTATTTTTCACTTAGTTGGCCATAACTCTGGCCTAGCTGAGTAAAATCCTAACGAGAAAACTTCATAGGCTATAAAACAATCTTCTAATATTTTATGATTCTAGGTCAAGTACATTTTAACATACATGTTTCACAAACTTTTGTTTTAGTAAGTCTGGACAAGAAGTCTGGTCTTGTGAAGTGAAATAATGACTGTAGTTAAATATTTTCGTAGCTACGTGCGACAAAACATTAAAATGAAACTTTTTTCCTAGGTCAGGGGCCATAACTCCTACATGACTGGATGAATCCAGACGCGAAACCCAAGGTGCACAACTGCACATGCTGACCAACATTCCTGTAAATTTTTGTGACTCCAGGCCAAACATTTCTTTTTGGAGCTATGCACAACACAATATAAAATGACAATTTTTTTACTAAGTCTGGGGCCATAACTCATACACAACTGACTGAATCTGTACGCAAAACCAGACGTGCACAACTGCACATGATGAACAACATTCCTATAAACTTTGGTGACTCTAGGTCAAGTACTTTTACAGCTACGCCAAACACTATATTAAAATGACCAATTTTTAAATAAGTAAGGGGCCATAACTATTTTTACAACTATACACAACTGCACATGCTGAAAAACATTCCTGTAAACTTTGGTGACTCTAGGTCAAATACTTTTGGAGCTACACGCGACACTACATTAAAATGACCAATTTTTACTAATTCAGGGGTCATAACTCCTAGACGAGTGAATTAATCTGGATGCGAAACCCCAGGTGCACAACTGCACATGCTGACCAACATTCCTGTAAAGTTTTGTGACTCTATGTCAAATACTTATGGAGCTATGCGTGACACATTCTCAGAATGACAAATGGACAAGAGCAAATCTATATGCCCCCGGGGGCACAAACATCTGTAAAAATGCAAAGTAGAGTTTTTGAACTTGTGCCCTACATGTCAGACCATGATATTAAAAAAGGGTGTGAAATTCCAATCCAGTCATAATAATGGGTAATGAGATATCGGCTTACATGGAAAACAAATAACTAAAATACCAGTATGCTAAGTGGAAAAAGCCATGTAATTTTCATATAAATACAATGTATACTTTTGGCACCTCAGCATCACATGTCATATCATGACTGTGAACCATAAAGTTTCAATTCATTCACATTAATTTTGTTGATGCTGACATATCAACTTACATACAAGCTTACATTCCAACACTTAACCAAATCATGATGCTATGGTTGATGAGGATAAGAATGACGCCACATGCGTGAGTTCAATACCTGTACGTACTTCTTGAATAGTCAAGCTAAGAAATGTTCACTTACTTTATAATCGGGAAACTTCAGGATTGTCTTTATGTAAATCTTTGCTTGGCAACCCATCTTCTTCGTATCTTGTGCCCTAGTTCTCGACTTTCTATAGTCATGGTCGATGTGCTCCTGGCATAATGAAAAGAAATGATTTAAAAAACATATAATGAAGAGCACCATACAAATTTACAAACATGGATTTCTTTTTCTTTGTTCTTACATGTACTGTAAGGAGTGTTATGAGTTAATTCAAATATGAAAGACATATAAACATTGAAAATAGTAACACAATAAGTATGGTATTCTTTTCATTTTTAAGTTCCATCAAAGCTTTATTTGTGAATGGATTATCCAATTCTTCCTTATAAGAACAAGCTGCATCATCAAACAAGAGGGCCATGATAGCCCTATATCGCTCACCAGCTCTTCATACTTCGTATAGTAGAGCTAAAAATCTAATGAAATGTCAAAACAGATATTGCTTAGAAAAGAGCGTGTCTCCACCAAATGTATAGTTATATAGGTTAAAAGTCAATAGGGGATAGAAGCAAAAGTCGGGACACGTGTTGTTGGGTGCAACAGGGAGCATCTTCTGAGCATGTCTAATCATGCCACACTAAGTTTCATTATTCGGGCCAAAGTGGTTATCAAGTTTGAATTTGAAACAGCTTTCCATCTTCAGGACCCTGTTAACTTGACCTTTGATTGACTAATGAGTGACCAAATCATCTACTGTCCATGTTTAATCATCCTACTAAGTTTCAACATTTTATTTAAAGTCTACTTAATATGAAGTTATTAACTGGAAAAAGTTTTCTGTGTTCGGCCCCAGTGGCGATGTTTGATGGAGTAACACAAAAAAGTAAATGTCATATGACGGTTTAAGGTTCTTTGTTGAATGGATTTCAATTTATTGACCATAGATTTTCTAAAATCAGAAATAGATTTTCTAAAATCAATAAGGGTCATCTATTCTCATGTCATTCATCTGCTGAAGTTTCAACATCATTCTCAAGTTAATGACTGGGAAAGGTTTTCCAGGTTCAGAACAGTGATAAGTTGACCTTAAAAAAAGTGATCCCAAAATCAACTACTCTACATAACCAATCAGCCTATGAAGTTTCAACATTCTGGGTCATGTGTTTCTTAAGCTTTTAATCAAAAATGGTTTACCATGTTCAGGCCCTTGTGACCTTTTATGAAATTTTTTAATTACCTACCAAAAATTAGTGTTTTCTACTCCATAAGCATGGATATCCTGTGAAGTTTAAAGGTTGTATGTCAAATGTTCTCCAGTTATTGATCCGCTGTTAGTATATGGAGTCTGATGGATGAACGGACAGATGGAAATACCAAAATGTCTCAACATGTCCCATAATGAGGGTGGGGAGAGGCAGAGACATAATTATGCAAACTACCTTTGTGTCATTAGTTTACTAACATAAAATAGCCTTATCTGTTATAAGTGCAAGTTCTATTTAACCCTAGTTGTACAGTACATACTGCTGATAAAATAAATTCTGGAAATTAGATCCATCGGAAGCCTAAGATAAAGAGCTGACAGTCATTTCAAAATGTTTTACTTATGCCTTACTAACAAGAGTAACAGAAAAACACCTTCTCCTTTCTTTTCTGTCTTTTCATGCCATGCATACATTCTCTCAATTCTGTTCCAACCACAACAAAAACACATTCACTTCCGATGGTTGGCCCTTTCTGTGATTTGTCCACTAGCAACAATTTATGTTCTCCAATACTTGTTATATCTAAAAAGGAACAATTACAAATTTGATTATAAGTCCCCTTCTATAGTATATATATATATTATTGTCGGTGATGTTGATATGTGGATTTATCAGGTCCCTTAATTGACATATCGACCAAACTTAAAAGCTTACAATGTTTTGCTATTAAAACCGCCACAAATGACAACTAAGTTAAATTCACCAAAAGCAAACTCAACACAACTGATAATGTTTTAAAAACAATGTTTACTTAAAAAAACAAATTTACAGGCATTCATTTATTACGCTTACTTCATTTCTTGAAAAACATTCCAATGTGCCCCATAACATTAGCACAAACATTAGAATCAACAACATGCCAAGGTCATATTCTAAAACCACATTAGCTGAAAGATTCTACATTAATATTTTCAGCCAAAAACAACTAATAATTAACATCTATGTATATGCGCTTCTTTTTCGTTTCTCATGTGGCACCTGCGATCCTTGTCTGGCAATGTTCGTTCCATCTGGCGGAAGGTTTTTGAGCATGTTCAAAATTTATAACTGTACAAAGTTCACCGTTATATGTATGTTAGCAATGACCTGATAAGCGTGTATTTTTTGGGTTCCTCGTGCGTTCCCTATACTACTCAGAAAATTCCTAGACTGCATTAAAAATATATAACACTAAAGTATAAATACCTGTCTCTTGAGTTCTTTTACTCTTTTGCTTCACATGGCGATATCCTGACTCTATTTCGTACTCCTCAATAAAATGGTCAGCATCCTCATAGGATGAAAATGTGAACTCTACAATATACAATTTTATTTTTATTTATAGTCAAGTTTCAATTATAATAACTTTGGGTCGGGGTAATCACCCAGGGACACCACAGAATTCCCTGGAACACCTTTCTTTTACATAGAAAGTTTTGTTTTTAACTTTTTGGTTGCATGCTTTCCACGATAAAGGATAATTTCAGCATTTATATAGGAGTATCCTGTGAAGCAGACTCATAACAAGAACACCGGGCGCCTGATTCATTCGAGACAGGTTATGCATAATTAGCAGTGTAGCCTACTTAGAAAACTATGACATTTATGCTCTATTTATTCCAGAATTAAGTACATCTTCATAACAAAATAAGTCTTTGCAAGCCTTCTTGTTTGTACTTTATCACTGTAATCGCGAAGAAGAATCTGGCCTCCTGGGGTTAGTGTTATGAGTTTTCTTCTTATGATACAGCTATATACATACTCAGTCTATTGCTTAATATGATAAACCTGCAACAAAAACAATTAGATTCAAAGCTTTCTGTAAGATAAAGGTATCCTAGCTTGGATGTAACCTGGGAACATTCTTTCACTTCCACATTTGCATCTTCCTTAGGTAGCAGCATAAAATACCACTACAAACATATTGCCATCCTATGAACAAAACAGTAATAGCAGAGCTACCGGCGCCGCGAAGCGGCGCCGACAGCGTCGCATTACGGTTAGACGTATGAAAAAGAAAATGAACAGAGAGATCTAACTGTGTATACTATTGAGTTGAAAATTCGTGGTACTTTTTGGAATCGGTGTTGTTCGGATTTTTTCAAGTACACTATGCACATAGTAATTAATCAGTAAACACGTCAGTAGACGCTTACTGTTTACGGTTGACAAAAGCGTCTCGCTTACTGCTTTGAATATTAAATAAAAATGCAAATGAGCGTTTGATAATAAGAAATAAGTGCTAAATACATTTTCTACGAAGAAAAAAAGAAATAAAGCACAATATTTTCATTTCGAAACGACTTTCGTCACGCTGCCATTACTGGACTTTATTATATATACTTATGTTTGTCCTCTTACGTCATATCTCCACAATGGTGTAGTGGTTAGCGAGTTCGCGTTGTAATCCAGAGGTCGCGAGTTCGAACCTCACCTGGACCAGATTTTTTTTTTAATTTTTTTTTTATTTCATTTTTTGTATTATTGTGAGTTTTGAAAATATTGTATAACTAAAGTCATTCATGTGTTTAGTTTTGATGTCAGGTTCCACTGTAGTACCTGTGTAGTAGTCAGTAGACATAACTTAAAAAAAGAAAAGCTTTAGGATCAAAATATACAGGCATTAAACTGTGAAAAGCAAATAATGCTCTTCTTCCCGTTCACATATATTTCATCCATTAGCTTTAAAATCACTGACCAGAGTTAATCCAAAAAAAAATAAAAAATAAACAAAATTGGCGAACATCAAAGAAGTTCTTACTACCATCCCTATTCTATAGTGCTAAAAGATTAACCACTTTTGGGTTTAAAACAAGCTTTGTACAGTCATGGAAATGATTGTAATTTTCTCATACCAGGCGTCTGTTATAGCAGTATTTTTGACTGAAAGTTGGACACATTCTTCCTTCCAAAAAGAACCAAAATTTGACAATAATGACATTTAAAAGAATTACAATAGTCATTTCCAGGATTACGTAAATTCTAATTTCTCTTAACTTTGGAATTGGAACATTAACTTTTTACATTAAGTCCTCATTGCCCAACATTCACATGCAAAGACACAGAATTCCTTTGGCTATTGGCGTAAAGAGATTCTGTTAGGTTTGAAATTTTCAAAGTTCAAGCTTTTCAGTTTGAAGCAGTTATCATTTTGTGACTGGTTTCCAGTATGATAATAAGTTATGTAAAATCGTTGATGCAGAACGTTGTAATAAGAATAACAGAAATTATTCAAGTACGTTTTTTTCTTTATCTTGGTGCAGATGTTAATCTATACCGAACTTTCTTTTGATTATATACAGAATATTTGTGGCGTTTTCACATGTCGAGGATTAATCTTGATGCAGTCTAAAACATGCATTCAGAATTCACGAATTATCATTAATAACTTTAATAGATCTAAAGAACATAAACTTCCTAAACGAATCCATAATTCCTGATAATTCCAGCACCACTCCTTTAATTTTTAACGGGCACTGGTGATTTTTCATGCCGGGCGCTCTGCTTTTTAGGTAGCACCTAATTTCATATTAGATCCTAAAGTATTACAAAGTTACGACTACGACGCAAAAGCTACTAGATCGCGAAAACATATTATCCCTATATTTTACAGACAAGAAATTGGTTGTAACCTGATGACAAGCTCAAAATATATTGCCTATGTATTAGATGTTTCTTTAATTATATACTTCAAAAGTGGATATTCCTTGTGATTAACTTATTAGGAGGATATAAAGCTCAATAAACACAGCAGCTACCTGGGTCACCGTCTTCGTCCGCCATCTTGTAAAATAAGGCGGAGCTAACTATACCACGTGACAAGCTACTTCATAAGTTGATACCGTAATCTACCGTATCGGTTGATACAAAGCGACATCCTTGTTGACACACAATGCAAGGGAAGCTACTCTACCAAAAAAAATGCATCAGGTCTGAAATTAAAGGGGAATACTTTCTAAATAAAGAACTGAAATTGTGTCAGCAGATAGTATCATAAGTATAGTTTAAGAAATAATATATCCCAAACGGTGATTTGTCGTTGAATAAAATCATTGTTTGGAGTTTAGATGAGAGTCTATCCACTACTGTAACCCAAAAATAAGGCTGTTGGAAATGGCCTATAAACCTACCATCACTACTAAAACAATTGTTCTCAAATGCCATGCAGTTTCATTCACTCTTTAACCTCTGAAAATGTACACTGCTAAACATCACAAAGTCAAAGAGCATATTAAGTCGAAATATTCATCCAATGGCCACTTTCCTGATATCTATCTATTTATCTATCTGCCGTTGACCTCAAACCCCTTGCGGGAACGTAGACGTTTTGCGCGTCAAAATCAGGAAAAGAAAGAATATAGTAGTGATAAAAAATTTAGAGTGAAGAAACTAAACATAAATTTGGTGATATAAAAAGGTTAAAACTTGAGTTTGCAGGATAACTAGGGCGAGACATGTTCTAGGCTGCAAACTGCAGCACTAAAGTGCTCTAGGGTAGGGAGGTGGGCGACACTGGGGGAAGTTGGTTCCAATTAATGGTACACTGTTCTCGGAAAATAAGAAAACTTGTAAAAGTCACTGATTGCAGTAATTAACCTATAACTTAGGGAATGGCCATAGTGAACATAGTGGGTCATTGGGATCAGGTAATCAACGATCAGGATAGCAACCAGATCATGATGAATCTTATAGAAGAGTGATAACCTAGAATCTATATGCCTAAAATCCAGTCGACGAAGGTTTAGAGGGTGTAGCATATCTGTTACACTGGAAAGAAGGCCGTAGTCGGTCTTGATCCAACGGGCGGCTTTCCTTTGGACGCTTTCAATTTGGTCAATTTCAGTTTAGGTGGAGGGGGGCGACCATACCTCGGAGGCATATTCGATTGGGTCAGACTAGAGTCTAGTAAGCAATGGTCTTAATGGGTTTGGATTTGACCTTAATGTTTCTTCGTAGAAACCCTAGGGTTTGGTTAGCTTTCTTGGTTGACCTATTTATGTGATTGTCCCATGATAGATCATCTGAGATATCCACGCCAAGGTATTTAGCTGAGCTGACCGCTTCAAGTTGGACTCCATGTAGGTAATACTGGGTAGGGATAGGATGTTTCTTTCCAGTGGCGTGGATAACTTGACACTTGGAGGGGTTGAACTGCATATCCCACTCCAACTCCCACTTTTCTAAAAGTTTGAGGTCATTTTGGAGAGTGACAGATTGATCTGCAGATGTCACGTTTAGATATATTGCCGTGTCATCTGCAAACAGACGGACTTTGGAGCTGACGTTTTGTGGGAGGTCATTTATGTAAGCTAGGAAGAGCAGGGGACCAAGTACAGACCCCTGTGGGACATCTGATGATACTGGGATGGCATCAGAGGTAGTGCCATTTAGGACTATTGATTGGATCCTATTATCTAAAAAGCTTTTGACCCATCTTAGTGTGTTACCTCTGACTCCATATTCGTGCATTTTTAGAAGAACTTTCTCATGGCTAACCTTGTCGTAAGCCTTACTAAACTCTAGCAGTATAAGATCTACTTGTTTCTTATTGTAGACTGAAGTGACCAGATCATTTACTAACATAACTAACTGAGCAACACATGATCTTGCACAGGACACATGTTAATGGAACTGGCCTATAATTTACTGGATTTGACCTATCACCTTTTTAAAAAATGGGGGCAACATATGCGGATTTCCACTGGGATGGAAGTGATCCTTCCTCCAGGGATTTCTGGAATATGACCTCAAGGATGGGGGATAGCTCTACAAGAGTGTTTTAAGTATTATAGGCTTGATTTTTTCAGGACCACAGGCCTTACGAGGGTTCAGGTTACTGAGAAGTTTCTCAATACCATTGGGCCTATCCTAATATCTGGCATAGTAGGGACTGATTTGCCATCTGAATTTAATTTCATTTTGCTGATCTAAGCAAGGTTAAGTGGCGATTTGGGGCTGAAAACAGACTGAAACTGTTTGTTCAGTACTGTTGCCTTAGCTTGATCATCCTGGTGGAGTTCATTTTCATACTTTAGGGGAGGGATAGAGAAAGATTCCTGTCTCGAGTGTTTGATAAGTGAGTACAGTTTCTAAGTATTTGGTTTATTTGGGAGTGAGGCATCAGTGTTGTTCAATTTAAGGATGTGCTCAAGATACTGGCTATGAGCCTCTTTGACCTTTTTCCGCACTAGATGCTTTAAGTCTACTAGGAATTTCTTACGATCAGAAGATGAGCTAGTTTTCTTAACATTTTTAAAAGCTCGGTTCCTCCTCCTGATTAGTTTCTTAATGTCCTGATTGACCCATGGAAGGTATAGGGTATTTGAGAAATTTTCCCATAACTCTTCTGTGTTTAGTGCGGATTATTTACCTTAACTGGTCATAGCTGGAACAATTGATACGGGGACTGGAATGCGGCATTTATCTTATCTTATGCTGTCATCCAATCGAAGCGTATGCCATAGGTAATTCTGCTATTACTCACACACTTACGCCTTACAGTTTAACTCGTCCTTTCAGTGAAAATCTGGGAAAGCATTTGTTGAAAACAAAAGTTCTGTCGTGAAATTATTGCCTACATCTGTTTTAAATGGAAAATATCTACATTAATGTTACATTTCGCCCTGTGAAAATGGCTAAATCTAGGCTTGTCTTACCCAAAGAGAAAGATGTCGTTTTTTGCATGATATTTGCCTTGTTGATTCAGAGTGTATTAGACCTTCCTGGTTATAGCCTGGATATAGTTAGTAACACGAGATGTATACCTCGGTTAGAGAGTTTTTGCCTAATACTTTTGTTAGTCCTCGGTTTGATTCTCTCTCTCTCTCCCTCTCTGATAAAGGTAAAGGTAAATCCAATCTACCGTCGCTTTGTGAAACAATGAACAATGTTGTCATATAGCCTGCATGACATTCATCTCGATGGAAAGTGCACTGGTATCTGTAATCATATATTACTAGGTTATGTTTCTATTTTCTATAATTATCAAGCTGCTTGTATTTTGTAGTTTCTTAAATATGTTTAACAGGGTCTGAAATTTCACGGTTTTCGTAGTTTGCACGTGCACATACACGTGATTATAATACACGCTAAAAGATAACATTAAGTCATTCAGTATAAGTATTTTGTTGTCTTCAAAGTTAAATATCATAAAATATATTTGATATTAGCTGGAACGACTACTGTATACGTATTAAACCTTCCTGATATTAGCAAAGAAGTAATTTGACGTAGATATTTACGTCCTGTTGTTAAATGTATTGTCCCTTTAACAAACCGGAAATCACGTGGTATAAATTACATCACATCAGCAATTTTCGGACTTTCCTTTTGGCTATCCCTCTACCGTATACAATTATGGCTAGCGGTGAAAGGGTTCGGTTGTGTACCACTAAATTGAAATCTTCATACTATACTAAACTATGAGGCTTAGTTAATCCCCCGCCACGACAGGCTACGGGGGAGGGAAAGCAATGTTCTCTGTCCATCTGTCCGTACAATCTGTAACACTTTGATACTGATGATATAAAACAAATTCATGTGGCATTTTACCGTTTCTATCCATGGCATGTGAAATATCAAACAAAGCCATATTGCGTTTTACTATGTCTATCTGCGGCCTGTAAAATACTTCGATATTGATGATATCCTATAAATTCATTCTCTATATATCGCCTGTAATACGCTTCAATATTGTGATATGCATCTCTATTAATGATATAAAATGAAGTCGTATGTCGTCTTTCTACGGGTATTCATGGCCTGTAGTTTACTGGACACAACGAGCACAGCCATAGAACATATCACTGTGTCTATTCTTTTCACGGTAATATACATCCTAAGTGACGATATAAGGCAAAGAGATATGTTATTTCACTGTGGATATCCATGGCCTGTCATACGCTTATATATTGGTGAAATCAAATAAAGTAAAGTGTTATTTCACTGTGGCTATCCTTGGCCCGTTGTATAAGAATATATTGGACAAATAGAACAAAGTAAAGTGCCCTTTCACTGCGGCTATCCCTGGTCTGTTGTATAATGATATATTGGACAAATCGAACAATGTAAAGCGTCATTTCACTGGGGCTATCCCTGGTCTGTAATATACTTAAAATATTGGACAAATCGAACAAGTAAAGTGCCCTTTCACTGTGCTATCCATGGCCTGTCATACGCTTATATATTAGTGAAATCAAATAAAGTAAAGTGTTATTTCACTGTGGCTATCCTTGGCCCGTTGTATAAGAATATATTGGACAATCGAACAAAGTAAAGTGCCCTTTCACTGTGGCTATCCCTGGTCTGTTGTAAAATGATATATTGGACAAATCGAACAATGTAAAGCGTCATTTCACTGTGGCTATCCCTGGTCTGTAATATACTTAAATATTGGACAAATCGAACAAAGTAAAGTGCCCTTTCACTGTGGCTATCCATGGCCTGTCATACGCTTATATATTGGGAAATCAAACAAAGTAAAGTGTTATTTCACTGTGGCTATCCTTGGCCCGTTGTATAAGAAATATATTGGACAAATCGAACAAAGTAAAGTTCCCTTTCACTGTGGCTATCCCTGGTCTGTTGTATAATGATATACTGGACAAATCGAACAATGTAAAGCGTCATTTCACTGTGGCTATCCCTGGTCTGAAATATACTTAAATATTGGACAAATCGCACAAAGTAAAGTGCCCTTTCACTGTGGCTATCCATGGCCTGTCATACGCTTATATATTGGGGAAATCAAATAAAGTAAAGTGTTATTTCACTGTGGCTATCCTTGGCCCGTTGTATAAGAATATATTGGACAAATCGAACAAAGTAAAGTGCCCTTTCACTGTGGCTATCCCTGGTCTGTTGTATAATGATATATTGGACAAATCGAACAATGTAAAGCATCATTTCACTGTGGCTATCCCTGGTCTGTAATATACTTAAATATTGGACAAATCGTACAAAGTAAAGTCCCCTTTCACTGTGGCTATCCATGGCCTGTCATACGCTTATATATTGGGGAAATCAAACAAAGTAAAGTGTTATTTCACTGTGGCTATCCTTGGCCCGTTGTATAAGAATATACTGGACAAATAGAACAAAGTAAAGTGCCCTTTCACTGTGGCTATCCCTGGTCTGTTGTATAATGATATACTGGACAAAATCGAACAATGTAAAGCGTCATTTCACTGTGGCTATCCCTGGTCTGTAATATACTTAAATATTGGACAAATCGAACAAAGTAAAGTGCCCTTTCACTGTGGCTATCCATGGCCTGTCATACGCTTATTATTCTTGAAATCAAACAAAGTAAAGTGTTATTTCACTGTGGCTATCCTTGGCCCGTTGTATAAGAATATATTGGACAAATCGAACAAAGTAAAGTGCCCTTTCACTGTGGCTATCCCTGGTCTGTTGTATAATGATTATATTGGACAAATCGAACAATGTAAAGCATCATTTCACTGTGGCTATCCCTGGTCTGTAATATACTTAAATATTGGACAAATCGTACAAAGTAAAGTGCCCTTTCACTGTGGCTATCCATGGCCTGTCATACGCTTATATATTGGGGAAATCAAACAAAGTAAAGTGTTATTTCACTGTGGCTATCCTTGGCCCTTTTGTATAAGAATATACTGGACAAATAGAACAAAGTAAAGTGCCTTTCACTGTGGCTATCCCTGGTCTGTTGTATAATGATATATTGGACAAATCGAACAATGTAAAGCTTCATTTCACTGTGGCTATCCCTGGTCTGTAATATACTTAAATACTGGGCAAATCGCACAAAGTAAAGTGCCCTTTCACTGTGGCTATCCATGGCCTATCATACGCTTATATATTGGTGAAATCAAACAAAGTAAAGTGTTATTTCACTGTGGCTATCCTTGGCCCGTTGTATAAGAATATATTGGACAAATAGAACAAAGTAAAGTGCCCTTTCACTGTGGCTATCCCTGGTCTGTTGTATAATGATATATTGGACAAATCGAACAATTTACAGCTTCATTTCACTGTGGCTATCCCTGGTCTGTAATATACTTAAATATTGGGCAAATCGCACAAAGTAAAGTGCCCTTTCACTGTGGCTATCCATGGCCTGTCAAAACGCTTATATATTGGTGAAATCAAACAAAGTAAAGTGTTATTTCACTGTGGCTATCCTTGGCCCGTTGTATAAGAATATATTGGAAAAATAGAACAAAGTAAAGTGCCCTTTCACTGTGGCTATCCCTGGTCTGTTGTATAATGATATATTGGACAAATCGAACAATGTAAAGCGTCATTTCACTGTGGCTATCCCTGGTCTGTAATATACTTAAATATTGGACAAATCGAACAAAGTAAAGTGCCCTTTCACTGTGGCTATCCATGGCCTGTCATACGCTTATGTATTCTTGAAATCAAACAAAGTAAAGTGTTATTTCACTGTGGCTATCCTTGGCCCGTTGTATAAGAATATATTGGACAAATAGAACAAAGTAAAGTGCCCTTTCACTGTGGCTATCCCTGGTCTGTTGTATAAAGATATATTGGACAAATCGAACAATGTAAAGCGTCATTTCACTGTGGCTATCCCTGGTCTGTAATATACTTAAATATTGGACAAATCGAACAAAGTAAAGTGCCCTTTCACTGTGGCTATCCATGGCCTGTCATACGCTTATATATTGGTGAAATCAAACAAAGTAAAGTGTTATTTCACTGTGGCTATCCTTGGCCCGTTGTATAAGAATATATTGGACAAATAGAACAAAGTAAAGTGCCCTTTCACTGTGGCTATCCCTGGTCTGTTGTATAATGATATATTGGACAAATCGAACAATGTAAAGCTTCATTTCACTGTGGCTATCCCTGGTCTGTAATATACTTAAATACTGGCAAATCGCACAAAGTAAAGTGCCCTTTCACTGTGGCTATCCATGGCCTATCATACGCTTATATATTGGTGAAATCAAACAAAGTAAAGTTTTTATTTCACTGTGGCAAATCCTTGGCCCGTTGTATAAGAATATATTGGACAAATAGAACAAAGTAAAGTGCCCTTTCACTGCGGCTATCCCTGGTCTGTTGTATAATGATATACTGGACAAATCGAACAATGTAAAGCGTCATTTCACTGTGGCAATCCCTGGTCTGTAATATACTTAAATATTGGACAAATCGAACAAAGTAAAGTGCCCTTTCACTGTGGCTATCCATGCCCTGTCATACGCTTATATATTGGGGAAATCAAACAAAGTAAAGTGTTATTTCACTGTGGCTATCCTTGGCCCGTTGTATAGAATATATTGGACAAATAGAACAAAGTAAAGTGCCCTTTCACTGTGGCTATCCCGGGTCTGTTTTTATAATGATATACTGGACAAATCGAACAATGTAAAGCGTCATTTCACTGTGGCTATCCCTGGTCTGTAATATACTTAAATATTGGACAAATCGAACAAAGTAAAGTGCCCTTTCACTGTGGCTATCCAGGGCCTGTCATACGCTTATGTATTCTTGAAATCAAACAAAGTAAAGTGTTATTTCACTGTGGCTATCCTTGGCCCGTTGTATAAGAATATATTGGACAAACAGAACAAAGTAAAGTGCCCTTTCACTGCGGCTATCCCTGGTCTGTTGTATAATGATATATTGGACAAATCGAACAATGTAAAGCGTCATTTCACTGTGGCTATCCCTGGTCTGTAATATACTTAAATATTGGACAAATCGAACAAAGTAAAGTGCCCTTTCACTGTGGCTATCCATGGCCTGTCAAACGCTTATATATTAGTGAAATCAAACAAAGTAAAGTGTTATTTCACTGTGGCTATCCCTGGTCTGTAATATACTTAAATATTGGACAAATCGAACTAAGTAAAGTGCCCTTTCACTGTGGCTATCCCTGGTCTGTTGTAAAATGATATATTGGACAAATCGAACAAAGTAAAGTGCCCTTTCACTGTGGCTATCCATGGCCTGTCATACGCTTATATATTGGTGAAATCAAACAAAGTAAAGTGTTATTTCACTGTGGCTATCCTTGGCCCGTTGTATAAGAATATATTGGACAATAGAACAAAGTAAAGTGCCCTTTCACTGCGGCTATCCCTGGTCTGTTGTATACTGATATACTGGACAAATCGAACAATGTAAAGCGTCATTTCACTGTGGCTATCCCTGGTCTGTAATATACTTAAATATTGGACAAATCGAACAAAGTAAAGTGCCCTTTCACTGTGGCTATCCATGCCCTGTCATACGCTTATATATTGGGGAAATCAAACAAAGTAAAGTGTTATTTCACTGTGGCTATCCTTGGCCCGTTGATAAGAATATATTGGACAAATAGAACAAAGTAAAGTGCCCTTTCACTGTGGCTATCCCGGGTCTGTTGTATAATGATATACTGGACAAATCGAACAATGTAAAGCGTCATTTCACTGTGGCTATCCCTGGTCTGTAATATACTTAATATTGGACAATCGAACAAAGTAAAGTGCCCTTTCACTGTGGCTATCCATGGCCTGTCATACGCTTATGTATTCTTGAAATCAAACAAAGTAAAGTGTTATTTCACTGTGGCTATCCTTGGCCCGTTGTATAAGAATATATTGGACAAATAGAACAAAGTAAAGTGCCCTTTCACTGCGGCTATCCCTGGTCTGTTGTATAATGATATATTGGACAAATCGAACAATGTAAAGCGTCATTTCACTGTGGCTATCCTGTCTGTAATATACTTAAATATTGGACAAATCGAACAAAGTAAAAGTGCCCTTTCACTGTGGCTATCCATGGCCTGTCAAACGCTTATATATTAGTGAAATCAAACAAAGTAAAGTGTTATTTCACTGTGGCTATCCCTGGTCTGTAATATACTTAAATATTGGACAAATCGAACAAAGTAAAGTGCCCTTTCACTGTGGCTATCCCTGGTCTGTTGTAAAATGATATATTGGACAAATCGAACAAAGTAAAGTGCCCTTTCACTGTGGCTCTCCATGGCCTGTCATACGCTTATATATTGGTGAAATCAAACAAAGTAAAGTGTTATTTCACTGTGGCTATCCTTGGCCCGTTGTATAAGAATATATTGGACATACAGAACAAAGTAAAGCGTCATTTCACTGTGGCTATCCCTGGTCCGTTCTTCACTTATATATCGGTCATAACTAGTAAATTGAAGTTATATAGTTCACTGCAGCTATCAGTGGCCTGTAGTATATTTCCTTATTGGACAGATCGAACGAATTAAATGTTATTTAACTGTGTCCATCCTTGATTCCTAATATACTTCTATAATGAACAAATCGAAAAAAAAACTAAAGTGTTAGTACCCTGCAGCCGGTAATTTACTCATATCTTCGACAGAGAGAACAAAGTAAAATGTTAGTTTACTGTGGCTATCCTTGGCTTGTGATGTACTAACATACTGGTCTGATTGGATACTGTCATATGTCAGTTTTAAAGGCTCAAACTACAAGGAAATATGTATTGTCAAACCATGTCTAAACTGTAAGAAATGACAGTTTCAAGTGCCGCACCCACAAGGGAGAATCTGACAATATTTGACTTTTATATGATATAAAATTAATAAATCCACTGGCTCAAACCTCAAGGAAATGTATTAACCAAAACAATCTATATGATAGTAAATGACGGGTTCTGGCGCAAGCCACAAGGAATAATATAAATGAATATTCAAGATCAATGGCGGAAAGCCCAGTGTAAATTCGACACAATTCCACACTAATATGAAATAAAATCATTTGTTCAACTTGCTCAAACTTCGAGGAAATGTATAAAGTAATAGCATATTTATATCATAATTAATAGTTTCCACTGGCTCAAACTTCGGGACATTTTCTTAACTGCTTTTTTAAAATCGATTCGTATTATATTTAAAATGGCATAACTTTTCCTTATCTTTAAGATGTATGGACATTGATATGTTCTTTGATGAAAGTGAATGAATATCGAAGAAAGCTGTTGAAGTGTTCGTTTTTCAAATTTATTTGTCAGATAGTAAAGGCAATTAATAATCGAACTGACATGCATGTATATTCAAAGGGACATACACCTTTTAACAATTGACAGATAAGTCTAAAACATGTTTTGTACATTTACATATCATGTTTAAATACAGTAAAAAGTTTAATTTTATTTCTATATGGAGTAGGATATCGGTTTAAAGTAAGCTTCCAAATCTTACTTCTGCAGGCATTTGCAAAATATGTTTACAAATAACCCATATGCAAACTGGACTGCCTTACTATACAAACCATATAAAAATTTCAGATATTATATTTGGGAACAAAAATGCTGTTAATTGGAATTCCCAAAATAACTAGAGCTATCACTAAAGGTGATGAATGTACCCCCCGCATGCACTGACACAGTACATTGCAATTTGACGCACACAAGATTGCATAATTATGTGGACTGTATATATATACAGACTGTATGTATACAGTATAGTAACAAAAAACAAGTCCCATAACTATGCAGAAAATTTATCTAAAAGAATGTAACATGCACCATGCACAACTAGGGTTCAGGTACTGATCACTTTGTGTGAAGTTTCATTAAATTGTGTGCAAGGGTTTGGTAGATTAGGCATGCACAAGATTGCATATGCAGACTGTATGTACATAGTATGTTAACAAGATACAAAGTCCCATAACTCTGCAATTTTTGTCACTGAAAGAACCTAACATGCCCCGTGCACAACTACTGTTGTTACTGATCACTTGTGTGAAGTTTCATTAAATTGTGTCAAGGAGATGAGGAGAGATGGTGCGCACAACATTGTGTCTATATATATAGTATAGTAACAAAAAAAAAAAGTCCCATAACTCTGCAAATTTTTTTTCTAAAAGAAGCTAACATGCCCCATGCACAACTACGTTGGTACTGATCACTTGTGTGAAGTTTCGTTAAACTGTGTCAAGGGGATGAGGAGAGATGGTGCGCACAAGATTGTGTCTATGTTATATAGTAAAAGTAACAAAAAAAACAAAGTCCCATAACTCTGCAAATTTTTTTTCTAAAAGAACCTAACATGCCCCATGCACAACTACTGTTGGTACTGATCACTTGTGTGAAGTTTCATTAAATTGTGTCAAGGGGATGAGGAGAGATGGTGCGCACAAGATTGTGTCTATGTATATAGTATAGTAACAAAAAACAAAGTCCCATAACTCTGCAAATTTTTTTTCTAAAAGAACCTAACATGCCCCATGCACAACTACTGTTGGTACTGATCACTTGTGTGAAGTGTCATTAAATTCTGTCAAGGGATAAGGAGAGATGGTGCGCACAAGATTGCGTCTACGGACAGACGGACAGACAGACAGACAACAACCTGAAACCAGTATACCCCCCCTTACAACTTTGCTGTCGGGGGGTACAATAAGAGTTAATCAGAAATGACTGCAATACATATAAAAAACTTTATATTAATATCAGCCGTGCAGAAAAGTTACAATCATATCCAATTCTAAACATTTATTTGAATATGAATTTAATCCAAGGAACACCCATGCAAATTGTCACGACAGTCCATGCAGTAGTTAAATGGTGCACTTGAAATGAGGGAATATAATTCTGCAATAACTTATTCCAATCAACACACTTGCATGATCACGCACAATCATGAAGAACATATGGTGTAACATCTTTCAACTGCATGGTCACGTGAAATAAATCTTTCAACATATTAGACAATGTAGAGCAATTGTAACAGCAGGAAAATAAAAGTCCCGGGTACTTGACTTTAACGACCTCTAGTCGTATGAATTCAGATCAATATAGTGTCACAAATAACTTGTAATGGAGCAGATCATGCATTAATTCCTCTTGTGTAATTGATGTACTTTTCTCTGTCGTTCATGATATCTGAATATAAATAAAAAATGCACATTTCTTATATCTGAATAAAAAATTTAAAAATGCACATTTCTCACATAATCAGAATCACATAGAATATGTATATTCCCTAGAGATACATTTTTTCAAATTGATCACATTAATTGAATACGATAAACAGTGTGTACTAAAAGGGGAAATTTAAGTAAAAGATAAAAAAATTTTTTTTTAATGTTTTCAGGTTTTACTTAGAAACTGACTGCACTTCAGGAAAGACATATATGTTTGATTTTGCTTATTTTTGGATTTCTTTTTGTTTCTGGATTTAAAACCATTTCACACAAGTATTTCAGTTATGTATCAGCAGAAACCAGTGTTTCTAGATTCTGTACCAGTACAAACCTTTTCTCCGCAAGTAACTTCCAAGTTACCACAAGAATTATCAGAGGTTGAGGAAGAATGATTTCAGACACAATGTATTTTTTCAAATAGAGCATATGCCCAAGCCGGGAATCGAAGTCACGACCCTGCTCTCCATGTTAAGCAAAGTGGGAGGACTACATTTCTGCATGAGTTTTATAAATGTGGTTTACTTACAATTCAACAGAAGTGAATTGGATTTATTTGTAGTTTTCCCCTCTGTTTTCCGCAGCTCCACGTCCACATTTTCATATTCGTCACCTATGGCCTAACAATGGAACAAAACTTTAATATACAATCCAATGTTCATTTTTAAAAATTTTTTTGGTCACTAATAACTGAACTTAACGCAATTTTTAAATTATATGGTAGTGCATTCCAAAATTATCATAATGTGCTCCATGTTAATATATGGTAACTTGTTCTAGAAAATGCAAATCTCCTAACGCTAAATACACAAAGAGGTGGAGGTATGTAAATGATTTATATCTATCAAAATATTGAAATATTTATTGTAATTGTCTTATAAAATACAAATATGTCTTTGTTCAAGTCTAATAGACCTCTCACCTCCTGCATTAATTGTTATCATTGCCTCCTTCACCATCACTTTATAAATATAGTTCTCCGATTGACTGAAACAAAGTAATGTTACATTTCTGTATATATTCATAAAAGAATATAACCTGAAAAGTAGATCCACAGAAAAGCACAAAGAACAAGGTAAACTGTGAAAATAGAAGGGCTTTAATTTGATTGATTTTGTTCATGAGCATAATGAAAATTGCAATACTGCCAACACCCCCTATCACCCACTTAAGCGGTATTCAATCTTGAAATCTAAATGAGTTGAAATCAATGATCCCAAATGACCAGAAAATACAGCAACACTGAAATGAAGTTGGGGTGACTTTTTATGGCCACAACACAGCACTTAACACCCGCTGTTATGAAGTAAATGTAATAGGAAAAGTATTCTTTCTTTTTCTCATAAATGCTGTAAAGTAATAAATTGTCACTTCAAGAAGTCTTTAAATAACACACTGAAATAAAGGTATTGCTGCGTTTTAATTAATAGTAATATTAAATAATAAATCTGCTTACCCTGTTTCCTCTTCGAAAAAAGATTTCAAATCCTCATTTGCAACAGACGGTATCACATAATGCACTGAATAGATTGAACTGGAACTGGAAAAAGAAAAAAAAAAACAATTTATCATTTCTCCGTGGCTGGCCATGTAAATCACACACACACGCACACACACACACACACACACACACATATATATATATAAATAATATTAAACATTATACTGACTGAAATTATTATTATAATCTAGAAACCTTTGACTGATTAACATACTGCTAAAATTCACTTCATACAAGATGAGTATTTAAAACACTGCAACATTTCTGGTGTAAAACAATGGCATGACTAACCTCTATACCAAGAACTAAACTAACAAGGCAAGGAAAGAGGGCATAAAAATACTTTGAAACACTAATAGTTCACTTACTCTTTCAACTTTTGGAATCATTTTCTTAAATTCACCTTTATCATACAAATGGCCTGTAAAAGAATTTTGCAGTAAAGTGAAACATGAGAGATACACCAAATTATTTTAACCAATCTTACTTAAAATGAATACAAAATTAACAACAGCTGTCAAAGGAGACAGGGGAGTGGTGGTCTAGTGGATAAGGTGTTGGCCGCTCAATCCTTGGGTCATGGGTTCGAGCCCCACTGGTGTCACGTCCATGATTCTCATATGCACCAGTACTGGTTTTTCCCGGAAGCGGATAGTTGTTAATATAAATAAAACAAATTAGTAAAAACTAAAGGAGACAGCGTGCTCAACTTTTTCGAAGCTGGATAGTGAAATTGGGCATATTTGATAAAGCTGTAGCTGTCACTAGAGTGTTTATTGATTCTCATTTGTGGGTGAAGCTATTGTACAATAGCCCAAGTCTGTACAAAAAAAATTAAGTAATAAGAGAGGTAAAGATAATTTATGTATTTATTTGGTTTTACGGCGCACCAACACAGTATAGGTTATATAGGGCCAAACAGGACTATAAAATTTGGTTCCACATCTCATTTACATTGAAATAAAATTTGCATACCTGGAAGCGCAGAGTTACTGCAAAACCAAGTGATAAGACCCTATTATTCGCCTCTTACGATCCTGCAAGGGTAAGGCAGGGAAAGATAAAGTGTATCAAAACACTATACAAGTCAATGGTGTGGCTGATGATGTTGATCAACTATTTAAAGTTTGAATCGATCCATTCAGTAACAAGAGCACCGCCTTGCGGGTGCTGACGCTCATCTGATTTTTTTTGTGTAATAGAAATATTGTCCTACCCATGATTTTCTAAGTCTAAAAAGGGCCATCATTCTTGCAAAAAGCAGAATAGAGTTATGTTTCTTGATGTACAGTGTCCACTTATGATGGTGAAAAACTATTGCAAGTTTTAAAGCAATAGCTTTGATAGTTTATGAGAAAAGTTGACTTACACATAATACTCAACCAAGAAAATGATTTTCTAAGTCCAAAAGGGGCAATAATTATTGCAAAAAGCAAGATGGAGTTATGTTGCTTGCTGTACAGGGTCAGCTTATGATGGTGAACAAGTGTTGCAAGTTTCAAAGCAATAGCTTAGATAGTTTAAGAGAAAAAGTTGACCTAAACATAAAACTTAACCAAGAAATCTGATATTTTCTAAGTCCAAAAGGGGCAATAATTATTGCAAAAAGCAGGATGGAGTTATGTTGCTTGCTGTACAGGGTCAGCTTATGATGGTGAACAAGTGTTGCAAGTTTTAAAGCAATAGCTTAAATAGTTTAGGATAAAAAGCTGACCTAAACATAAAACTTAACCAAGAAAACTGATTTTCTAAGTCCAAAAGGGGCAATAAATCTTGCAAAAAGCAAGATGGAGTTATGTTTCTTGATGTACAGGGTCTGCTTATGATGGTGAACAAGTATTCCAAGTTTCAAAGCAATAGCTTTGATAGTTTAGGAGAAAAGTTGACCTAAACATAAAACTTAACCAGGCAACGCCGACGCAGACGCCGACGCCGACGCCGACAACCGCTCAAGTGATGACAATAACTCATCATTTTTTTTCAAAAAATCAGATGAGCTAATAATAGAGACAGAATGAAAGTGCAATAAAAACTTTAACCTGAAATTTCCCCCAAGTTCATATGTAAAAAATAAGAGGATAAAATTAGGATCTATTATTATGGCCTTCCTTCTACCACAATGGAAGGACATTTCAACCGAATTAGTGACACTCCATTCTCCTTTAAGAATTAGTTATCCTACCTGTGGACTGAACCAAAGCTTCCCAAATCCTTGTGAATGTGGTAAGCCTCTCTGTTTTGTGAACATTATGTGTCGCTTCATCCAAGGCATGTAGCTGAAATCAAATTACATCCAAGTCTGTTTAGGATGCAAGACATGTGTTAAATATTTGTTTGAAAATTCGTTGATTATGATAATACTTCCATTAGAAAAAGTCTATATACATGTAAGATTGCGTTCATCACTATATAAACATATCAAACCAGGTATGAGCAGTTATTACATACTCATTTCTATTTCCGGGTTTAAATTGCAGTGATACAGGAAGCGTCAAAATATTTGCATACATTTACGCCCGAGTGTCATACTGGGTGCTTGAAGCAATTCAGTGTTTAGTTGTTGCACTAATTTTTCTACTTAGTTCACTATTGTCAAATTTTATTCCAGCTATTGAACATAATACTTATTATTTAGGATATTTTCAATATATATTTTTACCTGTTGATGTACATGTAATAAAACAGTTATTATCTTGCACCGGGAAATATCCACTTGTTCTTCAGCGGAAGAATATTGCGCTCCTTATGTCCACAATATCTCCGCTGAAAAACTCATGCATATTTCCTGATACAAAGGTAAAAACCTATAACTATGTAGCTAAAACAATAAACTATTACCTTCTATTTCCTTCAAGACGGACTAGATACCAACATCGTGCATATGCCTCCCTCATCTGTAATATCCATTAAGATAACATCATTCGATACTGCATTCACTGCATATTGGAACTACTGTTTTTATAAAACGGTATGATTTGTTTGTTTGTTTGTTTTGGTTTAACGCTGTTTTTTAACAGTATTTCAGTCATGTAACGGCGGACAGTTAACCTAACGGTGTTCCTGGGTTCTGTACCAGTACAAACCTGTTCTCTGCAAGTAACTGCCAACTGCCCCACATGAATCAGAGGTGGAGGACTAATGATTTCAGACACAATGTCGTTTATCAAATAGTCACGGAGAACATATGCCCCGCCTGAGGATCGAACTCGCGGCCCCGCGATCTGTAACCAACGCTCTTACCTACTGAGCTAAGCGGGTGGGCAAAACGGTATGAAAACAACTACATTAATGTAGTGCACTGAAGATTTAATAGCAGTTCTGGTACATACTGCTCATTATCAATGTGTTTCTGATCATAATGTTTTTACATACTACTGTATGCATGTTTTTTATAATTACTTAAGCAACCTACATGCTTCTGTACTTCCTCCATTTTGATCAAAAAATCCTCTTCGTCTAAATCTTCTTCATCGACAGTAGAAAACCCAAAAAGTGATTCTATTCCATCTACAGACCATTCTTTCAATTGCTCATCTTGAAAATGCAAAACAGAAGATTAAACATACTATGTGTACTATGTCAACATTATGTAATGCTTTGCATAAAATCACTTGTTGCATTGAGTACAGTAAACTTAATTCAACTACTTGAACTATAATAAGAGAATGCACGAAATGGAGAAAGAAAACTCCAAGGCCACTGCACAACACAAAAACGTTGTATATCTACTCACATGCACAAATGCATGAAACAATATGTGGGATAAACGAAACGTGAATTCCAAATTTGAATCAAAGAACCACTGAGAGATATACTACTCAGTAAGGATACTCCTGTCGCCAAAACATTTCAACATTGATAAATAATATGTCGAACACGTAAAATATCAAATTATTGATATCATCCAATATGACCAAACGTCGACCACAGTACGACTATAAGACGGAACAGGGAATATTACTGGATACACCAACTTCACACTCCACCTAGTAGGGATCAATATTTCCAGGTAGGATGGGAACACACCCCCCATCCCCCCGCCACTGCATACTATAATAAAAGAATGGTCACATATTAAAATTCAAGTGGAAAAAAAGGAATAAGAATATCAATTATATATTTATTAAAACTAGAATGTGTCTGAAGGACACAGGGTGTGCCCCCCCAATAAGGGGAAATAATTCCAATCTTTGCATTCTTAATTGGGTATAGCCTCCAAACAATTATGAAAAGGATTCATTATTCTATACCATATACTTTTCTAGCTATGAGCATCACAAACACAAAATTCACTATTTTGGCTATTTCAAGGGTCATAACTCTATAATAAACACTAAGATTCTATAGAAGAATGCCAAGTGTGGAAGGTCACATTATGATAAGGACTCAAGCAAGGTTACTTTTTGAGTTAGGCACATAATTAGGTGAAAATGTGCATATTTGTACTATTTCAGGGGTCATAACTTTAAAAATAGGGGGAGGAGCCAGCAAATAAATGGGAGGTGTGCAAGTTCATATTATGATAAAGATTTATGTAAGTTTTCATCCATTTATATCATACACTTTTTGAGCTAGATGTGTCACAAGCTGAAAATGTGCATGTTTGAATATTTCAGGGGCCATAACTCTAAAAATAGGGGGCGGAGCCAGACAAAAATAGGAGGTGCGCAAGTTCATATTATGATAAAGACTCATGCAAGGTTTCATCAATTTATATCAAATACTTTTTGAGCTAGGTGCATCACAAACATCGGATGGACACACGGACGGATGCACAGACAAGAGCAAATCTATATGCCACCCACCACTCATGGGGGACACAAATATTGTAAAACATTACAAATTTTCTTTAACTGATGCTTTACCAGACAAGGCTTGCACAGGAATGACGTTTCATTTCTGGGTGGTTCCTCTTCGTCATCTCTACCAATACATTTTGGATGGAACCATTCAGTGCATGAATCGCAACACCACATGCATTCACTATAAGAAAACAGGGAGCTGCATTCAATAAACGCTTCATGCCCCCGGTGGCATCCTTGTCGATACAAAGCAACCTAAGTCCATAAAGAGGTCAAGGTCAAACTGAGGTCAGGTGTTGTATGAAGATGAGGAATGGTCACAGGTTACATCTGTATTAGTAAGAATTCATTCATGTAAGCAGTATTGTTGCTAGACGAAACGGTCCATTTTGGTTAAGCAAGAGATGGCCCATATAAAGCAACCTAAGTCCAAAATGAGGTCAAGGTCAAGGTTAGGTGATGTCTGAAGACGAGCAATGGTCACAGCTTACATCTGCATTAGTATCAAGTGTTTCTAGTAAGGGGCATTGATGCTAGACGAAACGGTCCAATTTGGTTAATGTCATACGCACGAATGGACGGACAGGACTATCACTATATGTCTCCAGCATCAGTAGATGCCGGGGGCATAAAAATGCATGTCATCAATATACTAACATATAACAAGAGCACCGCCTTGCGGGTGCTGACGCTCATCTGATTTTTTTTGTGTAATAGAAATATTGTCCTACCCATGATTTTCTAAGTCTAAAAAGGGGCATCATTCTTGCAAAAAGCAGGATAGAGTTATGTTTCTTGATGTTCAGTGTCCACATATGATGGTGAAAAACTGTTGCAAGTTTTAAAGCAATAGGTTTGATAGTTTATGAGAAAAGTGGACTTAAACATAATACTCAAGCAAGAAAATGATTTTCTAAGTCCAAAAGGGGCAATAATTATTGCAAAAAGCAGGATGGAGTTATGTTGCTTGCTGTACAGGGTCAGCTTATGATGGTGAACAAGAATTGCAAGTTTCAAAGCAATAGCTTTGATAGTTTAAGAGAAAAAGTTGACCTAAACATAAAACTTAACCAAGAAATCTGATATTTTCTAAGTCCAAAAGGGGCCATAAATCTTGCAAAAAGCAGGATGGAGTTATGTTTCTTGCTGTACAGGGTCAACTTATGATGGTGAACAAGTGTTGCAAGTTTTAAAGCAATAGCTTTGACAGTTTAGGAGAAAAGCTGACCTAAACATAAAACTTAACCAAGAAAACTGATTTTCTAAGTCCAAAAGGGGCAATAATTCTTGCAAAAAGCAAGATGGAATTATGTTTCTTGATGTACAGGGTCTGTTTATGATGGTGAACAAGTATTCCAAGTTTCAAAGCAATAGCTTTGATAGTTTAGGAGAAAAGTTGACCTAAACATAAAACTTAACCAAGAAATCTGATATTTTCTAAGTACAAAAGGGGCCATAAATCTTGCAAAAATCAAGATGGAGTTATGTTTCTTGCTATACAGGGTCAGTTTATGATGGTGAACAAGTATTCCAAGTTTCAAAGCAATAGCTTTGATAGTTTAGGAGAAAAGCTGACCTAAACATAAAACTTAACCAGGCAACGCCGACGCAGACGCCGACGCCGACACCGACGCCGACGCCGACAACCGCTCAAGTGATGACAATAACTCATCATTTTTTTTCAAAAAATCAGATGAGCTAAAAATGGTCTGTTACCGGCTATACCGAACTACTAATGTTTGATCATACCTGACTGACATAAAGCACATTTATATCTACAGATGAGATTTTGATATAGAAGTCAAATGCTGTGTTGATGACATTTCATTCTTAAAATAAGACCTCATCCTTGTATGTAATCAACTGGGTCTTTACTATTGCTCCTTGCTTTATTCAATTCTATTCAGTGGTTTACAACACACAAAGAAGACAGAAAATTAAGCTTATAATATCTGATGCCAGTTACGCCCAGTTTTATGACAATCTTTACAGTAGTTGTAATATTTTGTGCTTCAAAATTTTATACACATTACACAAAAATATCCTCAAAACAGTCATGACAGTTTCTGTTCTGGTGTACAGAACTACCCTTATATTTATTATTCAAATCATCATGTGACATTTAAAATATTGTAAATGGTACATGAAAACACCTTCAAACAAGAGCACTGCCCTGCGCTCATCTGATTTTTGTCTCTGAATAATACAAATATTGTCCAACCAATGACTTTCCAAGTCCGAAATGGACCATAATTCTGGCAAAAAAATTGTAGAGCTACAGTACTGGATGTGCATCTAGTCAGCTTTTAATGGCGAATAACTGCTCTGACTTTTAAAGCAATACCTTTGACCATTCAGGAGAAAAGTTTACCTAAATACTAAACTTAAACTAGAAATCTGATATTGACTAAGTCCATAATGGGCCATAATTCTTGCAAAAAGCAGGATAGAGTTATGTTTTTTTGCTGAACAGTGTTAGCTTATGATGGTGAACAAGTATTACAAGTTTAAAAATAATATCTTTGATAGTTAAGGATAAAACTTTACCTAAATGGGCCATCATTCTTGCAAAAAGCAGGATGTAGTTATGTTTCTTGCTGTAATGGTTCAGCTATTGATGGTGAACAAGTGTGGCAAGTTTCAAAGCACTAGCTTTGATACTTTAGGAGAAAAGATGACCTAAACATGAAACTTAACCACGTAAGGTGAAACTCATCATTTTTCTTTTTGTTCAATAAATCAGATGAGCTAAATATGACAATAAAGTTGATAGATGCCTTTCTTACTTATTGTCTCCAAAAGGTTCAGAATATTTCAACATTAACATTTCATCTTTTTATGGGCTGAATACAGCGTGAAATTTACCGTAAATGTGGGGAACCTGCATATTTCCCTAAATACACATCTCGCAGGGCAACCAATTTTCTTAGAGTCTTGCATCAAAAACTTCTTTCCTTTTGTGTACCTGTGGTCTTCATCTCTCTAAAATAAGCATTACATGCTAAATCAGGACAGTTAACACTACAGTATTACTTGCTAGTTTACATTGAAATAAATGTATTTCATAACTCTACAGTACTATACTTCTTCCATTACAAAATAAACTTTTTTAACTAATATTAAATAGTTACTGATATGTAGAAGATCAATTGTTACATAGGTTAAGCAGTTCTAACAATTTATAAATACTGTCAATTTTTTTTAAAATTGTCATAAAGTTTTATAAAATTTAATGTGAAAATATATTCTAACGAAGTTGTTGCTTCTAACTATACATGTAAAGGATATACAAGAAAATTACCCTTTCAAGATCTTTTTGCAATTTACGTTTTTCTTTCCTGTTTTTACCAAACTGGCAGTCAAATATTTTCCTTCCGAGTATTACAAATGGTGTACCACTGAAATTAATTCTCCCATGCAACACCTCGGAAGGGTCTTCCCAAAACACTTTCTTAGCTGTCTCCAAACCTTTAAATAAAGAAAACAGATATTATTATTAGAAGAACCAGAGCCCGGCTAATAATGTTCTACAAAATTGTCCACCACGTTGTAGCTATTTTTCCATAAATGAACTTACTAATACCAGCTCATTCAAGAACATGGCATGGACATGGTAACCTATACAGCTTTAGACACATTGGCACATCAAATGATTCCTATATGTACATTTTTTCATAGGACAATAGGTCAGTGGAACATGTTGCCGACTGTCGCACATACAGCAGCCGCAGTGGACTGCTTCAGAACTCTTGTCACTGTGCCTGTCCTTATCTCTTCTCTAAATCTTTAAATACTGACCAATGTACAAAGTTTTATTAATGTAAAAAATTGGAACAGTTTTAATGTTTTAGCACATGTATAAATCTGTTGTAAAAACACGATCAAATTTTAATCACCACCTGAACATAATCTTCAGTTATGAAGGAATGTAGTAATTTTAAGAAGAAGGATCTCTTGATTTGACAGCGATCGATCAAGTTGGCAAATGCTTTGAAATAAAGCAAGGCGCAAACACAAGCTAATTAGAGATTACAGATCCGTACCCCTAGACACTTCCATAAATATAATGTAACAGATCTATGCAAGTAAATATCTACACATCCAGAATCTGTTTTTTCTTCTTCTTAAACATTTGGCAGCTAATGACACTAAACTAAAGAAACAAAACACAAAATATGCAACATTCCAAACGAATTTCGTTCGAGATTTCCTAACAGAACATATATTTTGGACATGAAGCCAGTAGAGGCTTTTCAAATATTTTTTCTTAATCAGCTAAGTCAATTTTTCTGATATAAGTAGACCATACTCATGATAAAAGTAAGACACATGTCATGTATCGCAGCATAATTTTATCCGGAAATATGTTCTATCCAGCTGCTACTAAACTTTTCAAACATGGGGAACGGAATGTAAGTGATACTTCATAATAAAACGAAAAAATTCAAATACGAACCAATCTTTCCGAAATCCTTTGTAACCTTAGAAGAAGCATATCTGCTGTTGGTCTGCAACTCGTGTTGCCTTAAATTTTCGTATGCATCTTGCACATTACTAAATTCCGCCATTTTTCAGGGGAAGTAATCCAGTTAGCTCAAAACAGAATTTGGTGGTACGAAACCGTACCCGTTCACCGATAGCCATAATGCATGCGGTAGCCGTCTAGCCAAAAGGCGTGTCCCAATTTTCAAGAAAATAGGATTGAATTAATTGGTAATAATTAAGATAATGAATAAAAATGGAAGTGCACTAAATTTGCGTTCTAACCTATGTGTGACCATCCTGGTGTGCCTGTTATTATAAATGTACTATGGGTGATTATATTTTGGAATGTTATTAGTTTTCGCGACCAATGGTTTCGTTATTTTAAACGTTATAAATCTATTTTAGCACGAGCTAACCTTACTAGAAGTAAAATGAGATTTTTATCTGCAACAAAATGAATGCAGGAAACTGGAATAAGATCAGAAACATCTGAGCTGAAACGACTCTCGTAATGAACCAGTCAGAAATCTCAAAGGGCTAATTAGTCCAAAATATTAGACGTGCACATGCTCATTTTACCTTCAACATTCATTATTTTACATTTTATTTTCAATCTGCATTGTAACGTCTAAAAGGGCCCTAATCAGTAGAATGTAGCATTTTCTCACACGAAAAATATACGATATACGCAGGTTTAGACAGTCCAGCCTACCGTTATTATCATATTCTAGTAATATATTGTTTAAATTTACCTTTAAAAGCCCTCATATCCAATATATGTCAATTGTGTACAGTTTTCAATACACATTCCGCCATTTTTCAAGCATATTCAGCAGGTTATAATATATTTAGAATCAACTTGGACGAAAACAATTTTCCACGTGAACTATTTGCCAATTGATCCAGAGGGAAAATATTTCATCTAAAATTGATTCTCAAAATGAACTGTGTTTACACAACATTCGGAATAGACCGGCAATGTTGCACACCATAATACAGATACACGGCAATATTTACATACAGTGGAAAGAAACAACTCGATATTTATGTATGAAAAGTAACTTTTATTTTATAATTATTCACATGTGCAGTTGAAAAAAGGATTATTTTCAGTGTAAGTAGTGTTCTTTCACTTCGGATTGGGTCATTTTGTTCATAATTTGAAGATTAGAGGCGACATGAAGTGTGTTCGCTTCTCACTACATGTTATACAAGTCATGGCGATCCGATAAGACCTGACATAACCGATAGACGTCAAAATGTTAAAATATGTTATGTCAGGTCTTATTGATAGGACTAAGAGCTAATATGAAATTAGGTGCTACCTGAAAGGCAGAGCTCCCTTGAAAAACCACAGTGCCCCTTTAAAATTAAAGGAGTGGTGTTGGAATTGTCTGGAATTATGGATTCGTTTAGGAAGTTTATGTTCTATTAAATCTATTAAAATTATAAGTATTAATGATAGTTCATGATTTCTGAATGATTAAAATTACAGATTAAAATCTGCACCAAGATAAAGAAGAAAACGTATTTGAATAATTTCTGTTATTCTTATTAAAACGTACTGCATCAACAATTTTACATAAATTATTATCATACTGGAAACCAGTCACAAATGATAACTCATTTAAATTGAAAAGCTTCAAACCTAACAGAATCTCATTAGGCCAATAGCCGAAGGAATTTTGTTTCTTTGCGTGTGAATGTTTGGCAATAAGGACTTAATGTAAAAAGTTAATGTTTCAATTCCAAAGTTAATAGAAATTAGACGCCTGGTATGGGAAAATTACAATCATTTACATGACTGTACAAAGCTTGTTTTAAACTCAAAAGACTAGCATCTTTTAAAAGTTAATGATCAGAATTTTACCTGAGAAAAACAGTGTTTGCCGAAATTCGCGAAAAACCCTGTTTATTTACTGAACTTCTAAAGTTAACATTTCTATGTTTTTTATGGTTAGCACTATAAAATAGGGATGGTAGTAAAACCTTTTAGATGTTTATTGATAATTCATCGCCAACAGTTTTAGTTTTTTTGTTTTTTTTGTTGTTGTTGTTGTTTTTTCTTTTATCCTAAAGCTGTTTTTGTTTTGAAAGTTATGTCTACTGACTACTGCACAGGCACTACATTGGAACCTGACATCAAAACTAAACACTTGTTAAATTTAGTTTAATCATAATTTATTGTATATATATACATATTTAATACACACACATACAACAAGCATACATAAATACATCAAAAAAATACTTGTTAAATTTCACATGAATGACTTTAGTTATACAATATTTTCAAAACTCATAATAATAGAAAAAAGAACTGAAATAAGAAAAAGGAATTGAAAAAAAAATCTGGTCCAAGTGAGGTTCGAACTCACGACTTCTGGTTTTCAACGCAAACTCGCTAACCACTACACCACTGTGGAGTTATGATGTCATCATGACAAACATAAGTATATATAATAAAGTTCGGTAATGGCAGCGTGACGAAAGTCGTTTCAAAATGAAATTATTGTATTTTATTTCTTTTTTCGTCATAGAAAATGTATTTAGCACTAATGTTTTATTATCAAACGCGCAATTACATTTTTATTCAATATTCAAAGCAGTAAGCGAGACGCTTTTGTCAATCGTAAACAGTAAGCGTCTACTGACGTCTTTACTGATTAATTACTATCTGCATAGAGCACATGAAAAAATCCGAACAACACCGATTCTAAAAAGTACCACGAATTTTCAACTCGATAGTATACACAGTTAGATCTCTCTATTCGTTTTCTTGTTCATACGTCTAACCGTAATGCGACGCTGCCGACGCCGCTTCGCGGCGCCGGTAGCTCTGCTATAAAAATAAATAGATTGGCAACTTGAAAGGCATATAGAGCAAATCTCGCCAACCTCCCGTGACAAAAAAACAAGATCTCGTTTACCGGAAGTGGCGCTTTCTGCACACGCCATTTTGTATGCGAAAGCAATTATTCATCACATTAAACTTATTTTGTTTTAGAAGCTAAAATGTATTTTAAATGTAGTTTTAAAAGTACAAATTGTAACTTCATGCTCGCTGATGTTTATTTTTAGTAAGATAACGCCGAATCACGCTCTGACACGAGCTCAAGCGAGATTACAGCCAGTTGCCATTCTGTGTATTTTATACTTCTTTGGAAATCTGTCCCGCTATCGTCGCACCATGTAATTTTACGCACACCTATTTCGACGACATTTTTGTTTTGACCTTGTTCTCGATTAATTTGGGGTTTCCGATGATGTAGTTACTCGGTGTAATGACAGAAAACATCATGGTTAATTTTACCGATAAAAAAGTTGGAAAGTTCAGATTTTGAAGATATTTATCTACTTACATTTACCCTATACATGATTTTGGAAGGTGTACGCATTATATATCAATGCAATCATTACTACACACTTCATTTTTTTTTCTCTTGTCAAGTAGGCTGCGAACACTGGGTTCATCTAAAGTTTTGTATAAAACAAAATGTGCCAAATTCATCTGTAAACACTGCAGTCCAGAAAAATGAAAGAAAAAAACATCAGACAGTGTGTATTAAAAATGCAGAATGATTATTTATGTTCTTAGCCCCTTACGTTCATGAATGTTTAAATGTTTTCAGATTTATTTATATCATTTGGCCTTAATATTGATTTTCTACTTGCATCTGCTTTTGTGTCTAGTTTTATTGCAGCATCCATGACAGTTATGGTGTAGCACATTACTTACAGTGATTGCACAAATATTTAAGCCAATCAAAAGCTTCATAACAAGTATCATGTAAGATGCGTCAAAAAAGGTGTGTAAGAAAAAAGTATGGCCGACCACACTAGTTGTTGTTTACCTTTTTAATCCCCCCGCCGTGGCAGAGGGATTATAGGAATGGTCTCCGTCCGTCCGTCCGTCCTTCCGGCCGTCTTTCCGTCCGTCCTTCCGTCCGTAACAAAATCGTGTCCGGTCCATATCTCCTAAACCCCTTGAAGGATTTTCATGAAACTTGGGTCAAATGATCACCTCATCAAGACGATATGCAGAACCCATGAGTCAGCCTTGTCGGTTCAAGGTCAAGGTCACAACTCAAGGTCAAAGGTTTGAGCCTGCCATTTTGTGTCCGCTCTATATCTCCTAAACCCCTTGAAGGAATTTTATAAAACTTGGGTCAAATGATCACCTCATCAAGACGATGTGCAGAACCCATGAGTCAGCCATGCCGGCTCAAGGTCAAGGTCACAACTCAAGGTCAAAGGTTTGAGCCTTCCATTTTGTGTCCGCTCTATATCTCTTAAATCCCTTGAAGGAATTTTATAAAACTTAGGTCAAATGATCACCTCATCAAGATGATGTGCAGAACACATGAGTCAGTCATGCCGGCTCAAGGTCAAGGTCACAACTTAGGGTCAAAGGTTTGAACCTTCCATTTTGTGTCCGCTCTATATCTCCTAAACCCCTTGAAGGATTTTCATCAAACTTGGTTCAAACGATCACCTCATCAAGGCGATGTGCAGAACTTATAAGTCAGCCTTGTTGGCTCAAGGTCAAGGTCACAACTGAAGGTCAAAGGTTTGAGCCTTCCATTTCGTGTCCACTCTATATCTCCTAAACCCCTTGAAGGAGTTTTATAAAACTTGGGTCAAATGATTACCTCATCAGAACGATGTGCAGAAATTATGAGTCAACCATGCCACGGAAGGACGGACGGAAGGACGGAGACCATTCCTATAATCCTGTAAGGTGCGCGTTTTCTGATTGGTCGAAAAGGATCAAAACAACGCATCATAAAAAATCATGGCTGAAAAACAAGGTCAATATTGCGGGATAGCTGTGGATTTATGGCCGGTATTAGGTAATGCCGTGTATTTAAAGAATATCATTGGTGCAAATCGCGAGAGAAAAGGTTCTTTCTTCGTGGACATGGTATATATTTCATAGTTTTTAACAGTATCCATTCATGTATTTGAGATGCGAGCAAAATTTTAAAAAATAACCACATGCTCTGAACTTTGCATGACATTATCAGTTTGTCATGAGAGACTGTGCAAGATGTCTTGGTTTGACACTGGTTAGTTAACCAGATGGAGTTACGCCATAACTTAATGGACGCAACCATCAGAAAATAAAAATAGCGTCAGTTAAGTTATGGTAGCCAGAACTAGCTGTTCTGAAGTTTTTCACTGCTTTTTAGATCCCCATAGCATGATTATTTGACAATTTTAGCATGCACCTTTTGGCAGGTAAACAAACTGCGTCAATATGTGATTATGACATCTATTATGTTGAATGACTTATCGGTTATCTACGCTTTATTGAATTAAAAACATTATGTGGAAAGTAAGAAACACAACTATGAAGTGTAATAAGGTAGAAGTTTTCTGTGCATTCTTTTTGGTGGGCCGGTTGTCTTGTGGTAATATGCCTGACTGCCAATCCAGAGGTCCGGGGTTCGAATCCCGGTCCAGGAACTGGAAATTTCTGAGATGCTCTTGAGTGTCTCCCGCCTGACTAAGAGGCCTGTACTGGTTCTCCCCAGGAAAGACGGCTTCGCGTGTATTGGTGCTTTACACCGGGCATGTTAAAGAACCAGACTGTCTATTCGCAAAGAGCTAGGCTAAGTTAGCCGGACAGGCCTGTATCTCTCTCTGTTCTCTCTGTCTGTTCTGGGGGCTTTATCTCACTCTGTCCCTCTGGTCAGATCGCTCTGTGTTTGTACTAGTAGAGGATGAATTTCGCGCCCTGTGTGGCTGCGTTTGCTATATGTAAAGCGCCTTTGAACATGTTTATCATGAAAAGGGCGCTATTTAAATCTGGTATAATAATAATAATAATAAATTTTGCAATTGATGAATTAATGCATTAATTTAATGAATGAAAAATAGTATGTAGTATTATCATTTGTTGCAGTGTTGTTTTAACATCTATTTAATATATGTAGATTTAATATTTTTATGCCCCCAAAGGGAGGCATATTAGTTTTCAACTGTCCGTTCGTTAGTCACAACTTTAACTTTTTGCATGAAAGCTTTTTACTTGCGAACCACTGCACCCAGGACCTTCAAACTTCACCTGCTGATAGTACTCATTGAGTACACGACCCTTACTGACTTTGGGGTCTGCAGGTCAAAGGTCAAGGTCACAGGGGCCAACGTTAACTTTTTGCATGAAGACACTTTATTCGCGAATACAATGTTTTCAACAGTCAACATTCTGAAGTCACTAGTGGACCAAAACAGGCCCTAGATTTTGTACCAGAATATGAGAAATAAACACCCAGATGCAGTGTAAGATACGTTATATTGAATGATACAAATTTCCCCAAGGCCAAAATTTTGTTTTTTGTGTTTTTCAAAAGAAAGTTTGAGAAGAAATGGCATAACAATTCTGTAAGAAAAAATGTAATAAAAGTAAAATATTTCATATTTGACAGATCTTATTGATGGAATTTTTAAAACTTTCTACTTTCGGTTTCTAAAAGTTTTTATGTTTTTAAGAAAAAAATATCAATCCAATGACTTTATATCAAAATCAATCAAGACTGTGCATCGATTTAACTCCTCTGCAAACCTTGCAAATCTGATATAACATGATTGTCCCTAGCATAACGTATCTTATGCTTTATGCAATATGTTTCTTAAAATGTTTAAAGATAACTATTAATGTCTAATACGAAAAAAAAAAAAAACATAGTCCAAAACCATTTATATAAAGTCAAACATTACTGGTTACAGCTTTTCTCTCATTAAATTTTGTTTAAAATATTTATACATCTATCAGCTTCAGTGACGCACACAAAAGCAAGAAAAAACATGAACAATTTATTCAGAATTACATATTACATGTTCAGCGATTATACTTTTAAAACGATATGTAGGTAATGTTTTTCCAACTTTTTTTAAAATACATCAACATAATCTCATTCATATATAGTTTCTTAAAGTTATAATACTGGCCAGCGAAGATTACGTAGCGAATTTTTTTGGAAGGTCATTTTTCTACAGCAACGCATAAAACATCCGTTCACGAAGGCATTGACTGGATAAATTTACCTGTAAATTGACAGATTCCACCGATGGAGGCGGATATAAAGAATGTTACTTTCGGTTTCAGTGACACAACCGCCATCATTCGGATACAACCGTGACTACGCTAAAGGAAGTGGGCTAATCGTACGGTCCGGTATGAATAGTGAAATAAACCGCAGGTGGTTATTCGTACGGCAGTTCTGTATTACATTGTACTGAAGTCATTCAACTGATATGTTTTCAACCGATTTCTTTACTTTTCTTTAATTTTCAGTCGCACATAAACAAGAAATGATTTCGAATATAGAAAAAGGCTAATTTTATGTTGTGAATCTCAATTTTTATTAAATTTTAGTCAAGAATTTTTTATAACCTTGAAGCTAGTAAATAGACAGACCTAACACTAATGGACTTTATCAAATGTTTGTCAAAGTCGATCACAATCGTCTGGTCTATTATTATTATTATTATACCAGATTTATATAGCGCCCTTTTCATGATCAATTTCACGTTCAAAGGCGCTTTACATAGTTCAAATGCAGCCACACAGGGCGCATAATTCATCCTCTATTAGTACAGACACAGAGCCATCTGACCAGAGGGACAGAGTGAGACAAAGCCCCCCTGACAGAGAGATCAGAAATCGGATACCTTTAAATACAATACGAACACAAAAGGTCTTCAATCAGATAATCTCTAACACATGGAATTGAAAGATTAAGAAAGGTTGCCGCCAGATATGAGCAGGATGCACAGGCTGGTCTGGATCCATGCTGGTCGCAAACCCACTATGTTGGTTTCCTTATGGCACAGCTCATTTATGAATTTATATAATCACATAAAATCTATAAAAAAAACATACAATTTCTCAGAAAATGTCAATAAATAACGATTCCCTACAGCCTATTGGTTTTTCAAAATGAAGAGTACCCTGACCAGGCGACAACTGAATGACGGACAAAATATTGCAGACGGGTACCAATTTGAAACTTGTGTTCAAATTATGTTGCATGGATTATTTATGCCAGATCAAAAGGAAAATTGATTAGAAATATTGTATAGTAAAGGTGAGTCCATTGCATTTGATAAAATTATAGCACTACAGACTTCTGGAACGAAGGTGTTAGGTGTCAGTACGGGATTCATTTTAGCTCAGGGATCCGTAACAGCATATTATATAAACATCTTTGAGCTGAACTTTTAGCTAGGGACTACTGTGCAGATGTAGACAAATTGATTGTGAAACATACAGGACCGTAATACGAGCCACGCTAAATGATTGTTCGTACAGGACCGTACAAAAAGCCACGCTAATCTATTTTAAGAAACAAAACAACATGTCTAGCACATTCGTATCACATTTTCTGGTAAACTGCCTTTCCTTTTATTTAACAACAGGCTAAATTTTATAACATTAATGCATTTTTTGTAGAAATGGCATCGAAAAGCAAAATATTTGTAAATTTCTGCATTTATCCGCCGTTTTACACAAAATCCTATCACGGCCGACCAGCCATTGTTGTTTTCGACGTATTTAAATTTTTGTCACGTGACACTATCTTCGTTGGTTTACAGAATTTGGTGAAGCCTGGCGAGTGAATTAGTGTAAAGCTAGTCATTAAATATTTCATGGTTTTATATCCATTTGTATCTCAACAATATTTGGCCATCCAAGTCTAACTAACAGGCGAATTTGTTCATTAGACTGTCTTCTACAAATCTACAAAGTTATTTGCTTTATTTTAACGGTGATTTTTACCAGTATTATAACTTTAAGAAAATCTAAATATGATGTTTACACACAATTTATTAAAAGTTTTAGGTTCATATAAAGTTAATATAGATCTTTAAAGCATAGAACATCAAATTTTATCTATCTGTAGGCCTCTTTCATATGTCTGATATATTCTATTCATACCTTGTTGTGTTTTAAGCTCACCTGTCACATAGTGACTAGGTGAGCTTTTGTGATCACCCTTCATCCGTCGTCAGTCTGTGCGTGCGTGCATCAACAATTTCTTCTCTGCACGATAGTGGTTTCATTTATGATTTTATTTTAACCAAACTTGCACACAACTTGTATCACCATAAGATCTCGGTTTCTTTCTTGAACTGGCCAGATCCCGTTATGGGTTCCAGAGTTATGGCCCCTGAATGGGCCAGAATTAGCTATTTTGACCTTGTCTGCACAATAGCAGCTTTATTTATGATTTGATTTTTACCAAACTGGCACACAACGTGTATCACCATAAGATCTTGGTTCCTTTTTTTGAATTGGCCAGATTTCATTATGGGTTCCAGAGTTATGGCCCCTGAAAGGGCCAGAATTAGCTATTTTGACCTTGTCTGCACAATAGCAGCTTCATTTATGATTTTATTTTAACCAAACTTGCACACAACTTGTATCACTATAAGATCTTTGTTCCTTTTTTGAACTGGCGAGATTCCATTATGGGTTCCAGAATTATGGCCCCTGAAAGGGCCAGAATTAGCTATTTTGACCTTGTCTGCACAATAGCAGCTTCATTTATGATTTGAATTTAATCAAACTTGCACAAAACTTGTGTCGCTATAAGATCTCAGTTCCTTTGTTGAACTGGCCAGATCTCATAATGGGTTTCAGAGTTATGGCCCCTGAAAGGGCCAGAATTAGCTATTTTGACCTTGTCTGCACAATAGCAGCTTCATTTATGATTTTATTTTAACCAAACTTGCACACAACTTGTATCACCACAAGATCTTGGTTCCTTTCTTGAACTGGCCAGATTCCATCATGGGTTCCAGAGTTATGGCCCCCTAAAGGACCAAAATTGGCTATTTTGGCTTTTGCAGCCATATAGAGACTTCATTTATGGTTTTATTTGATACAAACTTCCAAAATATCTTCAACAACAATAAATCTTGGATTCCATGACAAATCAGATCCAATCATAGGTTCCAGAGTTATTTTATATCTGATCATCTCCCCTGATTGTAATCAAAATGGATTTATATCAGTAAGTACTTGTAGGACTTATTTGAAATTTCATTATTGTCATTAGTTGGACTGAGCCAATCAGGGTAGATAACTATGGACTGATTTTATGTCAAATTACCTCCCTTTATTTCAAATTAAAATGGGTATATATCTGCCACTAATAAAGATACTGATCTGAAATTTCATTTATGTCAACAGATTTATTTGGCAGATCCTTCTTTTGTTCACTTACAATAATTTTCTTTTTTACGTTACTATAAATAGCTTATTTTTAGTAACTTTTTAATTATTGGCCGTAGGGAAAAACCGAGACCACTTTTCTGTGGTATAACATGGATGATACCTCCAATTTTTAGGTGTATATTGACATATCTGTACCTTTTTAAAAAAAAATTTCTTTTTGGTTTAATTTCTTCCCTTTGTTGTTCCTGTCCTTTGGACTTAGATATTTTTTCTGAGGACCTTCTTGTCCTCAAGTGCAATGATAACAGGTGAGCGATATAGGGCCATCATGGCCCTCTTGTTTGGGGTTTTTAATGTGTTCACTGGCCATGGGATTCGTTTGTTTTAAATTAACTCTTTGTCCTTTTCAGATTATCAAGATCAGATTTCTTTGCTCTTCATCTCTATTATTTCTTCCTAAAATTCTGCATCGTTGATATAATTGGTGACAACAAAAAAATATGAAATGTAGATGTACTGATTCTATTGTAAGCATACAAGTTGTATTTCCATTTCTAAGCTTGAGAATAAAACAACAGATTTTCATGAGATACCTTATTGAGACATAATTAATCTTACTGTCAAATTGCGAATAGTGGAGCGTGCTGTCTTACAGACAGCTCTTATTCTAGGCTATACTTTTTTCATATTTCTAACGCTCCCACTCAGTAAGCATTATGTGTAAACCAGATGTTGTTAAAGTACCTAATTGGCATACATCGATTTACGTAATTTGTCGTTGTGAATTAATCAATTATTTTATCAGCATAAGATACCTTATTTAAACATATCTTACGTGCATTTTACGTCAACATTAAATCACCCCTTTTTGATGTACGAACTTATTGAGTGTATTATATACTGACTAAATGTTACGGTTAGGTTTAACATTCAATGCGTGCGTACACTCGATGCGGGAGATTTAATGCCGACTGTGCATTTTATGAAACTGAACCCCACATAAAAAAGGTCGTCTATTTACTACATTTTCTTCACGTATATAAAGAAGGCATAGCTGGCTTATTAATAATACGGTTTGTGGTCACCATTTCAAACAGATATTTTCATTTTCTTGCAAGCTCTGTATAACATATTGTATGTTTTTATTGAAGAATTCCAGTCACAGCTGATCTACTTGCTTGGGTCTAAAAAGAGTTTATGACTTCCAAACTATATACAGCTATGCTGTGTTTTCCATTTAAAACTTGTATGAGGTCCCATAAAACTTAAATCATTGGGTTTTTTTCAGTTAAATTTGCATAACGTATCTTACTTGAAAATCAGGACAAAGGACTATTGGAAAATGCAAAAGGATAACACTCAATACCGTAAGATTTTTAGTCCCCTACTGGTTGAAAACCAGTTTCGGGGACTATAGGAATGTGCTTTTCCGTCATTCTGTCATTCCGTCCGTCCGCAATTTCTTGTCCGTTCCATAACTCTGTCATCCATGAATGGATTTTAATATTACTTGGCACAAATGTTGCCCATGATGAGAAGACGTGTCATGCGCAAGACCCGGACCCCTACCTCATAGGTCAAGGTCACAATTGGAGGTCAAAGGTCAACGGGGCTTTTCTCCTGTCCGGTCCATAACTCTCCCATCCATGAAGGGATTTTAATATTAATTTTATATTACTTGGCATAAATGTACCTCATGCTCAACTTTCAGACCCCTAGCTCAAAGGTCAAGGTCACACTTAGCAGTCAAATGTTAGCATGGCATGAACAGGGTCTGCTTTGTGTCCGGTCCATAACTCTGTCATTCGTGAAAGGATTTTAATATCACTTGGCACAAATGTTCCCCATGAGGAGATGACATGTCATGCGCAAGACCTAGACCCCTAGCTCAAAGATCAAGGTCACAGTTGGAGGTCAAATGTCAACAGGGCTTTTTTCCTGTCCGGTCCATAACTCTGCTATCCTTGAAGGGATTTTAATATTACTTAGCGCAAATGTTCCCCATGATGAGCTGACGTGTCATGCGCAAACCCAGAACCCTGGCTTAAAGGTCAAGTTCACACTTTGAGATCAAAGGTCAATATGATTTTTTTCCTGTCCGGTCCATAACTTTGTCATGCAAGACATGATTTAAATATCAATTGGCATAAATATTTCCCTGGATGAGAGAACATGTCATTCGCAAAACCCGGGCCCTAAGTCTAAGGTCAAGGTCACAATTAGCGGCCAAAGGTCAGATACAAAAATGACTATGTCTGGAGCATTTCTTCTTTATGCATGGAGGGATTTTGATGAAACTTGGCACAAATGTTCACCACTATGAGACGGATTGTCATGCGCAAAGACCAGGTCTCTAGGTTTAAGGTCAAGGTCATACTTAGAGGTCAAAGGTTAAATTTAAGAATGACTTTGTCCAGAGCATTTCTTCTCCATGCATGGAGAGATTTTGATGTAACTTGGCACAAATGTTCATTGCCATGAGGCACCCTTTTTTTAAGAATTACCTCCCTTTGTTTTACTATAAATAGATTATATTGTTACTTTTTTATTACTGGCCGTAGGGAAAAATCGAGACCACTTTTCTGTGGTACAACATGCATGTTACATTGAATTTTTAGATGTATTTTGACCTAAAATAAATACATATGAAAGCAACTATAGGTTTTTCATGTATGCAAATTTTAATCCAAGTGTTATGTTATAACATATTGTATATATAGTACAATATTGTTTAAACATTATTTGACATAATATTATATCAATTCATTATGTTATACTGCAGTAGAAACAATAAGGTGCCTTCCAGTAGGGGACTTTGTATTGCGTAATGTGACGACTTAACGTAGAATCAATGGCCAGTCCACATTTTGTCAGGTAGCTTTGTAACTTTCAACACTTGTATGCTATCACCATGTCCAGTTTTAGGAAAGAGTAAATACCTCTGTTGGGGATTTTGACTGAACCATGGCCTCTTCTAAGTTACAAATCTTGGTTAAGTTTTTCGTAACTGTTCATATTTTGTGTAAACTGTTAACTTTGATGTATAGCTTTCAAACTTTTATCACTTGTTTAGTAATACTATAACAGACTCTAACTGTAGGCTAGAGTACTTAACTCTGTCAAGTATTTTGGCTGAATTATGGCCCTTTTTGGACTTGAAAATTGGTTCAGTTTTTGTAGAAGTCCACTTTTTGTCAAAATTATTTGGCATGTGGCTTTGAAACTTTGTGTAGGCAAAACAACATAGATAGGACAAGGATTTTGACTTAGTTGTGTCCCTTGTTTAGACTATTTTATATATAGCTATGAAACTTTTAACACTTGCTTCCATTATGGTCTTTACCTGTAGGCAAGAGTACATAACTTTTCTACTCAGAACTTCTTAGCTAGACTATAATGGTTGAATGGTTTATGTCAAACATTTAAGACAAAATACGGACATCAATTCTTCGAATAGTCAAGTGCGTTCTTGTTACTTAATTACGTCTCCAATATGGAGTGGGGGAGACATATCGATTTAGTGCTGTCTGTCACAAGTTTATCTACGTAACTCCAACACCAATGGGGGGATTTATACCAAACTCCCAGAAGTGATCATTACCAAACCTAGTTGTGCATATCGTTGGCTTTTTCGGGTTCATTGATTTTCAGCTGAGTTATGTTTATGATGTCTTGGCCACATTTAGTGTTGAGCAGATTTCCACCAAACCTCACAGGAGTGATAAGTGCCAAGCATCATTGGGCAAATACTTGGCATCTTCCAGTTGGATGATTTTTAGCTGGGTTATCATCGATTCATCCAATTTTATGATGTTTTGGCCACTTCTTTTATATTATTGGGTGGAATTCCACCAATCATTACAGGAATTAACAGTACTAAGCTTCATTATGCATATTGTCTGCATGTTCTGGTTCAGTGATTTTCAGTGGAGTTATGGCCCTTGATTGGTCTATTTTATCTTGTCTGGGCAACTGTTCCAATACCAGAGGCAGATGTACACCAAACATCACATGAGAGATCATTGGCAAGCCTAGTTGTGCATATCATCAGCATGTTACAGTTTGGTGTTTTCCAGCAGAGTTGTGGCCCTTGATTGGTCAAATCTTATGATGTTGTAGCCACTTCTGTTATATATTAGGATGGATTTTAACCAAACCTTACAGGAATGATCAAGTCTTATGCATATCGGTGGCATGTTCCACTTCAGTGATTTTTAGCAGAGTTACAGCCCTTGATGTGGCATATTTCAAATTACTTGCTACATACATTTATGATGAATTTCAGTAAACCTCACAAGTAATTAGTGTGAAGCATAGTTGTGCATATCATTGTCCTTCCTGATTAAATTATTTTTCAGTACTTTGTAATCCTTAGGAAAAACATAACATCTATTTATCATCTTTAATTTTCTGTGCAGCTAGTTGTTAAAATGTCAAAGCCGAGTGATTTAAATAGTTTGTAGACATGGTAAATTTTACAGACAAAATAAAAAGACCATGAAGGGGTATTTTGTTCATCAAATTCAACAGTTACATGTAGAGCGGTGAGAAAATGTTGAGACTTTGGGTATAAACAGGGTTTTCTGTGGTTTGGCCTAGTGACTAAACAAGTTTTTACCATAGTTGAGCTAGCTTTGTAACACCTAAAAAGAAATTTTAGATTTATTTATTTATTCTATGGTTTGACCATGTGACATTGTTTATGGCTTTCAAACTAAACCCATAGCAAGTAGATACAATGTTCATTCTGACAAGATTCCATGTGGATCTGGAAGAAAATGTGGCTTTTGGTGTATAAAGGTAGTTTTACACGTTCAGTAAAATCGGAAGTGATGGCGTAACATCATTTTAAAATATCTGGAAAATGTAGAATAAAGCCTGGATTTGGCCTACTGAAATGAAAATCATTTTATGATGTAATAGCAAGCTGTGAATAAATTTCTTACAATGGCACTGCTACTATCTTCTAAAGTAAAAGTATATTAAAACATGTGACATGTTAGATTCAAAATAATGTCTTAAAATTAGCTTAAAATGTGCGGTTCACTTAAATCATGGTCAAATATCTCAAAAGCAAGCACACGGACCTATAGATTTTATTTCATCATATTATAGACCGTATGTTTATATATGACTGTGAGATGTTTGATTAAAATCCACATTGTAGAAAAATTTCTATTTGCAAAAATGTTATGAAAGTTGTGATTTTCCCATAGACTCCCATTATGAAAGATTGCGTGAGATCCAAATTTTTCAAATCAGTCTAGCAAAAAAACAAAGCACACGCCCCTTTCTTTTTTATTTGCTGAATTTTCTAAGTATATTCTGAAGTTTTGAAAAATCGGGGTTTAATCAAATTCTACATTGTAAAAAAAAGTTCAGTCAAAATGTGCATAACTACCTTAAACAAAAAGCTGTTCAGAAAAATCTGTTTTAGCTCTGGTAGAGCCTAAATGTATGTTTGAAAAGAACCATTTTGAATAAACTTTGAAAAGGTCATTCTAAGGATACTACCAGCCAAGTTTGATGAAGATGAAACAAACTGTTCATAACATTACATTGATTTCAGCTTTTTTACGCTACAAAAGTGATGTCAAGTGGAACTATCTGAACAAACATGAAAAAGATCTTTTGAAGGATACTACAGACCAAGTTTGATGAAGACATCAGTAAAAGTTGTTTTTTTTCCTATTTCAAGTTCTCAGTCCTTAAATACTGTCAAAGTGAACAGTTTGCATAAACATTAGGGAGGTCCTCACAAGGATGTTATACCAGGGGTGTTTGAAAAGTATTGGGAACAGTCTCATAACTTATTTATTTATATGGTTATTAGAATAAAAATTTCAAAAGTGATTCTTTGATATATTTTGTACATAATCCAAAAGAAAACACGATAAAAATTACACTAATGCACAATCCACTGTCATCATAGCCACTTCGGGTGACGTTGAGCGTGGCAAATTTGGCAAATCGCGAAACATGTCAAGTGTTTATGTGTCTTTAAAGAGTACATAAAGACATCTTATTCTCGATGTCAAAAACTGTCCAAACACGTGCATCTTTCGTGCCCTTTTGTTAATTCCTGCGTAACGTCATGGGCTGAAATCTGACGTCATTTCCGTAAACACGGGAAGTAGAGAACATTTGTCTTGCTGAAGCCGTCAATATGGCACTTGAACAGCGATATTCCATAAAGTTTTATGTATTAATGGGAAAAACAATCAGAGACGCTCTCCATGATCATGGACACTTGCAGCGAAAATTCAATGAAGAAAACCAGCATATATGAGTGGTTCAACATCTTCAAGAACGATCCTTTGCATGGTGTTGCTGACCGCCCAAGATCTCGACGCCCATGCATGATGTCAGGAAAAGCACACTGTTGTCCGGGAAACAGTCCGTAAAATTCCAAAGGAGCATTTCAGGTCATCCTTTGACAAGTGGATTTGTAGGTGGGAGAAAATGTGTATCATGCAAAGGCAAATATTTTGAAAAGATGGAAATTTTAGAGGTGTCAGACAGGCTTTTCAGGTGCCATATTCCAGTAATGAGTAGTTTGCCCCGCCCAACATTACCCAACGTTACCATAGTGACTGGGGATTTACAGTTTGTATCATTTAGTCATTTGGATTATGTACAAAATATATCAAAGTATCACTTTTAGAATTTTCATTTTAATATTTAAACCATATAATTAATAAGTTATGAAACTTTTCCATATACTTTTCGAACACTGCTCATACTACTCTCGCACTGTATTTGTAACAATAACATGTTAAATGTCACTATTGAATAAAGGGGAATCTGGTAGTGAAACCATTATCCATGACATAATAGTTGTACTACGTTTGAATCGTATTGACTATAAAGAAAACCCTGATAAACTCTGACTATGATATTGGTAACGACAACGGGATATAACATCTTTATTGCCGCGAATGTCTGGGTTTGATCACAGACGCTTGGTTAGAGGTTACTTAAACCTCTGAATGGTCAAAATCATGATGAAATAATCGACTAAGCATGCATTTAGACCGAAAATGCCCAGAAAGTAACAAAATAATGGGTTTTACCGACAGTCCCCAAATCAGACTAGACATATACTAATGTTTCAAGTATTTTGCGACATGGTATAGGTGTGCGTTTCCATTCATTACTATTCAAATTAGATTCTGGTAAGTGTTTTGATTAGCTCAGTTGGTAGAGCATCTGACTTGCAAGCAGAACGTCACAGGTTTGAGTCCTGTATCACACTACACATTTTTCTGCGCCTGTTATAATTTCATTTGCTTGTGCATATTGGCGTGTAGACTCGGTGAACATTAATCATGTACAGACTCAGTACATGTATACATAGCTGTATATGACCAGAAATTTTGTAATACCACATATTTAATGACTTTTTTCAATATAACCATCTTTTTTATGTCATATTAAGTATTTATATGTATCTATAGTGTGTTAGGTGTATATCATTTTTGTAATTTACCTGATTTTGCCAACATTGTTTGAATCTTAAAAAAATGGCAGAAGTAGCTTCCTTGCATGGTGCTCAGCATTAATAGGATAGTGCTGGGTTTGGTTTAAACTTTAATGTGACACTGACAGGGTAGATTATGTCATGTGTCTAATTAATTTAAGGCATGATATTGCAGTGAGGCAGCACTATAAAGTTAGGTATTGAGCTCACTGCTACAAGTAGACACTACTGTTTATATGACTGTAAAATGTGTTGAAGAAGTTAAACCAAACACAGGCATGCTAAGAATTAAATATCCAAAAAGTATCTTCATTGCAAAGCATTTATAAATTTGAAGCCCATAATTATGTAAGTTACCTCAAATAAATATTTGCAACATTGCAGAATTCGTATTCTTCTCAAAAAAAAAAAAAAAATGCAGTAAATATAGATCTTTGTTTGTAAGATGATGAGTTGAACTTTAGGGGACAAGTTGACCTGATATGCATATTTATTTATATATGAGCCGTGCCATGAGAAAACCAACATAGTTTGCGACCAGCATGGATCCAGACCAGCCTGCGCATCTGCGCAGTCTGGTCAGGATCCATGCTGTTCGCTTTCATAGCCTACTCGAATTAGAGAAACTGTTAGCAAACAGCATGGATCCTGACCAGACTGCACGGATGCACAGGCTGGTCTGGATCCATGCTGATCGCAAACCAACTATGTTGGTTTTCACATGGCACAGCTCATTATTATATATGTGTACTTTTCAGAATATGGATCATTGTTATTCAAAGCAAAAAGAGCAACAAAATGAGAGAATTCCATCAGTATTTGGCACCACTGATCATAGCTACAACAAAATATGTGACAATACTTCTAGAACTCCAACAAACAATCGAAGTACACCAACTGGGAAAACTCCTCAACAGCCTTCAAAAATTGGAACTGCAGTTTTATCTGTAAGTTGTGCTGTAAAAACAAATTAATACTGTAGGTATGCTAGTGCCTATATATACAGAAAATACTTGAAAATACATTAGATTGAGTGAAATCAAACCATTTTTGTATTTTTAATAATAGTTCACAAATTATAAAGAAAATATTTGCATCTTTTTCATACTTAAAGTTAGATATTATGTTCAAAACATACTCCTCCTCCATGTTCCTCATATCTGTGTGGTGATTATTTGTCTTTATGTTATTTAATGCAGGGTCAGAAGCGCAATACTCCTTGGACAGATCCAGAATATTTCATACAATATGTCCAGCACACACCACGAAGTGAAACACTTACAGATTACTGGCAGAAATGTGCTTCTGCCACGAATGCCAAATTTCCATCTGGGATGCGTAATGGTATAACATGTTTAGATCGATCTATTGTGATTAAATTTGGTCTGGCGTACATCTGTATGTCTGTCAACAACTTCCTCATAATCGCCTTAGACCACTTTTTCAATCTGAAATTTGTAAAGTTTGGTTGGAATCTTTCTCAAATGAGTGATTTAGTGACAAGTCTGATGATATTACAATCTATGAGAAAATCTCTGAAATAGACTGGATTTGTCATTATTACATAGAATTAAAGAAAAAAAAAGACAAACGTTCCAGTTTTTTGACAAATTCTTTACTATCAATCTAGTGATTGAAACAAGATTTGTTTTTTCACTCAGGGCTGTCATGCAAGGGATTGTCACAGAGGTTATTTATAACCCCATCAAGAGGTCATGCAGAATCCTCCTTGGATGAAACTGACATTGCATCTGGATTCAGTATGTTGTCATCCCAGGATGTAATGACACGGAATGTAGGGACGCAGACTGCCTTGTCACTTCCAGTTAACACTAATACTAATAATAGGTACTAAATGGCAGTTTTATGTAACTTTAAAAGCTTTCTCAGTCCATATTCATAGTAATGTTAGATGCTGTTGGCAATTTCCATATTTATGTTCTGGGCTGATTATCTACACTGTCGATAAGAATTTTTGAATTTCCACATAAAATCACAAGGTATTTTATGTTCATAGGGCTTTATCATCCCTAACTCCAGTAAAAAGAGGCAGTCCTAGAGCCAGAAGTATTGTTTCCAAAATGAGTGTTGAATTTGTAGCCTTTTGCCTTTTAATTAATATAACTTTAACTTTCCAGGTTGTGTGCTATTTACAAATTATTATACCTCACATAAATGTCCAATGCAAATTTCCCATTAGTTTAACTTGAATAATATATCATATTCCCCAGTGATTTTATATCACATGCGCAAAATCGTTATTTTCAATTTCTGCGCAGGTGATATGATCCATAATTTCAAATCACATGCGCAACAGCGTTATTTTGTTTTTCTGCGCATGTGATATTATTTTTCTTATCACCCGTTGAGAGATTGATACCTTCGCATTGATTACAAGAGTGAGTCGATAAATTTTCAGACGAGGCGCTTATTTAATTATACTTTAGGATTAAATTACCCTTTTTCTGCTGCTCTTGCATGTGCGAACACGGCCGAATTTTCTTTTTTATGCTATGTGCAAAATATTTCGAAAACAATTTTTCATCAAATATTGAACTGAAACTACCACAGTAAGTTTGGAAACATCTAACTAAGAAAATGAGTGCTCACACTTAAATGTTTCGTTTAGAAAAAAGAAAGTTATCGCCGTTTTTCGAACGCTACTGATTGACGCAATGTTGAAATATTAGAATAAATATAGGGGTCAGCTATATGTAAATGTCTCGATTAAAGCTATCAAAAAAGTCTTATTACACGGCAAAGTCGCCACAAATTATAAGTGCTAACAAGTAAAGACTCTTTAATTCTGTCTTCATTATTTAGTTAGTAATTTCTTTTAATGTTAAATAAATTATTATGTTGATTTTCCAGTAAAGGCTTTGACCCTTATAATCTTTCGGTATAATAAAATAGATATTGCATTCCTGAGAGGGTGATATGAAAAATGTTCACCCCTCGAAATATGAATAAAAACCTCGGCTGGCGCCTTGGTCAATATTCATATATCTCGCGGTGAACATTTTTCATATCACCCTCTCAGGAATGCAATATTTATGTAATAGTTAACTTAAAGTCAAATTGTCATCATTTGTGCATGTTTTTATTTTTAAGTTTCGATGTTAAAGACAGTGAATGGTTGTTTATGGAACCAAGAAAAGAACTTGAGGTACATAGGTACATTATTGTGTAAATGTCTGCAGTAAATATTAGCCAAGTAATGATTTTTCAGCTCAACTATTGCTCAGTAATTTGACTGTACTGCTCCAGTTTGAACTGATTTTACACAAAATGGTGATGTTGTTTGGTTTGCATGTAAGCCTGTCTTAAGGATGCTGATTACATTTCATCAACCTCTTACTAACAAGAGTAGGGAACTCTGTGGCTGAGTGGTGGAGGTTGATGACTTTGAATTTCCCTTACTGCTGTTGGTTTGAACCTGTCTTGTGGCATGGAATTCTTTCATGTGAGGAAGCTATTCAATTGCCTTAAGTCAGTAATTTACAGGATGAACTAAATTTTAGAGGGGGCACCTAGGGTCTTCCTCCATTAGAGTCTTCCTTCACCATAAAAAGCAGTCGCCATGTGACCTAAATTATGTCAGTTTGATGTTAAACTGAATAAAAATTTGTTTAGAATAAAAAATTCTTAAAACATCAATGTTAATTTTTGTTTAAAAGAAGGTACAGAAGTCTAAACATTCCGAAACTAAAGATCAGAGTTTGTGATTGAGAAGGCAACAGAAATACAAAAGGTTTGATGGTCAAACTGACAATTATTATTTCATTCTTCTGAATGCCACTTTAATTCATTGATAAAGAGCTCTGATTATTGGTTTATATTTTACTGTTACAGCCAGTTGCCAGTGTTGGTGCAGAATACCTGCATAGAACAGCTTTAAAGCGATTAAGGCATTATCTTGGTATATCTGACAGAGAAAAAGCAAGCCTGATTGATGTGCTCTGTAATTATTTTTAGCTCAACTTTTCGAAGAAAAAGTAGAGCTATTGCACTCGCCCCGGCGTCTGTGTCGCCGTTGGTTAAAGTTTTTGATAAAGTCAAATATCTCTGTTACTATCAAAGCTATTGACTTGAAACTTAAAATATTTATTTACTATCAAAGTCTACACCAGGAGAAACAATCCTCATAACTCTGATTTGAATTTTGACAGAATTATGCCCCTTTTTAACTTAGAATTTTTTGTTAAAAGTTAAATATCTCCGTTACTGTTAAAGCTTTTGACTTGAAACTCAAAATAGTTATTTACTATCAAAGTCTACACCAGGAGACATAATTCCCATAACTCTGATTTGAATTTTGACAGAGTTATGTCCCTTTTTAACTTAGATTTTTTTTTATTGGCAAGCTCTAATTCAGAGTAAAGCACTGAGAAAAGTCGAGCGCGCTGTCTTATGGACAGCTCTTGTTATAACCTGCACTATACAAAGTGTAAAGAGAGCTACCCTACTCACCCCTGCTTCTACACTTTATTATAATTTTGATGAATTTTCATTTTATTCCGGCTGTAGGCCATGATTTCGTCTCCGGTATTCAATATACGATAAGTAACATGTTCGTATTACGTACTGTATTGCAGTGTATAAAGTAATTGCTGGTAAAAGTTATATTTAGTTGTTATTATACAATGTTGTAAATGACATGTTCAGAATTCTTCAGATTACAGATAAATCTGCTTAAATGTAGTATTTTCCAGTTTTACAAGAATTTGTTTTCCTCTCTTATAGTTCAATGTAAGAATGCTTCATATATTATACCATGTATGAAGAGGTCTGGGTTCAAGTCCCAGTGGAGAGTATTTTACCATAAACAAATTTGTGGACTGGACAAAAATATACCTGTTCTTCCAAAAAAATAAGTTACTAAAAAAGTAATGTAACAATAGGGCCATGGCCATGATGGCCCTATATCACTCACCAGAGTTGGTTACTGACCTAGATTTTTACCCCGCATGACCCAGTTTCGAATTTAACCAAGCTGTCATAAAGACAAACATTCTTGTCTTAGTTAAGTTAACTTTATGGATTTATTTCAGACTTGAATTAGTTGTTTCTCATTATCACCCATATCATATGACACAAGTATCATAACTCTCACACAATATTTCATGAATAGTGCCCCTGTTTCACTCAGAATTTCATTTTAAAGTTTTTATGTACTTTCACTCTCAAGCATCGAAATAGTCAAGCGTACTGTCATCTCTGACACCTCTTGTTTAATAGTAATTGTATTGAGGTGATACAAGCTGACAAAGATTAGCAAAGAGAACTAGGATGTATACAAGGCATGGTTGTTTTACTACACATCCTTCTTATTTTACAAGATCAGTAACACATTTGTATTGCTGGCATTTTTTGTTTAGTTAGTTGGACAGTTTGAATTGCTGTCATAAGAAACATTCAGTTTATAGTGACTTTTCTATTTATCATTAGGCTCTGGTACTCCACGGCAATTTGCAAGAGCTCTCATGTCATCATCATTGGCAGAAGAAATAAAGGCTCTCCTGATTTTTGACATAGAAATGGACGCACGGGAATGTTGCTCAAAAAGTAGGATCCTGAGTCATAAGCAGTACAAAGTTCTGAAAGAGTTCAAATGGTCAGATATTTTAAATGAGGTTGTAACTAGACAAGCCACATCGGCTGAAGTGCTGTTAGCAGTGGCTTTGCCTACTGGCAAAATTGGCTGTAGAAACCCTACAGAAGCCCTCTGTCCAGTGGTAGCAACTGTCTATGGAATGCTAATGAAGCAGCGGTCTTGGCACTTGAGTGCAGTTCAGAAGTTTATTACTGCCAGCCTTGCCAATGAGCAGACACATCAAAAGGTATACATGTTATCAATGTTGATCTTGTTTTTCTTTTGTTATCTGGAATACCATTATATTTATTTATGCAGGGTATTTTTCCATGGAAAAAAGTCAAATACTTCTTTGTCAAAATTAATGGACCAGAAACAATAATTTCTGCCTATTGTAAAATGTATCTCCAAAAAGTTTAGAACTATAAAACCTAATATCTTGAAGTTGAAAAATAAAACTGTTTTCAGACCAAGAAATCAGGCTCATGAAGACATAAGGACTTTATCTTATGGGTCTTTAAGTAATTTATGCAGCATACTGATGTAAATATAACCTTGATTTTGTCTTATGGTCTAACCCTTACAGAAGAAAAAGGCCTGCTGCGTACTCTTGCTGTGTACATACAGCGTATATGATGCGTACATGATGTGTACTGAAATCAAGGGCTTTAAATAGTACGCAGGATATACACCGCACATACACCGATAGTACGTTTGTAGTACACTTTTGACATGCAAATGAGCTCTGCCGCGTACTACTTGCTGCGTACATGCTGTGGACTACATAGTACACAGGATGTACGCTGGAGGAATTTAGTATGCGGGAAATAGTACGCAGCATGTACGCGGCACATACACTTTTCACATGCAAATGAGCCTGCGGTGTACTACCCCTGCGGCGTACATGCTGTGTACTCCTGCGGCGTACATGCGGTGTACTCCTGCGGCGTACATGCTGTGTACTCCTGGCCCGAGTCCTGCGGCGTACATGCTGTGTACTCCTGCTGCATACATGCTGTGTACTCTTGTGGCGAAACTGCTGTGATAATGTAAATTCCTTACCCCACCAACTTTCATATGCAAATGCTGATCATTTGGACAGAAAAAAAACAGAAAAAAAGATAAGTGACATGCATCAATAAGTATTTACCCTTACCAAAATAATGTAGATTGATGTTATCAAATAAATTAGTATGCTTTTCTTCATCCACTTTTCAATGAAATAAATCCGTTTTTGTAGCATGTAATTTGGTAAACATTTGAAGAAAATGGCGTAACTGCATCAAGGGGAAACAACTTTAATGCAACTAAAAATAAGTGTTATGATTTATTATAGACGATGTGTGAGTAGTATGTTGAGGCATTATCTTGGTAATTATTTCATGTATTACAAAATGTAATGCAACAAAGTTCAAATAAGGCTTTTCAATTATCCAAGTTAGAAAGCTCCAGGATTAATTCAAAATGACAAAGAATATATTTTTACACTGCATGCAAGGTGCAGCTCAGAAATCACTAAGATGTAGGCTTCACAAATGAACATTGCAAATAGTTTGGCAAAGTTTCATTGTTCAGAATACCGGTAATCTGAACTATTCTATGCTATTAAGATAAAAGTTACTCGGAAATCAAGTTCTTGCTTCCAAAAAAAAAAAAATGTACAAATCCTTCCTGCATGAAGTGTACTTCAGACTTTTACCTAAAAAAATTCAAAGTATAAACACCAAAAGAAAATGAACAAGTCCCTCCCGGGTATATGAAGTTTATTTCAGACTTTAACTTATAAAAAAACAAACTAAGTATAAATGCCAAAAGAAATTGTACAAGTCTTTCCCGCGTAAATGAAGTGTATTGCACAAATTTCAAAGTATCTGCGGTGTACATGCAGTGTACTATTTTCTTGTACAAGTCCCTCCTGCGTACATGCAGTGTACTCCTTAAATTTTCAGAGTCTGTGCTGCGTACTTGAAGTGTACTAGTGACCTCCTGCGTACATGCTGTGTACTCGTCGAAATAGTATGCGGCATGTACGCGGCATGCGGTGTATGTAAAATGTACTCCTCTGGCGTACTACTGTGTTCGCGGCATATACACAGCAAATACGCAGCATGTACGCCACAGAGGCTTGCTTCTGTAAGGGAAATGCCCTGAAAAGAAAATTAGATGACTTTTCAATGCATGAAAAAAGTCTTGTGGAGTTCAATGACTTCCCATTCGGCTTTTTGATTGCTACAAATTAGCAAATTTTGGGCACGTTTAGTCATTGATTGATTCATGCCTTCAGTTTTGACTAGCAAAGTAGTAACTTTTTGTTTTATGAAATTCACTCTGAAAAAAGGGCAAATGTATAAAAAGCAATGTTGTATATTTTTGGTGAATGGTTTTCCTGTTGTTCCCTTAAAGTTTCAAGTTGTTTTATATTTTCTGTTTTGTTGTTGCAATTTGTTTCCAGTTTCCAGTAAAAGATTTGGATGCTAATTACCTTTCATCACCTGTCACACAGTTTACAATCCTTTTGGTTAAAATCTCAATGACACACGTGTGGTACTGTTTCCATGTGCCATAAGATATTTCCATTTAGGTAATGTAATCTTTTCTGCTGTTGGAGTTTTGTTACCAGTGTTCAATGAGACATTTGCATATTCACTGCCTTTCACATCACCAGACATATGATTTACAATCCCTTGGTTTAAATCTTAATGACACATGTGAGATAATGTTTCCATGTGCCATAAGATATTTCCATTTAGGGAATGTAATCTTTCCTGTTGGAGTTACAACTTGAATGTTGGAGTTACATTATGTAGTGAGGTTTTTTAAGAACAGACTACAGAATGTCTTGGACACTTACTTGATGTATTTGGTAAGCATATTGTAAATACACGGAGAAAAAAATCAGCACCTACCCACCAGGCTGCTACCCACATCTCTCAGTGTTGGAATAAAACTACACAGTTTTCAGAACATTTTCCATTGAAATGGACCTCTTTTTGAGACAGACTTTAAATTTTAGTATCTATTTGCAAGGCATCATATTGAATAAGCTGCTTATGTATTGAAAAAAAATATGCTGATTTGACATATTTAATTCCAGTGATTTTACTTACATTGTAATACATTTCACAAGTGTATGATCGTCTGAAGAAAGTAGGTGTCAGTCTAAGCCATAATGGAATGCTACAGTTTATGAAGGGTCTATCTGGCAGCTTTAATTCTGAGCTTATCGACAGTGTGAAGGATGGGAAAAGATTTAGGATTACTGGTGATAATATCAACTTTCACGTTGGTGTTGCACAGGCAAGAAAAAATGTTGGTAAATCAGGACACATGGAACATTGGTTTGGATCAGCAGCTAGAATTAAAAATGTGGAATTCCCAGCGTTGTCAGATATTGCTCCCCAGCGTGATTTGCTCAAACTGCCATATAGTACTTTTCTGCTGTCTCAATCAGATTTGAACGAAGAAGTGTATTATATATCATACCTTGCTGCACAGATTATGGTGGAGCATTTTCCGTGGTTGCAGTTTGCTAAGGCTGCAATGAATGAAGTAGAGGACAGAATTCCTGGTATGAATGTGTGAAATAAAGTGATACCTCTGCCTATATTGCACAAAAATGAGAAAAAGTATGCAGATGTCATTGACATTCTGGATTCGTACCAGGAACTTTGTGACTCAACATTTGAAAAAGCTGAAATGGAACCACAGAAGGTCCACATAGGTGCGGTGATCAGCTCACCCGCGAGAGATGTTCTGGTGCTACGCGCCTCCGAGCAGCAGCCTTTACTGAAACTGAGCGGTTGGAAAGACTTAATCCAATAACATTTGGATTATTCCATCTACAGATGACAGTTTTGAATACTTTTTACCAAATTTTATATAGTACGCAAAGCACAGAGTCATTTACATTATATAGGCAAAAGGTCAGACTTTTGCGAAAAGAAGCTGATGAAAATGATGTTAAAAACCATTATGATAGCTGCAAAGATCTTGTAGAATCAGTGATAAAAGCCTATGTGATTGAGGCAGCTTGTGAGCATATAGGACTGCCAGATACAGACATTGTTCCTGAAAATATTCCAGACACTGCCCAAATGTCATCTGAAGAGATCAGAAGTTGGTTAGTTGGTCAAGTATCCCCTATCATACAAAAGGTTACCAAATCAACTAGAAATGTTCTAAATGGCACATATGTTCAAGAAGAAAATCCAGATCCTGTGTACAGTTATGGGAACATTGTGGTTGAGTTAGGATTAATTTTCATGAACCTTTGCAACATTGTAAAAAACCCAAACAGAGACCGGTTGCTCAATGTTATGAAATATCTAATGATGATGTTGAAGGGTCACAACAATAGGTCAAAGTATGCTCTTGAATTACTTAGGTTGCTCTGTCATCAGTTTGCACTGCTGAGTGAAAGAACTGCGCACGAGTAACTTTATGGTCTTTTCGTAAATACAGGAAAATCAATAATTCCTGCGGACTTACAAATGGAATACTTGGTGAGGCTTACAAAAGGTCACTTACGGTCTATGTGCTCAAATATAACAGAACAATCCTTAGTTAAAAGGAGTAGTTCCTTTTATGGTATGAATGAAATATCCGAGCATCTTGACAAAGAAACTTCTACAGTCACGCGAGCACAAAAACACAAGAGGTTATCATCCTTTGAAGATGAAAATAAAATAATAAAAAATCTTAGGAAAATTAGACCCTTTCTGGAAACTCCAGGTCGTCAAGCTGAATCGATGCAAAAAGCCCCCAAAAATCCAATCACAAAATTAAATTTGGATGATTTCATCAAGTGGATTGAAAACCATAAGGTCAATTTGTTCTATGAACTGTAGACAACACTTGATGGTGTGATAGGTTTTAATTTGGATCTTGTACAGTAAGACCAGAGTTATGGCCCTTGACTTTAAAATAGAATTAAAACAGGCTAAGTTTGTGTCATATATATCTTAAAAAGTATTTGTCCCAGTCTTGTGATACATTACAGGAATATTACTTAGCATGTGAAGTTGTGCATGTGTGATTTTGTTAGAGATATTACTCGGTCAGACCAGAGTTGTGATTATATAGCATGTGATGCTGCGCACCTTGTGTTCTGTTTGTGATTTCACTCAGCCAAAGTGGAGTTACGGTCCTTGAAAAAAATTGGTACATGATGTTATTGCACATGGAGAATGAAAGGATATTCAAAATGCAAAATTTATCATTTGATCAGTAAAAAACTGCCTGCTCAAATTGAAGGAATTTTTATATCAGTATCCTTCCAAATTGTAGTGTACATAATTTTTCAATGATACATTGGAACACTACAAAAATTGCAGTATCTCAATTAACAACCATATGTTCAAACTGCCACTCTAGTGCAATATCAGGGTTACATATGCTGCAACATGTTTGTAGTTGAACTGTTGTGTGAAAGCCAAAGTAGCTGTTAATTATTTCCCTTTTACACTGTGCAATATTCCTTCATTTCTTTTCTCATTGAACCTGAAGCTAAATCTCCTCTGTTGAAATACAGAATAGCCTGTGAATCTGAACCTGTCCTTCCTGCTCGGCCAATTTCTTGAACATATGCTGAAAAAGACAGTTGTGTTTGAGGTTTTCTCTTGTTGAGATAATGATGTGTATATGTAGAATGAAATTCAAGCTGATTACTCTTATATTTCTAAAAACATTTTCTTTATGATATTGTATAACTTTAACTTATCTTAAGGAGGTAGGTTACCTTCATATTTGTATGTGCGCATGTCCAACCGGAAGCTAACGTGACGATTTACGACGACGTTTACGACAAACTAAATGTGTTTGTATATTCATTCTTCTGAAAACAAATCATGAACCTGTCTTCGATCTGATGCTTTATGGTTTAATAATGCAGAAATAATGAATAAATTGCCGCAGAAACGCTTCAAAACAATGTTGCCTTAAAATGACGTCACTGATGTCATGACGTTACGTGTCAGTTACCGCGCAAAATTAATAGCTTTTACCTTGAAAGTACATAATTCTGTGCATTTTCTTTATTTTAACTATTTTCAAATAACCAATATTTGCTGAAATACTTTTTACGAGTCTTTTGCTCTGAATAATAATCAATATTTTGCTTCTTTTATGTAGTTATATTGAAATGTTATGCGGAATGTAAGAAAATGGATGATGATAAGCAATGTTATTTGGAATATAGTTGGGTGAAAGGTTACTTGTTACGGCCATTTTCAAATAGAAAATCTAGCAGTTTGATTTGTAATACCTATTTTTCAGGTTCCGTTGATAATTTGTTACTTATGTACTAAAACTAAGATCTAAAATTGTTCAAATTTCAGTAGAAAATTGTGGTTTCTTGAATTGAATTGATGTTACCATGGAAACGAAGCCCGTGACCTATGTATCTAAATGTAAAATTTAATAGCGTTGACACTGGTCTATTTAAGAAACACAGCTTCGGCTTTTTATTTTCATTTCAACAATATACATGAGAATAATAGCAGCATGCTGAACGATTTTTCCATGAAAAATTCAAGACGAGGGGTACTGCTGTAAGTATTCTAAGCTGTGAAATTTGTTTGAATAAATGCAAATAACACGAAAATGTAACTTACATTAGAAATAATAAGTTTTAAAGCTACATCAACTAGAAAGATAATCTTATTCAATACTTTTAATAAGAAATTACGACAAAAAGCAAGAGATAAGCTATTGTAAACATCTCTGTTGCCATGGTTACTTTAAACTTTAAGAAAAATAGGGTACCATGTAAAGTGCTTGGTATTTTGCTAATAATATTACCCAAATATTCCATGTTGGTCATTAACAGAATGGCACTGAAGCCGTCGAAAACCCCTATTTTTATACATAGTTGTTTAAAAATGAGAGAAAATGCGTTACCATGGAAACACAAGCCCCGCGACATATACATTTTAAGCTTATATTAGAAAGCTAACGTGCATATTAGTAAAATTATCAATTATGCAGACTTCTACGGATATCAATGAAATTAAAATACACTGAAAAGTGTTAAATATCCATATTTTCCTTCTTCTTTCAATATGAAATACCTTTGGAGGGTCATGTTCTTCAAACCTGGATAAAAAATGAACTTGAAGGGACAGAGACAAACGAAATTGAGATTGTAGCAGTTAAAACTTCATATTACAAGAAGTACAAAAGAATGTTGCGGTTCAACTAATTTGAATTTACCCTTGTAACAAGGTAACCTTCCTCCTTAATATGTTATCTAATTTATATTAAAAAAGAAGTATTTGCTGATGTTATTGTTTATCAAAGACAAAGACCAATGAAGAAAAGAAATCACAGTTATTGCAAATCTAAGTTATTGACTTTAAGTGATTTTAATTATTTTATGCTACGGAGCTTGCATAAATACAGATTTATTGAAAAATAAATATATTTATGCAAGTACGGGACGGTACGGGTTTTAATATTATTCAATTGCGGAGCACGAAAAGCTTACGCGCAAATTATCAAGAACTTCAAACCCTCCCTCCCATCCCTGGTATGCTCAGTATACCTATAGTTGTAGATAGTTCGACATATACCAGTCATTTTTGTTGTCTTGATAGATATGTCATTACAGTTTCATTGTAAAAATGATGTTCAACATATGGTAGTCATTGTTATAATAGATATTTCTCATACTTCTTAATTGTTAGCATGACATTCAACATACATTTATAAATGCTGTATTGATACTTCATATGTAAATATAAATATATTGATATCATTACTTTTAACTATAAGGCTGACATTCAGCGTGCTATTATTATTATGCTAGTTATTGTGTCATTACTTTTTGACTATAAGACTGACATTCAACATAATATTATACTAAACATTGTTAATTAATGGATATGTTTTTCAGTTTTTTCCTAGATGTAAGACTATCATTCATTGCTTATTGGCATAAAGGTTAGATCCCCACCTTTGATGATGCATATCAACTGTTAATATTTGTCTTTTCTTGACAAAATTAGTCACCTATCACATATTATGTATGATGCTGTAACAGAACCATTTATTGTTAATTGTGTTTTCAAATTCGTCATTTAGATATTAAATGACAGATTTCAATCAAAGATACGTGTTGGGTTTTGATTTGATTTACTACATCATCAAACAGAGCTCATAAAGTGAGTGTAAGATATATACCTTGGTTATATGGAGCTTATGCTACGGAGCTTGCATAAATATTCTTGGATCTGAAATGTAATAGTACATGATGCTGGACAAGTGTACGTAGTGTTATTCATTGTATATTTTATGGTCCATCCATACTATTTAACTGTAACATAATTCACTGTGGGGAATCACATGATCAAAATAATCTCTAAACCAAAATAAATTTATGAATAATATTGGATTAATTTGAAGCAAGTTCTGCTGTAAATCCTAAATATAGCCTATCATATGGCATCATAGATTTATCCTAAAACTACATAAATTTCCATCACAATCAACTTCTGGTTATCTGGAACTCTTCAAGAGACTGAGACTTCTTATTTTCCTTAGTGTGTGTGATTACTAGAAATATACCATCATTGTTAACTACATAACTATTTAACACTTTTCATTTGTCATCCCTTACAGAAGCAAGCCTCTGTGGCGTACATGCTGCGTATTTGCTGTGTATATGCCGCGATCACAGTAGTACGCCAGAGGAGTACATTTTACATACACCACAAGCCGCGTACATGCCGCGTACTATTTCGACGAGTACACAGCATGTACGCAGGAGGTCACTAGTACACTTCAAGTACGCAGCACAGACTCTGAAAATTTAAGGAGTACACTGCATGTACGCAGGAGGGACTTGTACAAGAAAATAGTACACTGCATGTACACCGCAGATACTTGGAAATTTATAACACTTATATTTAGTTGCATTAAAGTTGTTTCCCCTTGATGCAGTTACGCCATTTTCTTCAGATGTTTACCAAATTACATGCTACAAAAATTGATTAATTTCATTGAAAAGTGGATGAAGAAAAGCATACTAATTTATTTGATAACATCAATCTACATTATTTTGGTAAGGGTAAATACTTATTGATGCATGTCACTTATCTTTTTTCTGTTTTTTTTTTCTGTCCAAATGATCTGCATTTGCATAAGAAAGTTGGTGGGGTAAGGAATTTACATTATCACAGCAGTTTCGCCACAAGAGTACACAGCATGTATGCAGCAGGAGTACACAGCATGTACGCCGCAGGACTCGGGCCACGAGTACACAGAATGTACGCCGCAGGAGTACACAGCATGTACGCCACAGGAGTACACAGCATGTACGCCGCAGGGGTAGTACACTGCAGGCTCATTTGCATGTGAAAAGTGTATGTGCCGCGTACATGCTGCGTACTATTTTTCGCATACTAAATTCCTCCAGCGTACATCCTGTGTACTATGTAGTCCACAGCATGTACGCCGCAAGTAGTACGCGGCAGAGCTCATTTGCATGTCAAAAGTGTACTACAAACGTACTATCGGTGTATGTGCGGTGTATATCCTGCGTACTATTTAAAGCCCTTGATTTCAGTACACATCATGTACGCATCATATACGCTGTATGTACACAGCAAGAGTACGCAGCAGGCCTTTTTCTTCTGTAAGGGATATGATAGGCTATGTCTAAATTCCATATCTTATTATGTTAGGACATTTATTCATGTTCTTCAAAAAATAACTTTGGTTTAGAGATTATTTTGATCATGTGATACCCCACACTGAATTCCACTTAAGGCTGAACACCACTAAATCCAGCTGTTCTTTATTTCATATAAAATTCACTCACTTTATAACGGTTTTTCGACATTTTCTAGCATATCAGATTTTCAGAGACTTATATTCCCATAAAGAACTAGATCGCTACTTTAGAAAAACAAAAAGAAAATGGGGTGTTAACTTTTATATAAGAAAACTACAGTTCGTTAAATACAACCCGCTGAATTTACTACTTTTCGCTTCTTTCAATTTCTCTTTTCGTGACATTAAATTCTTACGCCGCCATTTTTATCTAGCATGCGATAGGAACATGCCGATTTCAATAGAATGCAAAGTGATACATACTGAAACGCAGTAGGGTAAAAGTAAGCACGTTGCTGCCGAGAAAATGCACTAGGAAAGGAAAAAAGATTAGTACTATTTATATTTGGACTACTTGTGACTAGACCTGCGGAGGCTTACATTCTATTTGGTAGTGATCAGACTATAAGAGAAAATTTTTGTTTGATTTTTCCATGAATTTGCATTCATTTTCAAGGTACACCTATTTTACAATGATTCTGCTTAGTTTTGGTGCAAAATATTGAGAAAATGTAGAGAAATGACAATTCATTACAGGTCACCCCCATCCCCAAAAATATGCAAAATTTAGCCCTGTGCAGGCAATATTTCAATTTATTTTACCTTATTCGTGGAATTTACATTTAACATACATTTAATCGTTACGATGTTTGTCATTTTCATTCAGAAACATGATAATTTCAATATTATTTAGGCAACTGAAGTGCTAAAATGCGAGAATAGACATTTACTAGGTCTTAAAACGAACCAAAATAGTGCCACCTGGTCGAAAATTTGATCTAAATTCCAAAAACACAAGAAATTTAAGCGTTTTTAGGCATTTGTTACCGTTTTACATCATAAAGAATAGATTAATGGCATTTCCATTCATTTTCGAGGGGTTTCAGAAAATACCATGTATTGCCCCTTATAGGCTGAACACCACTAAATCCAGCTGTTCTTTATTTCATATAAAATTCACTCACTTCATAACGGTTTTTCGACATTTTCTAGCATATCAGATTTTCAGAGACTTATATTCCCATAAAGAACTAGATCGCTACTTTAGAAAAACAAAAAGAAAATGGGGTGTTAACTTTTATATAAGAAAACTACAGTTCATTAAATACAACCCGCTGAATTTACTACTTTTCGCTTCTTTCAATTTCTCTTTTCGTGACTTTAAATTCTTTCGCCGCCATTTTTATCTAGCATGCGATAGGAACATGCCGATTTCAATAGAATGCAAAGTGATACATACTGAAATGCGGTAGGGTAAAAGTAAGCACGTTGCTGCCGAGAAAATGCACTAGGAAAGGAAAAAAGATTAGTACTATTTATATTTGGACTACTTGTGACTAGACCTGCGGAGGCTTACATTCTATTTGGTAGTGATCAGCCTTAAGCTGTCACAAATGTGTGTTGCACAATTCCTGTTCTCAAACAGTCGCATTCAAACAGAGTCTGCAATCATTTTGCTTGGTTGCTGTACTTTGAAAGGATATTACAGATTTTTCATTAAATGGAGTGGCTCTATTGAACAAATGGTGCCTTTGTTTTGAAGAACAAGCCATAATATGTAACAAGAGGACCATGATGGTCCTGAATAGCTCACCTCTTCCCACATGACCCAGTTTTGAGTATGACGTCGTTTTTTCTATTATTTGACATAGTGACCTAGTTTTTGAGCTCATGTGACCCAGTTTTAAACTTTACCTAGATATTATCAAGATAAAAATTCTGACCAATTTTCATGAAGATCCATTGAAAAATATGGTCTCTAGAGAGGTCACAAGGTTTTTCTATTATTTGACCTATTGACCTAGTTTTTGAAGGTAGGTGACCCTGTTTTGAACTTTACCTAGATATGATCAAGGTGAACATTCTCACTAATTTTCACGAAGATCTCATGAAAATATGGCCTCTAGAGAGGTCACAAGGTTTTTCTATTTTTATACCTACTGGCCTAGTTTTTGACCGCACTTGACCCAGTTTCGAAACTGATCTAGACATCATCAAGGTGAACATTCAGATCAATTTTCATGAAGATCCATTGAAAAATATGGCCTCTAGAGAGGTCAAAAGATTTTAATAATTTTAGACCTACTGACCTAGTTTTTGACCGCAGTTGACCCAGTTTCAAACTTGACCTAGATATCATAAAGATGAACATTCAGACCAACTTTCATACAGATCCCATGAAAAGTATGGCCTTTAGAGAGGTCACAAGGTTTTTTTATTATTTGACCTACTGATCTAGTTTTTTAAGGCACGTAACCCAGTTTCAAACTTGACCTAGATATCATCCAGGTGAACATTCTGACCAATTTTCATACAGATCCCATGAAAAATATGGCCTCTAGAGAAGTCACAAGGTTTTTCTATTATTTGACCTACTGACCTAGTTTTTGATGGCATGTGACCCACTTTCGAACTTGATCTAGATATCATCAAGGTGAACATTCTGACCAATTTTCATGAAGATCTCATGAAATATATGGCCTCTAGAGAGGTCACAAGGTTTTTCTATTTTTAGACCTACTGACCTAGTTTTTGACCGCACGTGACCCATTTTCGAACTTGACCTAGATATCATCAAGATGAATATTCAGACCAACTTTCATACAAATCCCATGAAAAATATGGCCTTTAGAGAGGTCACAAGGTTTTTCTATTATTTGACCTACTGACCTAGTTTTTGAAGGCACGTGACCCAGTTTCGAACTTGACCTAGATATCATCAAGGTGAACGTTCTGACCAATTTTCATAAAGATCTTGTGAAATATATGGCCTCTAGAGAGGCCACAAGGTTTTTCTATTTTTAGAGCTACTGACCTAGTTTTTGAAGACATGTGACCCAGTTTCAAACTTGACCTAGATATCATCAAGATGAACATTCTGACCAATGTTCATAAAGATCCCATGAAAAATGTGACCTCTAGAGTGGTCACAAGCAAAAGTTTACGGACGCACGCACGGACAGACGACGGACACCGCGCGATCACAAAAGCTCACCTTGTCACTCTGTGACAGGTGAGCTAAAAATAAGACATACTTTCCAGTGAAGTTGGTGGCCGGGCATGAATAACTCTCTTAACCTGTTTCAGATCTGCTCCCATCCCTAGTGCCACAGTTGAAAATATCAGCCTGATATGACAATCTCCATCTGGCTTTTGAAAGTTTGACAGAATGGCCTCTTTCAGCTGTGAAGTTTTAGCAATATTATAGAATTAACTAATTGAGCTGCGCCATGAGAAAATCAACATATTGACTTTGCGATCAGCATGGATCAAGACCAGTCTGCGCATCTACGCAGTCTGGCCAGGATCCATGCTGTTAGCTTTCAAAGACTATTGCAATTAGAGAAACCTTTATCGAACAGCATGGATCCTGACCAGACTTTGCAAACCTACTACCGGTATGTTGGTTTTCTCATGGCACGGCTTAATTTTTTTTTTAAATTCTGATAAGCTATATTAGTTGAATTTACTGCAGTGGCCAATTACTAGTTCCACCGTGCTGTAATACTGTAATTCAGAAATCAGGTTTAGGAAACATTATCAAGTTGAACTTATAGAGTTTAATAATGGCTGATATGCAATGCTATCTCATAAAACTTACTTTTCCGGAATCGTTTTCCATAGAAGAATGAAACATGACAACTCTGGAGTTCTCAGGTCTGCTCTCTCCAGCATAGAAATCTTTTTCGAAAAAAAAAAAAATGAGTTAGGGGAACTAAAAAGAACTTAATTAAATCAAAAACATAAAAAAGTCTTTTACGAAAATTTGAAATATTTTCAAAAAAAATTTCATATGTAATGTATATTGTTCTTTTCTTAATCAGACTGGTGACAAAAAAAATCATACTTACTCCATCCTATAATGATGTACCATACTACTCGTGTTTTCTCAGTAAACACGGAGACAAAGATAATCATGTGTATGTATACTGCCTCCATAAATATCCACATGTAACTGGCAACCAACACGTATTTATATAATGTGAAGAAAGAACGACATTCCCAATGCTGAAACAAAAGAGTAAATGTTATTTTACTATAAGTATTTGACGAAGATGATCATGTGTATGTAAACTAACTGGCAACCAACACGTATTTATATAATGTGAAGAAAGAACGACATTCCAAATGCTGAAACACTAAACAGTTATTGTTATTTTATGATATTAAGTATTTCAAACAACTGAGCGTAGGTTTCAGATATATTTTAAACATAACAAAAATCAAATATGTAAAATTTGTCGCACAATATAGGCGCATTTTCTATTTTCATACAACCACACCTGTTCTCCTCAGATACAAAAAAAATGTATTTTCTTACCTAGTCGAAGTAAATAACATTCAGTACATTTCAAAACGTACACCCATAGATTTTTGCACAGAATACAGTTAGATTTTTTTTTTTAAAAAGCATAAGAAATCGATCGTGTTATGCGTGTTATACTGAGCATCTGTACTACAACACATTTTAACAACAAAATAAATTGACAAAAGTCCTAAATTGGAAAACAGATCAAACGTTCATATTTGTCAAGTAGTGTAAGCCTTTTGGATGTATTACTCTTCACAGTGAGAATAAACTAGATTTTTAAAACAAGAGCTGTCGGAGGACAGCAACGCTCGACTATTTAACAGCCTTGTCGCTTGAATGAATAAGAAAGTCGAAAAAGGGGCATAATTTAGTAAAAAAGTAAAATAGGGTTATGGAACCTGCATAGTGCTTATCAGCTCATGACAGTGGACAAGTGTATGAAGTTTCAATCCATTCCCATTAGTGGGTACTGAGATACCAGCTTACATATAAGAATTTAACCCAAAAACTCCTAAGTTCAAAAAGGGGCATAATTTTGTAAAATGCAAAGTTGAGTTATTGACCCTTTGCACTGCATGTCATATCATGACAGTGAACTAGTGTGTGAAGTTTCAATCCTTTCCCATTAGTGAGTACTGAGATACCAGCTTACATACAAAACCTTAACCAAAAATTTTTAAGTCGAAAAAGGGGCATAATTTTGTAAAAAAGCAAAACAGAGTTATGGAACCTGTGCAATGTAAGTCAGTTTATCACAGTAAATAAGTGTGTGAAGTTTCAATCCATTCCCACAAGTGGTTACTGAGATACCAGCTTACATACAAAACCTTAACCAAAAATTTTTAAGTCAAAAAAGGGGCATAATTTTGTAAAAAAGCAAAACAGAGTTATGGAACCTGTGCAGTGTAAGTCAGTTTATCACAGTGAATAAGTGTGTGAAGTTTCAATCCATTCCTACAAGTGGTTGCTGAGATACCAGCTTACATACAAAAACTTAACCAAATCGGGACGCGGACGCCGACGTGGACGCCGACGCATGGGCGAGTCCAATAGCTCTACTTTCTATGAATAGTCGAGCTAATGACATTGTGTATAATGCAATAATTTTATCTTTATTTGATAAAAATAGCAATTTATGACTTAAAAACAACTCGCCCAGTGGAAATGTAAAAAAAAATAAGACAAATGATTTGTTTTGATCTGTTAGGGTTTTCAAAATCTCAACGGTAATTTTACGGAGAAGAAATATTACAAAAACAATGAAATTGAAACATTCGAGACTTCCACAAAACCATTAGATTGGATTCTAATTTTTTATTTTTATTGTAGTTTGGAGCTAATTTTCCAATTTAAATCTTGATTTCTTAAATTACACAAAAGTAGGAATTGCAAACCTGCGCTAGATATGACATTTTCGAAATTCAAGTTTCTAAACAATTAATTAAAAGTGTTTTTAAAGAAAGCTTTATTATGATAAGGAATTGAAAATTTAAATTGAAAATCTGATCTAGATTTTTAGAAATCCGATTAGCAAAGTTGTGCGTTTTTTAATGAACTGTGCTGTTGAAACAATTTTCTTATTAACTAGTAAAGGAAACTTAAGCACAACAATATTTTTTGTCATGTTTTAAACTATAAAAACGCCATGGTTAATATTCAATGACAGACTTTATATTGTACATAGAAAACAGTTGTTTCAAATAACTAAAAGCATGCGCACCCCTCCCCCACGAAAAAAGACCGGTACTGTTATTGCCCTCCAGATATGTTTCCGCAACGATGTTATTCTTTTTCTTTCGTTATCTTAGGTTACTTTTGTGAAGTTCTCAATTTAGGTTTACTCAAAAGATTATCTCTTAATACACCTGTCGTAAACGTTGCAAACTAGTATTATTCAAGTATTTTATTTACAGCAAACGTTTAATATAATCGCTTAGGAAACATAACTGTATTATCTCAAATTATCTTATTGAATTTATGAGTTTATAGTATAGGAATTATATTTTGCAAAAATTACATTTTTACTGAATTAGAAATGGCATGAAAACTGCATTAATGCAAATGTACTTTCATGTTTTCTCGTTTCGCTTAACGCTACAACGACATAACAAATAAAGAAAGAAAACACACATGTCGCAAAAATACGTCAAATTGAAATGTTACATGCTTGTTACTATAACAGCAAATGATTCCGTTTAGACAGGTATTTGGGAACGTGAGGGGTGTACACATTTTATTACTTCTCATGAACAGACTCAGTCAAACTGAGATATATTATTTTGCTTGGTTGCTTTCTAAGTCTCCAAATGACCTTCTTATAGACTTTATTAATAATAACAACAGCAGTCTTTACGTGCCGTGCAACGGCTGTAAAAAGTCACCCCATACTCGGACTCGGTGTCGTTATATTTTTCTGGTCCTAGTCCTTTACTATAATAACGGAAGCTTAAGCCGTGAGTGTTCTGGCACGTTATCTACGTACAAATCAAACCAACTCTTTTTTTTAATTTTGCTTGGTTGAGTTCTATGCTTCCTTGGAAGTGATTTCCTTAGATTGTTTTATGACGGATTAATCCGCAAATTTACTCAATGACATTTACTTAAGCTTGGAAATTATTAGTTCAATAAAAGTGTTGCTGATAATATTCCTTCTAATAAGAATAATAATAATAGTATATAAAAGCAACCAAGGCCTAATAATGTGCAACTCTTACTCAAAATAGCATACCAACTTTCTAGAAAATACAACTAGTCATGTCAAAACTTTTATTTTACATAATCTGGTTGATCTCGTATTATTACAGACACTTCATCCCGGTACATGTATCACTCAATACTATGTTTAAAATATCTCACTCTGTTGCTTCAGATGGCGTAACAGGCATTTATTGAAAACTAAAATATTGATACTCGTTTGTTAGCAGTAATGATGCTAGTATTTAATTCTGGCATCGCGGTGATAATTCTAGAAAATTTATGCCTTTGTGGTACAAGATCTAAAACGGGCGATGAAATATCACATTTTTACTGGGAAGGCGATCGTGTTGTAATGAATATATTTTATTTTTCTTCCAGGGTCTCTTGTCGGCATTTTACTTTTTATCTTAATCCGACATTTTTTGTCAGTAATGATAAAACACTGATGTAACGAGTTTAAGGGACTATAAACTAAATGCACTGTTTGTTATCGTGATTGAATAAAATGAAAAGACATGTTTTTTACAAAACTGAAAGCACTGTTCCTCTTAAATGTTGATGTGTCTTTGCATATACGTGCCTTGCATTAAAGTCAAATGAAAAACTCTAGTGCAAATGTTGCTGTAAGAAAGAGGGTATGTAGATAGACTTGGGTAAAATAGGTCTGTATAAAATGATAGAATGATTAATCCGGCCCAAATATGCACGTAAATAGATATTTTTTGAATTTGAAGGGCATCACACCCAGTGATGTGTTATTCCTGCAGGCTTCAAGTTAAACCATAATAGCGCTGGAAACCATACAATATTAAAAGAGAACAATTACTTTCTTGTTCCATTCACTTTAAAGCTGTTATTCAAATTGGTAGGTAAAACAGCTTGTATCCATCAGCCTGTATCGCTGTAATTGCTTGATCAGTTTTTTCCTACATGTCTAAATGTACATCTTATATAATACTGTTTACAAAAGGTATGAAACGATTCACTATTGAAAGGAGAACTGAAACTGTTTCATCAAAGAATGCTACTTTTCGTCCATTGTAAATAAGTAATCTGGCCCCATTTTCAAACAAGAGGAATATCCGGCCCAAAATATGTAAGTATTAACTTCGCAAATATCTGAGCCTGGCCTTAAAATCCACTCCAGCTCTTTTCATTTGTAATTAAAAGTTCAGCAACGGATGAAAATTAAACACCAAACAACTTAACAAACTGAAACAAAATGCAATATTTATAGCGAGCTAACCCTAAAAAGGTTATTGAACAATATAGCACAAATTAAAGAACTTGATGCGATATGACTGTTTTGAAGTTTTGACACATTATTTCGCACGCGTGTGAAGAATAAGTTCCTATTCTCAACATTTTCAAAAGCGACACATGTATTTGTCAATGTCACAAATTGACATACGGGCCTTATTTTATATGTAGTGTAAATGCAGGTATTGCATAAATCTTTTTGTAAATTTTGAGTTTTTGAGGTAATGTCAGATTCACGCATGAAATACCTCTCATGTTTTTTCTGTATTTCATAACTTAAATTTCCATTAAATTTCATTGAATTCTGTTCAGTAATAAGAAAGTTGATATTTTAATAAACTTCAGTAATTCATGTTTTTATCCCCAAAACCACTAAAAATGGCCTCAAATTGTCAATTTAAATTCGCGCCAAAGTAGTTAGTTTCCCCCGGGCTATATCGTGAATCCGTGAAAATTTACAATAGTCATAGCTCACGGCTTAGCCGTGAATCCCATGAAATTTAGTATTTGCGGGACATTATCCTTTAAAATAGACTGGGCTAGGATATGCCTTGCGCACACCACCTTACGATTTTTATAGACGAATCTATGCCCTGATTTATATTTTCTTGCTAGAAATTTATGCTCGATCGAGGTAAGAAATTTATTTGTTAGATTTTTGTATGATTTTTGCTTTACGATTTTTATTTGGTAAATTTTTGTTCATTCTACAAAATTTCTGTAACATTTATTTTTTGGGCACATGATTTTGGCTAGTTTCGGTATGTCAGGATAATTTATTAAATTTTTCAGACTTTTGTAAATTATTTCGAAGAGGAATCTAAAATGTTTCATTTATACAAGATGTAAAATTTGTACTGAAATTTGTAACATGATATTTTAAAAGTACTTTGTTCAAAAACTTATGTCAAACATTTTTTTTAAATTTATGGAACGCCCATTACTGCATTGTATTGTTATGTATAAATCTATATGGCAAGTTCTAGTGCCATGTTTTGTAAATATTATTGTAATTTGTAATTGTGGCCAGTCTATAGCACATCAAATTTAATGTCCTTTGTAGTGTATGGCATTAGATATTATATGGATGCCAACTCTCATATAACGTTGATTTACATTGAATTTTGTTAATTTGTAGTTGAAAAATAATGGCTGCATTTTTATCATGTCCGGTCTATAATGTTTCATCATATACTTTTCATATCTTTTTCATACTTTAACTTTAGTCTTTTAATAATAATTCTTTGTAATAAGGGAAGTAATAATGACGTATTTTAATCATGTGACGTCTGAACTTAGTGCACATATATTTTGTATAAGTAGCACGTAAAATTTTAGGGAGCCTACGGAGGTATGGTGTACCCAAAGGAGCAGTTTTATGCCCTGACTTATTTGTTTTGCTATGGTGCTTACCATATGTTTATATTTTTAGCTTCCTTCCGCCAGACGATTTACCTGGTAAAGTCATAACCCGGAAGAAACAATGCCCGGGGTTCAACTTGTCTTCACTCGCCTGGATGTGATATTCCCAGCGCAGAGCTTTCGCCCCATGGTTGTGCCGTAAAACCGCAAAGACGATGATTTTGTATCCTCTGAAGTCAGCTCAGGGATGCAATCACCTACCCCATAGGGAGCCAACACGGAATCAACGTATTCACGGTTTAAAGGGACTGAATTTAGAGATCTGTTTTGTTTGTGCTACTTAAAGTTCACAATTACATTAAAGACCTGTGTCACGTCAGATTAGAATGGACTATAAGAACTTTTGTATCTAGAGATACTGAAATTTTTTTTTTCTTTCTGATAATCAGTTTTTTTTTTTTCTTTTCATACTATTCATTGTTAATAATCATCTTTGTAAATAAATTTGTAAATATTGAAAAGGGTGTTGATTTGTTTCTGATGGTTACTGTCGCCGTTAGGGCCCTTTCGTGTCACAATGGTGTCAGAAGTGGGATGGTCGAACCAGACCAGTAGCTATTCGAACATTATTAACACCCATTTAACTGCAGCAATAATTGTAAAGATTCCTCTTGTTTTGTTTAATTGTTACACATATAATATTTTTTATTCATTTTTCAGAGTGACGGCTTACCTCAGACAAGACAAGGACAGATCCGTAACTTCAGCAAACCCAGCTTTTGTGGTTCACAAAATGATAGACATTGTATACGACACTTGGATTCTGGGGTGATTTTTCGTTCCTTTTATTTTTTTTTTGGGTTTATTTTGTGTAAACTCTATGATTAACCATCATATACCGTGCTGAGAGTGCCCCCGCCCTTGACAAGGAGAGTTTAATCCTACTCACTCTTACTTGTGCGTCGCCCTACTTCTCCCAGTGATCCTATTAGGTATTAGTGTGCTGTATACATACCAGATACAGTATTATTTTTTTTTCATTTGTGTTGTTAGCAAGTTTGGGTTTACTTGCATTTACTTTAACCTACTCTATGTTTTAGTGCTACACAGTTTGTTTTATACCTATACTTCATCTTAGGATAAAACACTTTGATTTATATTTGTTTTATTTTTTCACACTAAATGTTAAAAACTAGTTACGTTGATTGAAATTTGATAAGGTTTGGGTATTGTTGCAGCCTACTGTCAGTACTTTTTTTGCTTGTTGCCTAGCAACCTTGATTGACACATAGTACTGTTGCGCAATTAGTGTATTATTATTTTAGTGGGGAAACGTTTTTGTGTAGTATATACGTAGTGTATAGTACTTTGTTTTGGCTTCAGTGGTAACTGTTAGACCCTTATGTAAACTAGTTTAGTCTAGTATTCCCTCACGATTTTTTTAACTATGTCTCAGGTTGTTATTAGAGCTTTTTGTACTGTAGTGTTATATAGTGTTAACGTAGTGTAATCATGACTAGTGTATAGAGTTAACGAAGGTGGGAAAGGAGTTAGGTTATGAAGAGAGGAGTTTACGTAACTTTGTTAAGGAAAGCAGGCTAGGGAACGTGAGGAAAGACGTAGTAGCTTAGAGGCTGAGAAGGAAAAAGTTTAGAGTTAGAACGAAAGTTAAATTAGATAAGTTAGAAATGGAAAAGGAGAAGTTAATGTTAGCTAGGAAGTTAGAAACAGAGAAGGAGGAAGCAGAAAGTAGGAAATTAGAAACGAGCATAAGTTTAAGACAGACTTAGAAAAGATGAGTAAGAAAAAAGGTAAGGTTAAGATGTCTCCCTTTGATGAGAAAATTGATTCCATGGATGCGTACTTGAATGTGTACGAAACGTACCTGTTGCGCAGGGACTGGGATAAAGAGATTTTGGTCACTTAACTTACCGTTCCTTCTAAAGGTACGGCAAGAGAGGTTTTTGATAGGCTTCCGTTGGAAATAGGAAGGATTATGATAAACTGAAAGCCGCTTTGCTACTTCAGTTCGAACCACTGACGATGGCTATAAGAAAAAGTTTAGAACTGAGGGGCCTCGGATAATGAGACCTTTGTGGATGTTTCTAGCCAGAATAAGTAGATATTTAGAGGGTTGGGCCCTTAGATTGAGTAAGTTAGAGAAAACGTACGAAGGATTGTTAGATTTTATTCTTAGGACCAATTTTTAGATGTAGGTAATAGAAACTATACCCAAAATTTTTGGGGTAGTAAGAGGTTAGTTAAAGCTAAGGATGTAGCAGAAGATGCAGATTTTTTTGCAAAGACTCGTGGAGTCCCAAGTAGGGTCGTGAATCGAACCAATAAGGACCGGAGCTATAAACCATTGAAATACCTCAGAGACAGTATCCTAGTAGTCGTAATGTAGGCACTAGTAATAGAGGTATTAGCAATTTTTGTAATAGAGGTAGAGGTTAAAACCCTTGGTGTAACTGAAGTGTTATAAGTGTGGTCGAATAGGGCATAGTTCATATTACTGTAGGAGTGGAAAGTACGGCGGTAAACAGTGCTAATGCAGCAGCGAGTTAGAATTTAGAGCAGGAACAGGAAAGTAGTAAAGGGAGAATAGAAATAGTAAGGAAAGTAGAAAATAGAGTAGAGGCCGTAAACCGATCAGATTTAGAGGTAGAGGAAGAAATAAGATAGAGATAGGAGTAAGTCAAGTAGGTCAGAGAGGGGAAAAATAGCATTATAAAAACTAAATGATTTTTGAGGAGTTAGGTATGCTTAGTTAAGTACATGTCTCTAAAAAACCCGTACTTGTAATGGTAGGGATGTAATCGCTATGCGAGATACAGGCTGTACATGTGTGATAGTGAAACGGAACTTAGTAGAAGCAAGTCAAGTTTTTAGAGAAAACCCGTAGATGTAAGTACATAGATGGGAGTGAACATAGGCTAGATGTAGCTAAATAGATATTGATTGTCCGTATTTCAAGGGACAGTAGAGGCGTTGGTTGTAGATAATCCTACCAATGATGTTATAATTGGTAATGTAGGGGAGCTGTAGAACCTCAGTTTTTGTAGCTTAGCGTCAGCAGTAGAAACTAGGGCGCAAGCCAAAGTTAAGAAGCAAGTTAAAGCTTAAAGTTCCGTCTCAGATTTAGATGTATCTAAGAGGGAAATTCCCTTTGATAAGCAACAGAAAGATAGCACGTTAGATTTGTGTAGAAAGAAGGCTGAGGAAGGTTACGATTAAACAGTGTAGAGGTAAAAGGTTCAGTTAGTTTGAGAATAAGGAATAGATTGTTATATAGAGATATACCGCCCAGAATTTAGACAAAAGTAGACAGCTGATTTTTACCTAATGTCTTAGAGAAACTGTGATTTAAAGTTGCACATGCATTTTTGGCTTAGTTTGGTTTAAACGCATGTTAAACACATTTCAGTATATACATACAGTCAGTTTACCTTACTATCTCTCTAGGAAAGGACCGGTACTAGACTCCCAACTTTCTCACATAAAGTTTCATGGTCGACCCAGAGCCCTTTTCAAACGTCAGTCAAATAGAGTTCGCTATACAAATTATGTTCGTTATACAAACCTCGGCTACAAGGAATTAGTTCGCTATACGGGTATAAGGAACCTCGGTTATAAGGAACAATTTTTAGAGGTCCCAAGCTGTTCCTTATAAGCGAGGTTTACTGTACTGCAGTAGAGAAAATTAGTTGCCTGCCAGTAAGGGACTTTGTATTGCATGGCAATACTTCATTCACTTGTTTATTTTTTGTTTATTCAAATTATTGCCATAATTTATTATCCAGTCTCCTTTACAGGAAGTGGCTATGTAAAGGACACTGATATAAAGACATTGCTGGATGTATTTCCTGGTGGCAACTTCAGACCAACAGAAGTGTTTGGAGTAGCAGTATTTACCACTATTGACCTGGAAACCACTGACCTAAGTAAGTTGTTGCTTACAGTTACAATTGTTTGTGGGGGCCTCCGTAGTTGAGTGGTTAAGGTTGCTGACTTCAAATCACTTGCTCCTCATCGATGTGGGTTTGAGCCTCACTCCGGGCATTGAATTCTTCATGTGAGGAAGCCATCCAGCTGGCATACGGAATGTCGGTGGTTCTACTCGGGTTCCTACTTGTGATGAAATGCTGCACGGAGGGGCACCTGCGATCTTCCTCCACCATCAAAGCTGGAAAGTTGTCATATGACCTATAATTTAGAGATAGTACCTAAAAATTCAAATTCATCTTTACATATTTTTTATGCCCCCAACATCTACTTATGCGGGAGGCATGTAGTGATTGTCCTGTCCATCTGTTTGTTCTTCTGTACGAGGTTAACCAAATGGGACTGTTTCGTCTAGCATCAATACCCCTTACTAGAATGACTTGTAACCTGTGACCATTCCACATCTTCAGACATCACCTGACCTCAGTTTGACCTTGACCTCATTTTGGACTTATGTTGCTTTATATGGGCCATCTCTTGGTTAACCAAATGGGACCGTTTCGTCTAGCATCAATACCCCTTCAGAATAAATTGATACTAATACAGATGTAACCTGTGACCATTCCTCATCTTCAAACATCACCTGACCTCAGTTTGACCTTGACCGTGACCTCGTTTTGGTGCAAAATCTATCGACAAGGATGCCACTGTGGGCATCTAGCGTTTATTGAATGCAGCTCCTTGTTTCAGAGTGAAATGATAGCTAAGTGCACCAATTTACTAAATATATTTATGGTTTTCCTCCTTTCCATGTAAAAATAGAATTATTTGATATTTAAAAAATGACTTTCTCAAAATATCTGAAGCAAAATGGACAACTCTTGTATTGACCGTTTTTCAATGATTTTCAGATTTCCCCTATTATAGTCTGTATCAAAAGTCTCCACAGCTACATAAATTCAATAGAAAATAGTGTAAGTTAAGTCAACTTTCAACACTTTTAAAGAGCCTGTACTGAACTTTCTTTTGTCTTTTAATAAATTCAAAATCCAAGACTAGCCAAGAGTCTAAAACTAATAAACAAAATCTTGAGTGAAAGAGAATGGCATGCTCTTATTATAAGCTTACCAAAACCATACCAAAAATGTACCTGAAAGAAATTATGAAAGATTTTATAATGTAAACAAAGACCTACACCATTTTACCATCAATATTTTTCATTCATGAAATCACTCAATTCAGTTGATAAATGTTGATACATGAGAGGCCCAAACAAAAATCTTTTTTTCAGGTTGTGTAAGCAGTTTAAGTTGTACAATAATGTTGATATCTGAAGTTACCCGCTTACCTTGTTTACAACAATAAAAAAACATCTTATAGTTTTTTAGGGTAGTTGACCTGTAACGAAAGTCATCAAATAGTACAGTAAAATGGTGTAAAAATACTTCAGAAAATGGGAAAAGCATGAAACTTGGTACATAACTACTTTAGGGCAAAATACTGAAAATGAGCATGAGACCCACTCTGAAAAATCCAATATGGCCGAAAAATCCAAGATGGCCGCCATATATGTATATATTTTCAAAAATACATAATATCATATATAAAATTTCTATTGACACTTACAGTTATCAGTATAATAAGCTAAAACCACCTGCCTGAATAAATCCAAACATATTATATTAACAAAAATACCGCTCTTCCAACAAAAATGAAAAAAAGTTGTCTCCCTTGGATAAAATGTGCTATTAAGCAGAAGAAAAGTCATAATGCATAATGATATGAATCAAAATTAAGTATATAATGGTAACTGGCATATCAAGAAAGTTTAAAAATGCAACAGTCTTGTGCAGAACTTTACAACAATTGTAAATTAATTAATTATAAATACATTCGAACTTCGGTAACTGGAACCCATCAGGACCGACTAAATTTATTCGAATTTTCGGTAGTACTAGTATGAGTGATCGAAAAATATATTATAAAGGAATTTGTTTGGGACCTGACGATAGATTAATTGAAGAATGGTGTTCGAATTATCAGAGTTTGAGCAAACGAAGTTTTAGTCTGTAATGTGAAATTAGGAATAAATGACATGGGTTTCACTTTGCCCTTTTGTTTTCGTGATAAAATTTTGGGGAAAGTGTTTGCGGGTATTATTTCAATTTTTTTTAACACAAAGAGAACTAATGACAGTTAATAAAATATATAATTCATTAATTAGGTTAGGGGGAAAGGGCCCCATGTAAAACATCCCTGGCCTTTCAGTCATAAAGGTTTTTTTTGGGGAAAAAGTCTTTTCCCGGGTTGGGAACAAAAAAAAATAAATTTACTTTGCATGCCCCCGTTTTTTCCCTGTTTTTGTCAATTTTTTGCAAAATTGTCCCAAAAAAAAAGGGTTTTTTATTTTTAAATGTCAAAAAGCAAAAAAAGTACGGGCACTAATGCCCCGGGAAAACTCTCAGGAAAAGCCCAATGAAAAATTCTTATTTTCCTAAAAATTTTTAAACTCGGGGGGACAGGGATCAAACTCAAAAAAAATTGTGCAGTTCAAAAGGGTTCTTTTCTGGGGCCTTTTAACACCCTTTGCCGGGTTCTCACGGGGGTCAAAAACTTAAACAAAATTTTTTTTACCACGCCCTTCTTCCTTTCCAGTGTTTTTCTTACTACATTCTTGGGTACGATCAGTCAGATTCCCACCTCTCGCTTCCCCTTGCTTTAACCATATTCTTATCCCTTTTCATGCATTCGTGGGCTATTTAATAAATACTACCCCAATGGCCTTTTTTTTTTTCCATTCCTTCTGCAATTTAAATTTGCCCTTTTTTTTTGTGCAATCTACACTCAAAAACCCAAAAAAATTTACAATAAATAAAGGGGCCCCCAAAAAAAAAAAAACCCCCCCCCCCAACCCCCCCAATGAAAAAAAAAGAGAGCCCTTATAGGAAAAGGATTTCGGTGGTTTAAGCAAAAGCAGTGTGAAGGATATACGGGGGTTTAAAAAGCCACTACAAGCGGGCCAGGCTGCTGAGTCCGGGTTTTTATGGGCAATTCCTAAATGATGTTATCCCTTTTTTGCTGTTTGAAAACAAATTTTTTTTGGAATTTGGGATCCATTTTTTTTTAAAATTTTTTAAATCAAAAATCTAAACCCAATTCATGGTGAAAAACCTGCTGAAAAAACGTGACAAGTTGTGTTAAGAACCGAAAAGAACGATTAAAAAAATTAAATTTGCGGTAAACTAAAAAAGTGGCATGAAAGTAGCAGGGCTTTAGCCCCAAAAGGGGTAGATAATTGTATAAAAACCCCTTTGGGAACTTTGCAAGAATGCAATGAAAACCCCCAATTTGACAGCGCGGGTAAAGCACCCCATGCAGCCTTTCCCCTCGGCACCCCCCCGCGGTAGGGGGCCAAATTTAGGTTTTATTTTAATCTTTTCACGTCCTTCTTGTTTCCCTGATTGCCCGCGTTTTTCACTACATTTTTTTGAACATGCCCAAAAATTCGACCGCTTTTCTCTCCCAATAAGGGGAGATTTTTATTTTTTGTTATCATGTTCTTATGGATCTACTGTATTTCTTCTCCCATTGTAAAAGTTTTAAACTGCGTCCTGCTATTTTTTAAAACGACGTAGGGGGAAAGGGGGCTGATTTTGGGGGGTTTAAATTAGAGCAAAATTCTTCTTTTCTCCCAAGAAAAATTTGTTTTAATATCTTTTTCTGGACATTTTACTAAAATTTAAAAAAAAAAATTTAAAATGTGGGGTATTTGGGGATTTTTCAAATTGGCACAGGTACTTTCGAAACAAAATTTTTTAAATAAAAATTTAAATTATAGTTTTAAGCACAAATATTACCCTTTTTTCCCATTTGTACTTCCATTTTAAGCAGTCCGGGAAAAAGGGAATAACACTGCCCTTGTAAAACAAAAAAAAACCCATTTAAAAGCTCGCGCTCCGGGTTTTGAATCAATTTTTTTTAAATGCATTTTTTACATCTTCCTAAAAGAAAAACCTGTTCGTTTTATGGGGACTATTATATTTCGGGGGGTAAAAATTTGGGGGCTTTGGGTTTACCCCTTTTTTAACACCCAAAAACATGCAAGTCTTGTTAAACCATCTTTTTAAATATAGTTTGGGGGCTATAACGTGCTTTCCCTGAAATCGTCTGACACACCCCCTTAAAACCTCAAAAAAAGGTTGCCCTTTTGGTTGGGGCACATATGGGTGTCAGGTGTTTCTTTTTTTTTTTCCAAAAAATTCCCTGTCAAGATAAAAAAAGGCCCTGACCAAGAGATTTTAAAAATTACGGGGAACCCTTTTCCCAAATTTGTTTTGTTTTCAAGAAACCCCGGTCTCGTACCAACACCCCTAAGTGCTTTTGCAACCCGATAAAGCTGTCGAGGAAAAACCTTTTAATTTGCCCAAACGGGGTTTTGAAATGCTTTTTCACCCCTTAGGGCATTTTAAAATAAAGTTGTCGAAAAATTCTCGTTTTAATGTGTACTGACAAGAGCCCCCGACAAGTCCCCTTATTTCAGTTTTCCCAGCCCCAATGTTCAGAGAAATTTATATTTCACAGAATAGTTACTAAGCTTTTTTAAATGCAACAACTTTTATTTTTTCAGCCTTACTCTTCTTGGGTTAAAACAGTTAGCAATTTATTTTTGCAACATTGTAAATTTAAAAAAGGAACATTGTTTCATTTGATCCTACTTTGCCCGTGCTTTAATCTATTTTTGCATTTCGAAGTCCCAAAAATGAAAAAAGGGGAGTTATGTACTTGGGGTCCAAAAAAACAAAAATTTTATTTTAGCAAATAATTTTAAATTTACCTTCCATTCTCCTTTTAATTACCAACTATCAACAAGGGTTTTTAAAAAAGTCTTTAGAATTTTCAATTTTAAGTTATTGAAGAACCGCCATTTGCAAAGTGGACGACGGACAAAATTTAGGTACAAAAGAGGAAAAAAAATTGATAACAAGAGTTCTCAAAAAGCCTCTTTTCTTGTTAAAATTTTCCCAAAAAAAATCTCTCCTTGTTTGAAAAAAATGCAAAAGGATGAATTTTTGTGACAAATTGTGAACTATTTTTGTTTGGGGGCCAATTGCCAAAAACATTTGGGGGTTTCCATTGGAACAAAAAGTTAAAAGAATTGGCATTCTCTGCTTTTCCATCATCCTTGGCCAAGTACATGAAAAAATTTTGGTTTCTTTTTTAAAATTAAATTTCAAATTTTCCCACCTGCTGGCTGAAGTTTTTGACATGCAAAAAGGGGGAACCAAAAAGCCCCCCCTCTGGCTAAATACTGGTAAGGGGAAAACAACAATGTTTCAAAATGCTGCTGTGGAGGGAATTTAAAATGAAATTTAAAATTTAAAAAAAAAATTTTTTAAAAAAAATATCTAAAAATAAAGAAAATTCACAATGTTTAATTTTTAAAAAAGGTTTTTTTTTGGGTTTTTGGTTTCGCCGGTTTACCATGGAAACAGAAAGAAAAATAACAAACATTTGAAATTTTTTTTTTTGCATTTGATGCAAATTTGGAAATTTTTTTTTTTATATACATTTAAAATTTAGTGATTTTGGGGGGTGAAAGTAAAAAATGACCTTTCATTAGAGTCCTTTAAAAAAGGGAAATATTGGTTTTTGGCGGCCATTTTTGGGAAATGGGCCCCCATAACGGCCATCTTGGGCCCGATATCAAATGGGTCCCAAAAAAAAAAAAAGTTTTTTTAAAGCTTTAATAGTTTTGTGCCAATTTTTGGGACTTTTCCCAATTTTTTAAAATAAATTTTTGGGATTTTCGGTTTCGAATTGATCGCATTTAAAAAAAAGTAATTTCCATAATATTTTGCTTTTTCAGCCCTTTATTTGTTTTTTCATGGGGGAAAAAATTTATCCCGGGGAGTTTTAAACCAAAAAATGGTGAAAATTTTTTAAAATATTCTGCCGAGTCACTACCTTGGAAAAAAGTTTTTAAATTTCAACCATACCTTAAAAAAATTGGGGATTTCCTTTGATGATAAAAGACTTTTTTTTGTTAAATTTAAAAGGGGGCCCAAAATAAAAACCCGAAAAGTTTGGGAAAAGCTTCAAAAAGACCCCAAAGCATTTTTAATTTTTCCAAAAAAGCAATTAAAAAAGACGAAGATAAAAAGTCTGGCTTCTTTGTTACACAAGCAGGATACCAATTTTAACTTTTTTTTTGTAAAATTTTTATATGCCCAAAGGGATGCATTATGTTATGGTCCCGGTGTCCGTCTATCCGTCCGTCCGACCGTCCGTTAGCAATTTCGTTTCCGCTTTTTAACCTTGAAACCCCCTTAAAAGGAAATTTTTAAAAAAACATACACAAATGTTTTACCACATGAGCGAAGTGCAGAGCAATGTTTTTGGGATGTCTCATTTCAAGGTCAAGCTCACACTTAGGGGTCAAAGGTCATATGAGTGTGTTTCGTGTCCGCTCTGTAACTCTTGAACTGCTTGAAAGATTTCGAAGAAACTTGGCACAAATGTTCAACAACAAAGAGACGACATGCAGAATGCATGTTTCGGATGACTAGCTTCAAGGTCAAGGTCACACTTAGGAGTGAAAGGTCATATATGCTGTGTCCACTCTGTTACTCTTGAACTGCTTGAAGGATTTCAAAGAAACTTGGCACAAATACATCATACTGAGGTGACATGCAGAGCGTATGTTTTGGATGGCTCGCTTCAAGGTCAAGGTCACACTTAGAGGTCAAAGGTCACATATTACTTTGCTTTGTGTATTTTGCTATGCATTGCAGTGCTGTTGTTTTTAGCTCGACTATTCGAAGAATAGTCTAGCTATTCTACTCACCCTGGCGTCGACGTCACACCTTGGTTAAGTTTTTGCATGCAAGTACATACAGCTATCATTTAAAAGCATATAGCTTTGAAACTTATTTATTCTTTTTCTAGATCAATTACCTACCTCACTGGGTCATGTTCCATAACTCTGACATGTATTTTGGGCAAATTATGCCCCCTTTTGGACTTAGAAAATTCTGGTAAAAGGTTTACATGCAAGTTACTATCTCCAAAACTAATGCAGATATTGAATTGAAACTTCACATGTGCCTTCGGGGTTATAAAAGTAGTTGATAGCAGCAAGTCCCATAACTCTGATATGCATTTTGGTCAAATTATGTCCCCTTTTGAACTTAAAACTCTTTTGATATTTAGCATTTTGGGTAATATTTTCCTGCTTCTGGGGCAATATTTCGATTAGTCGAGCTTGGCTGTCTTACAGACAGCTCTTGTTATTTTGCAGATCCGTTTTTTTTTTAATTTCTTCCCTTTTTTGTTAGCTCACCTGTCACATAGTGACAAGGTGAGCTTTTGTGATCACCCTTCGTCCGTCGTCAGTCCGTCCGTCCATCCGTGTGTCAACAATTTCTTGTCTGCACGATAGTGGTTTCATTTATGATTTTATTTTAACCAAACTTGCACACAACTTGTATCACCATAAGATCACGGTTCGTTTCTTGAACTGGCCAGATCCCATTATGGGTTCCAGAGTTATGGCCCCTGAAAGGACCAAAATTAGCTATTTCGACCTTGTCTGCACAATAGCAGCTTTATTTTTGCTTTGATTTTTACCAAACTTGCACACAACTTGTATCACCATAAGATCACAGTTCCTTTCTTGAACTGGCCAGATTCCTTAATGGGTTCTAAAGTTACGGCCCCTGAAAGGGCCAGAATTAGCTATTTTGACCTTGTCTGCACAATAGCAGCTTCATTTATGATTTTATTTTAACCAAACTTGCACACAACTTGTATCACTATAAGATCTTGGTTCCTTTTTTGAACTGGCCAGATCCCATTATGGGTTCCAGAGTTATGGCTCCTGAAAGGGCCAAAATTAGCTATTTTGACCTTGTCTGCACAATAGCAGCGTCATTTATGATTTGAATTTAATCAGACTTGCACAAAACTTGTGTTGCCATAAGATCTCGGTTCCTTTCTTGAACCGGCTAGATCCCATAATGGGTTCCAGAGTTATGGCTCCTGAAAGGGCCAAAATTAGCTATTTTGACCTTGTCTGCACAATAGCAGCTTCATTTATGATTTGATTTTAACCAAACTTGCACACAACTTGTATCACCACAAGATCTTGCTTCTTTTCTTCAACTGGCTAGATTCCATCATGGGTTCCAGAGTTATGGCCCCTTAAAGTTCCAAAATTGGCTATTTTGGCTTTTGCAGCCATATAGAGACTTCATTTATGGTTTTATTTGATACAAACTTCCGAAATATCTTCAACAACAATAAATCTTGGATTCCATGACAAATCAGATCCAATCATAGGTTCCAGAGTTATTTTGTATCTGATTACCTCCCCTGATTGTAATCAAAATGGATTTATATCAGTAAGTACTTACAGGACTTATTTAAAATTTCATTATTGTTATTAGTTGGACTGAGACAATCAGGGTAGATAACTATGGACTGATTTTATGTCAAATTACCTCCCTTTATTTCAGATTAAAAATTGTTATATCTCCATAACTAATGAAGATACTGATCTGAGATTTCATTTATGTCAACAGATTTATTTGGTAGATCCTTCTTTTGTCCACTTACAATATTTATTTTTTTTAATTACTTCCCTTTTACATTACTATAAATAGCTTATTTTTAGTAACTTTTTTATTATTGACCGTAGGGAAAACAGGAGACCAGTTTTCTGTGGTACAACATGGATGGTACCTCCAATTTTTAGGTGTATTTTAACATATCTATACCTTGTAAGATTTTTTTTTTCTTTTTGGTTAAATTTCTTCCCTTTGTTGTTCCTTGTCCTATTTTTTCTGAGGACCTTCTTGTCCTCAAGTGCAATGATAACAGGTGAGCGATATAGGGCCATCATGGCCCTCTTGTTACTATAAATAGTTTATTTTGAAACTTTTTTATTATTGGCAGTAGGGAAAAACCGAGACCACTTTTCTGTGGTACAACAGGGATGGTACATCCAATTTTTAGCTCACCTGAGCACAAAGTGCTCAAAGGTGAGCTTTTGTGATCGCCCTGTGTCCGTCGTCTGTCGTCAGTCGTCCTTCGTCGTCGGCATCAACAATTTGACTGTTAACACTCTAGAGGTCACAATTTTGAGCCAATCTTTATGAAACTTGGTCAGAATGTTACCCTCAATAAAATCTTGGACGAGTTTGATATTGGGTAATCTGGAGTCAAAAACTAGGTCACCAGGTCAAATCAAAGGAAAAGCTTGTTAACACTCTAGAGGTCACAGTTTTAGCCCAGTCTTAATGAAACTTGGTCAGAATGTAACCTTCAATAAAATCTTGGACGAGTCCGACATTGGATCATCTGGGATCAAAAACTAGGTCACCAGGTCAAATCAGAGGAAAAGCTTGTTAACAATCTAAAGGTCACAAGTTTGGCCCAATCTTAATGAAACTTGGTCAGAATGTTACCCTCAATAAAGTCTTGGACGAGTTTGATATTGGGTCATCTTGGGTCAAAAACTAGGTCACCAGGTCAAATTAAAGGAAAAGCTTGTTAACACTGTAGAGGCCACATTTATGACTGTATCTTCATGAAACTTGGTCAGAATGTTAATCTTGATGATCTCAAGGTCCAGTTTAAATGTGGGTCATGTAGGATCAAAAACTAGGTCACCAGGTCAAATCAAAGGAAAAGCTAGTTTACACTGTAGAGGCCTCATTTATGACCATATCTTAATGAAACTTGGTCAGAATATTAATCTTGAGGCTCTATAGGTTAAGTTCAAATCTGGGTCAGGTGGGGTAAAAAACTAGGTCACTAGGTCAAATCAAAGTAAAAGCTTGTTAACACTCTAGAGGCATCATTTATGACTGTATCTTCATGAAACTTAGTCAGAATGTTAATCTTGATGATCTCTAGATTAAGTTAGAACCTGGGTCATGTGGGTTCAAAAACTGGGTCACCGGGTCAAATCAAAGGAAAAGCTTGTTAACACTGTAGAGGCCACATTTATGACTGTATCTTCATGAAACTAGGTTAGAACTGAAATCTTGATGATCTCAAGGTCCAGTTCGAATCTGGGTTATGTAGGATCAAAAACTAGGTCACCAGGTCAAATCAAAGGAAAAGCAAGTTTACACTGTAGAGGCCACATTTATGACCATATCTTAATGAAACTTGGTCAGAATGTTAATCTTGATGACCTATAGGTCAGTAGGTCAGGTGAGCGATACAGGGCCTTCATGGCACTCTTGTTAGCTCATCTGATTTTTTGAAAAAAAATTATGAGTTATTGTCATCACTTGATCGGCGCCGGTGTCGGCGTCGGCGTTGCCTGGTTAAGTTTTATGTTTAGGTCAGCTTTTCTCCTAAACTTTCAAAGCTATTGCTTTGAAACTTGCAACACTTGTTCAACATCATAAGCTGACCCTGTACAGCAAGAAACATAACTCCATCCTGCTTTTTGCAAGATTTATGGCCCCTTTTAGTATCAGATTTCTTGGTTAAGTTTAATGTTTAGGTCAACTTTTCTCCTAAACTATCAAAGCTATTGCTTTGAAACTTGCAACACTTGTTTACCATCATAAGCTGACCCTGTACATTAAGAAACATAACTCCATCCTGCTTTTTGAGTATTATCCTGGTTGAGTATATTATGTTTAAGTCAGCTTTTCTCATAAACTATCAAAGCAATTGCTTTAAAACTTGCAACAGTTTTTCAACATCATAAGCGGATGCTGTACATCAAGAAACATAACTATTTCCTGCTTTTTGCAAGAATGATGGCCCTTTTTAGACTTAGAAAATCATGGATAGGACAATATTTCTATTATACAAAAAAATTAGATTAGCATCAGCATCCGCAAGGCGGTGCTCTTGTTTCATGTATTTTGACATAACTTTACCTGGTAAGAATTTTTTTGTAGACTTAGAAATTATTTTTTTTTTTGGAATTTCTTTTTTTTGTTGTTCCTGTCCTTTGGGCTTCAACAGTCAAGTTCTTTAAATTTTGCTCCCATCCTCTGATGTAACCCTTCGGGCATAATATATTTGTTCATTGTTGGATATATATACATTTTATATTTTAGTATATAAATTTTGTGTAAGCCAATGTATCGTCATTGAGAACAATAAATAACTTTGGCTAAAAGATCAAAACTTAATAACGTTGTGTAAGCCGATGTATCATCATTGAAAACAATAAATAACTTTGGCTAAAAGATCAAAACTTAATAACGTTGTGTAAGCCAATGTATCATCATTGAAAACAATAAATAACTTTGGCTAAAAGATCAAAACTTAATAACGTTGTGTAAGCTAATGTCGTAAAATTTCTTTAATGGAATTCATGCATTATTTTACTTTATTTTCATGCACTACTAAAATTTCTATCAGGGCCTTAATGCAACTTAAAAAATAACTGTCAGTGTAAGCAATGAGAAAAGTGTGCATGTTGTATATTGAATACAGTGAGATTTAAAGAAATGTAGGTCATATTTATTCTGCCTGATCAGTTGTTGGTATTTGATTTTTCTTTAACTTTTGACCAATGTTTTATGTTGGCTTCAGTTTGTTGGTCAATTCAGAGTTCTTCCCCTTAGATTTTCTTGGGTAGGTACCATCTCTATATAATTGAGTCAGTGCAACGTTAAACCCAACAAAATAAGTAAATACAATTGTTTGTTATCAGATACACTCACAGCCATTATGGTGTCAGATACACTCAGAGCAATTATAATGTCAGATATAGTCACACACAGCCATCTCGGTGTCAGATACACTCACAGCCATTATGGTATCACAATAACAACTGTTCTGGTGTCAGATACAGTTGCAGTCATTACACTCACAACCAACTTGGTTTAAGATACACTAAAGCTATTATGGTATCAGATACAATTGGTCATTACAGTGGATTTGATTCAAACTTAAAAATGTTCTGGGCCGATGGTCTAGTGGTAACACACTTAACTGTCAATCCAGAGGTGTGGGTTTCGAATCCTGGTCCAGGGATTGGAAATTTCTGAGATGCTCTAGAGTGCCTCCCACCTAACTAAGAGGCCTGCACTGATTCTTCCCAGGAAAGACGGCTTAGCGTGTATCTGCTATACACTGGGCATTTTAAAGAACCAGACTGTCTTTTCGCAAATAGCTAGGCTAAGTTAGCCGGACAGGCCTGTATCTAAAATGGATTTCTCTCGGTTTGTTCTGGGGGCTTTATCTCACTCTGTCCCTCTTGTTGGATCGCACTGTGTCTGTACAAGTAGAGGATGAATTTCGCATCCTGTGTGGCTGCATTTGCTGTATGTAAAGGGCCTTTGAACATGTTAATCATGAAAAGGGTGCTATATAAATCTGGTATAATATAATAATGTTCTTCAACATCACTTTCTTCATCATAATGTCCAGAACTCTGGAATAACTATTTCATGAATTTTGTCCCCTTTTTCCATAGAATTTCAGTTCAACTTTTGATGTTGATTATTTTTATTTTCTAGGAAAATGTTGGATGCTTTAAAATCATCCCTTTACTGTACAGATTTGTTGATGAGATGTATAAGAAAGGATACCACAGTCAGTATTGAGGGAAATGGAGTTAATGCTTAGAAGGAAGCAGAGATGTCAGACTCCTCTTCACCTCCAAGTCACCATGACAACTAACAGCAACTTGAAAGGGTGACAGTATGGATGAAAGTGACTGAAAAAAAACATATTGCAAATCAAGGTTGGTCCTTCCTTTGAAAGCTTGCGTTTAAAGACTGTAGACTGAAAAACTCTGAACATGCATCCTACCTGTTACCCAAAAACTGTCTAAAAAATTCCATATGAAGAAATGGCAGAAATTAAAAGACCTACTGTGACCTTGTGTTTAAAATGGTTTCCAGTCAATAATTGAAAAATTTTTGGATCTAAGGCCATCAGGTCACCAGCTGTAATTGCTAAATAGTTGAGATAACCAGTTACAACCTCATATATTGTAGGGTGATACTTTTTCTCCTGGTGTTTCATGCTTTCTAGTCGTTCGATTCAAATATCCCATGAAAACAAAAAGGATCCAGAAGAAAAAAATTTGATCTAAAATCACAATACAAACTACTGAACATGTCAAAGGATGGATCGCGGCTGACGTATATGGTATATAAAGGTATACAACATTTGGTGTGTTTCGAAACTGTGCAGACTCAGTCTGATAATGAGAGCAAATGAAAAAAACAAAAAATGGAGTTCCTATTTTGATTTCATATCAACTTTATGCATCACAAAGGGCGCCGACAAAAAGCATCCTAAATTATTTCTCCTACATATTAATTGAGTGCTGTCTGTCAGTTACAAACTTTATCCACAAAACTGCACCGACAACACCAAGTGAATTTACACCTAATTCCAAGGAGTGACCATTGCTTAGCCAAGTCGTGGATATAGTTGGTACTTTCCAGTTCGGTGATTTTTAGCAGTCATCAGATTTTGTGATGTTGGACACTTCTGTTATAATATAAGGCAGAAATCTACCAATCCATACAGGAGTGAACAGTGCAAACCTCATTTTGCATATTATTGGGTGGGATTTTCAGTGGAGTTATGGCCCTTGATTTCTTGTATTTTACCTTGTCGATGTGACTGCTCCAATACCACCCAGAGGAATAACTTCAAACTTCATAGAAGTGATCATTAATTAATTGCCAGGCCTAGTTGTTTATGTCACCGGCATCATAGGGTAGATTTCTGTCAAACTTTAAAGGAATGATTAGTGCATTTTATGGGCATGTTCGGGTTAAATAATTTTAAGGGGAGTTACAGCCCTTTATTTATCAAAATGATAGTATTTTGACAATTACTCTTACACCATTGGACAGATTTTCACCAAACCTTACAGGAGTAATCAGTGATAAGCCTAGTTATGTATGTCATCGGCATGTTACAGCTAAGTGATTTACAGCAGAATTATAACCCTAGGTTGGTCATATTTTCCAGTCTTTACACTTCTTGCTGTTAACCATTAGGCTGAATTTACCAAATCTCGCATGTATTTAGTGTGAAGCCTAGTTGTGCATTGTCTTGTTCTGATTTAATGATTTCCAGCAGTCGCAACACTTTATTATACCCCCACACACCCTTGGCGGTCGGTCGGGCGGTCGGTCCGTTGGTTTGCATGGTTTCCGGTTGATAACTCAAGAAAGGATTGACCAATTGAAGTAATTTTTGGTACACAGGTGTAACATCAGAAAATACAGGTCAAGTTCGAATTTGGGGTCAGTAGGTCAAAGGTCAAGGTCACAGTGACCCTGAACAGTTAAACGGTTTCCGGATGATAACTTGAGAACGCTTGGGCCTAGGATCATAAATTTTGATATACAGGTGTAACATCATGAAATGCAGGTCAAGTTCGACTTTGAGGTCTGTAAGTCAAAGATCAAGGTCACAGTGACTCGGAACAGTTAAATGGTTTCCGGATGATAACTTGAGAACGCTTGGGCCTAGGATCATAAATTTTGGTACACAGGTGTAACATCATGAAATGCAGGTCAAGTTCGACTTTGAGGTTTGTAGGTCAAAGGTCAAGGTCGCGGACTCGGAACAGTTAAATGGTTTCCGGATGATAACTTGAGAATGCTTGGGCCTAGGATCATACATTTTGGTACACAGGTGTAACATCATGAAATGCAGGTCAAGTTCAACTTTGAGGTCTGTAGGTCAAAGGTCAAGGTCACAGTGACTCAGAACAGTTAAATGGTTTCCGGATGATAACTTGAGAACGCTTGGGCCAAGGATCATACATTTTAGTACACAGGTGTAACATTATGAAATACAAGTCAAGTTCTACTCTGAGGTCAGTAGGTCAAAGATCAAGGTCACAGTGACTTGGAACATTTAAACGGTTTCCGGATGATAACTTAAGAATGCTTGAGTCTAGGATCATGAAAATTGATAGGGAGGTTGGTTATGACTAGCAGATGACCCCTAATGATTTTTAGGTCACAGGTCAAGGTGACAGTGACCCGGAACATTTAAACAGTTTTCGGACAATAACTTGAGAATGCTTGGGATTAGGACAGGAAACTTAATCTGGAGGTTGGTCATGTCAAGCAGATGACCCATATTGATTTTGAGTTCCAAAGGTCAAAGGTCATTTAAACCTTTTACGGACAATAACTTGAGAACGCTTGGGCGGAGGATCATGAAACTTCATAGGGAGGTTGATCATGACTAGCAGATGACCTCTGTTGATTTTGTGGTCAGTAGGTCAAAGGTCAAGCAAGTTCGGCTTTGACATTGGCTTAGTTCTGTGACAAGGCCGTATTGTGGGGGTATAATTCGTCACTCTTGTGACAACTCTAGTTTGTCTTTACTACTGCTCTTATATACCACTGGTTAGAATTCTACCAAACTTAACAGGAGTTATCACTGTCAAGCCTAGTTGTGTATATCATATACAGTACAACCACTCCAGAGCGGCCTTCTCTTAAGGATGTACGAGCGTTTTTTTTTCAGGATATCCGCCATTTTGAAAAATGTTTCTCCGAATAATGTTTTGCCAAAAATTAATGATAGGTAATTAAAATATGGCTAATAATGTACCATTTAAGCAAATAGATGCTACATTTTGCAAAAAAAAAAATTTTCACCCTTAAATTTGGCTGGTATTTGCCTAAAATTGACGTAAGATTTACAGTGGGGTAGGGGTAGGTAATGTCAAATATCTTTTAAAGTAGATTAGGTTTGGTTTTGAAATTTTACTGACTGATACATATAATAATGAGCTATATTTGAAATAAAAGATTTCAAGATAGCACATTACGTTATCTAGAAAAGATATATTAAAACAAAAAGAACAAAAAATATCAAAATTCACCAATTTTTAACAGTTTTTTCTTAATAAATCTCTTAGATGCTCGGTGACCCCAACTTTTTTTCTTTCCATTTTGAAGCATTTTTGTGGGTCATTAAAGCTGCAAAATATTTTGAAAATCTTAACGTCAGAATTTTTTTTGTAGATCTAAATACGTCTTTTTCCATTGGCAATAAAGTGGGTGGGGTAATTATGTCAGTATGTGAAAATGAAAGAGAATTGTTAGTGACATTTATGCTTATACAGTGTAACTTCTGAAAACCGGACCTTCTGAAAACCGGAAACCTTTGAAAACCACACGAAACTCAAGGTCCCGAATTTTTCTGTTCTTATTTCTATTTATTTTTAACTTCTGAAAACCGGAACTTCCGAATTCTGAAAACAGGACGATTTTTGAAGGACTGTTTATATTTCAACACTTAAATTGACTTCCAAAAACCGAACAGCAAAATTTTTGCTGGGTTAGAAATGTCACCTGTTAATCCAAAAACGCTGTCAACATGTTCTTTTGTTTATCTATCAGCAGCCCGCTTTTATTTTGACACGATAGATAATCACAATGATCATTTGATGCAAAAGTAGGCAAGCAATCAGTGATTACTTTTATTTGTATTCATATTATGAAAACGTGATAAATTAAATATCTTAGTGTGAAAAACTTTTTTAATGTTTGAACTAAAGAAAGATAAGTGTTTGAGTTCATTTAGTTACATCGATTAAACTATGCATTGTCAACATTAATGAAATGTTGACGAACTTCGAACTCCAAAAATGGTAAATGTAAGTGGAAAATTTTTGCGTAAATGCTATTATTTAAAATATGTTCTTTCTTTTTAGCTCACCTGAGCAATGCTCAGGTGAGTTTTTCTGATCGCTCAATGTCCGGCGTCCGTCGTCCGTCGTCTGTCGTCTGTCGTCTGTCGTCCGTCGTCTGTCAACATTTAGCTTGTGTATGCGATAGAGGCTGTATTTTTCAATTAATCTTCATGAATATTGGTCAGAATGATAACCTTGATGAAATCTAGGCCGAGTTCGAAAATGGGTCATCTCGGGTCAAAAACTAGGTCACTAGGTCAAATCAAAGAAAAACCTTGTGTATGCGATAGAGGCTGTATTTTTCATTTAATCTTCATGAATATTGGTCAGAATGATAACCTTGATGAAATCTAAGCTGAGTTCGAAAATGGGTCATCTCGGGTCAAAAACTAGGTCACTAGGTCAAATCAAAGAAAAACCTTGTGTATGCGATAGAGGCAGTATTTTTCAATTAATCTTCATGAATATTGGTCAGAATGATAACCTTGATGAAATCTAGGCCGAGTTCGAAAATGGGTCATCTCGGGTCAAAAACTAGGTCACTAGGTCAAATCAAAGAAAAACCTTGTGTATGCGATAGAGGCTGTATTTTTCAATTTTTCTTCATGAATATTGGTCAGAATGATAACCTTGATGAAATCTAGGCCGAGTTCGAAAATGGGTCATCTCGGGTCAAAAACTAGGTCACTAGGTCAAATCAAAGAAAAACCTTGTGTATGCGATAGAGGCTGTATTTTTCATTTAATCTTCATGAATATTGGTCAGAATGATAACCTTGATGAAATCTAAGCTGAGTTCGAAAATGGGTCATCTCGGGTCAAAAACTAGGTCACTAGGGCAAATCAAAGAAAAACCTTGTGTATGCGATAGAGGTGGTATTTTTCAATTAATCTTCATGAATATTGGTCAGAATGATAACCTTGATGAAATCTAGGCCGAGTTCGAAAATGGGTCATCTCGGGTCAAAAACTAGGTCACTAGGTCAAATCAAAGAAAAACCTTGTGTATGCGATAGAGGTTGTATTTTCAATTTTTCTTCATGAATATTGGTCAGAATGATAACCTTGATGAAATCTAGGCCGAGTTCGAAAATGGGTCATCTCGGATCAAAAACTAGGTCACTAGGTCAAATTAAAGAAAAACCTTGTGTATGCGATAGAGGCTGTATTTTTCAATTGATCTTCATGAATTTTGGTCAGAATGATTGCCTTGATGAAATCTAGGCCGAGTTCGAAAATGGTCATCTCGGGTCAAAAACTAGGTCACTAGGTCAAATCAAAGAAAAACCTTGTGTATGCGATAGAGGTGGTATTTTTCAATTGATCTTCATGAATTTTGGTCAGAATGATTATTTTGATAAAATCTAGGCCGAGTTCGAAAATGGGTCATCTGGGTTCAAAAACTAGGTCACTAGGTCATATCACGTAAAAACCTTGTGTATGCGATAGAGGCTGTATTTTTCAATTGATCTTCATGAATTTTGGTCAGAATGATTGCCTTGATGAAATTTAGACCAAGTTCGAAAATGGGTCATCTCGGGTCAAAAACTAGGTCACTAGGTCAAATCAAAGAAAAACCTTGTGTATGCAATAGAGGCTGTATTTTTCAACTGATCTTCATGAAATTTAGCCAGAATGATTACCTTGATAAAATCTAGGCTGATTTCGAAAATGGGTCATCTGGGATCAAAAACTAGGTCACTAGGTCAAATCGAAGAAAAACATTGTGTATGCAATAGAGGATGTATTTTTCAATTGATCTTCATGAAATTTGGTCAGAGTGATTGCCTTGATGAAAACTAGGTCGGTTTTGAATATGGGTTATCTGAGGTCAAAAACTAGGTCACTAGGTCAAATTAAAGAAAAATCTTGTGTATGAGATAGAGACTGTTTTTTTCAGTTGATATTTATGAAATTTGGTCAGGTTGTGCCTAAATGAAATCTAGGTCGAATTTGAATATGGTCATCTGAGGTCAAAAACTAGGTCACTTGGTCAAATCAAAGAAAAAACTTCTGTATGTGATAGAGGCTGTATTTTTCAGTTGATCTTCATGAATTTTGGTCAGAATGATTGCCTTGATAAAATCTAGGTCGAGTTTGAACATGGGTCATCTAGGGTCAAAAACTAGGTCATATATAAGAAAATGCTTGTTTTATCGCAAGAGACCAATTTTTTGGTCCAATCTTAATGAAAATTGGTCAGAATATTTGTTTCCATGAAATCACTAGGTCAAACATGTTTTACACTGTTATGGAGTGTTTCTTAGGTGAGCGACCTAGGGCCATCTTGGCCCTCTTGTTATATTTGTTATTTATGTATTTATTATCCTTAATGTTTGTAATTAATAAATTAATTATTTACTTTTAATTAAATTGTAAAATTAAAAAGGATAATAATCCCCTTTATCCTACGTTAACTCTTGTGCACCAAGTCCACTTCGCCTACAAACTTTCAAACTTCTGAATTCCGGAAACTTCCAAAAACAGAACTTTTAGGCTGGTCCGGAGGTCGTTCGGTTTTCGGAAGTTACACTGTATAATACTGGCATCACCTTGTATTCATATTAACCTGTAACACCCGAAATCCCTATAACATTAAGGGATATTATATGTTTTATAAAGTACCATAATTTTTCTAATTTTACAAAATTTCAGAAATGCTTAAGCAGTGGGTGAAGGGTTACAGAGTTATGGACCCTTAAAGGGCCAAAGTTTGCTATTTTTGGCTTGTGAACACGATAGAGACAACATTTTGCAATCAACTTTAATCAAACTTGCATACAACTTGAATTTGCATTATATCTCGGTTCCTTTCGAAAACTGGCCAGATCCCGTCATGGTTTTCAGAGTTGGCCCCTTAAATTTTCTATTTTGGCCTTTTCAGCCATATAGAGGTTTCATTTATGCTTTGATTTGATACAGACTTGCACAGAATGATTATCTTGATGATCTCTAGGCCTGGATTGAAACTAGGTCATGTCGGATCAAAACCTAGGTCATCAGGTCAAATAAAAGGAAAAGCTTGTAAACAACCTAGAGGCCCCATTTATTTATTCTTATCTTCATGAAACTTGGTCAGAATGTGTTTCTTGATGGTTCCTAGGCAAAGTTTGAAACTGTGTCATATGGGGTAAGAAACTAGGTCACCTAGTCAAATCAGAGGAAAAGCGTGTTAATACTCTTGTTCATTTGATGTGCATGAAACCATGTCGAAATATTTATGAATTTTTATCTGGGACATGTGGGGTCAAAAACTAGGTGACTAGGTCAAATCAAAGAATAAGCTTGTTTACACCCTAGTGAGCACATTTTTATGCTACCGAAGGTGGGCATTTAAAATCGCACTGTCTGTCCGTGCGTGTGTCCGGTTACTTCTTGTCTGGGCTGTAACTCTTTCATTCATCAAGGGATTTTGAAATGACTTGGCATAAATGTTCATCATAATGAGATGACGTGTCATACACAAGACCCAGATCCCTGCCTCCAAGGTCAAGGTCACACTTAGAAGTCAAAGGTTAAAAGGGTCTGTTTCGTGTCTGGTCCATAACTCTGCCATTCATCAAAGAATTTTGAAATTACTTGTCATTAATGTTCCTCATAATGAGACAATGTGTCGTGCGCAAGATCCAGACCCATAGCTTTAAGGTCAAGGTCACACTTAGAGGTTAAAGGTTAACAGAGTCTGTTTCTTGTACAGTCCATAACTCTGCCATTGATGAAGGGATTTTGAAATTACTTGGCATACATGTTTCCTATAAGGAGATGGGGTGTCATACACAAGACTCAGACCCCTAGCTCCAAGGTCAAGGTCACACTGAGAAGTCTAAGGCTTTTCTTGTCTGGTTCATAACTCTGCCATTTATCAGGAGATTTGAAAATAATTTGAAACAAATGTTATCCATATTGAGAATGTGTTTCACGCCTTTAACCCGGGCCTCTTAGTTCAAGGTCAAGGTCACGAAATGATGTGTGATTTGTTTACGCATACAGCTGTAGCATTCTTGGGCACGCTTCGGGGGCATTTGTCACCAATAGTGACAGCTCTTGTTTATTCTATCTTCGTAAATTTTGATCAGAATATTAACATGAAGTCTTGGACAAGTTCTTATCTGGGTCATGTGAGGTAAAAAACTGGATCACTAGGTCAAACTAAAGAAAATATTTGTTTACACTCAAGATGCCACGTTGTTTGGTCCAATCTTACTGAAAATTGGTCAGAATATTTGTTTCCATGTAATCATTAGGTAAAACATGTTTACACTGTTATAGTGTGTTACACAGGTGAGTGACCTTGGGCCTTCTAGGCTCTTGTTGAGATTAGTATAGGAAGACAGAATTTTAGGCTCTTTGCAATTATTAACATATATATTACACAAATAGTCCATTTTCTCTCTGTTGAGGAGCCACTCTAACGTACCTTAAGTCCTATAATGTCAAAAAACATGGCTGCCTGGGGGTGTGGTCACTTTTCCCATTATGTATACTATACTTGAAGTTGTCCAAATTATTTCCCTAAGGTAAAAAAAAATTGGCCAGGCCCCTGTGTCTGACATTTACTCACTATAGGCTTTTGTATTTGAAACTTTGAAAATCTTCTTGTCTGAATCAATAATAGAGCCTTGATATATGGTGTGTAATATTAGATTTGTAATGTCTACCATAATTGTTCAAATTACTGCCCTAGGTTCAAAAGTGTGTGTGACATGTATATAATATAGTATAACAGAGAAGAAACCTAACTCTGTACTAATACAAATACACTTGATGCCTTGTACACAGGTGAGCGCTATAGGGTCAGTGACCCTCTTGTTTAAATGTACATTGTAACACTTTCAACTCCCGGACTACCTGGAGAAATATGTTAGACATACAATAATCATTATAAAAGTAACAACAAAATGTCTTCTACAAAATAGAATGTGAATAGGCAAAGTTCATGTAATATAGGAAAAAATGTGCTGTTCAATTAAGAATAACCTGTCTTGAAAGTTTTTTTCTGCTTATTATGAACAGTTTGGTGTATTCTTTATGATAAACCAAGGTATATGTGGTGTAAAAAAATTCAAAAAAAATTTAACCGAGGGATGGTTTCAGAGGGCTTATTATGATATGTGTATTGCCTTTATTGCACTGTGAATTACAATGTATGCTTATATTTTCATTGTACTTTTAGGAGACATCTTTTTTTTCTCTCTTACATCAGATGTGAAAGCTGCCAGGTTAAAAAGTTGACACAGTTCCTGCAGAGTTACAGACAGCTATGGAATCTGAAAGGTAATGCAGGTATAGTTAGGAATAAATCACTGAATACATCTAGTTATTGATTCACATAAATTACATTCTTTTGGTGGACATGCACATGAGCTGTTCCAACCAGATTAGAGCTAATCAGATCATTCTTATGAATAAAGGGAATCAGCTCTCAGTATTGAAACAAAACAAATTACAGCTCAAAAAATGAGAATATTGAACAACAACTGCCTAAGATTGAATTGTCAGATTGGAAATATAGTGGAACCCTAGTGTACCACTGGAATGCAAGAATGCAGGTGTGAAGTGCAGCTCGTAATATTCCATTGATACATTTTCATGATTTGCTTAGTTTTTATGCCCCCACATTTATGTGGGTAAGGGGACATATAGCATTGCGGCTGTCTGTACGTCCTGAAATGTGTCCAACTCCTCCCACACTGTTAGCCTGATTTGCTTCAAACTTCCACAGATGAACAAGCTTGATATTCAGGTGTCTGTAAAGGAAGTTTTGTTTTTTTCTGTGAATATTTCTGCTGCAGTTATGACCTGTTGATAGTTTTGCTATATAGAACATGGAGAAAAATCTTGTGTATCCAACTTCTCAAACACTATTGAAAGGATATGTTTGAAAGTTTCACAGATGAAGGACCTTCATGTGAAGATGACCATAAAGAATGCTATTTTTTCTGGAACTATGGCCTTTTCTAAATGTCACAAAATTAGTGAAGAAATTTGGGGTGTTCAACTTCTCAAACACTTTGAAGGAATGGATTCAAGATTGCTCGGCTGTAGGACCTTATCTGAATACAATAGATTGTTGCAAAATAGATGAGAGATCAGTATCAGTCTTCAACTGGAAAAAAGTTGTTTTTGTTTTGTATTTTCACCAAGGAAACAAATGAAGGGATATTTGCTGAGTTAGAATGCGCATCTCTGTATACAGTCAATGATGCATGCATTGTAGCGTCTCACATAAGGTACAAAGAAAAAATGACCATAAAGGCTATTCCTAGGGATGTTAAATGTGAATTTGCAGGTTTCAAAATTCAGTAAATGAAATATGGGAAATTTGTGTTCCATTTTAACCCTTATCATGCTAGAAATGACTGATTTTGCCTTTGCGAACAGTGTAAATCATGATCAGCCTGCACATCCATGCAGTCTGATCATGATCTGCACTGTTCGCTATTCAGTCAGTATCTTTTTTTATAAGCACCCTTTGTGACAGTAAATGATACTGTCCAAATTGAAAGGTGGACAAATTCATTACAGAAATTTAGCAGGGTTAGGGTTAATCAGATTTTTTGGATTGACATGATAACAGAATTCGTGAGAATAGTTACCCTGTGCACAATTACCCGCTCACTTTAGCTCAATAGGGAGAGCGTCAGTCTATAGATCACATGAGTTTGATCCTCGGGCTGGGTGTTTTGTTCTCTGTGATAATTTGATAAAAGATATTGTGTCTGAAATCATTCGTCCTTCACCTCTGGTTCATGTGGGGAAGTTGGCAGTTACTTGCGGAGAACAGGTTTGTACTGGTACAGAATCCAGGAACACTGGTTAGGTTTACTGCCCACAGTTACATGACTGAAATACTCAGTCTGTTGAAAATGGCCTTAAACCCAAGGGAAAACAAACAAACTGCACAATTATTTTTCATGTTTAATTTTTAGCTCAACTATATGAAATATGGAGAGCTATCCTACTCGACCCAGCGTTGGCGTCGGTGTCCTTCCGTGTCTGCACTTTGGTTTAAGTTTTGATGCACTTTATCTTTGTAATTACTTGATAGAATTATCCCCCCTTTTTACTTAGAATTTAAGGTTAGCGAGTTATCCCCCCTTTTTAATTAGAATTTCAGGTTAAAGTTTTGGTGCACTTTTACTTTATCTCAGTTATTACTAAATGGATTTGATTCAAACTTAAAATAGTTGTTCAACATCATCACTCGCATCATATAACACAAGGGCCATAACTCTTGCACCATTATTTATGAATAATCCCCCGTTTACTTAGAATTAAAGGTTAATTTTGATGCATTTTCACTATACCTCAAGCTGTTACAAAATGGATTTGATTCAACATGACACAAGGTGCATCACTGTTGCACCAATATTTCATGAATTAGGTCCCTTTTTTGTTAAGAATTATATGAAATATTTAATGTTTTGATATACTTGATCCTTATCTCTCTTATTACTTAATACTTTTGACACAGACTCGAGCTATTATCCAATATTTCATCCATGTTGGAGTCATTAAATACTCCAGTGACAGCTCCAGCTTCAACAAATGTGTCCAGTTTCACTATCCAGCATCGAAATAGTGGCAGGGTTTTTTCTTTCTGTTTTGGGAACATAGCCTATACCCCCAACATTGGGAACTTTGACGCGTAAATGTTCCATATTGGGAAATATTCAGTCCCATAGGATATAGTAAGGATGTGTTTAAGCACTTTCTCATACACTTGTTTCACATTGTACAACCTCTTTAACATACTTCCATCACAAAATTGTCCATAATTTAGTCAGTGTTTGTGCAATTCTGATGAAATTTTTTTCAGAATGTAGATTGGGAATTTTTGCACTCATTTTGGGAAAAATACATACTTTTTGGCATTGGGAATATAGCCGAATAAGAGCTGTAAAAACGGTCGAAAAAAAACCCTGAGTGGAGCGCGCTGTCTCCTGTGACAGCTCTTGTATTTGATTACAACAGAAATTTAAGAAGAGTTGAAACTAACATCATAGTTTATATGTTGCAGATTGTGGAAGACTACGAGTGATGCTATTATATCTTTGGAAATGCATCGGGCCACACAGGAAACCATACTGGAAGAAGACAAAGGGAGAAGGCCAAAGACTGAAAGGCCCTGATGATTGCAAGGGTACCTTAGTTGTTTCAGGGACTCACTTGCAGGTGACTGGATATATAATCATATTTAGTAAGTGTTTTAAGGTGCTTTCATGGGAACAAAGACTTTTTAGCTCACCTGTCACAAAGTGACAAGGTGAGCTTTTGTGATCGCGCGAAGTCCGTCGTCCGTCGTGCCTGCGTCCGTGCGTGCGTCCGTCCGTAAACTTTTGCTTGTGACCACTCTAGAGGTCACATTTTTCATGGGATCTTTATGAAAGTTGGTCAGAATGTTCATCTTGATGATATCTAGGTCAAGTTCGAAACTGGGTCACGTGCCTTCAAAAACTAGGTCAGTAGGTCTAAAAATAGAAAAACCTTGTGACCTCTCTAGAGGCCATATATTTCACAAGGTCTTCATGAAAATTGGTCAGAATGTTCACCTTGATGATATCTAGGTCAAGTTCGAAACTGGGTCACGTGCTGTCAAAAACTAGGTCAGTAGGTCAAATAATAGAAAAACCTTGTGACCTCTCTAAAGGCCACATTTTTCATGGGATCTGTATGAAAGTTGGTCTGATTGTTCATCTTGATGATATCTGGGTCTAGTTCGAAACAGGGTCACGTGCGGTCAAAAACTAGGTCAGTAGGTCTAAAAATGGAAAAACCTTATGACCTCTCTAGAGGCCATATATTTCATGAGATCTTCATGAAAATTGGTCTGAATGTTCACCTTGATGATATCTAAGTCAAGTTCGAAAGTGGGTCACGTGCCCTCAAAAACTAGGTCAGTAGGTCAGATAATAGAAAAACCTTGTGACCTCTCTAGAGGCCATACTTTTCATGGGATCTGTATGAAAGTTGGTCTGAATGTTCATATTGATGATATCTAGGTCAGTTTCGAAAGTGGGTCACGTGCCAACAAAAACTAGGTCAGTAGGTCAAATAATAGAAAAACCTTGTGACCTCTCTAAAGGCCATATTTTTCATGGGATCTGTATGAAAGTTTGTCTTAAATTGTAGAGGTACGACTTATTAGCACGTAGTTGTATTAGCGCAGTATAAGCAGTGCTAAAGTAAACAGTTCGCAGCCTAATGGTATTCGTAATGAAATCGACCAGGCACGCAAATAAACATGCATAGGTCTACAGTAAAAATGACATTAAATCTAAATTCGTTTTCATCAATGTTAATCTGTATACTGTAAATTTGTATACAGTGCAGAATGATGATAATTATTTTCAAATTCACACTTGGTTTTTAAAGTAGTAAAGTAGTCTGAATGTTCACCTTGATGATATCTAGGTCAAGTTCGAAAGTGGGTCACGTGCCCTCAAAAACTAGGTCAGTAGGTCAGATAATAGAAAAACCTTGTGACCTCTCTAGAGGCCATATTTTTCATGGGATCTGTATGAAAGTTGGTCTGAATGTTCATATTGATGATATCTAGGTCAGTTTCGAAAGTGGGTCACGTGCCATCAAAAACTAGGTCAGTGGGTCAAATAATAGAAAAATCTTGTGACCTCTCTAAAGGCCATATTTTTCATGGGATCTGTATGAAAGTTGGTCTGAATGTTCATCTTGTTGATATCTAGGTCAAGTTCGAAACAGGGTCATGTGGGGTCAAAAACTAGGTCAGTAGGTCTAAAAATAGAAAAACCTTGTGACCTCTCTAGAGGCCATACTTGTGAATGGATCTCCATAAAAATTGGCCAGAATGTTCAACTTGATGATATCTAGGTCAAGTTTGAAACTGGGTCACGTGCCTTAAAAAACTAGGTCAGTAGGTCAAATAATAAAAAAACCTTGTGACCTCTCTAGAGGCCATACTTTTCATGGGATCTGTATGAAAGTTGGTCTGAATGTTCATCTTGATGATATCTAGGTCAAGTTTGAAACTGGGTCAACTGCGGTCAAAAACTAGGTCAGTAGGTCTAAAATTAGAAAAATCTTTTGACCTCTCTAGAGGCCATATTTTTCAATGGATCTTCATGAAAATTGATCTGAATGTTCATCTTGATGATATCTAGGTCAGTTTTGAAACTGGGTCACGTGCAGTCAAAAACTAGGCCAGTAGGTATAAAAATAGAAAAACCTTGTGACCTCTCTAGAGGCCATATTTTTCATGAGATCTTCATGAAAATTAGTGAGAATGTTCACCTTAATGATATCTAGATAAAATTCAAAACAGGGTCACGTACCTTCGAAAACTAGGTCAATAGGTCAAATAATAGAAAAACCTTGTGACCTCTCTAGAGACCATATTTTTCAATGGATCTTTTTTAAAATTGGTCAGAATTTTTATCTTGATAATATCTAGGTCAAGTTCAAAACTGGGTCACATGAGCTCAAAAACTAGGTCACTATGTCAAATAATAGAAAAAACGACTTCATACTCAAAACTGAGTCATGTGGGAAGAGGTGAGCGATTCAGGACCATAATGGTCCTCTTGTTATTACACTCAATGATTTCATATATAGGGACTTCATTGTAGTCAAACTTGACTGTAATTAGGTCCAGCATTTTTATGCCCCCACTTTGGGGAGGGGGGCATATAGATTTGCCCTTGTCCGCCCGTCCGAAAATTTGTCGCACCTAGCTCCAAAAGTATTTGATGTAGAGTCACAAAACTTTACAGGAATGTTGGTCAGCCTGTGTAGTTGTGCACCTGGGGTTTCGCGTCCGGATTCATTCAGTCGTGTATGAGTTATGGGCCCTGACTTTGTAAAAATTGGTCATTTTAGTGTTGTGTCACGCCTAGCTCCAAAAGTATTTGCCGTAGAGTCACAAAACTTTACAGGAATGTTGGTCAGCATGTGTAGTTGTGCACCTGGGGTTTCGCGTCCAGATTCATTCAGTCATGTAGGAGTTATGTCCCCTGACTTAGTAAAAAATTTGTCATTTTAATGTTGTGTCGCACATAGCTCCAAAAGTATTTGACCTAGAGTCACCAAAGTTTACAGGAATGTTGGTCAGCATGTGCAGTTGTGCACCTGGGTTTTCACGTCCGGATTAATTCAGTCAGGTAGGAGTTATGGCCCCTGACTCAGTTAAAAATTGGTCATTTTAATGTTGTGTCGAGCATAGCTCCAAAATTATTTGACCTAGAGTCACCAAAGTTTACAGGAATGTTGGTTGGCATGTGCAGTTGTGCACCTGGGGTTTCGCGTTCGGATTCTTTCAGTATTGTAGGAGTTATGGACCTAGGAAAAAATTTGTGTCCTTTGTCATATAGTGGGGGCATCTGTGTCCCATAGCACATTTCTAGTTTCATGTATGCATTATTCATTTGTTTACCACATCAAAATAAAATGCATGGCACTTATCATCTCAGTATCTAAATTGTGTTTTGTGGTATTAATTGCCTTTAGATACACCTCTAGTTAGTACATATCAGTGTATATATGTGAAAGACTTTTTATAGGTATATCAGTTATATCATGATTGATCCACATTTTAGGTTTGAAATAACTGTTCCGTTTGTCATTTTCTTGTTTGTACAAATGTTGTGATTTCAACGCTCCCCGAAAAGGTGAAGCCTATATTAGTCTTTGTTTTGTCAGTCGGTCCTGCAATTCTTGTTAAGAGTATTTTTAGCTCACCTGAGCCATGGGCTATTAGTGAGCTTTTAGGATCCATGAATGTCTGTCTTCCATCCATTGTCCGTCTGTTCACATTTAATTTGTTTACACTCTAACATCCAGAATTATGTCTCCCACCACACAGTGGTGTTGGAGACATATTGATTTACTCCTGTCTGTCTGTCTGTCTGTCTGTGTGTCTGTCTGTCACAAAGCATGCCCGCACTCTAAATCGAACATTTCTCACCCGATCTTCACCAAACTTGAACAAAATGTGTCTGACCATAAGACCTCGGCCAAGTTCGATAACTAGCCAAATCAGGCACTTTGGAATTATGGCCCTTGAATTACCGAAAAATCCTCATTTCGCATGCGCTTTCATACAGGCAAAACGTACCCTATACTTCTAATTAGTAGTATAGGGTGCGTTTTGCCTGCACGAAAACGCATGCGAAATTAGTAGTATAGGGTGCGTTTTGCCTGCATGAAAGCGCATGCGAAATTAGTAGTATAGGGTGCGTTTTGGGTGCACGAAAACGCATGCGCAAGATGATTAGGCAGTTGTGGGAGACATGCGCTTTTCTCAAAAGCATCTGTAGTTTTGAAGTAATCTTAATCAAACTTGGTCACAATGTTTTAGGTCACAAGACCTCGGATGAGTTTGATTTTATGGGCTTGATCGGGTCAGCATGTCCAGAGTTATGTGCCGTTGATTGAAAAAATTTGCTATATTTCAGTTTGTTTACACTCTAGCATCTTCATTTCTTCACCAATCCTAATCATATTTACATAGAATCTGCATGATCTCAAGATCTTGGATGAATTTGACTTTGAGCAAAATTGGGCTGGTAGGACCAGAATTATATTTCCTTGATTTACTCTAGCACCTTCATTTCTTCACCAGTCCAAAAATATTTACATAGTATATGTATTGCCATAAGATCTGGGATGACTTCAATTTTGAACAATATTGGTCAAGTAGGACCAGAGTTACGGGCCCTTGATTTTGCAGAAATCTCTATATTTTGCCTTGTTTACACTATAACACCTTCATTCCTTCATCAATCCAAATCATATTTATACAGAATGTGTATGAGCATAATATCTCTGATGAGTTCTACTGTAAGTGTACTTATATTAGCACAGCTTAATTTAAGCGCAAACGCCTTAAATTGTAGAGGTACGACTTATTAGCACGTAGTTGTATTAGCGCAGCATAAGCAGTGCTAAAATAAACAGTTCGCGGCCTAATGGTATTCGTAATGAAATCGACCAGGCACGCAAATAAACATGCATAGGTCTACAGTAAAAATGACATTAAATCTAAATTCGTTTTCATCAGTGTTAATCTGTATACTGTAAATTTGTATACAGTGCAGAATGATGATAATTGTTTTCAAATTCACACTTGGTTTTTAAAGTAGTAAAATGTTATGGTGACACTCGTAATTAGCACTTCCAGACAAACTGGCGTTGTGCACAATTTTCAGACCCCTAGCTCAAAGGTCAAGGTCACACTTGGCAGTTAGATGTTTACATGGCATGAACAGGGTCTGTTTTGTGTCCAGTCCATAACTCTATCATTCATTAAGGGATTTTAATATTACTTGGCGCAAATACTTCTCATGATGAGACGATGTGTCATGCACATAACTTGGACCCCTGGCTGAAAGGTCAAGGTCACAATTAGAGGTCAAAGGTCAACAGGTTGTTTTTTTTCCTGTCCAGTCCATAACCCTGCCATCCATCAAGGGATTACAATATTACTTTGCTTAAATGTTCCCCATGATGAGATGACCTGTCATGTTCAACACCCAGAACACTAGCTTAAAGGTCAAGGTCACACTTGGAAAACACATGTCAATAGGAATTTTTTTGTCTAGTCTATAACTTTGTCTAGTCTATAACTTTGTCATGCAAAATAGGATTTAGATATCAGTTGACACAAATATTACCCTGGATGAGATGTGTCGTGCGCAAAACCCGGGCCAATAGCTGATAGGTCAAGGTCATAGTAAGAAGTCAAAGCAAAGGGCTTTTTAGCTAACCTGTTAGGAAGTGACAAGGTGATCTATTGTGACCGCTTGATGTTCGTCGGGCATCGTCCGTCGTGCATTGTCCATCAACAATTTCTAAAAAAATCTTCTTGAAAACCATTGGGCAGAATTACACCAAGAATTGAATTTCATGCAGAACTCTGGTTGCCATGGCAACCGAAAGGAAAAACTTTAAAAATCGTCTTGTCCAAAATCACAGGGCCTAGGGCTTTGATATCTGGTTTGTAGCATTGTCTTATGGTCCTCAACCAAAATTGTTCAAATTGTACCCCTTGGGTGAAAAGAGGCCCTGCCCTAGAGGTCCCAAGTTTTATATAGGGTTATATAGGAAAAAGCTTTAAAAATCTTCTTGTCTGAAACCATACGACCTAGGCTTTTGATATTTGGTATGATGCATTGTCTGGTAGTCCTCCACCAAAATTGTTCAAATTATGCCCCTGGGGTTAATAGAGGCCCCGTCCTGGGGTCACTAAGTTATTATGTGAGTTATATAGGAAAAATACTTAAAAAATAATCTGATCCTATTTCCAAGACTGTTTAATTATAATTACCTGATGACCCCAAGTTATATGATGTCACTTGACTGTGACCTTGACCTACTGACCTACTTTCTTGTTTTTAGCTCACATGTCACAGAGTGACAAGGTGAGCTTTTGTGATTGCGCAGCGTCCGTCGTCTGTGCGTGCGTCCGTCCGTGCGTCCATCCGTAAACTTTTGCTTGTGACCACTCTAGAGGTCACATTTTTCATGGGATCTTTATGACAGTTGGTCAGAATGTTCATCTTGATGATATCTAGGTCAAGTTCGAAACTGGGTCATGTGCGCTCCAAAACTAGTTCAGTAGGTCTAAAAATAGAAAAACCTTGTGACCTCTCTAGAGGCCATACTTTTCATGGATCTTCATGAAAGTTGGTCAGAATGTTCAACTTGATGATATCTAGGTCAAGTTCGAAACTGTGTCACGTGCCATCAAAAACTAGGTCAGTAGGTCAAATAATAAAAAAACCTTGTGACCTCTCTAGAGGCCATACTTTTCAATGGATCTTCATGAAAATTGGTCTGAATGTTCATCTTGATGATATCTAGGTACAATTCGAAACTGGGTCATGTAGGTCAAAAACTAGGTCATTAGGTCAAATAATGGAAAAGCCTTGTGACCTCTCTAGAGGCCATATTTTTCAATGGATCTTCATGAAAATTGGTCAGAAGTTTTATCTTGATGTTATCTAGGTCAAGTTCAAAACTGGGTCACATGAGCTGAAAAACTAGGTCAGTATGTCAAATAATAGAAAAAACTACATTTTACTTAGTTCAAAACTGGGTCATGTGGGGACAGGTGAGCGATTCAGGACCATCATGGTCCTCTTGTTTAAGATAGAGTCTTGAAATTTTGATGATATACACAGTTTTACACACAAATTGTGTAATGAATGTGAACTACTGACTTTCTTAATATTTTACCACATTTGAAACATATAGCTCATATTACTCAGGTGAGTGATCCAGGGTCATCATGACCCTCTTGTGTCCTGTCCAGTCCTTTAAGGATCAACAATCCTTTAAGGGATTTTAATATTACTTGGCACAAATGTTCACTACCATGAGATGGAGTGTCATGTGCAAGAACCAGGTCTCTTGGTCTAAGGTCAAGGTCATAATTAGAGGTCAAAGGTTGAAAGTCAAGAATGACTTTGTCTGGCACATTTCTTCTTCATGCATGGAGAGACTTTGATGCAACTTGGCACAAATATTCACCACCCTGAGGCACCCTTGTTCTTAGAATTACTTTTCTTTGTTATTGCTATAAAAAGCTTATATTGTAACTTATTTTATTACTGTCTGTAGGGAAAAATCAAGACCACTTTTTTGTGGTACAACATGCATGTTATATCTAATTTTTAGCTCACCTGAGCACAAAGTGCTCAAAGGTGAGCTTTTGTGATCGCCCTGTGTCTGTCGTCCGTCGTCAACAATTTGACTGAACATTAACACTCTATAGGTCACATTTTTGGCCCAATCTTAATGAAACTTGGTCAGAATGTTACCCTCAATAAAATATTGGATGAGTTTGATATTGGGTCATCTAGGGTTAAAAACTAGGTCACCAGGTCAAATCAAAGGAAAAACTTGTTAACACTCTAGATGTCACAATTTTGGCCCAATCTTAATGAAACTTAGTCAGAGTGTTATCTTCAATAAAGTCTTTGACGAGTTCGATATTGGGTCATCTGGGGTGAAAAACTAGGTCACCAGGTCAAATTAAAGGAAAAGCTTGTTAACACTGCAGAGGCCACATTTATGGCTGTATCTTCATGAAACTTGGTCAGAATGTTAATCTTGATGATCTATAGGTCAAGTTTGAATCTGGATCATGTTCGATCAAAACCTAGGTCACTCGGTTAAATCAAAGGAAAAGCTTGTTTACACTGTAGAGACCACAGTTATGACCATAACTTAATGAAACTTGGTCAAAATGTTAATCTTGATGATCTATAGGTCAAGTTCAAATCTGGGTCAGGTGGGGGTCAAAAACTGGTGACTAGGTCAAATCAAAGGAAAAGCTTGTTAAAACTCTAGAGGCCACATTTATGACTGTATATGTATAAAACTTAGTCAGAATGTTAAACTTGATGATCTTTAGGTCATGTTCAAATCTGGGTCATGTCGGATCAAAAACTAGGTCACTTGGTCAAATTAAAGGAAAAGCTAGTTAACACTTTAGAGGCAACATTTATGACCATATCTTTATGAAACTTGGTCAGAATGTTAATCTTGATGGTCTAAAGGTCAAGTTCAAATCTGGGTCAGGTGGGGTCAAAAACTAGGTCACTAGGTCAAATCAAAGGAAAAGCTTGTTAACACTCTAGAGGCCACATACATGACATATCTTCATGAAACTTAGAATGTTAAACTTGATGATCTTTAGGTCAAGTTCAAATCTGGGTAATATCGGGTCAAAAACTAGGTCACCGGGTCAGATCTGTTAAACTGGAACAAACTATCTTTACACCCTTTAGTTATCAATATAACAAGAAACATGGTAAGGGTTGGCTGATGGGGAGAATGGAGGCCACATTTATCAATAGATGACCAGGTAAGCGTCCCAGAACGCGAAAGTTTTGGTCAGGGAAAATTGGAGTTTGGTCAGTGAAAAGTCAGGGAATTTTATTTTCTCTGCTTTGTGGGAACCCTGTTTGATATTGGGTCATCTGGGGTCAAGAATTAGGTCACAAGGTCAAATAAAAGGAAAAGCTTGTCAACACTAGAGGCCACATTTGTGACTGTATCTTCATGAATCATATTCAGAATCTAATTCTTTATGATCTTCAGGTCAAGATTGAATCTGGGTTATGGTTGGGTCAAAAATTAGGTCACCAGGTCAGATGAAAGGAAAAGCTAGTTAACAATGTAGAGGCCACATTTATGACTATATCTTAATGAAACTTGGTCAGAATGTTAATCTTGGTGATTTTTAGGTCAATATAAGTTCAAATCTGGGTCAGGTGGGGTCAAAAACAAGGTCACCAGGTCAAATCAAAGTAATAGCTAGTTAACACTCTACAGGTGAAAATAAATAAAAATATAAAAGAAAAAAAAGACTGCTGTACAAACATGTCCATTTTAACGTGGCTGTTTAAACGTCACCAAACTGTCGTATTTTCGATTAATTACCCAGATTATACAACATAAAGGTGTGAACTGATGCACAGTGGTCAATAATGACCCCTGACAGGTAACAGTTGTTTGCGAAATCATGGTTTATTGCAGTACCACTTACATATCATAAACAATTAAAATCACATCACACCTCAGCGCAAGAAGTGGATAATTGACTTAAAGACGGACTTATTCACTTTTAACACTAAGGTGACAAACTGTGTGCAAATGTTAAATTTTAACGGTACATCATAGAGAACATTTTTTTATAATTTAAAAAGTAATTACCTGCATATGAAATGTTTTTTATAATATATCAATAAACTGTTAACCTCTGTGTTGGGTTTACATTCTAGAGCTTTCGAGTTAGCACAAAGTTATTATTGAAAACTGTATTCAACAATAAAAAAATGGTTTTATATCGTTGTGTCACTGCTTACAGGACCCATGGTGAAACAACTGATAATTTCAAATCATCTCCCTTTAATAGAACAAATGCTAAATACGGCCAATTCTCGCCTATTCCAGTTACGGAAACCAATTTTAATGAGTAAGTGAGTACTCAATCGAAAAAATCAGCAAGTACTTGAGTAATATAGAAAACTCAGTGCCTGTCCACTTAGCTCAATAGGTAGAGCGCAGATCTGTGGATTGCAGGGTCGTGTCTGTTTGATCCCCGGGCAGGACTTGTGTTCTCCCTGACGATTTGATAATTGTGTCTGAAATCAATCATCCTCTGCCTCTGATTCATGTGGGGAAGTTAGCAGTTACTTGCGGAAAACAGGTTTGTACTGGTACAGAATCCAGGAACACAATTAGATTAATTGCTCACCTTAACATAACTGTTGAAAAACGGCATTTAACCCCAAAACAAACAAGAAAACTCAGTATACATGCAGTATTAAATTTAAGCCATTTATTAACAATTTCAGTTATTAGAATACTTCTATTCCAGTGGCTGTTAGCATGAAACAACATGGCTTTGTGATGAAGACCCCTCCCATGAATCAATCAAGCACATGTATATCTTTAATTAAAGTAAGTATTGTGCAGCAGTTATTTAAACAGGATTGGCTAAATCAATAGTTGCTCTTTTTCAGCATAGCTTTTTTAGTGTCGGTTAGTGATTTCAAATAGTTCAGTGCACTGTTATTACAGAGCAATTGTCTTGTACATCAAGTCGACACAGCACCATTCATAATGTTTCAGTATTCCATTTCTTAAAAGTCTGCTTAATCAATATAGAAATGGGAATGTGTATTTTTTCAAAAATGGACCATCTAGTTAAGTTACGTTTTGATAAGGAAAAAAAAAACATTTTTTCAAATTTTGCTTAAATCTTGAGGTTCGTGAGGTGACGTCAAATGACAGGTTTCATAATTCTGGCTGATATTTTGGCAAAATAATGTATCTTTATAATTTGAAAATTTTTGTGAAAATTTATTTCTGTCAAAGTAAAATTATTGTACTGAATGCATCTAGGCTCTAAACAGGTCTTTGATAAAATATAGTAGCCACTTGAGTCAGTTTCTGTAATGCCAAAATTTTACTCTTTTTTAACCTTGACAATTTTGGGAAAGCTTTTGCATGTAAGGGTCAGAAATTGTTGTGCATACTATTACTAGAAAGTCAGTATTTTCTTAAAAAGCATTTTTTGAAAAGATAGCATAATATTTGTGTAGTATTTAAAGGTCTGCTTTGGCAGGACATAGATAACCAGCAGCAGACAGCTTCACAAAAACAAGTCAACTCTTACTTCAGCACTTTTTCAACTTTTATCAAGCTGTTCAGAATGCTTATTGGCAAAATAACTTTACTACATATTTTCTCTAGCGTTAATTACCCTTTAATTAATAAAAATTGAGCGTCCACTCTGTAATTGTTTTCTTTGAACTGTAAAATCTCTACCTATTTCTATGACAAGCCAGTTTCCAGAGTTATGGCCAATGAATCACTTGAATAAGGGACAACTGGATGTGTCCACTCAGAAAAAGGACGGGTTTACTTACCTCGACTGAGGTAATAGAGAATAGACCTCCCTATTATATGAATTCTCAGGTTTTTATTAACAGCCAGTATTTTCAGAGTTACTGCCCTTGAATTTCTGAAAATTCAGAAAATTGTGTCTGCACTCCAGAACTGGTGGTATATCTTTTTTGTGCCCAGACCCCCTGCCCCCATGAGTGGTGGGGGCATATAGATTTGCTCTTGATTGATATTAGTCATATTTATTTTTGCAAAATCTAGGCCAAGATCAATGAATAAGTCAGTTAAAGGTAAGTTTTGGCCCTTAAATTTATTTACAGACCAGATCTCCAAATGTATCACCATTGAATGTTATAGCCAAAATTTGTATAATAAATTAAATGAAATACAAAGGTCAAAATGAATCTGTTAGGCATACATGCCATAATTTTTCAGGACATTTCCGGGATTCTGAGTTGAAATTTCCGGGATTTTCATCCTCTGACCGGGACAAACACCGTGACATTGGCATTCGTCTTTTATGCATAAAAATCATAAAATTACATGTTTTCCAGACTCCTGAGATAAACATTGTTCTCACGCATATTTGCTGCAAATGTCGTCAAGCTTTCTAAGGGAGGTAAATACTACAAGTAATACACACATCTATAGTTCGGCACCTGAAATGATTTGCGTTCCCGATGTGATGGGAAATTTTAAGAGACTTACTATATACGAAGAAGTATCCAGGGCATCGCGATTTAGAATCAAGAATTTCAAATCACACGCTCATCTGATTTTAAATTTTTACGTTACTGTTGGTTGTTACAGCTGATGTTTTCATTTTATGAAAACTAATAGTATTTTATAATAAAATTATTACGATACTTTATATGCATGTAATCTTTACTCAAAAACGCATTAATGACTGCTCTTTTTTTGTCATCCCTTTGAAATCTGCCGAAACTTTTATTAACCAACATACACTCATTTTCAGTTTGCACTTAAACTTACCCATTTAAGTTTGTCGGGACAAAATTAGATAGCTGTTTTGGCTTAAGCATGAAACTCGTGCTTTTCACACATATTCAATGATGGTGTCTTTAACAGTCATTAATCAATTAATTGTTCACAATTATATCAATTATATCAAAGTTGTGCAAAGCGGGAGAGAGATCAATGATCAACACGTGTCCAGCTCGAGGGCATCTGATACCGGATAATTAGAATAAACAAGGTGACACCGGAGATAGTTTCTTATGTTTATTAGGGTAAAATTAAACAAATTATAGACCACAGAACTAGTTTTGGGGAGGTCATTTTTATTTTTACCTGTATATTTATTTCTCCGGGACATTTCAACTCTGTCCGGGACACTGGGACGAGCATGATATTTCCGGGACAATCCCGGTCAAACCGGGACGTATCACATGTATGCTGTTAGGTCTTGAGAGTAACATGGAGAATTCCATCTAGGTAACTCCAGAAAAAGTCTTAGTTTAATCTTCCACCAAGTACTGAATCCAAGCTTGCTTTTCTAAATCTACCAACTTTTAACATATTTTTTTTTCATTAACACTTTAAACCCTTTTTCTGCATTCTTTTATTTCTCTGATCTTTGACTAGGAACTTTCAGTTGAGAAGGTGGCATGCCTTCCTCCCTTGCACAATACACCTCCCTCCCTTGCACTGCACTTTGCATGTTTGCTGCTTTCTTAGTGGAAAGATTTCAAGTTAAAGTATTGGAGAAGTAAGGATCTCCAAGTTAAATTATTTTTCACATTTACATTAAGTAAGCAAGCAGTATTTAGTACATGGTGCTACCAGTCCATCATTTGCTGCCTTCATAAGGTAAGCGTCAAATACTTAACCCCTACACCACCAGTCTCGATTTATTATGTCTCCCCCAGGAGACATATTGTTTTTGCCCTGTCCGTCCTTCCGTCCGTCTGTCCGTCCGTACGTCACACTTCATTTCCGAGCAATAACTGGAGAACCATTTGACCTAGAACCTTCAAACTTCATAGGGTTGTAGGGCTGCTGTAGTAGACGACCCCTATTGATTTTGGGGTCACTCCGTCAAAGGTCAAGGTCACAGGGGCCTGAACATTGAAAACCATTTCCAATCGATAACTAGAGAACCACTTGACCCAGAATGTTGAAACTTCATAGGATGATTGGTCATGAAGAGTAGATGACCCCTGTTGATTTTGGGGTCACTCCGTCAAAAGTCAAGGTCAAAGGGGCCTGAACATTGAAAACCATTTCCGATCAATAACTAGAGAACCACTTGACCCAGAATGTTGAAACTTCATAGGATGATTGATAATGAGTAGATGACCCCTATTGATTTTGGGGTCACTCCATCAAAGGTCAAGGTCACAGGGGCCTGAACATGGAAAATCATTTCCGATCAATAACTAGAGAACCACTTAACCCAGAATGTTGAAACTTCATAGGATGATTGCTCATGCAGAGTAGATGACCCCTAACAATTTTGGGGTCACTCTGTTAAAGGTCAAGGTCACAGGGGCCTGAACATTGAAAACCATTTCCGGTCAGTAACTTGAGAACCACTTGACCCAGAATGTTGAAACTTAATAGGATGATTGCTCATGCAGAGTAGATGACCCCTAACAATTTTGGGGTCACTCTGAAAGGTCAAGGTCACAGGGGCCTGAACATTGAAAACAATTTCCGGTCAGTAACTTGAGAACCACTTGACCCAGAATGATGAAACTTCATAGGATGATTGGTCATGCAGAGTAGATGACCCCTAACGATTTTAGGGTGACTCTGTTAAAGGTCAAGGCCACAGGGGCCTGAACATGGAAAACCATTTCCAATCAATAACTTGAGAACCTCTTGACCCAGAATGTTGAAACTTCATAGGATGATTGTTCATGCAGAGTAAATGACCCCTAATGTTTTTGGGGTCACTCCGTTAAAGGTCAAGGTCACAGAAGCCTGAACATTGATAACCAGTTCATATCAATAACTTGAGAACCACTTGACCCAGAATGTTGAAACTTCATAGGATGATTGAACATGCAGAGTAGATGACCCCTATTGATTTTGGGGTCTGTCTATTAAAGATCAAGGTCACAGTGGCCTGTTCATGTAAAATAATTTTTTTGGAAATAACTTGAGAACCACTTGACCTACAATGTTGAAACTTAATAGGATGATTGGACATGCAGAGTAGATGACCCCTACTTATTTTGAGGTCACTTGATCAAAGGTCAAGGTCACAGGAGCCTGAACAGTGACTTGAGAACCACTAGGCCAAGAGTGTTGAAATTTAGCGGGATGACTGGACATGCCAAGTAGATGATCCCTATTGCAGCCAACCATCAGTGTCTCTTTGACTTTCGCTCCTGACCCCTATTAACTTCTTGCCTATAGGACTTTGCATTGGGGGAGACATGCGCTTTTTTACAAAAGCATTTTCTAGTTTCATTTAAGGTCATCTTTAAAGCACTTTCGTCTAATAGTCTGTAGGAATAGACAAAATGGAAAATACAGTCGAACTTCGATGGCTCGAACTTGAGAGTCCCGTTGAAATAAGTTCGAGTTTTCCGTTGTTCGAGCCATCCAAATGGCGGCCATTTTGAATTTGGGAATTCGAGGGCATGATGTGTTACAAACCTTACATCGTAATATATTGTCATATTGTACCTACATGTGTGTATGATACGATGATTTGTAAAAACAAACTCTAAAATAGTCTTTATTATTTATTTTCAAACATTACATAGATTCGAAAAAAACATAGATAAAACACTAATATATAATCATAAGAATTTGGTGAAGACAGCCTCAAATAAGAAGACATGAATAGCAAACCTTTATGAATCATAGTCCAGTGCAAATATTTTCAAATATAAACACGTTAAAACGCAAACAATTAATTCACGGACATGTACACAGAAATATTTGAAAACAGTACTAAATGACGTCACATGTAGACATAGGCTATAAATAGACACATGAAATCTACACAACTAATGAGCATACGTCAGTTTATTCATAATATCAGTGAGTCATGTACAGTATACAGTTTTACAATTTTTTTGAATAAATCCTTGATGGAGGACTGACCCGCCAAACGTTTGTTGAACTCTAATTTGGACAGAGATTTGTACATAGTTTTAACACATGAGATTGAGTTTTTCACATTTGATGATGGCGTTATATATTTTGTTTCTGAAGTTTTTTTATCTTATTTTCGTTTTGTTCCTTGCTTTCCAGTAGCCGACTTAGGTATCTCCCCGTTTCCGCGTCCTTTACTAAGTTATTCAGCCATGCTAAAGCAGTATGAAAGTTAACATCGAATCTCCCGTTTTTATGCAGCAAAAAATAAAGACAGACATTGCTCAATTATTTTAAATAATTTTATTAGTATTAATCAAAGCCCATTAAAGCATTGCAGTGAACGAAAGTCACTTTGTTTAATTTGTTTGTCGTATACCGCCGCTAATTACATAAGCATGTGAAAATTACGCACGCGGCGGTTAAAGGGAAAGCTTGGCGAATGTCAGGCAGAGGTGTGAAAAACTTTGTAAACACAAGCCATTCCAGCGACAAATTGGCTGTTCGACTGAATAGGTGTAATTATCACTGTAATTGAGCCGAAGGGAGAACCAAATGAGTTCGAGAGTTCGAACTTTCGAAGTTCGAGCGTTCTGAGGTAGAACTATATAGAATAAAGAAGGAATAAATTCAGGACCGGGCGAAGAGTTCGAGCGATCCCGGGTGTTTGAAAGATCCGAGTTCGAGCCATTGAAGTTCAACTGTACTTTAAATTTCATATAATAATCAATTGATCAAAACTGCCATTATCCTGAAAGATAATGACAGGTTAAGGCAGAGAGATGAATAAACCAACTGGCTATACTTTGTTGTCAAATGGTCGACTGTGGCAAGAAAATACTGGCTGTGCTTTCTTATTAAATGCTTGACGGAGGCAAGGAAATACTGGCTTTGCTTTTTAGCTCACTTGTCACAAAGTGACAAGGTGAGCTTTTGTGATCGCGCATCGTCCGTCCGTCAGTCCGTCTGTCCCTGAACTTTTGCTTGTGACCACTCTAGAGATCACATTTTTCATGGGGTCTTTATGAAAATTGGTCAGAATGTTCACCTTGATGATATCTAGGTCAAGTTCGAAACTGGGTCATATGCGGTCAAAAACTAGGTCAGTAGGTCAAATAATAGAAAAACCTTGTGACCTCTGTAGAGGCCATATTTTTCATGGGATCTTTATGAAAATTGGTCAGAATGTTCACCTTGATGATATCTAGGTCAAGTTTGAAACTGGGTAACATGCCATCAAAAACTAGGTCAGTAGGTCAAATAATAGAAAATCCTTGTGACCTCTCTAGAGGTCATATTTTTCATGGGATCTGCATGAAAATTGGTCAGAATGTTCATCTTGATGATATCTATGTCAAGTTCAAAACTGGGTCACGGCCGGTTTAAAACTAGGTCAGTAGGTCAAATAATAGAAAAACCTTGTGACCTCTGTAGAGGCCATATTTTTCATGGGATCTGCATGAAAATTGGTCAAAATGTTCATCTTGATGCTATCTAGGTCAGTTTTGAAACTGAGTCAACTGCGGTCCAAAACTAGGTCAGTAGGTCTAAAAATAGAAAATCCTTGTCACCTCTTTAGAGGCCATATTTTTCAATGGATCTTCATGAAAATTGGTCAGAATGTTCACCTTGATGATATCTAGGTCAGCTTTGAAACTGGGTCACGATTGGTCCAAAACTAGGTCATTAGGTCAAATAATAGAAAAACCTTGTGACCTCTCTAGAGGTCATATTTTCCATGGGATCTTCATGAAAATTGGTCAGAATGTTCATCTTGATGATATCTAGGTCAAGTTTGAAACTGGGTCACGTGTGGTCAAAAACTAGGTCAGTAGGTCAAATAATAGAAAAACCTTGTGACCTCTGTAGAGGCCATATTTTTCACAAGATCTGCATGAAAATTGGTCAGAATGTTCATCTTGATAATATCTAGGTCAAGTTTGAAACTGGGTCACATGCAGTCAAAAACTAGGTCAGTAGGTCAAATAATAGAAAAACCTTATGACCACTCTAGAGGCCATATTTTTCATGGGATCTGTATGAAAGTTGGTCTGAATGTTCATCTTGATGATATCTAGGTCAAGTTTGAAATCAGGTTAACTGCGGTCAGAAACTAGGTCAGTAGGTCAAATAATAGAAAAACCTTGTGACCACTCTAGAGGCCATATTTTTCATGGGATCTGTATGAAAGTTGGTCTGAATGTTCATCTTGATGATATCTAGGTCAAATTTGAAACCGGGTCAGCTGCGGTCAAAAACTAGGTCACTAGGTCTAAACATAGAAAAACCTTTTGACCTCTCTAGAGGCCATATTTTTCAATGGATCTTCATGAAAATTGGTGAGAATGTTCACCTTAATGTTATCTAGGTCAAGTTCGAAACTGGGTCACGTGCGGTAAAAAACTAGGTCAGTAGGTCTAAAAATAGAAAAACCTTGTGACCTCTCTGGAGGCCATATTATTTAAATGAGATCTTAATGAAAATTGGTGAGAATGTTCACCTTGATGTTATCTAGGTCAAATGCAAAACTGGGTCACATGCCTTTAAAAACTAGGTCATTATGTCAAATAATAGAAAAACCTTGTGATCTCTCTAGAGGCCATATTTTTCAATGGATCTTCATGAAAATTGGTCAGAATTTTTATCTTGATGATATCTAGGTCAAGTTCAGAACTAGGTCACATGAGCTCAAAAACTAGGTCACTATGTCAAATAATAGAAAAAACGACATCATACTCATTTCATGTGGGGACAGTTGAGCGATTCAGGACAGTCATGGTCCTCTTGTTTAATATTAACAATGAACACTTTTCCAGATTTTCTTAAGAGCATTTTGACAATAAGTAATTTTTTCTTTTTTCATATAAAGCAGTGGTGTTAGGCTTGCACCAGTTTCCTGTAAAGTCCATGGTTATTTGCTGTATCAGAACAGGCAGTATCCCATAAAAGCCATTACCTGCATTGAGAATAATGTTGGGTCCTGATTCCTATATTTGGTTAGAAGATCTTGATCAGGAACCTATTATTAAGCCAGAGTCAGTATCTGTCTTGATTGGAAACAATTTGTTAGGTTTAAACTGGTTTCCTCCTAATATTTTGTGTTGACTGGGAAATTCAGTGTTCATGTTGAGTATGAACAAGCATCCTCTATTTTGGTTAAACGGAGCTTGTTGCTCCTATGGAACAATATGTTCTAAAATCCATTGTCTTGATTAAAGCCCTATTTTCTTTGCTGGTAACATGGTGTTATTAGTATGCTACCAATATCTTGATTAGTAACAATCTGTTAGGTTATGAATCATATAATATACTTTAAAATTCATTACCTTTTCTGTGAACATAATGTTTTACGTTTGAACTTGTTTTATGCTGGGCACATCCATTGATGTTGAACTTCATTTTTCTGCAGTGATTATCATTTGTTATCCCCTTTCATTGTGTTTGTCAAGTCCTCTTGCAGTAAAGTCAAAATGTCTTCAGAATGATTGTTAGGTATATGTGCATGATTGTTAGGTATATGTGCATCTGTTCAGTTTAGTTTGGATGAAAGCTTTGACATGCATGAGCAGTCTGGTAGTCTAAGAATTATTTGTCTAAATGAAATGCAGTATACAGTAAACCTCACTTATAAGGAACTCGGATATAAGGAACACTCGGTTATAAGGAACAGTTTTCAATTCCCCGATCTTATTCCTTCTTTATTTAATGTAAAAATCCTCGGTTATAAGGGAATCGGTTATAAGGAACACTCGGTTATAAGGAACACTTTTTCCTGTCCCAAAGTACAAAATTAAATGGAAAACACCTCGGTTATAGTGAACAGACAAACAAAATAAAAATTATCAAAAACCGGAAATTGTTAATTCACGGACACGATAAATTGAAAAATTATAATCAGATTCTCATCTGTAACATTTACCAAATACTAGACGATCTTGAATTATGCTTCAGTCTATATTCCTAGATAACAAACTGTTTAATTTATATCCCTACATTTGTTCAGACTCACAAAAAGTATGATGACAAACTTACCCAAATGTTATAACACGCTTAATTCTGCATATTTGGACGCATACTTTTTGAAAAAGGACGCTAGAAAATCTCAGACGCAATTTCCCGGGACGTATATTTTTTGCGCGTGCTTGCTCAATACCAAGGAAAACAGTTGCTACTGTCGGTCAAAAGGCGGAGTTAACGATGACTCTTTCGCTCCTGGCCAATCAGAGATTCACGTTTTCCAATAGATGAATGGTCGATTAAGGTACATTTAGTATTGTGTGTTTACGTAATCTAATCAACACGCGACAAACCACTCTGATTATGTAACAAATAATTTGGTTTTTAACACGTGGCTTACTTAGGAGTTTTGAGTTCACCGTTAACCGCGATAATAATTGGATTAAATGATGATTGAAATTAGAGTGTTTGCAGGACAGACACATGCTTGATTGTGTTGTTTTTTTTTTATAGCGGTTCCCGAATCAGATAAACAATAATTGGCTCACATTGTTTTCAAAATGGATACGATACAAAATATATTCTTTTGGCTGGTTTGTTTGGTCATTTTAAGTGTAGAATTTCCTTGTGCAAGATAAATATAGAAAATGGACAGACACGCAAAATTCTCACATAAAGGTTCATGGTCGGCCCGAAGTGAGAACACATAGCCATTTTCAAACGTTATTAAATTGTGTTCGCTATACAAATTGTGTTCGTTGTACTAACCTCGGTTACAAGGAACTAGTTCGCTATACGGATATAAGGAACCACGGTTATAAGGAACAAATTTTAAATGTCCCGAGCTGTTCCTTATAAGCGAAGTTTACTGTATTGCACAAACTCCAGGCTTCTATCTTAAAGGGTATACAGCCTGCCCTTACAGAAGAAAAAGGCCTGCTGCGTACTCTTGCTGTGTACATACAGCGTATATGATGCGTACATGATGTGTACTGAAATCAAGGGCTTTAAATAGTACGCAGGATATACACCGCACATACACCGATAGTACGTTTGTAGTACACTTTTGACATGCAAATGAGCTCTGCCGCGTACTACTTGCTGCGTACATGCTGTGGACTACATAGTACACAGGATGTACGCTGGAGGAATTTAGTATGCGGGAAATAGTACGCAGCATGTACGCGGCACATACACTTTTCACATGCAAATGAGCCTGCGGTGTACTACCCTGCGGCGTACATGCTGTGTACTCCTGCGGCGTACATGCGGTGTACTCCTGCGGCGTACATGCTGTGTACTCCTGGCCCGAGTCCTGCGGCGTACATGCTGTGTACTCCTGCTGCATACATGCTGTGTACTCTTGTGGCGAAACTGCTGTGATAATGTAAATTCCTTACCCCACCAACTTTCATATGCAAATGCTGATCATTTGGACAGAAAAAAAAACAGAAAAAAAGATAAGTGACATGCATCAATAAGTATTTACCCTTACCAAAATAATGTAGATTGATGTTATCAAATAAATTAGTATGCTTTTCTTCATCCACTTTTCAATGAAATAAATCCGTTTTTGTAGCATGTAATTTGGTAAACATTTGAAGAAAATGGCGTAACTGCATCAAGGGGAAACAACTTTAATGCAACTAAAAATAAGTGTTATGATTTATTATAGACGATGTGTGAGTAGTATGTTGAGGCATTATCTTGGTAATTATTTCATGTATTACAAAATGTAATGCAACAAAGTTCAAATAAGGCTTTTCAATTATCCAAGTTAGAAAGCTCCAGGATTAATTCAAAATGACAAAGAATATATTTTTACACTGCATGCAAGGTGCAGCTCAGAAATCACTAAGATGTAGGCTTCACAAATTAACATTGCAAATAGTTTAGCAAAGTTTCATTGTTCAGAATACCGGTAATCTGAACTATTCTATGCTATTAAGATAAAAGTTACTCGGAAATCAAGTTTCTTGCTTCCAAAAAAAAAAAAATGTACAAATCCTTCCTGCATGAAGTGTACTTCAGACTTTTACCTAAAAAAATTCAAAGTATAAACACCAAAAGAAAATGAACAAGTCCCTCCCGGGTATATGAAGTTTATTTCAGACTTTAACTTATAAAAAAACAAACTAAGTATAAATGCCAAAAGAAATTGTACAAGTCTTTCCCGCGTAAATGAAGTGTATTGCACAAATTTCAAAGTATCTGCGGTGTACATGCAGTGTACTATTTTCTTGTACAAGTCCCTCCTGCGTACATGCAGTGTACTCCTTAAATTTTCAGAGTCTGTGCTGCGTACTTGAAGTGTACTAGTGACCTCCTGCGTACATGCTGTGTACTCGTCGAAATAGTATGCGGCATGTACGCGGCATGCGGTGTATGTAAAATGTACTCCTCTGGCGTACTACTGTGTTCGCGGCATATACACAGCAAATACGCAGCATGTACGCCACAGAGGCTTGCTTCTGTAAGGGTGTCCAATCTGAACATTGGCATGCATTGAACAGTCTTCATATTATTTGACCTGAATACTTCATGAAGGTCAAGGTCACGCTTAGAGGTCAAGTCATGTAAGATCTTATCCAGGCCATAACTTTACCAGGTACATGGTATTTTTTTCATAAATGTTTGCCTCACCAAAAAGATACAGCTTTCTGTCTTAAAGGTCGAGGTTACGTTGAGTAAGAGGTCAAAGTTCATGTTAGATCTTGTCAGGGCTGTAACTTTGACATGTTAAGGAGCAATCTTTCTTTAGTTGGCTGTAATATTTGAGTCATTGATTGTGATGTCAGCAATTAATGAACTCGAAATTGTTTACACCTGTAGGTTTACCAGATAATTTAATATCTTGATTAATAAATAAATTTGGGAAAAATATGTCATTGCTCTAAACCAATATCCTGTCAACAGTAGTTGTCTTTTTTTGCATTAGATCTGAATCAGTATCCTCATTAATTTAGATAAAAAAACATGTCAATACTATGAACCAATATCTTTTCAAAAGGCAATGTTTATTAGTCCCCTACTGGTTGAAAACCAGTTTCGGGGACTATAGGAATGCGCTTTTCCGTCATTCTGTCCGTCCGCAATTTCGTGTCCGCAATTTCGTGTCCGGTCCATAACTCTTTCATCCATGAAGGGATTTTAATATTACTTGGCGCAAGTGTTCCCCATGACGAGACAACGTGTCATGCACAAAACCCGGACCCCTAGCTCAAAGGTCAAGGTCACAATTGGAGGTCAAATGTCAACAGGGCTTTTTTCCAGTCCGGTCCATAACTCTCCCATCCATGAAGGGATTTTAATATCACTTGGCACAATTGTACCTCATAATAAGACGATGTGTCATGCACAACTTTCAGACCCCTAGCTCAAAGGTCAAGGTCACACTTAGCAGTCAAATGTTAACATGGCATGAACAGGGTCTGTTTCGTGTCCGGTCCATAACTCTGTCATTCATTAAGGGATTTCAATATCACTTGGCACAGATGTTCCCCATGATGAGAAGACATGTCATGAGCAAATCCTGGATCCCTTGCTCAAAGGTCAAGGTCACAATTGAGGATCAAGAGGGCTTTTTTCCTGTCCGGTCCATAACTCTGCCATCCATGAAGGGATTTTGATATTACCTAGCACAAATGTTCCCCATAATAAAACAATGTGTCAAGAGCAAAACCCGGACCCCTAGCTCAAAGGTCAAGGTCATAATTGGAGGCCAAAGGTCAATAGGGTTTTTTCCTGTCCGGTCCAGAACTCTGTCATCCATCAAGGGATTACAATATTACTTGGCATAAATGTTCCCAATGATGAGACGACGTGTCTTGCACAGCACCCAGAACCCTAGCTTAAAGGTCAAGGTCTCACTTTGAGATCAAAGGTCAATAGGATTTTTTTCCTCTCTGGTCTATAACTTTGTCATGCAAAACAGGATTTAAATATCATTTGGCACAAACATTCCCTTGGATGAGACAACATGTTGTGCACAAAGCCCAGGCCCTAGGTTTAAGGTCAAGGTCATACTTAGAGGTCAAAGGTCAAATTCAAGAATGACTTTGTCCGGAGCATTTCTTCTTTATGCATGGAGGGATTTAATGTAACTTGGCACAAATGTTCACCACCATGAGACAAATTGTCATTTGCAAGAACCAGGTCCTCGGGTCTAAGGTCAAGGTCATACTTAGAGGTCAAAGGTCAAATTCAAGAATGACTGTCTGGAGCATTTCTTCTTTATCCTTGGAGGGATTTTGATGTAACTTGGCACAAATGTTCACCACCATGAGGCACCCTTTTTAGCTCACCTGTCACAAAGTGACAAGGTGAGCTTTTGTGATCACGCAGCGTCCGTTCGTGCGTGTGTAAACTTTTCCTTGTGACCACTCTAGAGGTCACATTTTTCATGGGGTCTTTATGAAAATTAAGCAGAATGTTCACCTTGATGATATCTAGGTCAAGTTCGAAACTGGGTCACGTGCCTTCAAAAACTAGGTCAGTAGGTCTAAAACTAGAAAAACTTTGTGACCTCTCTAGAGGCCATATTTTTCAAAGATCTTCATGAAAATTGGTCAGAATGTTCACCTTGATGATATCTAGGTCAAGTTCGAAACTGGGTCACGTGCCATCAAAAACTAGGTCAATAGGTCTAAAAATAGAAAAATCTTGTGACCTCTCTAGAGGCCATATTTTTCACAAGATCTTCATGAAAATTGATCAGAATGTTCACCTTGATAATATCTAGGTCAGGTTTGAAACTGGGTCACGTGCCTTCAAAAAATAGGTCAGTAGGTCAAATAATAGAAAAACCTTGTGAACTGTCTAGAGGCCATATTTTTCATGGGATCTGTATGAAAATTGGTCTGAATGTTCATCTTGATGATATCTAGGTCATGTTCAAAACTGGGTCACATGCGGTTAAAAACTAGGTCAGTAGGTCTAAAAATAGAAAAACCTTGTGACCTCTCTAGAGGCCATATTTTTCACAAGATCTTCATGAAAAATGGTCAGAATGTTCATCTTGATGATATCTAGTTCAAGTTCGAAACTGGGTCACGTGCCCTCAAAAACTAGGTCAGTAGGTCAAATAATAGAAAAACCTTGTGACCTCTCTAGAGGCCATATTTTTCATGGGATCTGTATGAAAGTTAATCTGAATGTTTATCTTGGTAATATCTAGGTCAAGTGGAAACTGGGTCACGTGCGGTCAAAAACTAGGTCAGTAGGTCTTAAAATAGAAAAACCTTGTGACCTCTCTAGAGGCCATACTTGTGAATGGATCTTCATAAAAATTGGTCAGAATGTTCATCTTGATGATATCTAGGTCAAGTTTGAAAATGGGTCAAGTGCCGTCAAAAACTAGGTCAGTAGGTCAAATAATAAAAAACCTTGTGACCTCTCTAGAGGCCATATTTTTCATGGGATCTTTATGAAAGTTGGTCTGAATGTTCATCTTGATGATATCTAGGTCAAGTTCGAAACTGGGTCATCTGCGGTCAAAAACTAGGTCAGTAGGTCTAAAAATAGAAAAACCTTGTGACCTGTCTAGAGGCCATACTTTTGAATGGATCTTGATGAAAATTGGTCAGAATGTTCACCTTGATGATATCTAGGTCAAGTTTGAAACCGGGTCACGTGCCATCAATAACTAGGTCAGTAGGTCAAATAATAAAAAAACCTTGTGACCTCTCTAGAGGCCATATTTTTCATGGGATCTGTATGAAGGTTGTTGTGAATGTTCATCTTGATGATATCAAGGTCAGGTTTAAAACTGGGTCACATGAGCTCAAAAACTAGGTCACTATGTCAAATAATAGAAAAAAACGACGTCATACTCATTTCAAAACTGGGTCATATGGGGACAGGTGAGCGCTTCAGGACCATCATTGTCCTGTTGTTTCAGAATTATGTCCCTTTGTTGTTACATGTACTATAAATAGATTATTATTGTAACTTTTTTATTACTGGCCGTAGGGAAAAATCGAGACAACTTTTCTGTGGTACAACATGCATGTTACATCCAATTTTTAGGTGTATTTTGATCTATATCTACCTAGTAAAGAGTTTCTTGTGGACTTGTGTAGATTTTTTTTTTTTTTTAGGATTAATTTCACTTTGTTCTTACTATATATAACTTTTATGATAACTTTTTTATAATCGGCCATAAAAATTCCAAATGAAAACAACTGTAGGTTTTTACATATGCAAATTTTAATCTAAGTGCTTTGTTATACTATATTGTATATATAGTACAATATTGTTTATACATCATTGACAGATATCAGTTCATTATGTTATTCTGCAGTAGAGAAAATTAGGTGCCTTCCAGTAGGGGACTTTGTATTATATAGTGACTCGAGTAAAAAGGGGTGGGGTGGTGTAAATTCTTCAAACAATACTGACACTCAAGGTTTTTGGGATGAATCTGAAAAAGAGGAACATATTAATATTTTAGAGCTAAAGGCAGCCATTTTAATTATACAAGCTTTGGCTGCAGATGTGAGTAACGCCCATGTTAGGATATATATGGATAATACTGTTGCAATTTCTTACATTAACAAATTTGGAGGCAAATCAGTAATTATGCACAAATTAGCAAAAGACATTTGGTGGTGGTGTAAAGACAGGAATATTTGGCTTAGTGCTGCACATATTCCTGGAAAAGACAACTGTGAAGTAGACAAATTGTCTAGACAAGTCAATGAAGATATGGAATGGAAGCTTAATCCTGAGTATTTTAAAATGTTAGAACAGAAAGTAGGGAATATAAATGTTGATCTGTTTGCTTCCAGATTGAATCATCAAATACCAAAATATGTCGCTTATAAACCTGATGCAAACGCAACAGCAATTGATGCATTTACATTGACATGGAATGAAAAAATATCTATTTCCTCCTTTCAGTATGATCAGTCACTGTATCCAGAAAATAATTCTGAACAAAGTGGAAACAGCATTGCTGATTGCTCCATTATGGCCGATGCAGGTATGGTTCAGCGAACTGCTACAACAAATTTGTGCTCAATCATACATTCTACCAAAACATCCAACACTAATACTGCCTCAGGATCAAACAAGACAGCATCACATTAAGAAGATGCGGCTGGGTGCTTTCGTATTGTCCGGGAACAGCTTAAAGATAAAGGATTATCAGAGGACACTGTCCAGATTATCTTACAGTCATGGAAAAAATCAACTGCAAAACAGTATGGGTCTTATTTCAGAAAATGGTTGCTTTTTTCAAGTTCACACAGAATGGTGAAACTTCATAGGATGATTGTACATGCAAAGTAGATGACCCTTATCGATTTTGGGGTCACTCCGTTAAAGGTCAAGGTCACAGGGACCTGAACATTGAAAACCATTTCCGGTCAGTAACTTGAGTACCACTTGACCCAGAATGTTGAAACTTCATAGGATGATTGTACATGCACAGTAGATGATCCCTATCGATTTTGGGGGTCACTCCGTTAAAGGTCAAGGTCACAGGGGCCCGAACATTGAAAACCATTTCCGGTCAGTAACTTGAGAACCACTTGACCCAAAATGTTGAAACTTCACAGGATGAATGATCATGAAGAGTAGATGACCACTAACGATTTTGGGGTCACTCTGTTAAAGATCAAGGTCACAGGGGCCCCAACATTGAAAACCATTTCCGGTCAGTAACTTGAGAACAACTTGACCCAGAATGATGAATCTTCATAGGATGATTGATCATACAGAGTAGATGACCCCTAACGATTTTGGGGTCACTTGTTAAAGGTCAAGGTCACAGGGACCTGAACATGGAAAACCATTTCCAATCAATAACTTGAGAACCTCTCGACCCAGAATGTTGAAACTTCATAGGATGATTGTTCATACAGAGTAAATGACCCCTATTGTTTTTTGGGTCACTCTGTTAAAGGTCACAGGGGCCTGAACATTGATAACCAGTTCCGATCAATAACTAGAGAACCACTTGAACCAGAATGTTGAAACTTCATACGATGATTGGTCATGAAGAGTAGATGATCCCGATTGATTTTGGGGTCACTCTGTCAAAGGTCAAGGTCACACGGGCCTGAACATTGATAACCAGTTCGGATCAATAACTTGAGAACCACTTGACCCAGAATGTTGAAACTTCATAGGATGATTGAACATGCAGAGATGATGACCCCTATTGATTTTGGGGTCACTTGATCAAAGGTCAAGGTCACAGGAGCCTGAACAGTGACTTGAGAACCACTAGGCCCAGAGTGTTGAAATTTAGCGGGATTACTGGACATGCCAAGTAGATGATTGCAGCCAACCATCAGTGTCTCTTTGACTTTCGCTCCTGACCCCTATTGACTTCTTGCCTATAGGACTTTGCGTTGGGGGAGACATGCGCTTTTTTACAAAAGCAATTTCTAGTTGTTTTTTTTTTTTGTTTTTTTTTTTAGGATTAACTTTCCTTTGTTGTTACTATAAAAAAATTATATTGTAACTTTTTTTAGCTCACCTGTCACAAAGTGCCATCAAAAACTAGGTCAGTAGGTCAAATAATAAAAAAACCTTGTGACCTCTCTACAGGCCATATTTTTCATGTGATCTGTATGAAAGTTGGTTTGAATATTCATCTTGATAATATCTAGATCAAGTTCGAAAGTGGGTCAACTGCAGTCAAAAACTAGGTCAGTAGGTCTAAAAATAGAAAAACCTTTTGACCTCTCTAGAGGCCATATTTTTCAATGGATCTTCATGAAAATTTGTCTGAACGTTCACCTTGATGATATCTAGATAAAATTTGAAACTGGGTCACGTGTGTTCAAAACTAAGCCAGTAGTTATAAAAATAGAAAAACCTTGGGACCTCTCTAGAGGCCATACTCTTCATGAGATCTTCATGAAAATTGGTAGAATGTTCATCTTGATAATATCTAGGTCAAGTTCAAAACTGGGTCATGTGCCTTTAAAAACTAGGTCAGTAGGTCAGATAATAGAAAAACCTTGTGACCTCTCTAGAAGCCATATTTTTCAATGGATCTTCATGACAATTGGGGTCATGTGGAGACAGGTGAGCGATTCAGGACCATCATGGTCCTCTTGTTAATTATGTTACTTGTCAACAAAAAGTGATAATAAAATGTTTATTTTGTAATTTGTCAACAAAATAGCAATAATAAAATGTTAAGTTTGTAATTTGTCAACAGATTACCAGTTGGCCAGGTAGCTCAGATGAAAGAGCAGCCTAGACTTTGCCCGAGCATAGTTATAGGAAGGTCTCAGGTTCAAGTCCTGATCTGGCTACATGTAGTCTTTTTATTTAATTGCTCTGTGTTGCAAGTTACTATCTCCAAAACTGATGCAGATATTGAATTGAAACTTCACATGTGTCTTCCAGGTTATAAAAGTAGTTGATAGCACTAAGTCTCATAACTCTTACCTGCATTTTGGCCAAATAATGCCCCCTTTTGGACTTAGAAAATCCCTGTTAAAGTTTTGCGTGCAAGGACATACAGCTATTACTAAAAGGCATATAGCTTTGAAACTTATTTTTTCTTCTTCAAGGTCAAATACCAACCTCACTGGGTCAAGTCCCATAACTCTGACATGTATTTTGAGCAAATTATGGCCCCTTTTGGATGAAGAATACCCTGATTAAAGGTTTACATGCAAGTAACTATCTCCAAAACTAATGCAGATATTGAATTGAAACTTCACATATGTCTTCTGGGTTATAAAACTAGTTGATAGCACTAAGTCC